>NW_024543089.1:18543333-20029166 GCF_018167655.1 Microtus oregoni
AGATATTAGCCAACTAACCACAGTGTCACCTTTCTTTCTATATGAACACATTTCATCTACTGTAACAGGGAAGATGAGTTTGAATGTAGACAAAAATATCTCTGAAATGAGAAGATAGATGGGAAAAGTATACAAATGTCCTAAATATCCGTATAAAGTTCTCCTTGAGTCAATAGCAACAGAAAACATAGGAAAACAACCAAAAGTGATAGAAATGTTATATTTATTCATAGACATATATTTAACAACTCCAAGAATGGGTTAGATTCACCCATGGTACAATTATTATCCTTTAATTCATTCTCTGTAAAATATAACTTAATTATATTTTTTAAAAGTCATGCATAAATGAACTTGCCTTTTAATGAGATCAGTCAAGTCCAGTTATTCATATTTAATCAAGTGGGGACACATGGCAACAGGAACAATGGTAAAATCATTGCATTAAGTCAAACAAAAGATGAAGCAACTTGGAGTAGGGAAGGATCAGTGACCCTTGCAAATGTTACCTGCATTTTGAAATTAGAACCAGGGAATTTACCAGTGTGTTAGACAAGGAGAGGTAAACACAAGAATCCATCAGAAATGATTCTATATCATTTTCTTCAAGCAATAAAAGGATGAAATAATCATGTACAAAATCAGGCAAAAGTGCTTATGATGAGAAAGTTCACAGTTGTATTATAAGATTAAATGATATATCCAAGTATTTCATATGCTAGGGGATGAGAGATGTTAACCTTTATATCTCTGGGTTAGCTACACAGTTAGAAAGAGGTTGCTGAGGAGAAACAGTAATAAAATTAAGATGGAGCAGTGAAAGATGCAGTAACTATTCAAGTCACGTTTTATCCAAGGTGCCAAGTTAATGACACATTATAGATACTTAGAGGTTAACCTTAGCCAATCCACTAGAGCTCTAGATTTTAAATAGACTACATTCTCTACTAGAACAAATAACGCCTTTTCTACTATGAGATACAAATTGCTACTCTTCATGTCTGAGTTAGTTTTTTTGGAAAAGCTATTATTATCTCTTCTTCATTAGTTTTTATTTATCTAATCAATTTTCCCAATATGGTTTCCAACCTGATTGTTTTAGTTTGCTTGTTTTGTTTTTATTTATTGTTTAAGTAGTATAATTACATTTCTTACTTCCTTTCCCCCATTTCAAATTCTCACATATATCCATCTTTTCTCTTTTTCAATTTATAGACCCTGTTTCCATTAATAGCTATTATGTATATGTATATATGCATATTCATAATTTCCAAACATTATCTGTTCAGTTTATATAATGTTGCTTGCATGTATGTTTTCTAGTTTGGTCACTGAGTACTGGATAATCAGTTTGTATATTATTCCATTGGGAAAATGATTTATTCTGCTACCAACATTCCTCAATTGCTTCTACTTTTTCTTTATTTGATTGGTTGTTGTTGTTGTTTTTTGCTGTTGTTTTGTTTTGTTCTTTGTGTGTGACAAGGAAAGAGTTGAAGGCTTTTACAAGTTCACTTTGGCCTCTTCACATTTGGGCAGTAATATTGGTAAAACTTCATCAGTTTATTGCTCAGTATTCCTAGGAAATACATATCATGAAACTTCTAATCCTCTGTTTTGTTTTATAGTCTCTCCCATTGGTTTTGTTAGAATTTTGTTGTTGTTGTTTTAAAAATATTTACATTTTATATATATTTTATTTTTTACATTAAGACATCGCTTCCTAAACTTCACCAGACCACTAAGCAGCTTGTGAATCTAAAGGGAAAAGACTTCATTCTAAAGCATATTAACTAAATTACAATGGATTGGCCTACATATTTTTCAGAACTACCCCCGCTCCCAGAAGTGGAAATTCAAGGTCTCTTGTTTAAAACATCTCAATAATTACAAAATACCAGCAACGACAATCCTAGCATAGAGTCCTGCTGAATCTAGGGTCTTGCACAAATGAACAGAGTGTGTACCCTAAAGTAGTCCAAGGCTCAGTGGCTACATATTCAAGTTATGCTTGATAACCAACCCGGTGAAGTCTCAGTGCTGCCTATGGTAGGTGAAGATGCTACAGCTTGACCCAATACCAAGCGGACAGACAATGCTGCACACAACCCTGGAATTTGCCTCCATGCACAGACTCGGTAGGCTGCAGGGAGCTTTTCTCATCATCAGATTGAGTTCTGTTCAGCTCCAATCTCTCTCTCTCTCTCTCTCTCTCTCTCTCTCTCTCTCTCTCTCTCTCTCTCTCTTTTTGCAACCAATCTAAAGTATGGGTTATGGGTATTTGATTGGTAAAACCTAGTTCGTAGACAGAGAGTCTGCCAGTTCCAGGGAGCACTGGGCTTAAATTGTTTTTAGCCTTCATAAAAGCAAATCATCTTTGCCTCTACATGGGAGGGAGTTCACACAGTGTGAAGATCGCTCAGATGTTGAGCAGACCAAGTGTATGGCAAATATCTTTGATGGAACATATTATGTGTTGGATGCTCTGGCCACTTTTGAAGAAAACCTGTGAACTTGAACAGAATATGTATGTATCTCCCTTTACATAGACAAAGATATTTGCAAGAACATGCAGTTTATACAAGCAATATATATATATATATATATATATATATATATATATATATATTCCCAGGAGTTTTGGACAATTTCTAAGATTGTTAAAGAACATTTCTAAAATAAAATTAGAAAAGAGATTAAGAAATTAACAACATATGAAAAAACACTGAAGCTTGATTTTTTTTAAAGCAAAACCAATCTCCATTCATAAGACTAAGAAACACCACAAAGAATAGATTAATTATATAGCTGTGTCTGTGTGAGGGTTTTTCATGTGAGTACACTAGCTGCAAAATCCAAAAGGGGGTTACTTGCTGGACCTGGACATATTGTTTCTATCTGATATTGGTGCTATGGAATTAATTATTTCTCATCTTGAATGATATATGCACTATTACACACTGATTACACACTGACCTACATTTCCAGTCCTCCTACTCCAGCAAGTGTGGGTCAGCAATGAACTGCAGGTTCAAGTGACTGAGGCAATAACTCAGTAGGTAAAGTGCCTGTCCTGCAAGCATGAGGAACTGAGTTCAGATTCCAGCATGCAGTAAAAAGCAAGCAGAAAAGGCATACAGGTGTAATCCTACTGCTGGCAATATACATGCGTACATGTGTGCATGCATGCGTGTGTGTGTGTGTTCCTAAACACACAAATAAACCCTGCTCAGTCTTTATAATGTTTTCACATCTTATCTTTCTTGACAACTCCAGTCTGTTTGACACACGTTACTTCTCACATACTGCTTGAAGTTTGGAAAACATCGCATCATTTTAGGTTTGCTTCTACCTTTGTGACTTCTTTTTTAGACCAATTTTAGACTCTTCTATGTCTAAATTCTAAAAGGTTAAATATCTCAGTCATCTTTATAACTGTCCTTCAACAATCCCTCTTTTTGAGAATTGGTGCAGTGGTTAAACATATCACTGCCTTTTCTGATCTGTCTAGGTTTAAAACTTGGTTCTGTCCACCATTTTTGCCTTGGTGTCACAACTCATATTAGTGTAATTTATGTCATTAATTTAAAATGATGATTATAATAGTGCATAGAGTTTTGTAACAAAAATTAAATGAGTTTATATTTAAGAGTAACAATTACAATTGAGCACATTTTAATTTCCATACAGAAATAAGTATCTTATATTTGCCTTTCTGTGGCATGAAACATAATATCCTATAAACTTCATATATTTACATATATAATTATATATAATCTTTATGTAAACTTGTATATTATAAAGCTATAAAATATACAAATGCATAATATTCCTAAAATGTTTATAAATTTATTAAAAGTATCTAAATCTCACTCCATGAGAAATAGAATTCACAACCTATCAGCAGAAGCACCTTATTTATCAAGGCTCCCCATCCCATTGTATGACGACAAAAAGACAGGAAGATGTCCTAGACACTATCTTTCACTCATCACCTTCCCAATGACATCCAATCATTTCCCACATGTTTTTTTTGTTGTTGTTGTTGTAGTACTGCTTTCACTCCAATGAGTTTTATATGCAATAGCCTACCCTAAGTATCTGTTCAAGATTTCAGTTTCAGTATTGCAAAGTTATTTTTCCCATAAACCTACATTCTACAGTCAGACATACTTCCGGGTGTATTTTTGAAACCCAGGATGGAATGCCTCATTTCTTTATTTTGATTCTGGGCAACGCCCTAACACCTAACCTTCTCAGCACAGGCTAGTGCTTCACAGTCTCTTTCCTATGAACATGTTTATCTTTGATTCTGCTCTTGTTCTCAGTTAATTCTCAAATAGTTCATGCTTTCTTTTGCCACTGAGCACTTGAACATGACCTTTGCTCCTTCTGTTCACTTAATTCTTCCTCTGTATTCAGTGTTCAGTTCAGTCATAATGTTAGTGAAGCTTTTCCTGATCTCCATTTGCCATAAAGTCTGCTAATTTATTTATGCTTATCAATAATGCACTTCTCCTTACTCTGCATACTGTTGTGATAATTTTACATTTTAAAGTAAACATGTGATTAATAAAAGCTTCATGGATTTAAGGCATCCATTTCTTTTAAATTCTGGTAAGTCTAAGGTCTAGTATGGTATATGTCAATTGAAGAAAATAAAAAAGACATATTTGCTGCATGCTTAATCAGGTGGTGCTAGTTCCTGAGATGCAACCAAGGAGATCCCAAAAAGTTATGTAAAAGAAAAGTGACCAAGATTATGTAACCATCAAGATACATACATGAGAAATATTTGCATATCATCATTATCCAGAGAGATTTATTGAACAGCACTGTTCTTAGATTGGAAAGATTTACAATCATCATCAGTCTGTATAGAAAACTGATATTACTCTAGAAAACCTACTAGAAACATCACAAAAAATGGGAATTTACTGTGTTTCATGATTTTTATATTTGAAAATCTCTAGTTACATTCCGTTTCTAGTGAAAATGTGGAAGAAAATGTGTATTGCATTTTTTTTTCTTTTTCAGTGCTAAGTTCATGACTGAGACATTTATACCATAACAAAGAACAACTACTAGTACATGAAAAATCTGGTACGTTGCTTCATGTTTTATTTTGGTGTTTTACATTTGTGTGTGCGGTGCTGATATAAAAGCTCGTTCTTGCTGGGCAAATAACCTGACACTAAGCTGTATCCTCATCCCTATTAAAGTTTTATGTGACATGGAAGGCTTCGTAAAAGAGAAACAAATAAGCAGGAAACTGATGTATTTTTATGGGAAAACAGAAAGAACTTTAATTAGAAGTGAGGTGATATAATCCGATGGTCATAAACTGAGTTATGGGATATTACACATATCACAGCTAGTTTGTTGATTTCTTCATGACATTTATCTTTGATAATCAGGATCTTCTTTCCATTGTCTATGCGGAGGATATTTCTGAAATGGAAAAGTCTCATGCCTACTTTAGAGGAAGGTCAGAGAATTCTTCTATTGACTATCACAGGGGAGAAGTGCAGAGTACGGTCAGAAAAATTAGCTGTTTTCTCTAACATTAATGTCATATTTGGTAGTGGCATTTCTTAAATATTCTTATCCTATGAATATCAGTTTTATAAGCAAGTTTAGAAAAAGAAAAACAGGCAAAATGCAATGTAGTAGATGTAATGAACTCAACAAGAAGGATGATAGAATAGGTTCAGCATTCAGTATGTCTCATTCTAAAGATGACTGTAGTCTGGAGACTCCTTTAAGACACTAAGAATCCTCCCTATAGACTTTCTGAGAAAAAAAAAAAACTTGGGAAGAATAAGATGAAAATACTGGGGCAACCCAATTTCTGATTCACAGATGATGTCTTTCCCGAGGTAAAGAACTAACTCTCTCTCTCTCTCTCTCTCTCTCTCTCTCTCTCTCTCTCTCTCGTGCATGTGTTTGTATATTTGTGTTTGCATGTTTGTGTCTGTATACACCTTTACAGGTGGGTATGTACATGTGTGTGTGCGCATGTTTAACTCACAGATTGTCTAGACTGCTGGTAACTGAGCTCCATATATACTCCCCCAGTTCTGTAGTTATGAATGCTCCCATGTCATCTGTGTACTTGGAGGCTGGATGTCTGAACTTAGGTCTTCATACTTGCAATGCAGTCACTGGCTGCCTTCTCTTAAGATATGAACTTTTGCACTCCCACCAACAATGGAGTAGTTTTCCCTTTACTCCACCTCTTCTCCAACATAAGTTATCATCAGTGTTTTTGATCTTGCCCATTCTTACATGTGTAAGATAAAATCTCAGAGCTGTTTTGATTTGCATTTCTCTGATGGCTACGGATATTGAACATTTCCTTGAGTGTCTTTGAGTCATTTTAGATTCATCTGTTGAGAGTTCTCTGTTTAGGTCAGTACCTATTTTTTTCATTGAATTTTTTGTTCTTTTGGTACTCACTCATAAGTGGCTTTTAGACATAAAGCAAAGAAACACCAGCCTACAATTCACTATCCCAGAGAACTAGACAATAAAGAAGACCCCAAGAGAGACATACATTGATCTAATCTGCATGGGAAGTAGAAAAAGGCAAACCTCCTGAATAAATTGGGAGTTTGGGGATCATGGGAAAAGGTAGAAGGGAAGGGAAGAGGAAGAGAGGTGAGCATAGAAGGATATATAGCTCAATAAAAACAATTTTAAAAAGAAACTTTTTTTAGTGTTTCCAAATGCTCATTGGTATTTTTATCTCTTATTTAATTATATAATTTAAATTCATGTTTAAAGGACATCAATGGAAGACATAAAATAAAGAATATTTTATTACCTTCAAATAAATTGTTAGTAAAAGAAGTTGAAATCTCTAACATAACAATATTGATTAGAAACAGATAGAGCTATCCCATTTTCAAATCTTGTGCTTCCCGGATAAGAGAATGCTTTACTCCCATCAACTACTCCATCCACCAAAGGCCATTTGTAGCTAAAAGCATAAATATGCCATCAAGGATTACATTTGCCTGAAAAAAGACCAGATTATTCTTTGTGCTGTAGACCTACGGACACAACATTTAGCACTATTGTCTCTGTAAAGGAACACAGTGAAGAATCTATAGTCAGTAAATGAGTGACTGGCCATGAATAACAAGTATGCACATTTCCTAATCACATGAAATTGGAGCGAGGTTCTTTGATCACACAGCACAAGCAAAGTAAACCAGAGTAATTCCAGACATTTTTAATATGATTCGTATTTAGGTTCTAAAAGCATTCAAGAACTATTCCCATGAAAATACGGTATGGGTAAATCACTCTGACTCTATCCTGATGAGTAGCTAATCAAAGTTTGTAGGATTAGAAGAAGTTAAAGCTGAAACCCTCTCTCATAATCAATATCTTGTAAAACCAAGAACTGAAAAAGGAGAGCTCTAATTTCTGGCCAGAGGCATAGGATCTGAGTCATGTCCCTTGTCCTGGGGGGAGTTATGTTAACCTGAACTGAAGATGTATCCAGGAATCTGAAACATCATGAGCCCATTATGTAGCAGGCTATTTGAAGTATAAAACAAGAACAGACTTTCAGCAATTGATACAAATGGATCTGTTGACCACTTGGGCAGGAAAACTCCCTCAGGGAAGCTGTGTGTCTAAAGTCTTTCAGAAATCATATGAAACCTACCTAATATATGACTTGTCACAACAGTCATTCTGGCCAATGCACAATGTCACCCTGGAATGGTGTTTTCTTCCATAATGCTTTGGTGATCATTGCCTTTCCTTATGCAGAAAGGTCCAAAGAAAGACCATGGTAATAAATTTAACTTTTCTTTATTCCAGAAAGAAATATTAGATAAATATTTAGATAAATGATTGAAATACTTCTATATGTGTCTGTTGATTTAAAATTAAGACCTTACTCCTGGTAAACATTTTTATAATCTAATTTCCAAAAATGTCTTCCCAGTCCTTAATGTTGGAACCTCTGTCTCTTGACTTCACAAATCAAAGGACCTCCACAAGTTCTTCTGGTTTTTGTTTCTCTTCTTTTGGTGTAGTGGTCCCTAAATATCATTTGAGTCTGTATTTAGAACAGTGTGTGGTGCAGAAATAGCACTGTCTTCTACTTTTGTATGATTTTAACATACCACTCATGAAGTGGTTGTTCTGTGACCACTTCAAATGCAGGAACGGACTTTGTTCATTAAGAAAAAGGATGGAATTGCAACACATCTCTTTCCAATCACAAAATTAAGTTAATTTGACAAATACCTATTAGACCAGCCAACAGCTTGCTCAGTTATTCCTATTTGCTTTAATTTATATAGCAAAAGACCCTGATTTAGAAAATTAAATGCCTTGAAAACCCATCAGTTCACAGATTGTGAAGTGTCCTAGGCTATACCCAGGTTTTTAGTCTGTGAAAAGTGAGTATTTTGTTAACTCATTTAACTGAGCAAGGTCTAACGCTTGTAATATTCTAAGATATTGGAAGGCAAGCCTGAGGTATAGCCCTTCTCTTGTAAAATATCACAAATTTATAAGCAGACATTTGTTTTCATGAACCAACTGAGTTCTAAATGAATGTATTTTCCCCTGCAGTTCATTCCTGACTAGGTATTTATTCACGAGATCTTCATCCGATTATTATATTGAGAATGCTTTGGTTTGTGAACAGAAATTGTATTGTTTTGACAGTTCTATTATTTTTACTGGTTTGCTTGCAGCAGTTTATCTTACAACACATGAAGAATTTATTCATTTTTAATTGGCTCTGCCTTTCTTTATGAATGTGTTTATGGGATGTTATGGCAGTTCAGCGTTTTAATGTTTCAGTATTTCCCACCAATTTAGTAATCATGTAAACAGTGTTTCTGCAAGAACTCTAAGCAGTTCTAAAAGCAAGATTAGAAGATGCTACTGAATTCAGTTTCACCCACAATACTTTCAGTTGGCTGTGTCATTCTGGCATTGGCACCGATTCTATGGAAATGATGTAGTGTTATTTGAGCTGAAAAATAAAAACTAAATGTAAGAATTTCTCATCAGAAGGCAATGAAAATTGAATTTATATATTGTATTTGAAACTTATAGAGATGTGCCTAATAAATACACAAAGAAATATGAAATTGGTTTTCTACTGATAGTACCATAAGTGCACACACAACTCAGAGCAAAGTACATAAAAGACTGAGTTTGTTCTATTTAATATAGATCAGAATGTGTAAGTAAGAGCATTAAAAGAAATTAGCTTCTGATCATTAAAAAACAAGTTAAATGTTTAAAAATTCAGAGATAGAATTGCTGTAAAACCTACTATTTTTTATAACCTTGAAGAAGGTACAGCTTAGTCAGTAATATATATCTTCGTTATAACACGGGCCTGTATAATAAAGATCTATAAAAATGTGTTTCAATTATAAAATAAATAATTCATCTTTTTATTTACAATCATTTTTTTCACAATAGCTGAAATTAAACTAAGCAGCTACTCTGATAGATCTGAAAACACATTAGTAATACATAAAATCCTATTCAAATTGCTAGCTACTTGTAATATGGCAAATGCAACTTATTAGACTCATTTATGCATTTCCTCATTCAGGAAATATTTTAATAAGTGTTTTCTAAGAGCAAAGTCCTATGCTGAGTTTTAGGCGATTCAAAGATAATCTAATATCCTTGGTGTGGATTTTCATTTAGCCTATTTATGTGTATAATAAAGATGTAATAAAATTTGAAAACTGCAAGCACATGTCATTTTGAGGTTATGTCAATAAAGCACGTTGGAAATGCACATGAGAGCACTTTCCTTGAAGCAGGTTTAGAGACCAGATGTAAAGCTATGATAGAAAAGGCAACACAGAAAAAGGAACAGCTTGAATTGACCATAGTTGATTTCTTACCCAATGTATTTCTCTCTGAAGTGACATTTCTTACCATATACCACAAAGTAGCTAAAAGAGCACACTGAGGCACTGCTTATAGACTGGTTAAAATCAGCTTTTTTAGCCCTATCGGAGGCCAGTTAAAGCAGTGTTCCCTTTGACAGGATCTGACTTCAACTTCACATTTGAAACTTCCCTAGGTGGTTTGAAGAGGCCATCCTCACTGAGAAACTGACGACATTCACTACTGCAGACAACCCATTAACCCTAAATGACACAAGTGCAGGTCTAGGAATACCATGGGCATTCTAACCACTGGGTCTTCCAAGGTGCTTAGTTCACTTCCATTTGCTTCAGAAGATAACTAGTGCTATTAAAGCACCACTCTCTCTCCTGTACTGTCATCTCCTATTAATTTTTTCTTGTTTAGCTGAAAGCTTTACCAATAGGACAATTGCCTTCCTCTCCTAGCTTTGATTCATTCATAGTGGAAAAATAAATACTGGAGGAACTGGCTATTGATATTTTCTTCTTCAGTCAACATGTTCCTTGCTCCTTTGCTCACGTCTTCACTCCCAAAGATGGTAACCACTCTCCCACTTTTTCAACCATTAATTTAATAATCTAATATCTACCGATAACCTACTGGCCTTCTACTTTCTCAATTTTTGATGCAATAATCCTTTCATTTCACCATATTGTAATACAGAGATTTTTCTATGTCCATTCTGATGATCCTCTCATGTCCATCTATACATCTCTTCCTTGTGACTTATACTAAAATCATCAGATATACTACCTAACAAATAGTTTCAACATTATATACACTTGCAATGGGTCTTCTTCATTACTGTTCTGCAAAAGGGGCACCTCCCTGGAAGGAACTTCCTAGTCAGTGAAATCAGCATTTCTGTACTACATCCAGGGATTCAGTATTATCCTGTTTTTTTTGTTTTTGTTTTGTTTTAAGATAGTTCATTGTGCTTTTCTCGTATTCACTGTAACATATTAACACTATTCTCAAATGTTAAGCCTGCCTGTCTTTCTCTACAATTTTGCTCATTTGCTATAAGTAATCTATGTATTGGCTCTTTTCTCTTCCCTCACATTATCTTTTCTTCACTGTGTGGGAGTTTTCATTCCCATTGATGTGGTAATCCCATTTCCCCTCTTTCTTTAGCTTTCTTTATAACTTTAAGCCTTCAGACAATTCTCTCCAGTTCCTTCAGATGCTATCTATCTTGAGCACATATCATTCAGTTTTTCGTTAATCATTTTCCCATGATTAAATCCAAGGACCAGTTCTCAGCATCTACGGCACCTAACAGCAACACTTGACACTGCTGATTTCACTTCTTCCTTCTTAAACCACCTTTTTATTTGGCTTCAAGGGCACTAAATGGAGTAGGTTTTCTTCCCTTTTGTGAAACCAATACTCCCTTTCAGAGACTTTGTTGATCGGTGTTCATTTTCCTGACCTCAATAACTTGAAGTGCTCTAGTTTCAGCCCTTGAACTTTTTCTCCTTCTATCCACACCCATTTCTCAGTAATCTCACATGAGCTTATCTATCTATCTATCTATCATGACAACGTAAAATCTGAACTACCCTCTAAACTCTGTACCAACATAGAACTTCCATTTCCATATTTCTATCCAGACATCAAGGAGATATTTCCTATGTACCAAGAATCCACATTCCTCACACTGTTTCTGCAGTTGACCTTCAAATCAAATTTCATCATGGAGATGGAATCACCATATTTTTGTTCCACCTAAAAATAAGTCTTCTTTGACAGTTTTTCAATCATATAAAAAAAGTCCTTCCCCCCCACAAAAAAAAAACCCATAAATGTTCTTTTCACGTTGTTCACAAACCCCTGGTACATAAGCAACACTAAAAACCTACAGAATCATAGTTCTCATTTTAGCTTCTCGAATTCCAATATTAATTAAGGTAGGATCATCTTAAGCATTTAAATTCACCCATAACAAAATGAAAGAATGAAATGGAATGAAAAAATACTTTTTTCTAAGTGGACGTTAGATTTGATCTTTTCTACTTTTGTCTATATTTCAGTATAACAGAATGCTTTTATTAAATATAATTTAAAACATGTTACTTGTCAGTTTTCAAGTTTTTTTTTTCATTTTTCTGTATATTTGAAATTGAAACCTATACCCTATGATAAAACCCCGGAAGTCATCAGTCTTTTAACAAAACATTCCAGGTACATTTTCACATTATGGACTTTATGCATTGCTTGCTCCTTTTCCAAATGTCTGCCTCATTGTTCTCAGTCTACAGATCTCTCCTTCCTTACAAACATAGTTGAGTGAGTAGAGTTTAAAGGGACAACTTCTTTTTTTTTAGTTTTTAAATGCTAGTCTTCATTTTTATTGTTAGCATTTATCATAGGTTTATCAAACTCATTTTAAAACTACTTTTTAGCAACTTCTGTGATCCTCAGTCTCCTTTAACTTTCTTGAATCTATGCTATCGTTGTATCATGTTCTAGGAAATGAAACACAAGGAAATAAGGCTATGCTGCTTTTTAAATTTCCCCTTGAATAAATGATTATGCCATTTTTCTTGAACTCAGGTCACTATTCTGAACAGGACAGTCTCTTGAAGTTTGAAAAGCAGGAGGATCCTAGAGCTAACAGTTAGGCACACATGAAATCCATTTATGTACATTTTCTTGAATTGCACATCATAGCAGCTCAATGGTAAATTAAAATTATTTTGAGTATTATAGTTTACCAGTTCTGTATGTTTGCAAAATATCTGTTTTATTTTTTTCTGAGCTTTATATCTTTAATGATTTTCTTTAAAAAAACTACCAATAACTAAAACATTGTCTTCAAATTAATATTTCTATATACATTTCTTAGATACTTAATCCTTGTTCTTTTTTTTATTTTCCAATATTTTTTTATTAAAAATTTCCACCTCCTCCTCGCCTCCCTTTTCTTTCCCCCTCCCCTTAATCCCCAATCCCCACTCCTCTCCCCCTCCCTCTTCAGTCCAAAGAGCAGTCAGGGTTCCCTGCCCTGTGGGAAGTCCAAGGTCCTCCCCACCCTCCATCCAGGTCTAGGAAGGTGAGCATCCAAGCTGGCTAGGCTCCCACAAAGTATGTGCAGTAGGATCAGAACTAAAGGGACAACTTCTTGAGAATGCCATACTCCTACGCTGACTTTTTCTCTGTAGCCATTATCTTTTGAAACACCGTACATATCTATATTTATTTGAGGTCTTATGTAACTAAACAATCCCCAAAAAACTACAAATTATATCCATGAACAGAATATTTCCAGCTCATTGTTTCTCATATTTTTATATCTCTGGTATTTAATATGGCACATACTAGAGATTAAGAAAAATGTTGAGTGAATAAATTAATCGAGGCCATTAAATAAAACACCCACTTTTGGATTTCACTCTCCACCAGTCCAATCATATAATTTCCCTTCATCTTTCCCTTTTGATATGGATAAACCACCATAAAGTCCATTGAACAATGAATTTTGAAGATCAGGTACCTTGAACCCTCCATTTGTTTTGCTAAGATTTATATTGTGTTGTAATCCCCATATTATTATCCGTGAGAAAATTGTTTTTAGGATGACAATATCCTATGTTTTATCACACATTATGATAACATTTTATGATTAAATTCTCACTCCCCAATTACTGTCTGTGTTTTGGGTGTTCTTCAGCACATAACTTTCTTCAGATAACTGATTGCACACATTTTATATTCTCACTGCTTCCCACTCTAAAGCATTTCTATCTTTAATGCTCCCCTAATAGTTGTTCTGTATCTGTATTTGTTATATCTTTGTGATTGTAAGAAAATACTCATCAAAAATTTACCAAGAGTAGACACAAAAATTCTACCCCTAACCAAAAAGCTGTTTACAATTGATATCTACTGAGAAATGGAAAATCACTTCTATCTAATGGAGTGTCTCTGAGTATATCAACCATACTTCAAGACAGGCCCCATGCCCAGGAGTAGTTGGTAAATACAGAATAGACTCCATTTTTTACATGTGCTTTCTTGTTTTGTTTTGTTTGGGTACTTTTTGTCTTACTGGGTTTTATGTGTTTGCTTGTTTTGATTCTCATTATTTTGATGCTTTTTTTTTTTGAGGGGGGTGGGAGAAAGAGAGAGAATGACCATGGAGTTGAGGGAGTAGAGAGATATGGAGGCCCTTGCAGGACTGTAGAGGGAAGAATATTATTAAAATATGCTTTATTAAAAATAGTCAAAAAATTAAAAAGAGGAAAAATGTATTTAGGCTGAGTTTCAATCCTTAGTTGTATGTACGCTCACTTTGGCAGGGTATGACTGAAGAAGCTGCTCTGTCCATGATAGCCAGCGAAAGACAGAGGATACTAGAATTCCCTTCTTTTTTTTTTATTATTCCTCATATCATGACTACTGTAGGCTGGTAACCAAGTCAAATAACAATTAGCAAACATTTAATATCCAAAACTTAACAATATTTTCTATAACTAAAGAAGTTAAGTAAGGGAACAATATCTAATACTCAGTAATAATATTTGTTTCCATTTTTCATTAACATAAAATTGTCAAATTTTTTTCTATTAGGATAAACAGCCTTATATGTTTGATCCTATAGTACTTCTTGAATCTATTTGATTTCATTTAAATTGTCACTATTTTGTTGCAAGTACACAGATTTGAATCAAGGTCTACAAATGTCCTATTGTTATATTCTCACTGAAACATGTCTCTTGGATTATAAAATTTATGAAATTTTGCACTCGTATATTTATTTAGACCCCTGGATAGCTAGCTATTAGAGAAAAAGTTTGAGTACTTGCGTCGTTACAAGAAATTACTGGGTAAATAATTTCAAAGAATCAGAAAAGAATAATTTTATATGTTTCTTTTATCAAACAACATTTTGTTGGGTCCAAATCTCTGCATGGATTAGAGCAGAAGTCAGGGAAGCAGGCTTGCTTCCTGAACCACTGAAGGGGCCCCACTTTAACAATCTTTTAGGGAATTTGGGCATGGTCAACCTGTCTGGCTACTTCCTGCTGAGTGGTAGTGCTGCATTCTTGGGGGTATTTTACATTAACATTTCAGGAGGTCTTGGTTGATTCAAACCACATAAATTTACAATGAATTCACAGGTTCTCATCCTCTGTGGAGACAAAAGCAGAACCTCTTTTCCAAAGCATCAAATCCTTGGCCCCATATTTTAAAGTCAAAATACCTTTCTTAGCATTTCCCAAAATCAAATGTCTTTCTCCAAACCAGAAGACAAAAGATAACACAATCAATACAATAAGATACATCTGTACACATTCTATCTTTCTGAGGCCTTCAATTCACCCTCCTGCCTCCTCTTTATTACTTCCCTACTGGCCAGTCTTCCAGAGGACATCCCTCAGAGGGTCTCTGGGGATGAAGAAACACATACTCCTTTTAATCTGACTTGGCTTGTTCCCAGTCAGGAACATTTAAACTCCCTCCCATAATAAACCAGGGGCTAACTTGAGCTATTGCTTGTATGAAATCTTTGGCTGTCTTCCTTGTTACTTCCATGCCTTGTTGCTTTAAGAGTTTCAGTTACTTTTTGAGGCCTTTCAATTCATCCTCGCACCTCTTCTTTATACTTCCTAGTCTTTTTGAGGATATCCCTCAGAGTATCTCTGGGGAGAAAAAAACACATTACCTTTCCCAATATGCTCCTCAATTTAGCTGACAGATGGAGCGACCCCTTCACAAATCCCCACTTTCCAGATCTCAGTGGAATCTCCACTTTGCCATGCCAGCACAGCCTGGACTTGCCAAGACTGGCAGGGAGTGCTGGGATTGAGACACTGAGGCTTCTTTTCAGATGGAAGAACAGCAACCTTTATTTTGCCTCAGCTAAATACTTTTACACCTCTACTGCTTCTGTGGAAAAACACGGGCCAGAAAGAACACAAACATCCTTGTCAATTACAGACCCCAAGGAAGTTCTGCTGTAGGTCAGGGGGAGTGAGGGCAACTGGATACCAACAGAAATGTTTGACATCATCCTGTGTCCAAAACTCCAATGAGAAATATTGCATGATAATTAGTGCTGGCTACGATGTGGCAAAAGGAAAGTTCTGCAAACTTTGGTTGGGACATAAATCAATACAGTTGTTATGAAAAAAACATTATGGAGTTTCCACAAAATATTAAAAAATTATAATTCATATGTGAATGACACATCCACACTTCAATTTTCTTTATAGCACATTAGCCAAGAGGTAGGAACAACCTACATGCCCATCAACAGATAATGGTTATAGAAAATGTGATTCTATACAATGGAATTCTATTCAGTCACAGAAAGAATAAAATATTTTTTGACATGGATAGTACCACAGTTTTTGTGGTAGGTGAAGTAATCCAGGTACAAAGATAAAAGAGGCATATGATTTCCCTTATGTATTGAATCTAACAATTGATGTCATGGGAGTTATGAAAAGAATAATAGATATCAAAAGTAGGGAGAATAAATAGTACAGTGTAGGAATATGATGTGGAAACTTATCAAGTGGGTAATTAGTTATAGTTACATATTACCAAAATGGTTGATGTACTGTACATTCTAGAGTAAGGGATGACAGATAATGATGTATCAATGCATTCCATAAAGAAAGAAAAATGTATTTTGTTAATTATTATCATAAAATAATAAAAATGTGTTGACTGGTTATGGGTGATGACGTTCCTATAATGACAGCTTTGGAAGGCAGTGATACCCAGAGAAAACTGATTAGCAAGACCATTATTCCAATATCCACAGGTCATGCTTTAACTGAGATACTCCACCTTAGAGAGGAAAGAGGGAGACAAATCATGGAATATTATCGGCCAGGCCTCTGCCCTAAGACACAAATGTACATGCAAACTCATACACACACGTTCCTACACACATAAAAATTCATACATACACACTGTTAAGAATTTCAAAACTATTTAAATTGATCATTTTATAATATTGCTCCATAATTTGACTTGTTCTCACTGTCATGAGGATAAGATGTCAGTGGCATTGCTTTCTCTTCTGCAAATGCTGTGTAAACATCACTGATTCTTCATCAGCTTCGAGGAAACTCACACATTCCTCAATGACTAAGAACAGATGTTATCATCTTACCCACCATCTCTCATAACTTCCTCTATGGATGGTAATGACTATTTTATCTATATCTGTTCTTTTTAAATAAAATTATTTATCCCTTCACAGTTTCATACTTATATGCATTGTGTTTAGATTATATCCTCCCCATCCTTCAATTATTGCTTTCTTCCTCCTACCCACCTCTTTTTCTTCCCCTAAATTTCTCCTCCTACTTTTGTGTCTTTTGTTTATAGACCAAATGTGTTTTAATAGTGTTGTCTATGTGAATACTGTTAATGTGATATCCTGGAAAAAGGTCAAATTACTTTGGAGGAATATTAGTCTGCCTCCTCCAGCAATTGTTATGCCTCCTCAGAGAAGAATGGGTCACTAATATGCCCTCTTCCGTTCATAATAGAATTTTGTTGGGCTCAATCTTACAGAGATTTTGAAAGTAGTCACTGTTACAGTAATCATGCTCATTGGTGCAACATCCATGTCATGTTCAGAAACAGGGATTCAGCGCAGCTTTCTCATCTTCTGGCTCATACATTCTGTTCGGTCATTCTTCCCTGAGCCTCAGAGGGAGAAATACAAACATATCATTTAAGACAGAGCACTTTATAATCACTTTCGTTGATCATTTCTGATTCTTTGCTCATCAACCGTGTCCATTACAAAAACAAAACAAAGAACTCTGACAAAAAGGACATAACCTGAGAACAGCACAAAATACCTAATACTATAAACATAAACATTTAGAGGCAGTTTGAGGGCGTATCCACACAGCAGCATAATAGTAATAGATGGTTCATACTTATGATGTATGAACTCATTAGCCATAAACTTTTGACCTGATTTAAGGTACCAGGTATGATTTCTCTACTTCTGTAGAACACACAACCATTTGTAGTCACCAATTCTTATGATGTATCTTTTTTGACAGAAGAGATATAAACTAAAACTTGTTTCAGTTTGCATTTCTTTTATAGCTAAGAGTGTTGAACATTTTAGAAAACATTTACTAGCAAGTTATATGTCTTCTTTTGAGGAAGAACTTTTTGTTATGTTGAACAATTCATTTGAATTATATTGCTTGATTTCTTGGTATTTCTTTTACTTCTGTGAATAGTCTAGTTATTAATCCTCTTTCAGATGCATAGTTGCTTAAGCCTTTCTAACAGGTTGTCTCTTCACTCATTTGACATTTTTCTGTTGTATGGAAATAAGCTTTCTCATTCCTTGAGGTCTTGTTCGTCAAATGTTGGCCTTATGTCCTAAATCACCAGAAGAAATAATTGCTTGCATCTTACCTGACCATTTATTTTGCAAATGCTTAAGAACATTGGTCCTTACATTGAGTTCATCTGGATAATATAATTTTTATGTCAATCTTAACCACATCTGTGACCTTCTTTATGCCAATATGAGAAAGCAAATTCACAGATTCTGAAAAGTAGACATGAATATCTTCTAGAGGACATTATACCACTGCATACCTTTTATTTTCAGTACCCTAACCCAAACAGCACCTGTAAGCAGAGGTTGCTTGTTCATTCCCAGCCACCCAGATCTGAAATAACCACACAGAAACTGCTGTATTGATTAAAACACTGCTTGACCAATTAGTTTAAGCATATTCCTGGCTAACTCTTATATCTTAAATTAACCCATTTCTATTTATTTGGGTAATGCTACGTGATTGTGATCTACAGGTAAAATTCTATCCAACATCCGGCATCTGTTTCTTGTAACAGCTACATGGCTTCTGACTCCTTTCTCCCAGCATTCAGTTTAGTTTTTCCTGCCTAGGTCTATTCTGACCTGCCACAGGCCATGGCAGCTTCTTTATTCATTAACCAATAAAAGAAACACATATATAGAAGGACTTCCCACACCGAGCACCTATTGTTCTGACTCTGCTCACTTCTAGGAATATCTTATGTAAGTTTGAAAACAGAACAATCAGGTCTACTGAATAAAGAAACGTTTAGCAGAGATAGCTCAACTTAAAATGAAAATAATTCTAAAATAAAATAAAAATATAATTTTAATCAAGTGACTAAAATGCCTAGAAATTTTATGAGTAATAATATATGTGTTTTAATATGTGTAGAAATAATATATGTGTAAATTTTATTAAGTTGATAATAAGGTACATTTATAGTTATCCTGGCAAATTCCATATACCAAATTTGGCTCAAACATTGACAATGGTAATACCACACAGATATAAAAGTGTCATGGAAAGATCTATTGCTCACAAGCTTTATGATGAAAATATTAAAAAAAATTGTCACACAGGTATTGCAAAATAATTTTATTTTATTTTTTTTTTTGTGTGTGTCTGCAAGTGTGCCTGAGTTGCCTTGGCATGGGTGTACCAACTGAACCTTGGTCTTCTGAAAGAACAACAAGCACTCTTACTAACCTTTTTGATTTTTCAAATGCCCTTGATGACATGGACTATTCTGCTAATCAGTGTGGAATTATAGGAAAGGTATGCTTTTACATGTTGCTGCTTACTTGGTGTATTTCACCTTGGAACCAAAAATAACTGGAGTTTCCTGATGAGATTTCCTACCTGTGGAACAGATTAAATCATTGCTTTGTACAGGAAAAGAAAAGTTACAAAACTTTCAAGAGAAAGTACTAAGAGCTTAGTTGACATTTATGAGTTAGACTTACAAAGTCCCTTACTGAGGCTATTGATGCTCTAAACACTTGCAGTGGAGACAGATTCATTAGTGGACCTGTCTGTAGCATGTGCAAGAAACTTCAGCAATGCAACAATTTTGAGTAATCACCTGTGCTGGCATGGACTTTTCAGTAAAGCAGTTTCCCATGTCACCCATGTTTTTAGAGATAACCCACGATATTATGAATAACCAAAATAAACTCATATGCTCACCAAACCAGATAAATAGAATTATGTTTTTTTTTTTATTACATTGTGCCTGTCTGGAATATAGGCACATTTGTTTATCTCTTACCATGAAAAATTATGAGATATATTGGTGCCCAAAGAGATACCAATAATATCAACAATGAGTTTGGGATTAACAATTTCATAGTCCTTATATTTGGTAAAAACAAGTTTAATCAAGGCTGCTATATTTGAGAGGGGAACACTTGCAGTGACAATCTCAAACTAATTACCTTTCCCCATGAAATAGGGGTTGATAAGACCCCACAGTGTGTGACAAGATGAATAATTAAGGCTGAGCCAACTGAGGGTGGACCAGCTGCATGAGGGATGTCTTATTCTATGTAGTATGTGCCAGCCTTCTGAGATGGCATTATACCTTCATCAATGGAGTCTACCAAGTGAGTGTGAAGATTCTTAAAAATATGAAGCAAGTAAGAGAATGTATTTGAAGTCACCACAACCAGCTCATATGGGATGAGATTCTATTCAGGCTATAGCTGCAGCTACAGTACTATGGCTGTGATGAAGACACTTTCAACTAAATCAGAGATATCTGCCCACAAACAACTTACCCATAGAGTAAAGGACCTACAGGGAGAAAAGACATGAGGATGCTACTGTCCACATTTATTAGCATTTGATTTGGTTGGAAAGGTATGGAAAACTGTGCACAAGATAAAAATGTTGGTTGGCACTTTTTAAAAAATGGTACAGTCTAAGGAAAGAAAACACATACATAGCTTTTTCTCCTCCTAGAATCCCAAAATACAGGAAATGAACATGGGACTAATTAGACAATGAGGGTAAAAGGAGTTGGATAGGAGTTATAGAAGATAGTCTATGATCAACATTACAGAAGTAAAGTCATGTTTCAGTATGCATATTAGGGCTTTAATATTGGTCCATTGCATAATATTGGGATAATTAAAGAAGTCTCTGCCTTTGAACTAGCTTGAATGGGGATAAGCCTTTAAAAGGAAGTACAATAGAACTCCTTAGAAGTTGTCTTGGGATATGAAATTTGAAGGGATCATTCTGATTGCATGAAAGTAAAAGAAAAGAACATAGAAGCAAGTATTGCTTGTTAAAGGAGTTATTTATTCCCAGAGTACACTGTATACTGTATATATTTCTCCCACAGAAGAAAGTATAGTGGAAAAGATTGAATGCCCAGTCTGGGGCTCTTTCAGGTAGTCAGGGGAATGACAAAGGAAGGAGTACCAGCCATAGTGGTTACAATGTTTCTCTAGGGTCCAAGAACTGTCAAATTAGCTCCACTCAAAAGAGTAGCAGGAAAGAACACAGCCCTGTGCCCTCTTGCTCCTGAGCTTTGGCTGGCTGCTTAAGGCGTGAGCCATTAGGAAGAGGCCAGGTGACTTAATGGGGAAATGGCATCTATGCTTTTTAACATAGCATTGCTCTTCTGACAGATATGGATATGAATAATAGGCTCTTCCAAACCTGTACTAGATATCACTACTTTTTTGATGTATTGGTTGACATCTTATCAAAATGTTTCTGTCATAGTTAGGTTTGGGTCCTAGAACTATGGGTAAGGAATGGAATTAAGAAAGCACAGACACAGAAGCCAACTCACAGGAAAGCTGGGATCAGGTTGGCACCTTATATTCTGCAACCTGGAAACTCGTCATGTTTATTAATAAAGTGCAAAGGTCTCTGGGTGAAAGATCTCAAGCTGTGCTGTGTATGTCCAGGCTGAGAAGGAAAGGGCAGCTGGTCTTTACACACACTGCAAGCACTGGCTGGACTCTAGAGGAAAACTCTGTCATCTCTCCTGAGCCTCACCCAAAGAAGGTTTTGCAACTCTCATGGGGCTAGCATATTGGAATCCTTTACGTAGCTGTGCTCATAACCAGTACTTCACTCACTAAGGGATTCCTTAACTCCCTGCAGAAGTCATCTGTAATGCTAAAACATAAATCTCTTCAGGATTTAGAAAGGCATCTGAAAAGCCAGTAAAACCAGTAGTTAAAGAGGTAGAATTAAAGCAGTCTGTACAGTTATCAAAATGACATTCCCAGGAGCCAAATATTATTGATTGAAAATACCACTGTCGGCGGTATGCTGTCTCCGTAGGAACTGTTGGCCAGGAAGCTCCCTGAGACTACCAATAACACACTGCTGTTGGCTGAATGCCAGAACTAGATGGCAAATTCCTACTGCAGGAAGATACACCATGCTTTGGTTCCAGTATACAGAGAAATCAAGCTGTGATTGATAGAAACAAACTCTCTGCTTCCTGACTGTCAGAACATTTGATGACATTGTGCAGGGTGTTGGAAAAGAGTATTCATTGATACAGTCCTGGTCTTTTATGGAACCAGCTTTCCAGACATGATGTGTCCATTGGCTCAACATACGCATAATTGTTATGGCTGAAATCAACTATGTTCTAAATTTATTGAAAGAACATTTTATAGGAAGGTACCATAGCCAAAACAAATATCTATGGCTGGAGATGTAATAACTGGGGATTCATTGGTATTGTTCTGTCATTAGGATATGATATATCTATCAAATTACCTTCCAGATATGTGTGTTTATGTCCATAGATTAATGGTGTTGTTGTTTGAGGGTGGAAACATTTTTGCAGTGGGCAGCACTTTGTGGAGACAAATAACCAGTCAACTGCTGGGACTAAATAACCATTACTGACTTATAGCACCCCAGTGGTCATATACAATTGGGAGAAAATAATCATCTAAACCATCTGCTCCATAGTTTAGAGAATATCTCAAAAGAGAGACTAGAAAGGGCATGAAAGGCATAAGTGAAGTGTTGTATAGGTGAATCATATTCCACAAGGATGGGAACATTCTCCTCTGAAGGAAATGGAAAGGTTCACAACACTTGTGCAACTCATGAAACTTCTTTCTGAGGTTATACAAGCAAGAGACAATTTCTTGTACAGAGGAGACTTTCGGATACTAGTCTCTGAAAGGTATTCAGGGAACTCCAATAATGCAGCTTCCATAAGTTGTTAGCCATTGTGCAACAGAGTTTTCAGTGGAGCAGCTGAGTCTATCATGCTCCTGGGTCACCATTTACACATGGTTCAGTAAATAAGCCAAATTAACTTATGGACTTACCACCTGTGTTTGGGTTTGATAGCTGCTTCGGTGAATCATTGGTATACTGCATAATGTGAGTAGATGGTACTTCATGTATTCTAAGTAAAAGTTATTCAACAAGTATACAAAGTAGCATCCATATATGTGGTAAAATACATTTATATATGGGAATTCCCCAATTAAAAGTACCAATTACAATATAGTTAAGCTACCATATTTTTCTAAACTCAGTAAACTATAATATTTATATTGGTGTATAAGTTCATATGCAAGTAAGTTAGTTTTTTTTTTTGTTTTGTTTTGTTTTTTTGCTTAAGTGTTGTAGGAGAGGACCCTTTTGCTTGTCCTGGCCACCTGGCTAGCTTAGCCCTGAAATAAACACACAGAAACTATATTAATTAAAACAGTGCTTGGCCCATTTCATTTGCTCTAACTTCTTATTGGCTAACTCTTAGACATTAGTTTAACCCATATCTATTATCTGTGCATTACCATATGGCAGTGGCTTACTGGAGATACTAATCGGTGTTTGTCTCAGGCAGAGGATCAATGACTTCTCTACCTCCAACTCTGATTTCTTCCTCCCAGAATTCAGTTCTGTCTTCTCCACCTACCTAAGTTTTGGCCTATCAGGCCAAATCAGTTTCCTTATTCATTAACCAATACAAGCAACACATAGAAAGAACAAACTCCTATACAACTTGAGTTTCTTTTTTGAGGCAGAAACTAAAACTCACAAACTACCCACCGTGGCTATCTAGGAACTAGGATTTAGAGTGTGTCATACCCACCACAAACCTAGATAAGTCAATATCAATTGTAAAGAAGAAAGATGTGTTATTTACCGAACCAGTTAGACTGTATAGCTAAAAAGTTTAATGCAAAGCACATGGTGAGGAAAAGATAACTTAATGAGTTCAAAGGCAAATGAATGTGTATATATTGATATGCAATAAAAGAGAAGCACAAAGATATGGAGAAAATAGAGCATTTTAATGATACTATAAGTTAAGGTATCTTACTGTGCAAAGAAAACTATACCTGAGTTTCTACTTTACATAACACATGCAATGTCCTTCAGATCAAATATTTAGCTATAAAGCGATT
The DNA here is from genome assembly GCF_018167655.1 of Microtus oregoni. Taxonomy (NCBI): domain Eukaryota; kingdom Metazoa; phylum Chordata; class Mammalia; order Rodentia; family Cricetidae; genus Microtus; species Microtus oregoni. The sequence goes on from NW_024543089.1 coordinate 18,567,485, forward strand.
TTAAAAATAAGTGATTCATGATAATCATTATATAGGTACATCAAAATAAATATGTGACATATTAAAATATCATAAAATTGAAATTAAATTGGTTTTAGCACCTTAAAAGTTGAGACAATTTATCATCCAAGGGTATACTTGCTATATCTAAAATTGATATTTACAGAGAAAATATTTGAGTTCATTGCAAATGACAGGAAACTTGAGAAAACAATAAAAATTTTAAAAGACAATTCATATTAGTGAATAGAAGCATATGGAGAGTTGTTTAATCTTAATACTTGCCAAATAGAAATTATAACAACAATAAGTCATAATTTCTTATTCATGAGAATGATGAAAACCAGAGAGTGAGGTAATTCCAGTCATTGGCAAGGATATAGATATACAGGAACTTTTCTGCCTTGCTGGCAGTGTATATTGGACCTGCCATGCTGGAAAGCCATCTGGCAATGTTTAACAAAATTATATATATATATATATATATATATATATATATATATATATATTTCCTGTGACAGAGAAAATCCTAGTCTTTACTATATAATACAGAAAATACTTCCATAAATCAAAGTGTGGACATTGTCCAGAAATACCTTTTTCTTGGAATTAGGAGAGAACATAAACATGATAGTTACTAGTTAACAAGAAATGGGCTCCAAAATGTGGCAACTGTAGACAGCAAGTCAGTAAGTAGTAAGATGCAAGAAGCTATCGGTTCATACACCAACAGAGACAGTTGAAATACATGATACTGCAAATTACAAAATGCAAAAACAAAAATTCAAGATTCATAATAGAGTTCAACTTATTTATAAAAAATACCACATTGAATCCCTGCAGTAGGGAGGCAGATGCAGGCAGATCTCTGTGAGTTTGAGGCTAGCCTGGTCTACAAGAGCTAGTTCCAGGGCAGGCTCCATAGCAACAGAGAAACCCTGTCTCAAAAAAACAACAACTAGCTGGGTGGTGGTGGCACACGCCTTTAATCCCAGCACTCGGCAGGCAGAGGCAGGAGGATCTCTGTGAGTTCGAGGCCAGTCTGGTCTACAAGAGCTAGTTCCAGGACAGGAACCAAAAGCTAAGAAGAAACCCTGTCTTGAAAATTAAAACAAACAAACAAAACAAAAACAAAAAACCCATTTATTTCCCCTTTTAGCAAGATAACTTGTGGCCAATCATATTAATATATATTTACAGAAGACATAATAACTATAAGCATATATTAGTTTTAGGTATATGGAGGGAAATTACATGTATTGGTATATGTGTGTATGAACTGCATACATATGGACAAAAATTGTATTAGGATACATGGGGTTTTAAATTTTTATCTATCTTTCATTATTTAATTGAAAGAGTGTAAGATTCACCTCCTCCAAGATTCAAAATAGTAGAGAGGAAATTTGAACTATTTCTTTCAATATAACTGCTTATGATATCTGTTCTACCAGGATTATTGACTGAACAGATAGAACTTTGTCTCAGGCAAGGAATGAGAACATCAGTAAGTCTTTAGTCTGAGCCTCTGCCTTCTGCAAGTATGCAGATTACAGGAGGAGTCAAAAAACTGCTCTGAGAAAAATTTAAAAACAGCAAAATTATATTTACCCTTAAAAATCGATAGGAAGGAAAAAATTTACATTTACATGTTTCATTCCTATCAACATCTTGATTGTTATGAGTAAATGCCAGAAACACGAATTGGTTTATTTGAAAATTTGCGAGGAAATTAACAGCAAACATTACAGCATATGAAATGCAAACTGAAGAGAAGGTTGTTTCAGTCCTTTAAATTGTTTCTTCTCTTATAAGGTTGCTTTATTTTCTATATCTTTTATATCCGTAGGATGATGGAATCAAGCTGTGCCCTGCTTGGAATATAGATCGGTGCAGGGATGTTCTGTAAAGTTTAAGTATGCAGACAGTGTGATTCTCATCCCTGATATTCCTGTGGTCTGCATAGCCACGTGGAAAGATTAATTATGCTCATATCAATTTTGGCCTCTAGATGTCATGTAAAGAATGTAGAATTTGAAAGGAAGCTGCAGAATGTTTATTATGGTCACCTGAAAAACTGTGTTATTGGGGATAGAGAATAGCAGCCAAAGTGTTCTTTTTCAGGGCATGCAGCAGGCAAGCAAAAGCAAAGAGGCTAGACATCACATTTTTGGAGGTACTGTATGAAACACACACTGATTTGTTAGCTCCTTGGGCTAAAAGAGAGATGAGGCAGCATAAAAGCTGCTTTCGATATGACCAGTCTCTTAAGATGTAAAAGCATTGAGAGTGTTCCAGGAAGCAGAACAATTGCCACTATTACATATGTGCAAGAAAATCAAACCCAGGGTGTAGCAAGCACTGATACTTCAGTTCACTTTATGGCTCTCCTTTAAAAATAAAGTAAATAGAACCATAGCATATGTGAATGAATGTTAAATAAATTATTATACAGGCTTAATTCCAGTGTTTTGGTGTAAGAGCAAGCTAATGATATTAGGTTTCGGCTTTTGTGCAAGAGGCTTCACTGTGGGAAAATAAATGGTGCTTCTGCTTGTTTTGCAACACTGTGCAAAAATAGAAAAAAAAAAAAAGAAACCAGATGAATCACAGAAAAAAATACATCACGAAAATCATATAGCATGGATTAGGGAAGGAGACCTTTTCTGTTTGTCCCTGTGCTTCTTACAATATGCAGTTAATTCATCATACTGTAGCTCCCTTGATATTTAAGGACAATGGGAAATATGCACAAGCCCTCCTCTTATTTCCATCCGCAGCCCCAGTTTACAGTGGGCTGCAGACAACAAGCCATTTAAATGCCTCCCGAGAATAGTGATGCTGAGAGGAAGCAAGCCTGCTCTAAGATGTGCAAGGAAACACAAAGCTGCCAGACAGTGAGGACAAGGAAATCATGCAGAAAAAACAAAAGAAAGGAAAAGGAACAGACTAGGAGAAAATAGGAGTCTGCTTAAACAGATTATGGTAATAAGCCCAGAAACTGGAAAACTTCACAGTGGGAACTGAAATAGTACGTCTGATTTCAGACCGAACAGTGGAATAATGAACACTGTAGAAGCTTTGGGTTCTTAAAACTAGGTTTGAATTCTTCCTCAGGAAAATGTTAGTGATTCCAAAAACAAAGAAAAAAAAAAAGATTCTCCTGAGTAGCTAAAGTTAAATTTCTTCTTTTCCTCTGGGGAATAAATTCAGAGTAATTTCTGTAGTTGGACCCATAATTACAGGTTTCTCTCTCTCTCTCTCTCTCTCTCTCTCTCTCTCTCTGTATATGGGAACTGATCAAAAATTTAACCGAAGAAAATTGTTTGACGTAGTGCTTATAAAAGTGAGTTATACTTTTACTATAGGGAAAAAAATGAGTCTTTCAAAACCATCATATGAACCTCAACCATTTCTTAAGCAACAGCCTAAACATTTTAATTACCTCTGTGACTACCAATCATTTGAAACTTTTTTAAGGTTCAGAGTCTAAATAACTGGATAAAAATCTTATCATCAGCTGACACCAATGTGCCTAGAGTTCAAGGACAAATGGGGACAATCTCCTCTTCAAAAGTCATATTTGCAGCACACTTAAAGGCCAGTCAGCAACATATGCTATAAATGAAAACTCACACAAATTAAAGTATCAAACACCAGAACACTTGGTTAATTTCCTAAACTAAGTTTATGGAAAGAAAGCACACACACACACGCGCGCACACACACACACACACACACACACACACACACACGCATGCACGTGCACACACACAGAGAAAAATAAATGCATGTATTTATAGATACATGTACACACATAGAGAGACAGATAGATACATGTATATATACACACATAAGTCAATATGTCTACTACAATATCATCTAATTTCAAGTGAAAAAACTCTTCATCTCTGTCTTTCCTAACACTAGATGAGCATCACAGATTCTATAAAGACTCTCTGTACACTGAAAATTGTCAACATCCTATACACCTTTCAATAATATTTATGCATCGTTCTTGAGATTTTCCTTCCTCCCTCTTACATGATCCTAAACTCTTTCTCTTATATCATTAACAACACTCATAGTATTGGTGTGCTCTCATTTTATCTTATTTACCTTTTATTTGTGTTCATTTTTTCCGAAGCAGGCATTTAATTTCTGTCTCCAATGTTACTTCAGTGTTTTATTCTATGCTTTATTGGTATAGGATGTTCTGTCTATGTGTTTCTTTCATTGGTTGAATAAAGAAACTGCCTTGGCCGTTTGATAGGGTAGCACTTAAGTAGGTGGAGTAGACAGAACTGAATGCTGGGAAGGGCAGATGGGAGAGCTGCCATGGAACTGCCAGAGACACACATGCCAAATCTTTCCTGGTAAGCCACTGCCACGTGGTAATATACAGGTCAACAGAAATGGGTTAAATCAAGATGTGAGAGTTAGCCAATAAGAGGCTAGAGATAATGGGCCAGACAGTGATTTAATTAATACAATATCTGTGTGGTTATTTCGGGTGTAAGATAGCCAGCTGGGATGAAAAGCAGGTCCTCTCCTCCTCCTATAACACTTTATAAACCACTAATGAAAAAGTGAAAAAGCAATACAGTGGAGGCTGGACAAGGGGAATGAGAGAAAGGGAGACACACACATAAACACACACACACACACATTTGAGAGAGAGAGAGAGAGAGAGAGAGAGAGAGAGAGAGAGAGAGAGAGAGATCATTCCAAACAGACAGCACAGTCAAGAGACACTCAAGTCCCTGGCGCTCAAAGGACGAAGAGGAAGAGTTTCAGGAAAGGCATGAAAAGAAAGACTTGCGATCAATAAATCCAAACAGACTCTCTTTTCCTCATCTTTGTTTTATTTAAATATCTACTTGCTTGGGGATAAATAAGCTATTTTCTGTTCTCTGCAGTTAATTTTGTGTTCAGTGGAGGATGTAAGTGTGCCTCCTAACTCAGAAATACAGTGCATGTGAAGACAATAAGGAAAGAAGTGATATAAAAGGGGAAAGCCTGTAGTCTTTATAAACAAATAATTCTGTTTTCAAAGGTTATTAATTATTATTATTATTATTATTGTAAACCAAAACCTTGGGAAAACAATACTCAAAAATAACTATAAAGGTCCTTAATGATACTCTATTGGGCACTTTGCAATTCTCTATGTAATTCCTCTCATTCTCTATAAACCGAGAAAGAGAGAGAGAGAGAGAGAGAGAGAGAGAGAGACAGAGACAGAGACAGAGAGACAGAGAAACTGATGCAGACAGCGAGGGATTATATCTTAGTCACTCTACCAGGAGAATTTTACCCAGCTATGGGAAGCAGTTGAAAAGTTATTTCCTTCAAGTTAGACCATTCTAGCCTGGAATGAAGTGGGAGACTCCTAAGTCCCAAGAGATAAATTAAACTTATAAAACCCAGGAAACTCCTGAAAGCTACATGATTCCACACTCCCCCTCATACATATACGTATAGGACTGTACACAAGGAAACAATTCAATTTTGGTAAAATAAAACTGTCATGAGACATGCCAAAATGGACATTTTAGTGATGTATCTGTCTCTAAGGAACCCATGATTCTTCAAGTGCTCCCAATAGAATCAGGGCGTCCTTCCCTAGGATAGATCCGGATGAAACTCTTCCTTCCTTCCTTCCTTCCTTCCTTCCTTCCTTCCTTCCTTCCTTCCTTCCTCTCTCTCTCTCTCTCTCTCTCTCTCTCTCTCTCTCTCTTTCTTTTTTGTTTGTTTTTTTGAAACAGGGTTTCTCTGTAGCTTTGGAGCCTGTCCTGGAACTAGTTCTTGTAGACCAGGCTGGCTTCATACTCACATAGATCCTCCTGCCTCTGCCTTCCGAGTGCTGGGATTACAGGTTAGCACCACCACTGCCAGGCTCAAAACTGTTTCTTTATTCTCTTGTTGGTACCCTATTAGGAATGATCTTTTTCATGTCACCCCACGAAAAGACACAAATTACTGCTTGAAGAAAACTGCCGAGCCAGTATTTGATTTTAGCCTCCTGTGCTTGAAATTTCCTATATGCTTTCTGTGCCTTGAAGCACTGATTAGTTAGGATTCCAGATGCAGCACTTTGAGAAGAATTTCTGTCCTCCAGCGTGTCCATGTAATGATTCTGTGACATGAATAAAAAAGTGGCACAAACATTGGGAAGTAAGGGCACATAAGATATTTTAGGTCACTTGGCAAAAGTGGTTCCTCAAGTAACTATTTCAGTAGTTTTCAGTGGAAGATGGTTATAGACAAATATATTCTGGCCATGAATGTTGTTTTCCTTTCCCATTCCATAGTCCACACCACAGTTGGACTTAGGGAGGGATGAGAACCTTGAATCAACAAAAGCTTAGTAATCTGCCTCTGTTATTCATAGAAAATACTGCAAAACCTATTTATAGTAGAGCATCCCTAGCAAACTGATAGATGAACACTGGTAGAATTTCTTTACAATGTGTTTTTATTATGAAGATCCCTGAACTGTAGCTAGCACAAGGAAGTAAAAAACTGTAAGGTCACAAAATAAGTCCATTTCTTAAATTGCTGCATATATATATATATATATATATATATTGCTTTATGAAATGATATCTAAATCTTGGCCCTCTTTTTGTTTACTCCCTCCAACTCATCTCTCTCATACCCACTTTGCTTTCTATCAAATTCATGGTCTGTCATTTTTATTAGTTAATATAAATATTATATATGTGTTATATGTTACAAATGTCATAATATATTATACAATGACATAACATGTATACTATATACTATATGTTAACTATTATATATTTTATATATGTATTCTTAAGTACAAATGAATACTAAATATAATATAAAATATTAAACAAATACACACAAATAAAACCTGCTCAGTCAGTATAATGTTACCCTTATATATAGGATCTCAGGGTTGACCCTTTAGCATTGGATGACCGATAGGGTACCTTTAAAGAGGCAGGCTATTTCTCGTACTCTCAGAATTTCCAAGAAAATTAATACTTTTTAACTATTACAATTTAGGTTGGTCTCATTCAAATGAAGGAAGAGAAGCGGGGAGTATTGGGAGGAAGGAAGGGAGGGAAGTGAGAAAGAGGGGTGGAGAGAAAAAAGGGAAGGAAAAGAGACAGAGAGGAAGCAGAGGAGAAGATGGAGGAAACCTTCTGTGTAGAATAGGATGTCTCTATATAGACTCATGAAAACATCCCCAATTCCTTCTTTTTGAAGACTGTCTTTCTTCATGGTAGCAATTATCCATGAACTTTAAAAAACCTTTAAGAACTATTCAATCACTCCATGAAGTAACACCACTTTTGTAAATAAATAATATTTATCATTTACCCTTATTACAACTAAATAAACACAGTTGTCAGAAATACAGAACATAGCTGTTTAGAGAAGAAATGAGAAAGACAAAAAGTTATTTTTAAATATAAAGCAATAATAATCTTTTTAATAGTTTTAGAAATATTAATTTTATGAAAATCTACTTTTCTGTAATTGTAGTAAAATGAATACTTCAAGTACCGTAAATCTTTATTTATAACCTTGTATATATCAATGAAGATAGTGCATAAATGTAGAAGCTTTTGGAAGCTTAATGTTACTAAGAGTGAACTCTAACCTTGAAACCAGAAATTTTGAGCATTTCTACAGGAGCTGATTCTAGATGCTCCTTTCAGGCAGAAAGAAGGGAAACAGAGCAGAAAAGATATCATCACATGAAAAGCTCTTTGGCACAGAAGTGACAGACAGGAAATGTACTTCTATTTTTTATTGAGAATGAGCAGCTGGCCTTGGGAATCACAGAGATCGGGCTGGAGGAAATACATCCCCTGTCTGGCAACCAGTAGAACTATAATTTTGTGCTCTGGAAAGAAAAACGCAATACTGGTGTAAAGATAAAAAGTATCCTCACAGTTTCCAAGATAACAACAATTACTTTCTTGTAAAGATGTTTCAAAGATGTGTAAGAACCCACATTAGTTGACATTCCTCTGTGCCATGTTCTTAGAATTCTTAAAAAGTAGATTAATTGCTCATTAATTAATGAGAGGTCACTTTCATGAGCAAGAAAATTATTGAAACAATTATGAACATTGAATGGTGAGTAAATTTATTATAATCATAAGGAGTTGAGTATATAAAACACAGAAATGCCTGCCATATACTTCTTGCACACAGCACATTGAATATAGTTAGCCGATCTGGAGCTCCCAGAGAACAAAATCCTATAGAAAACTGTGCTGCTGGACACTTTACCATTTCTGTCAAACAGGTACTTTTTATTTAGAAAACAACAAAATGCTTTAACTTATCTAATGTTGTGATTTTTATAGTATTTGTAGGGTGGTCTCAGACTATCAAGAACTTTGGCCACCCTACAAAGGCATATTAAAATTTGTTATTTGCTCTATAAGGCAGATAAATTGTCTGTATTGAATTATAAAAGCTAAATACATATGTGTTGAATAAATATACAAAATTCCTAAGCAATAGTCTGATATCTAAGTAGGGAAGATGTTTTTGATAGCATGGTTTATTATTTGCTCTTCACCTATAGCCAGTTAGCATGGTAATAATTTCTTAGATATATAAAGAAAAGATATGAATATTAAATTTTTATGTGACCCAATCAGAGGGGACTATGTCGCATAATACAAGGCACTATCAAAGTTTTAGAAAGTAAAGATAGCAGTATAAATTTGGTTCTAAACTGAATCAAAATGAATATACTACATATAAACTTGAAAAATCAGTTTGCAGTTGCATGGTTAGGAAATTTTGATAAAATCTTGTATAGATAATATTATATCATATATAATATATTATATATAGTGTGTGTATAAAAATATGTCATATATACTATGTGAAAGAAATAATTTTTTTAAAGGTGTATAAACTCAACATAGATTGATAAAATTTAAAATTATTAATCTGCATTCTAGTATTATATCTAGTTTGAGATACATGTTTTTAAGGCTTTTTTGGATTTTTTTGTCTTTATTTTTTTAATTAATTAATTTAGTTTTTAAAATGGTCTTTTCTCATTTTACATACCTATCCCAGTTCCCACTTCCTCCCCTCCTCCATCTCCCCTCTCCTTCCAGCACCCCACCATCCACCTCTCAGAGAAGGATAAGGATTCCCATGGTGTGTCATTGAAATCTGACACATCATTTTGAGGCAGGACCAAGGCCTTCCCTCTTATATTTAGGCTGAGCCAGGTGTCCCATCAAAAAAAAAAAAAAAAAAAAAAAAAAGAATTGGCTCCCAGAGCAGTTCAAACTTTTTTAATAAACCCTAGCTTCCCGGCCAATGACCCAACAGACTGCCCCAGCCACATAACTGTTACCCACATTCAGGGGAACTAGTTTGTTCCTATGCATGTTCCCCTACTATAACCTAGACCCAGAAAGACAAACGTGGTAGGTACTCACTCATAAATAGATAGTATATTTAAAGCAAAGAATTACCCAGCCTATATAGTCCAAGACCACAGAGAAGTTAAGTGACAAGGAGAACTCTTAGAGAGACATACATGGATCCCCCTGGGAAGGAGAAATTGATAAAATCTCCTGAGAAATTGGGAGCATGAAAAAGAAAAGGCAGTGCAGTAGGGCGAAGGGAGGGGTAAGGGGTAAGAGGAGGATAACATAAGGGAATGGAATACTGAAGATGCAGAAGGGACAGAGAGGGAAAGCAAGGAAAGGGTTTTCTTGGTTATGAGAGCCATTATGGGGCTAGCGTAATTCCCAGTATTCCACAAGGATTGGAGAAAGTTTCTGAACTGCCATTGTCCTGTAATCAAATTGATGACTACCTTAATTGTCATCATAGAACTTTCATTCAACAACTGATGTAAGCAGATGCAGAGATCCACAGCTAAGCACTGTGCCAAGTTTCTGTAGACCAGCCAAAGGCTTTTTGTCAAGAGATAGAGTATTAGGTATTAAGGCTTTTTGTTAAGAAGTAGATCAAACAAAGAAAATGATAGGAAAATATAGCTAGCTCTAACTTAATATTTGTTAAAAAAGATTCATGTATGCCCCCAGAGGAGGTAGGAATAAAGTACTTATCCGTGAACCCACCTAGCAAGAGAGGAGCCCATTATGTGAAGTACTCCATGACATGCAGGTTTTCAGATTACCAAGAAAGCCCCACTGAGGTACCGATGGAACAAATATTCCCACACATAGAGAAAAGAGAGCAAAGACACTTTAGCAGTTCTCTTTGTTCCTGTGAGGCAAGCAGGTCTTTGTGTCACAAGAGATCGAAGGGGTTTATTTGCAAGTTCTTATTCGGCAGGCTGGAAAAAAAATTCTTTCCATAACATGAAAGGAACAGCAGTAGACTGGAAAAGGAACAAAATGGTACACATGTATATGTAGTGTAGAAGTATATATTTTATTGCATGTAGAAGTGCACATTAGGTCCATATTTTCTGTTAACAGCTGTTGAAATAGGTTCTGTTCTGTTTTGATATATCCTCCCAGCCTTTGCCACTCACCATCAATTATCAACATTACATTATTTGATTATTGCTGTGTCATGGTGTCATTTGTTGACAGACAGGTTTTCCTGTCAACAAACATTCTAATTAAAGTATATCTTTGAGCAGCCATAAGACAAAGATTCTATGTACAGAGAACAATTGAGGCAAATGTGGGTTTTTTTGTCACTTTTAAATATTATTCTATGCCAGAGAAAATTTTTCAATTAGTAAAAAAATTGCCTCCTCTCCTTGCCTTTGCCAAAGTTCATGTATGAGATTTTTCCAAAATGTGCAACAGAACACTGGAATTATGGAGGAGAATGAATTGAAAGTCCTCAATGGTTGGCATATTAATTCACATACTATTATTGAAGTTTTGAATCACTGTTAGTGCACAGGTTATATTCCCTTTTCAAAATTTGAAGAACAGTGAAAACAACTACATTATAACTCCAAGTTAAAAAAAAAAAAAGATTGCTTACAGAACAACTACAGGGCAGACCTAATCTCAAATTGAAAATTCCCATGACAACCAAGAAGTTCCAGAGATACAGACCTTTTCACATTAAAAGAGTAAGCCATAAGGCAGCAAAGATTTCTAATGATGAAGTCCAATCTGAACTCAGAAATTCATTCAGCAACAGAATATGAGCTCAAAATATGAATCGTAACATTATCCTCACAGTGAAATGCAATAGCCAGGTGGAAAGCCCATTGTTGTTCTTAACCATGCTCCATGCAGAATGTAAAAGAAACAAATTGCAAGAAACAGATGGAAGAGATGTCCCACACTACAGTAGGCTGACAGTACTTGATTCATAGAGATTTCATTTTAGAAGGCAAATAGACAAAATGACACCAGTCAGATGCAAAACAAAGAGAAATGACAGATTATGACCCTAATGTGAAGAAGAATTAAGAAGCATTTCATAAGGTTACAAATTTCAAGTCAAAATGTTGATGAAACAATTATAGTATTTATGTATTCAAATGCCACTTAAGAGGAGGCAATAATATTTCTGTCAATAAAATACCTAAAAACTGTACAAAATCATCAACTTAGCAGAAATTAAATATTTATCAAATATGTAATCCAAAAAAGAGAATAGATTTTATGTTCTGATACATATGAAAAGCTTATAACAATTTATAAAATCTAAAAATTAAAGAAAAAATAAAGTAACTACAGTTTTGAGTGGAAATTATTTATAGTTATTAAATTAAAATGAAATTAACCATAAATTGATAGCTTACTAGGTTATTTTTTCTTGGATTGTCTGTACACCCAAAGTATATTATGACATGCTGTAGTCTCAATGGAACACTCTAATTTCATATTACTATGTTTAAGAATAAATAAAGTGGTAGAAAGTATAAAAGTGATGTTTGTGTATATTTCTACAGATTTAGAAACTAACTTGTTGTTTGAAAATAGAAAGCTAAGGTGGAAAATAATGAACATATTGTGTCATAGTTTGCACAAAGTATACCATCAAGTTGGCACAGCCTAGATACAACAGAACATCGTATCTCAACTGAGCAATTGTCTCCCTCAGATTGGACTACAGACTTGTCTTTGGGGAGTCATCTTGGCTATTAACTGACTCAGAAATGCCCAGCCAAATGAGGGTAGCACTATTCCTCAGTGGGTGGACCTGCTGTGTTAGAAAGCGTGCTAAGCAAAAGACCTGTAAATGTGTGAGCCAGAAAATGAACCATCAGATAGTGTGTCCCCACAATTCCTGCAGCCATGCTCTTCTTTAGAGTTCCTGTCTATCTTTTATTTTCGAGGTTACAATATAATTACATTTCTCCATTCTCTTTCTTCCCTCCAAATCCTCTTTTAAGACCTTTCCACTCTTTTTCAAATTCATGGCCTCTCTCTTTTTACTAACTATTACTATATATATATATATTATATATACTATATTACTATATATAACATAGTATAACCTATAAACATTTTTAGAAGTGAAGACACACAGTCTTGGTTGTAAGAATAACAGCAAGATTTCTTTCAGTGTGCCCATTTCCTTATATTTAAAAGGAATCCGCTGAAGGTAAAAAATGAGGAGGGTGTTCAGAGGAAGAGGAGGAGGAGATGAGAAGGACTAGAAAAAGGAGAAGAAGGAAAAGAGATAACCAGTTGTGTAGGTTGTAGGTAGTACATTTAATTCAAGAATAATGACTTCAAGAATATTGAGTATAGTACAAGTTTATTGTAAACCCCTAAGGTAGCATAAAGTAAAATCAAGTACAAACTTGGTTTTAAAATTTCTTAAACTGATTTTAGTAATCATATTGTTGAAACACACATGGCATATTATGATGGTAGTGGTGACTTCAATACAATAGAGTAGTGTCTTAGCATGTAACAATGTTAAATCAGATTCTCAACAACTTTGAGTCAAAGATTCATAGGCACATCTTGTTAAGATTATTTGCCCACTCCTGCCCATGGGGAGAAGAACACCACTCCCAAGTACCACCAAAGCCAGCTTTAGACTGTAGCTACTGAGTCTATTTACTATAAATGGCATCTTCTTCTACTGCCAGGTCACTAAATGAGTATACTCCCCAACTGTGTTCTAAACACTTACCTTTCTATGCAGAGGTAGGCATAGCTTTCACTTCTCATCAAAGAAGCTTCATTTGAAGTAGATGGACATCATTACAGAAAGCTACAACTGGTCAAAATGCAAAGATGATCTAACTGTCTGAGTCTGGATCCAACTAAAAATTTTCAACATACCCATTACACATAAGGCTCAGGGAACATAGCAAAAGAGAGGGCTGAAAGGGTGTAAGATCCAAAGGACAAGACCAACAGCTGGGAAACATTCTCGTAAAACATTTAAAAAATAGGACCTATAGATGAGAGGGAGGAAGAGTGGATCTGAACGGTGTTTCAGGGAGGAGCAGGAGCGGTGAATACGATGAAGATATATTGCATAAAATTCCAAAATTCTTTTAGAATATATTAAATATTACACATATGAAGAATTATTTTCCTCTTCCAGGTTCATGGCAGTATTGGTGCCTTTTAGTACTTAGCAGGATAGCTTCAGCCTTTGCCTCCATAACTGAATCATTGTCTTCTATGCCACTGTATTTCTCAGTTCTCTTTCCAAACTTGTTTCAAAGTTCTTACGCCTTGCTTCTGAAACTTCCTCACTCCCAAACAGGTTCACACTCACAGGTATGGGGCATGGTGATTTGGGCCTAAGTCTGTAGAGGGAATTGTGTTATTCCTATTCCTGAGGACTTATGTAAAGGAGCAGAGTGTGCCAGGGTAAACAGGAGACAAAGAACTTCCTCCACTACCAACCTGGTTAACTGCTGACTGCTTACCCCAGTATTTGAGAAAAAAACAAACTTGCAAGTCCCCTCCTCCTTGAATGCAAACAAAGTAATCAGGGATTGAGGCTACATACTCATCTAACTCAACACCTCTCCAATTAGGAATCAGGCCAAAATGAGACTATTCTAGTAGATTCTTAGCTCTATTTTTTTCTTCCCTCTGCTTTCTTTGCAGTGGCCATCCTTAGAAGTGTGAAAAGTGCCCTTGTATCTTTTATTTCTCCTGTATCATTTTCTCTTAACAGAAAATAAAAAAGGATAGGCACAATATATGTATTCTCTATTCAGCAAAGAGAACTCTCTAAATTGTCAGCCAGGTTAACTATCTAGGTATTGATAAAGAAATTTAGGAATCCCTTTTCAGGATAATGTGCCATGCCGTAAAGCATACCGTATCTCAATGCCAGAACATTCCAGGCAATATAAAAAGTTAAAGGTTCTCGGAGTACCTGTGTTGCTTCTATATTATTGTTCATAACTTCCTATAATACTTCCATCTACCATAATAACACTCCTGCAGGAAGGAGTTATTGTTATTGTGTGGGGTAATTGTGCTAAAAATACTTCATCTTCAATATATAACTTTTTCGATAGTTAAAAAAAAAAGCTATGTACTAGGAGAAGCAGCCAGAAGAAAATAGTGGAGAAGAAAATGAAAATAACGTGGGCAAAGGCTTAGCTCTGGATCTCTGTAAACCCAACAATTTACAAACTCTTGGCAATTTCCCCTCCTCATCCTGTTTTCCTGCTCCTCTTCTTCCTTTTCCTTCTGTTTCTTTCAATGTTTTTCTTTCCTTTCCTGTCTCTCTGATAAAAGGATACTTAAGGGGACAAGGTTTTATTTTGGCTCATAGTTCAAGATTACAATCTGTTATGTCAGTGAGTCAAGCAATGTGAGGTTGAACCATCTGGTCACATCATACCCAACTGCATCCAGAAAGCAGGCAACAATGAATGCAGGCATCCCAGTGTTCAACCGGCTTTCTCCACTCTTAACATTGCCCCGGATGCCTTGCTTAGAGAATGATGCCACCTACATGAGCTAGTCTTCCTTCTTTGGCTAATGGAATGCGGATAATCTCCCACAGACATGACAAGAGGCCCTTCTCCAGGACAATTCCAGAGCTCATCAATCTTACAGTTGCTGCTCATCATTCCACAGCTCCCTGACAAGCTTGTCTTCATTAGTACCCCAGTTATTCCTTCCAGATCTTTCCCTTCAAGGTTCAGCCAGCCTGCATGTTTGTGTCTCCAGTGGTGCTGAAGTCTTAGACCCGGGGTCATCTTTTCTTACAGTCTGAAAAAAAAAAAAAAAAAAAAGAGCTGCTTTTGTATTCTACAGCTCCAGCTTAATGGCATCTCTCAAAGCACCAGTGTGGCTGCCGCTTAACGGAGCATGCTTTGTAGATCTCTTTGCATATATCAGTTGGAGAGAGATCAATGACCCCCACAAATAGAAACTCCTTAATAAGCCATACCCCAACTGAAACAAAGTTTATTTTTCCTACCATGAGTGGGGTAGAGGAGGTGCACAAGAGGGCTTTCTTGGATTACATGCCTGAAAGACTTCATGTGCCTGTTCAGTTTTAATCAAAAGATTTTTGTACAACCTCAAGACCTAGCCTTGGCCTCCAGCACACACTGCTTACTGTGCCATATTCTGTAAAATCAGTGAATGCTCGGGTGCACTTGGGCATAGCAGCTGACTTTACAAAATGAGTAACAATGGCACTCCCGGGCCAGAGCATGCCCTTTGTTTAAGGCTAGATTAGAGTCATGTTGCACTTTATTTTCTTGCTCTATAAGATTACAAAAGTGGGATATTAGTTCCCTTGCCTATAATATATCAGCTCCATTCCAAAACATAACGACAGAAATTGGCTTGAGAATGGAGCATGTACAACGAGAGTACATGCCCCTCAATAGCTCATGATATGATTGTTACATGGCTCTCACACAGAAAACAGAAGATAAATCTTTTCATCTTACAAAATGGACGTGGATATGAACTGAAAGCAAAATACAGGACAAGGAAGAGAAAAAGAGAACTCAGCCATGTAACAATATTCTGTTCTGTGATTCTCATGTATATGGAGATAGTCAGGGGTCAGCAAAAGAACTCACTTCTTGATGGTGGTATGGAGATTATCCTTGCCTTTGTTCAAAATCAGCCTTAGCTTTCCTTTCTTTGCCAAGTTCACTTGTCTCTTAATCTCACACTTGGGAAGACCAACTTTCTACACAAGCTAGTTGCTTATAACGTTCTGTCTTGAGCTTAATTTTAATCACAGAGCATTTTAGCTCAAAAAGCAACAAAATTCTGATTTAAATCTCATAAAAAATATATATGCTATTCAAATTAAATTATTGTAAGAACAGTAACACTATATTAAAATATAATCACCTTACTCCTTTGGCTTCATGACAACGTTCATAAAGTGCTTAATATTCATGTAACACACTGCCTCACCCTGTAATGTCACTATATTTATGGAAAGAAATTGTAATCCTCTTTACTGGCTCAGGTTAATTCCAATAAAATATTAAATCCATTTTCTAATCTAAATGAGTTCATTAGGAGAGGCATGGTACTGAGAATACCAAGCTCTCTACAGAGTTCAGCTTCATTACATTCCCGCACTGTGCGTTTCCCGAGCTGTTGTACTACATTTATGAGGATTTATCTGTACGGTTCCAAAAACATTCATCCTAATTCTACTCCTTCTGTGCATGCTAATCATGAATATGTTAAGTGGAAATACTAAGCTTGTAGCCAACCTCATCCCCAGATGGGTTCAAGTTATGATTACAGAAGCAAATTTGCCATAAGCACTCTTACAGCAGTACCAGCAAGCCGGAAATGAAGGTTTGGAGCAGAGAGAGAGAGAGAGAGAGAGAGAGAGAGAGAGAGAGAGAGAGAGTCATAGATGTTAGAATGAAGAAAGGAGTTGGAGAGGTTTAGAAGTTGCTCTGCCTCAGAGGAGTTTCAGGAATTTTTAAGTAGATCTCTCTGAAGAAATGTAAAATAAATATGGAGATTAAATCATTAGTAGTAAATGTTTACAGTTTCTAAAAGTCCAAAATTCATAGAAAAATTGCACAGTATTCAGTTCGCAAAGCTTTATACCTACTAAGCCTTTCATTTGAAAAAAAAAAAATAATGGACCTTTTGGGAAGGCAGACAAGAATACTCCTCAATGAAAGGTGAGCATGAATCAAACAGTCACAATTGTTTGCCAGTGGAATTCTCAAATTGTTTTTAGATCTTAGCAGCTCTTTTCTTTATCTTGGACATAAAAGAAATAAATATGAGGAATCTTTTTTATATTATACGTAAAACGAATTCCATCAAGAGTTATTCAATCACTTTCATTTTGTTAGCATCTTCGGTGAACACTTAACAAGGCCATTTTAAGCAACATTATAGAAATTTAGTTTAAAAATGATTTCTCAGAGAAGTAGTAGATACACACCTAATTTTAGCAACAGAAAGAAAGTGGCAGGAGCATGATGAAGCTATTCTGCATGCTGATTATTTTTTAGGCAAATACAGTTCCTTTTTCATCTATATAAAATCTATACTAAATCGTCAGCCACAAATGAAAACCAGCAGCCACTGGTTGTCACTGTTGTACCACAAAAGAGCACAAGCAGTTCCCTTCTTTCAAAAGCCTGCCTTCTGAAAAGTGAGTTTGGCACGATATATTTTACTTCCTGAATTATCATTAAGACAGAGCATGGCAACCTCTGCCAGGACCCCATGGATTTTAGATGAGGATTAGACATTTTAATGTGGGAATCTGCCTGGAAATCAGTGCAGTACGACACAACGGAGATGAAAAGAAAGATTGGAATATATACTCTGACCAAACCCTGTGTTTTTAAATGACCATGTAAGATACACTTGTTCACTTGAGCACACATTTTAAACTGGAGCTTTAAATATTATTATTTGAGTGTGCAATATGTACATTTGATCCTTTCAAAGTTTAGAAATATTATTCAAACAAAGCGTTTCTAATGATGGAGCTCACACCATTTATAATCAGCAGATGAGTAGACAGTCCTGACGTAATCTTCTCTTTTCCCCAAATCTGATTAAAACTAGCAAGACAAGAAATCAATGAGATCCTGAATATAAATTCCCCAAATATTCTGCTGTGTTTGAAATTAATTAAGTACGGTGATGAAGGAGCCTCAGATCAATAAACATCAACGATGTTAGTGTTAAAGGTGGGAAGAGTGGGCATGAAATCAGGCTGGTATTTGGAGATATAAGATGATTATCTACTCAATGAAATTAAAGGTTAAAATTAGACAAATCATGCTATAGGAAAACACAGACAGAGGCCTTCAGAGTCCAGAACAATGACTGTGCTCCCAAACACAGTTTTATAAACTTGAAAATGTGAACTTCTTAAGCAAACTATTGGCGTTACTTCATATATACTCTCAGTAAACAAAAACACTTCTGAAATTGTAGTTTTGCGTTTCTGGGTGTGGAGGGAGGCATTAATCTTCTCTAATAATTGAAATTAGTGGTGGAAAATCAAGAGATCAACAGTTACAGAAAGCTGAAAGCATTAGCGGCAATTCCACATGTCATTGCAATCACCTACTAGGCCAACACTAGCCATCACCTATTCTCCAGGAAAAGAACTGGAGTGTTGCATGGCCATTCTTAATTTTGCTTTCCTTTATTTCTACATTCGTTTCCTTCCTTATTTTCTTTTATTTCTTCCTTCCTTCTCTTCACCCCCTTTAGTCTCAACTAAAGTTATGATCTGGATGCCATAAATAAAAAGCACAGTGAAAAGAAGGTAATCAATGTAGTCTATAGAGTTAAATAATGAGTATTTGTCACGTTTTTTTGGGAAATCTTTACAATTAAAATAGATGATGTTTAAAGACACCCTTTCAACTACGCTTCCTCTGTAGAAACAGATTTTCAAGTATCTTAAATACATAATTTATGCCCTAATGTGGCAAATGAGAAAAATGCAGGAGGCAGCTCTCTCTAGGTGGAAGGGAATAGGGCTCATGGTTAAATTGCAAGTTCCCCACATGTGTTGCATTAAAAAAAACAAACAAACATAAAGGCTGGTGTTAAAGGAAGATAAAGAATTAGCACTGAAAGACTGAAGTGTCTGAAACATCAGGGAAGATGACCAAGACAGCAAGTAGTTGGAGTAGTTGTTATATACGATAACGAAAGTAGACATATGGGAGGAAGATCAAGGCATTTTTCTTGCTTCCCTACGCCAAACAAGCACTTGTGGGGAACATTTTTAAAGCACTGGTGACTTTTCATAGCGCATTCCTTTAACAAAGCTTATGGTGACAAATTCAACTTTAAGGACATGCGAATAAGAGTCATCTGTCTGAGAGACCATTTGAGACTTATTGCGGGTAGCTCCTGATGGCTGTGATAGAGTTTACTCTCTGACATGCTGAAACTGCAAGCTGTCCATGCATATGAGAAAACACAGAGAAAAATAGTTTATTAACAAGAAGCAAGACATTGGCAGGTCAATGAATAACAGCTATCAGACTGTCAAGACCAAAGTATAGGTCGGAGATGGACAGAAGGATTTTCAATCATCCTTACCTGTGTGGGCAGCACATCACTAGAACAAGATCATCTATAGCATCTACAAGGCAGAGCACGGGGATGAAGAGTGGGAGTTGTCTATTGACTCAGTTCATAATGGCATAGTATTAATCCATGTTAATACAAATCACCCCTTTTCTGACATGGCCCTATAAAAATGAGAGAAGACAGAATTAGATGATTTCTCCTCTCTTGGAAGACCTGCATACTTTGAAATTTCTCTCCTTGTCCCTTAATTTCTCACTTTTTCTCAATTCCTCTTGTCTGGGAAAATATTTATTAACATTTGCTTCTCTTTTGCACACTCTTGTGAGTCTTACCATCGTCCATCTGTTTTGGCATGAAATAAGTCACTTCTAGCTATTGCATTTGGTGGAAATTTGATGGCCACAGTGTCTGGCATCTTAGGTCCTTCGTCATACACAAATGGTCCATAAAAGATTTTATTTTTCTCAAAAATAAAAAGAAAGAAATGAAAGGAGGAGAAAGGGATGGTGGGAGAAAGAAGGGAAGACAAAAAGAATGGAAGAAAGAATAAAAACAAAGAAAAAAGAAAGAAAGAAATGCATAATAAGAACAGTATAAATTGGTCTTGAAGAGTTTTTGTCACTTTCCTGTTTGCTGATGTTGTTGTTTTCCAATATGGGTACAAAGCTGGGTGAATTCAGAAGTGCAGACAGATCCTGGAATATTATGTGATTATGAGCAAAATGCATAAGAAACTCTCAAGGAAATAACAAGAAATGCAGGAAAAAGAGAGACAAGCACAGTGTCAAAACAATCAGAAGAACAACAGTTATACCCCCATATGATTTGAACTACCTTAAAATGCTGAATGATCGTGATGCATACTTATTTACGCTTTCCACAGCATGTGCTTTGAGAAAAAAAAAATAAACGTGGAAAGAATAGGCATTCCATAATAAAAACTGTAAGGGAAATTACAATTCCTACACTTAAGTTTATACCATATGTTTTCTCTAGAGTCTTTTCAATACAGATTTTTAATAGACTTGAATTTCTTAGGAAATCCAAACTGTGAGAATGACTTGATCTGTTTCACTGAAAAAAGAGGAGACAGTGTGTGACAATACCTGCTGTCATATTATGCCACTTTGTAAATAATAAAATCAAAGAACATTGGTCACAATTCAAATAAACTGTTCAAAATAGAAGGTATCTATTTTTTATGTATGGCATCATCACAAATTTGTAATATGAAGTCTTGTAAAAGACATGAAATATAAGTATTAATTAAAGAAGGAGACTTTTTGAAAATATGCACAGGTAGACAAAATGATATTAAACAAATCAAAAATCTAAAATCTTTTGTCCTGCCGCATGTCTTGTATCCCTTCCCACCAGGTTCCTCAGAGTATCTACTGTGTATCCTCAGATGGTGAATGAATGAAGGGAGAAAAAGTCCTGCTCAAATTATTCCTATCCTCAGGACACACACGTTAATTCTATTATAAAATAGCTCTTTATTTTATTAAGTAAATTAGAAAGCTAATCAATTAAATACAAAATGCATATTTTCCCATGTTTATAGTTGTATTATTTAACAGGTTAGAGTAAATGTTTTATATTAAGTGATTTTCTATTTGGGGCTTAAATTAGTGTTTAATATCTATCTTCACTGTAGTGTCTCATGATTTGTATATCCTCAGAATGTGGTGCAAAGGTGGATTAATAAACGTTCGTCCAAAAAGAAAGAAAAGAAAAGAATAGGAGATAGTGAGAAAGGCACCCTGAGATTCAAAGTCATGGCAGTTCAGCACTCCCCTTCTTTCCCAAAGTATAGTTTACCACCAGCTTGTAGCAGTTCACAAAGCATCCTATGTGCCGGACAGGGAGGCACAGCCATATGCCTGAGGTTTCTGCTACAATAGGAAACGGCACATATCGCTGCTCTCAGCAGAAAGCCCTTTCCTTAGTTGCTCATTTCTTTTCCTAGTAGGTGAAAATGCTGCCATGGTGGTGACCCAGTCTCAGTGTGATTGACAGCACCACTCCAAGTAAAGTGAGAAAGTAGAATAAGGAAGCAGGAGCTCACTCTCGGCAGGGGAGAAGTGAAGTCCTAGCTTGTTTGTAGTGACCCATTTTAGCCCTGTCTTAATTTATATAGAAACTAATTCAGGCACCCAGAACATAATGCTGTGGCAACGTTCAAATGCATTGGCTGTGTTTCCTTCATAATTGGCACTGGGCATTGTGCTGACCTGCAGATGTAAGGTGAAGTCTAATTGATACAGTACACAAAACCTTCGAATAAGAAAGCATAGGAAGGCAGTTAGAGCCTTGGAAAGAAATCGATATAATGGTTTTTTTTTGTTTTATTTTCTGCTGATGAAAAGTACTGGCAGGTAGATAGTGTGATTTTTTTTCTAAAGATGAAGTAAAAGTTTTTATATTCTAAAATTAAAAAATATAGTTCTTGCCTTGCTGGGAATAAACATTTTACTCAGAAGATATCTGGAATTAAGAAATAATGCTTTATTTAAAAATTGCTCAATAGAATTAGATGGATAGAAATAGAGTGAATTAAATAAATATAAAAATTCAATTTAAAGTAATTTTAAAGTTACTTAAATTCTTATTGTAATTTATCTGATATAATGTACATTTTTACATATATTTATTTGTTTGCATCAGGGGAGTGCATACAAACAGGCATATGAAAAATGTATAAAGGCATGGATATATGCGATCAGAGGACACCTGGTAGAAGTCTAGTCCCCTCAAGGGTCCAACTCATGTTATCAGGCTTGGCAACTGAGTCATCTTATTTTCTCTGATACAAAGCTTTAAGACAGACATTTTCTTTCTTTAAAAAGGAGTGACACAGAGATAACTAATATCTGAGAGGGTATTTCTTAGAAAGTATAGAAAATTAATACTCTACGAATGAAGCTAGAGCTTATAGATCTCTGGTTTGTGTATACCATTTCTTTTCTTTGAGGTAAAATATTCATGATTTCAAAAGAAGAAACACATTATCATCTTTTCACATTTGCAAATGCTGTCCACTTTCAAGAAGTCAATACATAGGAATCAAAACAGAATGCATCACTATGCACAGAGGAACTCTAAAGAAGGCAGAGCAAACTAAATTAAATGACCAAGTCACATTTAAACTACAGGGTCCCGCTGGGGTCTCCCTCCACTTGTCTGGTGTCTTTCTAGCAAACCAGACTGACCAGACCGGGATCTGGCCATCAACAGAGATACAAGATCCTCCCAGGATCTTTGTGAGTCTCCAATATGTTGGCTAAGCTATCATTCTCAGAGATGCTGGGGAATACTATGAGTCATATCATACCGACTTCAGCCTGTTAATGCTTCTTACTTTATTCTTATAGAAATTATGCATCAACTTAATATCTCAAGAAACAATCTTTGTATAATAAAAATATCTGAGTCACATGTCCCAAGAAACTGTCTATGTGCAATAAAATGCCAGTTATTTCATTAAGAAAATGTTTCTCTGATTTGTAAGATGGTCTTTTACAAAATAACCATCAATAAAAAGAAAATGATTGTCATTGCTTTCTCTTTATATCCATAGAATATATATATACATATATATATACAAATTTAAATAAAATTTTTATTATCATGCTTAGTAGATTCAAGGAAATCTTATAATGCTGAATTCTGATGACTAAGTGGGAAACCAGTAGATTTTCTTTTATAAATTTACAAGTGATTAAACTATATATTTTTCTTTCTCATCTATACATACCTTTCCATGGTGCATGCAGTTATCAATTTAAGTGAGAGTCTATGCTTCTAATTTTAATTCAAAAAATCTTTACAATAGTTCTATGAATTAAAATGTATTATTTTAATTAAAAATATATTCCTTATTCTTTCAACCATTAATCATCTATTTTCATCTATTTTCTCTCATTTATTGTAATGGTTACTCTATTTATTGTATTCTTATTTTACATTGTATGCTTTAAGGAATAATAACCATGAGACTTGTTGTTTGAGAACCTCTCTCTCTCTCTCTCTCTCTCTCTCTCTCTTTCTCTCTCTCTCTCTCTCTCTCTCTCTCTCTCTCTCTCTCTCTCTCTCTACACAGAAAAAGAGAAAGAGGAAAACACAAACCCAAGACTCTGTCATTGTTCTTATCTCAACATTGCCAAATAAGACAAAGTTGAAATATCTGAGATTTTTCTCCTTCGTGGAAATGGTTTTCAGTTTAGAGGCATTTGACCTGGAGTGAGGTTCTATTTCAGTCAGCCTACAGAATGGCATCTAGAGAGGCCCTGTCAGCAGAAGCTTAGCAGAAAAATGTGAGTGAAAGTTCAAGTGCCTGGTAGCTGAGAAAGCAGGAGGAGGGCAAATTGGCCTGAATATCAAAGCTAAAGTCTGTCAAGATGGCAAAAAGTCATTCCCAAACAAGGCCTCCTAGGAAGACATTAATTGAGGGAGCTCAAATAAGCATTGGCCTGTGTAACAGAAGGTCATCTTAAAAAGCACTGGAACGATTCTTTGGGACATAAGACCGAGACATTTTTTTATTAGGGGTAAAGGGATCAGATTCATGGCCAGAAGGTGTTGGCATAATGTGACATAACTTCCTCAAGCACCCTTGATGAAAATAACTTAGTTCAGAAACCAAGAACTTGAGGGACATTCCAACAGAGCAATGAAGAAATATATGAACTATATCATGTGAAGAAATTCTTGGATTTTGTTCTGGGACTAGACTGGATAGTTAACAGAAATCAAATATAAATTAATAGTGGAGTCGATAATGCCAGTCTTACATCTTAAAGAAAAAAGAGATATTTAGAAGACAGAAAAAGGTTTTGAATTCAGTTTGGCAGGTTAACCAAGAGTTGGCCACACCTGTGACATCTCTCTACATTCAGAAGATGGACCGAAAGCCATCACTGCCCGATGCTACACAATTTTTCCCCTCAAATTGAGCAACCTGATCTATGATAGCTGCACATAAGCTTTGTCTGCCGGGCCACTTGGCAGCAATTTTCAGTCTATTTCTGTAAATTGAGCTCCACGGTGCCCTTTGAATGTTTCCCACTCTAGATTGCAGGGGCTCCCATGCCATTCAGTATGTAGGACTCTCGCCCTTAGCTGCCTTCCAACATAATCAGGCCTAGATAAATTGAGTAGCACACTTCATTTTTATTAGATGGGTAAAACTCCCTCCAGCAGAGCAAGTGGGAGTGCCTTTCAGGTTTAGTGGAAGAGAGAGGAAAATTGTCAAAAGAGGGATGTGCTATGTGCTTCTGGGTTTGAACAGTTGGAGACTCAAACTGCCCCACTTTCAGGCCCAGAGTTTCTTTCATGATTCTTGGAGATTGTTTCAGGAAGTTCTTCAGGACCAAGTGAGCAGGGATTCTTGCTCTCTTGCAATCTTGTGCTTGGAAACTGACTGAGTAGTAGCAATCAGATGTTGCCTTTCAAGAAATACTGTATGGGGGCAGCTAGGGCATTCAATGTAGAGGCCAGGGTACTGTCCCATCCCAGTGTTTCATATGCTTCGTTAGTATCCCTGACCTAATGATTACAGGAGGCTGCTTCTGTTTTCTCTCTGTGCTTCTAATTATTATTACAAATTCCAAATAACAGCACAAGTTGGTGGTATTTGACTATGAATAAGTACAAATGCTGACACTTGCCTCATCAATACACATTACAACATTCAGCTAAGGTGAGAGAGTTCTGTTTTTACCAAACACTTTATACAACAAGTTTGGAAAGCCGTCACAGAAGATATAGGGAGGATGGTATGTGTTCTTTACAAAACTTCATTGGAAATAGAATCTCTGTTTTCTTGAGAATCCGTTTGCTGTTTCTTACCTTGGAAGTTTGACAATCACAATATGCTATTGTAATCTTAATTGGCTTAAATGTACCAACAAGGAAGTGAACATTAAAATGTATTTATTGTAACAATCGTTCTAAACTGGGAGACAGATATTTGAGTCTGTTGATAATAAATTACTTATAGTCTCCAATAGTCAGAAAATGGAGAAACAGCCTTGTGGGAGACAGCTGATCCCCAAGAAAGTGCCATCGGATGCATATTCACGAGACAGATGACGGTTACCATTGCACTTGTAATCTTCTTTCCACCCAAGTGTAGATTTGATGCTTCCCTCAGAAGTACCTAGAGCATACGTCACACCAGGTAATCATAAACCTTTTTTTTTTATTTTTTATTTTTTTTAAATTTATTTATTTATTAAAGATTTCTGTCTCTTCCCAGCCACCGCCTCCCATTTCCCTCCCCCTCCCCTAATTAAGTCCCCCCCCCTCAGCCCAAAAAGCAATCAGGGTTCCCTGTCCTGTGGGAAGTCCAAGGAACCCCCCACCTCCATCCAGGTCTAGTAAGTTGAGCATCCAAACTGCCTAGGCTCCCACAAAGCCAGTACATGCAGTAGGATCAGAAACCCAGAGCCATTGTTCTTGAGTTCTCAGTAGTCCTCATTGTCCGTTATGTTCAGAGAGTCCGGTTTTATCCCAGGCTTTTCCAGACCCAGGCCAGCTGGTCTTGGTGAGTTCCCAGTAGAACATCCCCATTGTCTCAGTGTGTGGGTGCACCCCTCATGGTCCTGAGTTCCTTGCTCGTGCTCTCTCTCCTTCTGCTCCTGATTTGGACCTTGAGAATTCAGTCCTGTGCTCCAATGTGGGTCTCTGTCTCTGTCTCCTTTCATCGCTTGCTGAAGGTTAATATTCAGGAGGATGCCTATATGTTTTTCTTTGGGTTCTCCTTATTTAGCTTCTCTAGGATCACTAATTATAGGCTCAATGTCCTTGGTTTATGGCTAGAAACCAAATATGAGTGAGTACATCCCATGTTCCTCAAAAGAGAGGCCTTATCATACAACAAAAGTATATGCTCTACTATGTTCATAGCAGCATTGTTTGTCATAGCCAGAACCTGGAAACAACCTAGATGCCCTTCAATGGAAGAATGGATGAAGAAAGTATGGAATATATACATATTAGAGTATTATTCAGCAGTAAGAAACAAGGACTTCTTGAATTTTGCATACAAATGGATGGAAATAGAAAACACTATCCTGAGTGAAGTAAGCCAGACACAAAAAGAGGAACATGGGATGTACTCAATCATAAACCTTTGAAACACCATGCCCAAGCTTGGTGTGCTTTTCAACTATTGGGAGTATTTGAAGATACTAAATAAAAGTGTCTGTGCTCCCCTGTCGGGCAGCAGTCTTTCCCTGTTCCACCTCTGTAGTTAGGTCCTGTTGTCCAGACATTTGCCCACCTCCTAAGCGTCAGCTAGCAATTTTTTAGAACCCTGAAATCTTACCATTATTATGTGTGCTTGCTTCTTACTGCTTGACTCATATTTATCAGAGTTTCAGTCTTATCAAAAATTCTCCCTTACACCTGTATGGAGTTCCTAGAAAGTTTGATGAAATCCTTGAGATTGAAGAAAAGGCAAGCATCCCATACACTTAGGCAGGATGATTTTTGCCTAATATTTCCAGAGTTCTCAGAGCCTTAAAACCCAAGGAGCTGAACTTGTCATGTGGATGGAAGCCACATACACGATTGACCTCTATGCTTAGCAGGCTTTCTATTGTACAAATCACTCTACTCAGAAACTCAGTTCTATTTTATAAGCTTAAGCATCAGCCTCCTTTTCTTTCAAAATTTAATTTATGTATTAGGTGGATTTTCTACATGAATATCTATGCACTGCATGTGTAACTTGCTCCTGGTGCCCTGAAGAGGGTATTGGATCTCCTGAGACTGATGTTACAAGAGGTTGAGGTATTCCAACTGTGTGCTGGAAGGCAACCCAGCGCTCTTAACTGCTCAACCATCTTCCCATCAGCCTCCTTTTCTAAACCACTGAAGAAGGGTCCCTTCTAAAACTAAAAAGTGCAAATCCCCTTTCTTTATTATGACTCTGTGTGTTTGTAAATGTTCATGTGTGTGTGTGTGTCTATTAAGGCTAAATTTATTAATCTTCAGATTTTGCTAGTCGGAAAACCAATGTTACCTAAATCAGATTATTTTACAGGCCTGGAATTTTCCAAATAATCTAGGATAGCTACCAGGAAAGTCCAGGTATCTCTACGTTTCTTTGTTCACCCAGCACTAAGATTAAAAATTTTCACTGACTTCCAACTTTATTGTTGTTGTGAGTGTCCATGTGTGTACAGATGTATATGAGTGTAGTGGTTTGGGTAGAAATGGTCCCTATAGGTTCATATATTTAATTACTATGTGGCCACTAAGGCATTAGCTGTACTATTTAGAGGAATTAGGAAGTGTGACATTGTTGGAATAGGTGTGGCTTTGTTGAAGGAACTCTGTCACCAGGGGTAGAGTTTTGGGCTTTCAAAAGCTGAGTACTAGTTTCACTCCCTTTCTCCTTTCTAACGGTGGACTTAGTGTCACCAGAAGCTTTACACTTCCAGCTACCATCCTTTTTCAACCACGGTGGTACCATGGTAGGACCATCAAAAGGCAAGCTCAGTGTCTCTCTTTTTTTTTCCTGCTGCTTGACAATCTGGATGAAGGCCACTTGCCTACCTCTCCAGCGCCATGCCTACCTGTGTAGCACCTTTGTTCCTGCCATGACAATAATGGACTAAACCCCAGAAACTGTTAAATAAGTCCCAATAAACAAGCCCCAATTGCATGTTTTCCATTGCATGAGTTACTGTGGTTGTAGTGTCTCTTCACAACACTTTAATTCTAAGAAAATGAGTGTGAATGTGTGTGTGGTATGTTCGCACATGTGTCTGCAGGTACCACACCTCTGTACCCAAGTGAGAAGGCAAATTGGGTATGTTAGATGTCCTGTGTTACCATTTTCTGCCTTCTTTCCTTGCAAGAGGGTCTCTCACTGAGACGGGAAGTAAACTGGTGATTGGGAAACCCCAGTGGTCCTCTTTGGTCTGTCCCAGTCACAACACTAGGGGTGAAAGACTTTGGGAGTTATTCTCAGCAATTTATGTGACTTCTGGGAATTTAGACTCAGATCCCATACTTGCACAGCACGTGCTCTTAACCTCCGAACCATATGCCTATCCCTAAGTCCAGAAATTTACATAGGTTCTAGAAGAAATCTCAGGCTTTCTTGGCTGCATAATAAACATTTTACTGAATTAGCTCTGTCCCTCTCCTTGGTTTATTTATTTATTGACTACAACAGTAAGTTTTAATCCAATTCTTTATTCAAATACAGTTTACAGTTTTTTTCTAATTATCTTTATTTCCCTTCAATAACTTTTCATATAGTATTATTTGACCCAAACAAACAGTTTTCTATGTCTCTTGTTTCTCCTGTCCCCATGAATGAAAAAGTTGAAAAAGACTCAATATTGTATCGCTTATCTGTCTGTCCCCCAGGTATGCATTTTTTTTTTTTTTTGGCTAAAAGGAAAAGTCAGGTATTTAATCAAAGAAAATACAGAAATTCCACACTTCCTTCAGTGGCAGGCAAAGAACTTCATGATTTCTAAAAATGTATTGAATGAATATGTGAGTTAACTATTACTTTTATTACTTCTGTGTTCATATAATAATATGTTCAAAAGCAAATGAGAAGGAAAAAAAGTGTTGTTTATTCACTAACAAAAAAGGTTTAAGTTACAAACAAAAGAAAAAAACATAGCTAAATTTTCTTCTATACAGAATAGGAATCTCTATTCACACTCCCAGAGTTAAAATAATTTTTTCATTAAAATAACTAACTTGTTTTTATATAGACATTTTAAAATCATTGTCATTTTCAATGTTTATCTTAGAAAATTATTTTTGGGGGGTTTGCTGACACCGAGGGTTTTAAACCAATGACATTGGTGTGTGAAATCCCTACCAGCAGAAAAATATTTGTACATAAAGAACAATGGTAACCTTGAGTGTACTCTCTAGCTTGCCAGTTTTAAATCAAAATAAATCAAGTCATACCTTTGAGAAAAACACTTAATTATATACCATTGGCATCCCCAAGGACATGGGTAGAAGCCCAATAAATACTTGTTGAGTTGGCATTCAGCACTTTGAGAAAAGCAAACACTTTAAAAATTGATGTTCTCCTGTTGTCTCTGTTTCTCACAGTACTTCCTGGAGAGACAAATAAGAACAGGAAGAATGAGAAAGATGGAGAGAGAAAGAATCAACATAATTTTTAATATGCTGCATAGTTTCCAAGAATTTCATTGGTTTAATATTTTATAAATTATTTACTTCTAATTTTAACTTCTATTTCTTTTAATAAAGGAAAAACAAAGAGAAGAGAATTAAAGATAGCTTTAAAAATGTGAATGGTAAGAAATGTATTGTGGAAAGGAATGTACATAAGAAGTGACAATGAAGACAAGTGTGGATAACAGGTCTGGAAATCCAGCACTTGCTATGGTAAAAAAGAAGAAACCTAAATTTGAGGGCAGGCTGGGCTATATAGTGACTTTCAGGCTACCCTGGTCTACATCATAGAAGTTCGTTTCAAAAAGAAACCATGACAAGAACTTCAAATTCTATATCCTAAGGATGTAGGTCTGTATATATAGACTATATCCTAAGGATGTAGGTCTGTATATATAGACTATATCCTAAGGATGTAGGTCTGTATATATAGAAACTCATCCATATACCTAGAATTCATATTTTGTTGCAAATGAAATATGTGTTACCTAAAAATGTCAAATAAACAATTTTCATGATTTTTAGGTTGTATCAATTAATATATTTTGAAGGTTTAAAATACCAGTACTGTTTATAAATTTTTTAAGAAAAATATCACTTCTCAAGATTACAAGCTATTTGCAATATGATTAATTCTGATATAAAATCCAGAGTATTGTCTGTCTTCATTGAAATGTCCAAACTGACCTTTTAGAAAGAGTTTTGTAATCATGATATGCCACTTTTCTCTTCCCAGAAATCAGATTATTTCAATTTGATAAAAGAAATAACAAGATATTTGAGAGATGAGCCAAGAAAGTGTTTGGAGTATTTTTTAGCTTTTATCATATTGTTAACAGATATACAAATATGTCATATTTATAGTTATTGTGGGTGACATTTAGATTGAATATCTCAATATTTAAAATCATACTTTATAGGCCCTTTTAAAGATTTATTTTGTTAAATCATAGAAATAATGATAGTCTCAAAGATTTAGAAAGCCTCTGTCAAAAATACTTACTTCAAAAGTTTTGCTTAATGTTCATTCAGTCACCTTTGAATCAGAAACTCTCAGAAAGGCCCACATTTATCCTGGTTTTTACTCCTCTGAACGAAAAACCTTATTCCTTATCAGTGGAACCTTACCCTGGGATGTAGCCCAGAACAGATTATGTGTCTACATTTAACTGACTGATTTGAGAGCATTATTGAACAAACTGATGTTCACTGTCATTAACTGAGGAGAAGATCCAGGAAGAGGTGGTTTTTAGTCAGGCTTTGTCCCCTTGGAAATCTGCACTCCTTTTCATCCCTTATTCTAAAAAACAGATGCATGCTATTTCAATAGCCAGATATAGTTAAATTTTAATCACAGAAAAAATTTAAGTGAAATGTATATTTGAATAACAAATATTTCCCATATTAAAACAATAGTGATTTATGATGTTACTTCCTAGGGCCTACGTAACATCCTCTTTTGTTTGCTTGTTTATGGTACACATAAAAAAAATTAAACAAACTTATTTTCAAGTATATGTTTAGAGTTTTTCCCCCCATAATATTTTCTTAATCTTTTAACACATTTTAATGAGAAATGAACTGTAGTTTCTGTTTATGTCTTTGTGTCCCTTTCTTCTACTGCAAAAGTCTCAAAATTGTCTTGCTGGTAACTCATTAATAATGAAAGTAATAACAGGAGTTACTAGATAAACAGCACACAGAGAAAAGAATCTTTCTTGGTTGTAGGTAGTGACAAGGAACTGTTAAATTTTGTGCCTACATGACGGCTCATTTGTTATGCACAGTTTATTTTCAATCATCCAGAGACATGTCAAAGTTCATAATCATGAGTCAACTCCTCATTGGCAAGAACAAAACACACCTATCTCTCCAGACCAGGATGTGAGCAAATACAGTTTTAATTTGGATGTAGTCATGTGATATTTATCAGGACTGCACTATGTAGAAACCTCACATGATCTCTGCCCTCAATGAGATAGTGTTTCCTCCTAATGTTGATATGTAAATATCAATTTGCAAATTTCCAAATTACATATTAGATAATGCATAACCTTGAGCCGTCGGAGCAGGTGAATCTTTTACAAAGTCAGCAGTGATCATTTGCACAGGTTTCGCTGTATTTATAGCAGAGACACATCTTGAGAAGTAAACGAAAGGAGAACAAAATGTGTGACTGAGAACACACGGATAAGAATTCAGGCCTCAGCACAGCAATCAGAAAGCCTTCCAAAGAAATCAGATCCAGGCAGAGGCAGAGGCAAAAGTAGCAGAGCGGGGCTGTGATTAGAGTTAGGAGAGTAGGTCAAAATGAAGCTTGTGTAGGGGGAAGGGAAATAGAAAAGCCAGACAGTACTTTGTGTTTAGCTTATAGCATAAATGCTTACAGTTTGATGCAAGTGGGCAGTTAACATAAAAAAAAAAACATTCTATTGCAGTAAATTCCATGAATATGAATTACCTCCTATATGGATAACATCAGCTTTTTAATTTTTATAATTTATTTAGTTAATGTACCACTCTGAACACATTTAATCTTATCTAATTGTTTGAAAATTGTTTTCTTTACATGTATTGATTGATTAATTGGTTGATGATTGGCAGATTTTATATTTGCATATGTATGTGGGTTCACGTGTTAGAGGTAACTTGTAGCTGTCACTTCACTTCTTCTATTAAATGGATTCTGGACTTTGGAGCCATCTCAAGAATCAGTCCTAATTTTGTAATTGATACAAAAATAAAGTCACAAAGATTTTTAAGGTAATATAATATTATAATGCTCAATACATGTATAAGTCACATAATATTTAAATCAAGCTAAGCATGATTTTATGAATAATTTCATTACAGACAAATCTTTCAAAGTCCATTTTTCCAAATTCAAATGTACAGCATATTATTTCTGCTTATAGTCACCCTAGCACACAGCAGCACACCAGAGAGGATCTTTCTCCTACACAAGTATTAGTGGGTGGTTAGAACATTAATTTGGAAATGGCACAGATAGGGCCCTGAAACTGAGGCAAAATAATCACCATCAAACTATGGTAGTTAAAGCAGACCATGTTAGTAAGGACAACTGGCCAGCCTAGATGACCTTAATAGCAAAGCCTCACTCAGCCTTTAT
The DNA here is from genome assembly GCF_018167655.1 of Microtus oregoni. Taxonomy (NCBI): domain Eukaryota; kingdom Metazoa; phylum Chordata; class Mammalia; order Rodentia; family Cricetidae; genus Microtus; species Microtus oregoni. The sequence goes on from NW_024543089.1 coordinate 18,600,269, forward strand.
CCTTCCTTATGAGCAGAAGGTGCATCTTATTCAGGCTACAATCCCTAGCACTGAGCCAAGGGAAGACATATGATATGACAGGTACAGAACAGAGTGGGAAAGCATCAGTGAAAACACGTCTCTCCGAACCATTCCTTTTAAACAAGCATTTACTGCATCAGCACTTTAGTAGTAGTTTGACCAAAGATAAATTCAAATAATAAAAATCATCTTGGTTAGCTACTTTTACAAGTTACTTTAATGATTCCAATGAAAAAAAAATTAGTCAAAGGAACAACATTTTGGCTCAGAGTTTGATGGTACCACCATGGTTGAGAAAGGATGGTAGCTGGGGGTGTTAACGTGTCTGGTGACACTGAGTCCACAGTTAGGAAGACAAAAGAGAGGAAAATTGGTACTCAGCCTTCTTCCTCCTTTTTATTTAGTGCAAGACTCCAGACTACTGATAATGCTAGCTACAGTCAGTGTTTTCTTGTCACATCAGTTACAGCCTCTCATATAATGCCTAGAGGCTTATGTCTTACCTGAGTCTAGATCCCATTGAGGTGACAGTGTTTGCCACCAGATTATTATATACCAGATACTGTGGGTGAAACATATATCCAGTGATAATTTTGCATCCAGCTTTCCTCCTAAATATATTTTGAGAGGGATAAAAAGCTGTATTGGGAAAGATTTGCAGCAAGAATACCTGTGACGAAATGGTGGTAACTGAATTCAGCAGAGGCAGTGTGCTGATTTGAATGACAATGGTTCCCATAGATTCATATATTTGAATGCTAAATCCTCATGGGTCAAACTGCTTAGGGTGGATTAAGAGGTGTGGGCGTGTTTAAGGAGGTGTGTCACTGGGGGTAGGTTTGAAATTTCAAGAAGCCTGCCTCCATCAAGAGTTAGCTCTTTCTGCCTCCTACTTTCTGATAATAATGTAATCTCTCAGCTACTACTCCAGTGCCGTGTTTGCCTGCATGCTGCCATGCTTCCAGCCTTTGCAACTGTGAGTCCATTTAAAATTCTTCCTTTTGTAAGCTGGCTTGGTCATGGTGCATTATTAGGGTAATAGTATGGTAACTGAAACAGATAGGTATGGAATTGAATTTGAACTTACAGCAGAAGCAAGCTCATGATGTCACATAGCCCTTCAGAACTGTTCATTATTGAAGGAAGTTGGTTTTATAAATCCCATACTTAATGATTGTTAAAGCTCAGTGTGAGCCATCAGAGAAAATACCCAAGGAGAGCTGAGAAATGAAGTCCTTGATTCCAAATAACCACGTCTGAGCCAGGAACCACAGCATCAGTTTCTATATCCTATCTCTAGTTCCCCTCAGACATTATAGCTTTGTTTCCAAAATTCACAGGATAGAGTTATTAGTTTTTTTCTGAAAAAAAAAATGTATAATTTGCAGGAAAGTAGATGAAATCAGAGATTATGATACTAAACAAAACCAGCCAGACTGAAAAAGACAAATATGTTTTCCCTCACTGAAAAAAAAATCTAAATTTGTCTGTCCTCTATACATTATCTATCTATCCATCCATATATATCATCTGTCTATCATCTGTGTCTATCTTCTATATATTGTCTACATATATCATCTAGCTATGTATATCCACATATGAATGTATGTATGTATGTACTTGGAAGAGAAAGGCTACCTGTGAAAGTAACAAGACAGAATGAAATCTGGGGACTGGGTGAATATGAGGAAAGTTCATGAAAATCTCATATTGTAACATAACATTTTAGATAATGACTAAATGCTAATTAAATTTGTTTTTAAACATTCACCACATCTGTAAATATTGCAACTAGGATTTTGTGTGACATTTTTCTTCTGGTGAAAAGAGAGGTTTATAAAAAAATCTATAATCAGGCAAGCATAATAGCTTAGTAAGTAAAGGTGATTGCTGTGGAAGCCTGTTTACCAAAGTTGGATCCTAGTAACTTATGTAAAGGTGAAACGAGAATAAAGTCTGTAGAGCTGTCTCCTGACCTCCACACATATGATTGCTTCCCCCAAAAGCTAGTAATCATAAATAAATAAAGAAAAACTATAATCTTATTGTGACAGCAGCTCTTATAACTAAAGCAACTATGCACATCTTCAACCTCTATTCATTGTTCAAGAAGAGCCTTAACATCAGCTTGAACCTCAACCGTTCTAGATGACACATATGTGGATCATCCTGGTCCTCATTATAGAGGACCTGGGCCCCCAGTCACCAGGTATTTCTCTAGACAAAGCTGCAGTACCTGTTAACTTAATGTCAAATTGAGGAAAAGATACAAAGATTTATCAAATGAATCATATGGGAGTGATATCTAATCTTATCTTCATTATACAATAGCATTTCCAGCTTCTCTTGAGATCATGATTAACCCTTCAAGTACAGGGATTCTATTTCATCCCTGCTAATCTCTTATTGGAATGAGTTTGCAGGGATCTGATGGTAGACATAGCTTAAAAATGAAAGTGAGCTCCTCTTTTATCCTTTGGACTTTTACACTGAGCATCACGATTTCTAAAATAAGAATCTAATACTACAGCAAGGAGAAGCACAGATTTTTCCAAGCATGTCCATGAGAGTGGGGGTTAATAAGGTCTTTCTTAGATTTATATTCTGATTTCCTGAAAGAAGCATTCTCTTTTTAAAAGATACTGATTTTGGAAACCAGTGTCTCATTTATGCTTGCACACCAGGTATACTCACTATTCCATGTTCTATAAAATGAGAAGCCTCTGGCAACTGCAGACTGTGTTAGGATGAGTGCACTATATAACTCTGCTATGCAGTCCATATTAAGGTATCTAATGTCAATAAATCTTCATGTGGTACTGGTCCAGGATGCTGCAGAATTTGTGGCTTAATTTGTTGGACCCCTCCCCCCAAATGACAATGCAGAATTTCCTATTTAGTGATTGATCAGAAATTCAAGGCACTTACATGAAAATAATTGTGTAACTTCTCTCGTCTTGGAATCTATTTAGTTGTACAAGTTTCATTCCCCAAAAAAGTGGCCATTAACTATAGACAGGGATGATAAATTTATAATAAACTATGCTTCTGGGCCAAGAAAAGAAAGTAATAACTTCTCTTAAGAGCAAGAGGTTCATAAGCAGTGACTAGTTGATTGAAAGGGTTGACACAACAGATATTCAGCAGAAATAAATAAGGCATTGGATTTTTGGGCCCATGTTATTGGTTTCTTGCATAAACTATTACCATAGCTGCTGTATTTGTGTAACCATTGTTCTGGCCAATGACAGAAACTTTCTGGCATCTAATAGTTCAATCATTTTGGTCTACTTGGCTATTTAATGTCTGCTTTTTCTAATGGACTAATGGTCCCACACTTATTGCTTCTGAGACTGACAATGGTCTTCCGGTGCCACACATGTTAGTGGATATTGTTATCTCAAGCAACAGTTTCTACTCAAACCTTTAATCAGGTGAACTTTATGAATCTATTCTCATGGAGAGAGTTGACATTCACAGCCACTCTTTAAGGTATATTCCCAAGTTTGGCTCAGTCACAAAATAATTTAATACTTAGTTTTTAAGTATAAACTGATCTTAATCATCTTTGAACAAAATGTGTCTATTTTCTTCACCCACCACTTAGTCATGGTTATGGACTAAATGATTAGAGCTGTGAGCTTAAGAAGGTTAAAGGATATCTATTTCCTTGCTCTCCCTCCCATCCTTCCCCAATCTCATCTATCCTGTTCCCTCATGTTCTCCTAATCCCTTCCCTTCTCTCTCCTCTTCCCCTTCCACCCTCCATTATCACCCCATCTCCAGCTCTCAATTTTCTCAGGCAATCTTGTCTATTTCACCTTCCAGGGGGATCTATGTATGTTTCTCTTAAGGTTCTCCTTGTTACCTAGCTTCTCTGGGGTCTTGGACTATAGGCTTTTTATCCTTTGCTTTACATCTAATATCCATTTATGAGTGAGTACATACTGTGTTCATCTTTCTTGGTGTGTGTTACCTCACTCAGGATGTTTTTTTTTCTAGTTACATCCATTTACATACAAATTTCAGGATGCCATTGTTTTTTACCACTGTGTAGTACTCCATTGTGTAAATGTACCACAATTTCCTTATCCATTCTTTTGTGTATGGTCATCTAGGTTGTTTACGCATCTTGGCTATTACAAATAATGTTGCTGTGAATATAGCTGAGCAAATGTTCTTATAGTATGATGGAGCATCCTCTGGGTAAATGTACAAGAGTGGTATTGCTAGGTCTTGAGTCTCAGTTTTCTGAGAAATGACATACTGATTTCCAAAAGGCTTATACACATTTACACTTCCACCATCAATTGAGGAGTGTTCTTCTTATTCCTCATCCTTGCCAGCATAAGTTATCATTGGTGTTTTTTATATTAACCATTCTGATAGGTGTAAGATGGTATTTCATAATCATTTTGATTGCATTTATCTGTATTTTTTTATATTTTTAATTTTTTTCCTTTTTTTAATTTTTTTTGTTTCTTCTTTATTTTTATGTTTAAATCATTAAGTATAGTTTATGCTACTTATACACTCTCAGAAATGTAACCTTTCACTGGAACAAGGCTGAACTCTCCGGGGCCACTCCTTTAAAGAACACTAAGTGTCCCTATCCCAGCAGTTATCAGTTGCCAGTGGTTCCTTAGCTTAGGTAGAGACTTTGTGCCCTTCTCCCCACCCTTAGTTGTGATTTTGTCTAGCCTCAACTTGCATAGGTTGTGTGCATGCTATCCTGTCCTAACTACTGTGAAGCCACATGTTGTTGTGTCTAGAAAACAGTTTTCTCCCTTGACCTCTTGTGGGTCTCTGTTAATCTTCTTTTACTGCAAAAAGAAACATAGTGAGAAGGGGAGGATGGGGGAACTTGGGGAAACAGGATGATTGGGATAAAGGAAGGCTAGGTAGGGGAGCACAGAAGCACAATTCTTAGTTAAGGGAGCCACCTTAGGGCTGGCAAGAGACTTGAACCTAGAGTGGCTCCCAGGAGCCCAAGGCGATGTCCCCAGTTAGTTCCTTGGGCAGATGAGGATAGGGAACCTGAAACGACCCTATCCGATAGCAATACTGACGAATATCTTGCATATCACCATAGAACCTTCATCTGGTGATGGATGGAGATAGAGACAGAGACCCACACTAGAGCACTGGACTGAGCTCCCCAGGTCCCAATGAGGAGCGGAAGGAGGGAGAAGATAAGCAAGGAAGTCAGGACCACGAGGGGTGCACCCACCCGCTGAGACAGTGGGGCTGATCTATTGGGAGGTCACAGCAAGGCCAGCTGGACTATGACTGAAAAAGCATGGGATAAAACCGGACTCTCTGAACATGGCAAACAATGAGGGCTGATGAGAAGCCAAGGACAATGGCACGGAGTTTTGATCTTACTTCATGTTCTGGCTTTGTGGGAGCCTAGCCAGTTTGGATGTTCACCTTCTTAGACATGGACGGAGGAGGGAGGACCTTGGACTTTCCACAGGGCAGGGAACCCTGACTACTCTTTGGACTGGAGAGGGAGGAGTGGAGGAGTGGGGGAAGGGGGAGAAGGGTGGGAGGAGGGGGAAACTTTTTTTTTTCCTTTTCTCAATAAAAAAAAAATAGTTACGTTACCTTAGTTGAACAATGTTTTCTTCTGTACGACCTACTTCATGACTAGTAAACTGAACACTTAACAAGTTTCAAAAAAAAGAGATACCCTACTACTATTATCTTGCTAAATGTATGTAGACAAAAATGTCTAATGACTAAATGCTGTAACCATACATTTGTGCATTTTTGATTGCATTTATCTGATGGTTAATAATGTTGAGCAGTTCCATAAGTGTCTTTCTGTCATTGAGATTCTTTTGTTGAGAATTCTGTTTAACTCTGTAACCAATTTTTAAACTGGATTATTTGTTATTTTTATATCTAGTTTCTTGAGCAAGGAAAGAGAAATCTTGATTGAGGGAACCACTAGGGGATAGCAAGAAACCTGGCACTAAGAAAATTTCCAGGAATCCACAAGGATAACCCCAGGCTAAGATCGTAAGTAATAGTGGAGGGGGTGCCTGAACTGGCCTTCCCCTGTAATCAGATTGATGACTACCTTAATAGTTATCAGAGAAGCTTCATCTAGCAACTGATGGAAGCAGATTCAGAGATACACAGTGAAACCCTGGGCTGAGTTCCCAAAGTTTAGTTGAAGAAAGGGAGAAGCCATAATATGAGCAAGGGATCAAGACCATAATGGGGATGCCCACTGAAGCATCTTACTTGAACTAATGGGAGTAAACTGATGCTGGACTGACAGCAAGGAGAACCAGCATAAGACAAAACTAGGCTTTCTGAATGTGGGTGACAGTGGTATGGGTGGGGCAGTTTGTGGGGCCACTGGCAGTGGGAACAGGATTTATCTCTACAGCTTGAACTGTCTTTTTGGAGTCAAATCTCATTGGTGAAATATCTTGTTCAGCCTAGAAATAGGGAAGAGGACTTTGTTCTGCCTCTGTGTGATGTGCCAGACTAAGATGACTCCCCTTGGGAAGACTTACCCTCTCTGAGGAGTGGATGGGGTAGGGGGAAGATGTTGAAAGCAGAAGTAGGGGAGGGAGGGGAAACTGGAATTGATATGTAAAATAAGAAATGAATAGTTTAGGGGCTGGAGAGATGGCTCAGTGGTTAAGAGCATTGCCTGCTCTTCCAAAGGTCATGAGTTCAATTCCCAGCAACCACATGGTGGCTCACAACCATCTGTAATGAGGTTCGGTGCCCTGCAGATACACACACAGACAGAATATTGTATACATAATAAATAAATATATTTTAAAAAATATAAATAAATAAAAATTTAAAAAGGTCAAAGTAGAGTAGTAACCAATGACTTATGTCTTCACCATCCACCTGTTTACTAATGAACTTTGACTACATTCTGCTAGTATCAGGAAGTGTTCCTCAAAGAAACTGCAACAATTAGAGACATATATATAGCTATGGAGATGATGGGTGTCTTATGGGAATTGTACCATGCAACCAGAGAGGTTGAAGTTCGCTGGCTTTCTATCTAGAAACTGGAGAAGAAGGAAAGCCACTGGTAGAACTCAGAACAAACTTTTTATTCTAGTCTGAAGTCTAGTGAACTATGAGTTCCATCACAATTGGATACCACAGTCAAGTACAGACAACACATTCACCACCCCTCCAACTTTTCATTATAGTTTGGCTCTCAATAGATTGAATGATACTTGGCTACACTGGCAAGAGTCATCATCTTAAGTGAGCCTTCCAATTAAATTATTCATTACTTTAGGAATAGTATTTCCAACTACATCTAGAAATATATCGCCAGCTATATGGGAAACTCAATCAGATCAACATATACATGTACTACTACATTATGTATATCACCTTTTTCTTACAGTGGGATGCTCAATCAGATCAACATATACATATACTACTACATTACGTATAGCACCTTTTTCTTACAGTGGGATGCTGTTCAGGTCTCCCAATTTCATGACTTTCTCATCTGATTAAAGTCAGCTTTTAATAGGTACGTTTAGTTATTAATTTAGTTATTATTTTTAGCTATTAGTAAAAGGATATGATAGTCTGTAAAATGTCCTTATGGTCCAGACTAAAGAGTGGCAAGATGAGACAGAGTAAACACAAGTCTCAGTTGAGAATAATCATGCAAGTATTAACTGCTTCTGATCACCTCAAATGATGGGTATAGAGAAAATTAAATTCTATAAGATCCAACTATTCTCGGTGTTGAATAAAAAGATATTTATATAAATACATATATAAGTATATAATTTATAAATATATAAATATAGTGTATGTATATAAAATAGGTTTATCTATATAATACTATATTTATATAAATACTTTTATATAAATATACCCTATTTATATACAATTATCAAATTATTTCATTTCACTCCAAAATATTTGCAATTAATACTCATCACTTTAAAAATTACAAATGAAAATGAATCCATGTACTTATTGATAGTCACAAATCAAAAATCTGAGGCCATGTTAATCCTTTCAATGTAAATACCACATACAGTGTAAATAACTGTCACTGCAATAGGAGTAAGTAGATATTTAAATTTCAGTATCGTTTTCTTCAAGATCTGTCTGGTTTGGGCCCCGAATAGTAAATTAAATAGAGACAGGATAGCAACACAATGTCTGCATTATTTCACACGTTCAAACATATCACTAGTACATTTTATACATAATCATTGTTTCATGAATTATTTCTAATTATTTATTTCAAAAGTCCAGTCACAGGGAAGGATTTATTCACATAAAAACATGAGCTTAAAGTAATTTTTCTACTCAATGGATATTCAAAAAATGGCTAGCTCCAGGCTCAGCAAGAGACCCTGTCACAAGAGATAAAAACAGAGTGATAGAGGACACCTTGAATCTTCTTCTAGCTCATTTGTGTAGGCAAGCACTCTAGCATATAACACAGGCAAAAGCAAATTTGGGCTTTAATTTCTAATACATCAAATTAATAGGGATGAACAGATATAGGAAAAGAGGAACGTTGTCCTGTTTGTTTTTCCTCAGATGTCCATAAGAAATGTTGATTACACTTTAAAAAGTAAGTATTCTAAAGAAAGTTTTTGATTCTATACAGATTTTCTATTTCACCACTCTTTCCTCTAATGTTTATAATGACAAATAGGTTGTCATCATGATTCATCAGAGACACGCTTTATAAAACCACATGAAGACTAATACTATGATAATGTGTCTATTACATGCTACCTTGAGGGGAAAATCCATAAGTAGTAGAGCAGTCATTTTGTATTATAAAGGCTTTGTAGAATATAAAATAGCAGAGAGAGAAAGTTAAAACCTTTACATGTTTTACAGTGATGTAATTTGTATCTATAATCTATTGGATTAAGAATGATTTAAAAGATATTGTAATAGTATCCCATAGCACTTGAATTTGTGAAAGGGCAAAGCTTTGTTTTATATTTATAAATGAACATTTTTAAGTATGCATTTGTTTGAGTATATGGAATGGCTTATGAGACACCCATCTATCTCTTGTCTCCTACTTATGTTAGAGACAGTGTAGCAAATCTGAACAACCATGTTGTGGTTGGAGACTGTTCAGGATCCTCAACTTCCTGGTTTTGCATTTGGGATGTGAGTGTCCCTGTCCAAGAAGAAAACTATTTTCCACAGAAGAGAACTCTTTCTTTATCATCATTTGGTCTAGGTCATTAGCAACCTTATAGGAAGAACTATCTTGAGGAAAAATTATGGAAATAATATAATGTCTTTTAAATGTTCCTTTATGTCAGTATTTGAACCCTAACAGAGACAGAAAGAATGCTGCAGCAGTGGCGGTAGGAGCGGCGTTGAACAACGCTGTTTTATATGCAGTGATGATGCATTACAGAAGAAGCCAAAATGAGTCAGACGTGAGCGTATCAAGTCCATTCCCCTCGTTTTGATTCACAGGTTTTTGCGAAAAATCACAAGCCAGTCTTTGTGGCAAGCTTCAGAAAACCTGCCCAGCTCTGATAAGAAAGGACATCGCTCATAAATATTCATTAAAAATTACCTTTTCTGGATCATGAATTTTTCAAGCAGACACTGATTTGACCTCTACAAGGCACAGAATTCAGCCTATAGTGGAGTGTCACCTATTTCTGACAAAAAAGGTGAAAAATTGGTTTTCCCAGCTAAGCAGCTACTTTGTACACTGCGTGAGGTCCAAGGTCAGTTACCTCTGCGCTCTCCACACTGAGCATTAATATTCATTTGAATTACAATCTTTACATTCTAAAGTCCTGCGCGTAGTTCTTTGAAAAATTGATTGTAAAAGCAGGCCAGGGTTTGCATTTTAACTAATTTGAAAGTAACTCCATCTAACTTCGATGTTCTTAAAAATGTATGAATTCAGTAATTTTCTTAAAAAAAAAAAAACAAGTCAATCCACCTGTTTTGAATTTATATTCCCTCTCATGAAGGATAAAAGCCACGTTTTTCCTGGTAATTATCTGCAGAGTGGGTGAATGGATGGAGACGTCTACATTTATGCTTCCAAGAGAGCTATTATTGGTATTTCATCTTCATATGGCTCTGCATGTTCCAGACACACAAAAGGAGCATTGCATTCTTTGGGGGTATGTTCTTTGCTTCAATTGTTATTTCTGTAATATCACAGGAGGGTACTTAGCATAAGCACCTGCAAAGTTTAAATAAAGTAACTGATAAGTAGAATATGGATTACGGTAGCTAATAGTATTCAAGTTTAGTGTCTAAATCTTGGTGTTTCACAGAACTTGTGTTAGGCTCCTGTTTAAAATCTAGGAACATTGCATTTAAGGTTTAGAATTAAATCTGGATTATTTCAAAGAATCAAAAGTTATCCAATATAACCCCTTAAACTTTGAAAAACTAAGCCATCACAATGTAACTGTGATTTACTTCTTTTCTGGTGTGGTTAAGCAACAGTAAGAAAATCCATATTCTTGCTGCATTGGTCTCAACGATCAGTGCCTCAATTTTCTGGATGTATGATCTTGGATGTATTTAGGCCTTTTCACTTCTTGTCTTCTTATATAAATGTGGGAGAACCTGATCTACAGTTTTTTACAGAGTACCTGGATTGTAGCAGGAACTCATCAACTGTTTTCTTTCACATTCAAATGACTCTCGAGTTTCTTTCCACAAAGACTAGAAAGTGTTTCCAGAAGAAATACAGCATGAAAACTTGGGAGTTTTGTCCTCTTTGCCCAACATGTAATGTGTGTTTAAGGGACGAACCAGAGGAACTAGGAAGTATTTCCAAGAAAGTATTTGGGTGAATGGTCCTGGTTCTTCTGCTTGCTTCACTTGCTACTCAACTCAATGACACTAACTTTCTGGGCATTATCCTAATTAGCAAAGGACAGTTCAATTACATCAACAGCCTTTGGTGTTTATGGTGTTTAATGTTTTCAGTGCCATTACTGTGCCTTGGTGAGCCTTTTTCTCTAGGTTTGTCCTTGAATACAAATCCATTCAGCCTTCCCTAGTCATCTACCCAGGGTGCCGTAGGCAGCAAATGGCCTGGACTACACTTTGTGTGGACCAGAGGGTGTGATGAGATATGTAAAAATTATAAAAGGAAAGGCACGGTTACTAGAAATTTTTCCTCTCTTTCCACTACCAGTTCAAAGATACACTAGAACTACAAAAATTTCATTATAAAACATATTACATCCAATTAAAATTAAATTCCAGTCACAGAATGACCATTTTTAGAGCATATTATATACTACTGTTGAAATAACAGAAATTTATATTTGATTTTATATCAAGTATTTTAGCTGACAATTTCACCATAAACTCAAAATCCATCAAAGTCTTTTTTTAATTGATTTTATTGAGCTCTACATTTTTCTCTGCTCTCCTCCTTTCCTCTCCCCTCCATTTCAACCATCTCCCATGGTCCCCATGCTCCCAATTTGTTCAGGAGATTTTGTCTTTTTCTACTTCCCATTATCGATTAAATCCATGTATGTCCCTCTCAGGGTCTTCTTTGTTACCTAGGTTTCTGTGATTATGAACTGTAGGCTGATTTTCTTTGTTTTATGTCTAAAATCCACTTATAAGTGAGTACATGTGATAATTGTCTTTTGGGGTCTGGGTTACCTCACTCAAATATGTTTTCTAGATCCATCTGCTTGCCTGCAAATTTCAAGGTGGTGTTATTTTTTCTGCTGTACAGTACTCCACTGTATAAGTACCACATTTTCCTTATCCATTCTTTGGTCGAGCTGCAGTTAGGTTGTTTCCAGGTTCTGGCTATGACAAACAATGCTGCTCTGAATGTAGTTGAGCACATGTCCTTTTGGCATGATTTAGTATCCTTTGGATTTTTGCCAAAAAGTGGTATTACTGGGTCTTGAGGAATATTTTTTCCATGTTTTCTGAGAAATCACCATATGATATCCAAAGGGACTGTACCAATTTGCATTCCCATCAGCAATGCAGGAGTGTTCCCTTTACTCCACATCTTCTCCAGCATAAGATGTCATCATTATTTTTGATCTTGGCTATTCTTATAGGTGTAAGATAGAATCTCAGAGTTGTTTTGATTTGCATTTCTCTGACAAGTCCATCAAAATCTTACCTTGTGTAAATATTATAATTCATTTTTAACTTCTGATTATTATACTCTTCATTCTTTTAAAATAACAAGACTAGTCCCTAGTGGTTTCTAATTTCTTGGTATAGTTTAGAATAATGTTATTAATTGAAACCACTAGATACATCTGCCCTGCTTTTATTTTACATGCTGCTTGAAGGATCAGCCTCTACAGTCACCAACTTAAATATACTCCCTGATGGTCAAATACACCTTAAAGATTTATTAGGATATCGCATGGAGGCCCTTACCCAATTTCTCAGCCTACGTTATGGTCTCTTTGTCTTCAGGCATCAGAAAATACAGCTATTATTTTGTCAGTGTTGCTGTTTTGGGGCATTACATAAAATAAGTAGCTTGATGTTTCAACCATGTTGTATAAAAATATGTTATTGTTCATCTCCTGAGTACTATGTACAATATTTATGCAGGGAATGGAGATACATTTCAGCAATTAAGGGTATTTATTATATTTCCACAAGAAGATTCTTGTTGCCAATGTCCAAGTTAGCTCACAATTACCTGTTATTCCAGTTACAAAATGCCACATATGTAGTTTTCACATATTTTCACACAATAAATAAAATATAAAAATAAATCTTTAAAATGTTTGTACAATATCTATATGTTATCTTACATATTCTTTTGCCTTGAATATTTTCCATATATTCACATTTTTAAAATAAGCATTAAAAAGAAGGAAGAAGGAAAAATGAAAGGCAGAGAAAGAAGAAAAGAGGAGGAACAATAGTAAACAGGAAATGGACAGAGGGTGGCAGTGGAGGGAGAGAGCAGCAGAAGCGATCCAACAGAATGAAGAGGAAGGAAGAGGTTTAAGAACTACAATATTTCAGAACCCCTATTTCCTTTCATCCATTAGTGACCACATATATCTACTGGTTTTATAAAAATGATAATTTCTGTAGAAATATGTTAAAGTAAAAATCAATACATAATCAAAACATAATATTTTTGTGGATAATAGTTACTTATGAGATCTTAGATGTGGACAAAAATTGAACATACTACATCAAAAGAAATGGCATATTTTGGGGAAAAGCATCCTGCTGATTTAAGAACTACATCACTTTTTCCCTCATTAAGACAAAAAGAGTAAATTATAAGACTCCGGACACACTTTGATCAACGTGTGCCACAATACAGTCCATGCTAGGAGATGGTTTTCCTTCTCCCATGGGGCATCAGCATAGGGGAATTGGTTCCATCAACCTGTAAACACAAAGAAAACTACATTTTCACAAATGCTAAAAGTCCATTTTTAATATTAAACACAGTATTTTACCATGATAAACTTCTGTTATCCTTTGACTTTTACATGACACTTAAAATTAGTTTCTGACAAAAAATAAATCTGCCTCTACATGGACTAGTGGATTGAGCTGATGTATTTGGTATGAAAAGCAAACCCAGAAGCAGAGACTTTATTGTGTTTTACATTTGATTGTTTATGCACGACAATGCATTTAAGCTGACTTTCAGCAAGCCAGTTGCCAGAGATTCAAAGCCTGGGAAATGGCACATTCTTTCACAAAATAAAGAATAGACAGGCACCCACACCAGCTTACAAGTTATTTTTTTATGAACAAGAGAATTGCTTTTTGCCCATTTCATACAGACCCTAAATGTTCCCAGCACAGCACGAGAGAGTACAGGAAGCAGAGAGCTTAATATTCCAGCCCAGCTCACTGGAAATAACCACCAACAGAACTCACTAAAATGACAGAGCAGAGTGCTGTACAGAAACATGATTTGTCTGCTTTACATGGAGAATAATGGTTTTAAGTTTAGAGTAGAACGAAAGGGCTCAATTACTATTCATGGATTCTGAATTGTTTTACTTTGCAAACTCCTTTAGCATGAAATGTTCATCAAAATCAATGCATGAAAGTATAGGGAAAATAAACACTCAATTTCCCATATTTACAAAGGACTCCTTCAATTTAGATCACTAAGAAAAATATGTTGCCAATTTATACAAGTCTACTTTAGGCAATACAACTAAACATTTTTAAATAATAACTTTGGAGTAGACAGTGAGGGATAGAGATGGTGTGTGTGTGTGTGTGTGCAATACATAAACTATCCTGTTTTTATTTCTTAAAACTAACATTAGTAATATAAAGTGTTGTCTTTGATATAGAACACTTTATAAATAAGCAACAAATGATTTTATTTTTTAAAACTATACCACTCTTGTATGTTTATTTAAGCCTAGTGAACTAAAACTGAGATTTTTTTTTTACTGAATCAACAGTTTTCTGAGGATAACAATCTAATCATAAATTGATCAATATATCACTTCCTTAACTATCCTCATTTCAAAAATAACATCCAATTAGTAGATTTCACAAAACAGAACTTCAGAGCTATACAAGAGGTACTCAGTAGTAGAAGAGTTGATAATGGTTTAGTAATTAAGGCTAAATGATTTCTTTTTTCTGGTTTGCTTTCATACTATGTATCTCACATTATGTTTTCAGTTTTCTTTCTTAAAATTATGCAAGCAAAGGTGGATGACCTTCATGACAATTTGTGCAAACTGGATCAGTTTTGATTGTATCTCTATCCAGTATCTCTATCCACCTGTCTTTTATTGAGCATTGTGTAATCCAGGAAATATAGTTTATGAGCTACAGTAAATGGATCTCTTATATACTAACTTGTTAGGGAAACATTTGCTTTTATATTGACACTGGCAAATTTTTATATGGATTGTTACGTATTGTAATTGCATTTTATTTGCCATATTAAAAAAATGTCAAATCCTAAATCCAAGCAAAACATTATCTGCATTTTTTTTCATTATGTAGGAGAATGGTAAAGTCCTGAAGGCACTTTGAAAACCTTAGTTAACCAGCTCCTTCTGTTTGCATATTCAATCCCTCAATGCAACATATGCATAATTTTATCATCATTGTGTGCCATCTGGAGTATCCTGATTGAACTGCAGTTTGAAAATGAGGGTTAAGAGATAATTTGGTTGCATACATTTAGAACTGAAATGTCTCTCATGGAGCAGAACAGAGTTATTTAAAAACAGAACTAGGACTAAAAGATGAAAATATATATCATAAACTGAAGCATACCACAGAAGACAATTACAAGTCTTCATGCTTTCTCACTTCCAGCTTAAAATTTTAACAATAGTATGCTGAAGAAATTGTTGTAAAATCTTTAATACCTAGCACTTAAAGCAACAGTTATTAATATAAGTATTTCTCATGCCAACACAAACTTTCTTCACCAAAGGTTAAGTATCAGCTAACAATATCGGGTAAACAGATACTTGTTTTTTCACTACACAGTCACTCAAGTGTGTTGTAAAGCTTGCAAAAGTTTATCTAATTTGAGTATTCTACTTGAGTTCAATTGCTTTTGAAGCCTCCAAGAGTCATTTTGAAGTCTGATAGTATTTCCATTCCAGAATTTAACATAGAATTACCACAATGAGATGTCAAGTGAAGAACTTCATAAAACCAATTGTAAATCAGGCTTGCCTCTTTTATATCTATCTTTTAAAATATAATATAATGTACTTTTAAAAACATTTTCTTCCAGATTTTTAAAAATATCACTGATATAGTCAATCCACCACATTGTGATGGGCAACCATAGTTGAGGTCAAAAGTATAGATAATAAAAAGAATTTCACTAATTTAGACTTGTTAAAGGATTAATTATTTTCAAAAGCACACATGCTTTAAAACTGTGCCAACCACAAAGCACATGAATATTCTTTACATGTGTTGGGGAATAACTTTTAAAACCAACTATTTTCAAGTTAGAGATTTTCATATTTCCAGAAGTAACCCCATATTACCTAAGGAACATCTATTGCCTTATTTCCCAGCAGCACTTTCTGCTTACTATTTTTTTGCTGCACGAACTGAAGGCATCTTTAAGCTGGCTCCTTCAGAACTGGAAAAGTTCTTCCTCTCTTCAGTTTGTTCTGTGCTCAGGGCTTTCTGGCATTTTCTGATAATATTGTGATTCATTTCCTCAGCTCACAGAACAGATATCAAGACATGATCGTCAATACTTTGAACTGTGAGTTAAGACGAGCACACATTATTAGACAACCACAGCAGGCTAAGGCACTGAGAGCGGCAATTCACACTATATTTCTCCCCTTTTGTATCCAGAAGAGCAGAGAAGTGCAAGTATCTAATCTATTGCTATCCTGTCACAGAACATGACATTCTAATTCAGTCAGGAGGGACTCACAATAAACTCGAAATCACATTGAAAGCCTCTCTGGTATGACAATTGATTGCATCTCCTAACCTTTCTGCATCTGTGGCACCATCTGGAGCATTTAGTACTTACATTATTGTACACAAAGAACAGGTAACAGCCTATGGACCCAAATGCAGACACATCCCTTCCATTATGCGACTGAAGCAGCAATATCAAGGATGAAGAAAATGGTAGTCTGTATCATCTGGACCTCATAAAAGATGTCATTACAATGGAAACTGAACATATGGCCAACAAATAATACTTAGTAGAACATCCAATGCAGGTCTTAATTTTTTTCCTTTGAAATTTTCCTTTTAGTCTTAGGAAATAAGTCAGAACATAGAAGACCCAGAGAATAATTCTGAAAAGGACCTGTTATCCTAAAAGCTTAATGTGCTTGAATCTTAAATGGTTATAATGATTGTTCTGTGTTAGCATGAAACTGTTTTTAACTTAACTCGAAATGCTAAGTAACTTTATCAAGGTAACATAATTAACTACAGATCTAAGATAAAATTCCAGTTAATTCTTAAATTGATCATTATACCTACTTTATCAGTAAACTTAATTGAGTTTAATATTAATTTATCATCTTGACATTTTTATTAAATATTATACAACATGTTTGCCCTCTGTCAATTTATTTATTCATATCAGATACCTCTATGATGTGTGAAAAAGAATAAATTATTTTCATAGCAAGCATTTAGGATTTCATGGGAAGTCAGATAATATTTTTATATAGTATAAAATCTCTACTGCACATTGGGGAACATTGAGCAGTAGCTCTGGCCTCTACCTAGTTGATGCCAATAACAATATCTCTTCCAAGTGATGACAAATAGCTCAAATTGTTTTAGAAATTGCCTCCCCTTTTCCCTAAAATAGCACAGTTACATTGCATTCTTTGACAGCACCATTCTAATATTCTTGCATTTTTCAGTAACTTCTTAGAAGAACATAAAAACAAATTCATGGAAATGTAAGGAAAGATAAAACCTATAGCCTCTGTGATCTGTTAAAATCCTTAGCAAGTAAGTTGGACAGTATACTGTCACACACTTAACTGCTGTGGCAGCTTTAATTGTCCAAGTGTTTGTCTGATATACAATATCACAGACACTTCTTTCTCCCAAATTCATTCATAAAATTTCAATAAGGAAAGAGGCAATGATAGATAAAAAAATTTAAAGAGTTAAAAATTACACCAATTATAAAAAAGCAATGGTGTCTAGTGTGGAAAGGACAGTACTTCACATATGTTCTCAGTATTATCAATGTGTATGATTTATTATTGTAATAATGTAGAAATAAAAGGTTATTAATATATTGTTCATATTAAGAACAAGGTGCACTAAGTTTCCTCTGCCTCAGGAATTCCATACCTTATTACATACCGCTATACTAAGCTTTTAAGAACAATGAAACTAAGAACATGAACTTTTTAACTCATTTGTGTCCGTGAAAATATGGTTTTTTTTAAGGAATGGGAACCCCCTAAATCTTCCTCTTTGACATCTGTTCCACTACCCCATTATAGTGTTCTTTGTTGGTAGAAATCTATCACAGAAATAGCAAATCAATGAGACTCAACAGCACACTTAACTCCAATAGTACCGAAGACACTGCTTCTTCAGGAGTGATCTCCAACTACTGCCTAAGCAGGTCTCAGAAGCTTTGCCGTTCAAGTCGTCCTTATGCACCCAAGTTGTCAGAGAACTGTGTCCCATCTCTGCAAGCAGGAACTATTAGGAAGAGGTCATTGTGGCATTGCAGGGGTTGTGAGAGCCGCTGTGCACACGCCTGCTGTTTAACCATTGCAACCTGACTTGCATGGTGTCCCCAAATGACGGAAGAAGTATATATAAATTCTATATTCATGCCTTTTCCCCCTTGTCAGGCTTATTTCTGAGTCACTTATTCAGTTGTCATCTTTATTCATGGCAAGATGTTCAATCTTGACAATTCATTGCTTGTCAGCATCCAAAGAGAACACCACTGCTTAAATACGGAGAGAGTTCCATTTTCAACAGTGAAGTAAACGACAGCATTTTTAAACTCATCAGTGAATGGAGGAGGTTTACCTGCTGCTTCTCCAAAGTGCATTTACTAAGGATTATGAAATCAGAATATTGTATGATCCATGAGCCCTTATCAGGGGAAAAAGAATTAAGGAATCATCTCTTTCAAAGCTTGGGCTCAGAAGCCTCAGATATGGGTTATTTATGAAATCCCATGCTGCTGCATCTGGCTGACAGGCCAAGGCAGGCTCCTGAGTACAATCATCAATTTCAAGGACATGGCACCAGTGTGCTTGGGTGAGTGACCGCTTTGCCCTTCCCTATACCCATTCCTGTAATTGCTTTGCTGGCTGGCATAGGAAAGAATCTGGCTTATTTGCCCCCTGTCTCTTCTAGTCAAATAGAGGGCTTCCTTTCAAACAAGTGACACATTTGTTGGCTCTTTAATATAAAGTGCACATTTGTATTACTGTTGCAAGAAGACAACACCTGCGAAGGAAACACGATATTATTTCCTCGGCCAAGCACCGTGATTTTTCTATCTATCTGGGGAAAAGCCCACATAGACTAAATAAAAGTGGCTAGCAGAATAGAAAGAACTGTGGGAGTAAAATGGACTGTGTGATTGATCATCTTCTGCAAAAAAATGCTGTCTGAAAAAACAATGACGGGATTACTGACCTCAGGGTGTCATTCAATTCCTCCTGCTTTTCTCATAGGTAGATTACAAGCACTCTGGTGTAATCTTTGCTATTTTTTTTCCCTACTAATTATTTTCTTTCCTGAAACTCCATTGAGATGCAGGGGGAAGGCAGGAAGCATGATGATAAGGAGAAGAAGGTAGGGGGGGAAGAGGAGCAGGAGAGAAAATAGGAACAGTATTCTTCCATTTTCTCTTTTCCTGCTAAGCTTAAATAGTAACAAGGAAAGACAGAGACCATGGATAAATTTAAACATAAAGGTAAGGACTTTCATTCTTTCTAAGTGCCAAGTTTAACCTAATAGATATGTGTTCTCTTTTTCCCTTACATCAAATGTTTGGGCTCAGTCTTTTCTCTCTATACCATGCACATCCCCTGGACTCTTTGTCCAAAACCAAATTGTAAACACTGTCCATCTTCATCAGTGTTCTTTTGAAAGGTAGGTTTTAGGGAAGTTTTTTTTTTTTTTGTCTTGCTTTCAAGACAAAAAGGCTACACAAAATTTTGGTTGTGTTTGCCATAATAGTTCTGCCACATCATAGATATATAGTCAAGTTCATTGTTTTATCAGAAAGTTGTCATTAATGATATGTAAGCAGATGATCAGAGTCATGTTCCAATAAAATTTATTCATAAGGAATACATGGATGATTTAGTCTGATTTATGCTAAGCACTCAAAAATCTTTTCCTTTAGTCTACAATTTCCTATGCTGACTCTTTTCTTCAACACACTAAAATTTATCTTTGACCTGATGTCACAGTGATTGGCAAACCTCTTTCAATATATGCTCCACCAACATCCTACTTGTATCTGAGTTCTGTGTTTCAGTGTTGGCATCACCACCACTTCTGGTCCAAAGCCAATGACTTAGAAATTATCACTAAGTAATACTTTTCTCCCTTAAGCTACTATAATGCACATCACATTTGCTGCTAAATATAGCCTCACACTTCTTCCCACATAATGAATTCACACCTGCTACTTTAATTCAGATCATCCACTTCAGCCTTCTTTCACTCAATTACAAGTGTGCTTTGGCAACACATAGCAATGATCACATTCAGAACCATGGAAGATGTTGGGCCTCCTCAGACCTGAAACATTAATCGGACCAGGTACAGAGAAAGCTTTCCCTATATTTCCGCAGTTAGAGATGCCAGCAATGGGACACGGTATATCACATGATGGCTCACTCCTCCAGAATGATGTTGAAGATTAGTATTCAATCACCATTTCATAAAATTTGCATTCGTTGATGATATTTCAGCTCTCTGTCACAATAGATCAACAGACCACTCACTCTGATTTCCCTATCCCACTTGCAAATGTTCTTAGGGTCCCACACACACCATTCAACTCATTCACCCACACTTCTCTTTACTGTGAGAATAGGCTGGCTATAAGTTTGCTACCATTTTCACCGAGAACACAAGTTCCTTGTTAGAATATGCCCAGGCTACTGAACATCCTTTCTTTGCTCATATTAAAATATCTGAGGATTGTAGTCCTTCAAGTGTATCCTTAACAACTGCAGGAAAGAGAATAGACTTATTTATCAGCTCTTCCTCCTCTTATTGAAATTTCCTTTAAAATATGATTTAAGCCAGGTGGTGATGGCACATGCCTTTAATCCCAGCACTTAGGAGGCAGAGGCAGGTGGATCTCAGTGAGTTCAAGACCAACCTGGTATACAAAAGGAGTTCCAGGTCAGCTAGGACTGTTACACAGAGAAAACTTGTCTCAAAAAATCCAAGAAAAAAAAAAGAAAGAAAGAAAAATAACAAAATGTGACATCGTCAATATGCAGAACTATCTAGCAGCAGGATAAAGCCAGTTGCTCACCAAGGAAACTTACTTGATTTATATCTTTCATGGACGCTGTGACAATGGTTAATTATCGTGTTGGCATCTTGGCTGGGTCATGGCTCCCAGAGAGTTCATCAAATATTACTCTGGATGTTGATTTCAGAATAATATTTAACCATAATTAAATTAACATTTAATAATGAGATCAACATTTCAACCAGACAGATTAAAGTAGGTTAATTACCAGCAAGTGTGTGGGCCCCATTAAAGAATACTGAGTTCCTATGAAAGAAGTATACTAGTAGCCTGACTTCAGGATCAAGGTGCTGTGTTAATTCTTTTCTAAACATTCAGCCTGCAGTTTGTGAATCTGTAGAACCCCGAAGTCTTTGCCCCAATTTCTTTGAACCAATCTGTCTCCATAGTGGTACACATACAGATGGGTTTGGTTGTGTTTCTCTGGAATGCTCACGGGTACAGCATCCTTTTACCCTTTTATTCTCTGGCTGTTTCATCTCATCCTCCAAAAACAATCTAGGGAGACTCAGTTCTGAAAATTTTCTACTGAGGAGAATGGGCACTACAGGCTGAGTTAAAGAGGGGCAAAAAAGTTAAGCGATGTTCATGTTTGGCAAGGATTACTTTGCTATGAATATCAACTCAGAACAAGGAGTGGGGCCTGAATGTATGACTGTTTTAGATAGATCTGCAATACAGGTCCTGGACACAAGCTCGCTCAGACCACCATGTCTCCGAATACTTTATTCCTAGCTGGTTTGCTTCTTCCCCATTTCACATAACCTAGGAGATGCTGCTCATTAGTTAACACATGTTCAGTGTGTCTCAACCTTGTTGGGGAATATTATTTTCAGGTATGTGTCTTTTGTTTCTACCCTGCATTTGTTTAATTCTGTAAAGCTGTGTTACTGTACCTGTCTAAAACACCTGATGGTCCTAATAAGGAGCTGAATGACCACTATCAAGGCAGGAGCAAGTAAAGGTGGGGCTAGTAGACAGAAAGTATAAATAGAAGGGCAAATCTGTGAGGAGGAGAATGAGAAGGAAGAGAACACGGAGAGGAGGACATCAGGAGCCAGTCACCCAGTCACACAGCTAGCCATAGAGTAAGAAGGAAAGTAAGAGATACAGAATGAAGAAAGATAAAAGCCCAGAGGCAAAACATAGTCAGGATAATTTAAGAAAAACTGGCAAGAAACAAGCCAAACTAAGGTGAGGCATTCATAAGTATAAGCCTCTGTGTGTGATTTATTTGAGAGCTGGGCCCCCTCAAAAGGCAAAAGAGTAAAATATCACACAAGGCAACTTCCTTGAGACATTTTCAGAATGCATAAACACATTTAATTGCTTTCTTTAAAAAACATAATTATTACATTTATTTAATGAGCTTACATGCATGTAGCATGGTGTTTTAGAGGCCAGAAGATAACTGGAAGGAATCCATTATTTACTTAACACTCAGACCACTGGAATTGGCACCAAGGACCCTTATTACCAAGTTACCCCACTGTTCCTTTCTGTATTGTTATAGTTACTAATTTTATAATTCTTTTACAATATTGTTGTTGTAATTGTTGAGATGGTGCCTTGCATAGTACAGGGTGGCCTTGATGTGTCTGTAGAAGATGACCTTTACTTTCTGATGTTCCTGCCTTGTCCTCCAGAGTACTGGGATTACAAGTTTGTGTTACCATGTCTGCTTGTGACTCAACTTGTGGATCATTAAGGGAGAAAAAAATTTCAATGCTCGAAACCAATTATGAGTGAGTACATCCCATGTTCATCTTTTTGGCTCTGGGATACCTCACTCAGGATAGTGTTTTCTATTTCCATCCATTTGCATGCAAAATTCGAGAAGTCATTGTTTTTTACCGCAGCATAGTACTCTAATGTGTAGATATTCCACACTTTCTTCATCCATTCTTCCATTGAAGGGCATCTAGGTTGTTTCCAGGTTCTGGCTATTACAAATAATACTGCTATGAACATAGTTGAACAAATGCTCTTGTCATGTGATAGGGCATCTCTTGGGTATATTCCCAGGAGTGGTATTGCTGGGTCCAGGGGTAAGTTGATCCCGAATTTCCTGAGAAACCGAAACACCGATTTCCAAAGTGGTTGCACAAGATTGCTTTCCCACCAGCAATGGATGAGTGTTCCCCTTCCTCCACAGCCTCTCCAGCAAAGGCTATCATTGGAGTTTTTTATTTTAGCCATTCTGACAGGTGTAAGATGATATCTCAAAGTTGTTTTGATTTGTATTTCCCTGATTGCTAAGGAGGTTGAGCATGACCTTAAGTGTCTTTTGGCCATTTGAACTTCCTCTGCTGAGAATTCTCTGTTCAGTTCAGTGCCCCATTTTTTAATTGGGTTACTTAGCATTTTAAAGTCTAGTTTCCTGAGTTCTCTATATATTTTGGAGATCAGACCTTTGTCTGTTGCGGGGTTGGTGAAGATCTTCTCCCAGTCAGTAGGTTGCCTATTTGTATTGGTGACAGTGTCCTTTGCTTTACAGAAGCTTCTCAGTTTTAGTAGGTCCCATTTATTCAATGTTGCCCTTAAAGTCTGTGCTGTTGGGGTTACACATAGGAAGCGATCTCCTACAATGGTCACGGAGTCTACACTTGGTGATCCCAAAGAAGCTAAGTAAGAAGGTGAACCAAAGGAAAAGCATATAGTTGTCCTCTTGGCTATGGGAAGTAGACAAAATTGCCGGGGAGAAAATTGAGATCTTGGGGGTGGGGTGGGATGGGAGTAAGGGGAGATTGGGAGAGAGGGGGGAGAGGGGGAGAATGGGGGGGAGCTTGGGAAAGGGGGAGGATTGGGATGAAGGAAGGTTGGATGGGGGAGCACGGAAGCACGGTTCTTAGTTAAGGGAGCCACCTTAGGGTTGGCAAGAGACTTGAACCTAGAGTGGCTCCCAGATACCCAAGCCGAGGTCCCCAGTTAGTTCCTTGGGCAGCTGAGGATGGGGAACCTGAAATGACCCTATCCTAGAGCAATACTGACGAATATCTTGCATATCATCATAGAACCTTCATCTGGTGATGGATGGAGACAGAGACAGAGACCCACACTGGAGCACTGGACTGAGCTCCCAAGGTCCCGATGAGGAGCAGAAGGAGGGAGAACATGAGCAAAGAAGTCGGGACCACGAGGGGAGCACCCACCCACTGAGACAGTGGAGCTGATCTATTGGGAGCTCACCAAGGCCAGCTGGACTGTGACTGAAAAAGCATGGGATAAAACTGGACTCTCTGAGCATGGCGAACAATGAGGGCTGATGAGAACCCAAGGACAATGGCACGGGGTTTTGAACCTACATAATGGGCTGGCTTTGTGGGAGCCTAGCCAGTTTGGATGTTCACCTTCCTAGAAATGCACGGAGGGGGGAGGACCTAGGACTTACCACAGGGCAGGGAAATCTGACTGCTCTTTGTGCTGGAGAGGGAGGGGGAGAGGAGTGGGGGGAGGGGGAGAAGGGTGGGAGGAGGGGGAGGGAAATGGGAGGCTGGGAGGAGGAGGAAATTTGTTTTTTTTTCTCTTTTCTCAATTAAAAAAACAGTTAAAAAATAAAAAAAAAATTCAATGCTCAATGTCCTAATATATCTGTATAAATTGAACTAAAGGTGATTTTAATTTGTGTTTTTTGAGGCATGGTGTTTCTATAAAGCTGAGGCTGGCTTTGACCTCACAATATACCTATTAAAACTCTCTAAGTATAGGTATGTACCAATATTTTTAAAAGAAAATACGTGTGTAAACTGTGATTTCAGAAAGATAAGGTAGTAACAGAATCTATCTTTAATAGAACCAATCTTATATATTTATTAAAAATTAACTGAAAGTTAATCTTAAAACTCTTGGTATATGAATTGTTGGTAAATGTCACCTATTATTGATAACTATATATTTTATAAAAGGTATCCTAAATTGTTTTCAATTTTATTTGAATATTAGCTTAATTTGTAATGAGTAGTCATTTCAAAGATTTCATTTTCCTGATTTAGCAATACAGCTGAGGTTCCTCTTAAGTGCATCAGTATGTTTTTAACGATTGCATTATATAAAATATGTTGGAGGAAGGGCCGCTTGTTGGTTCCCAGCCACTTAACCCTAAAATAATCACACAGAGACTGTATTAATTAAATCACTGCTTAGACCGTTACCTCTAGCTTCTTATTGGCCAACTCTTACATATGAATTTAATCCATTTCTATTAGTCTGTGTATTGCCACATTGGCTGTGACTTACTTGCTAAAGTTTCAGCATCTCAAGTGGGGCTACATGGTGTCTCTCTGACTCCGCCTCCTTTCTCCCATCATTCACTTTAGTTTTGCCCACCTAAATAAGTACTGCCCTGCTATAGGTCCAAAGCAGTTTCTTTCTTCATAATGGTAATCACAGTATACAGAGGGAAATCCCACATCAAAAATATCTTATTGACTATGGACCCCAAGAAAAAAATATCACTTTTCAATTATCACACTTGTTAAAATAGCACGTTTCTGAAAAAGTTTTCCGGACCTCACATCACTCCCTTATAAATAAAAAGAAGCCTGTTTCCTCAGCAGCTAACCACAATAACAACAAATACCTCCGTGATGAATTGCTGTAAGGTAAAGTAAACATAAAGACCCCAGAGAATTGATGCAGTATTTGCTAAAGGCAAGAGAATGTATCAAAACCTTTTAGTTTTCCAATCAGATCTCATATCTGGAAGATTAATCTTGGTTGAATGTTATTAACAAAGTAAGTTGCTACAGTAATGACAATAAATTACAATGCAAGAAGAACCACATTATTGAATATGAATCAACAACTACTAAGGAAGTAATACACCTTGAAATTAAATTACAGTTTTATAATTTATTATTAAATGTGCATTTTATTGCTTTGTAGTTAAATAGTAACAAACTATGATTTAATAATTTGTTGATGAGGTTACAGTAATTTTCCATTAATAAAAGTATAAGGAAAAACACACTGGGTGTTTTTAAAGAAATTATCTCAATACCCTTGTCTTTGAATAATCTCTTTAACATTAAATTGGCCATGTTTAATGTTTTCTTCATGATCTTTGTTTTCCTATTCAGCGCATTTGAATATTTCACCATATAATATCAAAAATTAAGCAAGATAGTGATTTCTTTAATGATATAGTCATTTATGTAGAATATTTAAAGTTTTATAATTTAGCTAATGTAAAGTATGGACCAAATTATCTTTTAAGCATAAAAATTGAAGCACTCTTATCAAAATATTAAAGTAAATATGGTTTAACAAAAGAAAACTGCATACATAGACTCAAGATCATTCAAAAGCCTTAATGTGTGATCCCACAATTACACATGCCACTTACTATATAGTTACATTTAATTCTCTCTTTATATTTACTTTATTGTAATATATGTCAAGAGTTGATTTCTTTGATTTTTGATATTATAATATAACAACATAAAATTCTTCTTCCCATCCTCTCTTCAAACCCTCACATATACCCCTCCTTGAACTCTTTAAAATTCCTGGATCTTTTTTATTACTTGCTGTTACATGCATATATATGTAGGCACATATGTTCTGAATTATAACCTGCTCAGTTTGTAGAATAATAAATGCTATATCTTGAACAACAAATTGACCATCCATATATCTGACTTGAGGAATTTAAGTGACTGCATGGATATACATTAATTCCATCATAATCTGTTAATATTTATTACATCATTATTCTTCCTGGTAGATCATCAAACTCATTAAATTTTATCTTCATATTTGAAAATTTTCCATTGCCTTTGAGAATCATCTACTATAATATGCTTATATACTTTATTTCTTTGAGATTTAGAGTATATTTTTAGACTATCACATCTACCAAACCAAAAAAATATATATTCTTCAACATAGTACTCACATTTACATTGTCCATCATGATGTCCTGTGAACTTCCATATAACTTACCTTACTTCTTTAAACCTATTTATGTTTTGTTATTCTATAGAGATAAATAATACTTCACTACAAGCAGTAGTTCAGTACCTGAATCTCTTGTCAAACCCAAAGAGTTTAATGTTATTAGAAGTAAAAATAGTCAATCAAATCTTGACATATATTACAATAAAGTAAATATAGATATAATTTGACTAAGTTAAAAATGCCAGACAAAAAGTATGTAAGTATTGCAAATTCTGTCTATAAAGATATGGGAAATTTAAATTTATTCATAATGACAGGAACTTTTCTAGTAGTGACAGAAAGGCAGAGCAGTTAGGAGTAATAATAGAAAGACTGTGGAAGGGAAAGAGGAAGAGTTAGGATTTATCACATTTTCTCATTCTTGTGACTCTAGTGATTATGTAGGACATATGCATGTAAATCAAAACTTGTTAAATCATATACTTTGTGTACATGCACATTGTAGGTTAAATATGCTGAAAGGAAAACTAAACATTGCTTGTTGAGTTTGTTCATTATTACACTATAAAATAGTATTTTATATTTACCCATTACCCTGTGAGTGGTATTTTCTCATTTCAGCATTATTATTTGTAAAGGTGTTGTTTCTTTTTCAATAATTGTTCCTTATTGATTTGTCATATGGGAAATTAAAGCAGGTTTTTTCTGGGTAACCTAATTTCCTTATTAGGGAAACTATATTTGTTTATTAAAATACTTATCATTATTTAAAAAAAAAACACTACAGTTGAATCTCAAGCTATTATCTCTATTTACTACCTGGATATTATCTTCAGTATTTTTACAATAAAAAAATCTAGTTTGCAATTTTGTGACCCATATTTTTATTTTGTAAAAATATATGAAATTAGACCAACTTTCATATATTAAGCAAACATATGTAGCAAAATATGTTGTCCTTATCCATCATCAATGAAAGATATTCTTGCCTGGAGACCAGGAACCAGAGACCAAAGATAGAACCAAACATGAAGAGGGTAGTCAATGAAATGATTCCTAATGATTGATACTAGGTTATACTCATATACCAAAGCCTAGCATAATCATCACCAGAGAAGTTTCATCCAGCAGCTGATCCGAGCAGATCGAGAAATTCACAACTGACCATTAGGCAGAATTTATGGAAGCCTGTGAAAGGGGATAAGGTATGAGTGTAGGAGACAGAGGAGTCAAGTAGAGTACACGAAAACAGCCCACATAGTCAACTAACCAGGGCTTAGAAAGGCTCACAGAGACTACCAGCAGGGAGCCTGTACGGTTCTTACCTAAGCCCAATGTGTATATGTTATAGTTGTGAAGCTTGATTCTCTTATGGGACTCTTTTTTTTATTGTTTTTACTGAGTTATACATTTTCTACGCACCCCTCTCCTCCTCTACCCTCTCCCATCAACCCCATGCTTACAATTTACCCTGGAGATCTTATCTTTTACTCCTTCCTATGTAGAGCCATGTATGTCTTAGGGTCCTCTTTGTTATCTAGGTTTTCTGCAGTTGTGGGCTATAGGCTGTTTTTTTTCTGTTCTTTATGTCAAAAAGCCAATCGTAAGTATTGAGTGAGATAACCCAGACCCAGAAAGACAAATTTAATATGTACTCAATCTTATGGGACACTTAACAGTGGGAGCACTGACTGCCTTTGACATTTTGGTTGCTTTTGGGAACTTTTTTGTCCCACTAGGTTGCCTCATCCAGACTTAATAGGAGAGGAGGTGCCTAGATTTATAATTACTTGGCATGCCATGTTTGGTTGATACATATCTCTTGGAGGTCATTCCTTTACTGAAGGCAAAGGAAGAGAATTGGATTTAAAGGACAGGGGAGGTGGGAAGGTGGCTGATAGGAGAGGAAGAAGGTAAAACTGGGATCAGGATGTAATATATGAGAGAAAAAAGACACAAACATGCACACACACACACAATCTTTGCAACAGACAGAAATCCTTACAGAATGTTATAAATGCTCAAAATACAGATACCAGCTGGTCATGCAGTGTCTAGCCCTAGCATATACATCATCAACAAAACCCCTCCACCTAAGACTCAGGGAACATTTCGAAAAGGAGACAGAACGAGTGTCTGTGCTGGAGGACAGGAAATCAACTTTCAGACATTTTCTCCCGGAGATGACAGGGAAACTATATTCATGATACAGCAACAGTATGGCTGCTTAAACAATAAGTGAACAATGACAATATCCGGTGTTATGCCACTGTGAATGAGGAAAATATCAACAGACCTCAGCATTTAAAAAAAAAAGGTACAAATAATGAATGATGGCTGAGAGAGGAAAATTAGTCTTTTCTAGGAATTAGTCACCTAATTGGTTATACAATACCAATTGATCATCAATGAAAACATGCATATAAGCAACACTAGATAGAATCAGCACATAAGATTTATATATTTTGTAAATAGATTCATAAAAGAATAAGTATATGATATATAGATGATTTATTAATGAAATAAAGAGGCATGCAGTTTAAAGATATCAGGTAGAGCTATGTGGGACAATTGGAAGGGATGTAAGACATGGAGGAAAAATGTAACTATATGATAATCTCAAAAATAATTTTTAATATTATAAATTCCAGTTTAACACAAGTAAATACCGATGAGAAAATATGTCTTCCTACTGTACTGTGTAAAAGCTATTTTATAAAATTGATTCATGAGATATGGCTCCTGAAAGTATCTATAAGAATTAAATTTAAATATGTCTTAATTTATATGATTTGCATGTCACTTGTATTACTTGATATCCCTTGGTATTTCTATGCTATGATTTTTTGTGTTTTTTATTATGTGAGAATTTTATAGAAGCATACAATGTACTTCATTCAAGTCTACACCTAATTCCCTCTTGCCCAAGTCTTCGACTATTCCAAAATGACAATTAAATATTAATGTGAGTTCTGGATGAGATAAATTGAAAACTTTAACAATCCATAAGTCTATTTAAAAGTAATTATTTGCTATTGTTAAGTGATGTTTGGTAAATAGGATGTACTCTTGGATTAGATCCAATAAAATTTCCTTATTCTTTTCAGAGATTCTCTTAGATATTGCATATTCAGCAAGGCTTTTATTAAGTACTTCTTGAAAGTACTATACTTCAAATAACTAACAGAGCATTTGTAACACTTTTTATTTTAAAATTGTTTGCATTTATATTATACTCTTGGTGAAGTAGACCTTGTAACATGTTCCCTAACATATTACTTGTATTCAGGTTTTATATCACAACACAGCTCCTTAAATTAAAGATCAGATTCTACAGTCTACAACTATTTAATTTGCTTTTAATTTCTGTTAAACTGGAAAAAGGCTTAAAATTGGAATTTGTGGAGGAAAAATAATTTTTGTCTTGTAGCAAGATCTCTATATGTTTAAACTGAATACAAATCCTACATTTATGAATATTTACCTCACAAAGATATCTTTTAGTATTGAGATGAAGCTAATTTGACAATTATTGGGTGAGTTTAACAACCACATCTGCCTACAGTATGATTACAGCTGAAATTTCAAATATTCAAATTGACAGTAGGTGACTACTGTCTTTGACAATTGTCATTTTAAGAAATATTCTATTTGTTCCTA
Source organism: Microtus oregoni (assembly GCF_018167655.1). Lineage (NCBI taxonomy): Eukaryota > Metazoa > Chordata > Mammalia > Rodentia > Cricetidae > Microtus > Microtus oregoni. The sequence continues at coordinate 18,630,822 of NW_024543089.1, forward strand.
ACTTATATTTCTTTGTATGATTAAGGGCCATGAAACAATAAACTATCAAGAAAATACTATTTACTTATAATTTTTGTATTACAAATATCAGAGTGGATAAGGGGGAATGTTTAATGGCAGTGTTGTGGACGTCATAAGGTAACTTGAAAGAGTTAATTCTCTACTTCCTCCAAGTAGGAATAGTGATATAACTCAGGTCCTCACACTACATTTGAACCACACCAATTACACACAGGAACACAGAATTCTTTGAGTTTCTAAATATACATAAATGTTGAGGTAAGTACCTACACCAATGTAGAAACCCTCAGAATTTCTTGAGCCAAAATTAAGAAATATTGCCCTGGGAAGATGGAGGGGAGTAAATTAGATAAGGAAGAACATTGACAAGGACATTCCCAAAGCATTCTACCGGCAGCATCCTATTTAGTAAGCTAAAGGAGTAGGAACCACCACATGCTTATGTACTTACCCAATTCCAACAACTTTCCAAAAGAAAGACAAAGAAAATTCTACTCAAGATGAGAGGAATAATAGAAGCAAGTTATTTAAATCAGAGCTTGCACATTTTGGAATGGGAAACAACTTTGTGAAAAGCACTAATTAAAGAAAAATATTTAATACCAGTAATGTTTACCTTCAAGATAATAAACTAACTTTAACTTGCTCTCACAAGACCTTAAAATTACTGACAGTCCCTCTGGCATAAAAACAGAGAAGTCGACCAATGGAATCGTATAGAAGACCAGGATTTTAACCCACAAACCTATGAACACCTCATTTTTGATAAAGGAGCTAAAAGTATACAATGGAAGAAAGAAAGCATCTTCAACAAATGGTGCTGGCACAACTGGATGTCAACCTGTAGAAGAATGAAAATAGACCCATATCTATCACCGTGCACAAAACTCAAGTCCAAATGGATTAAAGACCTCAATATCAGCCTGAACACGCTGAACCTGATAGAAGAGAAAGTGGGAAATACCCTACAACAGATGGGCACAGGAGATTGCTTCCTATGTATAACCCCAGAAGCACAGACATTAAGGGCAATATTGAATAAATGGGACCTACTAAAACTAAGAAGCCTCTGTAAAGCAAAGGACACTGTCACTAAGACAAAAAGGCAACCTACTGACTGGGAGATCTTCACCAACCCCGCAACAGACGATCTCCAAAATATATAGAGAACTCAAGAAACTAGACTTTAAAATGCTAAGTAACCCAATTAAAAAATGGGGCACTGAACTGAACAGAGAATCCTCAACAGAAGTTCAAATGGCCAAAAGACACTTAAGGTCATGCTCAACTTCCTTAGCAATCAGGGAAATGCAAATCAAAACAACTTTGAGATATCATCTTACACCTGTCAGAATGGTTAAAGTCAAAAACACCAAGGATAGCCTTTGCTGGAGAGGCTGTGGAGGAAGGCGTACCCTCATCCATTGCTGGTGGGAATGCAATCTTGTGCAACCACTGTGGAAGTCAGTGTTTCGGTTTCTCAGGAAATTCGGGATCAACCTACCCCTGGACCCAGCAATACCACCCTTGGGAATATACCCAAGAGATGCCCTATCACATGACAAGAGCATTTGTTCAACTATGTTCATAGCAGTATTATTTGTAATAGCCAGAACCTGGAAACAACCTAGATGCCCTTCAATGGAAGAATGGATGAAGAAAGTATGGAATAAATACACATTAGAGTACTAGGCTGCGGTAAAAAACAATGACTTCTCGAATTTTGCATGCAAATGGATGGAAATAGAAAACACTATCCTGAGTGAGGTATCCCAGACCCAAAAAGATGAACATGGGATGTACTCACTCATAATTGGTTTTTAGCCATAAATAAGGGTCACGGAGTCTACAATAGGTGAATATAAAGAAGCTAAGTAAGAAGGTGAACCCAAGGAAAAACATATAGTTATACTCTTGGCTAAGGGAAGTAGACAAAATTACCGGGGAGAAAATTGGAATCTTGGGGGTGGGGTGGGATGTGGGTAAGGGGAGATGGGGAGAGAAAAGTTAGAAGGGAAGGAGGTGGGCCTTGGGGAAACAGGAGGATTGGGATAAAGGAAGGTTGGACAGGGGAGCATGGAACCACAATTCTTAGTTAAGGGAGCCACTGTAGGGTTGGCAAGAGACTTGAACCTAGAGTGGCTCCCAGGAGCCCAAGGCAATGTCCCCAGTTAGTTTCTTGGGCAGCTGAGGATAGGGAACCTGAAATGACCCTATCCTATATTAATACTGACGAATATCTTGCATATCACCATAGAACCTTCATCTGGTGATGGATGGAGATAGAGACAGAGACCCACACTGGAGCACTGGACTGAGCTCCCAAGGTCCCAATGAGGAGCAGAAGGAGGGAGAACATGAGCAAAGAAGTCAGGACCACGAGGGGTGCACCCACCCACTGAGACAGTGGAGCTGATCTATTGGGAGCTCACCAAGGCCAGCTGGACTGTGACTGAAAAAGCATGGGATAAAACTGGACTCTCTGAACATGGCGAACAATGAGGGCTGATGAGACGCAAAGGACAATGGCACGGGGTTTTGATCCTGCTTAATGTACTGGCTTGGTGGAAGCCTAGCCAGTTTGGATGTTCACCTTCCTAGATATGGACGGAGGGGGGAGGACCTAGGACTTACCACAGGGCAGAAAACCCTGACTGCTCTTTGGACTGTAGAGGGAGGGGGAGAGGAGTGGGGAGAGGGGGAGAAGGGTGCAAGGATGCGGAGAAGGGTGGGAGGAGGGGGAGGGCAATGGGAAGCTGGGAGGAGGTAGAAACTTGTTTTTTTTTCTCCTTTTCTCAATAAAAAATAAAAATAAAAAAAAGAAAAAAAAGAAAAAGAAAGTTACAAATCTGAGAATATCAATTTTTGATATTCAAACATTCTTTACTATTAATGTTATATGTGCTTATAAATAAACTAAAATATTTAATTATTAAAATAGTAAAGACAAGAAAGCTAATAATATTATCAGTGATAGGTTTATAAATTTTATCAGAAACTATAAGGCAGCATACATTAAATGAATTTACGTATTCACTTTTTTGGACTTGGATCATTTTACGCTTTGGAAACACATTCTATGGGAAGAATATAGGGATTAGCTGACAGAACTCTGTTGGAAGTTATTTATTGTAATGAGATGATATACATGCCATGCAAAAATGATATAAGGAGGAAATTCTCAAATTCTAGTAATAAAATGGTATATTTAAATGATGGATTAACAAAAAAAAAAAAAAAAAAAAAAAAAAAACCTCTTCATTACTAAATGCCAGGTCTAGGCATGTAGCTGAAGAGTAGAGTGCTTGTAGCAGGTATAATACTCCATGTTCAATACTCAGTGCCACACACAATGGAAGAAAAATTAAGGTAATTATTACCAGTGAGGCTCTGTAGTATGCCGCATTCAAATGACAACCGTTTAGCAACCTTAACTCACTGCACTACTCCTCTTAGGGAAGCGAGATTTTGGATTTTGAAACCCATCAGGAAGGAATGAAGTACTTTCTTTTAGAGAGAATCAAGCAGTCTTTGCCTGCATAGCTATTTGCAGGCTCATTTACATAGTTTGTCACTTTGAATCAATTTACATTGATTGCACTGTGATGAAAATAGATGCTTTGTTGAAATGATTGAAGATGAATTTTTAATAAATACAAGAGTTTAGACACAACATATTTACAATTTTAAACCTTCGAAAATTAATTCCTCCTTGGAGTTTTCCAAGTTAAGTTTAATTTGCCTAACTTTGATAAATGTAAAATGGATTAAGAAGTTGTCAGAAAAAGGCCAAGATTAAAATAATTAGAAGTTAACTGCTCTCTAATTAAAACCAGGACAGTGAAGAATTTCATGAACACCTTTACCAAGACATCAAATTACCAAAGTATTTTAGGAAAACTTTAAGAACACATTTTAAGAGAGTTTTCTTTAGAAATGACATTATGAGAAACAATTTTCATTATTAAAGTCACTTGAGACTGCAGATGTTCAAGTTGATTGCATCATGACAGTCACTGCGGTTTGATGCTGCAGGGAGCTCTGTGTCTGGTGCTGCATAAGGAATTTCACTTCCCAGTAAATGTGGGTAAGGATCAGCTGACAGTGCTCAGTGACAGGACTTGAATGCCCGACATTTTCGAGCTTTCCTATATGCAGGGCCCTGAGGTGAATGCCAGCCCATAAACTGACTCCTTACATCCTTCAAGAGCAGTCTCCCAGGAAATCATGTTCACGCACCACAACAGCGTCTATTTGTTAAAACTTCATCACAAATTATTAATTAGGCTTCACACAATTGTTGATTTGATAGGAAAAGGAAACTATTTCACTTCATTTCAATGAAAGTTACTGTCATGAGATTATTCAAAGAAAAATCTATAAAAATAAAAAAAACAGTGTTAATGATATTTCTTAAAATGTTAATCTGCTGTAGAAAAAATACAATTTAAAATAAAATTACGTCTTCTTTCTGTTCACATCTAATAATTATGGGTTAAAATAAAGAGACTAAAGTTATATGTAAATTGCACAAAACATTATACAAGACATTACTCACTTTGCTAAGAAAAAGAAAGTCAACTTGGTGTAGACACTGAAATAAATTATCAAACCTAATCCATACTTAAAATGGTATGATTTGTTGTGTCCATGCTACCATGAAGTCTTTAAAAGTTCTCTACTTTAGAGTTGCAATAAAAACTACTACATTTAAAATCTCCAATTCTTTTTTAAATTCTAGTTTAAATCTCTCACATGTAAGCTTATAGTCTTTGAAAGCCTTTAAAAGGGATCAAAAAATGAAATTTTCATTGTTTAATGAGGAGACCTCCTCTTCCCTTCCCACCTAAGAATTTCCACAAAGGTAAACTGACACAGTAAAAAGCAAAATGTTCACTGGGGAGGCAGAGGCAGGTAGATAATAGATGTATGTGAGTTCAGCCTGGGCTACAGAGTGCCTGGACAGGCTCCAAAGCTACACTGAGAAACCCTGTCTCGAAAACAAGCAAAACAACAAACAAGCAAAATCAAAGGGGAAAAAATAGCTTGTGACTATAAGGTACAAAGTCAACAACATTCTGATCCCTGAAAATTTAAACATACACTTCCAAATTAACTCAGAGATCTCTAATAAGTAGTTCACAATTCTCAAATATCGGGCTGTCTCTCAAAAGACATAAGAAAAGTTCTGCGCTTCTATTTTTGCCTTTGTCCCATATATTTGCATAAAACTCTGTTCAGACTTGGTCTTGATAAAGCTATCTGAATGCATTTACTTACATTTTCTAGTCCACTAGGAACTGTGTGTTCTCTTAGGTATTGGTATAAAGGGGAGTGTCAGGTCTTTGGGATTTTTGATGACTCAACAATTAAGCACATGTTTCTTTTTTTAAATCAATTACGATTGTCCTTTGACAACTTTTTCACATGTATAACATATTAAATTATTTTTACCACCTACCCTCTGTTATTTCTCTTGAACACTCCGTATTTCCTTTCCACATTAGTGTATTTTGTTTTGTGACCCAAACTGTTGAACCAGGGTCATTCTGTGAACAAGACTTTCTTACTATCCATTGGAACATGGAGGGCTCACGAGTGAGTTAGTATACAACTGAAGACAATTATTTTTAAGTTTTTTTTTTTATTTCTGCTAAGGAAATATTGTGTCTCTGGTAAAACTTTAGAGTAACTCTGAAGCAAAATAATCGGTTCTATGAATTATTGTATGAATGTTTGTAGGAACATTTTAAGTCTGTAACAGCTAAAAATAAGAAAAAAAGGAAGGATTGGTGATACTAAAAAAAAAAAAAAAAAGGAGAAATAAGCAAAATGTTCACCGAGTGACTCTAGGCAAATTTTTACCACTGAGTTTCACTTTTAACCTTTAAGTGATTACTTATACCTTTGATTAACAATTGAACATCTAGGGTAGTAAATGATATTGGAGGGATAAATGAAAGTATACATTTGCATGAACTACACATTTTGATTACTAAAGTTTTCAGTCTATATGGATGGAGGAGATATGCCAAAGGTCACATGGTCTCATCTCTCTGTTTACTGTGGGGATTTCTTAAATTATGTACATATATACATACCCATATATCAAACAACTCCATATATATATGAAGAGGGTCATCATTAGGTAAAATTTCATTTGTTTCCCATTCTTGGTAGGAGTCAGTTTTGCATTATGAACCCATTTATTTCAATATTGTATGTTTTCCTGTCCAGTTTTATGCACATACATGAATTTCTGTATCCATGCACATGTGTGCATGCTTATAGAGGCTAGAGGTCAACTCTGAGTATTTATTTACTAGTTTGTTTCTTTTTATTTGTGTATATGTGTATGTTGCAGGTGTGCCTGCAAAAGTCAGAAGAGGCTGTCAGATTCCCTAAATCTTGACTTACAGGCGGTTGTGGGCTGGGCGATTTGGGTGCTCCGAGCCAAAATGGCATCCTCTGCAAGTAGCAAGCTCACCTAAATACTAAGTTATTTCTTTAACCCTTCCTGCTTACATTTGAGACAACCTAATGTCTCAACTGGAGCACAATGCCTGGCCGTGGTGACTGGCCAGTTAGCCTCATGAAACCTTTATTTTCAGTTCTGAGATTGAATGTACAAGCCTACCTTTTAACAGAGTTGACAAAGTGATTGTTGCGCAAATATGAAAATCTGCGTTTGATCCCCAGGACCTGAGACATTTCACTAACACTTAATTTAAAACTTGTATGCATAAATGTGTGCTGTCTTTTTTACTTTTCTTTGACAACTTTTTAAACTCAGTCAGGTCCACTCACTAATAATAAATTGTGAACTATTTTTCATGTGTTTATTTTAAACGTGTGAATGAATGATTTCACTTACGAATAATGAGGTGGGATTTTTTTAATGATTAAAGAAAATAAGATAAGGAAAACAAGAAGAAAAGAATGGGAACAAATGGGGTAAATAAATGTGAAAGCTATGGAAAGTGAGGGAAGTAAGGAAAGGAGGGAGGCAGTAAGATGAAAAGAGAAAGGAAAGGGAGGAAAAGAAAATGGGAAAAGAAGTTAGTGGAAAGACATAACAAAGGTAGAGAGGGAGAAAGGGGAGAGAAGAAATAAAAAAAGAGGAAGGAGAGGAAGTGGGGGGAAGAAAAAAGATAAAAAGCAGGGAAGCAGAAAAGAAAAGGGAAAAAGAAGGTAGAGGAGAAGGAGAGGGAGGAAAGATTTAAAAACAAATAAACATATACAAAGACACACGTATAGATAAAAAATTAAATATTAAATAGATATCTGAAAAATTTAAACAAATATCCATGAAGAACTGGTGTGGTACACAACTATTAGTCAAGAACTCAGAATGTTGAGGTAGGAGAGGCTGGAATTTCTCACTCATTACATCTTTAGAATTGTAAAAGTTACTCATTTGTTGCTAGCCAGAACAAAGAGAGGCAAGCAAAAAAAAAAAAAGGTGTGGGGGAGAAATAAGTTCATAACTCACAATAGCAGGCAATTCATACATTTCATTCTTCCTGATTCTGTCCTTGGACCTCCATGTGCTGTTTCTGACTCTTTCGAATTCTTAGCATCTTAGATTGAAAGCATTGAGAGAAAGAAAGTGATCAGGTAAACGTGTTCACTTGCATCAAAGTGTTTATTGTATTGCATCTTGTAAGTAACTAAAATACTAGATTTTCTTTTTTGAATCAAATGGATGAATTTTGTGCATTTGATTTTTTCTAACTTTATTTACATACATATTAGCAATAAATTTATAAATACACTTGCTACAATTGAAAGAATCAAGGTATACACATACTATTCTATGGTTACTGCTATCAATTTAGTTAATAATAAAAGGCCTTCAATAGCTATGGGAGGTATGAGTTATAGTGAGAATTTTTAGTACTATAATTGATTTAAAAACAACATTTAAGAAAATAAAAGCTAAAGACACATTTTTTTATAATACAGTCTTGATCCACATGCCCATTTAAATATTTTCAAGCTTCATGGATGACAAAGTAATTTTTAATAGCTTTGAAAATATGGTAATATACACAAAGCAATTTTATTCAGTAATAAAGAAATACAAAAAAATGTAACTCTGGCTCAGAAAAACATATATTCCTTCTTGTCTTTCATAAGCAAATCTTTTTCTATTTTTTTTAGATTGCTTTTATCTTTTGCATTTTAGTTATGTTTCATTGTATGTGTAGGGGGTATGTGCATGAAAATACATTTTTATTTATGTGTGATTATATTCATAGGGAGGGTATGTGCATTTGACTATAGGTGTTAAAGGGGACAGATGTGTTGATTCCCTGGACCTAGAGTTATAGGAGGTGGTGACCAACCCAAACTGAGAGCTAGGAATGGGAGTCAATTTTTTGCAAGAACACTACATGCTCTTGACTTTAGAACCACTTCACCACCCGCATATTTTATGTATGTGAACTTAAGTGGGGGTTAGTATGTTGATGCAGAAAACTAGAAAGTGACGTATTAAAGAAGACAAAATGAAGCCTTAATCTATGGCGATTAATAGAATAAATATGATATAAAAGTGAAAGAGGACAACAGGGTTTCCAAGTACTGTCTCAGAAGACGTGTCTTAGACTGTATTATCTCCTCTCACATAATAATAATGGTTCTCTGTAGAGATAATTCTCTTACTTGGGGCCTAAACGGTGTGTTAGAAGATATTAACACTTTTGAAGGAAACATGATGCCCTATTAGAGAAAGTTGTTGACTTCAGTGTTGAACACCTGCAGTATGTTCATGCCCAATGAATATACCTTGAATTTCTCCATCTCACATCTCTCTGGCTTCAAATATCTTGTGTAAACAAGCAGCCTGTCCACTAAAAATGTGAATGTAGTGTAACTGCTGAACAGATGATTCATTAATTAATGAGTTAAGTGCATTGGCGGCTGTTGTGCAGGACCTAAAACCCCCAGTTCCTGGGGATCTGGCACCCTTTCTGGCCTCTGCAGGATTCCATACACTTAGAGCACATAGCTATATTCATAGATACACACGCAGATGAAAAACTGTCCCTGACTGGACTTCTCTAACTTTTTCATCTGTGCAATCCAACCCTAAGTGCTTTACGCTACTTTGACCACTGTATGTTATGTCTTCTTCCCAGAAATCCTTAAACTTACTACTTTCAAGCTTTTCCCCACTGTTCAGTTATACCTGACCCCTGATTTTTAAGTTTAACATCATGAACCCCTGTCCTACATTCTGTATCCTCACAGGCCTTCTCGTGCTCTGCTTCGTATCACTCATCTCTATATACTAATATGCAGTATGTATATTTTATGTTGCCTCTTCCACATCTCTCCACTTAAGTGCAAACTTCACAGCTAGAGAAAATATCTACATCACTTCAGTTATCTCTCAAGTATTTTGGACTATCTGTAATAATATAGTTGTTTTAATTTGTGATAATATAGATATTAATAATATTATTTAGATTGAAATCATGAAATTGGCCTCTTTCCTAATATTTCCCATTCTCAGATAAGTGTGTGTGTGTCTGTGTGTATTAAAATGCCTAGAGGGTGAGTTGGATCTTTTTTAAAATTCACTAACAATTACTACTATAGCCCTTAAAAAATCACAGATGCAGAAAAGATCCGATTGAGAAATGTTGAATTCAAATACTCCAGTGTAGTTTTTCTATTTGGAATATGAGCCTTTGTTCAGAACTGAAATTATCGTTTCTTACACGAAACATTTGTCTGTGTAACACCATTGCTTGCTGACACCATCTACTGCCTGAACCTTCTACCGTGAGCAGTTAATGGGTGCCTCTAGCTGCTTCCCACGTTTGCCATTTCCAGTTTAAATGGCTTTATGAAAGCCCCACTATTGCTGTATAAAACTTTTATTTTCACATTACTCTTTGTTCTCCAAAATCACTTACAGCTAACTGTCTAAAAGCTTTATCAAATGAAAATATTTTCATCAAGCTATTGCAAGGGTTTAAATCAGTTAATCCATGATTACTGTTAAAGTATCTGTTTCTTTTTCTGTCATAATGCATGCTGCTGTGATGAGATTATGTAAATATAGGAACTCATAAAAATCTACCCCTCACAAAAGCACATTATTGTTCAGCCCACCACAACCCATGCATTTACTCATAGCAGTAAATTCAATCACATTACTCCAGTTATGGCAGATTTACACTCAACTGCTATCAGTCAGTACATTGACTTTAAAATTTGGCTCAGAGTTTTTCATTACCTCCGTGGAACTTCCCCCTTTCATTCCTATCAGAATTGGCTTCCATTTACACATACCCTCAGCCCTTACTTTCTAATAATAAATCTCAAATTCATCAGCCCCCTTGTCAGGCCTCTCATCCTTGGGCAACAGAGCATTCACCTGCAAGGGTCCCAAGCTGTGGAATTCCCTCAACTGGCCGTCCTGCTCAAATCTCCTGAGCTTTATAAATTCTTTCTGGAGTCTTTCTTATTATTAAAATTTGTTTCTAATATTTGATCTGCCACTGACACATGCTGTAGGCTTGGCTCTGATTTTCAAAAAAACAAAGAGTTATTTTTATTTTTCCAATACTTGTAAAAAGGAATGAAATTTATATTTCTTCTCTGCTCCCCTCCTACCTCTCCCTCCCTTTCAAAAATGTAGAGCTCAATAAAAATCAATATATATATATATATATATATATATGAAATTCATATTTCTTCATAGGCATTTTATGTCTTTCATCATTCTTTCCTTTCTCCCTTTTGCTTCTAGCCAAATGATTTCCCAATACACTCTAGTCTCTGAAGAAAGTTCAAAGATTTCATATGTTATAGGGTTATAAATAAGCCAGCCACATCATAATTAATTACTCTTCAACCTGGATAATGTTAAGGATTTTTTTTTAAAAAGAGGGAACAGTTTTTTCCACATAATCTCATCTGCCCTGAATACCAATATTTTATTCTACTTTCCCTTCAACTGTCAAATATTTTTATTTAATTTAAATATGTTCATCTATTAAAAAAGAGAACAGAATGCTATGTTATATTTAGTGGAGCAGGAGGAAGTATTATTCTGAGTACCACAGTGATAAAATCAGTACTAAAAAAAAACAGATACTAAAATTTTTCTTTTCTAATATTGTTCAAGAACACCACTGTTGTGTGATATTTTGGTGCATTGTGATGCTTCCAAGACTAACAATAAAGTTTGTTTTGAATCAGAGGGCAGAGCTAACTACTATCTGACAAAAATTAACCATTCAGGTATTGGAGGACCGAGAACAGATAGACACGAGAAATAGTAGGTTAGGGCTTAGAGAGGGTCTCACCCCTTTCTCGATGGAGATAGGAAAGAAATAGGAGGTCACTGGCCATTCTCTGATCATTCCAATTCTAACCCTGATATCTGACTTCATTGTTTTTGTTGATAAAGAATACTTAGAAAATGCATTACTGCCGGGCGGTGGTGGCGCACAACTTTAATCCCAGCACTTGGGAGGCAGAGGCAGGCGGATCTCTGGGAGTTCGAGACCAGCCTGGTCTACAAGAGCTAGGTCCAGGACAGGCTCCAAAACCACAGAGAAACCCTGTCTCGAAAAACAAAAACAAAAAAAAAAAAATGCATTACACCATCGCTGAAAGAATGCTGTCTCATTTTCTTTGAAACATTACCTAGTGTTAACACACAGGTTTTTCATAATTGTTTCTAGAATATAAAGTCAATTTACTTTTGTCTCCGTTTTTGAATTTTTTATGTCTATTCCCTTTTGAAAGGATCTGGTTTTCTCTCTGCTTTCCTACTCATTACCCGGTTTTCTATCACCCTGTGTCTCTCCTAGAACTGCTGATCAGCCTATTGATTAGGGCCCCTATGGCTTGCTGACAGCCTGGAATGGGTACTCTCTCCCAGCACAATTTCCCTTTAAGTGCTTAATGTGCTTTAAACCCCTCATTCAATTAGATAGCACAAGCTATTATCTGCAAGTGTCCCACCACAGAAAATTACAAGCTCATATCTGAGAAATACCGAGAAAAGAAGCCAGAGAGCAAGTTAATAGGACATTGTCTGTATGTTTGGTAAATCCTGTGGTGTTTAGGGCTCAAGGTTAATATTAGAGTGCCGAGCTATGGAATTTAAACAGCAGGTAAATTTCAAAAGCGCAGAGTATGAGAGAATAGAATAGAGACAGATGTATTCTCTTACATGGAATGGCTACCGTGCAAAATTCAGCATCTATAAGACATTCTGAGGACAATTCAGGTCATTGAAAATAATGGCAAGTCAAAACATCTTCAGGCTAATGTATTGTTATTAAACAGGGTGACCAATGACAGAATTTCTCAACGTGATGTTGTTTTGAGATGTGTGATTAAATTTATCAGTATTAAACAGAAATTTGGCTTTTCCTTCATGGACAGAAAGATAACATTTATCACAAAAAATATAACGCTTAACACATGAAGAATGTTATCTGTTATTTTTATAGGGAGATGTTGAAATTTCCATGAAGATATAAAAAACACAGTTCTCTGCTACCAACAAAACCTCTGGTGGAGACAATACAATGAAGTCCTTGCTGAACCCAGGGTCTTGAATTCTTGTGTAGAATGCAAATGCATAGTTGAATTCTGGCTACTTAAATTGTTCTTACAGCAGATATAAAAATATAAGAAATTACAGAATCAATTTTGCCACCTGTTCTTGGAAAAGATTTAAATTTATAACTGTAACAATGGATAATAATCATCTCAAAGTAAATAAAGAGCAGAGAGAATACTTTAACCTTTAACTGATCTTAAGGTAGAAGTGAATTTTATCAGGTAGGTTAATTTTTTGTTACAAAAAGAAAATTCAAAATCATACATTACACAGGTTGCTGGATGTCACATACAGGTGAGAAGTGGTAGAACCAGAATCAGAATACAGAATATATAATTAGTGAAGACATGAATGTGTCCTAAATTACCATCTTAAAGTATGCAATAATACTAATAACTGTATAATGATTAGATATTAATAAATTTCTTTAAAACTTAAAAATTAAATAAACTACAAAAAGAAAATTAAGCTTTCTCATAATCTCAGTACAGAAAAGTCTACCACAAATATTTTTTTAATTTCAATCGACACTCACTATTTTCTTGTAAGTGATCTTTACTAGTTTATGTCTTAGTTGCTTTTCTGTTGTTGTGGTAAAAATGGGTTTTGAGCGTGGCTCACAGTTGAAGAGAGCAATGCAGAAGTCGTGGTTGTGAGAGCTCAGAGAAGGCTCTCGCTGCACTGCAGTCAAGAAGTAGAGAACGGGAATGCTGGCACTTAGCTGACATCTTCCTTTTTATTCAATCCAAGACCCAAGATCAGGAAATGGAGCTGGCCACATTTAAGGTAGATCTTCATGCCTCATTGTACCCAATCTATATCATCACTGCTAAGTTTACCCAGAGCTTCATCTACTTGCTGATTCTGCATCTTATCACACTGACAGTGAACATTAACTGTCACAAATTATGTACATGTCCATGTGTGGAGGGCGTTGTCACTAAGAGACATACTTAGTTTCTCTCTGGCTGAATAATTTCTGTTAAATGACTTATATGTGGTTTGTCTCCAACATTTGGGATTTGTGTTATCTGTTATTTTTCAAAACCACTACTATCTCATACGTATGATACTCCTCTTTCCTATTTGACCAATGATACTTAATTTTGATTAGAATGGTTTTGCTAATTGAATATTTACAGATTTCAGTCCCATTTTAAATAGCTTATAGAGATTTTCCTTTTATACTTGGAAAGCACTAATATAGAAACAATAGCTATGGGCCAGCAAGATATCTAGGAGAGTAAACTTAGTTTCCTTCATGCCTGAACTGACCATACCATCTGGGTTCACATAGTTCAAGGACAAAACAAACAGTTGCAAAGCTCTCATGCATGCACTCATAAGTCACACAATACAAGATAAATAAAATGTAATAAAAATTAGAAACACCGACAAAGAAACACTAAAATCTTATGAGTTTAATTTCAAATATAAAATCATTCAGGTAGAATTTATTTTCATGATATATCATGGACATTCAACATACACCTAGAGTCATAAATCACTGACAAAATATTGTACATTGTCTACACTTTGCCCTCTGTATTTGTAAGTTGCCCATTACCATTTGAAATACCTGTAGGAAATAATTTATAAGAGAAAGATTTTATTTAGCTCATGTACTAGGTGTACTTTTTCTAGATCAGAAGGTTCCATCACATGGACTTCTAATGAAAACATTCAGTGGCAAAGGCTGGAAGTGTGTACTTAAACTAACGTCTCAACACATGAACCAGTAGCAAGCATTGAAACAGAAAGAAACCAGGGTATCATAATCTCCTCCAAGAACACATGCAAAATGACCCGAGAGCATTATAGGTATAAGCCCTATTACCTTTCCAATGTTCCTACCCATTTACTCACATCTGTGGATGAAGCATTCAGAATGTGAATTCAGGGCACACTACTCCAAACCACACAATATTATATTATTTTAAAAAGTATTCATTAGTATAGCAACTAAAATATATTCATTTTTTAGTAAATATATGGATTTGTATATGCCATGCCAGTTGGCATGCATGTAATTGTACAATAGTTGAAGTAAATTTTAAAAAAATAAAAATATTGAACAAACTGCTATAAAAATATAACAAAACAAAATTTTGAAATATTTGATTAAAATCAAACTTAGTAGAGAGTCTTATTGATTAGGTGATAAGAGTATGGTAAGAGTGGCGAGTATTTTAGTTTACAAAACAGAGTAATTGTGTACGCAAAATTCATGCAAGGATGATAATTAAAATTAACTCTGAAAGGAAATATGTAACTTATAAACTGTTTTATTAAATCCACTATATTCTTATTGCTTCAAATAACTGATATATTATACTCAGCTTTAACGAAAACCATGGTGTGTAAATGTTGTCAGAGTCACTGTGAGAAAATCAAGTCATTAAGTTTTGAGCCATAAAGCTGTGACATTTTAATTGAATCCAGAAGAAAAGATAAATATCCACATGAAATACCTTCTCTTACATTCTTTTATTTTCCTTTTGCTTTTAATATAAAACTTTTGTACCAGAAACAAATGCCTTTACAAGAGACTGACTTGACAAGTCTGGAAAGAGTTTCCCTAGATATTTGCTTTGTTTACCAGAGGACATATTTTTGATACCTTGGAAAATGAAGCTCCATGGTAAATGACATTGGTTCATTAGAAGTGACTTTTTTTTCTCTTACAATTCATCTCAGTAGTCAGAAAGATATTGGAAAGTTTTACCAGCGTTCCACAACAGGTTGTTAAAATTATTCCAGACAAAAATGCACAACACAAAGATGGGTACATCTGTTTAGCAATATTTCAGGACTTTTAATACCTACAACCTCCGAAGATTTTCCCTAAGATTGGTCAACAAGTTAGGTTTTACAGGATAAATCTAGAGTAAATAAACCATTACATTTAACTTTGGGGGTGGAAGATCTATTGGAAGTGACAGAGTGGCTGATGAATAGGGATTATTTTAGAGTTTGCTATAGAAATTGGCCTCCATACAGAACTTTTTTTAAAGGTCATTCTTTCTTTCTGACATTAGAATGGAGAAAATTGTGCAGTTCCCCAATAACCACTTGATTCTTTTTCTCTGCTATTAAGATGGAATGTCTCAAGAATGAAACCACACTTACGTGGTTCAAAAAAGGAAAAAAAAAAGAACTTGAGGAGGAAGAGGAAAAGGACAATTGTTTTTGGAAGAACATGATGTGTTCTTCATCCATCTTTGGACAAAAGGAAAATGTGCTTCCAACCCCAATGTAGGAAGTTGCCATTCACAAAGTGTTAAACTTACTCCTAGAGAAGTGGTCACCTCTTCCTTTTCTGCCTAGGAAAGTCTTACTCCATGGAGCCCTTCAAGAACAGCAGCACCATTTCTTCAAGACTCACAATTTCCATAGACCTGTTTTACTTCTTAGAATGTAGAACAATAAACATGAAAGTAGCAATAACTTTAGTAAGAAAAATAACAACATATAAAATAAAAATAAAAAATTCTTATATTGTTACTGTATTCTGTGACGCATTTTCAGAATGTTAACTACCTAATTACTAATAAACCTTCGTAAAACAAGAAAATGGTATTGTTTTCAACATGTTACAAAGAAAAAGAAATGCGTGACAATCTTTCCAAGGTCCCAGAGGAAAAGTACAAAATGGAGCTAGGACTCTCTGATTTACCCCCAGAGAATACAATTCATAGAATACAGTGTATTGTTCCACTCTAGAGGGAGCGTATAATATACACAAGAATGCAAGAATAAGGAGTAGCAACATCTTACTCACAAGTCCTTCAAAGAGGCCTCACAAAACCCTGTGATTCCATTTATAAAATATTTAAATTTTGAAAAGTAAAAATGGAAAGACATAGGTAGAAGACTTACTACCAGGGTTAGAGGTAGGAATTGACAGTTATTACAAATGAACAAATATAATGTAAATGTCCTAAAACTAAATAGTAATACTAAATGCAAAGGTCTAGAGATAAACTAGAATTCCCAACATGCCTGCCTAAAAATAATTACATCTTTATGATTTTTTCTGGAAAAAAAACACTCAAATCATTGTAAACTTCGTATCTTCTATACAGATAAGGTTGCAGTGTGCTTTTTGTCCAGAGACAGGAGGCTTTTTGATAGTTCTTATCACAGGGGAAATCAAAATAGGAACTTTGAACCTGACTGAAATAAAGAGAATTGCAGGTTAAGACACTATTACAAGGCAAGGTTGTTCATTCTTCATATCTATTCAATATAGTACTTGAGGTTCCAGCTAGAGCAATAAGACAACAAAAGGAGATCAAGGGGCTACAAAATTGGAAAAGAAGTCAAACCTCACTATTTGCTGATGATATGATAATTTACATGTAAAGTAACCCCAAAAATTCTACCAAGGAACTCATACAACTCATAAAATCCTTCAGCAATGTAGCAGGATACAAGATTTTAATTTAAAAAATCAGTAGCCCATGTTCATCTTTTTGGGTCTGGGTTACCTCACTCATGATAGTGTTTTCTATTTCCATCCATTTGTATGCAAAATTCAAGATGTCATTGTTTTTTTTTTTAACCGATGAGTAGTACTCTAATATGTATATATTCCACACTTCATCCATTCTTCCATTGAAGGGCATCTAGGTTGTTTTCAGGTTCTGGCTATTACATATAATGCTGCTATAAACATAGTTGAACAAATGCTTTTGTAATATGGATTGTGCTCACTCATAATTGGTTTCTAGCCATAAATAAAGGACATTGAGCCTCTAATTTGTGATCCTAGAGAAGCTAAATAAGAAGGTAAACCAAAAGAAAAACTTATATTTATCCTCCTGGATATTGGAAGTAGACAAGATTGCCTGGCAAAAATTGGGATCTTGGGGTGGGGTGGGATGGGGGTTAGGGGAGATGGGGAGAGAAAAGTGAGAAGGGGAGGATGGGGGGAAATTGGGGGAAAGGGATGGTTGGTATAAAGAAAGGGTGGATATGGGAGCAGGGAAGTATATATCTTAATTAAGGGAGCCACCTTAGGGTTGGCAAGAGGCTTGACCCTAGAGGGGCTCCCAGGTGTCCAGGGAGATGTCCCTAGTTAGTTCCTTGGGCAGCTGAGAAGAGGGAACCTGAACTGGCCCTATCCTATAGCCATACTGATGAATATCTTGCATATCACCATAGAACCTTCATCTGGTGATGGATGGAGATAGAGACAGAGACCCACATTGGAACACCGGACTGAGCTCCCAAGGTCCAAATGAGGAGCAGAAGGAGGGAGAACATGAGCAATGGCACTGGGTTTTGATCCTACTGCATGTATTGGCTTTGTGGGACCTAGACAATTTGGATGCTCACCTTCCTAGACCTAGATGGAGGGGGGAGGACCTTGGATTTCCCACAGGGCAAGGAACCCTGACAGCTCTTTGGACTGGAGAGGGAGGGGGAGAGGAGTGAGGAGAGGGGAAGAGGAGTGGGGGGAGGGGGAGGGAAATTGGAGGCTGGGAGGAGGTGGAAATTTTTTTCAATAAAAAAATAAAAAAATAAAAATCAACAACAACAAAAATCTGTAGCCATTCTTTATACCCAGGAGAGCCAAAACAATTCTGTACAATAAAGGAACTTCTGGAGGCATCACAAACCCTGACTTTAAATTCTACTACAGAGCTACAATACTGAATACAGTCTGGTACTGGCATAAAAACAGCCTGGAGGACCAATGGAATCTAATCAAAGACACGGATAACAATCCACATACTTATTTCTTTGTTTAACAAAGAAACAAAAATATAAAATGGAAAAAAGAAAGCATATTCAACAAATGGTGCTGGAATAACTGTCTATCAGCATGTAGAAGAATGAAAATAGATCCATATCTATTGTCATGCACAAAACCCAAGTCCAAATAGATCAAAGACCTCAACATAAAGCCAACTACACTGAACCTCATAGAAGAACAAGTGGGAAGTACACTTGAACGTATTGGCACAGAGGATAACTTCCTAATATAATCCCAATAGCAAAGACACTAGAGCAATAATTATTAAATGGAAACTCCAAAAACTGAAAAGCTCCTGTAAACCAAAAGGCACAGTCAACAAGACAAAATGGAAGCCTAGCAGAATGGGAAAAGATCATCACAAACCCCGCATATACAAAAACCTTAAGAAACTGGTCATTGAAAAAACAAATAAGCCAAGAAAAAAATGGGGTACAGACCTAAACAGAGAACTCTTATTAAATGAATCTAAAATGGCTGAAATACACTTAAGGAAATTCTTAACATCCTTAGCCATCAGAAAAAATGCAAATTAAAACAACTGTGAGAGTCCATCTTATGCCTGTAAAATTGGCCAAGATCAGAAGCACCAATGATAACTTATGCTGGAGAGGATGTGGGGTAAAGGGAACATTCCTCCATCACTGGTGGGAGTGAAAACTGGTACAACCACTTTGGAAATTAGTATGACAAATTCTCAGAAAATTAGGAACAACCTACCTGAAGACCCAGCAATATTACTTTTGGGTATATACCCAAAGGATGCTTTATCATACCACAAGGACATGTGCGCAACTACGTTTATAGCAGCATTACTTGTCATAGCCAGAACCTGGGAACAACCCAAATGCCCCTTGACCAAAGAATGGCTAAGGAAAATTTGGTACATTTGCACAGGGAGTATTACACAGTGGAAAAAAAAATAATGACATCTTGAAATATGCAGGCAAACATCTCTAGAAAACATCATATTTGAGTGCAGTAACCCAGACCCAAAAAAGACAAATATTATATGTACTCACTTATAAGTGGGTTTTAGAAATAAAGCAAAGAAAAACCAACCTAAAATTCACAATCCTAGAGAACAAAGAGGATTCTAAGAGAGATATACATGGATCTAATCTACTGGGAAGTAGAAAAAGACAAAACCTTCTGAGTAAATTAGAAAAATGGAGATCATGGGGGAGGGTAGAAGGAGGAGAGAAAGGGATTAGAACAGAGAAAAATACATAGTTCAACAAAAACAATTAAAAAATTTAAAATTTTAAAAATCTATTATTTTCAATTAAATTATTTTAAATTAAAAAAGAAGCTATGACTAAAATTATAGAATTTCCCTATTTGTTTTTTATATCATCTATAATGAGCAACTTGGAAAATACAAAAAAAATTCTGCATGTGTGTGCATGCTTGTGTGTGCATATATGAGAATGCTTGCTGTATGTATGTATTTGTGTATCCATGTGTTTGTATGTTTTGTGTATGTGCCTGAATAGATGTGTGTTTAAGAAAGTGTCCTTTGAAGCTTAGTTTAAGTAGCAGCAATATTTAAGACCCTGAAATTTGTTATTATTGAAAATTCATATTAAAATATTGCTTGCAACATTCTTGTGGTCTTGTTTTCGTCACCAGGTCCACAAAAAGTTAACTTTCCTATGCACAGATATTCCTCTTTTAGCTTATATAACATTATAGCTCTGAGGCACTATTTATTTTATTTTATATTTCAGTACTAGTATGGCAGTATTGAGGATGTAAAGTGTGTTATTTATTCATCTCATTAATTGCAGATAACCCCAGATAATCCACTGGCCTGCTTCCTTGAATTTCATGCTTGGCTATTATTTGTAATTGTCAATAACTTAACTAATAGAAAACAAATGTTAGTGAATGAGTGACTTCCTGTAGGAAGCATTCTATTTTAATCTATTTGGCCAAAGTAATCATATTTTACTAGAGGTAAAAAGTCATGCCATGTGCCTCATCAGAAAATACAATGCTATGCCATCTTTTGTACATTGCTCCAGTTCCTGTGTCTCACTGGGCTCTTTTTGGATGATCTCCTCCGCACCTATCTTACAGTTTTGCTTAGTGCTGTCTGGGCCACCTGCTTCAGTAAATCATTTTAACTTTACAAAACTCTGTGCTTCTGTTACAACAAAATTATCCCTTCCTGAAAGAACCCTAAGTAAGACACAAAAAGAGAATTTAAACACTGGGAGATAAGAACTTGAAATATAACAGGCAACGTACAAAAATCACCAATATTTGCATACACAGAGAAGTAAGAAATAAACACTGAATTGTGAGGTTAAAAAAAAATGGAGACTTCTGGAGAATAGATCTGGAATCTGCAATATGTCCATTGTGCTTTTTGTTCTGCTACAATTGAGTTTAAAAATCTTAGACGAAGCCGGGCGGTGGTGGCGCACGCCTTTAATCCCAGCACTCGGGAGGCAGAGGCAGGCCTGGTCTACAAGAGCTAGTTCCAGGACAGGCACCAAAGCTACAGAGAAACCCTATCTTGAAGAACAAAAACAAACAAAAAAATCTTAGACGAGTTATCACTTCAGTTTTCAAATAGGGCTATACATAAGACACTTAGAAATGTAAATACATATTCAGTTGTTAAAGTATGTCTTCTTTAAATGTTAGCCACTGTTATCTTTTGGGCTTATTATTTCTAATATGGGAAAACATATAGATTGGAATGACTTAGCAAGATTTGTACACATCCCACCTATTCTATCTCATTCTTAATATCTGTAGTATATGATGCAGAGTTTCAGAATTTAAGAAGAAATCTCTCTAGGACTATTGGAGATGAATCAAAAGTTGATTACAGAAATTCAGATGCTATCCTATAAGAAACCTGAAATCATCAGAATGGAAAAGGACAAGATGGATATGAGATACAGTTATGAAAGTTAGAAGATTAGAATTTAATCCTTATGCGAATACCAAACAATGCACAGGTTTCTGCCCCAGGAATGAGACTAGGCAGCTACCACTGCTCATGAGGAAAATAGAGATGGAGATAACAGAGCACCCATTTTCTCTCTTACTAGTAAACTAATAAAAATGAGCTCAAAAGTGCATTTGTTAGATAATGCTACAAAGGAGAACACAAGAGGGGCTGTCAGTTCTGCTACTCTGGAGGGAATATGCACCTCTTTTGTTTGGCACCTGGAATTTTCCTAGCTACTCCTTTCAAAGATCAGAGGGCATATATAGCGTGAGGGTATCAGTTCTGTGCCTCTGAGTAATGCCAAAATTCAATAGCATCAGTAATTCTCCCAGCAGTGGTTTCTGAAGAATGCTGACATTCTTATTGTTTCAGAAATGCAAGATCCTCAGTAATGAGGTTCAGAGTTAATATTCTCAGCTGCAGCTTAAAACTGGAATTCAAGAGAAGACACAGGATGGAGAATGACAGTGAAAATATGCACACTGTCTGCATGCTCAGACCTAGTTTGCTTAGGACAGCAGGCTTCGATGTAGAAAGTATCTTGCAAAACGCAAATGATCAGTTCTCTCGCAGTGGAAGGATAGTTTTCACGAGATGAGAGAGGAATCACAAGCAAGGCCATCAAAGACATAGAAGAATTAGGTCATTCCAGGACCTAAGATTGATGGAAAGACTCTAGAAATACTATATTTCCACAGGTCACGTATCATCCCACAATGTACAAGTTCAACCCTTGAAGCAGGGTAGCAAGATTTGAAATTCTAAATAAATCCATGGGACAGTAGCACCTAGAAATTGTACCTGACTCCTGGAGAAAATTGGTGTAATGTGGCACACGGATAGAGAAACCAACAAGGTTCTTATTGTAATGATAGAACCGAATTCTGAAATTAAGCACAGCAGGGAAGAAATGGATCGAGCGCAGATGTCAAAAGCTATCATTGGCTTCTGTGATAAAACACTCATTTTTTTTTCTGTTAACCTGTGGCCACTGGCCTATGTAGGTCAATGATGTTGATCAGGAAAACACAAACATCACAAATGCTGGTGAATTCCTGAGGAAGCTTTGAAATATTACAGATATTTGAAGATTCTTTTTTGTTAGCAAATCTTTCATTGCCAATAGTGCCCATTTGCTGCCATGTTTTTCAATGTTTATATCTCTCAGCATAAGATATAAAGAATCAATAACTATTTCAAATCAGCACCAGTTAATAAAATGCTCATGAATAAGAAACAATGTCCTATTTGGTGTTTAATAAAAGACGCTTGTAGAGCCATGGATATACCATGGGTTTTTTGTGGCTACTTTATTTGTAATTTTTCTTTCTAATTCTTGTTTTTCTTGTTCACTTCTGGTTTGATATACAATTTGGTTATCCTGAAATGGCTTTTTCACTAACATTTTTCATCATTTCATAGGAAAAAGATAGAGAAATTTGCCATTGATATTTTAACAGATTCTCGATTGATTCCTTTCTTATCTTAGTCACCACAGCCTGTTCTGTATTGAACATAGACTGACAAATTCTTCTGTCATTTATAACTGTTTCCAATGAAGAAATGAGGACAGAGCTGAAATTCTACTGTTTCAATAAAAATGATTTATAATCAAAGAAAGCACATCATTGTATTTGGTGATTTATGGTAAAGAAAACATAATTGATATTTTATTTTAGAACAAGTATTTACCTGTTTAATATAATAAAAAAGCTATAAAATGCCCTTTGATCTTAAATCTTTAAAATCTTTAATAAAACCTAGAGACATTTCATAATTAGATGTGCTTTTAAGTCCCCTTAGGGTCTTCTTCTTTAAATTAGATCTGTGAAATACAAATAACTCAAGAGAGATAATATATTAAAGGAGCTATTTTTGCATATTTTCTTATGAGCCACTGAAATTACTCCTTGAAATAAATCTTAGAAATTGAATATATAAATAAGGTTGTGCAAATAATATTATAAATTTACCTATATTTAATTATTTTGCATGTTGACCAAAGTCCACTTTGCCCTTAAGTCAGATCTATGAAACCTTAATTATCTCTAGAAGCTAGTTTGAAAATCAATGTGTGAGAGAAGCAAAGAAGACCAAGGTCAGAGACTGAAAAAGTTGGTTTTCTTATATAATAATATTCATCTGTGAGCCCATTACTGATGAGTTAATTCAGCAGTGAATGAAGTATCTATAATTTTCTATTTTATGAAAAATAATGGGGACTCTATAACTTAAAATTTTTCTTAACTCTGCAGCATAGTCAGAGAAATGAAGTAAGAATGCTACAGTCATTTGAAATGAGTAACAAAAATGAAGTTACACAAAGGTGACAAGATGGAGTCATAGGAAAAGACAAAACTTAGTCCAAAGTAAGAACAATGTTAAATTCATGGGAGACTCTTGCTTTGGGCTAAGGTCCTGCCCAAGACCCAGGAGACCTCATCAGACTAGAAGGAAGTAGCCATGTTGTCCACACAAACGAAAAAAAAAACTGTATAGAATGTCTGCTTTCCAGTTAATAGGAGATTCACAGTTGCCTATCAGCAACTGATGAGAAAGGTCCCAAAATATAAAAGACAGTTATTTCTACTATAATCTGTAACAAAAATGATCCCCCGTTTTAGACTCCTCGATTCCATTTCTTGCAACATTTTTCAAAGACTTTTTTAAACTAAGAATTTTTATTAAAACAAAATACAATAATACGTGGATAATAATGTCTTTGACCTGTGAGAATTCACAACATTCACACTTATAATCAACCGAATACCTTCTTAATTATAATGATGTTGTGGTCCATTAAGGTTGAAATCACAGTGTCCTACTCAATGATGTATTGTTAGAAACCAACACAGAGACCGGCCCATTGGAGCTAATCACACTGAAACAAAATAAATAGAATATAAACAGAAAAATGAAAACCCCATAAAAAATAAAACTCCATAAAGACACAAAAATATGTCAAAGTGTAAAACATAATGACACAAAACACTCATATGACCACACTGTCAATGACTGGTTAATTTTAAATGAGTTCAACTTTTCAGAAAGTAATTTAGTCTCTTAAAATTTTAAGTGTCGATAATCTCTCACCGACCTTTTGGATGGAAATTTAGCTTACAGAAAGAATTAAGTATTAGAAGTCCATTAATCTGTACAGCAGAAAGAACTGAAGTCAAGGCAAATGTCTATCAATCAAGTGAGAAATGGTTTTGGGAGCACTTAACTAAGGCATTAAGGTAAAAGGGCTCAAGAATGTAGTGTGGTTTAAAGGGAAAGTCCTGTTTCAGAGGTTAAAAAGATTGTAAGTGTCTTCTTGAAGAAACAGCAACTGTTTACAGTAAAAACAGATTGAAAGCTGCTCCTCATCCACCGGAGTTGTGTGGTGACTGACTTGCCACCTCTCGTTCCATTTTTTAGCTGCAGTCACTTACAGTGCACTGTCACTAAAATGGTCCAGCAACTTAGGTCAACCCTCCTCTGTCTAGCAGGAAATGTCATTTGAGCAATCTATACAGAGACAAGACTATCTACACAACTCATAGATTAATCTGCTAATGGTAATGACAGGTTTCATCCTCATCGCTGACAATACTAATCTCAATTTCCTAACCCAGACTCATAAATGATCTTCCAGTTCAGGTTTTGTGAACCAGTTACTAGGATTATCAATAGGAGGGAAGGGATGATGCC
The DNA here is from genome assembly GCF_018167655.1 of Microtus oregoni. Classification (NCBI taxonomy): domain Eukaryota; kingdom Metazoa; phylum Chordata; class Mammalia; order Rodentia; family Cricetidae; genus Microtus; species Microtus oregoni. The sequence continues at coordinate 18,655,860 of NW_024543089.1, forward strand.
ACTATGTGTACTACTACTTAGGAGAATAGGGTAAGTGGTGCCATGTCTGTGGGTACTGCTATTCTTATGAACAGGAAACAGTTCATTTACACTAAAATCAATGCTACTGTGATCATAATCATCAGGCAAATGTGAGTTCTTTCCCTTGTACATCATTGTCATCTGAGTATGGATGATGCCGATAGCTTCTTTAGTTCCTGAGGATAGACTATTCTGTAGCATCTGTCCTTCAAAGATATCCCTAAGGATGACCCACACTGACCTTATGCACAGCTTTGCTTTCCTTAGAGTGCAAACTCTATTTTATGCTCTGAAGTATTAGGATCTGAGAAATGTTGTCAGTCACATATTGGAACACTGTTGATATCCAGTCTTGACAAAATTTGCACATTCCAGGGTAGGAGCATGAGGATTAGAATTATTAAGCAAAAGGAAGAGGTAGGAGAGAAATAAAAGGCAGAAACACAGAATAGCACTGGGAGGAAAATTCCATCACCAATGAATCACTCGGATTTATTTCCACATCATTAGATACTCCATTCCAAAAGGGGAGAGGTGAGGCAACAGACTTTATTAACATGATAGACTTGAATCCTTAGACCTTTGGTCAAGGTGGAGCAGATCCATCTATATATGCACAAGACTAATTAGCCGCATCCTTGGTCAAGATCTCTTGTTTGTAGTCACACCTTTTGTCAACAATTTTGAAAGAGCAGAAATAATGTCAAACTCTTTGACCTTTAGTCAAGGTGGAACAGAACTCAACATTGTGGGCCCCTACAGAAAATCATACAGTGAAATCTAAAGGATAATGTTTTTAGTATCATAAATTGTAGTCTTTGATTTTAATTAGACAGAACTGTTCTGAGATCCGGTGTTCTGAGACCTTGTCAGTGGCTAGAATCAAAGCATTTTCTCTTATGTTTCCTCAAGGTGACAACAGCCTTGCCTCTCTCATCTGGACTAAGGCTTTGCCTTTTGAACCTGATAGAACACACTGAAAGTCTGGGACTTTGTTCCAAGTCTGTGACCACTGATCTGATCTAAAACAACATTTGATGCTTTAAACCTTTTTGAAGGCTTTTTCTCTCTGTCTTATCTGTTGTCTAGGTTCTTTGCTATGAAAACTTCTTCTCGGAGTTTCAGAGATGTTCCTTTATGAAGAAACAAATAACTTAGTTACATCTTTTTTATTATTAATATTGCGAGTCATTTTACTGATATATTTTTTTAAGTCCAGTAGTGTTTAGCTTTATTCTATATCTCTGGATTATCCAGTCTCTGGTTCCTGGTTACTCCTACAAATACTGTGCAACCATTCTCTAAGAAATTTGCACAGTATTTGTGGAAGTAGCCAACCAATGTCTGATTTGACTTAAGGATCACTCCACAAGAAGGAACTCTGTCTTTCAGCACTAGAGAGACTAGAACATAGGTTTTAAGGGTCCATGTAGCCATCAGCGTGACATCTCAGTGTTCAATGAGTTGTGTGGGTATTGTCTACACAACCACACAGCAATGTTGCCATGCTGCTTGTGTGCAGATTTAACATACTAAAAGTAAACCTCTTAAAAAATCAATCCCCATTAAAAATTCAACACAATTCTTTACAGATATTGAAAGGACAATCTCAAATTCATATGGAAAAACAAAAAACCCAGGGTAGCCAAAACAATCCTAATCATCAGAGGTCCTACCATTTCTGATTTCAAGTTGTGCTATAGGAATATATATATATATATATATATATATATATATATATATCACCCCAAATAAAACTCAAGCACAAATAAATCAAAGACCTCAACATAAAACCAAATACACTGAACCTCATAACAGAAAAAGTGGAAAATAGCCTTGACAGCATTGACACACAAAAAGACTTCCTGAACTGAATACTGATAGACCAGGCACTAAGATCAATAATTAAGAAGTGGTACCTCATGAAACTGAAAAGCTTCAACTCTTTCAATGCAAATGGAAAATGGCATCTTGAGATGCCACACTGGACTTTTAGAGTCTTACAAGGTAAGAAGTTACTTTATAGACCTAGAATAGCACAGAAAGCTGTCTTTTCAAACAAACTCCATGCTTTGCTTTCAACTTCTTTTCAAGATCTTTTTTTTCTCTCTGTAGCCTTAGCTGTCCCGGAATTTGCTTTGTAGAACAGGCTAGCCTCAAACTCGAAGCGTTTTTCTTTTCTCTGCTTCCAAGTGGTGGAATTAAAGGCATTAGGCACAATTTTACAGGTGTTTTCAACTTTTATAGTGAATATCTGTTCTTCTCACAGTTACTTTCAATCTAGTACTTTCAAAGAATTATATCAGACCTAATTATCACAACACGCACACACACATATGCACACATAAATAATACAGTTTTAAAAATCAAAGTACAGTTAAGAAAGTGCTTGCTTTGTAAGCAATCCTGAGGACAAGATTTCTGTCAACAGAATCCACATATTTTAAAAAAATAATAATAGTGCTAGCTTGAGCACTTGTCATCTCAGAATGTGGTGGCAGAGACAAGCAGATCCCTGCAGCTCACCAGCAATCCAGTCTAGCCTATTTGGTGAGTTCTTGGGGAATAAAAGTCATTGTAACTGAAATATATGTGGCTAGCTCCTATCGAATGACACCTAGTTTAGACTTCTGCCTTCCAACACTGATGTGCACATCCATGCAAATGAACTTGTACACACATAAAAATATATTTAAAGGATTAGGCATCAAACAAATATTTCAGTACAACACAATGTGTAACATGAATGGGCCTGGCATGTTTTTTTTGGGAGGGGTTCTGTCCCACCAGGTTTCCCAGCTGTTTAGTCCTAGAGAAAATCACACAGAGATTTTTATAAGTTATAAGTTAATTGGCCCATTTGCTCTAGCCTCTCACTGGCTAACTCTCACATCTTGATTAACCCATTTTTCTGATCTATGTTAACCATGTGGCTCAGTACCTTTTATCAGTGGGGCAGATCACTTCTTGCTACTTTGGTGGTCTGGGCAGGAGTGGGAGGAATCAACTTCCTCCTTCCCAGAATTCTCCTGTTCTCATTACATCATTTCTACTTCCTGTTTGGTTTTCCCTCCTATATTTCCTGCCTGGCCAATCAGCATTTATTTAAAACATGATTGACAGAATACAGACAATTCTCCCACATCACTTCCAACTCTTTCTTTAAAAAAAAAAAAAAAAAAAAAAAAAAAAAAAAAAGGAAAAAGAAAATATCCATAGTCCAGTTTTTGGGAATGTGGGTGAAGTATTCCAGGTTACTCCCAGCTGGTTGGGGGTGCTGATAATCTTATGGGAACCTAAAGAAAATTTAGAATTATGATCAAGTCCTGACTGAAGTATCCTGTGAGTCTTGATCATCTCAGGCAGCAGTCTTGAACCTGTTCTAGATGAAGAACTCAGACATCTGGGCCATCTATTCCTGGCAGAGACTTCTCAGGTAGTCTTCCTTTGTCAAACTGGATTTTTCTTAACTCTGAATAAATCCACAGCCTCTCATTTTCTGTGGAAACAAAATCAAAATCTCTTCTCCAAAGTAACATATCTTTTGACTTCAACTGTGAAGTCAAGGTATTTTCAAATTACCTATCTTGGATTAATTCTGCAGCATTTATAAGCAAATATCTTTTAGCAGCTGTTTATTTAAAACATGATTGACAGATTACAGACAATTCTCCAGCACCACAATGAAAAAATATTTAATACACAAAAAATTGTGAAAAAAGTAAGTAAATTTAAAATCTAATTAAATTGCTATTACTTTGTTCTACATGTTCATATTGCTAAAAGAAAGACTGAGCACGCAAATAAAAAACATTAAATCTACAAAATACTCAAATCAAAGTTCTGGACATGCCTGAAAGAAACAAAATATACTGACTAGTACTAATAGAAAATTACACATTTCAATAGAAATGATTGCTAACTCAATCTACAACCATACCATTTGAATTGGGCTATATGAAACACAAAAGAGACTGAAAGAAGTCCCTGAACACTGAGAAGTTATGGAATCCCTTGAAACCGCATTAGGAACACATAATGGGTATCGCTGAGGAGAGAGAGAGTGGTCAAAAGCAAATGTTAGCAGAAATAATGACAAAATTGTCTTTTCTAAAGCTAATTAAAACTAACTACAAGGATTCAAACAACCTCTAAATAAATCCAAGAGGTAAACAGAGAAGCTCCACATAAGTAAAGGGAAATTACCATAAGGATGATGGCAAGCTTCTTGTTGGAATAAGCTAAGCCATGGAAGAGAAGAGAAATAATACCTTTATAGTATTAAAAGAAAATAAAAGCAAGAGCAAAAACAAAAACATTGGCAACCACAAATTCAATCTCAGCAAAGCTATATTTTTAATAAAATAAAGATTTTATTTTCCAGACACACAGAAATGGAAGGATTCATGATCATAGTAACTTCATAAGAGGAAATGATATATAACATCCACATTGGGCAGGATGAGACTTGGAGGAAAGAGAGAATGATCACAGGAGATGCTGTTAGAAACATTAAGACAGCTTGATACAATGTTAGTGAAAATTTATAAGTGATAGTGCTTACAGTTTAAAGTTGTAAAAATTGATTCCTTAAAGCAAAACTACTAATTTATTATAGAGTTTATAATATTACAGAAATATAAAACTTAGAATACTACAATGATGAACACTTTCAATTCAATTTAAAGCACATAGATAGACCAAATTAGAAGATCCACAAGTAAATTCAGCTACAATTTAGTGATTCTTGATAAAATTGCAACACAAAGTCCCTAAAACTATAATCAGTTGGGATATGTATGATGGTCTTGAACATTAAATACATCAGTCTCTTCTTGCAGAGATGTTAGTAGACATGCTAACACGGAAGGGGAAAACGCATAGAGACTCAACCCTAAACAAAGAACTCAGACAAATAAGTAATAGAAGGAATAGCCTTCCTCAGAGAAAACCCTGTATAGTGGATATTCAATACCAAGTGGTCAGGTCTGTGATCTCTAAACATACAAATGATGTCAAATGGATTCAACAAGTTGTATTTGTATATTCTGTAATATACGTATTTCATATATATATGAAAGGGAGGAAAGTGAAGAGGATAAATGATAAATGATATAATCACATTTTAATTCAAAATTAAAAATAATAATCTTTAAAAGAAAACATAATAGAAATCATAGCCTAGGATAAAACATTTGTAAATCAATAAAAACAACTGTTAGCAAAGGAGGTTTGTTAAAACCAACTATTGTCACTGACACTGTTCTGTGATACCACAATGGCAACGATATCAATAAGTGAATTAAATTATGTTTCAGTACCATTATGATCCTATGTGACAGATGTGATATATGTACTCTATCAGTAACTAATGTAGAGTTATGCCACCACAAAAGTGATTTCTGTCTAATCTCATTAATATAAATTACCATAAAAAATGAGAAACAGTTTGTACCAACAGAAGTCAGATCAATGGCTGTCTGAGATAGAGGGGAGAGTAAACAAAATAGATTGTTGAAGGTGCAAATTTAAAGGGTACATACCTATGTCAAAACTCATAAGTATATAAATGTGTCCATTTCATTGTGTGTCTATTATACTTCAATAAAGATACTAAGAAAGATACCAAATATTTCACAAGCTGAAATATTACATATAAAATTAAATTAGCTTTGAAAAATTAAAAGAATTACATTTTATGGGGTTGAGTTTAGGCTATGAGGTGATACCATCGAAGGTACCACACATCTACGTCTGTGAAGTCATGAAAGCTTATTTTAGCCAGGCTCAGAATGAGTATTCCACTCGGACAAAGCCATACCTGCTCATGTACTGGTGTCTCTATGTTTGAACAAATTGAGTATAGGTAGACAAAATATAACAAAGAAATGTAGTGATCAAAAATAAAAGTATTGTCCTGCCCATCATGCCTCTCTGACACTGTGAACCTCTCTTTCTAGGACACACAGCTGCCATTGAGACAAAAATATGATCGTGGATGATTTGATAAAATGCACTCCGCTCAGTAGAAAGAATCGGATGTACATGGGGAGTTCACACAGTCTCTCCTGGTAAAAACTATTTCACCCCACTCGCACCTCTGCTTTACATTATTTATACACCAGACATCCTTTGAAGGGGAAAAAGAGGAGAAGGTTGGGGGAGAAATATTGAACCCAGCTTGGGCTATGTGATGGATGACATCAGAGAGCTGAGAGACCAAAGTGTACTCCAGAGCTGGATGTGTGACACAGGAGTAGAGGACGGCAGATCTGTTTGGGACTCATTGGGCTTCTCTGAAAATAATGCAGTGAGCAAAGACTGTCTGGGTCAGGGATGTCCAAAGTTACAGATTGTTCAAATTTTGCTTAACAGCAAAAAGTAGTCACACTATTCCAAATACTCATCTTTCTTAAATAATTACAGAAATGTAACAATATCTTAAAATATTTGTACATGGCAGGTTCAACGATTTAAACCAGCAATAATAAAATGAAGCTGTACAGCAACATAGCTGCTAAATCTTCGCCATAGTGCAAGCTGCTGTCATTAGCATGCCTTACTCCAGAGACTCTTGCTAGAGATTAGTTTGGGTTATGGTGACATCATCTAAATCGGTCAGGCTTCTCTGAAAGGCATATATTACAAGTACTGATTGAGGCCTAGTGCCTGGACTCAGAAGAGAATGTGTTTATCTATGATTTCAAAATTATTTCCAATTGACATGATTTTTATTAATAAATAAAGACTACGGACAAGTAAAAAGGCAAGTTTCAAGTTACAGCTTAGTCTTTGTTTTTACAAGCTTTTATTACAAAGGAGCTTTCCTTAAGCATACAAGATCTGCTAAAAGTGTTTCTATTCAGGGAGATTTTCCTAGCTCTCATAGATGTCTGATTTGAATTCGTGTGTGCAGAGGAGACACAAATGGTGTTATCAAATGGGAAAACAGGCCTAAAATATATGAAAACACATGCTGAAGTCAGAACCAGTTTCAGTGTTACAGCCTGCAAAGCCTCGTACACAGGCAAACATACCTTGATAATGATTCAGAAGAGCAAATATTTGACAAGGAAGGCTTATGCAAACTAGAAGCTAATTGCTAATGTTTGTTCCTGGCCAATTCTTACAAATTAAAATTCTGGCTCAGCCAAGAGAGTGTGTTTTAAAACAAGCTGAAATATCAATATTTATAAGTGAATAATGATTAAAAATAATATAACTTCTGCTCAGCTAATTTTTGGCCCATTTTCATTATAGAGAATGTATGTTCTCCATGAAATATTATAAGAAACAGAAAACAATATCTTCAAATCGAAAAGGCTTATATCTAGTGAATTAGTGTTTGTTTCATATGTTATAAAAACAAAATATAAACATTCACATCTATGTTATGGCATCTAGTCATATCTATTCATTGTAATCTCAATTGCCACTTATATCTGTCAGTATCTGTGGAGTCCAGCTCAACGGGTTCAAACATTCCATATGAAGGGAGTGTGAATTGATGAAAAAACAGACAGGAGACAGACAGTAGAGTCAGGAGGGCATCCAGTGAAACTGTAATCTGCTTCAAGTTAATTATTCAACATTTTTATACATCCAAATCCAAAAGAGGGGGTAAGGCAAAAGACTTCTTTACCATAATACAAAGAACAAACAAAATAATTTCCCCCTCACATCTTCAAACATCCTGTAGCCACACCTTAGATCAAGACATCCTGTCGTATAATCTTGAAGGAGCAAAAATAGGTCTGAACTCTCTGATCTATTATTATTAGTCAAGGAGGAACCAATTCATTTCTCTTGTCTCCTACAAGTAGAATGTGCAATTCCAAAATTCAAATTTTCAATAGATATACCTGGTGTGATATAGAGCGTGTAGAAAAAGGATATCAGAGAGAGAATGATAACATGTATAGATGCTAACACATCATTAATCACTCAATATGTGAAGTCAGCACAGGAACTTCAGTTTTCCCTGACTTGAAGGAATCAGGAAAAAAAAAAAAAACAAAATTAGAGATATTTCTGTGACTTAAGATTCTTGGAAAGAAATACATCTCCCACCTATAGGGATGCTTACCTGCTTAAAACTCCAACTGTTGTGGACTGGGTGGAATGTTTCAGGCCCAGAGCCTTTCTGTAATTCATTAAGGGGCTGTGTCTAGTCCTTAATCACCATTCCTTGTTCATCTTAATTTCTGGGCTAACATCCTTATAATTAGCATATGAAATATTTATAATGTATTACAAACAACTACTTTCCAACAACCCAAACACTAAGAATATTGTCCCTAGTCATAGTCTATAGCAGAATCCCCAGCTTTGTAGTGAACAGTCTGCTTGATGCTTTCACCACTGTATTTGAAATGTACCTTAATTCATGATTTTTTTCTGTTCTGCTAATAAAAGAACTTCATGAAAAGATTACTGTGCTTGAATGTGAAATTTGCAATTGCCTGGATTTGTGTTACTTGGCCATAATCATTCACATTTGGCTCCAGAAAACAAACAATTCTTTCTTACTTGCTTTACCTTCTTTGAGGGGTGAAGGATGCTTTTGCAAGGACACATAAGCAACTATGTTACTTGTAACAATAACAAAAAAATCTAAACCCTATATTTTCTATTTTCTTTTCTGTCTTTGTGTTATGTGTGCACTGAGAATGTGTTTATATGTGTTGTCATATGCCTGGATGCCCTTGTGTGGGTACACGTGTGTGTGTGTGTGTGTGTGCATGTGTGTGTGCGTGTGGGCGCGCGAGAGACAGCGTGTAAAACTCCACATTAAGTATCAGATATTTTCCTCAATAGTTCTTCATTTTGTTTGTTGAGGCATTATCAATTGCTCATCCTAGGGTTGGCCGATTCTAGGTAGTAGTCTAGTCCCTTAGCCAAGAGTTCCCTGTCTCCGCTCACCAGTGTTGGGAATAAAGGTGTCTGCCATGCCTGCCCAGTTTGGCCTTGAGTTTTGGAATCTGAATAGCAGTACTGATGTTAGCACAGAAAGTGCTTTACCCACAGAGCCATCTCAGGCCAAGAAAACTAGAATACGCTCTTCTATGTGTTTTGCTCAGTGTTAACTCTTTTGAAAGTAAAATGCAGACCATGCTAGAAAAGACACCCATTGCCAAGTCCTTCAAGACACACCATAAATGTGAACGTAAAGTGCTCCATTTTAAAATCAATCAAGGTGATGCAAAGCTTAAACTGAAATTGATTTTGGCTAATTTGCAAGTAGAAAGGTTTAGAACTTGAATAATTTCTTTCCCACTTTAGCTGGTTCACCAGCCTATTCAATGAGTTGCCTAATTATTAGTCTTGCTTGTTTGTTTATTTACTTCAGATAATTCCTGAGTGAGATAACTTTTGATTTATTTCAACTGTCCTTGGGTAGATGAAAGAAACTACAAACTAAATGGGGGAGGAAGGTGAGAGTTTTCTTAAGCCCCCTGAGACAAGTAAAAAAAAAAAAAAGCCTCCAATCCTAAACCTCTAAATTGTAATCTTTGTATTTTTAGAATTCAGCTAAAAAACATGTAAACAAAAGTACACTTTAACTTGCTTTTAATGACTTGCTTTTAATGATTTGGCGGACAAACAAGAACAAAAAGGAACAACAATAACTCAATCCCATTAGGATGAGGATAGAATGACCACAAATTATTCTTTTTGTTACCATTCCTGATCAGAAAGCCTCAAGACCTTACAGCCATCCCAAGAAATCAGCATGCAGTGATTTTTTTAAAGAGTGTTTGCTACATTTTTGAAAATGTAAAGGCAACTTATTATCTGAAGGGTAAGGAAACTTACCCTTCTAAACCACTGAGGCTTCCTTTCATTGATTCCCCAAAATCTTTTCTTAAATGGGCAGAGGCAAGGACATACTCAATGATGATATAATTAACCACGATAAATATTCCTATGTATCCCTCCAATGTGCAGTGCATCTTTCTTGTGAATGCTTATATGTATCAATGAGTGAAATATACAATACTTAGATAAACCCTTATACAATCACACAAGTAAACATAAACATTTGCAGATTCAATTTTTTGTGTCAGGAAAATGGTAACTCAGTAAAACTTTTTTAGCAGAATAAGTGACTGAAAATATCTGCAGTTTTCAGAAATGCCTAATTAATTGGGTATTTTTTCCCAAATTGTTTATTATGCAAAGTAATTGCCCTACTTTTCTTTGCTAAAATTATTGGTTTATCTGAATACAGTCAATGTAAAATCTGCTTGTGGTAGGGGAGTTTGCACCTTACTTTTCAACTTAATGAGGTTTTACTGAATATTCATATAATTATTAAATTTTTTTGTAGAATTATACTTAGTGCTATTATAACCAAAGTCCTAGCTACATTTAAATGTGTTGCTTTCTTATAGAAATTTAAAAACCTGGTGCATTGTTCACAATTTCCATGCTGAAAGACAGTCTGTCAAACTGAAATAGCTACACAATGCAAGCCATTTTGTGACTCAGATCTTGATTGCAGACAGCTGAGACTCAATAGCTACAGGGGAATTGAGGACACCATCCAGACATCGGTAATAATCCCCTTAGCTTTTTCCCTGCTCACTTGAAAGCTGCATCAACGTGGCTGCCTATTTCTTGGCCCTATAATTAAACAAGAAAGCAGCATGGATACACATTCTGATCATATAAAATTTTAGCCAGTGACAAAAACACTAGGAAAGGTACTCACTGAGGTCTCTGATCCAGAAGCCTTGCTATGGTGGTTCCTAGGACCCTGGAGCTGATGACCATAACCTCAAAGAAGTCCTGGAATCCCAGAACAGCTTTGGCATCAGTGCACAACCAGAAACCGACAGAACCACCAGAGCCTTCTACACAAACACAATCACAAATACACAAACACACAATGCAGACACGTGCACAAATAATACATATGCAACTCTCTGAGATGAGTCAAATGATTGTACCTTAATATAGACAGTCTATTGCTGCAGCACTAGGCTCTTTTTGTGAACAAAAAGCAATAAAACAAATGGTGTATTCTGCAGCACAGCAGGATACAGAGTAGGCAAAGGAATAATAGAATTGTTCTTAGTCTTAAGGAAATTCAGTGATGGAACGAATACAAAAACGCATCCCCCAAACTCGACATGGATGCTAGCACATGAAATCACATCTGAAAACTACTCCAAGACTTATTTACATCAATTACCATGTGTTTTTATTCATATTCATCAGTATTCATACAGGTCTACACAGCCCAAGGTTGATTTGCAGGCTTTGAAGCTGGTATTTAAGTATCTCTTCTCAACAGTCAGGTAAATGTTTTGTTTCTCTATCCAAGTGGACCTCAAAGCCCAAGACAATCTGTAACCTAAAGGAGCTCAGGCTAATGCTAACCTCATGACCACAGGAAGGAACATAGCTATTTCATGCTGTTTTCATGTTCCAACATGAATAATCTGGGACTTTTTTAAGACTCCTTCCATTTCCTTGTGTAGTAGATCTTCATTCAAAATTTCCTGTTTTCTTGTTATGCCCAAACTTCCACTCAACACATTAGTCGATCCTGAACCTTCTACTGGACCTGAGGCTAATCCCTGTTACCTTTGTGGACTGCCAGACAGGAGTCAGACCCTGCTCAATTTAGAGGTCTGAAAGGATGGAGTCCATCCTTTGTAATCAGTTTAGGAGCCAACATCCTTGTCTCCCTATTAACATAGTGTTTTTAAGACAATGAAAGTCCAACAGTTGGCATTCTTAGGTACAGAGTCTCCCTACATAGCGCTACCTGTTGTGGAATTCTCTATGTAAACCAGGATGGTTTCACACTAACGGAAATAAATCCCCCTCTGGCTTTTGTGTGCTGGGATTAAAAGTGTACACCACTGTGCTAAGTGTTCCCTTCCCACAGGGTGGCAGTAGGACTTTATCAGACACAGCTATTTTTATAGGGATTCTCTCTTTCTTTTGTCTTTTCTTCCTTCCTTTCTTTTATTTCTTCCCTTCTTAAATCGCTTTTAACCTAGTTTGCTAACTGATTTAATTTTTTGGTGTGAAGAATGAAAACTGGGTAATTTCCCTAGCTATGTCCAAACGACTGTAAGTTCATAAGTACGCATTGTTGGTCCCTTTACTAAGAACTATCCCTAATGTGTTTGTTATTCTTTGTCAAGAAAACATCTGTCCCAGAACCTCCAAAAAAAAAAAAAAAGTGAGATGCCTGGAAACACATTAAGAAGATAGCGGAATAATAATATCTTCAATAAGCTATATGCTTATAACCTCCACTTCCTTCAATCAATCACCTGCCTGCTGAAGTTCACAGGTGTGGCTACCTGCTTCACGAGTTCTCACTCAGAAATAAACCATTGTGGTTTAGGATAGTAGCTTGTTTGTCTGTTCAGTGTCTCTTTCTCTTTTAGGATACCAAGTTAAATCTTAAGTCTGCTTCTCCTGATAGTCTAGTCAGCCTGACTCTTCCTAAAGAACTAAAGCAAACCATGTGGCTGCATGCAGCCTTCTACTGCCAAGTGTGTCTGCTTCACTGTTCTCGAACTCAGAAAACATCTCTCCTTGCCCGTCTCTTTCAGCAGCTGCTGAAGATAGCTTTGACTTACCTGCCCTATTGATATTCTCTATCAAACTTTATACATTTGTTTTCAAAGATTTTTTTTGTCTGTTTTTAAATTCTTTTATGGAACAGACCTAGGGCCCATGAAAAGGACCATTTCTTTCTAAGCAACAAGATCATGCTTCTTATGTCATCAACTGGGTTATTTGAAAAAGAATCTGTATCACATGGATAAGGAATTAGTAGGCCCCAAGTGTTTTCCCTACCATGTTTTGAATGATATCTTCTAATGACCCAGATAGAAATAGCTCATTATAACTATACTTGCATGTCAAAATCTTCACAAATCTAAAAAAAAAAAAATTCAATGAAAAACTAATCCTTTTTGGAAACAACACAATTCTAACTAGACTATGAGGTCATGATATTTAAATTAATGTGATTGAAACTTTTCTTTACTGTTGTGAAATCTATTTCTAATATCCAAACATTATTGATGATCAAAGTCACAAGGATTACTTAGACCTTACTCAAGGGTCAGAGAAAGAGCAAAATGCAAATTCAAACACTTCTTTTGTCCTCATGCAGTATGTGTATATGTAAAAAATAAAATACTAGAAAAAATAAATATAATAAACAGCTAAGTTAATATAGTAACAGATGTTATGAAGAATTATGAAAGTGAATAGGAAAAGAGACTATGTGCCAACAATTTTAATATTCTTCCTGGTAATTTGACACCTGAGACAGATCTTGCATGAAATGAGAACTACAGATATAAAGACAGGTATTTCATGAAAAAAGGAAAATATTTGCAAGAATGAAGACACAAAAACATGTGGGTTATTTACAAAAAGTCTCTTCAGAGGTGGGTCTCACTTCTAAGTCCTTTGGGACCCAGTGTCACTTAGATTAGAAATAATTTCCCTGACTGTACTTTTACAGAAAAGTTGTCTTTTAAAATATGCTATTTCCTTATTTCCAGCATCATTCTTTCAATTTCATTTTTCATTGCCTCTTAGCTGCCTCACATCTATTCTGAAAGTTCATAACTAGACTCCAAAGTTTCTAATATGTTACCAATCCAGTCCACCTGCACAAAACAGTGATTCTTATGAAAACAGTGATGGCAGCAAGACAGATTCTCTCTGGAACACAACGAATTTTGAGTGTCTTTTGAATACTCCCCTGGCATGCCATTTCTTTCCTTTGCAGAGCCATTTACTGAGGTTTCATCCATATGTCGCCTTGCCTAGACTGTGACTATAACCCTGTCGAAGGAATCCTTTGTCAATATGACTCCAAATTTCAGTTTGGCATAACAGAAACCTACGCATGGTTTGGAAGGCAGATAGAACCCATGGCCTCTTCTCCAAAGGTCAGTACAGTAAGACATGAAAATAAACATAGAAGTGGTAGTAGGTTTCAGGATTTCTTAGGCCATCCTGTTCCATACAGAGCATTGCTTTGATGGACTCTCCGGCTCCTCGAGGCATATAATCACTGGACATCAACAGCACATTGCAGTCAGCTAGGGGGACAGAACTACACAGGTCTCTTTATTTGCAAGTTCTCTCATTTGACCACATCAATGTCACAGAAGCTAGGATCAGATTTCCTCTTTTCACACCATTACTTCCCAAGAAACCACTGTGGTTGTGGAGGATCTTACTCCTACAACGAATCACTCATTCCTCAAAACTATACTGACTCTATTGTAGAGCTCATACCCTCTTTCCATCTTGCTGTGGGACAATGGTCTTCTATCCTGTCACTAGTATTATTTTTAATAAAACGCTGATTGGTCAGTAGTTAGGCAGGAAGTAGAGGCAGGGAGACCAGGCAGAAAGTAGAGTTGAGACTACGAGAATAAAAGAATGCTGGGAAGAAGTAAAGGTCAGTCTGTACTTGTCATTCAGACACAGAGGAAGCAAGATATGACTGCCTCGCTGAAAAAGGTACCAAGCCACATGGGTAACACAAAAAAGAATTATGGATTAAGATGTAGGTGGTAAAAGTTAATAAGAAGCCTGAGCTACTAAGGAAACCAGTTTATAATTAATGTAGACCTCTGTGTGTTTCTTTGGGACGAAATGGCTACAGGATCAGGCAGAACAGAAATCTCTGTCAACAGAAACTTCAGTCAACACTACCTCAAGTGTTTTTACAACAGCCCATATTATTTCACTATAACTGAAAATGATTAACACGCTGTTGTAATAGGAGTGGAGGGGCTGCGTCCCCAGCACCCTGGCCGCCTGCTAGCTTATACCCTGAAATAATTACACGGACACTGTATTCTTTTAAACACTGCTTGGCCCATTATATCTAGCCTCTTCTTGGCTAACTCTCGCACTTGGACTAGCCCATTTCTAATAATGTGTGTAGCACCCCAAGGTGTGCTTACCGGGAAGATTCTAGCCTATGTCCATCCTGGGTCAGAGTGTCATCGCGTCTGCTCCAGAGAGCAGAGCTATTGAGTCTGCCCAGGAAAGGGGAGCATGGCCTCTGTCTGAGGCATCTTACCTCACTTCCTATTCCTCCCAGCATTCTGTTCTGTTTTCTCCACCTATCTAAATTCTGCCCTACCAGATGGGCTGGGCCGAGGCAGTTTTTTATTAGCCAATGACCTTCCTCCATGAACACGCTATCACCTTGACTTATTTTAGTCTTTCTGAGATCAAATCTGAAAATCATGGAAATTCACAAGCAGGGTTTCCTAGCAAAAAATGAGTTAGAAGAGACATAGTAGAATTACAGTTTTTAACATAACTACCTTTAGCTTGGCCATTAAGAGAAGCCCTTTTAACTCTACTGTATAAAAAATAAAATTAAGTTGGAAGGCTAGTTAACAATCCAGTTAATAAGCTATAAAGACTTTTAATCTCCATTTACCATCCCCCCTTTCTTTCCAATGAGACTTGTTATTATTAGTGTGAATGAAGAACCAAACATTAAGAATTCCTGTGTGGTATAACAGCAAAAATATCTGCGTATGCCATCATGTCTTCATGAGTCTTCAGTTGTCTTAATATTGATGCAAAGCGCATGCCATCTGAAATGTGTAGAAACCTGCTAGAAAACATTTTTAAAAAGAATAGAGAAGTAGCTTAATGAAGAGCAGTGGGAAACACAGGAAAGATGGAAACATTGAACTTTGAGAAAGTAGAATCAAAAGGGCTTTGCTATCTATTGGTTGACGCTAGAGGACTGAGAGTTAGGGCCAGCAGGGTAAATCACCAACCAGTTTTTGGTATTTCTGCCTGGGTAACTGACAAGATGAAAGACTTTAGTAAATGTGGGAAAGAAATAAATAGAAAGTAAAGAGGGAAAGATAAATTTAAGGTGTAGGAGAGCTCTCTATTAAGCTTAAGGAGAAAATCTGGCCTGTCATATATATTTGGGTAGCACTCGAATGATGTTGGTACCTAATTCATTTCATAGAAGCCACTGTACATGTAAAGGATGTGGAGTAAGTAAAGAAGACATTTAAAATGAAAATAATAATAATTAGGGAGTAACAAATTAGGAATGAACATGAAAAGACAGAAATATTTTTTTTCTCAATATGGCACAGTCAGACAAAAGCTAAATGAACTATGCATTTCAAGAGAGAAAACTGGCTTTTATAGTCAAGAAAAATTCTGAATTTTCAGAATTGTACTTCGTAGTAACTTCTGTCTCCATGGTGATCCAGCAATTCCTATGGGTTCCTTTTCAGAGGAGCAGTGTAACAGACATCACAGTCCAGTGCCTGTTACTTGAGAACGAAACCCAGATTGTAAAAGAGTAAAACAGTGACTTGTGAGTCCCACTGTGAGGAAAAGGTGGCTCATGTTATCAGGCCAAGAGTCCTGGGAATACCTGGAAAGTCTTCAGACACTGTCTGTTTCGTTTCATTCTTCATTTGCCTGTAGCTCTTTCTGGTACTTCTTTTTGGAATAGCAATATTAAATTACCAGGACTTTATCTGCCTTCTTTTTCCTTCAAATTCTGTCTCCTGCTCCCCACAGCCTCATGAGCCACTTTCTCTGCTCTTGGGTAACATCATGACTGTCTCTTTCCAGCTTTGTCATATCTTCTTCCAGGTAACTATGGTGGTACATTTCCTATGATGGATGCATCATAAACCTTCTGATACTCTGATTGCCTTTGTGTCTTCCTATTGCTGCCACCAGAGTCATAAGAAAGGGCTTTTGTTCTATACTCCCCCTTCCAAGAAATACTAAGAAACTGAATGCATCATAAAATCTTCTATTTGGAACTTGAAAGATTAGATTAGTGTTAATAACATTTCATTTAAATCATTGGAGCTTAGAAATCAGGAACCTGAATTTTAGCATCTCTATCTCTTTGTCTGAGGATGATCCTTATTGTTCTCTGAAGAAGCATACCTCATCACACTGACCCTAAGATGAGGAATTATATGTTCCTCTTCACCCATTGTTCTCTAAATCATTCCATCCTCTCCTCACGATGCTCACTATATTTGGAGATAACTAGGTGTGTCCAAGGGCAGCATGAAATATGTTGTCATTATTCCCACTAACCACCACACATCCCTCCTCTTGTACATAAAAGACATATGACTGTTATTCTTTTACCATTTTATCTGCCCCCTAACATGAACTTTAGAAATCCACTTCCAACAAAAGCAAGAGCAAACATTACTTGAAAAAGAGCAATGCAAAACGTGCAATGTATTCCTGAACATCTCATCATAGCAAAAAATAATCATCAAAGTGAAAGCAGTCAAGGTTAACAGCGGCACTGAATAGTGATTCATTTGGTAAACAAGAGTAGGTGTAATTATCACAAAAGCAAACTTTGCTAAGGGGATAACTGTCAAAGCTCTTGCAGTAAAAGGTCCCTTTACCATTTTAATCCGACAGCCTGTGAGTTCCCCAGTGAAAACAACTCTCAATAAAATCACAAATGTAACTATGGTATTCTGCTAAACTGTCATTTCAGTCGTGGCTACCAAAACAAGCTTAATATTTACAATTCAAATGACCCTGGTAGATTGGC
This sequence comes from Microtus oregoni, assembly GCF_018167655.1. Classification (NCBI taxonomy): domain Eukaryota; kingdom Metazoa; phylum Chordata; class Mammalia; order Rodentia; family Cricetidae; genus Microtus; species Microtus oregoni. The sequence continues at coordinate 18,673,468 of NW_024543089.1, forward strand.
TGATATGGCTGATAATGCAGATTATATATAAAAAAATCCTTCAACCTTGCATATTTATGTACTGGGCAATATTTGCTATTGGTTACAACATTTAGAGTTTTGTTTATTTGTTATTAGAGTTTGACCCTTGAAAAGAACTAAGTCATATTTCAGTTTGCGTTGCAGTTCTACATTCAGAAACTTTCAAAATAAAAATATCTGCTTAGGTGGTCCCAGGTGACTCCGAGCTACATATTGTAAGAGATCTCTCTTACTATGCATGCATCATTCTTGAACAGACTTCATGAATTTTCATATTTTTCACTTGAAAAAAAGAAGGAAATAGAATTTAAAAAACAAGCTCCATGTTCTGTAGCATATAAAATTATGGTAAGACTGACTCCACCCATGGGCACTTGACTTGGAGATTACTTTTGCCATAGACTAGGGAAACTTGCAATGTTGTCCATTCAACTTTCTTTAGTGGAGGTAGTATCAAGTCTCTAAACTTTATGATAATGTTTCTCTTACATATGCAGCTACTAATCATTTGAAATATGATTCCGATGACTAAACTATATTAGAGCAGCTCTTTATTTTCAGTCTTAAGGAATTTATGCACTAAATGGCCGAACTTAATCTTGGCAAGCAGCTGTGTTAGATATCTTAAAGCTGAGCCTGTATGTTGGTGTAGAGCATGCTACTTACACTGTTGCATAGTCTAGCAAAAGCAGGAGCAAATCAAAATCAGCTTTAAGTGTCCCTAGTATTATTCTCTGTCTCTCTGTCTCTGTCTCTCTCTTTCTCTCTCTCTCCCCAGTTAAACTAAAGAAGAGATGATGGAGAATGAGAGGAATTGAATGTTGCCTCTTTGAAATAGGGGTAATATCTCATGTTTTATTTCCATAGATTCCTGCACCTGGATTTATAGAGAGTAGGCATAAAGCAATCTGTTGATGCTAAATTTACTTGCCTTTAAAAAGTGCCAAAGAGGAAAGAACACAGCTTAGAATTTTGTTTCCCCAAATTGTCCTACTTGTACTCTTCTATAGTGAAGCCAGTAGAGAGCCTTCCCTAAAACTGGCTGGGCCTAATTCCAGCAGAGGGCATCTACACAGTTGGCTGAGTCCAATTTACACGTGTGCCAATTGTTAGTTGTTGTCAACACAGAGAGCAACACTATGAATCAATCACCACTGATCAGCTCAGCATCTCCACTGTCCACATAATAAAAAGCAATCCTATCTTTATAATAAGCCATTTACTTCAGCCTAGAAAGCAGCTTCGTGAGGTCGATTCGCTTTTTGAGATGGAAAAAATAATGGAAAATATTATTGATTTTACTCTACAGATGCCTATTTAGATGGTAAGTGTAAGTTTTTATGATTAAAAGCAGAATAGAACTTAGTAGTAAGGTTCAAAACAGGCTATTATACTGCAATGACCTCAAATTATAATTTTTTATTATAAAAAATTATTTGTTTTCAAATTTCCTACCTAGCTTTCTCCCAAATATTTCTCAAACAGAATCAGCTTTCAGCTCATTGACTTTCTTAATTTGTATTCTTTTATTTAGTTTATTTGTAGAAAAGCAAGGGCATCGATATGGCTTATGAGCAAATGAGTACTATTAAACTAGACTATGCCTTTCCTCCTCCATTTTAATAAATAAAACTACTCTTACGGATTTACAGAGGTGGATGGCTTAGAATAACTACCGTCAGTCAAAGGCGCTTGTTGAATGAGCCTCAAGGGAGTAACTATAGAAATCTTTGCAATGCATGTCAAACTCCATCCACTTCTTAAGAGGCCAAAAGGTCTTTTGACAGGGGCTCAGAATGGTTTTATCTCCTTAAGCTGTCCTCTTTGAAGAGAAGAGTTTTGATGCTCAGGAAATCAGTATTTATGTCTATTGTTCCAGTCCCTAAGGATTCTAATTTCTTTGAACTGAAGAATCAGTGATCTTACCTAGGTGGTTTATACAAAGGTGACTTTGTGGCTTCAGTATAACCTTAGGGTTGTAGAAATTCATCTTTCATGTCAAATGACATTTTTTGTCTTCTCATTTTTAGCATTCTGTAAATCCTCTTCTTCGAAACTAGGAAAAGTAGCTGTTTGTTAGCTGGAAACCTTCCTCATTGATTCAGCCTTCCACTGTTTCCTATAAACTATGAGCTGTTCAAGAACATTGGTATCATAAAACTAACCTGTCTTCAAGAATAAAACTAGGACTAATCTGAGTTCTGAACAATCAGTTAAGTAATACTCTATAGATGGGAATTCATTGCTCTGTTTAAATCCCACACTGTTGCTGGTGGCAGGAGCAATGGGGTTCACAGTGTTGCATTGGAAGATGACCTAAAACTTGATAGCAATTATTGATATTTTCAGAGTCTGTAGTCAGCACTGCCATAATTTTCACTTAATAGGCTTAAGAGTTGGCCTGTTATCCACTCTTCAAGGCCTTTCAAATGAATGATATCACCCCAAGATAGTATCCTTTAGAACTTGGTTCTAGTCAGGAAGAAAATACACACGCACCAAGATTGGGGGATACTAAGCTTATTCTTAACACAGTTTCTGAAAAAGGAATAACTCTGCTGAGCTTGCCAGATCCCCAAGGTCCAATTATATCTCTTTGCCTCTGCATTTCCTGTCAGGTGTTTTCACCACTGTTGGTGAACACAGATAAAATAGGGTCACCAGTGATGCGAATTTTCAAAATAGAAGCCGTAAAAAATTAAGCTAATTATGTTTTAGAGATCACAGTCATTGCTTACCTGAAGAGGTTAATACTGATCACAGAGTCACATAGACTCGAAGCTGGAAAGCCAAAGGCTGGTGCAAAAGACTTTCAGCCATTTGCTGCTGTTTAATCTTGATCTCTGTATTCGAGTTTTTCAACTATTTCAAGGTAGCTGTCATATCTGCCTCTAGACCTTTCTCTTTTCTAATCTAAGCATCTCTTGCTTCCTTCTACTGCTTTTAAAGTACAAGTCTCCCACCCCCACATCTACCTGATCTCAGTCTCCTTTCGGAGCTAATAGAGCTTTCAAAGGCATTAGCTTTTTAAGGCAGGCATGTCACATTTGATTCACGTTGAGTTTACAGTCAAGTTGAAGTTCATGAGTCTTTTTGCAGGTGCTACTGCACTAGCATTTATTCCATCTTTATTCTACTAGGGGTTCTAAACGACACACTCTCTCGGTCGCCTTTTTTTTTCTGCCCCGCTTCACTTCTGGGTTGCTGTGATAAAGCAGTGTTCAAGAGCTACTCAAGGAAGTAAGGGTTTATTTGGCTCTCAGTCACCCTGGAGCCGAGGCAGAAACCTGGAGGCAGGAAATGAAGCACAGACCACAGAGAAATACTTTCCAGTGGCTTTTTCGGTTACCTTTTTTTATACAGCCCAACTCCACCTGCCTAGGGATGGCACAGTGACTGGATTCTCCCACATCAATAATTAATCAAGAAATTGTCCCACAAACATGTCCAGAGGCAGCCTGATTGAAGTAGTTATGCAACAGAGATTTGAGATTCCTTCTTTCCAGGTTCTATCTAGATTTGTGTCAAGTTGGTAAAAAATTAGACAATAAACAGGAATAGCATTTGGCGTCAGTTTCCTGCTGTCTTGCTCTACCTTGATTTGAGTAAATAATCACAGAATATTCAAATTATGATTCTCAACAATACAAGCATGTTCAATAACAAAAAAAAATGAGAGGGAAAATGTCAAAGGATCCAAATACTTTCTCCTACGGAATTTTTTCTCCCGAAGCTTAGTAAAGATTTATAGACAGTAAGCAAAAATACATGCAAATATAAATACAAATGAGAAATATGTAAAGACATATTTAAGTCAGAAGCTGCACCAATTTAGTCTTCCCTAGCAAAATTAAAATTTTATAATTAGGAAAAATGTACAAGTAATGATTTCAATAAAATATATTGACTTAAAAAGCAACTGGAAAGTTTAAGTTTAGGTAACAATTAGATTTGAAAAGTAACAATGAGACATGACTTTCCCATTCTCAGAAATTACTAGTTATCTCTATGATAATCATTAAAGAGAATATTTTTGCAAACTATCAAAATTTAAAAGTATTTAAATTATATATATACATATATATAAAATCCTAAAGTAGTTCATCTAATAAAATTAGCACATATTTGAAGTTACTAATACATTCATTAAAATAATTTATGTAAGAAATGTATAAAAATTTTTACTGATTTATTTTTATGAAAACCATATAAACATTTTAAATTGGAAAAAAATTAAAAAATGCTGAATCAAATGAGGTTATCTAAGTAAAATGGCAGAATTGAAATCATAAATACCTGTAAATCAGAAGTTTGAACTTAACTTATGTATATTGCTTTCCCTGTCACTAGCTAAGACTTTAGATAAAACTTCAAATGAAATGTTGGTTCATCCTAAAATATATATTTCACCCTACCATTTGTTATTAAAACATCATTTATACACCTTTGATTCGTATGTCTCCAACTCAGAATTGTGCAAGATGCTGAGGTATTACTACAACTTCACTGACTAAATACCCCTAACTCTTGAATGGAAACATGATCCATAAAGAACAGACCCAAATTTTATAAATTAGCATATGTTTGAGCGAAGTACGTGGTATTTTGTCAAACAGCAACACTTTCTTTGAAAAGCCAATGATAGTTGCTCTTCCTAGTCATTGCAAATCTGCTCTATTCAAGTTGATATAATTTATGCAATGCTATTTGGAATATCCAGCTGCTTTGAAGTTCCATATATTTAAGCAATATGAGGAAATTTCCAGCAGCATTTTCACTTTTAGAAGTGCTATACTGCACATAAAGGACAAATTTTTCAAAACATCATAAATCCCTAAACAGTCCTCCTATTTGGGTTGCATTGCAGGCAAGTAATATTCATAATGCATCAAATATCTGCAGATACCATCTTTTATATTGCTTACATTTGCAAATGAACAGACTTAAGCAAAAACAATCCTTTCAAATCCTTTTCAATGATGTGATGGAACATTTTAGTGACCTGAAAGTTCATTTGAAAGTGGAAGAAAGCAAGTAAGTCAGAAGGCTAGTCTTCCAAACACACTACACAGAACAACAATCATACAGAACTCTATGTAGCAGATAGTTATAATACTATTATGCTCTCTCCTCTGTAAGGCTAACTACTTTATTCTATACTGCTCTCAAGTTCTTTAAACAAGAAATGTTCCATACTGTCCAAGCTCTCTCCTCCATCCAGTGTCATCATTCTTACTGCAATAACAACCTTAGTACATTCATTAGGAAGATGGTCCAATGTCCTACTCCCTTCTTGAAGGTCTTCCTTGACACCTCATACATTTGACCATGTTTAAGAGAAGATGTCAGAGCAAAATCATTCATTATTTATCAAAAAATTGTTATATGAACTAGCTTTTAAAATAAGGTTTATTAAAAATTTATTAATAATTTATCCAAGACACAAAGTAAGTTATAGAAATCAACAGGCACATGTGCGTGTGTATGTGTGTCTACAGATCCATGCACATGTTGCAACAAATATGTAGATTTAAATATCAGATGTGGGTTCTCACTGGCCACTTTGCTTGAGACAGAGTCTCAGCTGTTTCTCTTTGCTGTGCAAACCAGGGTACTGGTCCCACAAGCTACGGGTGATGAATTTGTCTCTGCCTCCAAACTCCTAGTAAAGATATACTGGTATTACAAATTCATGGAATACTGCATCTGGCTTTCACTTGGATTATGGGCTGAACTCAGGTTTGTGGACAGTGTGGTTAACACTTTCTTCAATAAGCTCTTCCTCAGCCTACAAACACATTGCCACAAATAATACAAAAATTCATTTAAAATTTAAAATTCCAGTATTACTATATTATCCAAATATGACTAACATATATTTTGAGAAGTATCTTAGGAGTAGTCTGCCTGGTATCCTTATACAGTATCTGAGTCTTAACATCTAGCCTTCAGTTGATAATAAATTATAACAACATTTTATTGCTAGAATTTCTAATTACTCATAATGGGTTCTGTAGCAGAGAATAAGGAAATCCTTAGATTTAATTAATTAGAATATTCTTAGTTCATGTTTCACCGTAATGTATTAATCATATATATTTGATATAAACATATATATCAGTATGGGTATGTATGAGTGTGCATACATGTGTAGATGTTTAAGCAGTAATTATTTTATTTGTGATAATTCTACTTTATGTGTTTTAATATTCCCCACAAATCATGAATTATATTAAATTAAATAAAATTGGCACAAATTTAATAACATATTAATAGTAATAATTCTGAAAAATGTCACCAGTTAAAACACTAAACCGAAATAAGGAAATGCATTCCCTACCTTTCCTATATCCCCATGGTAGCTGATAAATATCTTGAACTGATAATTTATAAATCATAAACTACTTCTATATGCTTAGAAGGAAGGAGACAGAGAGCTCATGTGACGTTGTATAGAAATAAATAATTTGGATTGCAGAAGAATAATGTGTCATGTAATACAGCTTTAAGATTGTACAGAACTAAAATTGTCCTTAAATAACTTTTATCTGGGTAACATCGATTCTTCCCGTCACTGGGGACAAAAAAGCAATACATACAAATGTTAGTGTTCAACATTTCAAAACCGTTTGACTCTGAAATAACATCTTCTCAAGTTGAAGCAATCCTGAAATCCTGTCTAAAGACTTTTGGCCTCCTAGGAGGAGGGAGGAGGTCTGACATACATTCAAGAGTTTATGGAGTGGCTCTCTCCAGTGATCTATAAATGAACTTGTGCCAGATTTCTCCTGAGAGGGTGTGGACATGACAGCTGAGGATCAAGATCAGAGTGCTATACGTAAAAGGAGAGTTTGATCACAGAGCATGAGTTTGTCTAAACTGTACTCTTTCAGCAGTGCAAAGATTCAAACATGGAAACATCAGAGCTCTTACAATCACCAAGGGACAAGGTACAGAGAGTTATCCAAAAGACGGGACGTTTTTTTAAAAGCCTTTCATTATTTCTTAAATGTTACACAAGCTTTGGAATTAGGAAATGCCCCTTATTTCAAATTGACACTTGGATTCCAGAGTGACTAGCTACTAAATCTTCTATTCAATTGGTTAGGTCATGATGGCATGTTATTCTGGTGACATTTTTTTTTTGCTTGTAAAACACTATTGCTTTGGAGTACAAATTTGTCTTTTTGCAAAAATTATAGGTAGGGAAGTCTTTATTGATCTAGCCATACTTTTCACAAGATTTTGTTTTTTCAACATTTGTTTAAAATTTAATGACATATACATAATACAAAAGGCATAATGTCTGTTCTGCAAACTGATAGTTCAAGAATATGGGGTTGTGAGAAGGCCATAAGGTTACATGAATGGTGCCCTCAAGGATGGGTTAGTGTCCATCTAAGGAAATGGTAGACAATAGGATTATTGTTTTTGTACAGTGTGAAAATATAAAAATACAGGTATCTAAACATAGAAGAGCATGTTCTCCAAAACCTAACATGCTGGCACCTGGAAAACAGACATCTGGATGGTAGATTATGATCTTCAGAACTTTGAGAATAGAAGATCTGGTATTTATTAGGTACATAGTTTATAGTGATTTACTATCAAAGCTCCTGTACAGTGAAGCAGATAAACACCCTGTCTTGATTTTTCTGCTTTGCTGTTATACAAGGGCAACTGAAAGTCGCAGTCATGTTGTCTCTTACCTATATCTCAGTTCAGATAAGTGAGTTAAACTTTTAAATTCTTTTTTGGAAAAAGTATGATCAAAACAATTTTACTTATCTTCTAACATTTAATAACCTCAGAAGCACTAAGTTTTCCAAAGCTACAATCAATCTTCCCATCTAAAATCAATCCAAATAATTTTAACATAAAGCTCATTTCCAAATATCTATATTTGTCCTGTCCCTTCAGTTACCACTATTTTCTAACTTTTATAGAATTAATCATAAATTATCAGTGAACTTTATATCTTTTTTTACCTATGAAAACTATCTCAGCAGACAATATGCAAGTAGCTTTATTGGTGCAGGAGAATTGTCTGTATTCTGTCAATCATGTTTTAAATAAATGCTGATTGGCCAGGCAGGAAGTATAGGTGGGAAAACCAGACAGGAAGTAGAAATGATATAATGAGAACAGGAAAATTCTGGAAAGGAGGAAGTTGATTCCTCCCACTCCTGTCCAGACCACCGAAGCAGCAGGATGTGATCTGCCCCACTGAAAAAAGGTACTGAGCCACATAGCTAACATAGATCAGAAAAATGGGTTAATCAATATGTGAGAGTTAGCCAGTGATAGACTAGAGCTAATGGACCAATCAGCTTATAATTTTGGAGACCTATGTGTGATTTTCTTTGGGGGTAAAGAGTTGTGGGGTACCAGTTGGGACAAAAACCCCAACAACAGCCAGTCTCCGTGTTACACTTTATAATTGCAAGGAACCTACCAGTGAATGAACTCAAATGGCCAAGAAAGAAAGTCAGAGAAATGAGAGAGGAGTTTGTGTGTTTATAAAGGCTTTGGGGTGTTGAAATAGGAGTGGCGGGGCTGCGTCCCTGGCACCCGGCCGCCCCCACGGCTAGCTTTACTCGAAATAATTACACAAAAACTGTATTCTTTTAAACACCGCTTGGCCCATTATATCTAGCCTTTTCTCGGCTAACTCTCGCACCTGGACTAGCCCATTTCTTATAATCTGCGTAGCCCACGAGCTGGCTTACCAGGAATGATCTTAACCTGCATCTGCCTGGAGTGAGAGAATCATGGCGACTCCTTGACTCAGCTTCTTTCTCCCAGCATTCTGTTCTGTTAACTCCGCGTACCTAAGGGTTGGCCTATCAAATGGGTCTAGGCAGTTTCTTTATTAATAAGAAATCACTCCCACATCATTTCCCCTTTTACTGTTTAAACAAAAAAGAAAGGCTTTAACTTTAACATAGTAAAAATACATATAACAAAACAGTTATCAAATAAGAATTACAGTTACAATATTTATGTCTACTTTATCTTTTATCATAACTAAGGAAAACTATAACTATCTATCCATTCTTCAACTCCATCAAAGACTCCAGAAGGATATAATATTACCTAAGTAATCAAGAAATAAGAAAACTTGATGTGGGAGTGTCATATGTCAATCTGTTGATTTCATTGGTTAAGCAATAAAGAAAAAAAAAAGAGCATTTCTTCCAGGCCTATCAACAGAACACAGAATAAGAAGCTACAATAAGACTAGGCATTAAATGTTTATATCAAGACTGGACTAGGCAACCTAGTAGAAGAAAAAGGGTACCAAGTGTAGGCAAAGGAGATAAAGACACCCCCTCCTTCATACTGTTAGGAGTCACACAAGAAAACCAAGCTACACAACAGTAATAAAAGCAGAGTGATTACATCAGACCTATATAGGCTCTTCAGTATTGATTGTCTCTTCAGTTTCTGGGAGCCTCTAAGAGCTATTCTTAGTTGATTCTGTGGGCAGTGTTCTTATAGTGTAATTGACCACTTTGGCTCCTACAATCATTCTCCTTACTCTTCTGTAGGGTTCCCTCCGGTTCTGCTAGTGTCTGGATGTGTGTCTCTGAATCTGTTCCCATCAGTTGCTGAATGATGGCTTTCTGATGGAAACTGAGCTAGGCTCTGATCTATGTGTATGGCAGAATATCATTACAAAGTGTTTTGATGATTTTTTTTTTTTTTTTTTTTGCAATCGTGCTTGGTCCATCCTAGGTCTCTGGGTTTTCCTGCCTCTGGTTCCTAAGGATTAGACAGATTATTGAGAAATACACTAACAACAAATGGATTTTGAACACATGTTAAACTAGAGTGTACAATTTTCTAATGAATGAAATAGAATGCTTAGAAAGAAAAGAAAAATTGTTTTAGCCTGAATATATAGTGTTTATTTATTATTTACTTTTGGCATGGAGTACAAAGTACAGAGGGTTATTTTGGATGAAAATCAGATATCAGGTATTGTCTATCTCAGATACCAAGCAGATATCATGGCTATTAGATATTTTAATGGAGGCATTGATAAGCATTTGTGATATTTTATCTCCTAGAAATGAAAACGAAGTTATGTTTAAGACAGATTAAGTTATAACATATCTGTATGCTAATAAATGGGCCCAATATACAAAACAGTAACAAAGCAGAAAGATGTCTAGGGTGTTGTGGAATATTACTTTAACTACATAAAGATGTGTTACATTTGTTTATGTTGCATTTGTTTAACAATGTAAAGGTGTGTTGCTTTGCCTGCCTCAGGCACCTGATGGGTCTAATGAAAAGCTGAATTACCAATAGCTCTGTAGTAGGTTGATAGGCAGGAATTGTGGGTAGAGAGAATAGGTAGGAAGAGGTAGTTTACGCTCAGGGAACAAGAGAAGAGAATAGAGAGAGAATGAGGGAGAAAGAGAGGAAGCCACAAAGGGCCAGTCAGACAAGCAGTTGTCAGACAGAAAGACAGAGTAGAACATATGGAATGAAAGAATGGTGAAAAGACCTGAACCAAAAGGTAGATGAAGAGAAATAGGTTAAAATAAGTTATAAGAGCTAGTGGGACAAGCATAAGCAAAGGCTGAGCATTCCTAACTATTAATAAGTTTCTGTGTCATGATTTGCAAGCTGGTTGATGACCCAAAAGAAAACCTGCTACATGAGGGTAATAAAGTTAGATAAGTAATAGGGAATAAAGATGATTTTAGAGGGAGGGATGAAACATAACAGCATAAACAGCTCATCCTTCATAAGAGTAGGAAAGAAAAGTAGATATACGCACCCTTAATGACCCATGGTATGAGAAAGGTTGAGTCAGTGCTTTAACCACTATGCCTGTTTTTTAGGGAACAAAGAAGTAAGGCTGTATGTTTATTATGAGAGAGGAGACTCGACACTGAGATTCAGAAAACTGAATGGTTGTAAGTGACCACATGGGAAAGGAAAAAACAAAGGTTGTTTCAAAGTACTAGGGATCCATATCAGCTCGACTGTCTGAGAACTGAAATGAGGCTGTCTATATGCTAGAGGATTTCCATATAAATCTCTTCAGTTTGGAGAGTGAAGGAGCAGGACAGGAGAGTGGTTCATCTGTTAAAGGCTCACAATCAAGTGTTAAGAGTGCATGAAGAGATAACCAATTTAAGTGGAGAAACTGTCTTATAAATCAGAGAAAAGTAACACAGGTCACAATTTGTGAAGGGCATAGTTATGACATAGATGATGTCATTAAATTTGTTGGGGGAGATAATAGGCCAAAATTATTGGAGGTGAGTATTGAAATAATGCTAAATAGGTGGCCACATTTATGAAATGATTATCTATATTGATACTGAAATCATTAGAACTTAATCATAAAATATTGGAAACAATTACATAGGCCAAAAGGCCTAAGTAAAAAGAAAAAAAAAAGAAGACAAAAGAAGGAGGAAGGAGAGAGATGGGGAAGAATGTAGGCTGGTAGAAGAGACACTAAAACATAAACTCTGAAAATGACCAAGTTTGCATTGAAGACTGTTTCCCTTCTAGGAAGATGTCTGTCATCATATCCTTTGAATAAACCAGAAAGGTCAGGGCTATCACTCTTCTGTTGTGTTTTAAGTCAGAGAAACTGATTTCCCCAAGGGCACACCTCTATTAACAGGGATCAAAACAATTGCTTCTGATGCTACAATCAAAATCTGTCAACCCGACCCACCTGGCAAAACTGGTACATTTCGTCACCTCAATTACAGTAAACAGAATTGAGGAATTAGCCTCCAAAATTCAAATATGAATGAAGCTGATGCTACTTTAGAAAGGCATACTTCATTCATTAAAGCAACACAGATGATATTCTTTCAGCAGAATCCATGTTGTTTATAAATGCAGATTTCCCCCTTATGTTTTATACTCTGAACTGTCACATTAAACGCCAAGATAGCTCATTTTGAAATTACACCAATATTCTCTCTCTGGAGTAGTATGAAAACAAGAGTGTACTTCATAAAAATTTGAGAGATGAACTAGTTATTCTTTCCTCTATCCCTAGGACACACTCACAAAGAAAAACAGTGGGAAGTCCCCAAAGCTGTCTGCTTGCTATTTATTACAGGAAGTCGGTGGCACTGCTTTCTTTTAATTTATGTTCAGTTCTTTGGGAACAGGTTTTCATTAGTTACTGCAGACAGAAATAACAGGAATAATGGAAGTCACCTTGATAACTCCACTTACACTGTCACTTACTTTCAAACAACTGAAATTTTATGGAATCCCATGGGATGCCATTTTATTCAGAACTGTAATATTGTTCAAAAAATTTCTTGTAGGAATAACACAATTCAATGCTATATGCAATAAAATTTTAAACAGGATTTAAAATAGATAACATAATGGATGTAATGCATTAGCTATAGTACTATCTCAAACATTCATATAACTTTTTATATTTTTAAAATATCTGAAATGCATATTTCTCGCTAATATCATTTCCATATTATATATTTACATAGGAAAAGGAGATCAAGTAGATAAAGCACATTCTCTAATAAAGATTATTTCTGGGCAAGTCTAGGATATAGTGTACACAATAACCAAATTAGGAGATATACAAGAACCACTTGCCTAGCACACAGAAAGCCATGAGAAGAAGAATCATCATCTCCAACACCTGTCCAGAGGCTTTTATTCATATTTGTTTTATATGGAGAGAAGTTCTTGACAGTAGAGGTAACCCTGCTTAAATCTTCTTCCTGGGCAAAAGAGAAGACATTCTTGCTTTTAACCAATTCATTTTCTTATCCATCAAGTATTCTCTTGCTACACTGAAGCATTTTGGCATCTGCATCTACAATCACCATTCTTCCATTTTTATTTTTCCCTCCTAAGTTCGTGTGTGTGTGTGTGTGTGTGTGTGTGTGCGTGTGTGTGTGTTGTTTTTTAACCAGCTGAGTCCATTTAGTGATATCTGTTGGTGTGTGAGTGTTTGATCATCTCATAGGTCATGGAATGTTTTTCAGTGCTCATATATTTGATTAAAATTTATGGTGTAACCTTCCCGTCTTTCATTAGAAAACAAAGAGGCATCTAAAGAATAATAATAAAATACATAAGATAAGACAAATACAAGCAAATCAGATGAGGATAAAACAAAGAGAAGAAAAGGAGCCAAAGAAAAAGCTCAAGAATGAAATATAGATGGAGAGATACACATGTTTGCACATAAGAATCTCATAAAAACATAAAACCAGAATCCATATGCATAAAAGAATCTGTAACATGAAAAGTAAAAGTAAAAATCAACTGACTCAGCATTATGAGACAAAGAACCACCAAAGATATAGTTGAGTTTGTTTTGTGTTGGGCATCTACTGGTTGATTACCCCATCAAATTCTTCCCATCCAGGACTCAGTGAAAAAGCAGGTGGATAGACTGTAGCAAACAGAGAAGATGGAGGACAACAATGAAGCAAGTCCTTCAAGGCAATACATGACTAACATACAAACTCACAACTCTGTGGAAGCATGCATAAGGCTTACACAGGACATCTTATTCATTTTTATTACATGAAATTATTATGTACCACTTTCATGTAATGGGAATGAATAATAAGTTACTGTCAATTATTGTACACAAACATTATAGGGTAATATGCTCTCTCTCTCTTCCTGCCTTTGATCCATCTCTGAATATGCATCTGCATCTGTATCCATTTCGTTAATTGGTGATTGTTTTGCTCCTCCATGTATAGCAGCTAACTCCTTATTTAGAAAAGGGACTTGAAATCCTTTTTGAAAAAGATCACTTCTCACCAACACGATTTACAGTTCTGAGTTTTACCATCCATGCGTCTTCTTCCATGTGTGACAGTAGGGAAGGCTTTAGGATGAAATAATTCACACCTGCTCACACCACTTACCTCAGCCATTTTATTCTAAAAAACATCAGACTCTACAAAATTCTCAGAATTGCTCTGGAAATAGTAATTTTTAAGAAGTTTTTAAATACCCTCTTTAACATATTCAAGTAACCATTCTTACCTATATAGAACCATTGTTAATTCACAGAATTGAAACTTACTGAAGAATGCAGATTGTATAAAATGAGTACCCAAGCAATCTAATTTTGATACCTTTTGTTAAGCCAAGGATTATAATAACTGCTGAAATTATAATCACCATAGACGTGCCAATCACTGCATAGCCTCATAGAGGCCAACCTAACTCTGTAAGAATGATGATAAATCTTCATATACCCTCCAGATCTAAAAGTGTCTTTCATCCCTATACTGTTTATATTTATCATAATTTGCCAGTATTAGAAGGAGAATCACTTTAAGTGTGCTATAATTTATCTGAGAAAATGTGGAACAGATCTATGAAAATCACAGCCATTTACCCAGAATCAATTTTTTATGAAAACACAGATGCATATGTCCATAAGCTTATAATTACAAGAGCCATCAATGAAAATTTAAATACCTATTTGGAGCCAGTAAAAGTTAGCAAAAATGTACCTATTTGTTTTTTGAATGTAGAAACACAGGTTTCCACTACCTTTCTAAGTGGTTCTAAGATGACCCTCTGGCAACTAGCTCAGCATCCTTGGAGCCTGAAGCAGCAGCATAGTCCTCAGGAAAGATTCTGAAGCTTGTAGTCCCTTTTTTATAACCATACTTAATATATAGATATAGATAGGTGTGTGTGTGTGTGTGTGTGTGTGTGTGTGTGTGTGTGTGTGTGTGTTTCCTACCACATGGGTGGGGGTACTTACCTAGATCAGAACAGGTTGCTGTAGACTACAGGTAAGCCACCCAAAGTCAGTGTAGGCTGGAGAAATGCAAGGTTGGTTGTTGGAACCAAACTCAGGTCTTCTGGAAAAGCAATACATACTTTTAATCTCAGCACCAGACCATCACTCTAGCCCCTGCTTCTCTTCTATTACATGAAAAATTGTCATTTCTGTGCATTTATTAATAAAGAGGAAATCCTAACAAAAATATTTAAGTATTGGGTCCTAAAGAAATCTGCTAAACTGACTTAATCTACAGGTCAAATCCTATCATGACAGAACTAATTTCAATATCAGTCCCATAAAACAAAAATATTACAGCACATCACCCTTCATTTCTGGAAATATTTCACCAAAATGAAAGCATAAGTACCACAGCCAGACTCCTCAGACATCATTGCACAAGAACCTGACCTATTAGTGCCTATGAATACCCTTATTCATAAAACCTAGTCATAAGTATTCACTTGTTTTTAATATTGATAATGGTCTTTCTGGAATGGATGACACAGAAATTATTATTCTCTTTGTGTGTTACTAGAGCGCACAAAATTCATTGTTTTTAATCAAGCCATTTCACTTTCCAATCCACAGACTCTTATTTGCTCTTAGGCCTGTTAGTCATTAGTATAAATTAGGATAGGTCTACAATTGTAATGACCCATGGCTTATTAACCTCCTTCCTTTAGCAGGCACAGTGATTTAAGAGATATCAGCTCAGCCCACACAGCCTGCAAAATTAACATCAGTCACTCTGCAAATAATCACAGGGATTTTTTTTTAAGGATTTTTAACACATAAAAAAAATCTTAACCATACAAGATGATTATTAATTCATAAATTTAAATTTTATGGCAAGAGAGAAAGTAAGAGACCGTTAGCAAGAATGTAAGCGCCTATTCAAAAAGATGCTGCTTCAACTGTATTGAATAGATTCCTCCAAACACTGAATTCTGGGCATGTGAAAGACCTGGTAATAGGTTTTAAATGGAGGCAGCATGACTTAATGGTCTAAGCTCCAGGACTTAATGGAATCAAGGGGTGAATGTTAAAATCTTGTCTGCCTCTAATAGGTATCATAAAGTTTAGGAGTCACTTAAACTTTTAGCACTTTCGGCTTGTTACTTCCAGTAAGTAGCATCTAAAACACTGTCACCCACATCCAATCTTGTAGCCAATTAAAAATTTATGAGAACATCTGCCTAGTTTTAGATATAACCATATTTATATTTTCACAATGGTTTCTTCTCTTTTTACCAATTGGATTATTTTAAATATAGCTAAATAAGACTTTCCTTTTTAATTGTCTGACCTTTTACATTATACCTCTGTAAACATAGCACATCTGATGAGAAGTGGCAATTTTCTGTCCTCATGTTGGCAAACACTGTGTATGTCTTATACAATTCTATTAAACATGTGTATGAGATGATATTGACAGAGGTTTCTGTCCAGTCCAGTCCCACAGCCATTCAGCCCCAAAGAAACACAGAAAAGCCTACATTAATTATTAACTGGTTGGCCTATTAGCTCAGGCTTTCGTATTAACTACTTCTTACATCTTGCATTAACCAATAATTCTTGTCTGTGTTAGCTGTGTGACTTGGTACCTTTATCAGTGAGGCATTTTCATCTTGTTTCCTCTGCATCTGGGTTACGACTGAAGACAAAGCCTTTCCTCTTCATAGATTTCTCCTATTTTGGTCACTCCACCTATACTTCCTGCTTGGCTACTGGCCAATCAGCATTTTATTAAACTAATATAAATGACAAATCTTTACAGTGTACAAGATCATCTACAGCACTCCCCCCTGCTTTTTTTCAAAACAAGAACACTGAATCTAAGTTCTTTGTTTAGCTTTTTTACAGACCATTATACATAACAACTTGTAGCCAACACTCTAAACAAAGAAAAACATGCATAATCCATTTTTTGGAAAATGTGGGCATAGTTTTCTAGGCTACTTCCTGCTGAACAGAAATACTGGTAATCTTATGGGGACTTAAAGAAAATTTAGGACTATGGTCAAGTCCTGACTGAAATATTCTGTGAGGCTTGATCAGTTCAGTCAGCAATCTTGTGGCTGTTCTGAATGTAGACTCAGAGGAAACTCCAATAGAGGTCCTTTGAAATGTTGGATCATATGGCCCCATTTCTCAGGGGGTCTTCCATGATCAAACCTGATTATTCTTAACCCAGAATGAATCCACAGTCTCTCATTTCCTGTGGAAACAAAAGCAAAACCTCTTCTCCAAAGTAAAGAAATATATCTTTTGACTTAAAATTTGAAGTCAAGGCGTTTTACATATGTATTACGTTGGATTAATTCGGCAGCCTTTATAATCAAATGTCTTTTAGTAGCTGTTGCTCCTTTCTCAGTCTTCAAACAATTCAAAGACAACACAAAGTATCGAGATTCTCTGTGCATTTTTTATATTTATGGGGCTTTATTTTAAAGTTTCTTTTATTTCTATTTTTTGACTTTTTTGAGACCGGGTTTTTCTGTGTATCTTTGACCATCCTGGAAACTCACTCTGTAGACCAGGCTGTTCTTAAACTCCCGGTGATCTGCCTCCCTCTGCCTCCCAAGTTTAGAATTAAAGGTGTGTGTCATCAAACCCAACTATCCTCTTTCTTTCTTTCTTTTAAATCGGACTTTATCCTTTTTTTTTCTCCCAAGCCTATATATAATTTTAAACAAACTGTAATCTGTTTAGAGGTTTTTGTTTTTTTGTTTTTTATTTGAATCTATCTTTACTGTATATCTTATTTTGACCACATGAGTCTTTAGGCTAGGGTTAAAGCCATTACTTTGATGGCTGAAACCACCACATTCTTCAGCTTTCTGAGAGTCTAGCTTCATGGCAGACGTACTGGTGGTAGCCATGTTTTTTACCATAATTCTGTGGAGTTTCAAGGTCCCTGCCACCATCAAGGCTTTTCGTAAACACCATTTAAAAGCTTTTTGGCAGAGTCTCTTAAAAGGGCTGTAAGGTTTTTGTAGCTAAAGCTGTCAGGAAGCCTCTCTTAAATGAGATATGCTTGCCTCTAGCAAACAGAGGCCACCAAAGAAAATGCTGCTACCAAGAAGCCATGTTCATTGCTTTTCTTTTGTGTCTAGGATTACTTCCCAATCCTATCTTTTTTTTTTTCATGTGGATGTAGTTGTCCACATTGGCACCATTAGTTTACAGAGGTTTCTGTCCTGCATAGTCCAGGCAGGAAGTATAGGCAGAATGACAAGAATAGGAAAATTCTGGGAAGAGGAAAGGTTCAGGCTGGAGTTCTCACCCAGACACAAAGGAAGCAAGATGAGAAGCCTTATGTTCTTAAAACATCTAAATTGTCATTTCTGTAGATTGTTGAAGTGCTTGAAGACCATATATCTAACTAAAATATTTCTCCATTTAACCTTGAAAACACCACTACAAGTTTGATTATTTACAAATGACTAGCTACTAAATTGTGTTTCTTAATTACCATAAATGCTTTATAATAATAGCTAGAGCTTTACTTTATATTTTAAATGAGTTTCTTAGGTATACTACCTTAAACAAGAGTAGAAACTCATATACAGAATAATAAAATAACCTTAAATTTGTATAAATATACAAACGTACCAATATAAAATATTTGCGATTAGTGGTTGTTAAAAGTAGACTCAGGAGACTCTACCTTTCTTTTTCCCAGGGTTCTCTCTGCTCAGAAATCCTATCCATACCTCCTGCCTGGCTGTTGACCACTCAACCTTTTATTATGCCAATCACAGTAATACACCTGCACAAAGCATATAAATATCCCACAACAATTCCCTAGGCAGAGTAAAGAAAGCAAGCTGAGTGTTGGTACTCATGTCTTTACTTTTTTTTCATTCTTAATTCTGATTACTGTAATAAAACTGGACCATCTATTTTAAGCTTCTGCCTTCCTGACTCCCATGCCCCAAGGGGTATACTTTAAAAACTGTGAACTAAAATAAACTCTTCTATCTCATATTGGTTTTTTCAAAGTATCTTATCACACCAACAATAAAATAAATAATACAGTATTAAATAATTACAAATAGCTATTTTGTATTTGTGGTGGTTTGAATAAAAATGGCCTCCATAGGGTCATATTTTTGAAAGCATAGTCACTAGGAAGTGGCAGTATTTGAAATATTTAATAGGTATGACTTGGTAGAGAAAGTGTGTCTCTAGCCTAGGTTTGTGACATGTTGCAAGGAACCACTTGTTCATCCCAGCCACCCAGAACCCTAATAATCACACAGAAACTGTATTAATTAAATCACTGCTTGGTCCATTAAATCTAGCTTCTTATTGGCTAACCTTTACATCTTAATTTAACCTATTTATATTAATCTGTATATCACCATGAGGTCGTGGCCTACCAGCAATGTTTCAACACGTCTATCTCTGCAGGTGGGTCTATGAAATCTCCCCAACTCTACCCTTCTTTCTCCCAGCATTCAGTCTAGACCTCCTCACCTACCTAAGTTCTGTCTTACCAACAGGCCAAGGCAGTTTCTTTGTTCATTAATTGTAATCACAGAACACAGAGAAAACTCCCACATCAGTGACACACTTCCTCTCTGCTTCTGGATAATAATGTAGTTCTCACCTACATCTCTAGCACCATGCCTACCACATCTTTTGCCATGCTTCCTACCGTGATGATAATGGACTAAACTTCTGGAACTGTAAGCAAGTCTCCAATTAAATGCTTTCTTTTATAAGAGTTGCCTTCATCATGGTGTTTCTTCACAGCAATAGAATAGTGACTAAGACAGTACTTTTGGAAAGTACTGTGCATATTATCTTAGCAAGGATCAGAGAACCCTTCCACATTTTACATGCAAATATAATGAATGCTTTTTTCATCCTATGAATATAGACATCAGAAATAGCCTCTTTACATTTCCAACATGAAGAGTTGAAGCTATTTATTTCATTTAAACTCAAAGGATTTTGTTCATTTTATATGTTCACTGAAATTATTCTGAAAGGATAGTTTTACTGCTTAAAATGCACCTCAAATTTCTAGTTATGAAACAAGCCAGAGTGAGGTTAAGAATGAAAAGAGTTTACTTGACCATGTAATCCCTACCATCTATTAAAACAGATTACATAAATGGTACTCAATAAGACAAAGTCTTACCATTATTTGATTTGCAACAACACATGTTCACCCTTGAACACACAAAAAGATAGTTCAGGCGTTAAAAGTATTAAGTGCAGGTACCATAACTAATCCTCTGAAAGAAATCCAAACTGTTCAAAAAAGCTTCTTACGAAAGGTACAGGCTAGATCGTTAAAGAAAGAGTAAAATATGCTGTCTAAATTATCTCATAATCAAATATGTAATTAGTAAAAAGGTAGTTGCTAGTCTAGAAAGCTATTAAAAATTACAAAAGGAAAGTAAAGATGCAAGTTCATAGCTATTCTGATTACAAATGTCTTATATTTACCTCTTATAACATCAATCATACACTTATGTCTACTAAAACCTAAGGAAAATAGTATATCAAACTAATTATTTTAATTAGCTTTTCATCCTGTGCTTAGTTGATCTTCTTGTTAAAATAACAGAGTTTTGTTTTGTTTTCATGCATGATGTTCAAAGGAAGTTTATGACTATTTTCAACAAATGAAAATATGATTGAAAATGGATAAATGTTCCTACTCAAGGTGCAAGCCTTATAACTTCAATTCATTTATTAACCTTTTGTATGGGAAAAAATGAAAAAGTAATTTTTAGTAGATTTATGTAATACAACATATGCCATTTGTAATCTAGATTAAAAATATTTCATATGAAAGGAAAATAAGAAAACATGCAGGAGTCATAGTGACAAATAGATGGGCAGACTGATCCCTTCTCATGCATATGGAGCATCTCCTGGGCCTTTGTACAGAGCACAGAAAGGGAGCAATGGAACATTTCACCGAAATGTTGAATGTTTTATTGGAACATCCATGATAAGGTGAAGTAACTGAGAAGATTCAAACTTAAACTTGATCTGCATCATAGAATGTCACCAAGGCCATGCTTTAAAATGTAACATCTGAAATGCCTAGGCTCCCCCAAAGCCAGTACGTTTGGATGCTCACCTTACTAGACCTGGATAGAGGTGGGCGGTCCTTGGGCTTCCCACAGGTCAGGGAACCCTGATTGCTCTTCCAGCAGATGAGGGAGGGGGACTTGATCGGGGGAGGGGGAGGGAAATGGGAGGCGGTGGCGGGGAAGAGGCAGAAATCCTTAATAAATAAATAAATTTAAAAAATTATAAAAGTAAAAAAAATAAAATAAAATATAACATCTTCCCTGAAGAACTTTGGAAAAGCCTTTAAAGGATTTTAAGCAAGATAAAGGTTGAGGAGTTGCTCTTTCTGTAGATTGCAGAACATGAGATAAGATGACCATAGGTGTCAAAGTTATATGCTTATGTTGTTGACGCATCAGTGTAGAAGTGATCACCTAAAAGAGAAGGAAAAGAGAAAGTTGATCTATTGAGTTTAAATTAAAACTATTGTCCCCAATACACAGTCTAGAAGAAATGCAAGAAAATATAAAACTTAGAAATATCCCGGGAATACAGAGAAATAAGAAAGAGAGACAGAGAGAGAAAGAGGAGGAAGGGAGACATAAAGAAAGAAATCTTAAAGAAAAATAAGCTTCAAAGATAAAATGACATATCAAATAAGGTTATAAAAGTGGCAAATATTTTAGCAAATAAGTGAACTATTTTAATTCTTCTTCAAAGGCAAGATACAGTTTATAACTATGAAAGAGAGCCAGAGGTTTTGTTCAGAGGTAGAAGACTTTCCAGTATGTGTGAAGAGCAGGGTACAAAACTATGAAAGAAATATAAAAGAAACAAAAGAAGAGAGGATGAAAGAAAGGCAATAAGGTGATATCAGGGAAACGGAGAAGTCATTTGCCAATTATTTCAGAGTTTATTTGGCTATGATTTATTTTTCAATTAATTGAAATTTTCATACATGTATATAAAGACTTATAGCCATTTATAGAAAGAAACTTTCTCTTTCTGTATCCTGGCTCCTTACCTTTCCCAATAAAATTCCTCTTTGCAAAAAGTATCCTTCACACATACATGCCTTTATTTCGTGTGACCAGTTGAGTTATTAGAGCAATATGAATGAGTGAATTAGTTGTTATTGGAGCATGGGCAACTTATAAGTGGTTACAAAACAGAAAAAAAACCCCTCCTCCCCAGCAAACACTAATGGCAAATAGTTCTTCAGAGAGTACTGCTAATCTGTTCCTGATGAAATGCTGACTGGCTCAGTGCCACTGGAGTTTTCTCTCTCACCCACCATTTCCCAAATAAACACTGAAAGGCTTATACTAATTCTAAAAGTTTGGCCAATGGCTCATGCTTATTATTTACTGGCTCTTAAAACTAACAACCATTTCCTTGTTTTATTTTACCTCAAGGCTCGTGATTTGTTACCTCACCCCTTGTTTCTCAGGTGGCTATTGGAGTCTTCCTTGATTCCACCTTCTTTCTCACTGTATTCATTTTGGATTTCCCACCTACCTATATTCTTCCCTGCCATAGGCCAAAGCAGATTTATTCATCAACTAAAAAAACCAACACATATTTACTGTATGCAGAAGGATATCCCACATCACTTCTCCTTTTCTGTCTAATTAAAAAGGAAAGAATTTAACTTTAACATTATAGAATTATATATACCTAAACTTGCATCTAGTAAGAATTACAGTGGTAATATCTAGTCTATTTGTATTTGGTAAAAGTAAAAATACTATTACCTAACCTATCTTTATAAATCTAAAGTTTTATATCTAATCTATCTTTTATCATAACTAAGGAAAACTATAATTATTAATATCTAGTGTTCAAGCCCATCAAAGACCACAGAAGACCCCAGGTTAAGGTTCATCTTAACCTGGAATAAATCTATACCCTCTTTTTTTCCTATGGAAACAAAAGCAAAACCACTAAGCATCTCCAAAGCAATGCATCTTTTAAATTACATTTTACAAAATATTTTTTTTGATTTCTATTTTAAGACTAAAGCATTTTAAAATATTTAGGCTAGTATATTTTATCAGTTTCTTTCAATCTCATATCTCTCAATAACTGTCTCTTGTCCATCAGTCATCAAAAAATTGAAAATCAATACAATATTATACAGGAGACAGACTTCCTATGCTTTTCCTACTTTTACGTGGCTTTATTTCTTCTTTTATATTATTCTTACTGTCTCTTTGAAGATTTTATTTTACTTTTAAAACTGTTACTTTTTTTTAATAACTATCTGTACTTTTTCTTTCTCAAAAGCCCATGTACACTTTTTAAACACTCTGTGATTCATTTAGAGATTTTTTTGTTTGCTGTTTGTTTGTTTGCTTGCTTGCTTATTTTGGTCTAGGACAAAAGCTGAGGTTTTGGCTGTTGACTCTTGCATGTTCTGCTTTTCAACATGGAGGAGGTATGTTCACTGCCAGCTCTGGGAGCCAGGTTCACCACCCCAATTCTAGGAATGCAGTACTAAGTAGCATGTAGCTGTATTCTTAGGCCCCAAACTGTGCTCATGCCCTCAGACAGCAGCTTAGAACCTTTTTCCTGGAGCCTATAACAGACTGTGGGAACCTACCATGTGTTTTACTCCATTGTGGTTGGCAGCCTACTCCATCTCTCAGGCAATTGTCTAAAGACATGTCTCTGTGCCGTGGCCAGCATGAGAGTCTAAGAAGGATAGTGTAGCTACATTTAATTTTGCTTAGAACCTTTTAAAAGCTTTCTTTAGAGTTTATGTGGATCCATGCCCATTGGTGGGTGCTACTTGTAACTGGAGGATTCTCTCCCATTTGTCAGTTCTAGAATAAACATTCTATATTAATCATAAAAGTTTGGTCAATGGCTCAAGTTTATTACTAACTTGCTCTTGCAACTTAAATTAACCCATTTCCTTTAGTCTATAATTTACCACAAGGCTAGTGGCTTTTTACCTCACATCTCCTTTCTCCAGTGACTCCTGACATCTCTCCAAATTTGCCTTCTTTCTCTGTGTATTCAGTTTGGCTTTCCTGCTGCTATATTCTGCCATGCTATAGACCAAAGCAACTTTATTCATCAGCCAATAAAAGCAACACATATTTGCAGTGTACATAAGGACATCACTCATCAGGTAATCTTGTGAACATCTTGACCAGATAATCGTACAGATAATATGCAACATAAGTTGAAAACTGCAACAGATATGTCCTTTCTATTTGCTGTACATCCCTATCCTCTGGCTTTTAGAATCTTTCCATGCCTTCTTCTGCTATGTTCCCTGAGCCTTGCAAGGAGTAATATAGATATTTCATTTAGAGCAGAATTCTCTACAATCATTTACTCTCAGTATTTGTCTAGTTATAGATTTTCAAACTAACAATAACCAGTAACTATGATTTCTGTTTGTTATTTTGATTTGATGGTGGATAGGTAATTGGTTTGCTGTTATTTTTAATAAACCCTATAATTAATGTAGGCACTCACCATGGAATAGAACTCAGAAGGCTAATTAGATGAGTTTTGGGGACACCAAGTATGAGTTTTAATATGAGTAACAAAAAACATGATGAAGTAGAAGGAAAAGATATATTCTCTCTAGAATTTTTATTGAATTGTTAGCATCTATACTCAATTCTGTCCACCATGCATATATAAATTCCAATTCTTTTTATCTCTACTAACATTTCAGAATATTTATAAACTCACAGCTCCAGTAATTGTTTATTTCAAAAACTATTAGAATCTTGAAATCTATCCAGTATTGCTAGTAGTCTTACTTGGAATCATCTGTGTAGATCCCTGGGAATTTGCCTTGCACCAGTTTTCTTCTTGATCCAAAATATAACCCCCACCCACTTCCGAATATCTCTTTTGCATAGCCTGAAGTGATCATCTTCTGTGATCAGATTGATTACTATCCCAATTGTCAGCAGAGAGCCTTCATTCAGGAACTGATGGAAACAGATGGAGAGACCCATAGTCAAATATTAGGCTGAGCTTGGGGAATGCTGCTAAGGATAGGAAGAACTGTAGGAACCAGGGGAGTAAAGGACAGCACAAGAAAACATTCAGAAACAACCTAGAACACAGAGTCTAAAGCTGATGTGGAATTTTCCTCTGTATGCTGTAAATGCCATTTATTAAGAAAGAAACTGTCTTGGCCTAATAGGGTAGAACAGATCTAGGCAGGGGAACCTAAACTGAATGCTGGGAGAAAGGAGGCAGAGTCAGAAAGAAGCCATGTAACCCCACCAGAGACAGACACTAGAACTTTATCTGATAACTCACAGCCACATGGTGAGACACAGATTAATAGAAATGTGTTAAATTAAGATGGAAGATTTAGCCAATAAGAAGTTAGAGCTAATGACCAAGCAGTGATTTAATTAATACAGTTTCTGTGTGGTTATTTCAGGAATCTGAGTGGCCGGGGAACACATGAGCAGACTTATACTACATGAACCAACAACCCAGGGAGGCCTTATGGGGCAGACATAGGCTCCCTACCTATGTGTAACACTTGTGTTTCTTGTTCTACTTGTAGGACACAGCTTACAATGGGAGCAGGGGCTGTCTCTATCACCTTGACTGGCTCTTGGGAACCTATTCCTCATAATGAATTGCCTTGCCAAGCCTTAATACAAAGGGAAGTGCTTAGTCTTACTTATGCCCTGGTTTGTTGATATCCATGAGATGTTTGCCGGTTTTTGATCAGAACAGAGGAACAATGGAAGTAGTGTGGGAACAAGGGTGGAAGTGGGGAAAGGAAATGGAGAAGAAGAGGGGGAAAATTAAAAAAATATAGAATCTTAAAAATGTGAGATAGACTGAAGTCTCTCAAAGCCTTTGAGGGTAGCTTGTTATTTGGTAGTTTCTAGACTACTCTCTGTCATATGTGTCCTAAAAATTACAGCTGGGTCAGCACCCACTCTGTTTTCTTCATTTGTAGGGAGTGAGTTCTTCTATTAGTCTCTAACTTCTGCAAAAAAAAAAATTGCTAAGTGAGTCTATATAAAAGACAGAACTGAATGTGAGTTCATTTTCGGAGTTCCCAGTAACTGAAGAATCAAAACTATATGCAGAAATGTTTTCCATGCCTAAAACAGTTATTTTACATCATTGTCCATTTTCCTTGTTCCCTATTGTCAAAGTTTATGCCTTTTTAGACTAAGATTAAGTAATCATTCTGAAAAATTTTGAATCATATAATTTTAAGATATTGATCAATTTCATTCATAGAAGTATAATAGAAATTTACATATGCACATGAATATAGTTTTTAAATGCAAGAAAAAGACTACATACAAAGGAAAATGTGTCCCTGTTCATAACAGTATTCCTTGGAAGATATTGATGAATGTCTTTCATCCCAAATAGGGCATTCATGACAGAACAAAGAATAGATTTGTTCTGTACAAAGAGCATGACTTGTGTTGCCTGGTTTTAATCAAATTGACAATGCCTAGAGACATTGGGAGGAAGGAATGTCAATTGATGAGATGCCTCCACTAGATTGGTCTGTGAGCAAATCAGTGAAGCATTTAATTCATTAATGACTTGCTGACAGAGGTTTCTGTCCCACCCAGTCCTGCAGCCATTCAATTCCAAAGAAACTCACAGAGGTCTACTTTAATCATAAACTGGTTGTCCTATTAGCTCAGGCATCTTATTAACTCTTACATCCTACATTAATCCATAACTCAATTCCATAATTCTTGTCTGTGTCAGCCACGTGGCTTGGTACCTTTTATCAGTGAGGCATTCTCATATTGCTTTCTCTGTGTCTGGATTATAAATTCAGACTGAGCCTTTTCTCTTCCCAGAATTCTGTTCTCATCATCCCACCTCTGCTTCCTGCCTGGTTGTCCTGCCTCTACTTCTTGCCTGGCTACTGGCCAATAAGCATTTTATTAATCTGATTATTATTATTTTATTAACTGATAAATCTTTACAGGGTACAAGGTCAAACTCCTGTGGCACTTCACCCCCCACACACACACACACAGTTTTTTTTTTCAAAACAAGAATTCTGAATCTAATCTCCTTCATTTAGCTTTCTTCCTGACCATTATCCATAACAACCTGTAGCCAACTTTGTAAACCAAGAAAAATATCCATAATTCATTTTTTTTTGGAATGCAGGCATAGTTTTTCAGGCTACTTTCTGCTAACTGGATACACTGATAAGCTTTTGGGAACCTAAAAAAATTGAATTATGGTCAAGTCCTGACTGGAATATTCTGTGAGGCTTAATCATCTCAGCCAGAAATCTTAAGGCTAGTCTGGATATAGAACTCAGACATCTTGGCCATCTATTCCTACTGAAGATTTCTCAGGGGATCTTCTTTGATCAAATCTGATTTTTCTTAACCCAGAATGAATCCACAGTCTCTCATTTTTTTTGTGGAAACAAAAGCAAAACCTCTTCTCCAAAGTAAAGTAGCATATCTTTTGACTTAAAATTTGAAGTCAAGGTATTTTCAAAATATATATGTTAGATTAATCCAGCAGCATTTATAATCAAATGTCTTTTAGTAGCTTTTGCTCCTTCCTCAGCCATCAAAACATTCAAAGACAACACAACAACATACACCATCCAGACTCTCTGTGCATTTTCCATGGCTTTATTTTAAACTCTATTGCTTTTATTTTATTTTTAATATTTGTTTTTTGAGACAGAGTTTTTCTGTGTTTCTTTGGCTGTCCTGGAACTCTGTAGACCAGGCTGACCTTGAACTCTTAGAAATCTGCCTGCCTCGGCCTCCTAAGTGTTGTGATTAAAGGTGTGTGCTACCACATCTAACATTTCTCTTTCATTTTTTGTATTAAGTGCTTTATCTTTTTTGTTTTCTTTCACAAGCCTACATTTATTTTTACATATACTGTAAACTGTTTAGAGTTTTTTTTTCTTTACTATCTTTACTGTATCTCTCATTTTCTGACCACATGAGTTTTTAATTTGTTAAGCAATATGACTAGGAATAAAGCTGTGGCTTTGATGGCTGTATCCAGACCATTCATTAGCTTTCTGAGAATCTAGCCTTATGTTGAAGATACAAGCCAGAGCCATGTTTATTGTCACATCTCTAGGGACACCACCAAGAAGCTGTCAGCCATTCATAAACACTATTTAATTGTTTGGGAGCAGGGCCTTTTAAAAGAGTTGCAAGGTTTTTGAAGCTAAAGCTGAGTCAGGAAGCCTCTATTAAATGAGACACACTTGACTCTAGCAAACAGAGCCCACCTGAGAAAAGTGCTGCTATGAAGAAGCCGTGCTTAATTCTGTTGGTTTGGGTCTAGAATTACTCCCCAAGCTTTCTCAAGTTTTAAGTGAATGGAGGTGTCCACGTTGGCACCATTATTTGACAGAGGTTTCTGTCCTACCTGGTCTTGCAGATGTTGAGTCCCAAAGAAACACACAGAGGTCTACTTTAATCACAAATAGGTTGGCCTATTAGCTCAGGCTCTTTTATTAACTCTTATATCCTATATTAATCCATAATTCTAGTCCTTAATTCTTATCTGTGTCAGCCACATTGCTTTGTACCTTTTATCAGTGAGGCATTCTCATCTTACTTCCTCTGCATCTGCGTTGTGACTGCAGACTGAGCCTTTCCTCTTCCCAGAAATCTCTTTTTCTTGTTGCCCCACCTTCCTGCCTGGTTAACTCATCTGTATTTCTTGCCTGGCTACTGGACAATCAACATTTTATTAAAGCAATACAACTGGTAAATCTTTAAAGGGTACAAGATCATTGTCCCACAGCAATGACTGATATAGGAGAGCCCATCTCTGGGATTTTGTCTTAGGTGTTATAAGAAAACAGGCTGAGAAAACCATAAAGAGTAAAGCAGTATGCAGCATTCCTATATGGCCCCTGTGTCAGTTTCTTTCTCCAGGTTCCTTCCCTGAGTTCCTGTCATGATTTACTTTCATAATGGAGTATGGTGCCCAGCTATAAGTTGACATAAATCCTTTTCTATCCAAGCTAATTTTGGGCATGGTGTTTTATCACTGCCATGAAAACATTAGACACCACCAAAGTCTCACATGATGAATCAATTGGTTTTATTGGAGTTATTTACCAGAACATGGGTTAGATATTACTTAGAGGAATAGAAAACACTCAAAAACTGCTGACTCACCAAAGCCAACCCCTGGTAACAGCTCATGAAATATGGAAACCTGGGACACACTATAAGGCCTGCAGGTAACTCCTTCTGATGCAGAGTGTCATTTCCAGGTAGATCATCTAATCAGAACTCTTCTAAACAGCTCTGTTAGTCTCTTAACTGATCATTCTTTTCTAATGAGCTCCACTGGTCTTTCCACAGTATTTACTGCTCATGTATGTTTAGTGTGGGAGGGGCCTAGTGAATCTGCTTAGTTTCAGTAATTTCCTTAATCTATAGTGTTGGTTACTTCCGGAATGTAAAGAGCTTCCTAGCAACATGAAATATGTCCCCTCCCCTTAGAACACCCTATTGTCTCACTTCCGTTCTAATGTTCTATGTAGGGAACATTTGCTTTAAGAGAGATTTCATTCTCAAAAGAAACTAAAAACCATAAACCCAGTCATTGTTCTTTTATTTAATTTTAACAGCATTTATATTTAATACTATTGGGTTGTCAGTATCAACATTTATTTTGCACTTGATAGATTTTACAAGATAGAAAAATAGAGAAAGCAGAGTGCTGTCGAGACAGAAACATATTAAAGGTATATTTGTTCTGTTTAGACAGAATAGCTCAACACAAGTGACATGAAGAAATAAGTGATTAAGGAGAATCAAATAGAAAGAAATGTATGATACTTGCTGAAAATGGCATGAGATTCACATTCTAAACCAGAATGTAATGTTGATATTTTATGGGATTACTTTTCCATCTTGTCTTATTACTAGAACATCCCCTCTAATCTAGGGGTAGAAGAAGAAGCTGACTAGAAAATGCTTCACTTAAGTCCTCTGTGTTATGTTGGCACGAAAAATGTGAAAAAAATGACACAAACATTTTTCAACTTAGTTTTTCAAAAGATACAATGCTCTTCACACAAGTTTCTAGAGATTTTTCACAAAAATTGATTAGAAAGACAAAGACTATGAGAATTTTTGCCATACAAAGATACAGCTAATTTAACTTAATTCAGTTAACAACACAAGATGTAGTCTTGTGTTGCTCAGAATTATTAAAATACAAGAAACATTCTCTAAAATATATCCTATAAAATATAAGTACTGCATTGTTAGATGACTATTGTGCCAATATAGTATGAATTATCTTTAACAATAACCTAGATAAATACTGAGTGACAATATTAGAATTATTTTGTAAGCCATCATTTGTATTTTGATGCCCATGAGTATATAACTATATAACATATATTTGTTGTGTTTGTAATCACCCTACATATACATTCCCCTTGCTTTTTATAATAGAGGACTGCAAAAATATTTCCTCATATCATCATAAACTCTTCAGCATAATGAAGATTAGAGTAGATGTTTCTTACCTGAATGGTAAGTTACGACATGGCTAATAATTTCTAGGGTAAAAATCATATCCATTAGAATGCTTTAGATTATATAGTCAACAATTACATTTCAGCAAAATAGGAAAGCTTCTATTTTGAATTTTCTTATTAAAAATAGTCTCTTCTCTCATAAAATACTTCCTAACAACAGCTTCCACTCTGTTCACTCCTCCCACCACCATCCACCTTCCTTCATCCCCAGATCCACTCCCCTCTGTCTCCATTCAGAAAAGAGCAGGCCTCCAAGAAACAACAACCAAAATGACAAAAGAAGATACAAGGCAAGTCAAAAGCCCTCAAACTGAGATTGGACAAGGCAAGACAATAGGAGGAAGAGTACTAAGAGCAGGTAAAAGAGAGTTAGAGATACACCTGTTCTCACTGTTTGGAATCCCACAAGCTAACAGCCTTAAGATATATGCAGCGGACCTGATGCAGACACATTCAGACCCCATGCTTGGAGAAGTCTTTCTGAGCCCACATGAGGCATGCTTAGTTGAGTCAGTGGACCATGTTCTCCTGGTGCCCTCCATCCCCTCTGACTCCTACAACATTTCCTCCTCCCCTTTCACTGAATTCACTGCTCTAGGGAGAGGAACTCCCAGTGGAGACCTCTAGTTTAATGTCTGCATAATTTCTGGCTGTAGGTCTGTGTACCCACTTCCATCTTCTGCCAGCTGAAGCCTCTCTGATGAAAGCTGGCACCAATTTATGAGTACAACAGTGTCATTAGGAATGGTTGACTATTTTCGGTCAGTCATGTCTGGTTCTGTCTTATTTCTCAGGACTATCCAGTCTACAGTTCCTGGCCATCCAGATAGTGAAAGACATGGGCTCTCTCCCATGATGTGAGCCACG
Organism: Microtus oregoni; assembly: GCF_018167655.1. Lineage (NCBI taxonomy): Eukaryota > Metazoa > Chordata > Mammalia > Rodentia > Cricetidae > Microtus > Microtus oregoni. Next base: position 18,704,709 of record NW_024543089.1, read on the forward strand.
AGTTAAACCAGACTTTGGTTGGCCAGTCCCACAAGTTTTGTACCACCATTTCCCCAGCACATATTGCAGGAAAGAGAGATTGCAGGTCTAATGTTTTGTAACTGGATTGGCATCCAGATTTCTCTTTCCACAGCCTCAGAGAACCTTCCAGTGCCATAGAGACTAGAACATAAGGTTGAAGGTATGATACAGGCACCAGCTTTACTTCTCTACATTCAGTGTTCTGTTTGGATGTTGTCCTCAACAACTGGGATCCAGCCGGGCGATGGTGGCGCACGCCTTTAATCCCAGCACTCGGGAGGCAGAGGCAGGCGGATCTCTGTGAGTTCGAGACCATCCTGGTCTACAGAACTAGTTCCAGGACAGACTCCAAAGCCACAGAGAAACCCTGTCTCGAAAAACCAAAAAAAAAAAAAAAAAAACTGGGATCCACTGTCAGTTTTCAGAGAGTGATCCTCTATATTCTGGATCACTCTCTCTGGGTTGTTTAGGGATCTCTGTGGGGTATCTTCAGCCACTCCTTACATGCTTTCGAACTTGCCATGTGTTGCTGCTTCATGCTGTATCTTCAGATAGTTGTTGCTGCTGATCTATTTTCAAGAACTATAGATTCTGGATTACTTTCTAGCTAGCTTCCTTGTGCTGAGTTTTGCATTCATTGGTGTAAACTGTGGAAGCTGTAATCTATACATAACATTAAAAAGCTAGTATCACATTCCAATTATTATTATGAAGTGCCAAACAAACATAAACCAATGTAACAGTTGTCTTTCTATAGGGAAAACTGTACTTTCCAGGAAATATATGTTCAACTTATGCTTTTTTTGATATTTTTTTCTAGTTACACCTGTTATGTAATATAGAAAGAAGTGCTATGTTTGCTCTTTTAAAAAATTTCAATCTGGCTCCATGTATCTAGAATATTCATAAAATTTAAGCTTTTTCAGGCTAAAAAGCTTGGTTCCCTAAATTGTTTCTAAGAGTGACTATAAGCTGCTGAAGATATTTTGAGCACAAGGTGCAGCAGAATTTTAAGTAACCTTCCCTTTCACTCCTCATCAGTATCTATATGATTTCTAATCATTGCTGTACACATCAGCTGTGACGAGAATGAAGCCAGGTGTGATGAACACGAGCCTCCTGTTTTCCTAAAGGGCATTGCTTTTTATTTATGCTATTGTGTTTGGGCCTTTCGTGTGTGATATAGAAGAAACATACATATAGTGCTTCCCACTTAAACCTTCTGCTCCCCGCATATTGGAAGAGGGGATGGATTTCTCCCTGCGTGAATAACGATTTCCATTTGGAATAGTGTGTGAAGTGAGAATGCTAATTCTGATATTGCCCTCAGTCTGCTGTGGTCCAAGGGAAGATTTTTGAGAGTGGTGGCTCCATCCGAAATTCAAAACCCTTAAAAAAAAAAAAAACCAGAAGCAAGAGTATTTATTCGCCAATGTCAAGGTCTATAACAAGAAAACCTTGTTAAGCCAGTTATCTGTTCATAAATGGACTTGTCATGAAAGGGAAAACTTTTTAGATAGGGCTTGTAAACCAGCTTAGAAGGACAGATTTCCTTCATTGCTTTCTTCTTGAAATTATAGAGATATCAGAAGTGGGTTCTTTTTCTGATGAAGGTGAAAATATTTCTGAAACGAATAGAATTGTATTAGATTTTTCATTAGACATTTATTTGGTGAAAATTAAGCAATTCCTCTTTATCTCCTCACAGTAATAATTTTGAAGCTCAACCTGTTCCCCTGTCTGCTAATGATTTATATTTGCTAATCAGAAAATGGGAAAAATAAACAAGAACCAACTTGAGAAGTAAAGTTCAATGTTAGAAGCCCACCTGATCACACCGGGAAAACAGTTATTTGGCTGATATTTATGAAAGATGCATATGTAAATCTATTAAGATGCATTTCATTACCTCCGCCAAATGCAAATAGGTTTTCAACCTTTTCAGAACAGCAGGATTTATTGTACAGTTCAAAGAATGATTATATCTGCCTTCTGGGCTTGGTGTAGTCTAATCCTATAATATATACACAAATGGAATTTGTTCTCAGAGTCACATTGCACAGGTTCCGAGATGCAAGTTAAGGGCTTGATGAGCTCCTGAAAATAATTATTTAGTATTCTAAATAATACACATAATTTACAGTGTTATCCTGAGATAACTAGGAAATGTTATTTCAAATAACAGCTCTCTTAGTGAACACAGTTTCTACTGTAGATACTGCCCAGTTATCATGAAATAGCATACATTCATTTTAGGTAAGTCCATATCTATAACTCATGTTTCAAGAAAATTATGACTGTTACAGTAAATTAGGTGACATTCTGCCAAATAAGATTTCCCCAGCAACAACAAAACACAAATGGACTAATGCAAGTTAATTGCTTTGAAAATGTGTGATTGCACATATAAATATTATATTTTACTTGAATTAGCAGGGAAAGTTATAACTCTAAAAGCCTCTGGCAAAGAGGGATCAAAGTATATTAGAAATAATTATAAGGCAAAGTGTTACAAAAAGCATAAACAATCATCAAAGTTAAGATTGTACACAGATGTTATTTGCATGTATCAATACAAATGTAAATAACTTTTCATATTTAAGTTATCCTACTCCACAAAATAATGATATACATTTAATAATCCTGATACACCTGGTACATCTATCTTGGAAAAGTAAGTATCTGAATGACTGGTTCTTCTACTGTTATACATTAAATATCACTCAGTATTCATTATTTTTGCTTCTTTAAGATTTTTATAAAGTTGTAGGTGTTCTATATCTAATTGGAAATATTTATTGTTTTACTTGCTTCAGAGTTACCTGTTTAGAATGGCTAAGTATGAAAATGTACTATTCTAGAAAATGTGAAGATGCTTATTTATACACCTAGCATTCTTACTTTAATACTGATAGTCACATGTGAGCCGTAATACAATCATGATACATGTAGATGTGCTTTCAGACACAGCTCTCCTGCATGCAATATTAGTGGAGTCTCACAAATATGAGAAACGGAGCATAATTACTTTCATAATTAGGTTTTTAGTACCTCATCATTATTTTAACAAATTATTTTTCCTTATTAGTATTGTGATGTGAAAAGTATAGAGAGGTTTTCATATAATAAAATCAACCTAGATAGTTGAATGGGAACCATTTTTCATAAAATTACTCTTAATTAAAGGGCACAATCCTAAATTAAAGTCAACTTGTCATTGTTTTTAATATTAAATATACAGAAAATATATTACTTTAAATTTTTATAATAATTAAAGATTGAGCTCTCTATTGTAAACATTGATATTTAAGCTCCTTAATATACTTTTAAGAAAAATCGATTGATAGCAGATTTTTATTTTTGCTTTTACTTAGATATGTGTCATAATTAAAAATATGTATTTCAATTAAATGGGGGAAATGAATCATAATGAATAAGAAATGGTAATAGCACAACAATAGAAAACACTTGCTTAGGTCTTGGGCTGTATACACAAAACACACGCACATACACTACAAAGCAATATTTTCTTTATCTCATTTTTATTTAAATATGTCATCTTTACTAAAAAATAAAATCTAATTCATTTTACAATGTTTACTAGAAAGCAGAAAAGTGAGCTAAATGACCTTCCCAGTGGATAAAGCTCATGTCCTTAAATCACCCTCTCCCTGCTCTCCTGATATCCTGAACCTCATCTACTTGCCAGTCCTTATATTGGTCATGTACAGTTAATTATCTTAAATTATCACCCATGGTATTCAGTCCTAACATTAAATTTATTTTTTACATAAGAATGGTCCTTAGATATTGTTTCTCTACTGCTATTCATGCATCTTTTTTATTTGTGGGAAATCGGGCAGTCATGATTTAGGAAAGTTCAAGTATTTTTAGTTCAAGTTGCAATGTTGATTCATAGCTACTCTGTTCAATATATTACACACTCTTAGATATTCAATGACTAAAAAGACAAAATAATTTTCCCTAGAAATCTAGGATAAAGAGGTTAAAATTATCTTGTTTTTTTCTTTCTTGTAAATTATCTCGCCGGGCGATGGTGGCGCACGCCTTTAATCCCAGCACTCGGGAGGCAGAGGTAGGCGGATCTCTGTGAGTTCGAGACCAGCCTGGTCTACAGAGCTAGTTCCAGGACAGGCTCCAAAGCCACAGAGAAACCCTGTCTCGAAAAACCAAAAAAAAAAAAAAAAAAAAAAAAAGAAAAAAATAAATTATCTCTCCTCTGCCTCACACAGCTACATGAAAGAAGTCCTCTCACGTGACGACCTCTATATACTCAGTCCATAATCAGAACGAGGACCCCTGATAAGTTACTGGTACACAAAGTTTATAGTCACAATGTCACTAATGAGACAAGGATTACTATAGCATTTTCAAGTCTTTAAAATTAATTTCATGTGATTAATTCAAAATTTTTTTTTTGGTTTTTCGAGACAGGGCTGAATAATAGATGAATGTGAGTTGTTATTATTATTATCAACAAAAGACAGTTAACAATGGAGGTGAAGGATGCTTAGAGTGTGGAGATGTTATCTTCATTTGTTGGTTTCTAATTTGTCATATGAGAAACATTGAACAATATAGGATGCCTTAAAGAATAATTACCTGAGCTAGAAGGATGAAGTTGCCTTGTCTTTAACTGACACTGACAAAAACAATGGGAAGAACAAATTCGGAATGAAAAAAAATCAGGGATGTGTTAGGCATTGAGGCTATTTCAGTGTGGGAATGAAGGTAAAAATCAGGGACCTAGAAAATGGTAACACCTGGAGATTTACATTGGCCATCCCAATGTTTAAAATCATGAGAATGGATGAGAGCAGGAAGGTTGTCTCCTTTAACTATACCTCAGGGGATTACTAATGAGAACATTCTGAGACATTTATACTAGATATAACACAGTTACACCTCTAACAAATGTTAGCTGCCACTATTATTTTGCATCTTGCTCTATGTGTTACTACTTTTTATTCCTAATTACCATATAGATACAGACTACCAGAAACCATAGTGTCAGTTCTGATCAAACTATATTAATGTACTCGTGTTTGAGGTTTTTATGTTTCATATTACAAAGGATACAGAAAACAAATGAAAATAAAAAGCATCATTTGCAGGATGATATGCAAGAAAACATTATCAAGAGAGTCGACTCCATATAGAGTTAGGCACAGGATATCTTCTGAGGGCAAAGTAACCAAATGTGCATCTCAAGAGCCACAGATGCAATCACAGTAGCCACTTATGAAGTGATTCTATTACAAAGCTCAGAACAAAATTTATATGCTACATGGGGATTACATTGGATGTATTAGAAAAACACAGAAAATATATTGGAGTGCTCTTTGTCCCTCTCTCTGTATGCTTCTTTGTTTCTATTTTATGTGTCTACATGACTGTGGACCATCTTTATGATTGGTGGCCAGAAGAGGGAATCAGATGTGCAGGAACTGTATATACAGTTCCGAATTACCATGTAGGTGTTGTGAATCAATCCTAGAACCTCTGCAAGAGCAAAAAGGATTCTTAACTAGTAAGCCTTCTCTTTAACCATATGTACGTTTCTTATTTAAGGAACATTCCTAATTAGAAGTCGTAAGAATACTTTAGCATTCCCAGTGATTTCAAAATTCAGTTTTTTGTTGGATTGTTTTAAGTCATAAAGTGATTGAGCTATAATTTAAATTAGTGGGAAATATTAAAAAGTAAGAAGTGTTTCAACAATCATGCTCCACTAATTTTAAAGAATATAATTTTAGAGCAGTAAGAGATTGGAAGTAATGCATGCTCTGTTCCTAAGGAAACCTTAAGAGATACAGAAATATTTACTGTTTTTTTTATATTTTGTCTTTATTTATCCATCAAGTTTTGCAAAGGGGACTATTCATACTCAAGAACATATTTCAAGTTGGTATTCCATTGTGTTTCTCATTTGAGTCACTGTTGACTTGTAGAGAAAAAATTAAAATTAGTATTTTCTTCATCAATCATTATGCTTCTATACAATTTCCAAGAGACCAGTTTGAATTAAGTCCTCGCAGGCCATCACTCTCAGCAGTCTTGCACTCCAATTCCATGAAGTTGAGGTCATCTGATTCCACAATTTTTTCTTGACAATGAACCCACACCTTAACAGATATTGAAAATGTACATCTATTATGTTACCCAGTAGATAAAAAGGAAAGTGGTAAGAGAACACTTAAGGACTTGGGACAGGGATGTCAAATCCCCTTTCTTGAATATGGCACTAGTCTAGCAAAATAACAAAAGCATTTACTTAGTATGTCATAGCTTCTTGTTCTCACAAGAAATGGGTCATAATTGAAACAGAATGTTCTCTGAAGGAGTGAGATAGAAAAAAGGTGAGAATCAACTCAGTGTGATTAAAAAAATATGGTTTACATAAAAGTGAATCTAAGACCCATCCAAAGAGAAATGTAATGATAAACAGAAGTAAACATTAAGGGTACTTCATGTTTTTAATCTCAATATGAATTGATATTACTGATAATAATAAGATGTTTTATTTTTGAAAGATAAGATGCATTGCTTCCTTAGGAAATGAGAAGACAAGACCAAAGCTTAATATAGCAAACTTATGTGCAGAATGTATTTTGGGAGTTCTGAAAAAAAAACTTGTTTTGAAATTTGAAGATTATTCAAAGTTATTTCCAGTAAGAAAGGTAATTAAAATAATTGGACATAAGACTTAAGAACTTAATTAATAAATTTCAAACATAAATTGCAGTCACAGGTAGAAGACCCAAGATCCAACTTCTGGTTAAACAGTAAAATCCTATGGAAACCTATTTTAATAGCCTGTGATTCTAAATTTTGAATTAACCTTATGCTCTCTACACAGATATTTGTGAAGCAAATATGTAACTTACACATTGCATAATTCTCAAAACTTGCATACATATCTTCATATTTTCCTTTTAAATAGAGATTGACTGATGTTGGAAAGTTTTGCTTACTAGATAAAATAAATACTATAAATTGAAAAGAAAAACACAAAGTAAAGTTCATGTATTCTTCAAGTGCCAAAATAGAAAGATGCATTTTAATTCTAATAATTTGCATGAACTTTTCCCTTTATCCCACTGATGAATAGTTATGCCGCTGTAAGGCAGGCATATAATCTGTCAACAATTTTAACATGATTAGTTAAGAATGGCTGCTAGTTCCTCTTACACTGATCTGAAGCACTAATATAGTTAGCTTGGGCAAACTTGTCAACCAGGTCATCTGCCTAAGGCATGAACCTAGCATACAGCATTTCTGATAATTCTTTACTGGCTTCCAACTGTCAAGGAACTCCAATGCTATTTTTCTGAGGTGTCAGAGTAATTGCCCCTGACTGAGAATTGACTTGGTTTCTTGGTGTTCCACATATCTGTCGCTTCTTGCCCAAGGGACTTCTCCCAGGCTCTACTCATGTCATGTTCTATTAGCTGTGGTTAACCAGGTGCAGACTTAAACAGCCTGAATAGTTTTTCTAAAAATGGAAAAAGTTAAAAAGTTGAATTGACTCACAAAGATTTTTCAGGTGTAAAGACAGGTGGATGTGTACAAATGCACATTTGCATTGTTGAGCATGTGTTGTTTATGCCCACAATTCTTTAAAGTGTTAACAGTCATTTCAGCATTATAGTGAACCCTTAATCCATTAAAGGATAGTGACGAGACTTACATTCATTTTCTTTTTTTTATTAAGTTTAACAGAAATCATGATAGGTATGAGTCCAAAAAAACCTGTAAAACAATATTCTGAGAATATTAAAATATGTTTACAGAGATCCTGACTGTGATTTTTCTAGTGGTGGATTGAAAGCAGCTATTAAGAACCTCTTAAATATTTAAAATGTGAGGCAGATTTCAGTTCTTTTAAAGTAGAAAGAAATTATGAATTACATTGGTAAGTGAGAAAGCAATTTTCTAATGCTACATTTAATATTATGTTCATTAGGATGTACAGATTATTACAAGTGAGTATTTAAAATAGGAGATTATCTCAAAGTTCATACTCCAAATGTTTGCCTCTGTAAAAGAGTTTCAGTTAAAACTCTGGGTCTTCAGTTTTGAGGATTATGCTACCCTGGTGAAACATTGGCATATCCATACAGTGAAGTACTACTTCCTCAGCAACAAAACTAAAATTAGTAATTTGGGAAGATGAGTATCTTTCAGTTACAGTGATGAATATGTTAGCCAGCCTATCATCAATCAAAAATGTAACCATAGAACAAATTATTTAGGAGTATTTATATATTTTGAAAATGTTTATTTTTCCCATTCCTAGAAGTAAAACCAAAAACCAAGGTTTTTTTTTTCCTTTTGATAATGGAATGACATGTGATTTTTTATCCAAACTTAAAGAATGTGATACAAATTTAAGACTTTCTTCAGAGACAACACAAATGCTACCATTCTTTGCATGCTGCCTAAGACTCCTTGAAATAATATGTAGATTACAAGACAAAGCAAATATTGATTGGAAAAAATAAGAATTTATGAATAAATAACTTTCTCATTGTTTATTTACTGTCAAAACAATTTACTAATCTTATATAAAAATATCTGAAAATTGTAGCTTTAAATACACTTGAGTTTAATAGTGTTTTGGTTCTCTAATTAAGTCAAAATATAACTATTATTTGGGATGTCATAATTTAATTTGGTGTGGAGTCATAAATAATAAATGAGACAATGTGAATTTAACATTATTTTTCATTTTTAAGTCTAAAATTTGTTTTTATAAATAGTTTTAAGAATAATAGCTGTGGCTAGGAAGACAGAAGTTACAAGTAATTGCTGCTCTTTCAGGAAACCTGTCTTCAATTCCCAACATCTGCATTGTGGCTTTCAACTACCTCTAACTTCAGTTCTAAGGGATCCAGTGTCCTCTTCTGGCCTTTATAGGTACCACATATGAAGGCAAAAAACTCATACACATAATATTTTTTTTAACTTTTTTTTTTTATTGAGAAAAGGAGAAAAAAAAAAACAAGTTTCCTCCTCCTCCCAGCCTCCCATTTCCCTCCCCCTCCTCCCACCCTTCTCCAATAATAATCCTTTCAAGTGTTAGAAGCCTGACAAAATAGAGTCCAAGTTAGACTGCAAATATAAGTCATGGGTAGGATGTTTGTCTCAAACAGGCAAAGTTTTGAGTTCAGTCTTCAGAAACACACATAGAGCTACAATACATGCATGAATACACATACTATATATATATAAATCCATTATGTAAATTTTCTAAAAAGACTGTAGGCAAGTTTCTGTTCCACCGGGTCCTACAGCTCCTCAGACCCAAAGAAACACAGAGACTTATATCAATTATAAATTGTTTGATCTATTATCTCAGACTTATTATTAACTAGCTCTTACAATTTAAATTAACCCATAATACTTATCTATGCTTAGTCATGTAACTTTGTATTTTTTCTCAGTGCAGTATTCTCATCGTGCTTCCTCTGTGTCTGGCTGGTGACTTCATCTCTGTCTTACCTCTTCCCAGAATTATCTGAGACTAGTTGTTCTGCCTATACTTCCTGCCTTCCTCCTGGACAATCAATGTGTGATCAAACTAAAACAAGTGACAAATCTTTACACTGTACAAAAGCATTATCCCATAGCAGCCCCCCCCCCCCATTTTTTCAAAACAATATCCTAAATCTAATCTCCTTTGTTTACCATTTTCCATTTGTTTTACCATTATCCACAATAACTTGTAACCTAGACACTAAACAAAAACAGACAGCCATAATTCATTTTTTGGGAATGTGGATGTTGTTTTCTAGGCTACTTCCTGTTGATTGGCAGTGCTGATAATCTTATCGGGACCCAAAGAAAATTTACCATTATGTTCAAGTCATGACTGGAGTACTCTGTGTGGCTTGATCATCGCAACCAGAAGTCTTGAAGCTGTTCTGGATGTAGAACTCAGAGGAAACTGAAACAGAGGTGCTCTAAAATGTAGGTTCATCTGGGCCATCTGCTTCTAACAGAGATTTTTCAGGGGTCATGCTTGATCAAACATCATCTTTCCTAACCCAGAATGAATCCAGAGCCTCTCATCTCCTGTGGAAAAAAATGCAAAACCTCTTCTCCAAAGTAATGTTTTCTTTTTTTTTTTTTACTTAAATGTTGAAGTCAAAATATACAGTTTGGATTAATTCAGCAGTATTTATAATCAAATGTCATTTAGCAGCTGTTGGTACTTCCTAAGCAGTCAAACAATTCAAAGACAACAAAATAACATACAGTATCCAGTCTCCCATCCATACATGACTTTTTTCTCACTCTATTTTATTTATTATTATTATTATTTTTAATTTTTGGTTATTTGAGACAGGGTTTCTCTGTATATTTTTGACTTTCCTGTAACTCACCCTGTAAATCAGGCTGGCCTTGAACTCAAAGAGCTCCACCTACCTCTGATTCCCACGTGTTGGGGTTAAAGGCAGGCACCACCACATCCACCTATTCTATTACTTTTTTAAAGGACCTTCTCTATCCTTTTTCTTTTCTCTGCCAAGGCTATGTATATTAGTAAACAAACTACTTAGAGTGATTTCTTTTTGTTTTTATGTCTTTGTCTGACTCTGTCTTTACTGTATATCTCTATTTTTTCTGAGTACTTCAGTCTTATCTACTAAGCAGCATGACTAGTAGTAATTTTCAGCTCTGGCAGGTGGCTCTAGCCCATTCCTTAGCTTTCTGAGAGTCTAGCTTCATGGTGGAGGTACTGGCAGAAGTCATGTTTATCGCAACTCTGTGGAATTCCTAGTTCCATGCCGCCACCGAGAAGCATGCTGCTGGCTACTCAGAAACACCATTTTAGTGTTTGAAATCATGGCCTCATAAAACAGTTGCCATGCAGTTTTTGACACTAATGCTGAGTCAAGAAGCATTTCTTAAAGGAGCCGCACCTCTGCTTGATGCACTTGACTCTGTTCTTGTCTGACAGAATCTTTTTATTTTTAAGCTTTCTCAGTCTTTATGTGGACATTCTTGCCAAACATTCGGGCACCATTTGTAGGCAGAAGTTTCTGTCTTGCCCAGTCCTACAGTTGTTAAGTCCCAAAGAAACTCACAGAGGCTCATATCAATTATAAACTGTTAAGTGTGGCAATGGCAAGGCTCAAGAGCCAAACCACTATGCTCATTATTCAACCAACACACTGTTCAAATTCATCAAACTACACAGTTAAAACAGATGCACATTTGTGTTTCATGGACTATACGAAAAGAAAATTAAATAGATAAGTGTATGACCATACAAACATACATATCTCAAAAGCATCCTTACAGATTTGATCATAGCAAGTAAGAAGAAACAACAACAAAAACACCTTTATATTGCTGTTTATGCAGATCAGCAATGCAGTAATATTAAAAAAGGGAAATATTTCTAAAATGATTTAAATAATAGCCCCCCCCAACTAATGGTACATACAATAAGGTGTGTTTTTTACAAGAAGAAAATACTAATTTGTATTTTTTGTTGGTTTTCTGTAAGCTTAAAATTATTTGAAAAACACACCTTCATGGAGTTGGGCTATCTGATCTTAATTTCCTTTTTTTCCTTGGCATTGCTATATAAAGTCTATATGAATACATGTTTTCTGTGAATGATATTTTTGCTGTATTTTTAGTACTTTGTCCTGTAGTCTAACAGAGACAGTCTATTTTGTTTGAAACACAATTTAAGATTAAAAGTACAAGCTAAAGGAAACAATTTTAAATGAAGGTCGATAAAGTATAGATTCCATTACCTAACCACCCAACGTGTCAGTACTAAAGTAATTACTGCTTCTATTTAAAATGGTGCAGTCAATGGCCAGTGGTTGCTTCTAACACTGGTAATGTAACATTTCTTTCCTAACATAATTGTATAAAATTATTGTCACAATTAATGTCCCAAAACACTAGTTCTTTGCATATTCCAGATATTTTAAAAATATTCATTCTTCATTTTCCTCCACAGCCCTATCACTGGAATATATCTCATTTTGACAGCTATGATATTGTCAGTTGTTGACTTCTCATCTGATAATGGACTTTGGGATCTGATTAACTTTATTCTTGAAAGAAAACTGTCATCCTCAGGCTAACATATCTTACTGATAGCTGTCTCGAAATAAATCTTTAACACCTTCTCAAAGACTATTCTTACAAACTTCCACCAAACATACTACAAACAAAGCTAGCCTCATTCAAAAAGTGACAAGCATAATGTGAAAACAGTTTCCAATAATCACAGCTCAAACATATATCAAATCCATAACTTGTAGAAAACTTCCTCTGTTTCCAATTGCTTTCATGACCTGACATTTACAGGAGGTAATATTGCCTAAAAGATGGTCTGTTGTGACTTCTCTCTATTCAGTTCTCCTGAAAAAAAATATTTTTCATCATAAGAAACTTATTCTCTGCAATGGTTTCAGAGTTTTGACATTAGCATTAATTAGCAGACCACTTCACATATTTTCTAAATTCAACAGCCTTTATCTAAGTACATCACTATTCATAATGATGCTGAAGACTTATTACCCTAACATATGGTTCCTTGATATACAAGGAAGGAGAATTGGGGTTACTCACCACGTGTTTTATTTCCTTGAAGCAGCTCATAGGAAAGTCCTTTGACCACAATCTAAAAAACTTTTTAATCCCAGAGATGTTCTCACTGCTCCTGAGGAAAGGACATTTCAGACAGAATACAGGAAGGCCAAGAACAATGCCCGTACACAATCCCTGCCAAACCGCTCAGCTTATTTCTGTTGGATCTCACACCTCTAGCCTAGTTCTGTTTCTGCGTGGCTCTCTACAATGCATTTCTAGTTCTGTCTCTGCGTGGCTCTCTACAATGCATTTCTAGTTCTGTCTCTGCGTGGCTCTCTACAATGCATTTCTAGTTCTGTCTCTGCGTGGCTCTCTACAATGCATTTCTAGTTCTGTCTCTGCGTGGCTCTCTACAATGCATTTCTAGTTCTGTCTCTGCGTGGCTCTCTACAATGCATTTCTGCTTCTAGCAGTTTCACTCATCTACGTCCCATTAATATATAAATGTTGTGGTTTTTCTATTGTTGCGCTGCATTTTGCTTTATGGACCTCATCCAGGAATCTTGTGTAAGAATGTTTTCCACTTATAATATGGCCAATCCTATGTTAATTATTTTCTTATTTATAAATAATCCCATGTTTGAAAGTATTTTTCTAAGAATATTTATAGGAACTACTTCTACAATTTCTTAGCATTTGTACTTTAAATATACAAAATTTTTGAAAAAAAAATGACATTTTTGAAAGACTCCTAATAAGAAATCACCCCTGCCAAGTATAGTGGCTTACACTGTAGTCTTAGCTCATATGTTCAAATGCACTCTAAGCTATATGACAAGACACGATCACAAAAGAAAACAAAAGCACAAAAACTGCCTTTTTAATCCCAATGGGATAAATACAGAGTTGAGTACATTTTATGATGGAATAAATCCAATCACCAGAAAATCCCATTTATTGCTGAAGAATTTTATTCATGTTAAGATGATTCTAAAATTCACAATTCCAAATCATTTCTTGGCAAAAAGACATCTTCCAAAAGAAAAGAAATCCTAGCATGCACTATATTAAAAAAAAAAGATAGAAAAAGGCTTTTGAAGAATAGTATTTTTGAAACTATTCTCAGATTTGGGGTTTGATTGACAACAATAAATGAGATGGATGCATGTGAATATGCGAAGAGTACAGAGAAATAGAATCTGTCAGATAGGCAATTTATTAACAATAACAATACCAACAACCAGAGGAAGAAGACTATGAAGCCGTTAGTTTGGCAAGATGAGATGGCAGAGAAATATAAGATAATCAGAAAATGACTGAGCATAAAAGCCATGTTTACCTAAATCTTGTGTGTAAAAGTCAGGAATAGCAGGCTTATTGTAGGTCAAGAAAATTGATTCAATGATTGCTTAAATTCTTTTCCTTTTTGTTTGTACTATAGTAACATTCACTATAATAACTGTGCATTAAAGTATAAATATGAAAGACTTGATTAGAAGCTACTATGGAGTTTTCCATAAGATCCTTGTATCCTGAAGGCCAGATGAAAAAGTCTCACCCAGCTTCTTTGCTAACCATCATTCTACCCTTCATGTCAAGAACCATTTCCTCAACCCAAAATAAATTTCAAAGACACATTGTTTTGAAAATAAAAAAGCAAAATAAGTTCATATATGAACTGATACTTTAAATGGATATACTTTTCCAAAGATAATGTTATCATTAGGGCTAAGGAGACCTTGGCAAGTTGCTTATCATGCAGACATGAAGACCTGTGTTCTACTAAGTCACATAAAAGCCAGAATGTTGCTCAAGAAGTTGCCTGCAGAACACCAGCCAGCCAGCCTTTCCTAACTGCTGAGCCCCAAGTCAATGAGAAAACTTGTCTCAAAAGAAATATGGTAGGTGGCACCCCTGAGTAGTAATGCCCTAGACTGACTTTTAGCTTCCACATCTACACACACACACATGCATACATACACACACATGCACACACACAAATACAAAACCCACAATTATCATAATTTGTGTAAATATATAAAAGGAACATAATTAAGTATTTTAAATCCTTAATTAGTGAAAGAACCAATACGATTGTACAATTGATTCAAAGGAAAATTCAAACTATTCACACATGCATAAGGAAATCAAAGACACTGAAAGTACTTTGAAAATAGATATAAATCTGATGAATATTCACATGGCAATAATAAGTTGCTTTCTACCAGACAAACTTAATTTTCATTTATATGGATAAGAATCATTTGCATTATTAAACGGCTTGAAGAGGATGAAAGGTGCAGATCCAGGCACAATCTGCTGAGCAGGAAAAGTATGTCGCATGGGGCCCCGGTAGCCTTGGATTTTTGTCCACCCTAACTCCCTTCATAATCTTTCTATATGATGCTAACATCCAGCCATCTAACTTCACTGCTTGCTCTAAGTCACTTCATGCTGTTCCCACTTTTCAATTAACCCTAAAGTAAGAAGAGGAAAAAAATAGTCAAGCTTCTTTAAAAGTGGCACTTCACCACGCTCTGCTGCAAGACATTTGGAAAGAGAATTCATGAGTTCACCTAACTTCCTGTGCCCCTCACCATTGGGTGACACGTATAAGTAACTGTATGCTGTGTTTAAAGGTTGCTTCCAACTCCCTTTGAAGGAAACGTATGTGTTTTAAATCCAGCACCATTTGCTGGCACTTAGAAAAGTGTGTTTGTCTCAGGAAGTCTGTTTGACAGCCTGTGGTGTAGAAGAAAACTTCCACAGACACCGCTCCACTCTAACAGCAGAGTGAAGAGAGAGTGCATAGCCTCTCAAGTTAGTAAATGGGAGTGTCAGCGAGCAGTGGGATGTTTAACCAGCAAATGGCTTCCTCAGAGGAAGCCCATACCTTACTGTGGCTACTCTGCCTTACGCTGTCAATTGAAAGCTCAGAGTGAACGGTTTCAGGCTGATTGGTAACCTCTGAATAGGAGCTGGTCCTTTCCAGAAAGGCCTTATTAGGCAGGCATCAATGCTTCCTGGAAGCTTAAAAGGGGTATCACAAGCCCGAGGGCCTTTCTAGCTTACTCCTCTGAGCCTTGTTGGTTGATTAAGTTTGAGGTTCTTGTGTGAAGTGCTTTGAGGGAGTCCACACTGTGAGGTTGGCAACACAATGCTTCTTTTTGTGATTAACTTCCCCAGGGCTCTCAACTCAAAACCTCGCACTTGCGCTCACTTCACGTAAAATTTTACAAAAGCCAGAACCCCTGAGGTCTCGTTGGCTTTGCCTGAAATTTGTCTTTTCTGCCAAAAATTTATCGTTTTTAACAGAAGCCTGTGTCTGCCCACCCGTGATCCCTTTGGGAAATCCTCCAGCTGTGGAGACCTCATATGCTCTCCTTCTGATATCCAAGATGAATCTGACTTTGGACGTACAATCATTCTGATTCACATAATTACATGCTTGGTTTAGTAGTGGGTGCCAGGCACAAATGTGATAATTTCTTCTCCCTGCAGCCTCACACAAAGAGGTAATTTGTTCCGTGCCCCCAGCAACAGGTGAATGGCACAAAACACGGGCAATGTGTGCATGGAGAAGAAGCCACATTTTATGGATAAAATGGGTGACAGAGAAATGATCCATGTGCACAATTACTAAATTTGCATTAGTCATTTTGGGATGGATGCTTTCATTGTACGAGTTGCGGACATTTTGGCAGAGGGAAGCTGTTGCCTGGAGACTAAAAATAGCTTTATTCTTACCATCTTAAGGCTGAGCACTGTGGGTTCAGTTCCCTTGCCAACATTTGAAACTCCAGCTCAAAGCACGGAAGTAACACTTCAGCCCTCCACTTCCTAATTGTATTTTAAGTTTCTTCCCAATTTTTGTATTTTATTTTCTCTTAAGCAATGCTATCAAATAATCTTGAACTTATTTTTTTACAGTTATGTACTCTTCATACATGTTATACCAGCATGAGAAAAATTAAAAGATATCCCACAGTTAAATATATAGAAGGTAAAATTCAGCTACTAATTTTTAAAAAGCTTTTAGCCTTAACCATCTTGAAAAACACTCCTTTTAGTTCCTAAGAGGGTAGAAGGAAATAGTCTCTCACTTAAATACCAACACACCCAGAGTTTAAGTCATAGTTGAAAATGAGACAATATGTACACAATATCATTGCAGTGTAAAGAATGTTACTAATCTCAACCACAAGATAACAACAGATAAACAGTAAAAGCCATGTGTGAAGAGAAATAAAAACATTATGAGTCAAGTATGGTGATACCTACCTGATATATAAGCTCTTAGAGAGGAGAGACAAGAGGATAAATAATTCAAACTGAGCTTTAGCTGTACAGAAAATTTGAGGCTAGCCTTTTCTCTATACGAAGTCATTGATGCTGAATTTGGGCAGTGGTCAGCTTTCATATACACATATGTAGCAAGGTTTCAACTGATAAGTTTTGATTGTGCTTATTATGGCTGCATTCGGGATCTTCAGACTTCCACACTCAGAATCTCAGAATTGAGTTCTGGAAGAGTTGTCTCTCCAACACACTCATGAACACTAATGGCAGTTCATGCACTATCATGACTCAGTTTCTCTTCCTGCACCCATCCTTCTGTTAGGACTTACCTAGTTTCTCCCTCATTTAGGAGCACCAACCATCTTTATGAACACTGCTATAGATTCTTCCCACTAGCTCCAGTTCTTTTTCTCCAAGGGCATTCTCCTGGAAAAACATGTTTTCAACTGACTTCTTTTTTTTTTTAATTTATTAGATAACCAACAATTGAAAACTGGTCTTTGTATCCCCTTTGTTCTGTTTGCAGATAAATTTGGCATCAACCAAACAGAATAGGGCTATGAACTCACTAGCAGGTCCAGTTCCAGTGTACCATTTCACTCATGTGATTTGCATCTTTAAAAGACTTTTCTCCCATGAAACTAACCAAGGGAAACAATCTATCCTATAGAAAGTATTGGAGAATGGAGAACTAAAGTGAACATAGTGGAGAAGTTGGCTGTTAGGATAAGCCCCATATATGAAAGCACCTAGATAACTTCATTAAGCTTACTACCGAAGCAGAGAGACAAAGATGAGTGACGGGTTCATATACAGCTCAGAAGATCTGTTTAGTCAAGCCTCATCTAAACTACTAAATCATAAAACCAAAAAGTATTTCTTGTGAGTTGCTAAATGATGGCTAACTAGTTGCACAGCAATCATTGACCAAAATAATACATGCATTACCCCCATCGACCTAAGAAAAAGAATGTGCACTCTGGATACTTAGATACTCGCTTGCATGGATTCTGTCATAAACATACTAAATTAAATTTGTCAAGTTATTTAATTCTCAAACATTTTTATCTCTAAAAATAAAAGGTGCTGTGACGTCATGTACAATCATACAATTGTCACTATGTCTCTATCTAAGGATTAAAAAAAGGAATAAAATTTTAAAATATTTCCTCCATGAGGACAGATGGACATACAAAGACTGTGCACCAAATATTAACATGTTTATAACTGGCAGAACAAATTTTCAACAACTCTTCAAACTAAGCCCAAAGTAAAGTGTATGCATTTACCTCTTACCTCCGCTTCTTTTTCATACAGCCTCACCACAGTGGAAACTACTAAAGAAAGAGTTTAGTATTGATATAGAGTGAAGGGAATTAAAAAGTGTCTGGCTGGTTCATCAGACATTAGGCTCTAACTCTAACCATTAATTAGAAAACAGCTTGTATAACATCCGTTGCTATAACATGTTTAATTGAAAATCTCTAGGAAATAGCCCTATATTTTCCAAAACAGCATTCACTACAATAAAAAGGAGTAGCTTGTTTGTTTCAAAAATAAGACAAACTGAAATTGTGTTTGTGTGTGTGTGCGCACGTGCGCATGTTAGCCAATTCATCCTTCTCAGTTGCACATGACATGCTTTGATTCCTTGTTTTGTTTTTTTTAATCACACTGAAGATAGACTCTGTGGCATTTTCCATGTCAGCTGGCACATGTCAAGTTTGGTCAATAGAGAGTGCAGGAGAAATACTGAAAGGCTAAAACAAAAAGGAACTTCTTTTCCTGCTTCAGACAATTTTGATATGCCCTTAATCCAGATTTAGTCATCCTATGGATAGTGTCTTGGAATGAGCTATTAACCCATATGTAATCACATCTGAGTTAACTAGTTCATGTGGGCCAGTTCTATGGGCCAGCTCAGTCTACTGTCACTAGACAGAGAGCTTATTATTCCATCAGATTTCTTTCTATTGATGGACACCAGCTATCAGTGTCTGTAGTGATGAGGGTAGCCTAACACATAGTACATATTTCACCTGTTTGACCAAAAGTCAACATGTTTCCTGTTCATTAAAGACATGCACAAAAGTTACTAATTCAAGCACTGGGTTGTTTTTTGTTTTTTTTTTTTTTTTTGTTTTTTTTTTGACAATTCAACAACAGTACTTCCTCTTGTTTAGGGAGGACAACAGAGCCACTATCAAATACTAAGAAAATTATGACAGTTACATTCAGGCTACCATCTTATTTTAGGAGAATATAACTTCAATAGCAACAATGAGAGTCAATAAAATTATAGTAGTGCAATATCTGTCATAGTTTTAGAAAAATATCAAACTGAAGTAATATCAATAGTGCAATTGCTACAGAATTTTACTAAAGAAAATTATCTTCAGAAATTTATTCTAACCTTCTAACCATGGTTAGAACTTAACCATGTGGCTTACAGGATGCTGAATACAGTTCTTTGGTAATGACTAAGGAAGAAGGTCTAGGAGAAATAACTATAGGGGAAAAGGAAGCATGGGGTAGGGAAGCTAACAGGAGGTGCAATTGCAGACACTCTTAGAGATGTGTGACTTTAACCTGCTAGTGCAGATCTCAGTCATACTGATTATGAATAGATGAATCTCACAGCCTAAATCATTGACTAGGAACTATGATATGCCAAAGCTCCCTGTTAGGGACTTTAGACTTCCTGTCGAAATGGACAAAGCAGCTACAATAAACTGAGGTTTGATCTCAAAAAAAAAAAAGGCACAGCTGAGAAGAGAAGGAATCCAAAAACATGGAACCTAAGAGTGGATTGAAAAGCATTTGAAGTGGAAGACACATTCTGTTTGCTGCTCAGAAAAAGGAAACGACTCCTCAAACCTTCTTGATGCCTTTACTTCTGGAATTGAGAGAACTACCCTGAACCACATGCAAAAAAAGCAAAGCTATGAAAACAAAGGAAAAAGATCAAGTATTGCATAAGAAAGTGATTATCAGAGATGATTTACTGATTATAAATACACATACCTGTTTATGGAAATAGAGTGAACTACAGGAACTTAAAGTGAGGAGGAAGCTTCCTTTCACCATAATAATCAGACACTGTGTGTGTAAAAGCATTCTCCAGGAGATGCTCAGATCTGCTGCTGTGTAACAATGTCACCTTATGTATTCATCGGAGACACAGGTATGTTTTCCAGTTGGGTTCAGAACATATCTCTTTGTTTCAAGGCAAACTGAATGTCAATCATACACATCCTCTGACAAATGTGTAAACAATGACAGTCAAGGAGTATGTATCAGTTGAGCCACAGAATATAAAGCATACAGGGAACAGGGACTTGAAAAGGCTACACGCAACTAAAAGAAAAATTAAGTAGCAAGGAAGTGATGGTATGAAAAATATGCAGTCCACTGTCCCATTAAAGGAATGTAAGGGTAATCAGGATGACTGTGGTATAGCTTATTATGAGGATATAGAGAGGGCCATGGATTAAGGAGCATCGCTGTCTATGTTTGTTCCAGGTAATGAAACTCACTCATCCAAAAAGGATCTATTCATCTGAAATGAATCTCAGCTTGAAATGGCATTCCACGAATATAGGATGTACAATGAATGCCAAGAAGCATATACTGTATATCAAATATTTTGTTTCCAGTATATTTTGCTCTACATAAAGCAAATAACACGATAACATATATGCCAGTTTAAATTTTGGCAAAGGATAAAAATATAAATTGCATTTCACTCTTTGAAAAGAGTTCAGGATATAGCAATGCTTATCAGTTAACCAATTAATCAGGAAAGCATATTCTCAAACTCACAAACATAAAATTAAGACACATGTGTGACATAAGAAACAGAGAGTTTGGAATAAGAGATAACAACAGGAAATAGATGCTTTAGTTATATAAATGAAAAACACATATTTGTTCCTCCTCTGTCTTCACTCATTATCTCTTCCTCTCATTTTCCTGTTAATGAATAACTAATTATAGTGACGTAAACTAATTTTTTTCATGGGTCTCAATGCCTGAGTTTTCAATACACACACACTCACAGAGAGAGAGAGAGAGACAGAGAGACAGAGAGAGAGAGAGAGACAGAGAGACAGAGAGAGAGAGGCACGCACGCATGCACATTTTTAGCATTCAAACTTGATAAGGTAATTGTCCCAGATTTAGTAGTCATTATAATTCCTATCACCATACAGTTGCCCAGTTTCACTACTTGTAATATGCCTTTTCACTGCTTGTTTTCCAGATCTAATTTTTTCACAGATCAGTATTATGTATTTGAATCATTCATGTTATAACATATATTAGAGTTTTATAATTTGATATAGTGTATGTTCTATTGTATAATTACTGCTATTTAAATATTAATTCTATAAGATATTTCTCATAGGAAGCTGATTGGAATATTGATGTAATGAATATTTTCCGATATATTATTGGCATATGACTCATTTTGGTGCAGTAACTACCCGATAGTAAAATTGCTGGTATGGGTTTTCAGAGTGGCTATTTCAATCTATAGTTTCTGTAGTGTTTTGAATAAGGATAGCCTCATAAGCTCATATATTTGAACAGTTGATTCCCCTCACTGGTGGAACACTTTTGGAATGATTTGGACTTGTATCCTTGCCAGAGAAAGTGTGTCATTAGGAGTGGTATTTGAAAGTCCTATAGACTCCAGCCATACTTGGTATGCTGTCTCTTTCTTGGGACTTAAGATGTGAGTAATCAGTTGTCCCTGCCACCATGGCAATGCCATCAATCTGACATTGTGAGTCATAAACCTCTAGAAGTTTATGCCAAATTAGGTGTCTTTTTCATGGTCATGGTATTTTATTAAAGCAGACAGAGAAGTAATTCATACAGGTTTTGTCTAACACTATGTGTAACGGCGTAAACAAATGCAGACAGATTGTAAAAATAAATATATATCTATAGCTTTAATGTAGAAATAGACTTACAGAACCACCGTTCCCGCAGAGACCAGGAAAGCAGAAGAGAGCTCAGAGCACGCTCGCCAAATTTATAGGCAGACATTAGCCCGAGGCGAACACGCCCCCCAAGGGGCGGGACCAATCCCTACATCTCCCCTTTTTGTCTAAATAAGACAGAACCAAACCAAATACAACTATATACAATAACAACAAATAATAAATATAACAAACAATATTGAGAACAAAATCTTTGCTAAACATTCTATCTCAAGGAGTCCAAATAATGTAGAGAGTAACTACAATTATATAATCTTCAACTCAGTCAAAGATCTGAGAAGGGAATAAACACTACTCAACAAATGAGATATATCCAAAATGTGCAACAATTGACAGAGACAACTGACTACCTGGGCAATCACCCAAAGTCTCATTTGCAATGTTGAGTCAACCAATTTTGGCTAAGGCCTAACATAACTGACATACCATTATTAAAGGCAAGGAACTTTTCAAAACTATCTTACCCTCTCTTGGCAGGATATGACAGTCCTGTTTTATCCATTGACGCATGCTCTGTATCTCTGTCAGTGGTTGAGGTATGGGCATTTCTTTGCCCAAAGGCCAGTTCTGCCAAAAAAAAAAAAAAGGCTCCAGGTGGAGTGTCTTTGGTGCTCAACATTCTCTTGGGAATAGAGCGGTGTTGCCAGGAGCAATTGTGTCTCACTATCACGAAACTCTGAGTTATATTAAAAGCCATTTTCTACAGCTCTTTGAAGAGGTCGAAGATTATCTATCTATACTGAGTATAATCTCTATATATCAAGAGAACCTGATTAGTCTAATTATAAATGACAAACTTAGATGACTATTTATCTATATAATTCTCAATATCTATCTAACTTAAAGACTAAGACAATAAACAACTGTGTAACAAATGAGGATAATGACCTCCAAATATAAACACTGTACAAATATACATTGCAATATGGTAAATATATAGCAATACACAAACATTATATAAGTATCTTAATCAGAGGTAGAAATGTACACTGCAATATGGTAAATATATACACTATATATTTATCAATACAATATATGTCAATACATAAAAAATGTTTTAAACAGAGATAGAAACATGCATGCATACAATAGTCAATATAATTTAACTTTGTATCAATATACAAGAATCGATACCAATATATTTGTCTAAAAGCAGTAACTCACAATTATAAATCTATTATCCCATCATTCCCTCTTTTTTTTTTCAAAATGATCCTTGAGCTTATAAAATTCCTCCCCCAACCCTTAATCGTATACTAATTATAATCAACCCCTAAATGATGTCCCTAAACCCAAGGGCAAACTTTACTGGGAGAGGGGACATCGTCCTCTAGAATTATTTCCAGCTGTCATGGGGGCGACGTTCTTTCTGGGGGATCCTGTGAAAGTAAAATGATGGTTAAATTTCAAGATCAATGTCTTTTAAAATTGCAAATAGTCTCTGAGTATTTTGTGGAGGTCTGGCCAGAATGTTGTATAAGATGTGCACCATTTCAGCTAACCAAGTTGGGATCGTCTTGTGCAGCTGGTATCCAAAACAGGTCTTGTAGTAGCACTATCAGTATCATGACGTCATATCAACCAGGTAGAGTTGTTGTTGTGGGGCCCCATCTTCTTCCTGGAAACTTCAAATGTCACTTCAGGAAAAACTCATTGTTCATTGTGAAAAACTTAAACATTAATCATATAGACATATATAGACATACATATATATATATTCAATGAAAGGCATGATAGATATATTCAATGAAAAGTATGATAGATATGAAAAAAGCAAAGATGTTTTCTAAACTCATATTTCTTTCTGTCCCACATCATGGCTCTTGACATGAGACAGAAACTCTGGGTTTTTCTCTTACTAACAGGCTTGGAATTGGAGAGGGACTGAGCCAGAGTCCAACTTCAAAACCAGCTCTATATATTTATAAAGAAAAGTTTAATAAGACATATATATATATATATATATAAATTAATACTTACAAAATGTGCCCATCCATCAGTAATTAAATATTCAGGGTCCCTCAATTTCTTTGAAGATGAGTATTTTCCTGTGGAGTTAAGAAAAGAACCCTGCCTCCAACCTATCTGTATTTCTTACCATCAGTATGTTCGCCATCCTTATGAAAGAATTGTTATTTATCTTTTCCAAGTGGCTTCTCTTCTTCAAACCGAACCTTTATTAATTTTGATGGTATCCACAATTTTTCCTCACCTGTGGAGATAAGAGCAAAACCCCTTCCCCAACGTAGCACATATCTTGGCTTCCATTGTGAGGTCAGCACATCCTTGAAATAAACTGGTTGATTTAGTTCAGTAGACTTTTCCATTATCCAATGTCTTTCTGCAGCCGTTGTTCCCTTCTCATTAGCGTTGAGAAAATACAAGGTTAACAAAGCATTATGTAACCTATTTCTGGGGGTGTTTTCCACCCCTTTCTGTTTGTTCAACATATCCTTTATAGTTCGATTTGATCTTTCTATGACTGCTTGACCTGTAGGATTGTATGGTACACCTGTAACATGCTTGATATTGTAATAATCAAAAAACCGTTTCATTTTCCTAGAAACATAAGCAGGACCATTATCCACCTTTATTTGTGTAGGTATACCCATGATAGCCATGACTTCTAATAAATGAGTGATTACTGAATCAGTTCTTTCTGAACTTAAAGCAGTTGCCCACTGAAAGCCTGAATAAGTGTCAATGGTGTGATGAACATATTTTAATTTGCCAAATTCTGCAAAATGAAACACATCCATCTGCCAAATTTCATTCCTTTGGGTGCCCTTTGGATTAGCCCCTGCAGGCAGTGGCGTTTGGTTAAAGAAAGAGCAAGTAGGGCATTTCTTTACAATCTCCTTAGCTTGTTGCCATGTAATTGAAAACTCTTTCTTCAAACCTTTGCTATTAACATGATGTTTTTTTATGAAATTCAGAGGCTTGTAGCACACTGCCAATCAATAATTGATCAATTTCTGCATTACCTTGTGCTAGAGGACCTGGCAGACCCGTATGGGATCGGATGTGTGTTATGTACATAGGGCAAAGCCTGTTCCTGATCAAATCTTGAACCTGGAGAAACAATGAGGTTAGTTCTGTATCATCAGGTATAAATTCAGCAGTTTCAATATGTAAAATAACTCTTTCTGCATATTGTGAATCAGTGACTATATTAATAGGTTCTTTAAAATCCCTTAGCACCATAAGAATGGCATATAATTCTGCCTTCTGGACAGAATTATACGGACTTTGTTCCACCTTATCCAAGTCTTCTGATTTGTAACCTGCCTTCCCTGATTTACTGGCATCAGTATAGAATGTATGGGCTCCAGTTATTGGAGCATCATTGATGATTCGAGGAAGAATCCAAGAAGTTCTCTTTATGAAGTTAAGCCTCTTGCTTTTTTGATAGTTGTTATTAATGTCTCCCCAAAAATTAGCACAAGCTCTTTGCCATGGTTCATTATCTTCCCATAATTTCTTTAGTTCATCAGCAGTGAAAGGCACTATAATTTCTGCTGGGTCTATGCCTGCTAGTTGACGAAGTCTCAGCTTGCCTTTTATAATTAATTCAGAGACTTTTTCCACATAAGTTTTCAGTTTCTTACTTGGTTTATGTGGTAAAAAGATCCATTCCAGAATAATATCATCTCTCTGCATTAAAATTCCTGTAGGAGAAAATTTTGATGGTAGTATGACGAGAATACAATCAAGCTCTGGATTCACCCTGTCCACATGTGCCTGTTGTAATTTTTCCTCAATCATTGTCAGATCCTTTTCTGCTTCAGCAGTTAATTCTCTGGGACTGTTTAAATCTTTATCACCATCCAAGGTTTTGTTCAAATGAATTATTAGATCAGGTGTTATTCCAATAGCTGGTCGTAGACTGGAAATGTCTCCTAACAGTCCTTGGAAGTCATTAAGAGTCCATAGGCGATCTCTCCTAATTTGTGCTTTTTGTGTCTTAATTTTTTGCAAACCTATTTTATAACCTAAATAATTAACAGAATCTCCCTTCTGAATCTTTTCAGGAGCGATTTGCAATCCCCATTTAGGTAAAAGTATCTTTATTTCTTCAAACAGTCTGTTCAAGGGATCCATGTTTGAATCGGATAACAAAATGTCGTTCATGTAATGGTATACTATAGATTTGGGAAATTTCTTGCGTCTTATTTGCAATGGTTTGTTCACAAAATATTGGCACAAGGAGGGGCTATTTAACATACGCTGGGGGAGGACGGTCCAGTGGTACCTCCTCGAAGGTTGAGAATTGTTATAAGTAGGCACTGTGAAGGCAAATTTTTCTCTATCTTCTTTTTGCAAAGGTATAGTGAAAAAACAATCCTTTAAATCAATAACAATGAGAGGCCATCCTTTTGGTAATAAAGAGGGCAAAGGAATTCCAGATTGCAGAGGGCCCATAGGTTGAATAACCTTGTTGATGGCCCTGAGATCTGTCACCATTCTCCATTTACCTGATTTTTTCTTAACCACAAATACAGGAGAATTCCAAGGGCTGGTTGATTCTTCTATATGTCCAGCATCTAATTGTTCTTGTACCAGCTGTTCTAAAGCCTGTAACTTTTCCTCAGCTAAAGGCCATTGCTTTGTCCATATTGGTTTCTCAGTCAACCATTTTAGAGGCAAGATTGTTAGTATCTCTGAAGGGACATCAATTGCTTGTTCTTGTACAGCCCGAATGGCTGGTTTTCTCTGTTTGTAATATCTTTTGATATTATTCTCAGAAATATAGGCTCTAGAAGTAGCAGGAATGTTAATTTCGGTATTCCATTGTTGTAATAGGTCATGACCCCATAAATTCATTGCATTATTGGCTACATATGGCTTTTATTTTCCTATTTGTCCCTCTGGCCCTATACATTCAACCCATCTCGTGCTCTGCCTTACTCGAGATAGGGTTCCAATTCCCAGGAGCTGAACATTTACATTCTGAAGAGGCCAATACAGATGCCAAGATTCTGGGGTAATGATACTTACATCAGCACCTGTGTCCAGCAGGCCAGTAATAAAAGTGCCATTTAAACACACTCTCAGTTTAGGTCTTTGATCATTTATAGAAGTTTGCCAAAACACACGTAATTTATTTTTCTGATCATTATTGCTTGTAACAGTAGGCATGGGGCTTCCTAATTGTCCTGATGAGGCACGTTCTCTGCAGAAACTGGATATGACTGAACCATGTTTGCCATGGGGGCCTGTGAGGCCCCCCCTCTCACGTTTCCCGACTGTATCAGGTTGCCTTGTCTATCTCTTGTAGACCTGCATTCATTCGTCCAATGTCTGCCTTTTCCACATCTTCTACATAAACCTGAAGGTTGAGTCCTCCTATTTCTGTTATTTCTAGAAGATTCATTATTATTATTATTTCTGAAAGATGCATTATTATTATTTCTGAAAATCTGTTGTCTACAATTCCTTTTCATATGACCCATTTTGCCACAATTAAAACATTTGGTATTCTGGTGTCTCCTTTTACCATTGGAAATTGCTTCTCCTACCCATGCTTCAGTGCCATAATCAAATGTATCAACACTGAGTGTATGCAAGTCCCATTCTTCCAAAGGTGCTGATCTGAGCTTTAAAGGCCCCCAAATCCTTTTGCATTCCACATTTGCATTTTCATAAGCCTAAGACTCAATCATTATACATCTTGCTTCTGGGTCAGATATCCCTATTTGTACAGCCTTAGTTAATCTTTGTAAAAAGTCATTAAAGGGTTCTCTCTGACCCTGTTTAACTGTGACAAATGATTCCATTCTCTGTCCTGGGACTTGTACCCTGTCCCAAGCCCTTAAGGCTGATGTAGTACACATGGAGAGTGTGTTTTCATCCAAATTAGCTTGTTCATGAAGGTCGGAAAAGAGCTCTTCACCTAGAATTTGATCTAGGGAAATGTCAATTCCCTTCACTTTTTCCTTCTGTTCTAAGAGTCTAGCCTCTTGCCTGAATAAGCATTTCCATTTCAATTGTGGTCCACTCTCAAGTACCGCAGAGCTCAGCTAGAGCCAGTCCGAGGGGGTTGCTCTGCTTGTCGTAGCCCAAGATCTTAGCATCTCTTTAACAAAGAGGCTTGCATCCCAAAAGTTATGAGAGCCTGTTTAATTTCCTTGAGGTCATTTATACAGACAGGCTCCCATGTATCCTCCTTGATGACCCTAGGGTTTCTGGAACCAATCACCATCTCTGCTGTTATTACTGGAAAGGCAGGTAGAGCTGTAGGAAGAGCTTTGTGGAAATTGTCCCAGAGAGATTTAGCCATAGATGTAGTTAAAATTTGCCTTTTTACCCTTTGCTCTTCTTCATCAGAATTTAGAAATTCCTCAATCTTTTCAATTCTATTCACCATTGCCTTCTGCAATGTCTGAATCTCCTGTCCAGAATTATGTTCCAAAGCCTTCACTGAGGGTTCTAAAGTATGAAGTTTGTCCGTTAGAGATAACATCTCATCTTTGGACATAATTTTTATGGCATAAACCGTGCCTTCTTGTATTGACAATTTTTCCGCCAATCTGTCATAAGCTTTAGACAAAATCCGATTGTCACATTCAGCAGTTTTGATTCTCTCAGTTAATGTTTCATTTCTTACAGAAAGGGACTGTATCTTATGGTCCAAATCAGCGGTTCCCTCTTCCATAGTAATGAATTTCTCCTTAACATCAGCCTGGAGAACTTCAACCTGATTCTTGAGAAGATTGTTATCAGCCTGGAGAACTTCAAACTGATTCTTGAGAAGATTGTTGTCATTCTCAATTGTTTTTAAGCGTTCAATCTCTGCCTTGAGAATCCTGGATTCGTCTCATAAAGACTTTATCATATTTCTATTATCAAACCATTTGGTGCCAATGAAAACTACGAATCCCAGAAGGATCCATAGATGTGGGGTGATAGACACCTCTTGTAAAATCTCCCACATGGTACAATTAAAAAAAAAAAAAACTGTTAAATTCTTGAATACTAATGTGTTCAGACATTTTATTTATAAAAGAAAAAATTTTTACCTGCAATGATCAGTTCCTGCCAGTAGTGGTCTCTGTGTTTTTGGAGCCTGTCCTAGAACTAGCTCTTGTAGACCAGGCTGGCCTCAAACTCACAGAAATCCGCCTGTCTCTGCCTCCCGAGTGCTGAGATTAGAAGTGTGCACCACTACGGCCGGGCTGGTCTCGAACTCACAGAGATCAGCCTGCCTCTGCTTCCCAAGTGCTGGGATTAAAGGCGTGCACTACCACTGCCTGGCCAAGTCACTTTGTATCAGACCAAATCTGTTGCTGTGGCAGCTTTTGTTGCAAAACCGCAGGTACTTGAGCTTCTGCTAATTCAGGCAGTGGGGTTCTGCTGCAAACTTAGCCAAGGCAGGCAGAATGGGCCTGTGTCACCGAGTATGTCTCGGACTCGGCACTGGGGCCGGAGTCACGAACTAAAAAACAGCACCCAGGAGGGTGCTGTGTTAGCTAGTGGGCTACCCGCTTGAGTGGGGGGGGAAATAGCCCACGTTGGACGCCAAAATGTAAAGGCGTAAACAAATGCAGACAGATTGTAAATATATATATATATATATATATATATATATATATATATATATAGCTTTAATGTAGAAATAGACTTACAGAACCACCATTCCAGCGAAGACCAGGAAAGCAGAAGCAATGGCTGGGATCATGCTCGCCAAATTTATAGGCAGACATTTGCCTGAGGTGAACACGCCCCCCAAGGGGCGGGACCTATCCCACAACTATGGTTCTTTCCAACCAGTGACAGAGTAATGTTCCCACAGTATGGCAAGCTGAAAGCATCTGTGCTATTTTCAATACATAGTAAATTTTATATAAAAAGCTGGACTACTGGAGTAAAAGATATGGTTAAAGAATATAGAACATCTTAGGAGCATTAAGAGTTTAAATTCTTAGAGTTAATGTTCATTAAAGTGTTTTGATGATTTCTAGAAAAGAGAATTTCAATAATGAGTATAAAACCAGTACACTTATGAAGACGTATGATAGGGACATAAATTTATGTTACTTTTAACTTTTTATTTTATGTCTAAAAATAATATTAAATATACAAAAACAATATACAAATGCATAATGTTTAATCTGCTTAAGAAAAAAACTTATAAAATAAAAGTTAACAGACTGAAATATATCAAAATTTCAGGGATATAAGAACTTATTGCTGGTAATCAAAATAGCTGATGATTACCAAAATGATAGAAATGAAAACATTTAAATTATTTTTAAATAGCACTTACAGAATTTTGCAGTTCTCTTATTTGTTCTTTCTAGAAATCTGTAGGTCATCCTGTTACTCAATTTTGTGTTAGTATAAGTATGAGATAATAAATTTTCAATCAAAATATTTTATTGCTTCTCATTATTTAGTTCGCAGTCACTTGGGCTTATGACGATTTTGTATATCACATATTACTGAAGTAATTATGGAAAAATAGGTTTCATCCACTATCATTGGTGTTTTTGATTTTAGCCATTCTGACAGGTGTAAGATGATATCTCAAAATTGTCTTAATTTGCAATTCCCTGATCGCTAAGGAGGTTGAGCATGACCTTAAGTGTCTTTTGGCCATTTGAACTTCTTCTGTTGAGAATTCTCTGTTCAGATCAGTGCCCCATTTTTTAATTGGGTTAATTAGCATTTTAAAGTCTAGTTTCTTGAGTTCTTTATATATTTTGGAGATCAGACCTTTGTCAGTTGTGGGGTTGGTGAAGATCTTCTCCATTCAGTGGGTTGCCTTTTTCTCTTATTGACAGTGTCCTTTGCTTTACAGAAGCTTCTCAGTTTCAGTAGGTCCCATATTCAATGTTGCCCTTAATGTCTGTGTTGCTGGGGTTATACTTAGGAAGTGATCACCTATGCCCATATGTTGTAGG
Organism: Microtus oregoni; assembly: GCF_018167655.1. Taxonomy (NCBI): domain Eukaryota; kingdom Metazoa; phylum Chordata; class Mammalia; order Rodentia; family Cricetidae; genus Microtus; species Microtus oregoni. Next base: position 18,735,523 of record NW_024543089.1, read on the forward strand.
GTACTTCCCACTTTCTCTTCTACCAGGTTTAGTGTGTTCAGATTGATATTGAGGTCTTTGATCCATTTGGACTTGAGTTTTGTGCATGGTGATAGATATGGGTCTATTTTCATTCTTCTACAGGTTGACATCCAGTTGTGCCAGCACCATTTGTTGAAGATGCTTTTTTTCTTCTGTTGTATACTTTTAGCTCCTTTATTGAAAATGAGGTGTTCATAGGTTTGTGGGTTAATATCCGGGTCTTCTATACGATTCCATTGTTCGACTTCTCTGTTTTTTTTTTATTGAGAAAAGGAAAAGAAAAAAGAAAAAAGTTTCTGCCTCCTCCCATCCTCCCATTTCCCTCCAGCTCCCCCCACCCTTCTCCCCCTCTCCCCACTCCTCATCCCCTCCCTCTCCTGTCCAAAGAGTAGTCAGGGTTCCCTGCCCTGTGAAAAGTCGTCCAAGGTCCTCCCCCCTCCGTTCACGTCTAGGAAGGTGAACATCCAAACTGGCTAGGCTTCCACAAAGCTAGAACATGTAGTAGGATCAAAACCCCATGCCATTGTCCTTGGCTTCTCATCAGCCCTCATTGTTCGCCATGCTGACTTCTCCGTTTTTATGCCAATACCACACTGTTTTCATTACTGTAGCTCTGTAATAGAGTTTGAAGTCAGGGATGGTAATGCCTCCAGAAGTTCCTTTATTGTATAAGATTGTTTTGGCTATCCTGGGTTTTTTGTTTTTCCATATAAAGTTGATTATTGTCCTCTCAAGATCTGTGATGAATTTTGATGGGATTTTGATGGGGATTGCATTGAATCTATAAAGAAGACCTAATACCTATACTTCTTAATGTATTTCACAATATAGAAACAGAAGAGTCATTGCCAAATTCCTTTTATGAAGCTATAGTCACTCTGATACCAATACCACACAAAGACTCAACCAAGAAAGAGAATTACAGGCCAATCTCACTCATGAACATCAGTGCAAAAATCCTCAACAAAATACTGGCAAACCATATCCAAGAACACATTAGGAAAATTATCCATTATGATCAAGTAGGCTTCATCCCAGAGATGCAGGGCTGGTTCAACATATGAAAATCTATCAATGTAATCCATCATATAAATAAACTGAAAGAAAAAAAACCATATGATCATTTCATTACATGCTGAAAAAGCTTTTGACAAAATTCAACATCCCTTTATGATAAAAGTATTGAAGAGATTAGGGATTCAAGGGTCATACCTAAATATAGTAAAAGCTATTTACAGCAAACCGACAGCTAACATCAAACTAAACAGAGAGAAACTCAAAGCCATCCCGCTTAACTCAGGAACACGACAAGGCTGTCCACTCTCTCCATACCTCTTCAATATAGTGCTTGAAGTTTTAGCAATAGCAATAAGACAACATAAGGGGATCAAGGGGATTCGAATTGGAAAGGAAGAAGTTAAACTTTCGTTATTTGCAGATGATATGATAGTGTACATAAGCGACCCCCAAAACTCCCCCAAAGAACTTTTACAGCTGATAAACAGCTTTAGTAATGTGGCAGGATACAAGATCAACTCCAAAAAATCAGTCGCCCTCTTATACACAAAGGATATGGAAGCAGAGAGGGAAATCAGAGAAGCTTCACCTTTAACGATAGCCACAAACAGCATAAAATATCTTGGGGTAACTCTAACCAAGGAAGTGAAAGATCTATTTGACAAGAACTTTAAGGCATTGAAGAAAGAAATTGAAGAGGATACCAGAAAATGGAAGGATCTCTCTTGCTCTTGGATTGGGAGGATCAACATAGTAAAAATGGCAACTCTAGAGAGCTTTTAAAATGATAAGCAGTTTGGTCACAGCAGCCCAGGGTGCTGGCTCCACCTCTCTCTGCTTTTCAAAATGGCAGAGGTACTATTACCATCAGCTCTGAGACTGCCAGATAGGACTTGTGCTCACTACTTTAACTCTGAGAAGAACGTGCAGCACACAAATTCTTTTTATCTGAGTAATAGTTAAATCTTTCCTGCAGTGCACTGCTCGTCGCCTGGAAATATCTCTGTGTATGGAGGCAGGTATCCACCATGCTCTCCTGCTTGTGCAGCCCTAGTAGAACTGATTCTGCTCTCTGCCCAGGCAGGGAGTGCTGAGCATGGTCTCAACTACTTTCCTCCTGACCCAGTGGGCACAAAAGCACCCAGGCCCACAAACGCCAAAGTAGAAAACTTAGATGAAAAAGTGGCATAGTATGTTTAAAGTCACATATTAAATTTGAAGCAGTGTGTGGGCTAAAGAATAGTGTTTACCTCTGTAGTTTTAACTGTCATTTTATATATTATTCCTAATATTATATTGTTGACAATTTGAATCTAATACTTTTAGCCAATAGTTAAATAAATAAGAATACTACCAAGAGTTATTTTCTGTTTGATGAAGTCTTATAAGAAAAATAACTGATTTAAAATGTTAGTGTGGTTTGTGTGTGTGTGTGTGTGTGTGTGTGTGTGTGTATGTATGTATATGTGTTGTAATGTGGTGTGATATTATAAAAACAACTTGACCCTTAGCTACTGGATTTATAAAATCAAACATTGAACTCTACTTAGGAATTGAAGGGGCTACTATTCATTTTTTTTGTATGCTTGAGTAAAAATTATTTTTTCTCTTTCCTTTGTTGGGGTGAGAGGTGGCCTTTTTACTAATCTCCAAGAGCGCTTATGAATTAATTCAAGCCTGTTAAAACCTTTTCACTTGAAAGAACAGAGGGTGTTGTGCAATGGGACCTCTTTTAAAGAAGCAGAGCTTTGAAGGCACTGCCCTCTCTCTTCTCAAGCAAGTTATTTATTCTCAGGAAGAGAACATCAAAACCGTTCCAATTCTTTTTACTGGGGGAAGTGCTTCTTGTCTGTGTTTTATTTGGAGAATCAATCTGCCAAAATTACTTTAATCTTTTTATTATTCTTAAAAACTATAGAGGTTAAAACATACTCTCAGAGAGAAAAATAAGGCTACAGTGGAATTACAGTGTGCCTTTAAGGAACTTCCAAATGGGAAAATTGGAGCACATACTGAAACCTGCTGAACAAATGAATTTTCCAGAATTAGCAAACATCAGTGTTTATTTTTAACCTATTCAATTTACAATTTGTTACTACAAGTAAATACATCTGTAGAATTAAGAAGGTCACCCTCTGAAAACTGATGGCAGGACCCCCACGTAGGGAGGTCAAGCTGGTGTGGACAAGAGTCTTTACCCCTGCTTTCTAGTCTTTTTTGCTGCACTATAGTACTCTGCACGTTATGGAGAGAGAAACCTGGTCACTAATCCAGCCACAAAACACTCCACATGCAATCTCTTCTGACTGCAAGAAGTGCAGGGACAATAGCGACACAGAAGTCGTGGGCATGGTCAACCAATAGACCCATGCCGCTAGTCAGAGCCTATATCCAGTACTGCCTGGATGGCCAGAAACCAGAGACAGAATAGTTTAGAGAACTAGGGTAGAACTATACAATACTAAACAAAAAAAAAATCAATGAAAAGATTCCTAGTGATATTCTGCTTTACTCATTGATTGGTGCCCTGTCCAGTCATCAACAAGAGGCTTCCTCTGGCAACAGATAGAAGCAGGTGTAGAGTCCCACATCTAGATATTATGCAGAAAATGTCTAAACTGAAAGTTTCAACCAGGTCTCTTCACTCAGTTATAGGGGAGCCCTTCAGAAGAAGAGTAGGAGAATTGTGGGAATCAGAGAAGATGGAGGTCACCAGGAGAACATGGCCTACTAAATCAACCAAGCAGAGCTCTCACAGACTCACAGACTGAAGCAGAAAGCATAGAGTCAGTAAGTGTCTGAATCAGGCCCTCTGCATTATGCTATGGCTGTTATCTTGGTCATTTTGTGAGATGCCTAACAGTGTGTGTGGATGTGTCTCTGACTCTTTTGGCTGTCCTTGAGACTCATTTCTCCCTATTGCGTTGCCTTGTTCAAACTCAATATGAGGGACGGCTTTTGCCTTGTCTTAGTGTGTCTTGTTCTATCCTGTTTGAGTGTTGTGTCTTTGATATCTGCTTTTTTTCTGAAGAAAACACAGAAGGCAAATGTATCTGAGAGAGAGGGGAGGTTGGGGAGAGCTACGAGGAATAAGGGAAAGGAAATGTAGTTGGGATGCATTGTCAGAGAAAAGAATCTCTTTTCAATTTTTTTAAAAAAGATTTAAATAAAAAATAAAGCCAACTAAACTGATATTTAAAGAAATTTGTGAAATTTGGGGGTAGCAACTGTGGATTGTGAATTATTAAACTGGCTTCTTAATGCACTGAGGTTTCCATGTGTTTGCTGTGAAACTGTGCGAACAACATAGATTGTGTTAGGAGAGGGAATTTACATACTTAAACTCAACAGAAGATAAATACCTTCTATTTTCAACACAAGATGTGTCTTTACACTTCTCTTAAGTATTTTCAGCAAAGAATCTGTACTCCTTCTAAAGCTGAAGGCACTACCATCTCCTGAGTATTCACTGTAATTGTATAAATGATTATAGTATTAGTTGTAACCACACTAACATGTACAATAGAAACTTGGTGATACCCCTGGGAAATCTTACTCCAGTGAGTAAAAAATGCAAAATTCAAAACCTGTATTGAGACTTTTCTGCATCTTCCTGTAAAGGAAAGTGAAATGATTTCACAAGTTTCCAATACACAAACATGTCCAAGAAAATCAGAGAATAAAAGAATCATTTTTAATCCTAAGACATTTTCAGGTCATGTAAAAATTGTTTGTCAAATATGATTGTTCTCTGTCTGTTTTTAAACATCGTGATGTGTGGCTTTGAAATGCATTTCACTATACAGAAATTGGCAGTACATAGCAATTTATATGTAGATTCTAAAAGAGTGAATCGAGACCCCAAACCTCAAAGAAAGCCTGAACAAACACAATTATAAACCAGAATACAAAGTATTTTAGGTTTTTACAATCTACCAAGAAATGGTACTAGGAGGAATGAAGTATAAAATTTATTAAATACTCTGCTGCTCTAGGGAATTCACTTAAGAGTTTTAACCTTTCTTTTTTCTATTAGGGAAGAAATGATTAATTTATAAATATACATTATTCCTCTGAGAATGATGCGCCTTCACGTGGTATGTCATTTGAAGACTTACAAGGAACTTCTGCATATGTTTGCATGCTAAATGAGGCACAAACATTGCTTGTGTAAAATTGGGAACTCAGGGAAAAACTCTTTGTAATTGATGTTTGTCTTAGTAGCTTTTCTGTTGCTTAAATAAAACACCATGGATAAGGAAACTTGTAAAAGACAATTTCTAATTTACAGGTTACAATTTCAGAGAATCAGAGCCCATGATGGCACAGAAAGGCCTAGTGACAGGCACAGATGAGAGCCTTATTCTTAATCAACAAGTTGGGGACAGAAAGAGAAAGTAAACTGAAAATGGTATGAATCTTTACAAACCTATAATCCTGTGTCCCACCATGGCATACCTCTCCCAACAAGGCTACACTTCTTAATCCTATCCAAACAGTTCCAACAACTGGAAACCAAGTACTCAAACATGAACCTATGAGGGCTTGATGTGGGATTCCCCTCTGTATAGTGTGAATATGCTTTGTTACCACTGGTTAATAAAGAAGCTGCTGTGTGTCTCTGACAGTGCAGAATAGGGCAAGGCAGGAATTCAAGCAGATCAAGGAGAAAAAGAAGGCAAAGTCAGGGAGATGCCATGAAGCCGCCAAAAGGGACAGATGCTCCTGGAATCTTATGGATAAACCACAAGCCTCATGGTAAAATATAAAATAATAAAAATGGGTTAATTTAAAATGTAAGAGTTAATTAACAAAAAGCCCAAGCTAATAGGCCAAGCAGTGATTTTATAGTTTCTGTGTCTCGGTGGCCGGAAATGAATCAGCAATCTCCCGCTACAGGGGCCATTCTAATTTAAACCATAATGTTAATGAAAACCCCACATTTTGTTTTAATATTCTAAGTAATATAGTCAGCAAATGGAAGACCCACATACAAACTTAACTGGTCAGGGAATAACTTGGGTATATTGTGCAGGATAATAGGAAAGGAAAAACATCTCAAAAATATCATTCAAAAGGACAATAGCTGCGAAGAGGAAATATATTATTCCCACTTGGAGTCTAAGCAATGAACACTCAAACACAGTATTTAGAGATTTTCCTTGCTCTAGTGCCCCATAAGGGTCACTTTTCTCTACCTCTTTAGTGCTGCAGTCTAAAGTGGTTAAACAGAAAGCAAGAAACACCATGTACAATAAATCAGAACTTAAAACACACCATTGACTGAATGGAGCTTCATGAGGAGGAATTTCCAAAGGTTAATTATTTCTCTTGGGGTAGACACTAATCTCACAAGGAATTTGGGCATCCATCTATATCACAAAATAGGCTCATAACTTCTAAACTTGCAGTGATGTTTGCTACCCAAAGATTAGTTTGGAAGGACACCAGAGGAAACAAAACTTGAAACCAAGTTTACTTATTTTTCTTTTCTCTTTATTTTTGTAAGTGAAAGCATGTACATGGCAAGCCTTGTATTTAATCATCTCTGAATGTGAGGCTCCAAAGTGCTGCAAGGAGATTCCTAGCAAAGAATCCCAAATGTGCCCTGGTTTCAAAGCATTGCATGGGATTTACAACATTTATCATCTTTGCTAACAGAAGATATGTTCTTATCTGTGGGATCATCAGCTGGGCAATACTTATCACTCAAAAGTCAATCACCCGTCAGCTCTTGCTCCCCTTAGAACACTTATACATATCATTGTCAGCTAGCCAAAACAAAAGAGATCTACCCATTTGGAAGAAAACACTGAGCAATAAGGCATCTGAAAATGTACTGACAGTTAACAGTTCATAAGATTGTGTAAAATGACTCTGGTAATGGTCAAATGAAGTCGTTAGCTTGCAATGATAATACCTCAAAACTCTTCAGAGTTAAAGCAGAAATAGAAATAATAACACAGAGATCAGAAAGGGGATTCTGTCAATAGTTGAGAAAGGTCCAGTATATTCATCATTTAATAGATTTTACCTCTTCACACACATGAATATAACTGAATGAATATTTAATAACATGAAGCAGATTGCATGGCTTTCCTAATAGTTTTGGGGCTCTGTACTCTGTAAAAAGAATAGAGAGTGTTTTGTTTGAGTGTTTAATTTTCTAATTTCTTCTTTCCTTAAATAGCAGCAGTTTGGCCCTAGCTGACCAGTTACAGAAGCAGAGATACCTAAAACATTAGAAAAATGAATCATTCATTTACTACTCATAGCATGCAAAATAGTGCAATGTCTCTGACCAATTATACTCCAGGTTCTTCTGAAACTGAACAGGCACTTCCTACACACAGCAACACTGCAACTCTTGGGTAATTATCCCACAATAATGGAAATCTATGTCTGCACAACCATGTGTACACAAATATCCATTCCTGCTTTATTCTTAGTAATCCCACAATATAAGAAATCAAAATGTTCATCTAGTGGTAAATAAACCTTTGTACAAATGTAGTAAGAGCACCAATCCATAATAAAACGAGGAGAAAAAAATGACAAATACAACAACCTGTATAAAATAAAGGCCAATTTGCCAAATGAAAAAGTCCACTCTAAAAGATCACATACAGTCTAATAGCACTGACAAGTTTTAGAAGTGGACAATAGATTAGGGGTTGCTACAGGTTAGGAAAATGGCAGTGGGGTGTGGACAGTGACTGTACTTAAGTAGTAAATTACCAGTGCTTGCATTAGAACTGACCTGTATTTTCAGAGTTTTGTTTGCCAAATTTAAGTATGACAATAATCAGTTGAAGTTAATTAAATACATTAACTCATGTAAGGAATAAAATGTTAATAGTTTTAGAAAAATATATGAGTTTCCCAATATTTTACTATCATGATATAAAATGTTATTAGGGACAAAAGAATAGGAACAACAGTGTATCTCTGCATATTATTTCTTATATTTCTGTGTGAATATATCTCAAAATACAAAGTAAAACACTACAAAACAAAAATAAAAACATCATCTCTTGACATGAGTGTTTCAAATTTCCCTCTGAGCTCAACTTGGCTACATTTCCCAGACTAGGATGATTTTATTTCCTTTCTGTTCTTCTTTAACTGCAAATTGATTTTATTCATGCAATATATTCTGATTACTATTTTCCCTCCCTGTACTCTTCCCAGCTCCTCTTTGCCTCCCTTCACACAAGGGTCTACTTCCTTTCTGTCCTTCCTTAGATAAAAACAGGTAAATAAGAAATGATAAACTCTGATAAATCATAAGCAAACAAATCAAAATATGCTTAAACAACAGAATATTTTTCTTTCACATTCATCCTTGTGTACTCTCCAATTTCTTTCTTTAGTTCTTAAAACCACTGGTCACGTACGACTATTTCCAATTTTCCTCCTATTTGTATTTTCCCAGTTTTCTTTATGTTAATGTTTTTCTGATTAGTTGTTGCAATTAGAATAGATACTTTTCTTGCTTTATTACATTTAATCTATTATACTAGCATTGTGAGTTAACAATCTACCTCTTACATCATATTTGAAATTGTTATCTCCTGAAATAAATATATTATAAATATTGTGACAGCCTCTATCTCCAAACTTGTATGTTTGAGGTTCTCAGATTTACTAGAATCCTCATATTCATGTGGAATGACATTACCATGAAAAAAAAATCAAAGTTAGAAGACCTAAGTACTCTAAATTCAAAGCCTGCTACAAAGCTAAGATAATATAAAATGACGACAACAGCATAAGAACAGATAACCAAACTAATGGAATGGAATGAAGAGTTTAGAAATGAACCCATTTACTTATGGCTAATTAATTATTGACAAATAGCCATGCTTGCTTAATGGGGACAGAACACCATTTTTCAATAGATGCTTGGCCTGTTTCTATGTATAAAAGATGAATGTTAATTACAATTTCATAAGATAGACAAAAAATGACTAAAAATTAACCCACTACAAATATTAAAAGTAATGTGATAATAATTCTTTTGTGAAAACATTAAAATTAATCTTTATAACATGGGATTTGCCATGGATTGTTATATAGGCTATCCAAAATACAAGGAATAACAAAAATATAAATTGGATGTGATCAAGATTTTAAGAAAAATTAGCATGGGAAACAAATACCAAGAAATGGAAGTTCAAGGAATCTGATAGGTATTTCATATCCCTTATAGGTAAAGAATTCTAAAATACCAATAGCAATAATAAACAATAAAATATAGGGACCATGAAATTTTTTCCCTTTAATAAACATAAAATTTGACAAATAAGCAAAAGACATGAATAGCTCAAGAGACTACAATTCAAAACTACAATGAGACACTACTTCACGACTCAAATAACTATAATTAAAAACAAGCCAAGAAAATAAATGTGAGCCAGATTATAGGGACATTACAAATGTGTGCATTGCTAATACACTAAATCATCGAAGAATGAGATTTCTCCTGTTGTTGAAATACAGAGCAGCGGGCTGTGTCCCACCACCCGGCTAGCTTTACCCGAAATAATTACACGGAAACTGTATTATTTTAAACACTGCCTGACCCATTAGTTTCAGTTTCTTATTGGCTAGCTTTTACATATTGATCTAACCCATTTCTATTAATCTGTGTAGCCCACGAGCTGGCTTACCAGGAATGATCTTAACCTGCGTCTGTCTGGAGTGGGAGAATCATGGCGACTCCCTGACTCAGCTTCGTTCTCCCAGCATTCCGTTCTGTTTACTCCGCCTACCTAAGGGTTGGCCTATCAAATGGGTCTAGGCAGTTTCTTTATTAATAAGAAATCACTCCCACATCATTTCCCCTTTTTCTGTTTAAACAAAAAAGAAAGGCTTTAACTTTAACATAGTAAAATTACATATAGCAAAACAGTTATCAAGCAAGAATTACAGTTACAATATTTATATCTATTTTATCTTTTATCATAACTAAGGAAAACTATAACTATCTATTCATTCTTCAACTCCATCAAAGACTCCAGAAGGATATAATATTACCTAAGTAAACAAGAAATAAGAAAACTCTAGAAATGACAGAGACATCTTGCTGCCTGGACAGTCTCCCAAAGTTCTTTTGTATGGTTGGGGCATCCATCTTCAGCCTTCAGGCCCATAGTATCCAGCAGACATTTCTATGAAGCAGGAAATTTCAAAGACAGTTCAGTCACTTTCTGCTGTATCCTGCAGAATGTCTCGCAGACTCTTTCATGAGTCAGGAACCCTAAAAGACCATCTCACCTTTAGACAAGTTCAGCAGTCCTCTCTCTGCAGGTTCTCTGTGTCCAGTTTATGCAACAGTCCAGGCAAGAGCAGTTTCTTGCCCAAATGGCTATCAAACTCCATAAGCATCCTTTTTGATGCCCATCTTCCTCTCAAAGTAGATTGGTGTCGCCAGGAGCAGATATGTCTCATTGTCATGAAAAGTCCTAAGTTATTAAAATATTTTAAATGCCATATTCTGTAGCCTTTGAGAGATATGAAGAATGCCTATCTGAAATATATCTCTATATATCTAGAAAATCTAAGTAACATGACTACAAACTTGACTATTATTTATGATTATGCATCAACAACCTATATTTCCTAATTATACATTACATTTTAAAAATGAACTACACAATCAACCTTATTTAAGATCAGATATACATATACATATAATAAAATTGACCTTAAATCTCTATCAATAAAGCAAAATCTATACTAATGCAAATTATTCATATCTATATCATATCCCCCTTTAAATGTAAAAGAACATTTATAAACAATATTTTGGGAACATGGGCGCAATTTTTTTTCTCCAAACTGCTTTCTGCTGAATGGGGGCATCGTTAATTAGGTCTTTCACGGTATAACCTGTGTGCTAGTTTCATCACAGTTGGCAGTTGAGCGGAGCAATTTTCTGAAGATGTTCACAGCAACTTTTTGGGAGGTCGTGGTCTATCATACCAAATTGGGATAGAAGAAATCCACAGGGTCTGGTCCTCTGTGAAAACAAAAGAAGACCCTTTCTAAAGCATCATATCCTTAGACCCAAATTCTGAAGTCATACCCTCATGATATCCATTTTGGTTTAGCTTGGCAGCCCATGTAATGAAATGTCTCTCTGTACGTAGCTCCTTTACAGTCAAAAATTTTAAAGAAAACACAATGTACATAATCCAGACTCTCTGTGAATTTTTTTATTTTTATGTGGCTTATTTTTATTTTATTTCTCTTAATCTATAATTATCTGTACTCTGTCTCTTTAAAGATTTTACCTTATTTTTTTTACCATTAATTTTATTTTCTATATTTTTTTTCTTGTCTCTCTCAAGCCTACATACATTTATCCAACAGTGTGGTCTTTTATGTCTGAATCTGTTTTGTTGTGAATCTGTAACATTTTTTTTTACTATCCAGGAGCATTTTTTAAAATGTTAAGCATTTTTTAAAAACTTAAGTTGTACCATGTACGGATAATACGGTACTGCCTGTTTCCTGCCCAGTCGAAACCTTAACTGTGCTGTTTTTACGGTAATTACGGTAGTTCCTGCCTGAGACCAGCATCGTTCATCATGGCGGAGCTGAGCTGCTCCTGCCTCAGAGCCGTTTGGTGCCCCTGAGCCACATACAGTTCCAGGTACACAGCAGGCCATATTGCCATCAAGCAAGCCGTAGAGCTTTATTCCAAATGCTCCATTTAAAAGCTCTGTCTCCCACAGGAGCCAGACAGAGATCACAATGGCGGCACAGCCCAGAAAGCCGGCATTTTAAAACAGCCAGTTTTTTCCTGCTGTTGAGTCAGGACAATTTTTTTGCGGCACGCAACCCATAAACAGCAAAAAGCTGTCTTAAATTCTCTCTCTCTCCTTATTAAGCCCTCTCAGGTTTTATGTGGAGTTCATTAGCACGTTGGGTGCCACTCTATTGAAATACGGAGGAGCGGCGGGCTGTGTCCCGCCACCTGGCTAGCTTTACCCGAAATAATTACACGGAAACTGTATTATTTTAAACACTGCCTGACCCATTAGTTTCAGTTTCTTATTGGCTAGCTTTTACATATTGATCTAACCCATTTCTATTAATCTGTGTAGCCCAAGAGCTGGCTTATCAGGAATGATCTTAACCTGCATCTGTCTGGAGTGGGAGAATCATGGCGACTCCCTGACTCAGCTTCATTCTCCCAGCATTCCGTTCTGTTTACTCTGCCTACCTAAGGGTTGGCCTATCAAATGGGTCTAGGCAGTTTCTTTATTAATAAGAAATCACTCCCACATCATCCTGTCTTTTTACCAAAACAGTAATTTAAAAAAGAATACATTGCAACAATTTGGTGATGACTCAAAAATAAAATTATCCACAAGAGTCAAACATGGAAATTACCAACAGGCAGAGAAACTTCTAGAGATAGAAAGTGGATGTGTCAGGGACTGGAAAGAGTGAAACAAAGACTCCTTACAGATCTTTTTGGAGGGGGCAATGAAGAAATTAGGAAATGATGGTGATAATTGCATAATTGTGTAGGTATAATTGCTGTCACTGAATTGTATGCTTAAAATGAATAACATGGCAAAGAGTATTTTATGTGTATTTTCAATGGTTGGTGAGTAAATCTATAGTTAATTGGATTGGAAGTTGGTAGTAAGTTTGTTGAGCCATGAAAAAAGCAGCATTGGTGACGCCTTTTGGTGAAGGCATTCTGGATCTTTACAAAACGGTTCCTTTTATTTTAATTTTGTGGATATGTATATGTAGATAGTGTGTGCATGCATTTGGGTTCTGGGAAGGGAGTTGGCACGTCCCCTGGAAGTGGAGTCAGGGTACTTGTAAGCAACCAGATTTGAGCTGAGAATCCAACTCTGGTTGAGAGCTGCGTGTGTGCTTCATTACTGAGTCATCTCTCAGCCTATGTGTTTATGTCTTGGTTTATGGTTGGGACATGACTGCTTTTCCCCATAACCTTAGCTGTACACCAAAATATGTGAATTACACTGTATGGAATTTTAGTTAATATGTACCATAAAATGTAGAAATGCTTAAAATTATGTTATAGACAAACCAAATAATAAATTGATGAGCTTCAAAAAAATCGAGAAGGGTTTTCTTATTTTATTTATATTTTTAAACTTTAGCAGGAGAGTCAGACTTTCCCCCTATTTTCTGAAGATAGTTACAAATGATTTTGGGGGAAAACGTTTCACCTATGTGACATACGAAAACAAAGCAAGAATATTATCAAGTACTTCATCAAGTTGAAGTAATTGTGTGTGTGTGTGTGTGTGTGTGTGTGTGTGTGTGTGTGTGTGTGTGTTTCTGGGAATGGATTGACTCTGGCTATAATAATTGACAGTCCAAGCCCATCATTATATTTAAACTTTTACTTTTTCTTGGACTCCATTCTATTTTGTCTTATAGGACAATAGCCATCGGTCCTCAGAATTTTGTCATTAGTCATTTCTGAAATTATGCCACTAAAGTTTTTAGTAATTTTCCTAAAATTGAGGAGATGCCCTATTTTTTTCACTAAGATAAAACTGTAGCTATCTTCGTTATTCTGTTTCTTCCTAAAGATTCATGAGCCACATTATCTGTGACTATTTCTGATTTTCCATATTAAGAGTATTCATTTTTCTCCCAATGTATTTTTAATAAGTCCAATAGTGAGGAGCACTGCAATTTCAGTTCCTTCAAAGTGTGTAACGTGAATAGCAGCTACGCCTGTCATAACTGCCTTTATGACTGCAAAGTTTTTAAGTGACTAGGAGTCTGCTCCTATCAACTTTCACAACAGTTTCCTTCTCAGAGACATTTTCTTGGTTTTTCTTCAAATCATCTAACTTATCTTGGCTCTTCTCACTATTGATGCAGAATTCTTCTGGAACCTCCAACTTGTGCATGATTTCTCTAAATATACCAGTATCTAGAAAAGTTCAAACCACCACAATTCATTCTTACTTACTATGAGTTCTGAGCTCTGAACACCACACACAAAAATTTCCAATTCAGGGTTTCTCTGAAGTCATAAATATTCCATTTAGTAGCATATTAAAACATCAATTTCAACGTTGAGCTAACAATATCATGTGAAATGAGATTTGTAGTAGATGTGAGCTTGGATGATTGCTAGCAAGTTTGTTAACTTTATGGAAATCCTGCTGGATAGAAAACTCATGTGTGCTCCTTTCTGGTGCCTCAGATTGCTTTCATAGGAAATATTGTTCACCAAGCTGAAACTCTTGTGCACTGTGATTTATTTTTGTCCATATAAGGCTTTTGCCATTACAATCTAATGGTAATAGAAACAGTTATCTGCATGCTCTAAAGGCCTCATAACATTTTTTTTTCTGTCTCCTAAGGCATTGGCCTATTACAATGTATTTACATCTTGCATTTGAAACTTTTTAAGTTAAGCTTTTTATATTCATGGGTTGTAGTTATCTGTATCCACTTCAAATAATGTGGACAAATCTTATGATTCCTCTAAGGACCTAAATATATCTCCTTCCTGCATACACTCAGCCTAACTAGTGGTGTATGAGTAGAAACAATGTCGAATTTTATGAGGAATTTTTGTCCTTGCTATACACGGGTACACATCCACAACACTATAGCTGGAGTTGCAACATAAAATGAGGTTTATTGGGAACTTAAAAGCAGAGATGCAACCAAGTGCATTACTCCTCCTTCATCTTGGTATTGATAGAAAGACCAAGTGGGTAAAATACAGCAGATCAATCCTCTGTGCTTAGCTTCTGCTGTCAGGTGAGTTTTCTGTGGACCTGTTTCAACTTTGCTGGCCCAACAGCTTGCTAAACAGCAAAGGGGAAGAAGCAAGGAGCTTCTGACCTTTTCAGATTATTCTCTTTTCACTCCACCCCTTGACCTTTCATAGGTTATTAAGTATTTCTTTCCAGGAGAAAGTATGGATTTGGGATCAGGATGATACTTGAATAAATGCCAAGGAAGTCTCCTGGAGGTAGGAAAAACAGCAAGTTACTGTTTAAAACACTTAGTTGTTCATCTGAATTTTTAGGCTTTCCTTTTCTTTTGATGTATGGGCCAAGATGCTAGCAGGGAAAAAAATTGCACAATTTGTACAGGTACTTCATTTGTATTTTAATAAATAAAGTTTGCCTAAAGGTCAGAAAAGTAAAGCAGTTACACTGGCCAGCCTGAAAAACCAGGCAGCAATGACATACATCTTTAATCCCAATAGCCACAATGACACACACCTTTAATCCCAGTAACCCACACTAGTTTGCCATAGATACCAGGAAGTAGTGGTGCACACCATTAATTCCAGCACTAGAGAAATATAGAAGGCTGGAGGAGACAGCTCTGAGGCTCAATATCATTCTGTACAGTAAGATAGGACTTTTCTTATTTTTGAGAAGTTTGTCAAGATGGCACCCTGCTAATTGTATTCAATAGTGAATTTGTTACATTGAGAGAGAGAGAGAGGAGAGAGTATATGTGCTTAGTCAAAATTTAAAATATCCATTTTCAATAATGTGCAAAAAGACTAAACAATTGTTAGGACTTCCTCTTTTCAGTTAGAAACAGCAAAGTCAGAAACTTTTATTTAATAGAATGTGGATGCCTGTAAGGCAATAGTTCATTAGCTCCCAAGGTTTGTGTGGCATTGCCTTAGAATTCACCCTTACTTGGACATCTGTGCTTCAATGTCATATATTAAAATGAGAAGTTTCTCAATGACAAGCACTCTCAAAACATCGCTAATATTGTGAAGTGTTAAGACACCTGCTGTCTTATTCTACACCCTTTGGTGATAATGTCAAAAAAACCTCTTGTATAAAAATATACCATATTTCTTATTTAGTAAAGCTGCCTTGATTTTTTAAAAAAAAAATATTGTTAAATGGATGTGGAATATTACTCGAATATTACATAGGAAACATCTTTGTAACATCAATTTGTTTAGTTATTTTATTAAGATCAACGTTCTTTATAAGTCTTAAGAGTCAACCCTGAGTCTTTCAATACCACTGATTAATTAATTACTTTTCAGTGACCCATTGATCTCAGTGAGTGAAAACTTGCATAGTGCCCTGCATCCTCTGAAGCTTGGATGAAAAGAATACATTTTTTCCATTATATCGGGAAGTAACATTACTTTGGTATCATTGCCACTAATGATTTTTAATCTACTTCTGAGTCATGGCTTGGGCTACTAGTGATGGAAAAAGAAGAATCACAAAGAATTCATCTGACCAGTGTGTCATGAACATTCACATGAGTACATATTAATCACGAGACAGGAGAGCACAGAACAAACCTAATACACAGCTGTACTTTTCCCACTAAGGTGAATTAGCCAATTAAAACCTGACCTACTAAAACTTACTCTAAACATCGCCATCTATTTTTGTTTTTAGATACACACATTGGTTGCTTTGCTTGTTTGTTTGTTGTTTTGGTTTTGTTGGGATTTTTTTTTTGCTTTTTTGTTTTTTGCAATTTTCTCCAAAGCATAAGCCAAATATTTTTCAGGAATTTATGCCAATAAATTTGATAGTTGGGTTTTATTTCTGAGAAATCCCTTGCAACTGTTAACTCTTGATATTTTTCTTATTCATATTTCTTCTTGTGTCCAGTTTCCACATTATTTTCAGCTTACGAGATTCCTAATTTTTTTTTTTTTTTAGGTTACTCATTCCTCAAATCAGTCACTATGCTCAGCAAAGTGCCTCACTGGAATCATATCATCCTTCTCTCTGCTCCTTAGAAACAAGATTTTTGGATTTGCCTTCTGTGTACATCCATTCCTCACTATCTCTGCTATCCTTAGTCCAACCTCCTTCCCACTAGTGACTGACAACCATGTTTCTTTGCTTTATTTCTTCTCAAAGGAACACATCACTCTGAAGTTATAATCATGGATTTATTTTCCTGCTACCTCCCCAATGTCTGACTATATCTAAAGAGTACCCTAAAGTACACACCTAAACTTATAGTCCTGGAACACTAGTTATGTGACACAATCTGAAATAACAGGATACTCACAGACACCCCTTTTTTCCTTCCAATATTCTCAGAGAGGTTATTGCTGAATTGTACTGTTTCCAATGAGCCAGGGCCCAGAAAAGCATCCTGTGTGATCATTCTTTCTTGAGTGCCATTATATAAAAGAATCATTGACCCAATATTATAAATGTAAGGAAAATAAATCTAGGATTTATTTAAAGAAACCTGAAGTCAGAAGGATTATCTGGATGGGTGACTCATAAGTCATCTGTATTTAATTATTTTTACCCAAGAGTTGACTAAATGCTTCATATCAGGTGGCAGTTTTCCCACTTAGGGCAAGGTATCTTGCCTAAATTAAACTTTTCCTCTACCACATAATCTTAGCTGGTGAAGCACGCTTTTATGGAGGACTATTACAAAAAGTTAGCCCAAAGATCCTGAATGTAAACATTGCTAAGCTATATAACTGGTGAAATATTTTTAAAGGAGTTATAGTCCAAAGTATCAGAGAATGAATATACAAGTTAGTAATATAACTGTTCAAATTCTCTATGATATGGAAGGCAATTGTCTGAGCCTTGTATTAAAATGAAGCATATATAAAGTTGAGTTAAACAAAGGGAAACATCTAAGAATTATTAATTTCTAGGTGCCTTCTTTGACCTAGGAGTTACTAAGCCAAGAAATGTGAATAAAAGGAGATAAGCTATGACACAGACCAAGGAGCAATCAGAGAGACACTAGTTTGGGACCATTATAAGAAATTATGTGGATAAAGAGAAAGATAACTAAGAAGTGGGGAGATTAAAACATGCTTTCTTTGTATAGTATTGAAATATAAGTCTGGCAAGGAAGTCAAATATTAATATGACTGCTCCTGACTGAAGCATCTACCTTCTACAACTGATCATTGGATACTAGATCTTGTCATATTTTTCAAAGGCTCTGTTATCAACATGCTATGGGAAAAGACAGTAAAAAGAAAGCAGGGGACTGAAAAAGGACCATCTAGTGTCATCTGCCTCCCAGGCACCATTTGGTACACATGATTAGATGCTCTCTAGGACTGGTAAATGATCACTAACCTTTTCTCTGCTGTATACAGTCGGTGCCTGCAGGGAATCCTCTATGTGATAAGACCCTTAAATTATTCTTTTAAAAATGAATGTTTTGAGCAGAAAATTTCTTTAAAATGAAAAGGGCCAAAAGTCTGAGATTTACTGACTCTCACTCGGATTTTTACAAGATATGAGTTCACAGAGGTAGACATGTTCTTTCTTGTGGTCCACGGTTCCAGGTGTAAGTCAAATGACATTTGGATGGAGTAGTAAGAATTAGGAGGAAAACAAGAGTAGGAGATATATACACAACTTCAAAAAGACAGGGAAAGAGGGACATATCTGTACCACGGAGGCCAGGCTGCTTGTTTGTGCTTTATTCCTACCACCGGGTATCCCACAACTGTTTAATGCCAAAGAAAATCACACATAGGTCTCCATAAATTATAAAGCTGATTGGCCCATTAGCTCTGGCCTCTCACTGGCTAACTCTCACATCTTGATTAACCCATTTTTCTGATCTATGGTAGCCATGTGGCTCAGTACCTTCTTTTAGTAGGGCAGCTCACATCCTGTTGCTTCGGTGGTCTGGGCAGGAGTGGGAGGAATCAGCTTCCTCCTTCCCAGAATTTTCCTATTCTCATTACATCATTTCTACTTCCTGTCTGGTTTTCCCACCTATACTTCCTGCCTGGCCAATCAGTATTTATTTAAAACATGATTGACAGAATACAGACAATTCTCCCATACCACATTCACTATCTTACACTTTATTATCCCTCTTCCTTAATATTCACCATTGCCAATTGTGATCTGTGGGCAAATTAAGCATTTTCAACATAAATGTATTGCATGCTATATTAGTTGGTTTCTTATCACTATGTTCAAAATGCCTGAGAGGAACAACTCAACAGAGGGAAGGTTTATTTTGGCTCATGGTTACCTTTGTTGGTGGTGATGTACATATATATTCACACCAGACACCAATATCATTGAGCTTCTTCCTCAGTCACTCCCTCCCTCATTTTTTGAGACAAAGTTTCTCACTGAACCTGGAATACAACAAATGAACTAGCCGAGCTGGCCAGCAAACCCAATTATCCTCCTGTCTTTGTCTCCCCAGAACTGGTTTAACCCCAATGTATCCATGGGAGATGGATATTGAAGTCTTTTCCTCATATTTACATAGTAATCACCTTATCAAAAGAATTATCTCTTAGACTTAACTCACTATTTAAGGGAGTTCTAGCCATCTATGTTGGAGAAGGCAGGGTAGCAGCCCTAGGTCCCTCCAGAGTAGTTAAGGCATAGGCAATAACTTGTTCTTTATATCTTAGTAGACCAGAAACAGAGAGATCAGGCTAAAAACAGCATGGACATAACCTTCAAAGGCCTACCCTTTTTAATGTCCTTCCATCAATCAGTATCTACCTCTTAAAAGGCTCCAAAGTTTTTAACCACAATTTGGGCACTTAACATGCAATTTACTATACTAGATATGAGAGGGCTCAACCTGTGCCATTAACATTTGTTTTGCCTTATACAAAATGAAATGAGTTACTCTCCAATTTACCCTTCAAAACATTATCTTCACCATGTTAATTAACCTAACCAAATGAATAATATCTCAAAGATATTTTTTCCTTTCCATATTAGTTGGACTTGATATATTTTTATACATGAAAATGACATTGTATAGTGTGGTGAGCATTGCTCATCATTATGGTATTATTCATTATAATTACATATTTCCAACAAATGCTGTCTTACACCCCATGAAAGATGGTAATCATGAATTATTAACCTTACTACTATATGATAAGGCAAAACATGTTTCCACAGCTAGGGTCAAAGTTTCTCCTCTAATCTATCTTTTGAATAGAATAAATCCTCTTTAGAAAAAAGATATATTGACTTCATATTTGTATCAGCACTGTATATAGAATAGACATAGGCTCAGAACTGACCCTGAATAAAGTGTACAAAATAAAAAAGAATAAACCAGCAGTTCTCAACATGTGGGTTACATAACCCCTTTTGGAATCAAACACATCTTTTACGGGGTCACCTAAAACTATCAGAAAACACAATTCATACAATTCATAACAGTAGCAAAATTATAGTTATTAAGGAGCAACAAAAACTATTTTGTGGTGGGGGGGTGCCACCAGTGTCATGAACTACGAATATATGATTGGATGAATGACAATGAAAACTCCTAATGTACTTGTAATTCTGCAAAGAGGAAAACAAGTACTTTCTTTGAGGGATCAAAGTACCATTACTAAACTGTGTTAACTCATCTGGACCACTGAGAAAATGAAGCAAAGCAACACTACTGGATAGACAAAAGCATGTAAATAACACAGTAACAAGAATCCTTGCATCTCACTCATTTTATCTTTAGAAAGTAAGAAAGGCATTCTGTTTCCTGACAAATACTTTGTGTCAAGTATTGATTGATCTCTATCAATTTTAGCTTTGAAATAATAAAAAGGGTGATACATAGACAAAGAGCTGGCTGCACAATATGTAGGTCTAGAACATTCATCAGTGTGAGCAGCTATAACTAAAAATCATCAAGAAAGAGTAGTTTACCAATATCAAAGTATCGTTCTCAGCTCTAATGAAAACGAGAAATTAAATCTAAGACTCTTGTTCACTTCTAGTCACAATTCATCACACTGTCAAAGAAAATAAAATGCTACATGCCTAATCTTCCCAGTTAACCATAACCTAAACAGTGCAATCACATTGGTGCTGAAAAGTGATGAGAATTAGAGAAGAAATTAATGTAAAATTTTCTGTACCAATAAATGGTATCATTCATATTTTAAATCTGATACATATTAAGTGAATTAGTGATAATTATTTCTTGTTGGACACATTGTTATTCTTAGAGTTCTAGTGATTTTTAAGTATATATGGAAAGATAAAAATCAATTAGCAAACTAAATCTCACAATTAAAATAAACACCCAGTGATAATTTTATATACAATAAAAAGTAAAAAAAAACTGCTTTATAACACAAAAAATAGGAGATGACAGATAAGTATAAAACTTATCAAAACACTTTAAAAATTCTTCTTCCATAAAGAGTGGATCCATGTGCAGATAGAAAATTATAACTAATATAAAATATATAAATGAAAATATATAATTAAATATAAAGCTGTAGGCAGAGATTTCCTGTCCTGCAGTTCCTCTCAAATAAACATACTGTCAATAGCTCAGGCTTATTACTAACTAGCACTTTCTTTTAAAATTAACCCATTTCTATTCATCTGTGTATCGTCACGTGACTTGTGGCTTTACCTGTCTTCCAGAATGTTTTGATTCCTCTGTATTACCTGGCAAATCCTCTAACTCTACCTTCTTCTTACCAGAATTCTAGTCTGGCTCTCACACCTAACTTTATTCCATTCAGCTATTGGCCAGCCAGGTTCTTTACTAAGCAATTCTGATGCGGGATTTTCCTCTGTATACTGCTGGTTAATAAAGAAGCTGCCTTGGGTCTATCACAGGGCAATATAGAGTAAGGCAGAAATTCCAAGAAGAGATAGAGGAGAAAGTAGGTGGAGTCAGTGAGAAGGCATGTAGCTCCCAGAGGAGACAGATGCCTGTGAACTTTACCAGTAAACCATGAGCCTTATGGTAAAATATAAACTAATAAAAATTGGTTAATTTAAGATATAAGAGCTAGCTAGCAATATGCCTAAGTAACAGGGAAGCATTGTTTTAATTAATACAGTCTGTGTGATTATTTCGATTCAAGGCAGCCAGGAACGAATTAGCAATCTCTGCCTACACAAATCATAGCAACATATATTTGCACAGTTTATAGGACTATTCCACAAAGCCTATTTTTTAAATAACTGTTTTAAACTCAGCTATTAGTACTAGAATAAAACACAAAAACACAGTCCTTCTCTTATGGTACAAAAATTAATTATAAAATTATAAATACCAGGCCATATGTCTTAAGATGAGGAGGAAGAGTGTCCAATATAGAGATACCTCAAACCTCCTGGGACTGATAAGAAAATCACAAGATTTCATACTGATTATGTATGTGTGATAAAGAAAAAGATTACCCATTCGTTTATGAAATTGTGAAGATTTTGGAAAGTCTATCTTAGAAACAGAACAAAGACCAAATACATAATTACTACGCACACTTCCTCTAAACCATTCTCTCAAATATGCATTATTATTATTTTCAAAATCACATCCTTTCATAGAAGAAAATTATATTTAGATAAAATCAGACAATGAAAGAAAAAGAAAAGAATAGAGAACATCCATTTTCTTATATGCTTTGGAATTTCCTTAAAGTTTGCATTCATGAACATGCCAATGGAAAGATTGATTTTCTTATTTTCTTTGATAATCTCACATAAATTTATTAATTTTCGCTATTCAATTTAACTATCATCAATATTGATCCTTCACCCATTCTTTCTCTTATGGGAAATCAATTTGTATGTGGAAATGTTGGAGAATTCACCATTTCTGCTCTACATTCTTTTCCCTGAATACTGTCTGCTTTGCCATAAAAGTGGTAAACTTAGATTTCTTTTCTGTATCATACTTCATTATTTCTGGCTGTTTTCTTGGCTTAGGCCTTGTTTTCATTTTAATCTTGACCGTATGAGTATATTGCTCTTTACAACCAAGTATTTCCCTTCATTCTCTGAAGTGGGAAGGCATCAATCAGTGGTATCAGCCCTTCTATCCTTGAATTTTTAAAGTTTCACAAAAAAGCATTCCTGATTTCCCTGTCCCCCTACTCAAAACCTCTACTAGCTAACGTATTTCTATGCATATCTATTTGGGTGCCTGCCTGTCTATCTATCTCTCTATCATTTATTGATCTAGCATCTATCTACCTATCATCTATGCATGTAAATTTTTCTCCTATAACATATATCACTAATCATCTATATCTGTCTATCTATCTATCTATCTATCTATCTATCTATCTATCTATTTACTTATCCATCCCTCCTCCTCCCTTTCCTTCCTCCTTTCCCACACTGTCTTAAACAAATAGAACATATTTCTACTCTGATGTGGCCACATATGTTAAATTCTAATTTCAGAGTTCTAAACAGGAAGTTGTTTTTGGAAAGAAAATCACTCTACCCATTTCTTTTGCTTTTTTTTTTTTTTTTTTTTTTTTTTTTTTTTTTTTTTTTTTTAACAAAGAAACTCTCCTGAACACTTTTAGTGCACATACTGCCAGAGGGGAAAAATATTCTGATGGCAGTTTCTGTTGGTAAATAGGCACCATATGTTATAGTCTTCTTATATTCATCCAACAGACATAAAGGCACCTACTTTAGTCCTAATTGTGGACAGGTTGTAGGAATATAAACATTTCATTGGCAAGTAAATGGCATAATGAAAATTCTCCTAAGTGTTGTATTATTAGATTCTTAATCTCATGAAAAATACGCATAGAAAGCCAACATTAATGTTGTGTGTATTTATATTCAGGAGACTAAAGAAAGTATGGGAATATGTGTATTTGATTAGACTTTTTAGAAATGAGCAGAATTCCCTAAAGTTGAAAAGGTAAAGATTTAACAATATCTATAACAAATATATTGAATGATTGATGAAACAAAAGTAGTTCTAAAGTATCCAAGGATTCTTGCTGCTCAAAAAGTTCTACTTCAATGACCAACAATGTGGGCACTCAGCTCTCATGATTACCTTCTTTAGTATTTATTCCAGTTTTGGAAGTCACACTGTTTCTTCCTTTATTTTTCTTTCTTTTTTTTCCTTTTTTTTATTTTTTCCATTCAAAAATGTACACTTCTTCCCCTCCTCCCATTCCCCTCCCACTCCTCTACTCACCCTCCTCCCTCCCCTTCCATCCTTAAGAGAGGGCAGGGAACCCTGCCTTGTGGGAAGCCCAAGGCCCTCCCCGCTACATCCAGGACTAGGAAGCTTTGCATCCAAATAGACTAGAGTCCCAAAAAGCCAGTACATGTAGTAGAAACAAGTCCCAGTGCCTTTATCAATGGCTTCTCAGTTAGCCCCCATTGTCAGCCACATTCAGAGAGTTCGGTTTGATCACATGCTCATTCAGTCCTGGTTCAGTTTGATTTGGTGAGCTCCCATTAGAACAGGCTCATTGTCATAGTGGGTGGACCAACCCAAGGTCCAGACTTCCTTGCACAAATTCTCCATCCTTCTGTTCTTCAACTGGTCCTTGGGAGCTCAGTCCTTTGCTCTGATGATGAGGGTCTCTGTCTCTATCTCCATCTGTAGCTGGACCAAGATTCTATGGTGATATTCGAGATAAGCATCTGTGTGATAGTGGGGCAAGGCCAGTTCAGGCACCCTCTGCACTGCTGCCCAAGGACCTAGCTGGGGACATCCCTGTTGACACCTGGGATCTTCTCAAGACCCAAGTCTCTTGTCAACCCTAAAATGGCTCCCTTAACGTAGATATATTCTTCCCTGCTCCTATATCTGACCTTCCTCCATCTCTACCCTCCCACTCCCCCAAGCTCTCTCCAGTCTTTCCCTTTTCCCTTCTCTCCCCCCTTCTCCCCTTCTCCCACCCCTACTCCCACTCCTACCCCCACTCCCATGCTCCCAACTTTTGCCCAGCAATCTTGTTTCCTTCCAATTTCCAGGAGGATCCATATATGTTTTTCTTATTATTTGGAATCTCTAGGCTTGCGAACTATAGGCTTAATGTCCTTTGTTTATGGCTAGAGTCCACTAATGAGTGAGTACATAGCATATTCATCTTTTTGCGTCTGGGTTATCTTACTCAGGATAGTGTTTTCTATTTCCATCCATTTGCATGCAAAATTCAAGATGTCATTGTTTTTTACCGCTGAGTAGTACTCTAAGGTGTATATATTCTACACTTTCTTT
Source organism: Microtus oregoni (assembly GCF_018167655.1). Lineage (NCBI taxonomy): Eukaryota > Metazoa > Chordata > Mammalia > Rodentia > Cricetidae > Microtus > Microtus oregoni. Next base: position 18,760,525 of record NW_024543089.1, read on the forward strand.
ATCCATTTTTCTATTAAGGGGAAATCTAGGTTGTTTCCAGCTTCTGGCTATTACAAATAATGCTGCTATTAACATAGTTGAACAAATACTTTTGTAGTATGATTGGGCATCAAGTCCTTGGTCCAGGAACAGTTCCTGCTCCTGAAATGAGGCTTTCCAACCAGAGAGGTGAGTGTCTGCCCACCGGGCCGAAGGTCCCTGAAAGGGAGTGCACAGTACCTCTTGCTCTTTCTTTCTTTCTTTCTTTCTTTCTTTCTTTTTTTTCTTTTTTGAGCTTTTGGAGCCTGTCCTGGAACTCATTCTGTAGATCTTGAACTCACAGAGATCCTCCTGTCTTTCCTTTGCAAATGCTGGGTTTACAGGCATGTGCTACCACCACCTGACTTACACTGTTTTTAAGCCACAGTGGTAACTGAGCATGGTGAAGATATAAAGACCTAGGAATTCTGGCCCAACATGGCCATTATACTCTCTGGAGATTCTTAACCATACTGGAAGAGGCTTTGTGGAGTCTCCATTGCTATTTACCTACTCACATGATCTAATTTTGCCTTCTAAGACTGTTTAATCATAAATCACATTTTTATAACCACCTTGCAATTTCAGCTCAGTCTCAATATATGGATACCACAGACACTTGACATAAGAAATTAAGTCATCAGCTGGGGGGGGTGCTTTAATCCACAATAAATAATGGCATTATTGCTGCACATTGGTTTGAGATTTTTAGCCAGTAAAGCAGCAATTAGTAATTTGAAGCTGGAAAGATTTATCAGGGAACCAGAACACTTATAGATCAGGCATTGTGATTCAAGTAGAAAATAGAATATATAACGTTATGAATCTTTGTTTGTCCTGCCAACAAGCCACCCAAATTATGACATAGAGACTTGTCATTAATTATGAATGCTTGGCAGATAGCTTCGACTTATTTTCTAACTAGCTCTTATTTAAATTAATCCATATCTTTCTATCTATTTTCTTTTGTGTGACTCAGTTACCTTTACTTTGGAATGTCCATGCTGCTTGCTCTGCATCCCTGGTGTCTCCTATTTCTTCCTCACAACATCTTCTGTGCCTGCAAATCCTGCCTAGCTGTTGACCATTCAACACTTTATTAAAACAATTACAGTGACATCTCTTTATGCAGTGTAATCAAATATCTCTCAATATTTCCCTCTTTTGTCTAAATAAAAAAAAAGATTTTTAATTCTAACATGGTCAAAACACATACAATAAGAACAATTATCAAGTATGGATGATATTTACAATATTTTGGCAGATTCAAAGAAAATACTTCATTATTTATTCTACATTGGTGAGTCCAAAGATTTTACTTAGTTTACTTTCTATCATAAAAGTACTGTCTAATCTTCAACTTCATCAAAGACCACAGAAGGATATACCGTTACCTGAATACACAAGAAATGTAGTGCAATATCCTTCCAAGCCTGTAGAAACAGTGGACATATGACTATCTGGACAGTCATCATCCAAATTTCCTCAGAAACACTGAGGCATCCATCTCTGTGCTATAGGCCAACAATAACTGACAGAGTTTTCTATGAAGAAAGAATTTGAAGGAATATAACATCTAGTGTTGGCAAAGTTTATCAGTCACTTTTCTATGTGTCAGTGCACATATCTGGCAGACTTTTATATAGAGGAGGAATTTTGAAGGATTGTCCTACCATATCTTGGCAAAATCTAATGATCTTTTTATTTTGTATTCCGATTGTCCAGTTTGTACAGTGTAGTGTCAGCAGTCAAAGAAGGAACAGGTTCTTTTGCCAGTGTATAACATTCCCACAATGGAAGCAAGCTCCATAAGAAGTTTGATGCCCATCATCTTCTCTAAAATAAATTGGTACTGCCAGGAGCAGACCAGCTCACTGTCATAAAAAGTTATTAATCATCTTACATACCATATACTATTGTTTCAAGACTATCTATCTAAATATATATATTTAATCTTGAAAACTGTCTAACTCCAAGTTTGATTATTGTAGATGACTACTAAGCTGCATTTCTTAATTATATATTACATTTTTAAATAAGCTGCATAAGCACAATACCACAAATAAGAGTAGAAACATACATTTAGGGTAACAAAAGTAACATTACATTTGCACCAATATACCAAAATCCATATCAATGTACAATATTTGATGCTAATAGTTGTCTTTGTTTTCTTTATTCCTATATAGCCCCTAAACAATGACAACCATCCATAACCCACTGAATAATCCAAAAACACCTACCTCATCTCTTGGAAATATGAGTGTTGTACTCTCTAGACTGCTTCTCATTCTCTGAGGGCTCTAAAAACTTTGGAAGGACTTAAGAAAATTAGGATAATAGTTAAGTCTGGACTAGAATAGTCTATGAGGCTGGACTATCTCAGTAATCATTCTTGAAGCAGTTTTGGATGTACAACTCTAAGGAAACTGACAGAGGCACTCTGAGAGGTAGAATCACTTGAGCTAAAAATTGTCATTGGTGTCTGATCCTCTTACTCTGAAAATAAATTTTCAAACATAATGTACATATTTAAATTAACAAAAATATGGATTGTGTACTTACACAAGCCAGCCAAAGATGTTTTCTGTTTTATTTGGCGGCAGATAAAATATATATCCCTTGGCTTCTAGTTTTTCTAGCTTTATTCCTTTATGTCTGTAGCCAGAATTTTCAGGGGGTCTCCCCCAATCTAATCTGATCTTTATCAACCTTGAATGAATCCACAGTTTTTTGATTTCTGGAAAAACAAAAGCTTAACCTCTTGCCTAATGTAACATATTTTAGCAACAATTTTATACATTTTTAAAAATATATAGATTGGTTTAACTTAGTAGTTTTTATAATCTAATGTCTTTCAGCAGCTATTGTTTGCTCATCAGCAATCAAAAAAGGTAAAGTCAAAACAACACCATACAGGATCCAGACTCCCTGTGTATTTCCCATCTCTATGTGCCTTATTATTTATAAATGATTTACTTTTTTCTATGACTATCTGTACCTATTTTCTTTCTTAAGCATATGCATATTTTTAAACACACTGTAACCTATTTGGAGGTTTTTCTTCTTGTCTGGATCTATCTTTATTAAGCATTTGCAGCATTCTTGAATCAAGAGACAAATCTTCAATCTTAAATTTAAAATCTTAAATCTTAAATTTGTCAGCTGCCCATGTGGCTCAGCTTAGTGCATGATAATATCACATGGTACTGGCTACTGGTTCCAGAATGCATTTGGTTCTTAGTGGGGAATTGATATAAAATTTACATTGTCCAGCATGATATAGAACACTAAACAAGCAAACAAAACACTCCACTCCATTGCTGCAAGCTTTACTAGGTGTGTTCCACTCTTTCTTCTACCCAATTGTGTTCTTCGTTTCTTTAAGAAGTGTTGATCCCTGAAAGGCATCTTGAACCCCACATTCCAAATCTGTTAGTGGTGATACCAAGCAATGATTAAATCATTAAAAAAAAATGATCACTTACTATGATGGCACTGGTAATGCTTTCTTCTTGTCAAAAAGTTACAGTTAGTGAAATACAGTTTGAAAGTGATTTCTTTTGCATTTCTGAGAAAGAGAAATTCTGTCATCTATAAAATCACCTAATTATTAAGTGCCAAGATAAAAATGTGTGTGTGCATGAGGTAGCTGTATGTAGGCCACATGCATGTCTGTGTGTGAACATATGTCTGTAGAAGCCATGTGTTTGTGTGTCTATATGTGTTTACTTGTGCAAAGGTCAGAGCTCACCAGCAGGCACCTTCCTCACTTGCTTGCCACCTTAGTGTTTGAACACGGTCTCTCACTGAACCTGGAGTTTGTGTCTTGGCTAGAGAACATAAAAAGAAGCCTCCGAGAATCACCTTCTTTACTTCTTCATAGCTAGGGTTATAGGCACACACCACATTTATCTTTCTTATAAGAATTCTATTCATCCAATTTCATCTATTCCTACTTGTGCAGCAAGCACTGTATCAACTAAGTCATGTCCAGAACCCCTAAACACTGTGTTTCAACTATTCATTTCAGTTACTGTAGGAGTTTTCTATATCTTATGTTCATTATTAAGACAGAGTTCATTCCTAGGTAAATAGAACCTCTGTTGTACATGCGCTAAGTGGAATAATATTGATGCTTCTAAAACAGATACTGCATATGAATTGACTAAGATACAACACACACACACACACACATATAAGATAACAAAACAACTAAAATATTTATTATTGAATAGCTACTAAATACATGTAATGCAGGCTAAGAAGAAAGCTATCAATCAAAAAAATCATGTGAAGCAGTGGGTATAGAAAGAAGATACTTATAGACTCATATATTATCTATATTTTTGATATAAACTGTCTGAGAAAAGTGGCTTCAGAAAGGAATTGTTTATTACACCTAACAGATTCAAAACTAGAGTGCATGCTGGGAGGGCAAAGCTTGGGGGAAGGAGTGGCTCACCAATGTAAATGCAGGATCTTGAGTCAGCAAGTTCCATCATTTCTGTAGTCTGGAAGTTCTCTGCTTCCTGACTGATATAGAGAGCTGCTATAAAACCTCAGGCTGTACTGCTCTATTCCTAGTTCTGTCAAATGAACCCTAAGCCCAAAAGGCTTCACAGCCATCCAAAATAGTGCCATCAACTAAGGATCAAGTGTTCAGAAAAGAGCATATGAGGACACTTCACATTCTTATGAAAATAATCACTAACATTAAAACTTCATGGACTGGGGTGGTGGCTCTGAGAACTAAGGCACCTTCATGTAAGCCTGGCAACCTCATTGACCTTTAGATACCACAAACTGGCAAGGTGGGTGGAACGTCCTTCAAAAATTGTCCTCTGACTCAAACATGTGAGCCACCACATGCACATAAGCCCCCCGACACACACATGCACATGCGCATACACACACAGACAAACACACACACACACACACACACACACACAAAATTATACCCAGACAAAGTGGTCATCCTTGAAAGTCTATACATATAAATAACAAAATAAATTCAGAGTGTTGCATGTAAATATTTTTGCATCTATACATGTGCAACAATAATGATCAAAGAATAAGAGGCCATCAATTAGAGAGCACCTGAGGGCAGGACATAGGAGGGCCTGGGGGACAGAAAGAAGAAGGGAAGTAATATAATTATATTTTAATTTAAAGTACATTTAAATAGAAATTTTGATAATAATATTAATCAAACTAATCGGAAACAAAAAATTTCATAAAAATAAGGAATTATTGAGAATTGGAAGCTAGTGAGGAAAGAGTACAAGTACAGTGTGTGGCTCTTAAGCCCTATGAACAAAATGCTTTACAAAGGGAAGAATGGAAAAATCCTCCGAATGCCGATTCAGATAAGAACCTTGATTAACATCTTGATCTCACCAGGTGGAGGTCATTTTTATAATGCTGCAGTTTCAACAAGGGGATTGAGAAAGGGGGAGCAAGGAAATACACCTAGCTTCTGCATACCCCTCTTTGTCAAAAAAACAAAATAGAACAAAAAAAGTTTGTTAGAAAGAGTGCAGAGATGTGTAAAAGTTGATGAACTTAATAAATGCAAAACATTGTTCTATGTTGAAGGAGCTGCGGGCTGCGTTCCTGCCACCCGGCTCCCGGCCGCCTGGCTAGCTTATGCCCCGAAATAACATCACAAAAACTGTATTCTTTTAAACACTGCTTGGCCCATTAGCTCTAGTCCTTATTGGCTAATTCTGTTATCCCAATCAACCCATCTCTAATAAACTGTGTAGCACCAGTCTTACTGGGAAAGAATCAGCATGACTGACCTGGTGCCTTGCTTCATCGTGTCTGCCCTGGAGAACAGCGGCCTGGCATCTTATCTCACTTCCTCTTCCTCCCGGCATTCTGTTCTGTTTACTCCACCCATCTATGTTCTAACCTATGAGGCCAAACAGTTTCTTTATTAATTAACCAATGACCTTCCTCCATCAGTTCGAAGATGTATACTATACAAAGATCTTTTGAATGAATTCCCTTTTGGCCATCAAACAGGGTTTATGAAGAATGATCACTAATGGAACTGAACTATTCTGCTTTGCAATGCTTGCTTTTCCATCCACAGTTTTTACCGAGACTTTAATACCACAGTGTCATTTTTAAAGATTCCTGTTTTTCTGTCAAGTAGTTTAAATTATGATCTGCTCTCTTAAACACCTGCTCACTTGTAATATTCTTTAAAATAGCTCATTGTTAAAACTCCTAAGTTAACTTCTACTCTCTTAACAGGTTAAACACTGGCACTTAACTCCTAAAGTATATTAGCTACAAATTGAACATTAAGTAAAATGTACTCAAGGCTATTTAAGGCTTTAGTGCCTTCTTAAAAGGTATGATATTTGCAATCAGATGTGGTTTATATTAGCTATTACAGAAATAACTACAGAAAAATATTTCTAATTGATATTAGAAAATATTTCTCTTTAGTCAGTAGCTGAATCTAAGCACAGGTTCAGATTAAAGTCAATAGATCTTTAGCTCATTTATTTTTTAGCTATTATTATTAGTTAGAGGATAAGCAGATCTCTGGAATGCATGCTATATTTACCTGGAGCTTCCCATCAGCACGTGGTTTTCTGGCAAGTACCTGTCTGTACACCTGAACAACTGCTCCCATTGCAGTAGTAAGTGGACAGCTAATTCCTTCTTGGGCTCCTGACAGTAACTGCATTACCACTTACCTTTCTAATTCCCCATCCTGCTGCCCAGAGATGAGTTCTAAATGCCCAGGGCTCAAGGTGAAGAGATTGAAGCTAAGGCGAAGAGTTATCCCAATTTCCAATGAATTTGTATTGTTAACAATTTAACTTTTCAAAGGATTTTGGAGTAAGCAATCAACCCTTTGCTGGATCTGAGTAGGACACAAGACTGAGATTGCTGAATCAATATGTGGAAACCTGACTGACAATTTAGGTAATTTGATGCAGGATCTGGGACAACAACTGGAGATAAATTACTTAACACAGTTGGGAACCAAAATTGTGTTCAGAAAGGGAGACATGTTTTCCTGAGAGGAGTGAAGAGAATTGTACTCACAGGGAAGTGATAGACACAAACAAAACACTTATAAACAGTATCCCATATGCAACTATGTGAGTTCTGATAGATATTTTTCAATTGCTTTTGTAAGTACTGGGGAAGTATGCTAAAATATGTAAATCAAGAATGTTATCAATGTTTCCATGAGAAGAACATAACCATAACTGTAGACAGTTGGGACTGAAGTATTAGGAAACCATTATATCATGAAAAGAAAAATGAAGTACATATAAGTCATATTTTGACTAAAATATAAAACTTTTAGAACTCAAAGTAATTTTTAAAATAATTAATGCTAAAATGTTCCATTGAAGGTTGTAAATTTAACAAATGTGTATTTACATTTTAACAATGTCTCTTAAACTATTAGCTCACTTTTAAACAAAAATTACAATTGTGTGTGTGCGTGTATACATGCACATACATGTGTCATAGCATCCTGTGGAGATTATAGGACAACTTGTCAGAGTGGGTTTCTTTCTTCTACCATGTAAGGTCCAGGAATTAAACTCGGGTTGTTAGGTTTGGTGACAAACACCTCTACTTGTGCAGTCTTCATATGGTCCTTTAATATCCTCTTTTATTCTGTATATTCTGTAGTTGTAAAGCCCATTCTTCCTAGCTTGAGCTTCCTGATTGACCCTAGAATTTGAGAGGCAGAGAGGGTAATGATTATGCAGAGAGAGCCGGGCTTAATTACCTTTTCACTGTCACCATTACTATCAATTAGGAGGAGATGCTCCTATCTTCACACATATAAGGAAACGGATTACTACTCTTCTGAGTTGCTCTAGTAAGGAAATAACAGAGAATGGCAAGTGCTGTTCAAGGTTAGCACATTTGCTTTTTACCTCTAGATTGAAGTTTCCTTTTCTTTTTTTTAACCTTTTATTTTGTTATATAATTTTTTTTTCAATTTAGTGTCAACCCCAGTTCTCCCTCCCTCTTCTTCCATACCCCTTCCACTCCTCAGTGGAGGTAGGGCCTCCCTTGGGGAGTCAACAAAGTCTAGCATACCAACTTGAGGAAGGATCAAGCCATTTCCCCTGCATCAAGGCTAAGCAAGGAATCCCAGCATACAGAATGGGCTCCAAAAAGTGAGTTCATTCACTAGGGATAAGTCCTGGTCACATTGCCAGGTGACAGTCCAACAGATCAAGACACCTATGCATCACTTACATTCAGAGGACCTAGTTTGATTCTATGTAGGTTCTCCTTCCCCAGCTGTCAGTCTAGATTCAGTGAGCTCAGGTCAGCTGTCTTGTGATTTCTCCAATAATGATCTTGAGCCCCACCCTCTTGTTTATATGATCTCTCCTCTCTCTCTTCAACTGACATCCAGGAGCTCAGTCCAGTGCTTGGCTGTGGATCACTGCATCTGCTTCCATCAGTCACTTGACATAAATTCTATGGTGAGAATTATGAAAGTCACTAATCTGATTATGGCAGTTTAGACACCCTCTCCACTATTGCTAAGAGCCTTAGCTAGGGTGATCCTTGTTCATTCCTTAAAATTTCTCTGACATCAGGTTTCTCCCTAGTCCCATAATGGCTACCTCTATCAAGATATCAGTTTTATTACTCTCCCTCTGTTTCCCTCCCCCAACACTGGGATGTCAAACCCTCATCTTCCCATCCCCTGCCCCATCCCCATCCCCATCCCTTCCCTCCTACATACCCTTCCAGTTTACCCAAAAATTATATTAACTATTTCCCCTTTCTGAAGCCCTTCATAGGTGTTCCTTTTAAGGTCCTCCTTTTTACCTGGCTTATTTGGTGTCGTTGATTGTAGCCTGGTTATCTTTTGCTTTATGATTAATATCCACTCATGAGTGAATACATACTTTGTTTGTCTTTCTGGGTCTAGGTTAACTCACTAAGGATCTTTTTTGTTCTAGCCCCATCCATTTGCATGTAAATTTCAAGATGTCATTGTTTTTTACAGCTTCATGATAGTTGTTGAAGGAGGTTGTAACATGAGGGCCGGCTTGTTGGGGTTTCTGTCCTGCCCGGTATCCCACAGCCAGCAAGTCTCAAAGAAAATCACACACAGGTTCATATAGGTGATAAACTGATTGGCCCATTACCTCAGGCTTTGTATTAGCTCTTTTAACTTATACAGCCCATTATTTTAGTATATGTTAGCCACGTGGCTTGGTATCTTTTTCAGTGGGGTAGGTCACATCCTGCGTCTTTGATGATCTGGGCAGGAATCGCAGAGGGAGCTTCCTGCTTCCCAGAATACTCCTGTTCTTTTGCTCCACCTCTACTCCTTGTCTGCTTTTCCCACCTATACTTCCTGCCTGGCCAATCAGCATTTATTTAAAACACGATTGACAGAATACAAACAATTATCCCACACCAGGAGGTCTCTTGTTGTTCCCAGCTGCCCAGCTAGCTTAGACCCAAAATAATCACACAGAAACTGTATTAATTAAATCACTACTTGGTCCATTAGCTCTAGCTTCTTATTTGCTAATTCTTATATTAAGTTAACCCATTTTTATTAATCTGTATATCACCATGAGGTCATGACCTACCAGCAAGGTATCAGCACATCTATCTCTGGCAGCATCTCCATGACATCTCCCTGAATCTGCCTTCTTTCTCCCAGCACTGTTTTCCCCACCTAGCTCTGTTTCCCTATAGCTCTGCTATAGACCCAAAGCAGTTCCTTTATTCATTAATCAATATAAGCAGAACATAGACAGAATAATCTCCCACACCAGATACTCCATTGTGTAAATGCACCAAATATTTTTTATTGATCCTTCAGTTGAGGGGCACCTGGGTTGTTTCCAGTTTCTGACTATTACAAACAATGCTTCTATGAACACAGTTTAGCAAGTATCCTTATGGTATGATAGAGTACACTTTGTGTATATGCCAAAGTGTGATATTGTTGGTTCTTGAGGTAGATAGATTCCCAATGTTTTGAGAAACCACCATACTGATTCCCAAAGAGACTGTACAAGTTTTCACTCCCACCAACAATGAAGGAGTGGTCCCCTTACCCCAGAATAAGTTATCAGCAGTGTTTTTGATCTTAGACATTTGATAGGTGTAAGATGGTATCTCAAAGACATTTTTATTTGCACTTCCCTAATGGTTAAGGATATTGAACAATTTTTTTTCTTTTTTTTTGTTAATGTCTTTTGGCCATTTGAATTTCTTCTGTTGAGAATTCTCTATTTACATATGAAATCAATTTTTTAATTAGATCACTTGGTATGTTGATATCTAGTTTCCTGATACACATTTCTTATATATTTTCAAGATAAGTCCTCTGCCAGATGTTGGGTTGGTGCAGATGTTTTTTCATACTGTAGACTAACATTTTGTCTTGTTGACCTGACCATGTTCTTTGTTCAGTTCCTGGAGATTCCATTTACTAACTGTTGCTCTTTCTTCATGTTTGTGCTATTGGTATTAAATTTAGAAAGTAGTCCCCTGTGCCCATGCATTCAAGGTTACTTCCCATTTTCTCTTATATCAGGTTTAGTTGTATAACTGGATTTATGTTGAGGTCTTTGATTTATTTGGACTTGAGTAGTCACAAATAACATAAAATACCTAGGGATAACTCTTAGCAAAGAAGTGATAAACCTGTAAGATAAGAACTTTAAGTTCTTAAATTGAAGAAGATATCAGAAAATGGAAAGATCTTTCATGCTCTTAGATAGGTAGAATCAGCATAGTAAAAGTGGCAATCTTACCAAAAGCAATATATGAATTCAGTGCAATCCTCATCAAAATTCCAATACAATTTTTTACAGAGCTCATAAAAACAATACTCAACTTCATATGGAAAAAAAACCCTCAAGATTACCAAAACAATCCTGTACAATAAAATAACTTCCAGAGACATCACCATCCCTGACTTCAAGCTCTACTATAGATCTATAATAATAACAGCTTGGTATTGGCATAAAAACAGACATGTGGAGCAATGGAATTTAATTAAATACACTGATATTAATGCACACACTTATGAACACCTGATTTTTGACAAAGAAGCATAAATTGTACAATGGAAAAAAGAGAACATCTTCAACATATAGTGCTGGTATAACTTTATGTCAACATGTAGGGGAATGAAAATAGATCTATGCACAAATCCTTCTATCCCCATGTTAAAAAAAAAAAAACTGAAGTTTTCTCTTCTAACAGAGTCTCTGCAACTTTTCAAGAACAAACTTTCCTCAGAATGGTTGGATGAAGACCAAAGTTTCTGTGCCACCTTGTCCCACAGTCATTTAGTCCCAAAGAAACACACAGCGACCTACATTAATTATAATCTGGCTGGCCTAATAGATCAGGCTTATTATTAACTAGCTCTTAGAATATAAACCAACCTATAATTTTTATCTATGTTTAGCCACGTGGCTTTGTACCTTACTCTGTGAGGTATTTTGTCATTCTTCCTCTGCATTTGGATGGTGACTGCAGACTGAGCCTTTCTTCTTCCCAGAATTCTTCTAGTCTGGACAACTTGCCTATACCTCATGCCTGGTTCCTGGCCAATCAGCATTTTATTGAATCAATACAAATGACAAAATTTTACAGGGTGCTGTGGGAATTTCTACCTCCTGTAGCCTTTAAGTTACCTGCCCACATGGGCATGGCCTATTATGCTATAAATGCCAATGTAAAGCACATGTCCAGCCTCTCCTCCAGTGGCATAATAAGGTTCCTGATCCCTGTTTGTGCAGAGGATTGTGATCTGTGAGTCTACTCCTAAATAAATAACCCTTTATTATATTCAATTCTGAGCTAATGTGGGATTTCTTTTTAGTGTCTTTCTTCATCTGGTATTCCAATGTGGGCCTGACCAAATCCACTTAAAAGCCTGAGAGAGCTTGGGAAGTTATTCTAGATAGAAAAGGAATAGAGTTAGACACAGTCTTTTTGTAGCAGCTCTTTCTCAGGGGTGGGCTCTGCTTGCTAGAGGCAAGTTTTCTCATTTAAGAGAGGCATTCTGACTCAGCTTTATCTGTAGAACCTTGCATCTCTTTAAGAAGTCCTGCCATAAAACACTTAAATGGTGTTGATGAAAATCTGACTGCATACTTTTTAGTAGTGGCAGAACCTTGAAATGCTATAGAGTTATGGCAGTAAACATGGCTCGGGCCAGTACCTCTGTCATGAGGCTAGACTCTCAGAAAAAAGGCTAAGGAATGGGCTGGATCCAGCCATTAAAGCCACAGCTTTAATCCCATGCATATCACATAGAAAATTAAAGACTCTCATGGTCAGAAAAAGAGAGAGATACAGTAAAGATAGATTCAAAGATAAAGAAAACCTCTAAATGGCTACTGTGTGTTTAAAAATATATGTGGGCCTGGGAGAAAAAAGGATAAAATCCTTAAAAGAAAAAAGAAAAGGAGAGCAGTTGGGTGTGGTGTCACATAACTTTAATCCCAGCACTTGAGAGGCAGAGGCAGGCAGATCTCTGTGAATTCAAGAACAGACTGGTCTACAGGGATAATTCCAGGAAAGCCAAAAATTAAAAATAAAAATATAAGAAATAGAGTTTAAATAAAGCCATGTAAATATTACAAACAAACAGAGAATCTGGATAGTGTACGTTATTATGTTTTCTTTGAATTGTTTGAATGCTGAGAAAGGAGCAATAACTGCTAAAAGATATTTGTTTATAAATGATACTGAATTAATCCAAGATGTGTATGTTGAAAATAGCTTGACTTCAAAATCAAAGTCAAAAGGTATTTTACTTTGGAGAAGAGGTTTTGCTTTTATTTCCACAGGAAATTAGAGGCTGTGGATTCATTCCAGATTAAGAAAAATCATGTTTGATCAAGGAAGACCCCCTGAGAAATCTGTGATAGGAGAGGATGGCCCAAATATCTGAGTTCTATATCCACAACAGTTCAAGCTTAAGATGATCAAGCCTCATAGGATGCTCCAGTTAGGACTTGATGATAATTCTAAATTTTCTTTAGGTCCCCATAAAATTATCAGCACCCTCAATCAGTAGGAAATAGCCTAGAAAACTATGCCCACAATCCAAAAAAATGGATTATGGATGTTTGCCATTGTTTAAAATATTGGTTACAAGTTGCTATGGATAACGATCGGTAAAAAAGCTAAACAATGGAAATTCGATTCAGAGTTATTGTTTAAAAAAATAAGATGGAAAGTGCTGTGCAGCAATGGTCTATAATCTATCACTTGTATTTTAAATAAATGCTGATTGGCCAGTAGCCAGGCAGGGAGTATAGGTAGGTCTATGAGAATTCTGGGAAGAGGGAAGATTCGGTCTGCAGTTATCACTCAGACACAAAGAAGCCAGACAAAGAGCAAGCAAAATGTGACTGTCTCACTGAAAAAGGTACCAAGTCACATGGCTAACACAACCAAGAATTATGGGTTAGTATAAGTTATAAGAATTAACTAATAAGAAGCCTGAGCTAAATTTTTTCAAAAAAAAAGCCCTTGTCTTCATACATATTTTTGTCTCTATCATACCTATTATTGAATATATATGTCTGTATAAATAATGTTTAAGTTTTCCACAATGAACAATGAATTTTCCTGCAGTAATCTTTGAAGTTTCCCAGAAGAAGATGGGGCCCCACAACAACAACTCCACCTGGTTCACATGATGTCATGATGCTGATAGCACTTCTATAAGACCTGTTTTGGGTACCAGCTGCTCAAGGTAGGTGAATTGGTGTACTTTTTTATAACATTCTGGCAAGAACTCCAGATAGGATTCTCAGAAAAACCCTACCAAATACTCAGACACTATTTGAAATTATGCCAGACAGTAATCTTGGAACTTAACCATAATTTTACTTTCACAGGTTCCCATAGAAAGAACATTGCTTGCATGACAGCTGGAGTAGTTATAGAAGATGACATCCCCTCTCCCAAAAAAGTTTGTCCTCAGGTTAGGGACATCATTTAGAGGTAGATTATAATTGTTATAGGGTTAGGGGTTTGGGGAAATTATGTAAGCTCAGGAATCTGTTTAAAAAAATAGAGGAAATTATATGTGAATGGGATAAGCTTACTCACAGTAGTAATAATAATAGTAAGTAAAGGAGTGAATACTTGTGAGCTATTTTTATAGTCAATTTACAGTGGTGTAGAATCTATATTCCTATTTTCATCTACAATATTTGTATACCTAGGACAAGTTACTTTGTCATATTGTATGCATGCATGCTTCTATCTCTGCTTAAGATATTTTGTATATTGATACAATATTAGGATATATTTATCATATTGCAATATACATTTCTACCTCTGATCAAGATACTTTATACATTGTTTACATTTTGAGTTCATTGTCCTCATTTGTTGTACAGTTGTTTAAAGATTGTTTAATATTCTAATATAAAGTCTTAATCTTTAAGATATAGGTATGAGGAATTGTAGGTCAATAGTTATCCATGTTTGTTATGCCTATAGTTAGACTAATCAGGTTCATGAGATACATACAGATTGTATTCTTCATAGAGAGATCATCTTCAACCACTTCAAAGAGCTGTAGAATATGGCATTTAAATAACTTAGGGCTCTGTTTGACATGAGACTCAATTGCTCCTGGAAGCACCAATCTATTCTCAAGAGAATGTTGAGCACCAAAGACACTCCACTTGGAGCTTGTTTTCTTCTTGGCAAAACTGGCCTTTGGGCAAGGAACTGCCCATACATTGACCACTGACAAAATGCAAGATGTCTGGACAGGACCAGCAGAATATAAGAAAAAAGACTGTCAAATCTTGCCAAGACAGGGTAAGATGGTTTGAAAATTTTCCTGCCTTTGATATTGGTCTGTCAGTTACTCTAGGCCATAGCTGAAATTGGTTGGTTTAACACTGCAATGAGATTTTGGGTGATTGCCCAGGTGTTGCAAAAGAGGGAGAAATGCTTGTTTTGTTCCCAGCTGTGCAGCTAATTTAGACCCAAAATAATCACATAGAATCTATATTAATTAAATCACTGTTTGGCCTATTAGTTCTAGCTTCTTATTAGCTAACACTTACATGGTAATTTAACCCATTTCTCCTAATCTGTGTATCACCATGTGACTGTGGCTTACTGGCTAAAGTTCCCAGCGTCTTATCTCCAGGAGCTCTGCAGCTTCTCTGTGTCTAACCTTCCTCCACTCATGCTATTGGCCATGGCAGTTTCTTTATTCATTAACCAATAAAAGCAACATATAGACAGAAGGACCTTCCACACCACCCAGGTAGCCAGTTGTTTCTGTCATTTGTTGAACATTTTGGAAGTTGTTTGATTCTAAGAAGCTTCCCATTTACTCAAGTAATATCATTTCCCATCTTGGGTCTTTGATGGGGTTGAAGACCAAAGATTACAATAAAAACTGTATGAGGTTCTAGCTCGATGGTAGAGTACTTGCCTTGTACATGATGTTTAGGTTTAATCTCTAATTCTTTAAAAAAAATTAAAATAGAATTCAAGAGTTTATGAAATTGAAAGGAGATAAGAGATACAATACTGTCTATGACATATCCTTCAAATGCATGAATAAAGGATATGGAAATAAGTTCCATCTATCTCTCACCAATAGAAGACAATCCCTCCTACGAAAATGTCTGTTAAACAGCCAGTGGCTAACTATAGGTATGAACTATAGAAACAGTGATTTTTCACAGGCCAACATTTGTCTTGACTCCTTGTTACCAGAAGTAAATTGGATGTATAAATGTTGAAATAGGAGAGGCGGTCTGCGTCCCCGGCACCCAGCCGCCTGCTAGCTTATGCCCTGAAATAATTACACAGAAACTGTATTCTTTTAAACACCGCTTGGCCCATTATATCTAGCCTTTTCTCTGCTAACTCTCACACCTGGACTAGCCCATTTCTTATAATCTGTGTAGCCCACGAGCTGGCTTACCAGGAATGATCTTAACCTGCGTCTGCCTGGGGTGGGAGAATCATGGCAACTCCCTGACTCAGCTTCTTTCTTCCAGCATTCTGTTCTGTTTACTCCACCCACCTAAGGGTTGGCCTATCAAATGGGTCTAGGCAGTTTCTTTATTGCTTAACCAATGAAATCAACAGATTGATATATGACACTCCCACAACACTTCCCCTTTTTCTGTTTAAACATAAAAAGGAAGGCTTTAACTTTAACATAGCAAAATTACATATAACAAAACAGTTATCAAGCAAGAATTACAGTTACAATATTTATATCTATTTTATCTTTTATCATAACTAAGGAAAACTATAACTATCTATTCATTCTTCAACTCCATCAAAGACTCCAGAAGGATATAATACTACCTAAGTAAACAAGAAATAAGAAAACTCTAGAAATGACAGAGACATCTCACTTCCTGGAAAGTCACCCAAAGTTCTTTTGTACCGTTGGGGCATCCATCTTCAGCCTTCAGGCCCATAGTATCCAGCAGACATTTTTATGAAGCAGGAAATTCCAAAGACAGTTCAGTCACTTTCTGCTGTGTCCTGCAGAATGTCTCGCAGACTCTTTCATGAGTCAGGAACCCCGAAAGACCATCTCACCTTTAGGCAAGTTCAGCAGTCCTCTCTCTGCGGGTTCTTTGTGTCCAGTTTATGCATCAGTCCAGGCAAGAGCAGTTTCTTGCCCAAATAGCTACCAAGCTCCATAAGGATCCTCTTTGATGCCCATCTTCCTCTCGAAGTAGATTGGTACCACCAGGAGCATACATGTCTCATTGTCATGAAAAGTCCTAAGCTATTAAAATATTTTAAATGCCATATTCTGCAGTCTTTGAAAGATATGAAGAATGTCTATCTAATTGAAATACATCTCTATATATCTGGAAAATCTAACTAACATGACTACAAGCTTTACTATTATTGATGATTATCCATTAACAACCTATATTTTCTAATTATACATTATACTTTTAAAATGAACTACACAATCACAATACCTTAATCAAGAGCAGAAATACATATACATATAACAAAATTGACCTTAAAATCCACACCAATGCAGATTATTCATATCTATATTATATCCCCCTTTAAATATAAAAGAACATTTATAAACAATATTTTAGTAACATGGGCGCAGTTTTTTTTCTCTCCAAACTGCTTCCTGCTGAATGGGGGCACTGTTAATCAGATCATTTAGGGTGTAACCTGTGTGCCAGGTTTATCTCAGTTGGCAGTTGAGTGAAGTAATTTTTTGAGGGTGTTCACAGGAATTTTTCGGGAGGTCATGGTCTATCATACAATATCGGGATAGATGCAATCCACAGGGTCTGGTCCTCTGTAAAAACAAAAGAAGACCTGCTCCAAAGCATCATATCCTTAGACCCAAATTTTGAAATTGTAATACCCTTATATCCATTCTGGTTGAGCTTGGCAGACCATGTAATGAAATGTCTCTCTGTACTTAGCTCCTTCACAGTCAAAAATTTTAAAGAAAACACAATGTACATAATCCAGACTCTCTGTGAATTTTCCATTTTTACATGGCTGATTTTTCTTTATTTCTTTTAATCTCTTAACTATCTGTATTCTGTCTCTTTAAAGACTTTACCCTTTTTTTAAGACATTAACTTTATTCTTTATATTCTTTTTTTCTCTCTCTCTCAAGCCTACGTACATTCATCCAACAGTGTGGTCTTTTATGTCTGAATCTGTTTTCTTATGTATCTGTAATTTTTTTACTATCCAGGAGCATTTCTTAAAATGTTATGCAGTTCTTAAAAACTTAAGTTGCACCATGTATAGGTAATACAGTACCACCTGTG
This sequence comes from Microtus oregoni, assembly GCF_018167655.1. Lineage (NCBI taxonomy): Eukaryota > Metazoa > Chordata > Mammalia > Rodentia > Cricetidae > Microtus > Microtus oregoni. The sequence continues at coordinate 18,778,362 of NW_024543089.1, forward strand.
TCCTGCCCTGTCGAAACTTTAACTGTGCTGTTTTTACAGTAATTATGGTAGTTCCTGCCTGAGACCAGCACAGTTCAGCATGGCAGAGCTGAGCCACTCCTTCCTCAGAGCCATTTAGTGCCCCTGAGCCACACACAGTTCCAGGCACACAGCAGTCCACATTGCCATCAAGCAAGCTGTAGCACTTTACTCCAAATGCTCCATTCAAAAACTCTGTCTCCCGCCAGAGCCAGACAGAGATGGCAATGGTGGCATAGCCCAGAAAGCTGGCATTTTAAAATGACGCAGCTTTTTTTTCTGCTGCTGTTGCTGAATCAGGAAATCTCTCTACAGCACGCCACCAACAAACAGCAAAAATCTGTATTAAACTCTCTCTCCCTTATTTTTAAGCCTTCTCAGGTTTTACGTGGAGTTCATTAGCATGTTGGGTGCCACTCTGTTGAAATAGGAGTGGCGGGCAGCGTCCCCGGCACCCAGCCGCCTGCTAGCTTATGCCCCGAAATAATTACATGGAAACTGTATTCTTTTAAACACCGCTTGGCCCATTATATCTAGCCTTTTCTCTGCTAACTCTCGCACCTGGACTAGCCCATTTCTTATAATCTGTGTAGCCCACGAGCTGGCTTACCAGGAATGATCTTAACCTGCGTCTGCCTGGAGTGGGAGAATCATGGCAACTCCCTGACTCAGCTTCTTTCTCCCAGCATTCTGTTCTGTTTACTCCACCCACCTAAGGGTTGGCCTATCAAATGGGTCTAGGCAGTTTCTTTATTGCTTAACCAATGAAATCAACAAATTGGTATATGGCATTCCCACATCATATAAATGCTTCAAGAAGAAGGCCTGCAGTTATAGAAAACAATACAGAAGCCGAAGCTATTCTACAAGGTCATCAAGAATTTTTTGTTTGTTTGTTTGTTTGTTTGTTTCTCAAGGTGTAAAATATTTATTCCAGTGTGAAATGTTTTTTTCTTCTATCAGCTTAGCGGTCATACCTGAATACTAACATTTTAACTACTGTTTAAGCATCATGGCCCACAGTAAGAAAGACCCTCAAAGCACAGCCTGGCAGAATTTCCAGTTCCACCAACACTGACTTGGCCATAATCACCAATGGTAGGCATTAACTAAGTCTCTATGATTCTATTTACCAATAAGACTCAGGAGTCTGATATTTGGTTGAAAACCTGCTAGATCAGAGACCAAGAAGCAATTAGCTGACCTTCCTTTTCAGCCACAGACCCAGCAAGGGAAATATCTCTCCACTCTTCTAAACCAAAAAGACTGTGAAACTCTAAATCTCTCTCTACTCTTTCCTGTACATCTCTCTATCCATATTTCTGGATCCTTTGTCCTTACTATGGCTAAATTCCTGTCAGCTTGTCTCTGGCTCTGTCTCCTGTTTCAAGGTTAATTTTATTAACACATTCTCAAAAGTTTCTGGATGTGAACAAATTTCCTAAAACAGTTATAAATTATGGTCTGGAAGTCACAATAGCAGCATATGTCATATGTTCATGAACAAGGAACCAAAATCAATAGAAGTTCAAATTAGAAAGACCATTCAATCCATGATAAAAAAAACATTTCACCTGCAGATGAAATCATGCTTATATCCAAGCAATACTGTGATCCAAATATGCTTCTTTCTTACTTACTTCAGTTTAGACTGGTGTTTCTCGGTGGATCACTGGTCTATGATACTCTGACAGGGCAGACAATTTCCAATAGAAAAATTTGATGGAATTGTAACATAATATCCCCATAGCTCTTACTTCTAGCTCCAGGAAAACAAACCCAGAGACAAGTGAAGAGAGTAATGTAGGACCCTCACCCCTTATTCCCAAAAAAGCGAGAAGAAATTCCCTAGCAGAATGTTTTCCCAGGAATGGCCTTCCCTCTCCCACCCAGGAGATTCCAAGTACAAGGTCACTTAGCCCAGGCAGCCATCTGGTGATAACAAGAAAAAGAGAAAGCTGACTTAGCAGGATAGGAGGGAGCAAAAGTCCTTGCATCCATGCCAAAGCACCTTCAAAAAGCCTCTTTGTAGTTATGCCTTTAAAAGCTTACCCCACAGAAGAGATACAACACCTCTCTCCACCTTACTACTATGAGGTGTTTGAGATGGGGGTTCCAAGCCATGGCTTGTACTTGCTATAAAGAAAACCTTACTAATTGCACTCCAGTCTCTCTGGTTTTTGATGGTCTCTCTGGGGGTGGTGATCTGGGCAAAACAGTAAGTACTGTCTGTTCTAAGAACTCAAAGATCACCCGGTGATAGATAGTATCAGAAAGGAATGTATATCCTTCACCTGTAATTGATCATTTCTTTACTCTGTTGGTGAGGAGTAATTTTTATGATGTATTCTGTTTTGAGATACTTAACATTAATTCTTATCTAAACTATGAGTACATAGCTACTCGGAGCTTTAAAGTTGTGACTAAATCAAGACAAGGTATTCTTTTCATCCTTTATTTTGAAGCTCCCTGTTGGGATAGAGCCTAGATCCTGAAATCTAAAAGAGGTCACACCATCATTGGAAAATACATGGAAGAAGCTAAAACTTTCCAGGAGGAGAGCAAGAAAGACCTCAGAGAGGAGAGTGGTGTAAGAGGGCCTAAGTTGCCCTAAAGACTGACAGTGTAAAAATGACAGAATGTTTTTTCCATCTACCAGTCTCCACATGAATTCTTTTTTGTGAAAAATGATTGTTTTCCCTCTGATAACAGATTGATCCTGTGAAGCCTTTTAAATTGTGTGAGACACTGAGCAAAGCATCTAGAAAACAAATGGTCCCGGACTCCGTCTAAATGCTTCTCTCCATTTTTTCTTGAATTTCTATTTCTACTCCTTTTAGAGGTTACTTTGCCTTTTAAAAAAATAATAAGTAAAGCTTTACATCTAAAGGATATATTTTTCTAGAAAATTCTTAACATTGAAAAAATTCTGATTTTTAAAAATCACTTTGCCTTTTAATTTTTACATTCTTTGGTCGTCCACGATTAAGTCTGTACTAGAACCTTCCAGCATATAATAGAACCACTTTTCTCTGATTTAGAAAAATTGTTTCTTATTCATAAGCTTTCAAAATACTTCCTCCCTGCCCCTCCCTGCCCTCTGTGTTGCATTTCTGTACAATGGACTTTAAAAGGTGTACTAAGAAATACATTGTTTCTTACTGCTTTGAGCCACATTAGTTACTAAAGCTTAAATAACCAGGCATAAATACAATGCATATTAATAGTTCAACATTTAATAGAGATACTGTAAAGTAACTTCGTTCTAAGAAGCAATAAAAATTTAAGTTACTTTCTAATAGAGTCTGCCAACCCATAAAATCCAGGAGTGGCAGAGCCCAAATGAGGATGTATCATCTTCCCTATCTAGGGGGTTGTTGTTGTTTCCTCTTCTGCAAAGAGGAGAAGTCAGCTGAAAACACTGCTTACCCAAAGCAGCCATGAGTATGTAAATGCCTTTGGAGTTTTTCCAAATATTTTAACCAAATATTCAAGCCATAACAAATATCCCCTGTGGCACCATTGAAGAATGCTGCAGTTATGCATTATAAATGGAAGCCAAATCACACACTTATGTAAAATAACTAGTATAGCAGAAGAACAAGTTATGTATTTAATAAACAGTCTTAAGCTTCTAATGTACTGAAACACACTTGTAATTTCTCTTGCAAGCTTTTTTCCCCTACATACACTGTTCATTTGTAAGGCTCTCTACAAGGCTTTTATAAAAATCAACTTAGCTGATATACCATCACTTCAATTTTCTTTCCTCATTCCTTTGAAAAACTGTGCTCTCATTCACAAATATTTGTCATATCGGAGACCATGAAATGTGTTTGCACAGCATTCCTGAAAACATGGCTGTTGCTTATGAAATATGTATGTTAAAGAAAGAAACCCTCAGTATGTGTTTATATTCCATACAAGCATGCTTTCTATCTTTTCATACCTGTAGATACATTTACAAATGAAAGCCATTCACCTGCACTGTGCCTACGAAAAGAAGGTTATTATAGTTTTTCATACTAACGTTTACTATCTGTGATTCTGATCGTATTAATGAAGTGGTCAAATTGGCATTTCTGTCAATTAAACAGAGTTATCGATAAAAATTCCATCACTGGATTTGGCACTTCTTGCAAAACAGCCTCCTCTAAAATGCTACCATCAAATTAAACCTATTCATTTAAAGATGAAGTCCCTCATTGTTGCCTTCAGCAAACTCTTGAGTGGGCTTCCACCATACTAAATACTTTTTGAATTGTAATAACACTTCACTTTTCTTTAAATTGGTAATTATCTAATACTGTTCGCTATTTCTAAATGAGTTCTCATAAACTGAACCCCTTAACAGTCTTCCAAACTCATTGTTCTCTGTCAGGCAAGAAAAATACCATGCTGATAATTAATATCCATATATGATATTGTCATAAGATTTTTTTCCCCTGTAATCAACTTTGATTGAAAAGAAAGGCACTGTTTTGCCAGTGTGTGCATATTAGCTTGGATTTTCAGTGCATTTTAAATTTATTTTTGACTTGGGTTTCTGTTTGAGCCAAAAAAGATCATCTTCTTCCTACGGATTTTTCTCCTCTTTTGCTGATTAGCTATAGAATGAGGCGAAGCACCTGATGGACCACATTAAGAAGGATGCTAAGCGGTTTACAAGGCTCAGTAATTAATGACTATTTTTATCACAAAGAATATAGACTGGCTTCTTCCATCTATCTGAAACTCAATGTAAGCCCCTATAAGCCTCAATGCAGCATAATTGGTGCAATAGAGCTGAAAATGAGATGGAGGATAGAATGCAGCTTCAGTAATCCTGCCTTCAGCTAAAATGGAACAGTAGAAGCCCTGGCAGTCTCCAATGTGGTTACCGCTAAGGTTTCAAGTCAGCCAGCTGTCTGTTGTTTCTTGTGAGGCCCTCATTACTGTTTGTGTTCTTAAATAGAGCTCAAATGTTTTAAATAATTATATTTATGCGACTGATGTACTGTGGTCAACAATTTGTTTCTCAGCCTTCTGGACCTAATTGCATGTTTTCTTCAATTAAGGACAATCATGGGCTGTGTACTTTTATCAGTTTTTATTCTGACCACCCAGTGTTTATAAGACACTCTGAAACCTCTTGGGATGAACAAATTAGTTTTGCTTTCTCGGTGTTATTATTTTTAAAAAAAATCCCACTCTTTTAAATCATAATATGTTAATAATAGGTCTGGGCACTCAATCAGAAAAAAAGAAAAGAGCTGCACATTCATAATGGCATGCTAAGTGAGACCACAATAAGTGTAGGATAATGTGTTTGTTTCAGATTTGTGACCATCCTCTCAGCCTGTATAGCACTGTAAGGCCTAAAGCAGCCATAATCACAAATAAGCCCATGGTAGGTCTGTATAGTATGGCTGACAAAAGTAGTCAGAACAAAAGCAAACAAAGAAAAGGGTTGGGAATACCTTCCCGTAGTTTCTGAGACAAGTCAGGTTATTTTGGACAACCTGTTCAAATAGCATGTAAGCATTTTCCTGTGTTCTACCTTCTGGTGCTGGCATCACTCTCCATAAAAATAAAAGTCTGACTTATTTAAAAGAAGGCTATGTTTGTGATCTAGTAGAAGCATGTCCCTTAAGTATTGTCTAACAGCTACATGCTCCTCTGTGTGACTATCAAAATTACTGTCAATCTAAAAACATCTCTTGAGCATATGCCAGATATTCAGAAAACGAAAGATTCATTGACAAAATCAAATGCAATGGAAGTTAGCAGAAATATGATCAGAAATCATAGAATGTAGCTAACTAAGGTGAGGTATGGAAATCAACTGTAGTCCTAATTTATAAGATTTAAGAATGATGACATCCTCTGCTAGAATGGGAGTCTAGAATAATATATATTCCATCACCCCTTTCACAGTAAAACATATATGCAGCTTGAATGATAGTCTTCTAAAAGATCTATCCAATTCTCAGCTGCAAGAATCTCTAATAGAGTGAATAATTTCACTAAGAGTAAAAGATCCTATGGGCCCCTGGAGGCCCATCAACACACAATCTAGCCCATCGCCATCCCTAAGTGTCAGCTCCCTATACAAAGAAACACAGTCTATCCTGAAGCTCCAATGCCCACATCTTGGAAGATCTCAGAAGCATTTCCTACCAAGCAACACACAACCAACACTCTCTCCTAAGAAACACAGAGAACAACAGAAACCAAAGAATAGAAAATCCACCCAACAAAGACCAGACCAGATTTTAGCCCCTATAATTGAAATCATTTCTCAAAAGGATGCCAACACAATCAATTACAAGCCAGTTTGTCTCCACTAAAACCCAACAACCCTACTACATCAGACCTTGAGAAATGCAATATAGCTAAAGCACAAGACAAATACTTCAAAATAGAATTTATAAATATGTTAGCAGTTCTTAAAGAGGATCTGAGTAAATTCATTTAAGAAATTGATGAAAATACAAGCAAACAGTGAAATAAAATGAAGACATGGTTCAAGACTTGCAAGTGGAAGCAGAACCAATAAAGCAAATCCAAACTGAAGGAAAACTAGAAAGGAAAAACTTGGGAACTCAAACAGGAAACCCAGAGACAAACCTCACCAAGATAATCTAGGAAATAGAAGAGAGAATCTCAGGCATTGAATACAAGATAGAAGAAATGGATATCTCAGTCAAAGAAAATGTTAAATCTATAAGAAAAATATCCAACCATAGAAAAATTCAGCAAATACGTAATTGTCAATTTGCACGCAATAAGCTTAGAGGACATAGAAGACTCCAAGATCAAAGGCACAGAAAAGATTTTCAACAAAATCATTGATAAAAATTTGAACAACCATAAAAAGGAGTATGACAAGATTCCTCCATCTTGTCTCAGCTGGAACCATCACTGGTTAGCCTGAAACAGACTGTCCCTTTCCTAATCTCACCATAGAAGGAAATGTGAGAAAGTACTCAAGCCTGTTCTAGAAACTTGGGGTCAAAGGGCCAAACTGCATGATTTTTGACTTCTGTTAAACTGTTTGCATAACTTTCCCCTGCAACTGCCAAACAGGATGTAGTTCTTCTGTTTTCTTAGTTTTTAAAAGCTCTGTAAAATGAATTCAAGGTGGCTCTGTGAGAATTGTTTCCCTCCAGGTGGTTGCTAGCCAGTTTAATATAGACTCTCCATTCAGACTTTGGTCCTGCTGAATGGGTTTGGGTCTCTGCTCCACAAATACGAGGTGCCTAGCAAGACACAAGAATTACAGAACCCCAAAATAGAGAAAAAACTACACATGACACATAATAATCAAACACTAAACATAGTGTTGGTATTGAAAAATTGCAGAGTTCTTCAAATGGTCTTCTGGAAGCAATTCTTAATTCCTCTATATACCTGTACTAGCTAATTTTATGCCTTTCATAAGATCTAGCTGTAGACATTTTCATAATTATTAAATGGGAAGGATCCAGTCCATTGTGGGTAGTACTATCTCTGGGCAGGTCCCCAAGGTTTCTATTAGAAAGTAGGCTGAGCAAGCCATAATGAGCATACCAGTAAGTAGTATCTCCCCTTACTCTCTGAATCCACTTTTGCCTTTAGGTTCTTGCCTTGTTTGAGTTCTCGTCCTGATTTCTTTAATGATGGATTATGAAGTATAAATGCAAGCCAATTAGATCCTTTCCTTCAGAACTCGCTTTTGGTCATCTTTTCACCACAGGAATAGTAACCCGAAGATAAGCTGGTACCAGAATAGAGGGGCATTGCTGTGACAGACCTGATCACATTGTTTTGGAAAGGACTGTGGAAAAACTTTGCAACTTTGGGCTAGGAAATCAATGACAGTTCAGAGCTCAGTGAGCTTTTCTATAGGAGCTTGAAAGAAAAAAAAAATGTTGGTAGTAGTGCGGATAATAGATGACTGGCTTGTGAAATTTCAGAAGAAAACAAAGACTTCTGCAGGTCGTGTGTGTTAAGAATCTGTGTTATCTGATTAGCTGGAGCTGAAAAAAAAAACAGCTGTTATTAACAAGAGACTAGTAACACTAAAGTAAAACCTTTGCTTTGCTGGGAAAATAAATGCTGGCCAACTGTGGCTGTGATTAAGAAGAGACCAGCATCATTGAGATGCAGTCTTTGGAAGTGTTTCTTCAAAGTCACTATGGAGAAACTGTGTTCCGGTCACAGCCAGGGTTGTACCTCATGCTGGCAGCTGAACTCAGTAGTGTAAGCGGTACCCAGATGATGCTGGTTTTGAGGGCATAATAGGGACATGGAGAGCAGCTGAGGTTTGGCACATTGTGCCATGGCTAAAGTCCCTGAAGAGAGTCTAGAAGAGGCTACTGGTGAAAGTACAGTGTAGCTACAGCAAGGGACCTCAACAATTTGGCAACTGGCAGTACCACAGGATGACCACCGGAAACAGCAGTAGCAGTGGAGTGGAGCCAGCTGGACCCTGGAAGACCAGCTGTGTTCTGAAGAGAATGGTGCCAGAGAAGAGACCCAAGCCTTTGGGAGGAGCCCAGAAGACCATGAGTGAATCCCAATTAACTGGACATTGAGTTATTTATGCATTTGGAGTTTGTTTTTGCTTTAAAAAAAATGTGAATGTGCCCTGGTTCTTTCTTCTTGGAGTAAGGAAGTATTTTCTTTATTTTTGATTTTTTTTTATTTAAAAAACAAGTTTCCACCTCCTCCCAGCCTCCCATTTCCCTCCCCCTCCTCCCACCCTACGCCCCCTCCTCCCACCCATCTCCCCCTCCCCCCACTCCTTTCCCCCTCCCTCTCCAGTCCAAAGAGCAGTCAGGGTTTTCTGCCCTATGGTAAGACCTAGGACCTCCCCCCTCCGTCCATATCTAGGAAGGAGAACATCCAAACTGGCTAGGCTCCCACAAAGCCATCACATTACGTAGGATCAAACCCCCGTGCCATTGTCCTTTGCGTCTCATCAGCCTTCATTGTTCGCCATGTTTAGAGGGTCCAGTTTTATCCCATGCTTTTCCAGTCACAGTCCAGCTGGTCTTGGTGAGCTCTCAATAGATCAGCTCCACTGTCTCAGTGGGTGGGTGCATCCCTCGTGGTCCCGACTTCTTTGCTCATGTTCTCCCTCCTTCTGCTCCTCATTGGGACCTTGGGAGCTCAGTCCAGTGCTCCAGTGTGGGTCTCTGTCTCTATCTCCATCCATCACCAGATGAAGGTTCTATGATGATATGCAAGATATTTGTCAGTATTGCTCTAGGATAGGGTCATTTCAGGTTCCCTATCCTCAGCTGCCCAAGGAACTAACTGGGGACATCGCCTTGGGCTCCTGGGAGCCACTCTAGGTTTAAGTCTCTTGCCAACACTAAGGTGGCTCCCTTAACTAAGAATTGTGGTTCCATGCTCCCCTGTCCAACCTTCCTTTATCCCAATCCTCCTGTTTTCCCAAGGCCCGACCTCCTTCCCTTCTAACTTGGCTTACTCTGTAGCCAGACTGAAGATTATCTTAAATGTCACCATAGAGCCTTCATCCTGCAACTGATGGAGGCAGAGGCAGAGGCCCACATTGGAGCACTGGACTGAGATCCCGAAGTCCAATTGAAGAGTGGAAGGAATGAGAATATGAGCAAGGAAGTCAAGACCATGATGGGTTCACCCATTGAAACAGTTTGCCTGTTTTAATGGGAGCTCACCAACTCCAGCTGGACTGGTAAGGAACAAGCATAGAACTAAACTAGTCCCTCTGAATGTGGTTCAAAGTAGCATGACTGGGGCAGACTGAGGGGCCACTGGCAGTGGCACCAGAATTTATCCCTACTGCATGTACTGGCTTATTGGGATCCTATTCTCTTTGGATGTATACCTTGCTCAGACTAGATATATTCGGGATGGCCTTGGGCCTTCCACAAGGCAATGTGCCTTACCCTCTCTTAGGAGTAGATGGGGGCTGGGTGAGAGGGTATGTGGAGTGAATGGAAAGGGGAGGAAGTGGGAATCAGGATTGGTATTTTTTTTTTAAAAAAATCTCATAAATTAAAAAAGAGAGAGAGAAAGTTGATCACCTGGGATTATCATTGAATGACCTATCAAGAAGCTCATATTTGGAGAAGATTGATCCCCTTACATATGTACAAACACACACACACACACACACACACACACACACACACACAAACACACGAGTGATTCTAGCTATGACAAACAATGCTGCTATGAACATAGTTGAGTACATGTCCTTGTGGCACAATTGAGCATCCTTTTTTTTGATATACCCCAAAGTGGTATTACTGGGTCTTGAAGAAGGTTGTTTCCTAATTTTCTAAGAAATTGCAACACTGACATACAAAGAGGCAGTACCAGCTTGATTCCCACCAGCAATGTAGGAGTGTTCCCTTTACCCCACCACCTCTCCAGCATAAGTTGTCATCGGTGTGTGTGATCTTGACCATTATGACAGGTGTAAGATGGAATCTTAGACTTGTTTTGATTTGCATTTCTCTGATGACTAAGAATGTTGAACATTTCCTTAAGTGTCTTTCAGCCATTTTAGATTCTTCTGTTGAGAGTTCTCCGGTTAGGTCTTTGCTCATTTTTTATTGGATTATTTATTTTTTTGATGACCAATTTCTTCAGCTCTTTATATATTTTGGACATCAGATTTCTGTTTGATGTGGGATTAGTGAATATCTTTCTCATTCTCTGGGCTATCATTTTGTCTTCTTGACCATGTCCTTTGCTTTACAGAAACTTTTCAGTTTCAGGGGGTCCCATTTATTACTTGTTTCTCTCAGTGTCTGTGCTACTGGGGTTATATTTAGGAAGTGGTCTTCAGTGCCAATCCGTTCAAGTGTACTTCCCAATTTTTCTTCTATGAGGTTCAGTGTGGCTGGCTTTATGTTGAGGAATTTGATCATTTGGACTTGAGTTTTGTGCATGGTAATAGATATGGATCTATTTTCATTCTTCTACATGTTGATCCAGTTATACCAGCATCATTTGTTAAATATGTCTTCATTTTTCTATTTGATATTTTTGGCTTCTTTTCAAAAATAAGGTAACACTCCTGAATTGATGGTAGGAGTGCAAACTGGTACAGCCCCTTTGGATATCAGCATGGTGATTAATCAGAAAATTAGGAAACAACCTTCCTCAAGACCCAGAAATACTACTTTTGGGTATATACCCAAACGATGCTCAATTATACAATGACATGTGCTTGCAGCACATATGCTCATAGCAGCCTTGTTTGTCATAGCCAGAACCTGGAAACAACCTAAATGACCCTCAACCGAAGAATGGATAAGGAAAATGTGATACATTTACACAATGGAGTAGTATACAGCAGAAAAATAATGACACCTTGAATTTTTCAGCCAAATGGATGGAGCTAGAAAACATCATTTTGAGTGAGGTAACTCAGACACAGAAAGACAATTATCACATTTACTCACTTATAAGTGGTTTTTAAACATAAAGAAAAGAAAACCAGCTGACAAATCACAATCCCAGAAAACCTAGACAGCAATGAGGAAGTAGAAAAAGACAAGATCTCCTGAGTAAATTGGGAACAGGAGGACCTTGAGAGAAGGTTGAAGGGGAGGGAACAGGTAGGGAGGGGAGCAGAGAAAAATGTAGAGCTCAATAAAAGTCAATAATAAAAGGAAAATAAGAAAAAAAACAGAAAAAAAGATAAAAAGAGTGATTCTATTGACAGCATATAAGAATAAAAGAGATGCCCTATCATGCAACAAAAGTATATGCTCAACTATGTTCACAGCAGCATTGTTTGTAATAGCCAGAACCTGGAAACAACCTAGATGCCCTTCAATGAAAGAATGGATGAAGAAAGTATGGAATATATACACATTAGAGTACTACTCAGCGGTAAAAAACAATGACTTCTTGAATTTTGCATGCAAATGGACAGAAATAGAAAACACTATCCTAAGTGAGGTAAGCCAGACCCAAAAGGAGGAACATGGGATGTACTCACTCATAATAGGTTTCTAGCCATAAACAAAGGACATTGAGCCTATAATTCGTGATCCTAGAGAAGCTAAAAAAGGTGAATCCAAAGAAAAACATATAGTCATCCTCCTGGATATTAACCTGCATCAGGCGATGAAAGGAGCCTGAGACAGAGACCCACATTGGAGCACCGGACTGAAATCCCAAGGTCCAAATCAGGAGCAGAAGGAGAGAGAGCACGAGCAAGGAACTCAGGAACGCGAGGGGTGTACCCACACACTGAGACAATGGGGATGTTCTATCGGGAACTCACCAAGGCCAGCTGGCCTGGATCTGAAAAAGCCTGGGATAAAACCGGACTTGCTGAACATAGTGGACAATGAGGACTACTGAGAAGTCAAGAACAATGGCACTGGGTTTTGATCCTACTGCACATACTGGCTTTGTGGAAGCCTAGGTTGTTTGGATGCTCACCTTACTAGACCTGGAAGGATGTGGGAGGTCCTTGGACTTCCCACAGGGCAGGGAACCCTGACTGCTTTTTGGGCTGATGAGGGAGGGGGAGTTGATTGGGGAAGGGGGAGAAAAATGGGAGGCGGTGGCGAGGAGGAGGCAGAAATCTTTAACAAATTAATTAATTAATTAATTAATTTTTAAAAAGAAAAAAAAGAATAACAGAGGGATGAGTTGAGAGAGGAACGCCAAGAGCTATTCTGTAAGAACATTATAATGAGGGAGAGAAGGAGAGAGAGGAGAGGGAGGGAAGGAGGAAGGTGGCTGAATGTTCCCCTTGGCAGAGAGGTCTACCTGCCCTTTTTTCTAGAAGCTCTAAATAACTGATCTGTTATTTCAATAAACAGATGTGAAAAGTTGTTCCAAATAAACAGTGTAGGACTCCTTTCCATATTTACTTGTTTCTAGATCACAGATAGTTCTATGTGGAGTCCTGAAAAATGAATAATGCTTCAATTTCTTCATAGTGAAAATTTATAACCATTCTATCTAAAACACCTGAATGCCTCTCAAGAAGATTTGCAATAATATAAAAAGGAAATGCATTTTGTAGTTGCCTTCTTCCCAGTAAATCTTTCAATTCAATCTCATAGCTAAACACACTACAGGAAGTACCAGGCTACTCTGTCTAAGCATGTTGATAGTGTGAAACCTTATACCATACCTTTACTTTATTGACCATTCCAAAAAAAAATATTTTTTTTATCAACCATTGTCAGTGACAGAAATATCTCCTTTATTGTTTACCTTTTTCAAAGTAATATGGAATGCTTTGACAATATTCATTTTTGCTGTTTGGAACACTGTATCTGATGCAAAATGATTTCCTCACTGGATAACCTTGGCTGCACGTGACTCCCAGCAATTCTCCACATTCTCTATGGGATTTCCATAGGATTACATGCTCGTCTTGCTACAGTGATATCAAATCAAAATAATACTACATCCATCTAGGATTCAAGAGAGGAAAATTTTCAAGGTAAGAAAATATTTTTCTCAGTCACTCTGAAATTGAATATTCTCATATATACTGTTGTTTGTCTTTAGAATACCTAACTGTAGTTTTGCCTATTTTCTCTCTATTCTCACATTTCTCATGTGGACACTTTAGATCTTTTTTTTTGTTGGCTTGGTTTTTATCAGAGAATTATAATGATCATGAGATTATTAAAACAAGTATTTGACCAAGAATTAAGTTGTTTATAAAACAAACTTTAAAATTATAGTGGTTCTTGATTGGTGCAGATTATCTGTGTGTGTGTGTGTGTGTGTGTGTGTGTGTGTGTGTGCTTATATTTAATACAGGATGTTGTCTAGCAAGTCCAACAATGACTATCTACTAATAGAAAAATCCACTAGTCTCAGCTGGTCTTCAGTTTATGCTGGAATACTGAAGAAGTAGGCTCTAATGCCAGTGAAGAAATAAACTGTTGTTCTTAATTTCGGACTGGCTTTCTTGTCTGCGGGGTTAAAGGGTAAAGACATTACATGGGAAAGGAGACACAGACATGCGGTGGTCCCACGTGGGTGCACTTTAATGGGGGGAGGGGTAATGATGGGTAGGTACAGGTGTGCAGAGACAACAGGAGAGGCGGGGAAAGAGAGGAGGGTCATGGCAACCCTGGCCTTTTAAGGAGGAATGCAAAGGCTTCTGGGAAATGTGTCCATAATCCAGGGGAATGCTGGGAGCTGTAGTTCTGCAAAGGAACAACATAAACTATCTAGCGAGAGAGGTCAGACAGTCAAAGAGCAGCACTTTCCTTTTTCTGCCCTTTATATTCCTTACAACGAGAAAGTTTGGTCCAGGTTAAAGAAGCATCTTCCCACCTCAAAGGGTCTGGATTAAACTTACCACTTCACGTGATTTAATTAAGAAAAATCCTTTGTGGAGGTACCTATCTGCATATCTTTTAGTTAATTCCAGATGTAGTCAAGTTGACCACTAAGAAGAGCCATCACAAAAGCCAAAACTGTTTACAAAACAAAACAAAACATTGAATTGAAATGGATGAATTCATGAGAAAATATTCAGATCAAAAACAATAATAAAAAACCTGGAGCAATAAAAGATATCAGAGAAACAGTAAAATATAGAAAGGTTCTTATATTTGCATTCACAAAATGAAGAGAGGCACTGATTCTCTAGAGCAGTAGTTCTCAACCTGTGGATCATGACCTCTTGGGGCTCAAATGACCATTTCACAGTAGGAACAAGAAGAATTTTATAGCTGGGGGTCACCACATGAGGAGCGGTATTAAAGGAAGGAAGCCTTAGGAAGGTTGAACACCATTTCTCTAGAGAATAATGTGTTCAGAAACATTATTTTTTTTCAGAAAAGATTGTCCAATGTAGACACCATTCCTGTTTTCCATGGCAACATGACTATCTGTAAGGTGAGGCCTTCCTCTATGGCTTTAAAATTTAGGGTATAGTACATGGGGAATCACACAAGCTCTATCATGTCAATACCCTAAGAATGAGGTACTCAAGCAAGTTTAATAGGGTTTTGTGTTATACAGAAAATTAAAGATCATCGTGAAGATAATTTAAGAGTGAAACCACTCATCTTCATCTGTCAATATAGTGGATCTTTAGGGCACTGTGTAGTCCTTTGTTTGCCTACTGATCCTTATCATGTCAGTGTCCATAATAAATCACAGGGTGAAATATCTGTGAAATTCTCCTAAGTCTACTCACCAACACGTCTGCAATGGGAACTCAGAGGGTGAAAAATTGAATAATTATGGGCCGTTAAAGTACCCTGTGATAAGAAGATGATGGAACTTGGACTGTTTTCCTCACCAAACAGAGCAGTGTTCTCGTAGAAAAGCCACAGGCAAACTAAAACTACATCACTTCACCTCTACCATCTTCTTCCACACCCACAACAACCAAATGCTAGATACACTGAGTTTTACAGATTATGGATAAAGATACTGATGCACTGTTGTTTTGGAATCAAAGACTCTCAACAAGTATGCTTTAAAGTCAGATTGAACTGAGTCTAGCATAATGTTTTCTTTTCCTTTTCCTTTCTTTTTTTAAACTTAACAGCATACTATACATTTTCAGCCTTTTACCCTCCTGTTTTCTATTACTTCAGCTATGGGAATATACTTCCCTAGACTTCATGTTTTCCTATTAAAACTACCATATGTTGTATTCAAAATTTATTTTATACAAATTTATTTTATATTCATAATTCCCTGATTGTGACTTATGAATTAAACCTTAGTAGAATTTCTGTTGTTGAAAGCTGTAGTGTCACTAAAATTTTCTACAGTTTTTCTCTCCTAACATTCAAATGCAAAATCCTAGAAATTATTTTCAGAGAGACAAGATTCATTCTTTCAACCAGCATTGCAGAGCTTCACAGTACAAAATGAAGGGGATTCTACATAAATATTTAAATGCTCTCTGGCCTATTATTATCATCCTTGTGTTCATAAGTATAAGATTCAACTATGAAAAGAATCAGAGAGTGAATGTAAAGTCTCTACAATGATAATTACCCATTGTATCTAAGTTTTTAAAGATGATGGAGTCATTTTCTCATATAAGATAGATGTTAACTAAAATCAAGTTATGACCTATCCTATTCTAACTTAAGATTAGTTTCTATGCCTCACAGTCTTTGTGCTTGATTTCTTCAAACAGTACCTAATAATTTCATCAGTGTCTACTCAGAGTGACTGTCTATTTGCCTGTCTACTGCTACTATGAAATGTTAAGTAATCGTGATTCTGAAACAATCTTGGTAGGTAAATGTGGATATACCAGTATACTCTGGTGATGTTTTGAAGATATTCTAAATGAGCCTGAACTCACAGGCTTTTTAGGAATTTCAAATATGTGTATCCATTCCTGGATGCTGCCTGCCAGCTGGGAAGCTTCTTTACTTCCCAGGACTAATCTCCTTTTAAGAAAAGTCATTAACTTAACAATAAGGAAATGGTGTGCGTGTAATGACAATGAATACGCCTCTTGCCTTCTGTTTGATAGAAAGGCAATTGTCCTATATTAATTATGTGTTCTTCCGTAAACAGACTCTCACTGTTTAGCTAGAAGAACCAAGGCCCTGTGCAGATGGTAGCAGACCCTTATTCAGAAATATATGCTCTTGGTTTATCGAAAAGTTTTGATATTTAACCTTCTGTCCAAACCTTAAATCAAGGCCCCAGGACAAGGACTGAAGTCTTCATCTTTTTAAATTTAAAAATCTGTTTCAAACTAGAGACGAAAAATTAAACTCCCAGAATGATTTGAGTCTGTTCGCATAAAAATAGCCCTCTAGCATAGTATGCATTTATAACGAGAGTCATAATCTAAGGATCAGTCTCTCAAAATGAGAATGAGGATCAAAAAGAATTACAGGGGAAAGTATGTCTGTAAAAAGACATCTATAAATCTCTATGCATGTAAAAAGCCAAACCAACACATTTAAAATACAAGGTTATTTAAATACATCTCTATACCAGTTCTCCAACATGCACACAAATATACACATAAAAAATTACAATACAACCAAAATTGTGCTATTTAGATATTTAAAAAGTAATTATAGGATTTAACTCATACAGCAGCTAGGGAAATTATCATAGGTTGTAGCTACTGCCACCATAAGAATTGGTTTCAATTCAGCCTTTAATGAGATCAGCAATTTCTATTCATTTTCATGGGTACCTACTCCTGTAATGAAAAGGATTAATTTGAAGTTTCTAGAAATGCATCAACTGTCTCATGTTGGAGGGCAGCTAGTCTATGGGCCATAAATATAATTTTCTCAAGTATTAGGTTGACTATTTCATTAAAACAGTTGATGTTTTAGTATTTCATATGCAAAGCCATGCAAGGGCTATGTAAAGCAGGATTTTAATATAGAATATATTTGAGGAGGAAAAGATAATCACTACTTACTTATGGATGCAGTGGTCAGGGTGAGTAAATGCTTCCTTTTTGGAGCAAGAGCAAAATAATCTGTAACAACTTAGTATTGCAAGACCCCAAAATCAAAAAAATTCTGAACAACAAATCTAAGTTAGAAAATGCAAAGGAAGAAAACATGTTTTATGTAATGGCTATTATTTAAAGCAAATTATATGAATTTATTCAACATCTGTCTATGTAAAAGACCTAATACATTAGGATAAGATTAGAGGTCTGGGTAGGGGCTATGTATACATTTTAGATTAACCTCAGTTCTGATCTCACAAGCTCATGCCTAATTTAGTGAACATTTTTACTTCCATAGCTATTGCGGTTCAGATGGGCACTGTTGACAATGGCAGCCTGGTGCTTTATGAAAATGTGAGGGGCAATGTAAAACTGACAGTGACAACAGGTCTCCAGAGCACATGTCTGTCCAACTCCCCACAAACCAACCATAATTGAAACTCCTTACAGAATGTAAATTATGGGCTGGAGAGATGGCTCAGAGGTTAAGAGCACTGGCTGCTCTTACAGAGGTCCTGAGTTCAATTACATGGTGACTCACATCCTTCTGAAATGAGATCTGATGCCCTCTTCTGGCCTGCAGGCACATATGGAAGGAATGTTGTATACATAACAAATAAATAAATCTTTAAAAAAAGAATGCAAATTGCACAAGATAATGATGAAGCAATTATTTTATGCCAGTTTGATCAAATCATAGAGGGAAATAACAAAAAGATAGTCAATTTGCTTTCTCATGAAAACAGGGGCACTGGTCTCTCAATGTCTTCATTAATTAGCACTGTTACAGGCTTGGGTTTTTATAGATTTCTATTTCACAGATAAAGCACAGTTGATGCAGACTTCAAAAGTTGACCATTAAAAATACTTAAAATACCAAGAACTATTTATAAAACAGAAACAATCCATATAATTTCTGAAAGTTGAAATCATGCAGAAAATGATTTCTTTTTTTTCCGTTTATTTATTTATTAAAGATTTCTGTCTCTTCCCTGCCACCTCCACCCATTTCCCTCCCCCTCCCCCAATCAAGTTCCCCTCTCTTGTCAGCCCATAGAGCTATCAGGGTTCCCTGCCCAGTGGGAAGTCCAAGGACCAGCCACCTCCATCCAGGTGTAGCACAGGCTTTGTGGGAGCCTAGGCAGAAAATGATTTCTGTGAAACTTTTCAGAATCTCTTTTGAATTTTAATACAGTACTCATCATCTTGAAGTGAATAACAACATATAATGATTCTTGGTCTTGCCACAGAAATCCCATCCTTGGACTAGTATCTTCTGTGACATCTGTAAACTAATGACAAGAGATCCACATAAATGATAGCAATCAGCCAAATATACTGAGTCTATTGAGGGTTATTGTCCTCAGACAATAGGGATTCACAAATGATAGATGAGTTCTTCTGGTGTACCGAACAAAGGCAGAGTATTTATCTTCTTAAATATTTGTAAATCTCCTATCACATAGTTTTATAATGCCCTCAAATCCAAAACAAGGGCAATAATAGGAGTTTAAAATGAAGAATACCTTCATCCCTTGTGGGGCTCTGTGGGTGGGACTGCCGAATTTGGAGATCCTACTTTAGTGAATGTGTTTGTACAAATAACATTCAGTAAAGAAGGAATAGCATCTAGCTCATTCATTTCCACATTTTCCAAACTCTTTGCACTTATTTTATTTTCAAATTTCCACCTGGTTGTCAAGAGAATATCTTGTTAATCAAAGCCAACTGATGGAATGTCAGATTATCACCTTATCTTAAACAGCTAAGTTGTTTTGGGTATTGACTTATAGAAGAAAATATTTGCTCTACAAGAGTCACAAAGTCTCATCATTTCAGTTTACTCACAATGAAGATTCAAAATTTTTAGAGATGAAAATCCCGGAAAATCCATCTATTCCAATTCCAACGTCTAAAAATCTAGAACTAAACATTAAGAGAATGGGCCAATATAATACCTCAAGGTAAGTTCTAAATTTAAAAACATATCACGAGCCATGACACACTGTGCACCAAGTAAACCTTTCTGAGTAAATAAGAAAGAAGAAAACAGCAGCACATTCTGTCCTCAAGTTCCCATTGAAAACAAAAAGATTTGTCGACTTCCTTTGTCCTTGCACAAACTGAGAACCAAAAACTAAGAGAGCTGATTTAGAAGAGAATGACATAAAAGTTTTAGTTAACTGACATGTGCATGGAGATCTTTATAAGTGAATAAAGCTCAAAGAAATTACCCAAACACGATGCTGGCTAAGAACAGTAAATTCTAGGCCTGCAGCTAAGAGAAACTCAGTATGGCAATAGGAAGAAGCTAGTGATGATAGGTATTACTGAAGAGTTTGCACGAAAGTCCAGTTTGAAAGTCAAGTTTGTTTTCCAGCCTTGGTATGTAAAGGAACTCCCTCCACAAGGATATAGCATAAAAATGCTGAGAAAGATGAGTGGTTTTTTCATCATCTAACACAAGTGGTCTCAGCTTGAAATTATCAAAATACTGATTTTGCAAAAATTCTTTTTGAGACAGGGCCTTACTCTGTAGCCCTTCTGGCCGAAACTTGTCCTGTAGACCAGGTTGGCCTTGATCTCAGAGACATCTGCATTCCTCTGCCTCACAAGCTCCGACATTAAAGGTGTGAACCACCTTTACAAGCCCAAGTTTGCATATTTTGAAATGATCTTCCCATAATTTCTTTACATCATATAACCATTTGTTTTTAGTAGTTGAGGTCAACATGTGTGGTGATAAGAGGAGTGGGTTACATGTTAGAGCGAGTTGCCAAACACTGTATGCCTACCTTCTGGGACTATAAACTTAGCCTATTGCTTTAACACTCTGATATATAGTTTTCATACCTAAAATGGGATGAATAATTCATAGAGTAGCTAAAAAGATTAAGTGAAGCAATATATGTAAAGTGGCTAGTATGTTTCAAGCACTCAATAAGTATTAAATGTCAGTATATTTTATTTCTTCAGGTACAAAATAAATCAGTGAATGAATCAGTAAAAATTAACTTTTCAATAGTTTTAAATATGAAGCAAGTGTTAGTCATAATTTGAAAAGTAGAACAGAAAGAATAGGAGAAATTGAAGATATGGATAATTCTTATCCACTACCATTGAATCCCCATATGCGATAAACTTTAACTTCTTAATGGCTTAAAGCATAGCTAAATAACAGGCACATTTGTGGTAGAGCTCACTTAGAAGAAGCTATTGATGACTGCAAGGCACCAGGCTGTGGATACTTCACTCCACGATTATATATTGTGTGCAGTGTGACTAGTCACACACTGTCTGACACAACTACATCTTCTCCCACATTCGCACAGGGTCTTTGAAAACTGGGGATCAAAATGTTTAGTAGAGTATTAGAAATTTAAATGGATGGGGAAGGTACCTAGAAGTTTTGTAACAGACACCCAACATGGTTAAATGGAAGAGAGATAGTACTTGTGTTCAGTGGAACAGTGGGGAGATTTATTATTGACAATAATCTCTTACATATTTTATGACTATGAAGGAAAACTCAATCAAAGTCTCCAAACAAATGTAACAATAAAGAGATGAACACATTACTCATCCTGATTTATTCATCACGTACTGTGTGCGTGTCTTGAAATAGTTCAATGTACTCCATTAATAACTATAATTATTTTATATTAATCAAAAAGTTTTAAAGTATTTAAAGAGATAAAAAAGACTTGCTACTTTGATATGATCATTATACATTATATAAATCTATCAAATTATTGCATTATACTCTGTAAATTTGAACAATTAGAATCATTAATAGGTGAAGAAAAAGGATCCCAGTATCATCTCCTGCTTCATATGTGCATGAAAGAAAAATTTGAAACAAACAGAAAGTCAGTGTATAAACTGAATTTCTGCTGTCCTTAATAGCATATTGATTTAGCAAATGTATCTCGAGCACTTATAACATGCAAATTCAATGCTAATTAGTAATCACAAAGTCAATGAGAAAGCTTAGACTGATGCATACATTCACAAACAAGTACATATACTTACAATCAGTTGGAAAACAAATATTGAACAAAATGAATAAGTCAAGTGGATGTTGACAGGTCGATGTGATGAAGGAGGATATTATAGGTAGGTAAAAAAAAAGAATAATATGATGAAATGTCAAGAGCATAAGGACATGAGACCTGGTATGTCTTTTTTCTTTGTCCTACAAAATTCCACCATTTATTAAGGTCTAATCGATATTATAAGCTGAATATCAATCCCCATATTTAGTACTCCCTGAGTACATCCTTAATTTTTTTCCTTAAGATATCTGGAGCTTCTTCAGACCAGGGAAGAAAAAGTCTCAGTAAAATTAACACCATAGGATCTCATTTACTCTTTGCCATCAGTAGTCAGTAAAATAGTTTGTTTCTAGAATATAGGAAGTAAGGAAAATGAAAGAAATGGGGGTGAATTTAAAGCTTTAGGGTCAATGACTAAGTTAGATAGCATAGGCATGTAGAATCATTGAATAAGTGCAAAGCTTAAGTTTTGGGAAAGCAAGATAATTTGGTAAATTTGGTATTAATAGCAAGGCAACGTCAAAGTTAAGTAGGTTATGGCCCATGTTTGCATACACAATATTCAATGAAACATACTCAATTAAAGAGATTCACAAGATAGCTTTGAATTTAAAAAGGAACATTTTAACAGAGGAAATTCAGGGAATAATCTAACATGGGAAAAAGAAAGAATATATGTCAGTAGAAAATGGAGAAAAAAGTAAAAAGAGATTTAGAAGTGTTGTTAGCAGATGCCAGAAACAAAACAGAGAAGAGAAATGAAAGAGATTTGAGGGGCCGAGGAGATGGATGGCTCACTACATGAATTGCTTGTGGCACACACATGAGGTCCTGACTTTGGGTCATCAACACCCACATAAAAGCTCAGATGAGGTTATCAATGTTAGCAACCCAGTGCTGAGAACATAGACAGAAAGAACTTAAGACCAATGCATCAATCAGTCTAGCCAACTAGAGTTCAGAGCTAGTGAGAGATCCTGCCTAAAAATAATAATGTGGAGGGAAACTGAGGTAGACACCTATAAGTGCCCTCTGACTTTCACAGAACCATAAGAGCACATGAGTATGTGCACACACACACACACACACACACACACACACACACACACACCACACATATGCAGACAAACACACAGAGTGGGGAAGATGTATTGCATTTATAACTCCCATGATTACCTGATACCATCAAAATTTGTTTCAGGAAATCAATACACCTAAATAAAAATTTTCTTCCATCATGTCACGTAACTGAATCTACTCAAAGTGATAGATCAACAGCTTTAAGAAGAAAGGGTTTAGCTGGGCGGTGATGATACACGCCTTTAATCCCAGCCTCGGAAGGCAGAGGAAGACGGATCCTTGTGAGTTAGAGGCCAGCCTGGTCTACAAGAGCTAGTTCTAGGACAGGCTCCAAAGCTACAGAGAAACTCTGTCTCGAAAGAAGAAGAAGAAGAAGAAGAAGAATAAGAAGAAGAAGAAGGAGAAGGAGAAGGAGAAGAAGAAGGGTTTATATGCAGATATTTACACTATGATACCATATTGACATTGTTTTAAGCAAGAATTAATTATTTTATCTTCCTTATCACTTTATAACATGCAATTTTTGTATTAAGAACATTTTTTTACATCCCACCTGCAGTTTCCCCTCCCTCCTCTCCTCTGAATCTTCCCTCCATACCTCTCCTTTGCCCGCTTCCTATCTACTCCTCCACTGTTTCTATTCAGAAAATGTCAGGCCTCCCATGGATAACAACAAAACATGGCATATCAAGTTGCAGTAAGACTATTCACCCCACTTCAACATTAAAGATGGACAAGGTAACCCCCAAGACTGAAAATAAAAGTCACAGTTCATGCTGGAGAGGATGTGGAGCAAGGGGAACACTCCTCTATCGCAGGTGAATGTATAATATGCATTTTTTAAAGCTTATTTTAATTAAGATTTCAAAAAAGTTTGAAATCTACACCAACTATCCAAAACTAAAGAAAACATCATTTTTATTAATTCATTAATTAATTTGTGTTTGTAGTGGGCAGGGGTGACACACATCCCACTGCACACATGTCAAAACCAGAGGACAGTTTTGTGGAGTGACCTCTCTCTCTCTCCATCCTTGCCTGGTGTGGGGATTTGAATGAGAAATGTCTCCTGTAGATTTAAACATTTGTTCAGTAGTCCCCAGTTGGTGGTACTGTTTGGGGAAGCGAAGAGGGCTCATCTTTGCTCAGAAGTACATTACTAGGGACAGGCTTTTATAGTTTAAAACCTCATGCCACTTCCAGTTCATTCTCTCTGCTTGTGCTTGTCACTGAAGTGTGATTTCTCAGCTCCATTCTCCTGCTGCCATGCTTACAGCTGGCAGGTCCAGTTCCCTGCTATGATAGATTCTTATTCCTCTGGAAGTTTACGCTAAAATAAACTCTCTCACAATTCCCTTTTGGTCATGGTGTTTTATCACAGCAATAGAAAAGTAATATACACAGGAAATTGGGAACTTAAGGAGGCAGGTTTGAGCAACAAGCACCCTTACCTGTTGAGCCAACTCGCCATCCAGAATTCATTGTTGATATAGAATAAGAAACACACCAGCCATTTTGGAGTCACCAATCTATATATGTGAAGAAAAGATTCATGCATCTAAAATGTCATAGGAGATTTGACTAACTAATAGGTAATTAGCTTAGAGGTAGCTAGATATTTTCATTTTGGATTCTGTGGATAACTGGGGAGAATAGAAGTAAAAAGTCAAGAAATGGGAGTTAGAGAGTTGACTCAGCAGCTAAGAGCATTTGTTTCTCTTTTAGAAGAACTGTACTCAGTTCTCCAAACCCACATGGCAACTAACACTATTTGGAAGTCTAGATCAAGGTCTGATGCCCTCTTCGAGCCTCTGTGGGCACAAGGTTAAACATGGTTCATATACATAAGTGCAGACAAAAAAAAAAAAAAGCTCACCCACATAAAATGAATGCTAAGTTTGTTTTTTAAGTGAAAATACAAGACAGCTGAAAGTTTCTAGAAAGCATGTGATCAAGTATTTAGATTTATATCCTTGAGGATGAGAAGCAGTTACAAATTATGTAATCAGGGTCACTTAGCTAGTCAAAGAAAAAGAGCATAAACTCATACTGATGATGGATTTTGTCTATGTCTTGTTATATGACAGCCCAGGAAAGCATTTCCCATAACAAAGAAGTAAATATATTTCATGTGTACAATCAAATTAGTAATCTGAATTACTCTTTCAGAAAACCATACAGAAGTCAGTACCTTATTCTTTTCTCATTTGGTGTGGTGATTCACTCGACCACTTACTACTTTATTCATTCAAGAACAACCGGGTGCTCATTGTAGCCTAGCAGCATAGGCAGGGGTCATAAAATAGTGAGGCGGACACACTCCTTGAAATTAAGAAAGCCTAAGCATCCTCCAGATATTTCCAACCTAATCAAAGAAAACTAATTTCTTTAAAATAAAATCCAATGTGGCTATCTTGCCAAAATAGCCTACATGTTTTTTACCAGATTAACAACCTCTGTTCATGATATGATATACCACACCTGTTGTTCAGATATCACATCAATTTTCTGGAACACTCCTGCCTTTATAACTCACAGCTGCGGTTTTACTTTAACAGAAAGGCTTTAGAATATATTTTCATTGATTCTTTTCAATGAGTTTTCACTGTACCCAGCATTGTCTGTTAACCAACTTCCTAGATATCCTTCTAGCAAGGACTCAAAACCTTTGGTTGTGGTGGTCACAGGCTGATTTCATAGATGCATGTGTAGGACATAAAGGTGCAGTATGCCAGGTGATATAGAAGACTAGCATTCCGTCACTTTGAAGAGAGAAGAATCCTTTTGCTTCTTAATTTAAAGAAATACAGTAGGAGGTCATCATTCACATTACATAAAAGAACCCAGAAGGATCCAAACTCCTTCACATAGATTCATATGTCAACAGTTCTATGAAAACCAATACATTTAACACGCTATGTAATACCTCCCAACCTCTGGGAAAACAACAAATGGATTATTTAAACTCAGCTTGTGCTTAGGGGAATACTTTCTTTAAAAGAACAGCTTTTACTGAGGAAAAAAAAAAAGGGTTAGAACTTCATGGCCCCGAGGTAACTTACTGCCTATTTCTTAAGAGTTCCCACAGTTCTCCTAATTGATGGATAAAAAACCAACAAAGAAGAGCCATGAGTTGAGTACCATAGCCCTGGAAGGAAATGAGATATGAGAGTCATAAAGTTGAATTTTCTGTAGAAAACACTGAGTCATTTGCCTCTTGATAATTCAGAATACTAGTAAATTATTTTACTTAGTATAAATATCCTTGAATGTTCTAATGTAAAAAATGTTCAGAAAATGAGATCTGAACAAAGCCATTTTTCTCCCATTATATACTAACATAACCAAATAAAGGAAATGTTCATATATATAGAGAGAGACTCTTAAAATTCTAGGCCTTTTGTCAGGTCTGGTTTTCTAAGACCCTTTCCTCGTCTCCCTCACTTACTGAAAATTGTACAAAGGCCCAGTTAGTCTCATTGTTGCGTCCTTCCTGAATCCCACTATGCCACCAGGTTTCTTGAACACAAAGTACTAACAGTAGACTAAAACCTCAATCCTTAGAAGACTTTTATCCTATGAATCCTTTTTGATAACTCTATGACATCTTATCTACTCCATTATTTATCCTTAAAAAGACATAGGATTCAAAGTACAACTCCTGTTTCCATTTTCCTCCCTATTTCATCCCAAATGTGACTTAAAATAGAATCACTATCTTAATTAACTACTTACTTCTTCTCAGGTCTTATATTCCATTATTTACTAAGTTTCCTTGGTGTTTCTTTCATCTTCTTTGCTTTTTTACAAAGTTGTTGCCTTATCAAAGGCCTCTTAGCTGATGCTTGGTGAGTACAGATTAATGCTGAGTGTTCAGGTCTTATTTCCTTTCACATTCACACTTCGCAGCTCTCTAGATGGATCTGTCTCATTGTTCTTATCCTTCAATTCTCCTCGTTAAAGGAAACAAATCAATTTGTTGATAACATCATTTATTAAAATGCCTTCCCTTGTTAGCCTGAGTCTTCCATAACGTGTCCCCACCTAACCTGATATCATCATTCCTTCAATTTGTTTCTAAGTAACTGAGGGTTTGAATACAGCAAAATTCACATTTTAAGCAGTCTTATAGCCACTGGCCTGTGGACCCAATCTGTACCAATACCTAATCTAGCATATACTTGAATTAAAGATAAAGTGGAAAGCATAAAATATTTTAACATGTTAAATTATATAAATTCAAATTCCACATCCATATATAAGATACATGAGTATAGAGGTGTTTGCTTGATTAGTGACTGTCTATGGCTGACTTCATACCACAATGACAGACAAAAGTATGAGGTTTATTGATGTTTCTCTGCTCTGAGTTTGAACATAGGCACTGCCATCTTTTATCAAAGCAGTTGGGATAATTTGTAGGAGACCACACAGAAAATAACATGTTAGAATTCTCTTGAAAAGAACAGGCTTACCAGTCCATCCCCTCCTTGGAATTATAGAAAAGATAACTTCCTGGGTTAGATCTCTGCTGCTGTAGCTTCCCAAATGGATCCCCTAAACCCTTTATTAGTGTAGCGCTTTGCCACTTGTCCATGCTGTAGGTGGAACTCTTCACTGATGGTAAGTTTCCTCAGGGACTTGTAGGTGGGGAACCTGTCTTTGAGTCACCCATGCATGACCCTGTGAGTAACTTCAACACTGTTTTTGAGCAGAAAACTCTTATCTGTCTGTTGGTGCCCTGACTATAAGTAAATAGATATTTACTCATATGTCCTCAGGAAAAATAACTACTTCTCCACAAAGCCTATAGTGTTAAAGCATCAATATCTGGCTTTTTAGGTAAATATTATCATTCCCTAGTTTAAAAGAATTAAAGTAATTAATGGTGAACATTAGCATAAATAAAGGATAGATAGATAAATAGATGATAGATGATAGATTGATAGATGAATTTTCTACTTATTCAGAATAATAGATACTATTTACATTATCTTAATATATATTTTATTAAAATAAACATTGTTTCATTAAACTTTGAAAAATGTTTTTTTGAAAAAAGCCACTAACACTTTGGATTTAATGGAAAATAATAAGGGGATGAGAGGAGATGATGAGGATGCATAACCCAGGAACTAAGGAGACTTTAGCAGAAAAGATGGTGATGGGGCAGTGAGGACTCGGTTTTACAGACATAAATGGGGGAAAGTAGGATCGGACACTGTGCAGAAGTGTGGGAGGGACCATTCCTACACCTCACCATTTTTTGCCTGCTGTCTTTTGTCTCATTAAAAAAGAAACAAAAATACTAATTATTGACTCTTACCTGTATAATTTAAATATATTTTCAGCCAATCTTCACACAACTCGTAATTAAAGCAATTAAAATCTCCTTAGCTATAGTTGAGAAAGGACCGAAAGAAATGTGTAAGGGACAGAGCTGCCATTGTAACAGGCACGAGGGTGAAATTCATAGTGCGGAGACCATGCTGTCTTTCATTACTTTTCAGTCATGTGCACTGCATTCAAGAGACTCTCTTTGGGGCTGTAGGAAATGTTGTGTTTTAAAAGTTACGGTGTATTACTGTCAAATCAGAATGCTGCTCATCTCTTACTGTCCTCACAAGCTTCCTATGAAATGTAGGTGTTGATTTACAGAGACTCCACTGGCATGGGGAAGCATACTGCACTGGTGGGTTTCCAGGCTGCAGGGGACTGTGATTAAACATCACTCTGTTAGTGAACATTGCTGACCTCTTACTAGGTCAGCCCTTCTTTTCTCACTATCACACTATAATGAAGGTACAAGTAGCATAGTTATTTCTATCATTAATAAGTCTTGTATAGGCATATTTTAGGTAATGCCCCCAAGTTCCAGCATGATGCAAGCAGGGGATCCAGGACACGAACAAAATGGTACAGGTCTAGGCCATTCTGTTAACTTTCTTTGATAGACTGACAAAATTTTTTGAGCATCTCAGTGTGTGGGAGACACCAGTACATGAATACATGAGTAACCCATTCCTGAAAGGAAAAGATTATTTTTCCTTGTGTCTTACTTAGGGTTTCTGTTTCTATAAACAGACACCAGACCATGGCAACTCTTATAGAAGAAAATCCTTTAATTGTGGTAGCTTACATTTTCAGAGGTTCAGTTTATTGTCACATGGTGGCATGTAGGCAGACCTGGTGCTGCAGCGGGAACTGAGAGTTCTTAATATTGCGTAGCCAACAGGAAGGGTCTCAGACACTGGGCATGGCTTGAACATATGTGACCTCTAAGCCCGCCTCCACAGTGACACACTTCCTTCAATAAGGCTGTACCTACTTTAACAAAGCCACACCTCCTGATTGGGTGACTCCCTTTGGGTTTATGGGGCCATTTTCTTTCAATCCACCACACCTTGTTATGACAACAGTTTGAATATATGATAAGTGATTAAATTATTAATTCAGTTCTTGAAGACAGAGCAGTGCACCATCCCATTTAACAAACATACGGGTGCATGAACATGTGCAAATACACACTTCCAATCAAGGTGGTAAGATGTGTTTTTGCAGTCAAAAAGATCCTGTGCAGGCTTATCAACTTCCCCTTAAGTAGGAACTGTTCTTATGATCAGCTTTCCTGCTCTAAGCACAGAAGAGAGCTTTAGGTTCAGGGAGTATCCCTCCCTGGGCAATGCTCCCATCCCGTTTTGCTCACCCACAGATCTTGGTATTGTTAACATAAAAGGTTTACTGTAGTTAGTAGACTGTGGATGGTGCCTAATGATCAAACAGCCTGGAGTAAGCACGGTTCACGTAGTCCCCAAGCACTGATGAACACGGAGATTGAGCTATCTCTTTAACCTTATTACTGTCTTTAAGTCGATTTCAAGATATGAGATTTGCGAAATGAAGAGCAGGAACTTTACTGCTGCTGGCGTCCCATTTGTCAGTGACCTGCTGAGGATATATTATCCACAGATGCACTGCCTTTCGCAGGAGGAAGACACTTCAAAAGACAAATGCTAAAATTACATTGTAATATTTAGACACTCTTTTCTTGGAGGTCAGTGTAAGGACAGCAAGTAATTACACCATAACACGGGGCTCTTAATTACAGAGGTTCATATTATCTCTACTCAATGGGGTCATTTTTATATTATAGCAATTCCTCATCTCTAGGAAACACTCACTTGCATCAGAATTCTGAAACCTGAAATCTTATGTAAATGCATCTACTTAACAAGGTGATGCCCTCCCTTAAATGTTGTGCTCAACTCTAAGATACAACATAAACATGAGGCTCCTTTTAAATGAGAGAAGCAGGTTGGTTTTACTAAGCGGAGAAATAGCAAGAATAAAAACAATGGTAGTAACAATAGTCTATTCTGTTATTTCCCGCTGCTATTAATATGGAGCACATTTACTCGGGTCATTTGAAATACCCACACACCCTCCTGACAAATGATTACACTTGCCACGGCAGGAATCTAACATTGCCTCTATCTTGCTGCCATACCCATCACCCTAGAACTTAGTGAGCACGTAAGATCCCTAACCTTTTATTGGGCTGATACGTTTTCCTTACATTTCATGCTATTGTGTTCCTATAATCTACATTTCAAAGCTCACTATCCTCTGTTTTAGCACTGGTGAGCAGACAAGTGTGAAACACGCATGAAAATAGGTGTGCTCTTGGCAAATACTTGGGCTGTATCACCAGCTGTAGCAAGGATCATGACAGAGATGCATACAACAATTTCTTTTTAAAATATGAAAATGAACAGGTCTTTATGGTTCCTGTAAGCACACAAGACTCTCTCTCTCTCTCTCTCTCTCTCTCTCTCTCTCTCTCTCTCTCTCTTTCTCTGTGTGTGTGTGTTCTGTGAAATGAGGCCTCAGCACTGAGTTTCAGATTGACTCGCTTTTCTACTAATCAGGATAGTTTTCTTTCCATAGCCCCACAGTTTTTAACATGAACATCCTCAGTACTCACCAGGACTGCAAATAACCCTAAGTGTCAGGTTTGATAGTCAAAAAAAAAAAAAAAAACGTTAAGCATTAAAAACATCATGGTATATTTACCAGTCTCTAATGTGTTGTTTTTCTGAGAGAAATTTGTAAACCAGCTTGCCTAAAAGATCCTTGACAATGTAGCAATCAAAATGGCTGTCTGCAGAAAACTAGGAACAACCTTGCCTGCACTTAAAATTAAATGCTCAAAATGAAAGTGCCATATGCACATTCAGCAATAAGTGGTATACCCTCTCTTTACTTCAGCCTCCATTTTATTTAATAAACTACAATAATATGTACTTCATAGAAAATCAATGTGAAAGTACTTTCCAAAATATACTCACAGAGACCTCTAGATGGCGAACTTTAGCAAATTTTATGGCTGGCCTGAATTCTCAGTTTCTTCCTGATTCTGTGTAATCCACCTACTGAAATGATTTCCAGTTTAATAAGCTACTCAATTGTATCTGTGCTTTTATGGAACAATGCATGAAAAAAGAAAATTGTATTTTTTTTCTAAAATTTAATCTTTTTCTTTGTGTTTGCTTAGTTGTTACAAGATGGTATCCCAGTGCCCTCTATCAGTGCCTCTTCGGTGTGTTCGATGGCCTGAAAAAGTTTTACATGAAAGGTGACTGAAACTAACTTCTTAAAACCGGGTATTCCCTTTAATTATAAAGACTAGTCCCAGCTTTTGTTAAGGGATTTAAGCGATCTCCAAGGAAAATCACAAAAATCCTTTGAGACATTTAAAGGCTTTGCAGTGTATGTATGTGTACATTTGTGCACATGTGATAAGAATCCACTCCAAATGCCTTTCACAGATCAATATCCAACATGAACAACCTCCAAAGAACAGTTGGTTATAAAAGCAATTTTTCTCCAGCTCAGAACCAGCTCAATTCGTCGGAGTCTTGTGTCCTGCTTATATGATATCTTCAGCAATAGAAAATAAACGCCCCTCAACTCCTGAGAGGCAACCAAGGACTCAGCCATGGTCTACATTGCTCTGAGAGTCACTTGGACTACCAGGAACAACCATTAGAAAGGAGGTGTCTTTTGCCTGGGACAAGTATTTTAACAGTATATGGTTCTTGTGGGGAGCATTGTCAATCCTAGTAATTTAACTTCCTTTAAGGTGCTTGTGTGTATGTGTGTGCAAGTTTGTTTGTTGTTTATGTGTGTGTGTGTGTGTGTGTGTGTGCACATGTATGTGTGTGTTATGTTAAATTTTGGGTAAATATAAAATAATGCCGTTCCTTAAGGCTTTATCAAGTAACTTTTTGTGTTTTTATCTTTTCTCCCTCCTTCTCCACCTATATTGATCTTCCTCTATCCTACCCTGTTTTTCTATTTCTCACCTTATGTCATCTGTATTCTGCTATCCTCCTCTCAAGCCCAAGCCATTACCCCACCTCCACCACCTGTTGTCCCCTTATTCTTTCCTCATTTCTGTGTTTAGTCCATGACCCCACCTAAATCACCTGTGGTTCCTTAGTCTTTGTTCATTTCTGTGGTTGATACATGAAGCCACCTCCATCACCTGTGGTCCCTTTATCCTTTCCTCATTTCTGGGGTTAACCCATGACCCCACCCCCATCACCTGTGGTCCATTTATATTTTCCTTGTTTCTGTGGTTAGTCCACACTGTATTCTCACATCTGAGGATTTGGAGTTAGTCGCTACAGATGAAGGAGAATATGTGGCATTTGTCTTTTAGGGTTTGTGCTTCATGGTACCAGAAACTACTCTGCAGACTGAAGGGAAGGAAATAATTAAAAGTCTCACCAAGTTGCAATATCTGTGAATGCCAGCAATGACTAGAATGGCAAGACATCCTCTCCATAGAAGTACGGTGAGTGACACTCACATATGGGGAATAGCCAATGACTGCCTATTGAATGTAAGGCCCACTCACCAAAGTGAAGTCAGACCTGTTATTGACAACCCTGTAGCCAGCTTCCCAGGCTTGCTGAAGTCATGGAGGTTAGAAAAGAATCTACCACCACAAGTTTGCTATATCAGCACAACTCTTCACTACATTCTAAATATTATCCTTATACTCTTATGTCTCACTAAAACTCCTCTCCTGGTTTTGGAATCATCAGACCCAACTGGGATGGCTTCATCAAGGCCCTCCCCTCAGGACTCAAGTCGCTATGCAGAATAGTTGGTGTTAAGATTAGAGGAGCCAGAGGGGATTCTTGCTTTCTAAAGACAGAATAGAAAAGGCCTGGTATCTGGTGGGTGGGGAGTTGGAAAGTGTCTATCTAAAGGCTTTTGGGGCAGAGAATCACTAGTTATCAGAATAATATTCTATGAACAAAATTTTAATAAAATGAAGTTCTCTTTACAGCAAATGTAGACTATAAGAAGAAAACACAACTGGACACAATGCAGAAGTCAACAGACTGTGGAGAGCCCAGCCCACAGGTCCCCCATCAGTGACTCAGGAACTATTGCAGAAGAACGGGCAGAAAGGTTTTAAGAGCTAGAATACCAGAAAGTCTCTGGTGATGTAGACTGTCCTAGAAAGTGACTGCATAAACAAGATTCACAGGGTCCATAGGTATGGGTCCATTCTATCTTCACTAAAGGTCAGATAGTTGGAATTTACTTCTGTTCCTTCAAGGTTATTGTCAACAGGTGTGGCTAATATCCAGACCAGGCATTTCAGGTATTAAGAAGTAGATCTGTTTCTACCTCAAACAAAAGTCTAAGGAACCAATGAGGTTTTTACTCCCTTAAGGAGATAACTATGGATTACACCTAGTGAGTGGTTTGTCTACAGAATGTTTTGATCTATGGTGTTAGCTTTACTTGTCTTGTTCTGGCAGCAGAATGTTTAACTAAGAATGTAGCCTGTAATCCTTCAACTAATCTGCTCATTCCTAGTATCATGCTAATGCAGTTTTCATCTTACTTCTACCTTTTGGGGTTGGGGTATTTAAGCAAACAGAAGGTAAACATGGGTGATTTCAGTGTACACTGGAACTCCCAGTACTATCCTATGTTTCTGTTTTATTATTTTCATTCTCTTTACATATTTTTTAATCCCCAGGCCCCTACTCTGGTAAGTGGTATCCTTGTCAAAGTGGGACTCCAAAACAAGACTAAAACAAAGCCATTACAAATGAACATATTAACCTGGGAAGGAAAATTATTACTAGTCCCAGCCACTAAATGAAGAACTATAGGCAATTAAGGGCTGTTGGAAGGAGAATTAGCCTTTCCCAAGAATGAGTTCCCTTATTTGTTGTTCAAAGTAGTCAGTCTTGATATCGTGTACATAACAACATCAAAAATGGACTCAGCAGATTCTATTTATTTATTTTTGAATATATAGTATTATTTTATACAGATATAATAACAATTCAGATACACATGTGTATATGTTACAATAATAATCAAAAAAAACTATCAATCTTGAGAGGCAGGAGGAAGTGGGAAGGGTTGGAAGGAGGACTTGGGAGGGGCTGGAGGGAGAAAAGAAAAGAGAGAAAGTGATATAAATGTACTTCAATTTGAACATTTAAAAATAAAAACAAATGGTTATAAATAAACTTTTACAATTCCTATTTCTTAACTTTTTTATTTTTCTTTGTGTATGATACATATGATGTGCCAAAGAGCTCCTATGGAGATCAAAGGACAGCTTTCAGGTGTCAATTCTTTACTTGTGCCTTTATGTGGGATTGAAGTCTGATAGTCAAGCATGTGTGAACAGTGCTTTTACCCACTGAGCTGTCCTGACAGCCTGTACATGTGTTTATAAGAATCTTATATGTGTAATTTCATAACCATAACTATCGCTTAAGTTGAAAAGAATTTTAATTCGTTTTCAGCATTATATAAATAAGTATTACATAATTTGACAAGTCCATTTTTCTATATTGACAATAACATTAAAATAGGAAAAGCAGACATAGAAAAAATAAAGATAAAAAAATCAATGAATGAACAATAACCTAAAGCCAGCACTGAACTTGAGAATATCTATTACTTGGTATATTAAATAAAGTAGAATCCTATTTTTCTCCCCAATATATTATAGTAATGAGAATAATATTTATGGGATAGATACCAATCATGATCACAATTGGACATCTGACACAATTTCCACAAGCCCCCAATAAATGTTGCAACACAGTTATTTTCAAATTCCAACTCGGATCACTAGGCTGGACCCTGATGTTCAGTCTTAGTTGCCAGCATGAGGGAGCCTGTTATCAAATAGGAGATGTGCGTCAAGGAGGATCTGGAAAGGTGTTCACAGGAAAGACAGACTGCGAAAGGAAGACTATCCTGAGTTAGTAGCAACTTCAGTTGGAGTCGCAATCATACAGGTCTTAGGAAAAGCTTCCTCTTTTGCCTGCTTACCTTTGTTGCTTGCTTCCTCCTCGTTAGCTCCTCTTCCTATCAGTCAGCTTCAGATTTTATGCTATGAGGACCTGGAAAGTGTGTCATGAAGAGGCCAGGGAAGGAGAGGCTGGACGGGGAGAAGGGAACAGCGCATTAATATCTCAGTGTTGAGTAGGGTTCACAGAGAACTGTTTCCCTGGTTCGTTTTGTTTTGATTTTAATGTTGGGTATTGAACACTCCCTCTACCACTAAGCTTCATGGTTTTTTTTTTGTATAGTTTAGTTTTTGCTTTTGTTTTTTAAAGCTGAGCATTCACTACTTTCCATTTGCAAGACATTCTCAAAGCAATTCATTAAATTGCCATCTTACATAAGCTTATTTAAAGTGTTTTGGAAACCAAATCAAAAGAATCTTAACTAATAATCCTTGTTCTTGTCACTTTTTCTAGAAAAGAATCATTTTAGAAATAAATTGAGGTCTAGGTTTTTATTATTTATTCAAATATTAACTAATATTATCTTTAAAATATGAAAAAAGTGTGATATATTATATATATTTTTATAAAATCCAAGCACATTAATTTCTACTTAGAATAATAGAATGGTGAGTTTAACTCAAATAACTTCAATACTGTGAGCATAAAGCAAAGGGACATACAACACTCTAAGATTTTCTTTCATTCACAATTATAAGTATAAGCAATTTATTTTTGGAAGTATTTGTTTATATATATATATATATATATATATATATATATATATATATATATATATATCCTCCAAAAACACACTAACATGGAGACATGGAGATTATTCTTGTAGCTCTTAAAAGACATCGTGATTCAATTGTGCATATTAAAGTGAAATGAGGTAGAAAGGTGAAACCCTCCCTGGGGCTCAGCTCTCCTCACTCAGCTGGTTGACCTTTCAAAAAATGCACGACTCACTATCACATTCTTTCTAAGTAATAAGCTTCCCTTTGTGAACACACAAACCAGAAAAGTTTCTCTATAAATGCATTTAAAATGAACACAAAATTTCTCTTAATTTTGTGATCACAAATGCAGATGGCTTCCACTAGGGGCTCCTAAAAGCCTGCAGCATGGGAACCTGCTTGAGAATTCAGTTCATTAGAGTCCCTGGCTAGTGAAGGGTAAGGAATTTGGGGATGGGGTAACCCACTTAGCAGGTGGGTCCACCCACGACTGAAATCTACCCTGACCTTATACTTTACATGAGACACTATTCCCTGTTTTCTCCCTAACCATATTGAATACGATTTTTAAAAAATCCAAAGGAGTCTTGAAAAATGTCAGCTCGTTTCTTCTGACGTATGTTTTTCAGTTACTTTCATATTCTTCATGATACCAAAGAATGGAATCACAATTAGAGGGAACTGTTTGCTCTTTTCAATCATTCTAGATGTATAAAGAAACCTTATCATGGTGCTGTATGGGAGGAATTACTCGGAATGTATTTCTAGCAGATTATGTATCCAAATGTTTGTGTTCAGAAGTATGCTGTTGACATAGAGTGACTGACAGAGCTTTAGGAATTTTTAGAACCTTAAAGAAAGTGGGTCAAAATGTAAGATGTGAAATATCAAAGAGATTTATCTTTAAAACATAAGTTAGAAAAACAATTAGCTTTCTACATGTGGTCATAGCAGATAATGTATACGAATGTGAATAGATATAAATATCTATAGTACAGCATTTAGAAAGTACACCAAGAAAAGGTAATAGTGGGTGATGAGGGAGGGAAGAATGCAGTAAAAACAACGCATGAGTCATGAAAGGGTATATAAAGCTAATTCTGTTTCTAGTCTTTCAATTTCAAAAGGGTCATCTTTTAAACTTCTCTGTCACATTTGTTTAATAAATATACTGGGGAAGGACACATTAGCACACTTGAGGTATGGCTTTCCCAATACATGTGAATTTCCACCCACATAATTGGCTTAAGGGAGAAATGCAGAACCCAAGCTCCTCAGTAGTTATGTGAATCATGAGGTTGCTCTGGACCAGTTCAACAGTCCACAGGACCTTTGCTGGGGAGCCAGGCAGAAAGTTTTTTTATCTGTTGAAGACATTTGTCCTTACAGTCTGCTGGGAGCTTTTGTGTAACCATGGGAGAAACTGTGTTTGTGATGAACCACTTAAATCCTTAGGTTAAAACAGGATTAAATGTACCACAGACACAAACTCATTTGACATACATCTGTGCACTCACAAAATTCACCAAAACAAGACTTGTTGCAGGAAAATTTGAAACAAATACTTTTAAAAGCTTAACAACAAATACCAGCATGGTCATGCACTATGCATTCCCAGAGAATGGGCCAAAAAGCCTAAAAGAACGGAGAGCTTGAGGTGAAATTGCATCACACATAGAATATATCTTCAGAGCTGTTTTCCTCCCACCCCTACGAAATCCTTATCTTTTCTTCGAAAGAAAAATAGCCACAAAATACTTATCTTTGCTTAATCCTAATGAGTATAAATCTTGACTATTTCCCAGAAATTAACATCTTGTATTTTTCTTCTGGAAGATCTACATCTTTATTTAATTTGGATATATCTGCATTTGATGAATAGATGACCATGTAAAAAATGAAGTCTCATAATAAAGAGTTCTACAGATAATTATAACTAAACAAAGCTTAAACTATTGTGTCATTTTCCACTCACCTAGGTATAAAAACAACAAAACTATCTATCTTCTATCATGCGATTAATAAATTTTCTACAATCTTCACTCATTTTCATGGTAAACATTTATTATACATTTGTTTGCCCTCAGTCTTATACTACTGTCACATTTGCAGTACAAGATGAAACAAATTTTTAAAATCAAGACTAAAAAGATGGCTCCTGGGTAAAAGTACTTTCTGGGGGAACCTGCCAGCTGGATTCTACTCCTGGAACCCCTTAAGATAGAAGGAGAGAAATGACTCCAACAATGTTCTCCTTTGACTCCCCCCTCCACAAACAGAATGGCATGTCCACCTTCCCTAACACAGAAGAATAAATATAGATACATAGATGATAGATAGATAGATAGATAGATAGATAGATAGATAGATAGATAGATAGATGATAGATACTTTAAAATAGTATCAAGAATAAATTCTAGGAAAATGTTTCTACTACTGTGTTATATAAATGAAGTGATAAGATTTAAATAAGAATTCTGAATTACTCTGATTTGTCTATTAACTGGAGCTTTATTTTATCCAAGTCTATCAATAGACTACTTTTTCCAAAATACTGCCACTTTGGATAGACTTGGAAAAACAGCAGGATACATCAGCAGTGTTGAGACATTTAGCATTAGTGATCTTATGATCAACCAGTTGTTATGATTTTTTAAAAATGCTCCAAGATCCCTGGCAACAGAAACACCAGGAGTTCTTGTGAGTTCCAGGGAGCCAAATTAAAGGATCCACCTTAAACAGGTCAGATACATCCCTCAATTCCCTGGTCCTAATTGTTTTTTTTTTCTTAATTTAACTTTGTTCTTTGTTCTGTCAATATCTTAAACAGGTATAAGAGACACCAGACATTTCCAAGCCACAAACACTGGACAGGAACAAAGAGACCATCTATGCCAGGATGTGGCCAGCACCCAGCCTTCTCAGGATCCTTTTCCGCCAAAGACGATACCCACAAATAAGCTGGAAGCAGTCTTGAGAATCCACCGCCCAATTCCGTCAACCTGTGGTATCTAATCTCCAGCTTTTTATTATAAAAAAAAAGATCTGGGAATATTATGATTGTTCATACAAGCCATACCCACTCCCTCCCCCATCTGCTGAGGCAGGCTGATCTTCAGCTTCTGGCCTGAGATTGCTCTCTTTTCTGTCTTCCTCTTGGAGAAGCAGCTTTGCTTCTGCTTCTCTCCCCACTTCTCTGCTCCCCCTTTCTCTCTCTCTGTCCTCTTCTCCTTCTCCACCCCTCTCTCTCTCTCTCTCTCTCTCTCTCTCTCTCTCTCTCTCCCCTGTAAGTAATAAATATCCAATTCTATTCTGTATTATGTGTCTGTCCATGTGCCTTCTACCCACTGCCTGCTCACACCACAGGGCTAGCTGGGACCAGCCCGCCCGCCATGTGTCTCCCTGCCTGGGACCGGACATCTCTCAGGGATTGGAAAATGTCTCTTCCTGGGACTGGTTGCTCCCAGGACTTGCTGCCTGCTGCCACATGGCCCACTACCATCATCTAGGGACCTACCACATTTCTGCTGCCTACTGCTGCTGGGGATCATGCAGCAATTTTAAAAAAATCATAACACCAGTCAACTCCCCTTATGCTAATACATTACTGTGAAGAACAGAGAGAAAGGAAAGAACAGTTTTCAAACAGAATGTCTGTGAACCATAATTTGCATAGTTTCCAGAGAACAAGTCTGATAAGGCAAGAGCAGAAGATCATGAACTGAATCATTTTTTATCATACAAAGCTGTGCAACCTCATCATGATAAAATGAAACCTGTTCAGGTTAGATGTCAATTGTTAAAATAAAGTAGAAAAAATATAATTAAGTAATTAAAGAGGCCTGAGCAAGTAGGATTCTCATATCACAGTTATACAAAGGAGGTTTGTCGTTCCATCTAAATGTCTAACAATGCCTACATCTGGCATGAATTTGAGTTAGGATCATGACTCAGAATCAATTAGGACAATTACAAATCAGTGGAGCACAGAGGAGCATCAGTGGTCAATTGACAAAAAAATAACTGAGCAACCCTTAGAGCAATAAGTATGTAGAAAACTGAAGTTCTTGCTGTTCGCTGATGCTTTATCAGTCTTGCTGCTTACAAGGTTCAGCAGATATGAAAGGGAGAATGTTCAGAGGTGAATGGATTGTGGGAATGACACTTTATGTACAGAAACACTCTGAAAGGGACCACCTTCCTATCACCATTTCAGAAGTCTGTGCTCAGAGAGAACAAAACACATAAAAACCAAAATAATAGATCAAAAGCAGCAAGCTTGAATGTTGCATGAACCCACAAGCTAAATGTGAACCTGGATCCTAAATTCAAGTTCTTAAATTTTTTTTATAAAACTTTTGATTATCCCTCTGCTATGTACTGCTAATTCTTCCAGTAATCTTAACCATTAGTATTTAGTTTAGTATTCTTTTCTAGGATTTCTTAGGAGCCAGAGGGCATTGACTGTCTGGTCTAGAGAAGCAACAGAGAAAAGAATGTGCATATTGAAGTCCAGGATCCTCCAGACATAGCATTTCAATTATTCACCAGTGTGTATCAGTTCCTGGTAGACTGCTTTATTCCTGAAAGAATAGACAGCATCCATCTCTCCTGGCCTTGCAGGGAGGAGACTAGTAGATAATAATAGAGGGCTGGAATGAATATTTACAGTGCATATGTTTTTAAAGGAGACACACATTTCTGGCTAAAATAAATGATTTGAAAAGTGGACTTATGAAGAGGCCACCCTCTAATTGTAATAGAATGCACTAGGCAAATAAGCAAGTTGTGTTTAAAAGAATTCAAACAGCTCATAGTCTCCTCCTGCTGGGTACACTTCTAACAACTTGGCATTAGCACACACCTTCCTCTGAATGGAAGAGAACAAAGAGAAAGAACAAACGAGATATAAAACAGAAAACAAAAATGCCCTAGGGTTGTTCTGAACTCCAGCAGCTCAGCCTCGGTGAAGGATGCTTCATCAGCACAGTGGGTTGTGCACAGGCACACAGGTCTATGCCCTAGAAAATGCCTCTGAAGTAGATCACTAATCAGACTAAACAAAGAATTTTAAAGGGCAGATGAATTATAAAAAAAAAAAAAGTGGCATGTCTTGTGGAAAGAATATGACGTCACCTCACCTGCTCTGGAATCGGTATGCTGGCACCATGTAACTGTCTGGAGATTTTTCTCCAGGCAAAACAGGACTGGAATTATTTATGTTTTCATTGTGTCGCATTACACAAAACTACAACGCATAATAATTGGAGAAAAGAAGCCTCAGGTGACACAGATGGCAGCAGCGATTGTTTAAGTGTGGAAGGGATACTGATCACAAGCTTTGCATTAAACCTACTCTGACAAATGAAATCATCATAGGGAGAAAATAGAACTGTGATTGAATAACAATTCCGGGTTCATGCCACCTTCCTCCATATCCAGATTCATCTCTGTCATTAATGTAGTTTCAGAGTGAAATAAGGACACCATTTCTTGTTTCACAGTCACAGAGATTAAAATCCATGAGAAAAGCAAGGAGAATTCCCTGAGCGTTTATGAGGGATCTGGTTTAGAAAAAGAAAGTATACATATTTGCTGCCCTAAAGCACCTTTCCTTGCACATCATGCATGATTGTATCTCAGTATTCCTTCTCTCTGCTGTGTGAGAATAGCAGTAGCAAGATATTAGAAGATTAAAGAGGGTGCCTAGTTTAAATAAGTTTTTCCATTTTCCCAAGGCCTCCATGGAGGTGTCAGCTTATAAAGAAATAGCGGATACATAGAGCATTTAAACAACCTTTTCTGAAATGTTTATGGCTGTGATCTCATGTTGAGGGTGTCATTTGTATAACCTCAATATTTAAGATGTCTCTGCTGCTCTTTACCTCCTTGCCCTTTATATTGAACAATGACACTGTTGACAAGGAGAGCATCAAATATAACTGCCAAGTGTGATGCATTACCCAGAGGCTTTGCAAGCTCATGGTTCACGGGGCTCTCACCCTGCTGCCCATAACCACCAGCATCCTAGTCAGTATCGGTCTCTGAGTCTGGCGATGTCCTTGTACATCACAAGCAACCTCTATTATTTTTCTCTGTCTCTTGGCTTATAGAGAGCCAAGTTAAAGATTTCTCTTGTGAACCTTTTGAAGTTTTATTTTCTGTTCTTCTCTGTCTGTCCCCTTTCTCATTCCATCATAAGCTGCTTGGGTATCACCCGTTCTTCTTTTTCCTGTGAGTGACTTGCCATAAGAGGCTCACTTACAATAGCAAGCTTCCCATGCTGGTTGTTGGGCTGAGTTGTAGGACTTCATTCTTATTTTTTTATTGATTTTTTTTTGAGCTCTAAATTTTTCTCTGCTCCACTCCCTGCCTCTCCTCTCCCCCTCTCAATCCTCCCGCAAGGTTCCCATGCTCCCAATTTACTCAGAAGATCTTCTCTTTTTCTACTTACATGTAGATTAGATCTATGAAAGTCTCTCTTAGTGTCCTCAGTGTTGTCCAAGTTTTTAGTGAGTGTTATAGTTCTCGATGTCCCTTTTGATATAAATAGAGCTCAGAAATTTTCAACTTCCAAAAGGAGCACTCCTTGCACAGCCTTGTCAGTAATAGGAGAAGGCACAAAGGAGATTAATAAACTGATCTGCTAAGAAATTCTTTCCTAAGTAGGCACATAGTGAAAAGTTGGCATCTCCAACCTGCTCTATTGCCTCATTTTTTTCACCAGTTTGAAGGGTGGTCTTCAGAAAGGAGACCCCAATCATTTTTTAAGTATTTACAAACTATTTTAGGACAAGCAAAATGGCTCAGTGAATAGACACATTTGCTCTATAAACTGACAACCTGATTCTGATCCCTGAATCATACAGTAAAAATAGGAAATAAACTCCAAGTTTTCTCTGTCCTCCATATGTAAGTCATAGCACACACACCTGCACACATAATACACACACACACACACACACACACACACACTAATATACATAATAAAAGTGAATCAAAATCACAAGCAGCATCTCTTCTCAGCTATTTCAATTATTAACAATTACTTTTTAGAAAGATTATAAATCCTTAAAATATATCTTATATAGACAACTTTTACTTCTGCATTTCTAAGGATCATCCTTAACATTGTGAGCGACCATCACAGCATGCATTGGGCACTATTATTTCAGGTCTGTGCCAGAGAAAGACATCCATCAATAATACTTGGTGTTCAGCTGTGTTCCTGTTTCCTCTGAGTTATATTATATGCAGAATGACTTTTGAAATTTGTGGAAGATGTTCATAATCTTTTGAGTTCGAACAGCTTCCCCAGAGGCCAAATTTATATCTAACAGCATTTCTCATCTCCCCATGGCATCCTCAGGAAAAGATTACCCTTAAGACTAATCTTTAATCAATTTATTCCTTAACACCATTAGTAATGAGAAAAGTCCCTGGCACATCTCCTTTGTTGTCACACATATGATCATATATACATATACCTGGAGGTCATGACAAATTCTGTTTATACTGATGAATTCTAGCCTAATATTACTGAAATTATACCAATGCAAGGTTCTGAGACTTGTGTCTAAAAAGTATCGTTTATGAGTTTTAAGAGAAGCACTAAGACATGGCATACAAGGCTGAGACATATATTAAAAGAGTCATAGACACATGGATAGGCATCAGGCTGATGGGACTATGAAGGGAGTTCAGTCCTCAACCCATGGATTAAACAGACAGCGTGGTGAGGGCCCTGACAAGATTTACACAAGACAGAATAGTGGAGACAGCTTTTTATAGATCTGTAAGGAAGAAGGCTTCAGGTAATCATGATATCTAGAGTCCTCAGCCAGAGCTGAGGGAGTATTCCAGGGTAGGAATGTGTAGCTTTAAGAATGTGGAAGGAAAGAAGAAGGCAAAATCAGTTATTGTTTCAACCACTGGGACTTCGAAATATGTAGCTACCAATAACTGCCAATCACTTTTTGATGTTTGTTCTGACACATTTGTACACTGTTTGATGATATATTGCTGTAATTGGTGTAATAGAAAGCTGAATGGCCAGTCAGACATGGAGGAAGCAGGACATGGAAGAGAAGAGGTAACAACCACAAGCCATGTGACAGGATATAGTTTAATAAAAATGGACTAACTTAAGCTATAAAATACTAACTAGGAACAAGTCTAATCTCTAGGTCAAGCTTTCCGAATTAATAAGAAGTTTCCATGTTATTATTTGAAAGGTGGTTACCAGGACAGAGAAAGATTCATTGTATTTGGTGCCAAACATGGGAAATCTTGATAAAGCATTTATCCAATTATTCTACTATCAATAAAATCTCAGGAGTCAATTATAGGGATAAGAACCTGACTGATCAGCGAGACAGCAGAGAAGCTATCAGTGATCTCCTCTCTCTCTCCTTCCTAGATGTAGACGGATGAGCATCTCTCTAAGCCTTTTCCTACTGTCTTTTTTTGTCTCTCTATATGCATATATACCCTGGGTCCCAAAAATCATTTA
This sequence comes from Microtus oregoni, assembly GCF_018167655.1. Lineage (NCBI taxonomy): Eukaryota > Metazoa > Chordata > Mammalia > Rodentia > Cricetidae > Microtus > Microtus oregoni. The sequence goes on from NW_024543089.1 coordinate 18,822,518, forward strand.
TGACTAATTTGGTCAGCTTGAAGCTAGCCTTTTTTATAAAATTATGAAAGCTCCTATATATAGTCCTACTCTTGTTTAAGGTATTTTTGTATATTATACAAATTTAAGGTTGTTTTTGTTATACTATGTATATCTTTCTACTGTTAAGGTGTTCAACCTATGCAGTTAATTTAACAATGTATTGTAAATTTATAGTCCATAACTATATTTGATAACCAAGAAATACAGGTTAATAATTGGTCATCTATAATAATTAAGTGTATAATCATGTTAGCTATGTTTTCAAGATCAAACAGATATATTTTAGATAGACAGGTGGTATATAGAGATCTACCAAATATGTCATTTAAAATATTTTAATAACAGAAGGCTTTTCATGCCAGTAGACACATCTAATCGTGAAAGCAACAATTTACTTTTTTAAAAAAAGGGATGATAGGCATTGAAGAACCTTCATATGGAGTTTGTTTTCTTTGTCATAAAAGTTAGTCACCAGGCAAGAAATTGCCCTTGACTCAACTTCTGACAGCGCACTGTTTAAATTGGACAGGGAGAACACAAAAGAATATGACTCCCAAACTTTATCAAGACAAAGTGTGATGGTCCTTAAAAATTCCTGCTTTACAAAAAAGTCTGTCAGATTCTCTAGGCCTGTAGGCCAATGATGGTAACCTTAATGTTGCAGAGGAATCTTGGTTGTTTGTCTAGGCAGTCATATGTTTCTGTCATTTCTATAATTTTTGGCAACTGTTTGCTCTGCACTTCCTGTTTACTCGGGTAATATTTGACCTTTCTTGGTTCTCCGATGTAGCTGAAGATGGGATAGTTATAGTTACAGTTTTCCTTCTTACCAAATTCAGAAAATTAAATAAAAGATGTAAATCTTATGAGATAGAGAAACATAAAAGTTTAAGTTGTTTATCTTAAGTGTTTTAAGGTCTAAAAATATTTCGAGCATGGTGATGCAAGTTATGACAGAAAGAGGTATAGGTATAAAACTTTTGATTCACTAAGATATGAGAGATAATTGAGTACACTCTCTGACTGTGCCAGATACACATAGCCCGGACATTGTAAATGTATTTCTTACTTGATAATTGTTCCTATTGTATATAGTTTTACTCTAGTAGAGTTAAAGCTTATCCTTTTTATTTAGACAAAATGGAAATGTTGTGGGATATTTGTACACTGTGGAATATGTATTACTGTGATTGGTGTAATAAAAAAAACTGAAATACCAATAGCTAGGACTTTCAGACAGAGAGAGAACACTTCAAAAAAGATAGGCAGTATCACCAGCCAGACACAGATGAAGCAGGACATGCAGGAGGAGAGGCAATAGCCATAAGTCACTAGGCAGAATATATATTCCTAGAAATTGATTTATTTAACTTATAAAAACTAGTTAGGAAAAAGTATCTGCTATAGGCCAAGCTTTTATAATTAATAAGAAGTCTCAATGGCATTATTTGGGACATGGTTGGAGGGAAAAGGAAAAAATCACTTCAGATGTTCTTTTCTTGGATAATTAAAAGGGACACATAACATTCTCCTGTAATCTGAACACCTTAGGTTGGGAGTTCACAGGCAGACTTTCAGTAGAATTTTGTCATTTCCTTGTAATGGTGGTAGCCCTAAGACTGAAGCCTCAATAGCTATCTGGTCTGGATTCTACAGTGTTCAGACTATTCATATTGTTCCTTTAGTTCACTACTATCAATAGATTATTGTTTATTAAAAGTACAACTATTCTGAAAACTTACTCGATATTGCTCAGGAATAAAGTGAAAGAGGTGAGTGGGCATATACTATACAGCAGGTCTTAGTTTAGTTCAAAGTTCTGTAACACTTGACAGTATGTCAGGGTTGATTTGTCTTCGGGAAATGTTGAGCGTGTAACTTTGAAAGGAGGTGAATGTGAACAAGGATTTCAACCTTAAGATTTAAGAGTCAGGGTATTGCTTTTGTAATTAGTGATCTTTACCTTCCTAACTCATATAATTTTTTATATCTCATTGGAATTTAAAATATGACTATCTCAGAAAACTGTTTTCACCTTCCTTCCTTTACTTCCCAGTTCTGACTTCAAAGGAGTCGTGTTATATAACAATAATGATAAACCATTATACTATGCAGAGTGTAACAAGAAATTTCATTAAACTAAAGAGCAAAACCCAACCTTTCTATAGCACTTTTTCATGCTCATTACAGCTCTAAGTAGTTTACATATACTCACACATTTAATACTCATAATAAAATATAAGTTACTGTCTATTACTCAAGATCAAAGTTTTTTGTTTTGTTTTGTTTTTGTTTGTTTTTTTAGTTTTTTGAGACAGGGTTTCTCTATGTAGCTTTGGTGCCTCTCCTGGTACTAACTCTTGTATACCAGGCTGGCCTCAAACTCACAGAGATATGCCTTCCTTTGCCTCTGTCTCCCGAGTGCTGGGATTAAAGGTGTGTACTACCACTGCCCAGCCAAGATCAAAGTTTTAATAAATGTCAAGAATTATACTAAAATCAAGTCATTTTTACTTAGATCATGGTACCTTAAACACTGTTCTATATCATCTATCATCATCACTAATATAAACTTTGTTTATCTGGGATCATTGTTAGAATAAGATCTTACATGATTATTGACATATTACATGTATGACAATAAAGTCACACCTAAAACTTCATGTCACAAAGCAATGAACACCATGAGTGTCTTCACCTCACCAATATGAGGCTTAGCTGAACTTGGGTGTGCTCATTCATTCTTCTGCAGAGTTCATCAGTCCCTACATCTTTTTTGCCAATATTTCATTAGTCAGGTGGGAATACAAGATAGAGTCCAGGAATTAGAGTTCAAAGCCCCCCTAAGAGTATATATCACTGTATATGAATAAAAGAAAAATAATCAGATCTACTATAAGAAAAGTGGGTTGCATTCAAAGCCAAATTCTATTATGTTGTAGTCAGTTATTCATTTACCCATTGTGTAAGCACGCTTTTGTTCTATATCATGGTCCTTATGTTTATGACAGATTATGAGGTTACTTTCTTAACCTCAAAAGTATCAGTAATTATGATATACTATTTGTGCTGGCTAGTTTTTTTTTTTCTGTTAACTTGAAACACCATAGAATCACATTAGGACAGAGTCTTAATAAAGACTCGTTTATATCAGTCTGGCTTATGGATGCGTGGGTAGACTTGTCATGAATATTATTTGGTGTAGAAAGACTCTGTCCATTGATGGCAATATCATCCCCTAGGTAATATGGTTCTGGATGGGAAAAGAGAAGAGAACACTATCTGACAGAATCAAGCAAAAGGTGGGTGCATCTCTCTCTCTCTCTCTCTCTCTCTCTCTCTCTCTCTCTCTTTCTCTCTCTCTCTCTCTCTCTCTCTCTCTCTCTCTCTCTTTCTCTCTTGTTCTCTCCTCTTGACTGCATATCTGCTGTGACTAGATGCTTGAGTTCTCATGTTGACTTGTCTCAATGATGGACTAAAAACTGTAGTTGTAAACCAAATGAACCCCTTCTCCCTTAATTTGCCTTTTTGTTCAGGAAATTTTATCATAGAAACAGAAATGAAAATAGAATGCCATAGCATTTTGAAAAATCTTGTGAAAACAAACAGTAGGTGTACGAAGATATTTTTCAGTATTTTTGTTTGTTGATTTGTTTGTTTGTTGGATTGGTTTGGTTGACTGGTTAGCCAGTTTGCTGATTAGTTATTTAGTTCTTTGGTTATTTGAATTTGTTGTTTTTTTTCTTTATGTGTCTGTATGCATATGTGTTTTTGTGGGTGGGTGTGGATGCTACATTGTGTATGGGTGCCCACAGAGTCCAAAATATTTTATCAATCCCCTGGACCTAGAGCTATAGGTAGTTGCTGGGAGTGTTGAAAAACTACAGTCATGAAAAAGGACAGTAAGTGCTCTTAACCTCTGAGCCATCTGCCTAGCATAGGTTTTGTTTTCATGCTAATGGAAAAAGAAAGAGTAGAGATGATATCCCTGAGATAAAGTTTGGGTTGAGTTTATATCTGGATCTTTTTTTTTTTTAAATAGATAGTTCTTACAAGGGACAAAGAGCAATATGTGTTTCTAAAGTATCCTTTACATGTCAAGAGATAATGATCATATATCAGGTCTAGAAGGTTTTGTAAACAATCCTAAACTCAAAAAGTTCAACCAGTTGAAAAGATAATGGGATGCTCTGAAATATTTTCAGTGAAACATCAACCTTTGTATAAAACATAAATAATGCTTGCACTGAGAATGGAACTCACCAACAGAGTACTTGTTTAGCATACTTTGGGGATGAACTTCATCACAGGTAAAATGAAAAAAGAGGGCCAGAGAGATGACTCAGCAGGTAAAGCCAGCTGACGCCAAGCCTGATGCCCTGAGTTCAATCTGGAGTTCACTCAGTAGAAAGAATCTATTCCTGCTAGTTGTCTGTTGACCTCCACAAGCACACTGTAGCACATATGTACCCCTCCCAAAGTAAAAAAGATGAGATAGATAGATAGATAGATAGATAGATAGATAGATAAGGGGTTGAGGCAAGGAAGAAGGAAGGGAGGAAGAGTTAGACAGTAACAGAAAGAGAGAAAAAAGAAAGAATGGCCTCAGCTTGGAAATACATGCTGCTTGAAATTTTTGATTAGTACTTTCTAATATCATATGCATATTCTTATTATTACATAGATGAGGGATTTATGAACTCTATCTTCATTTTGAAATTCTAAGATTCATTTCTACCATGGCATCAGGTTAGCTAACTCATTCCTACAATGCTATCTGGAAGTGAATGATTGGTACACATTTACTAATAAGTTAGATATTGTAACAAATACCACAGGATATATCTACTTTTGTCAACTCAGAAATAAAAATTTTACACCAATTACAAATATTTAAGTTGGCAATAAATATTAACACCTTAGCTCCCAGTAGTCAAACTATTGGCTATGCAGTAGTCACAACTGAAGCCTGTTTTATTTATTTGCTGTGAAATATTACAGTAACAAGGACAATAAGACAGAAACAGATAGACTTGGAAATCAGAATTCTTGAGCATATAATCCGAACAATGGCAGGTAGACCAATTGGATGCTTTATAGCAAATTGCAAGAATACGATGTTTCACTCTCTGAATAGAATCAGGAACACTGGAATCCAAACCACATATGTACCCTTGCAAGTAGCATATAAGTGGCTTGATATCCAATGATTGTGTTATAGTCATGGACTTCATGATTATTATCAATGAAGAAATGCATTCCCTTCTTGTACATTCCAAGGATGACTGATGCCCAGCTTGACACCTTTTTCCTGAGATGTTAATACTTAAACCAGAAGCCATTTTATCATCATGTAAAGTTAATCAGTATTCTAATGTTGACCTCATCATTTATCTCTCACAACAAAGAATTTCTGTATTTGCCAGTATTCACAGTGAGTTCCTTATATAGCCCCTTAAGTTATCAAAACTGGAGATCTAGAATGTGAAGTCAACAGATGTTATACATTTGTATATAGTATATAGTCAAGTTTAATAAAAAAATGAAAATACCATTTAAAGATTTAATGACAGGGCTTCTCTGGCAAGTTTTGACTTCTAATAAAGCTTGTGAGTTGTTTTATAAGCTATTAAATCAATATATTTATGAAAACATACTTTTTACTCACTGAAAAATTTAGCTTCAAGTGATACATCTTTCTAATTATGTAGCAAAGGGCAACAGATACCTCCAGGTAATCTTTGAAGTAGAAGAAGAAACAGTTTGTTTACACTCTGATTTCTCATTCATTTTTCTTCTGAACTTTATTACTATGAGGGAAGTAGTTGAATGAGAGAGAATTTTTGCTATAGATGATTCTCTGCTCTTAGTGTTAAGAACCCTCTTGACTGTCAACAATACGTTGATTATATTATATATCATTCTCTGAAAACAAAAGATGGAAAATGAAATAAAAGAAGCCGTGTTCAAATTATACCCAGACATTGGATCTATTTGGTTCCAACTATCCTTAAATAAGATCAGCAATTAAAATACAATATTGCATGCACTTATAACATGCAAATTGTGCACAACGTTAGAAATAAAGGTATTTTATCATTGGGAGAATATTGTTATTTATGTTTGTTCTGGAGTGGGCTATTTTGTTTTACATCTAAGAGATTGGAAATAGATGATTACTGTGTTTATTTGCACGCTTTTGTTTGCATATAATGGAAAACACAACCCAAACAAGCTTGTCTAACCAAGACAATTAGAGGTTTTGTGACTGAGAAGGCTTTCAGGTAGTTACCACAGCTCAAAAGGTCTTAATAGTAACTACTGCTATTCTTTATAATTCTCAACTCCTTTTCCTTGGTGTCTATCTCATTCAATGTTAGCAACTCACTTCATGGTTCACATTGTAGTCCTGTATCTGCCAAGAAGTCTTCCATTTATAATCCTGCCTAACATAAAAATTAAAAAATCTGTGCCACTGCTTCCAAATAGATAACTAGAGACACATCCTGATTAGACTAGTTAACTAGTTAAATCAATAATTAATCTGTAACCCAACTGCCATACCCCATAGATTGCATGTTACCTTTGTAGCTTGCAATTGTGTAAGTTTTCTACAACATATGATGGGAACAGATGCATGAAGGAGTGTTCATTAAAACAGTATACTGTGCAAACAGTAATGAAGGAAATTTAATTTCTGAATTTTATATCAAATATATACACCAAACATATATCTGAAATAAACTCACACATTCATGGATAACTGACAAAGATACCAAAAACACTGAAAAAAAAAAGAAATGATGAAATATAAAAATGGTGTTGGGGTCAGAAGAATGAAAGTAATAATTTGCTTCACTTCATAAACAAAAATCATTCCAAAATGCATGAAAAATTTAAATGTATAACTCCAAAGTGTCAAATTACTAGAAAAAAGATATAAAAGAAACCTACATGACACATGTAGGCAGTGATTTTTTAATATTGTATCCAAAATATATCAGCAAAATAAATATAAATAAATGAATTATTTAAAATAATGGAAAAGCTACACAATACAGAAAACAATAATATAAATTCTTTTCAAAGAATAAATAAGGGTTAATATCAAATATATACAAGGTATTCAGCAACTCAATAGCAAAAAAAAAAAAAAAAGAAATAAGAAATTAATCTGACCTTAAAATTGAGGACCTGGATTGACATTTCTCAAAAGAAGATATACAAATGATCAATATGTATATGAAAATGCACTCATCATGACTAATTATCAAGGAAATGCTAATTATATCAACAATGAGATAGCATTTCATGCCTATTAGAATGGCAATTATCCAAATTAAGAAAGATAAAAAGCACTGGTGAGGATGTAGAGAAAGGGAGCTTTGCACATTGCTGGTGAGAATGCATATTGGTATGGTCATTACAGTAAACAAGATAGAAGTTTCTCAAAATATAAAAATAGAAATATGATATGGTCCAGTAATGCTATTCCTCGGCATACATTTGTAAATGAAATAAGTTATTTTGGCCGAGTGATCTGTCGCACTCCTGCGTTCTTTGAAACATTATTTGTAATAACTGTTATGTGGGATCAGCCTAAATGTTCATCAATGGTTAAATGTATAAGGAACAACACACACACACACACACACACACACACACACACACACACACAGAGAGAGAGAGAGAGAGAGAGAGAGAGACATGCACGCACACATTCATGACCACATATGCATATATTATGTGCCTTGGAAAACTATTTAGCCTCAAAAAGGAAGTTGATATGTCATGGATGATCCATAAGAATATTACATGAGGATAATGGAAAGCACAGAAAGGACAGATTCTCCTCTCACTCATTTGAAGAGTCCCTAAAACCTGAGTTCCCAGAGCAGAAAACAGAACGGGGAACCAGGTTTAGGGCGAGAGGGTGGATGCTTATACAAATACAATTTCTATTAAATATAAGGAATAAGTTTTAACACCTACTTCATGGCATGGTTACTACAGTTAATACTACATTTTGAAAATCCCTAAGAGTTTAAGCATTCTCAACATGAAAAATTCAAAGTATATGAGGCTATGTTTATATTACTTACTGCATTGAGCTACAAAATACTGCTTACATATTTCAAAATATCACATTGAATATAATGAATGTATACAATTTTTATTTATCATTATTGTTTAATTCCTATTTACAGTGATATATTTGGGAAATATTTGTAGGACAGGCACAAAAATGATTTCTTTGAAATTTTTTCAAAATATCACTTTGAATATAACAAATGTATACAATTCTTATTTATCAGTATTGTTTAATTTCTATTTGCAGTGATATATTTGGGGAATATTTCTAGGACATGCCCAAAAATGATTTCTTTGGAATTTTTCAGTAATAAAAACAATACCTAGATAGAGTCAGCTAATATCTATGGTAGGTATCACCAAATAAGTTTCCATAACCATTTTCTGTTGCCTTTAGGAAATCCTGTACTACACTTGCTAGTCCGATTTTACTGCAAACTTCTCCGTTCATTTTCCTCTCTTTTCCCTTGAGGTGTCTGAACACGCCATCTAATTTTACTTCACATATTTATTGTCAACACTCTTCTTTGCATCAGCAAAATGATAAATAGTAATATCCAGGAAGAACTCTGATTCCTCAGTAATAAGAAACAAATAGTTGGCCCAACTGCAAGAGCTGAGATTGTTACCCAGTTTGAAGACTAGAATTAAAACTAAAAAGTAAGTATCACAGGTAAATTTATGTATGCTTCTACAATATAATGTTCTGCTGTTTGTTGCCTGAACCACATCTTATTTCATTTTGAACTGTTTTTATTGTGAGATTTACACTTTGTATTTCTTCTTAAAGAGCTACTGCTTATCTTCCAATAGTGGCTAAAGGGAAAGTCTAAATATCCCTCTTCAGGGGCATTCAAATGACCTTGACAGGTTTTCATTTGTTTCCATTTTCCAGAAGGAATTTATTCCATTCCATGGGGCATATAAACTTACCAGTTTTTGAAATATTCCCTTTGTTTTTGTTTATTTTCTTCATGTCACCTAAAAAATAAGATGAAGCGACATAAGTCTCTTCTTTTTCCTTCTTCAGGATGGACTGCCATTTTCCAAATATAAGCAGCTCCGAGATGAAAAAAATTGAAAGTATCTGACTCATAGCATAAAGACTTCGACAAGCAAAACATCAAACTCACCAACTGTTCTGCATATTACCTGCATTATGCATTGGCAATAACTTTTTCTCTAGCCAAGGTTGAGGTTATAATTACTTAAAACACAGAAGCTCAGCAATAAAGTGAATATATATAACCAACAGCCTTGGGAAAACATTGGTGGATTGAGAATTAAATAAAATTTTACACAATCTTCTGAATGTTTTAATGACTTATTAGGTGTCTTAATCTAACAAAAACCGGGAATTGATGCTAAACAACTAAAAAAGATGTACTGCATTCAGATTAATATTTCTATATTATGGAACTTAATTTACTTTCAAGAACTCCTCTTTTAATTATTACCAGCTTGTGCATAATAAAAATATAATGTGAGTTATCGTTAACTGTTTGAACTAGTGAGGTACTCCATTGCTTAACCACAATATAAAACCGTCCTCTGAGAATATTTATTGTAAGTATAGTTCAACTTCAGAAGGGTTGTTTATATCAAAGAACACTCAGATGTGTAGAGGAAATGAATACTTACGTTATAGAAAAATGGTTCATAGTATATTTTTACAATTAATATTAATCTTATTTGTGTTCTTCCTATTAAAATTGCTCTTACTCTTATTAACTCACAGTGGATGTCCTTGCATTATGTCTAGACATTTTGCTTTTGTTGACTGATGACCGGTGGTGTTGTCTTTTGCTCCCTCATGGGACTGGGGCACTCTTGGCAGCATTACAGCCAGCAGCTTTCACCATACCCTCAACGGGCAGTTACTGAAGCCAATGGGCCTCCAATTTTAGTGTACACTAGAGCCACTGGAAGAACTGAAAGCATCGATGGCGGTCCTGGTGGTCTTCAGCTCATTAGATCGACGCAGTGCCTAGTGGGTCTTTGGTATGCATAGTAGGTGCAGAGTGTGTTCAGTGTTCAGACTTTGTAGTCTTGAGATGCCACCAGTGTTACTTGGAGAATCACGCCTATAACTTCATCTGAGGTGACATCTTTCATGTTGAAAACATTCTAGATATACACAGGATATGATGTCAACATTCTCTTATTTTAGACAAGTCTATTGAGTCATCTCAGCTTCAGCTCTCCCAGTGGGATTCACTGAAATATTTGTTTTCACCATATTGAAAGTTGACAATTCCCTCTATTCAATGTTATATTTATTCCCTCTATATAGTTATTGATCCCATGTGTTCTACAGAAAACTATTGATTACCTAATCATATCTGCCGAACATATTAATACTTTCTAAAAGTTCTTGAATGCCATTTAAAGTTGCACCTACTTATTTGCATTATCTCCAGACTACATGAATAAAATTTCTGCTTTCTGCCTACTGAATGCTACAAGAACAGAAGCTGCAAAAATCCTAATATCCTGCTCCCAACAATGCCTTCATATTTTTCAATAGTACAAAAATGCTTATCTAAGTAATTTTTCTTGGTCTACACTAAAATATTCTGTATTTTGTGCTAACGCCCGCTTCATATCCTGACATAGTCTCAGAAGAAGACCAGTTTATTGTCTGGTTTTGCACACAAGATGACAAAACCATCCTCCATGTCTTCATTTTCCTTTTATTTAAATCTCATCGATATCAAGTCCTATTGATTTCATTTACAAAATATCTCTTCATTTTCCAAATCTTTCTTTCCTACAAACAAAGTCATTCATAAGAGCATTTATGCGCACTAAAGTATTCAAAGAAAGTTTTCAGTTGTCATTCAACTTCCTGACTAAATATAGCTTACAAAATATCACAGTTCTTTGTTGGAGCAGCCTGATGGCATAAGTCGGCACTCACAAATAATTAGTAATACTGTTCGTAGTTATGCAGAAGAAGAACCGTGGTTTCTTTATTCTCCAAAGTCAGAGAAAGATGGGAAAAGAAATTCAGATACTTAAATATGATGGTTCAGTAGGTGTGTATCACTTAGTCCTAAGACAGAAATGCTGTACCACAATATCACAATAAGATTGCATGCCTTGTATTAAAAAATACAACCCAAACCTCAGACATTTCTTAATGCTAAGAGAGGTCATTCATATATTCCACTAAAAATGGAATATATACAAACACTAAGGCCTAATAACAGGGGGAAAAAGATGTATACTTCCATTGATGTTACCAAGAAAGAAGCAAACAGAGAGTGTGTGTATTTCAATATACTCCTAAATCAATGATAGACACACTAATTTTTTTGACGTGTGCCATAAAGGTATAATAATAGATAGATTAAAAACCTTCGTTGAGCTAAAATGAATTTTTTATACTACATTACAATGTTATTTTACTTAATATATGACACTATTCTGCTTTGCATTACACTCTCACTCTCCATTCAAATACTATGACCTGTCATTATAACTTCAGAGGATTAGAAGGAGGTTTCTAAAAATATAGCATAGCTTATCATAAGAAGCTTGGATCAAAAACAACGTGATTATGCACTAATAATTTTGGAACTAAGTCTTTAACTCCTAATTTCTCTTTAGTACAAAGATGATAGTATATTGATCTATGTCACTTGTCAATGTCACACAGTCACACAAATTGTCTTCTAGTTCCAACTTATTAAACTAGCGTTCTGTATTTTGTATTTAAAAAATGAAGTTACAGTTTTCAAAATTATGTAAAAAAGAAAATATTAACAGGGTATAAATATATACTAAACTACGATCCTCTCTGTGTAAATGTGTAACTAAGAATGAAATAAACTCCATTTGATCATGGGGTCCATAATTCCACAACCATTTGTGCTTTTTCTTTCTATTGTGAAGAAAATAGAAACATATACTCTATGTCTACCATGATTATTCCTATGCTAAAGCAGATGCTGAGGATGCAAACTTGAACAAGATAGAATTTTGTCAACTTTTCAAAATTGATTAATTAATACAAGAGGAAAATTAACTTATAAATCATTAATTATACCATCTGGGGTGTGTTCTTCATGTGGTGGAAGAGTTAAGTCCTGTTGACTTTCATTGTGAAGGTGCCTGCACAGGAGAAATTGTGGTGGTATCTTCACAAACACATAACTGTAAATGATTTTCCTTAAGCTCACCCAGTTCTCCCCCTCCCTTCTACTTTTAGTTTTCAAACCGAGTTTGAACATGTGTGAGAAATAGAGGAGGACTGATCAGTGTAGTGTAGCCCAAGCTCTCCCTCAGGTCCTCCGTCCGAAGAAATTATCTGTCTTTTATGGTTTTTCAGAATGATTCATATGCTCCCTGGATGTTAAACTCAGCTCTATTTTAGGGAACATCATTAACAGACTTTTGACCTTAAAAACTCCAGGCCAAGGAAGAAAAGGCACCAAAATGTTAGTTACAGGCTAGGACACATTCTTATTACACTGCAATGAAACTTATTGACTTTAGTGAATAAAAATAATTCTTAGAATGTAAGCCAAACCAAGTTATTCCTTTATATCTTCTATGCACACAATTATCCTAAAAGTCCATGTAATTTAATCAAAACTATATGGTCTCATTAGTTTATATATAATATTTAATATGCAAAAACCTATTCATAAAATAATCTCCATTTTTATTATTTTGTTAAGTTGCTAAAGATAAAATGATGAGGTAATCTCAGAATATCTTTGAAATTATGATTCTTTCCATCTCATAGGGAGATTAAAAGAACAATAGCTGGTTAGCCATTAATTTCGATATATTCACATACACTGAGTGCCTGATTGGAGTTTTCTATAATTATCCAGATGTTAGATACATGTAGAATAAGTAACTGACACTGAATGAGTCAGAGGTTAGTTCAGCAGTGGTGAACTTTCGTAGAGGTATTTATGTATTTAACGGCATCGGCTCTCATTACTGGTGTAAACTTTACCATCATGCACTAATACATAGTAACAGTATACGGACTCTCTGCTACTGGCCCTTTTAAGTTCCTTTTCTTATTAACTTTTCAGAAATTCTCTCATACAAAAGAGTTTGATGAAGCTCAGTATGAGCCCTCCCAGGAGAACTGTCATTTTAAGCCGTTAATTAAACAGAACAATCTTTTACTTTAGACATTGTAAAATGCATTTAACAGAAAAGGGAAAGAACCTTTCTAAGGACATAATACTTCCGTCATGTGCCTATCCATGCCATATATATTCCCCTAAACACAACGGGTCCTTACTTTGCACAACTACATTAAGTAAATGCAATTCTAATTCTCATGTTTACGATTATAAGCACCATAAGTGCCAGTAGCCTTCATGAATTATTTTACGTTTATCCCTTGGAGATTTGCATATTTTCATCAAAAATAGAGAGAGAATAGATGTGTGTGTGTGTGTATCTTACACATATGAACAAACTAAGGTCATTATATTGACATATAAAATGAAATACTTATAAATAATAAATACTTGTTATACTCTGAATATGAAATCTCTTCTCCAAGTCCATATAGAGAGTACTTGGTTTCTAGCTCATGGACTCTTGAGAAGTGGTTGAGTCCTATGTCACTGCCTTACTCTATGGATTTATCCCTTGATAGATTCATTACCTGATGACATTATTAGGAGGTGGAAAAAGTAGGAAGGGCAGTGTGCTTCAAGAAGTAGGCGACCGGGGAATGATCAGGAAATGTGTGTCTTATCCTCTCCTGAGCACGATTAATAAAAACTCAGACAGTGAAATTGGGGTTCAACCTGAAGGTCAGAAAAGCTAAACAACCAGCAACTGGCTCATATCTCTACTTTACTCTGAAAAGGCAATCTGGCCTCTAGGAATCTCAGAATCAGATGGAGTCTTAGAGCTGTCTCTTTCTGTATTATAATTCTCTCTAGGTTTGGGATTAAAGGCATGCACCACCCAGGTTCTAAAGCAAACTAGTGTGGCTACTGGAATTAAAGGTGTGTGTAGTCACTGCCTAGTCTATAAGGCTGACCAGTGGAGTTGTTTTACTCCCTGATATACAGGCAAGCTTTATTTATTAGAACACAAATGAAATGCCACTACACTTTCCCTTGTTTTCCCCTTTATTCCTTCTGCCACCGATGAGGGATATCTCTCTGCATACTGTGGATATCTTTTTATTACCATTAGTTAATAAAGAAGTTGTTTTAGTTAATAGACAGAATATAACCAGATAGAAAATGCAAGCAAAGACAAAGGGGGAAAAAAGGTAGAGTCAGAGAGCCTCCATCAGCCGTCAGAAAAGCAAGATGTGAATAAGCCACAAACCTCGTGGAAAAATATAAAATAATAGAAATGAGTTCATTTAAGTTGTAAGAACTAGTAAATAATAAGCCTGAGCTAATAGGCCAACAATTTGTAATCAATATTAACCTTCAGAGTGGTTATTTGAGAACTTGTGGACAAGAGAGAAACTTCCAGTTACATGCCATCATGAGGGAGCTGCTTTTCGCAGCCGCTTGTTCCTCATAGTGATGCTGTGCTTTATGGGCTCACAGTCCACCATGATGGATGAAAACTGGGAGTCAAACTAAAAACGTCCTTCTTTTGGAACGTGCATGTCAGATGTTGTGCCATAGAAGTGAGCATATGACTACACTGTGTATAAAAGTGAAGGGCTGGATGGTGGAAGCAGATTTTTTGCATTTTGTGTCCCCTGCAAACTTCCATGAATACTCAAAATGCTTAGAGCAATCATTCTGATAGGGTCTGAAGTGGTAAGTGCTCCCCATATCTGAGACAGAATGGAAAATACAGCTCTCCCTTACAATATTTGCCTTAGTGATTCACTGCTACTACTAACTGTTGTGGAGAATATTAATTTCATGTGATGCCTTCAGTAATGTTTTATGTTTTAAATGAACAACACTGTTCTACTGGGCAGCAATCTATTTGAATGACAGCTAACAAATCTATCCCCTTTCACTTGTTGCCTTAAGCATGAAGCTGTCAACTGGGCAGCCTCTTCTTTGACAGCCAGCCAGACTATTTATCATCGTGGCAGCCTGGCTGCTCTGAACATTGCATGCATTTCCCAAGGAAACTGCATGTCAATTGCAAGAAACACTATGACCATGACTGCCACCCAAGTCACAACTTCTACTTTAGCAAGCTACACTTGAGGAATCACTCTTATGACAACTTAGACCATCTCTTTGAGACTACACTTCTTCCATGACAAGCCTAGCTGGACCCACTTTGCAGCAATTTTGAGTCAGGACCAATCCTTTTGAGGCTCAATATAAAGTTTGTTGTTAAGGCATATAGGTGGCTTGTCTTTGGTGTAATGAGGAGCAACTTACAAACAAGTGTGTGGTTAGTGGAACAGGAAGGGGATAAGAACAGTGTTCTCTATATGGGTTGTGTACGTAAGCTATTTTTTTTAATTTTGGTAATTGGTACATGGAACTTTCTTTCCCTGTTTGCTGAATATCTCCTACAGATGGCCTTCCTATTCCTACTAGTGGCCTTTGCTACTAAGAACAGCAAAACCCTTGCTTAGCCCCCTGTAGGCATTTGGTTACAGCAACCAGAGACTAGCTGGAGAATGATACTGCAAGTCATGTGAGCCTCTGGTCCAGGGAATTTGTGCACTTTGTTCAAAAAGCTGAAGAGTTCCAGAAAGAAGCTAAGAGAAAGATTACAGAGACTAAGAAGGAATGACTTGCTGAGAAATGTTCTGGGGCCAGTGGAAAGCGGTGTCTACGAAAGGCTGTAAAGAAATGAACACAACTGCAGATGGTACTTAGTGAAGGGGTTCCAGAGATCTAGCAAAGGTAAAAGAGGGTGCTGGCTTTCAAAGCCTGGAACATACTGACTGTCAGGTTCCAGCTTTTTGGTATTCACTGCCTAGAGCAATGAAAATACAAACTGGAACATCTCGGGCTGTAAGTCTCTTGTCTTTGAAAACCTGGAGTTATGAGCCCTTAGTCCTCAATGCCTAGATCTAGAGCACCTTATTCTGTGCCCTTGGAACCTTGAGTCTCTGATTCTTAGTATCTCCAGCTGTTTACCTCTCAGGCAGTATGAACACCAAGTGCTGCACAGCTCAGTTCTGGAAACCTAAATGGGACAACAATGGAGTGAAGAGAAAACAGCACAAACACAAGAACAGAGAAGCTGGGATGGTCTGGTGGGCTCTGTTTTCTTTGATGGAGAAGCAACCACTACAGTGAAAAATCTCAAAAGCTTAGCCTCTTTGTTCTACAGCACAGGGGGAAGACTCAGCTAGTATAGGTAAGAGGTCTCTGCAGTGGAGCAATCTCAGGTCTGGTCATTCAGGAGGAAGAAGCTACTATTGCAAATTTTTGCAAACACTATCAACACCTGCACATGGTCTAGAACTGTCAATTCCCATGGATCTGAGTCACTGAGGTGCTTTTCAATAATACACATTCATTCGGGAATTCATTCTCTCTTTACACCTTAATTTAGAACTTCCTTGGCTCCCCACAGATCGAAGGTTAGTTTATTAATGTCAAAACCCAAGAAAAACACCAAGGGAATTCCTCCTTGTCTGTTTAAGGAACAAAAGAACCCATAGTCATCCCTTTGTCCCAGTGGTATGGCTGGAACAATTTATACTTATTATTCCTTAAAATAGATATGCTTGCAAGGTTGCCATGGAGATTAATAAAAATTCCTTAATGTTGTTAATATTACAACTGTAGTAATTACATTGGTCAATATATTATCACACCTTTGTTTGAAGAGAAATCTGATAAACAAGACATGTAAATTATTCATTAATTCAAAGGACTAAGAAACAATTTATAAGAATGTTAGAACCTGATTTTTAAAAACTGTTTAGAAAAATCTAGGAAATATCTTTTGTTGAAACCATGTCTAAAATCCTGAAGACAGAAATTCAAACATTATATGTAAATACTGCCATCCAAACTCTACATGGAAATCATTATTAGGCCATTTGTCAGTGGGAAAAATATCACTTCACAGTGACTAAAAAAAAATGCTTCTCAAGAATTCTCACCTACAGTTTCATAGAACACATCTAAATAAGTCAGTAGTGTGGGTGGGTTGCTAGGAAATACTGCAGTTAAAGTGCATATGTGATAGCTCAGAAAATGTGGATTCATCTAGAAAGCAATTTATAAAATTTAAGTGGACAAATCCAGCCATGAATGTACATTCTTAAGACATTTAAAAATGCTAACAACTGTACAGAATAGAACATTAGTAAGCTTATAATAACCGCATGACCTGTACTTAAAATACTCATAATAGAGCCAGGAATACGTTGTCACTCATCAAGAATATTCCTTGTAATCCCTTGATCTAGTTGCAACTTAAAGATCCTTCAGTTTAAGCAAATAATCAGAATGCTTTCAATATAGAGCTCTGAGAACCACAGCTCTCCCAGGGAAGATAAGTTATAAGTTAAATAAACTCAATTATTCTTGATCATTTTACAAGTAATTATATTCCTACTATTCCTTTTGAGTTTACTTTCCCCAAAATACCGAAGTAAACTGAGATTCTCCTTAAGTGTATTCATGGAAAAATATGAGTAGTTTTCTAGTTTCCCATTTTAGGATTTAAACACACTCTAATTGTGGGGATGTTTAAATTTTACTGTGTATAAAAATAATTGGAATTTGGGAAATACGAAGTGATGACTCATTTGGTAAAGGGCTTGACTTCCAAACACAAAGAACTGAGTTCCATTCCCAGAGCCCACACTGAAATAAATGCCATTATAATTCCTGCACCAGGGAGGTCAACTTACATGGGTCCTTGGGACCGACTGGCCAGGCAGCCTAGCCTTTCTTAATGACTTCTAGGTCTATCAGAACATTTGTCCTTTTTTCTTTCTTTTTTTTATTGATTTTTTATTGAGTTCTATATTTCTCTTTGCTCCCCTTCCTTCCTGTTCTCTCCCCTTCAACCCTCTCCCAAGGTCCCCATGCTCCCAATTTACTCAGGAGATCTTGTCTTTTTCTATTTCCCATGTAGATTAAATCTATGTGTGTCTCTCTTAAGGTCCTCAATTGTTGTCTAGGTTCTCTGGGATTGGGATATGTGGGCTGGTTTTCTTTGCTTTATGTTTAAAAACCACTTATGAGTGAGTACATGTGATAATTGTCTTTCTGGGTCTGGGTTGCCTCACTCAAAATGATGTTTTCTAGCTCCATCTACTTGCCTGCAAAATTCAAGATATTGTAAAGCAAGGTGACAGGTACATAAAAATGAGACTCAGACTGTCATTTTGTCCCTACATGCACATCCACATACATGAATGCATACTCCACACATAAACACACATGTACCTGCACAAAGAGGAACATTACAAGCACACCTTAATAGAGTTTGAATAAATAGAATACATTGTTCTCAACAATGAATAAATAAATGAACATATGACTCTCCCTCACCAGATGATTTAAATATGTGGTCTTTTCCCTTTCCATCCAAATTCCATTTTATGGGAAGGAAAATGGATATAGTTTCCCTTATGTAGAAGGCAGGGCTAAGATGCCAACTTTCCAGCCTCAACCACATCTTCACTTCAATTGTGTTTTCAAGTTATCCGGGTTGGAATTAAGAGATTACTGTGGACATTTATACTGTGCTGCCTAAATATATACTGAAAATTGACCTAATGAGCCATTTCTGACTTGCCTGATAGAAAGCAGCAGGACGGACTGAGTTGCAATTTCATACTCAGAGCATTAACTCTGAGTGTCAGGTGAGGAAGAGTTTTCACAAACATTGAGATTCACCTTTAGGCCCTGACAGCTTTTCTGGTTTCCTCCCTAACTCAAAAGAGTTAACTAAGTTACTTACTTTTTCCTAATTTAAAATAAAAATACATGAAACAATCAGCATTGAAATTTAAATCAATAATAATAAATGAATTTTATACTGGTTTTATGGTCTCACTATTGCCTCTAGAGTACACAGTTATGTTTTTGAAGACTAGGAAATAATACACTCCAGGGAAACACTCAGAACTGGCTAAAAATTTCTACTGTGCCTTAATTCGTTGTGGCTGTTATTTCATAGCTTATTTTGGAAATGCTCTGTTGAAGCTTTTTGGAAATCCAGACTTCTACATTTCTTGCCCAGACTCTATGGGACTGGCGAATAAATTCATCTGAGCTTAAATCTTTACTTTTGTAGTTTATCAACCTCATCTGTCACGTTTGTGTCACTGAAATGAGAAGAGCCTTAGAAGGCCGGGGAAAAAGTAAAAACAAATTAATGTGGGAAGATGATATAAATCAAGTGGTCAAGCCCAGAGCAAGTTATCAAAGGTTCTTTCATCAGGAGGGAACACATTTCCTTTCTCTCAAGAGGAACCCATTATGTGTTTTTGTTTGCACAATTATCCTTCAAGGGCCATATTAAAGAAATGGATTTGTTAGGATTTGAAATCTGTTTTACTCTGATAGGAAAGAATAGTGGTCCCTCAAATTTAATTTGAAAAGACATAAATTTTCAAAGTCTATGCAGACACCGGCTAGTAATGAGTGCTAAGAAAAGCAAATACTGCTTTTACTTAAGACATGAATGAATCTCCCCTTGTAGGAAACATATAGCCATCCTACTAGTCTATCTATAATCTTCAGAATTTATTCAAGTAAATATGGCAGTTTGACTTTTTTGTGTCAAATACATGCTTTGTTTATAAAGAATGGAATCAAACAATTAAAACAAGGATTGCCTGTCTATTGTTTTCCATTGGAGTAAACTGCATAGACATACCAGTGGGTGTTAACAGACGCATCTCTCCAGCAATTTGAGGGAAGACTGAAGGTACATAGAAATTTAGCCCTAAAACAAATACCTGCCTTATAACTGTCCACAATCCTAGCTATTTTTCAGTAGAGAAATACAGAAATGCTGTAAACTTCGAAGAAGAGAGTGATTGTGTGTAAACATGTATGTGTGTGTCAGACAGGGATCACAGGATGTCTTGCACAGAGGCCAACATATTATGACAAATTCCTTAAGAACAAATCTTTTACAGGCTTAGGCTGTGGGTGAATCAAAGTTAGAGAGCTGCAGGGAGGAGAAACTGGCTTTAATGGGGAATTTACTATGATTAATCAATTGGGGGAAGTGTATAGTTTAGTAGCTGTGAGTTAAAGACTAGAAATTTGGAGTGTCTATGCCACATGGATAAACAAGGACTCAAGCGTAAAGGTGGCACTTTAAAAGACACTCCTTCCTGAATACAAAGGGGAGAAGAATTTGTTTAATGTTGACATTTTGTCCCAAGGGCAAAGGTAAAATTCAGCATCATCAACCGTGATGCCACCTCCCCATCTTTCTTCAGTTCCTGGCGACTTCCATCTCTGCTGCAAAAGTACTAGGAGAGCCAGGTCTAGTGTTCAAAAATGGAAGGAAGTCAGGTGTTAGAAGGAAGAATGGCATTGGAAAACCTTCAAAGAAGGTCCACTTGGGACAAGAGTGTTTGATTTGAGACTGAACTTTTAAAATTATCTCCATGCGAGGCTGACGGTACAGCTCAGTAGGCAAACCCATGCTGCTCCAGCTTGTGTAACTGAGTTTGCATCCCTAACAACCACATAAAAATTCAGGTGTGGTGTCTCCTAGTTGCTCCACTGCTGAGTCAGGAGACAGGCTGACCTCAAAGGCTTGCTGCCCTGACTAGCTGAAAAGGTGAGTTATAGGTATAGGAGGAGACCCTGACTTTCCCCCAAACAAAAGGTGTCAAGTGTTAGAGGAAACCTGGTAGCAGACATTGGCTTCTAGCCTCTCATGTTGTCTGGGGAAGACACCAGCACACACATGCTACTCACCCTCTTTTTCCTTTTAAGTGATAAAAACAACTAAAAGGGAAATGTAAGGCCATGCCCTTCCCTGAGCTGAGTAGAATGTTATTGCTAGAGACTAATTAGATTTTTGAGGCACCCTGGCAGCAAGGGGTCTGATAGAAAAGACAAAACAGCATACAGGCCATTCGGGGTCTGTTTGGAGCCATTTATAGCAGGTGTTCGCTGAGTTGGTCTGGTCTGCATAAGAACAAAAAAAGACACATCTGACATCGCAGTGAGCAAGCACATGCCAAGGATTTTATTATGTCTCAGCTGCACAGGGGGAGGAGGCATGTGAAATTAAGTGGGTGGTGATTTCTCCCTCCTGGGAAATGCTCCATAAATTTCAACAGTATAAACCTTTGAATTCCTTGTGGCTCACTTAACCGTGTTATGGCTGGGGAGATAACTCAGTGGGAAAAGACTTGTTGCCCACACATAAGGACAGGAGTGCTGATCCCTATTACGGATGTAAATGCTGGCCATGGAGGTATGCTTCTGTAACCACAGGCTGAACTGGTCAGCTCCAAGTTCAGTTAGAAACCCTGACTCAAAACTCAGGTGAAAAATCAAAGCGGAAGACAGTTTACCGTAGAACTCTGGTATCCACACATGTACACCTTGGGCAACCAGTCACAACTACGCCCACCAAACATACATGTACATATTGACACAAAATGCACAGACACACACACACACACACACACACACACACACAGAGAGAGAGAGAGAGAGAGAGAGAGAGAGAGAGAGAGAGCAACTCTTTTGGTGACTTGTAAGACTACACTGTGAATTAATAAGTCAATAACAGCTCAAGAAAACACTTCTTCAAATCAGACCAGCACAGATTATTTCTGTTATAGAATACTACTATCAAATATGGAAAAATACACCATAAATTACATAATTAATTTTGTATTATTGAGAAGAAAATGGCTCTGGTCCTAAGTAATACAATGCTGATAACTCTCATTCAGTTTCATTGTTTAGGAACAGCTAGACCTTTTATCATTGTTGTGATAAATAAGGAGTGGAATGGAGTCTGCGTCTTCTGTAATTTTGCAGTAATAGTGTCATTTCTGACATACTTTGTATCTGTCATCAAGGTAATACGATTTTTTTCTTAATTACATTTCTGGGCAAAGGTAAAAATAACAAAGAACCACAGTAGCGAATTCATCATCTTTCAGTGTTACAGTGAGCCATGGTAAAAGGGTAGAGAGAAAAGAGGTTCTGTCAGTCAGAATGCTTTTGCTATTCTTCTTCCCTGTCCTCATTTGCTGGATGTTCTTATTTTGTATTCCATAAATTAAAAGGAATTACATTTAAGTTTCATAGATATTTCTCAGAATGTTGAAGTAAAGTAGTTTCCAAAGAAGCCTGCGTAGATGCACGGAAAGAGGAAATAAGCAAAATATAGCCTGAGTTCCATATACCATTATCAGGGCTCCATTTAAGCACAGACTTGGTGGAGGGAAAGTTGTGCCTAATTTATACCACCAGCTAATGAAGACCACCATAGGGGTACCAAAAACTCATGCGCAGTCATTTTTGAACTTTTCAGTTATCTTTTTAATTTAACAATAATCACAATATCCATCCTAACACTTGGTAAGTGACTCAGAAGTAGTCTTTTCTCACCTCTCATATAGCATCACTGCTGAAGATTCAGGCAAGTTCTCATCTCCCTCATGTCTCCTCCCAACTGTTCTGACTGCAGCACAGAAAAGCAAGGAACAGCTCAGGAGATGCTCTTCCTCGTCCTCACTTCCAACCTGGAGAGTCAGCTGCGCACAATCTGCTAGAGAGGGCTGACCTCAGCTGACACTCCCCAAACATTTATTTGGCACCAGGATAGATGTGAATAAAAATAAAAATAAATAAAAATAGAGCCCGAGGCCTCCCAACATCGACAACGTATTAATCTACTTGGGAAGACGCTCATAAGTTTATTCACACTGAACTGTTATTAGTTGACAAGTGTTAGCTCCATAAGGTGTTATTACAACAGGTTCCTAAGCAACCCAGTTCCTCCTCCCATGCTCAGCATGGAGCTGAGGGAGAGGCTGTATTGCTATGCAGAGAGAGCTTTGGAGCAAATCTGTCAGAGAATTATAAAGTTGCCCAGGCGAAGCTCTGGAGAATCACCTGCCATCCTATTTCACCATGGGCCTTTCCGAGAATGGGCTCCCAGAAATGTCCCTTAACAGATTTCCTGCCAACTGAGAGGGCAAGTGTGTGCATGTGACCTTGCAGCCTGGAGTTTCAGGAGACTCATTTTCTCATTAAGGGTTTTATTCCCTTTCAAAGCACCGTAATGTGGCATGAAGAACTGCTTTCCTCTAAGAAATTGTTTCCCCGCCTGATCTGCTTGGCAGAGTAATGGCCACAGAACTGGAGTTCAATGGACAGTGACCCTAAAGGGCAGCCTTGCAAGCGTGCAGAAGACTGGAACGTCAGCCTGGAAACAGAGTGGACTCCAGAGTCAGTCTGACCTTTCGCCAAGGGCCTGGATGAAAGGTGTCCTATAGAAAAGCTGTGGAAAGACATTTCAGACAGGCCGTTTACAGGAGATAGCGACACCTGTGTGAATTTATAAACAGGTATTTCCAAATAGAATCTGCCTACAAATGTGAATATGCACAAATATAATGTAGATATTTTGGTTTTTTAAACAATAAAACACTGAGAAATGAACACTGGCATTCTCAAACAACTAAACCATTTTTTTTTTAATTTGGCCTGGAATTAACAGTGAACAGAAATGAAATCTAGAGATATTATAGAAATTTTGCCCTCAGAAGTTTCTGACCTCTTCTAAATTTAGGCAAGGAAGGTGTGTGTGTGTGTGTGTGTGTGTGTGTGTGTGTGTGTGTATGAAACTAACTTGTAGTTCCAACTATTTTCCATTTGTGAACCTAATGACTAGCTAAAGTGTAGAGATGTAAAAACGCTCTTGTCTCCATTTGCTTTTGATGACTGATAAAGTTACTGTAGGGAAAATAAGCAAGAATGAGGCATGAGCTGAAGGGTCTTAACGTCATAAAATGTTGTACACACTTATTACTATTGGAAAACCAGTACAATATTTGGTGCTCCCTCATCTCCATGGCTCAAATAGGAGAGGTCAAATGCTCTAGTTGGATTTCCATATTGCCTAATTCAGCTCAAGAACAAAAATTACAGGTAGGCCGGGCAGAAATCAGAAGTGGAGGTATTGGGGGATTATAAACTGCTTTTTTGAGGAGGCCTTGAGATGGAGTCAGGGATCATTCCAGTACCCTTAGGCATTTCCTGTTAAGTTTGAGGCTTCTACCCCCACAAAACTAGAAAAGGGGAAAAAGTGTAGCTTATATCTGAATATTAAAGTTGTCCTAAAAGGAAAAGAAAATAAGGCTTTATGTTAAACAAAACAAAACAAAATAGTCTCTTGACTGACCCCTGTTCCCTGAAATTAGAGTCTTACAAAACATTTGTTTATCAGGTTCTAGAGAGAAAGAAAAGGATCCTGACTTTCACCAAGAGTTTCCCTCAAGCAATAATGTATGTCAAGATAAATATTATGTGGTAACTATTCAGTGTTTTCCCCAACTAGTAAGGTCAATAACCATAGAGATATGAGGGTGGACCTACCGTGCACTGAATAAGTGTGTTTTTGGCTCTAAAACCTTTGTTTTTTATTGTTTCTTTCTAACTCCTTCAACAGAAAAAACAGATTTGACGTAAACTCACATGATACCTTAACTCAATGTGAATGCTACATGGTTATTTTCAGACTTTATGCAGCTTACAGGGAAATTTGTTGGTGTATTTCTTGCCATAGTTAGTGATATGTCAGAATATGACATGCTCCCTGAGTAGGATTGTCTCTCTCTCTCTCTCTCTCTCTCTCTCTCTCTCTCTCTCCCTCTCTCTCTCTTTCTGTGTGTGTATTGTTCTAAATATCTAAAAGAACTTCTTCGTACTAAAGATCCTGATCAAGAGGTTCACAAACATAGTTTATATAGAATCTCCTTTGAAACTCTGACTTCGAATTGCCCTTGTGTGTAGCCTGGTGGAATACAGTGAGGGTGAACAGTTTCTTAATGGCCTCCCAGTTGATAGTGGTTGGAAAAATGATGATTTTTTTCCCTTTTTTTTATTGTTGACCACTTAAGGGTATATTATTTTAACTCACCACAGTAAACTCCTTCTTACCTTGAGAGACACATACCATTTGCTGCTGGAGTTCCTTCCTTTTACTTTTTTTTTTTTTTCTGGCTTGAAATCAGCTTTGGAGTTAAAGAATAATACTAATGCAGAATGATTATCATTCTCTGCAAATATATGACGGAATATGTGACTGTCCATTTAGAGGCTTTTGGAGAAGGCACAGGAGAGAGAAATGGTGAGGGAAGAAAAGAGATAAGGACAGAAAAAACAGAAAAAACGAGTGGAAGGAGAAGAGGAAGGGCAAGGAAAAAGAGAAATTTGCTTGATGCTAACTACCTCCTAAGCTTGATAATATGTATTAAGAATAAGCATTCTACTTATTTATAATATCTATATATATTTAAGAAAATAAGAAAGAAGATACGGGAGAGAGAAATTTTCAATTGACAAAGGAGAAGCAAAGATCTCTTTTGCACTGTGATTTGTTGCTTAGAAAAGAGCTAAAATGGCAACAGAGGACAAACAAAGGGAATGCATGAGGAAAATAAAATAAAAACAAAAATAGACCTGTACTAATGTCCATAAGAAAAATAAATTTTTCATGGTATTTTCCAGAGTCGGAAGGGGCTAAGGCAAAGTAACTACGTGTGAGGAAAGGATAATTGAACATTCTGGTTCCCGAGTTAAATGGCAGTCAGACACAATGAATTATTTCATGTATCTTCTGGAAATTGGTTTCCAGTTCATTCTGTGACTTGCAGACCCTGCTCTCAAATTAGGATGGGGAATTCTTAAAACTAAGCCATGTTAGGTATTGAAGTATACATTTCTGTATTTCCAGTTCAATGTTACAGGGCCATGAAAATATAGCACAGCCTTTGGCTAGAAGGAGAACAGTGACATATTGTGATGGTCAAACTGGTCCATGGAAATGTTAGGAATCTGTATCCTGAGATCAAGAGATGTTGGAGAAAAACAAGATTGCTTAACCTTGAGGTAATGCTGGAGTTAATTTATATGTAGACATTAGGTGATTTGCATCAGATAATAAAAAAGAACTTCAACAAGATTTAAACTCTCCTTACCCTTTACCATATAAAATGGCTCTTCTCCCAAGAGGTCTGATGAGATTCTAACAGCAAATTATTACAAGGCTTACAAATCAGCTAAATGGACTTTTTTAATCACTATAAAAATGAAGCATACTTATAGAGATCAGCATGCCAATTATTTGATCTAACAATTCTACCAAAGAAACTACATGACAAACTAGCAAAGCCTAGTGTAGAACTGATTATAGCAGGAGAGTGTATTCATTTCATGATCATTAGTGGCCGAGAAGCCTTATTGAAAAGTCAAAATATACACAGTGTTTTTATATCCCACCACACTTGCCCAAAGTTTTGACAAAAGAAACATGATATGGCTTCAGTGTTTTCAAATAAACTCCACGGTTTCATTTTATAGGAGCTAACACTTAGATTGTGCTGCATGAAACAAAGAGAAAAAACTAGACCAAGATTTCTAGGAAAAATCAGCACTTTGGAACTGTTATCTAACTTATCTATTTAATATCCCCAAACTATGCTAATGATTTGCTTTCATCTACATGTGTTCATTGTTAGTGTTTTTTTCAAAAACAATTCTAGTAAATTTGAACCAACCAGTCCTCCTCTGAAGATTAAGGAATAGACAACATCTATTCAAACACAATTATGATGAGTGATTCTATGACGTGTGCAACCTTATCTAAAGCAGAAAAGTAAACACAGACCCTTTCAAGAAAATCACGGGAAAAGGAAGCTCAATTGAAAAGAAAGTGTCTCTATGTCTGGTAATGGGTTTGATTCAAAGAAATCTAAGGTCTTACAACCTAGTATTGAAAAAAAAAATAAAAGCTTGAAGCCTATTGAAAGAAACTTTAGAAAATAATTCAACTAGAAATAACCACATTAAAATAGGATACTCCTCATTATCATTTACTTTAACCCTAATCTCTAACATTCTTCTAAGGAAGAAGATAAACTTGGTAGAGCTGGCAGAAAAGGGTCCTGTAAGACAACCCAAGCACTGTTTCTCTTGGTGTGACCTGACAGGCTAGTGAAAAGTCCCTGGCCCCAATTTCAAGATAAGGCCTCAATCTTAAAATAAGAATATCTTATCCTTGGCTTCTCATCAGCCTTCATTGTCCGCCATGTTCAGAAAGTCCGGTTTCATCCCATGCTTATTCAGTCCCAGTCCCGCTGGCCTTGGTGAGCTCCCAATAGATCAGTTCCACTGTCACAGTGGGTGGGTGCACCCCTCGTGGTCCTGACTTCCTTGCTCATGTTCTCAGAACTGGCTTTGTGGGAGCCTAGCCTGTTTGGATGCTCACCTTCCTGGACCTGGATAGGAGTGGGAGGACCTTGGACTTCCTGCAGGGCAGGGAATATGGACTGCTCTTCATTCTCGAGAGGGAGGGGGAATGGAGTGGGGGGGAGAGGGGGAGAGGAGTGGGGGGAGGGGACGATGTGTGGGAGGAGGGGGAGGGAAATGGGAAAAGGGGAGGAGGCGGAAATTTTTTTTTCGACAACTGAAAAAAATAAAAATGAAAAATATCTTATCCTGGATGAAGGCGTAAGTCACAAACAATGCCACACCAATTCGGGGTTATGATTATTAGGGTGGTATTTATTTAAAGGGGAAAAAACTTACAGATCACTGTCCCAGGCAACAGCCCTCTACGCAACCAGGAAAGGAGTCTAGTCGCCGGAGGGGCAGGAAGTGAAGAGAGAGAGGAGAGGGAAGTGGCCGCTTTTTTAAAGGGAGAGAAACCACGCCCCAATGGGCTGGTA
This sequence comes from Microtus oregoni, assembly GCF_018167655.1. Classification (NCBI taxonomy): domain Eukaryota; kingdom Metazoa; phylum Chordata; class Mammalia; order Rodentia; family Cricetidae; genus Microtus; species Microtus oregoni. The sequence continues at coordinate 18,850,470 of NW_024543089.1, forward strand.
CCTCAGCGGTGATAGGCTGGAGGAGTGGGAGGACCTCCTGCAACACCTGGAGGCAACAGCTATCCTAAGAGAAAGACAGTCACGATCTCACCCATAACAATGATTTCAAAGGTGTTTACAAGTTTTAGTTCAAATGGGTTTCCTTGTTCCCTAAGAGGTTAGATGGAAAATTAAGAATGTAAGTTGTGTGATTAATAGGGTTTAAGATGAATGGCAATAAGGAATTCCCTATGCACTAAGTAAATATTTTGATATCCACCCACCCATGGCAGCACAAATGCTGTTATTATTATTTTTCTCATATAAATTGGCAAGAGTCCAAACCATTGACAAAACTACTGCCGTATGGTAATAAAATATAACCTTGGTCACCTATTTGCATAAGATCTGTCTTTAAGAAAGCTCATGGTAATTGTTGTGGTAGATGGAAGGAAAAGTTGATGACTGTGACAAAATATAGATACATAAGAATAAATATCTTTAAGCATACTGAACTGTATACCTTAGATCTTTGTTAAAATTTAAATCTATATATCTAACTTTTCCTCTGTGAAAAGTGAAAACTGATGTCCATGATAACGTTCTCTGAAGTATGGGGAGAAAAGGAAAATCATGAAAGAATCATAAAATCAAAGGTCTCTTGGTCTGGTAATATGGGTTAGTGAATAAGGTCACATGACCTGAGAATTAGAGTTCAGATTCCCCACATCCACATCAGTGGCTGGTAGTCCAGGCCAGTTCTCACACATACAATTCTAGTACCTGGAAAACAAGAGAAAAATCCCCAGATGAAGCTGGTTAGCTGCACTAATGGCATCTGTGAATTCAGTTTCAACTGAAAAAAGTTGTCTGTTAAATGAGGTGGAGAGCAATCAAGGAAGATTTCCAACATCAGCCCTGGCCCTCTACACATCCACTTCTGCAAACACTTGTATCCACACACACTGAGACAAACACACACACACACACACACACACTGAGACAAACACGCACACATACACACACGAAGACAAACACATACACACACTGAGACATACACACACCTGCAGTGACACACACACACACAGAGAGACACACACAGTGAGACACACACACACTGAGACACACACACATACACTGAGACACACACATACACTGAGATACACACACACAAAGAGACACACATACAAGGAATGAGACACCTACACACACTGAGACACACACACACCCACAGTGACACACACACAGAGACAAACACACACTGAGACACACACACACACACTGAGACACACACATACACTGAGATACACACACACAAAGAGACACACATACAAGGAATGAGACACATACACACACTGAGACACACATACACGCACTGAGACACACAACACATTGAAACACACACACACTGAGACACGCACACGTAACAACAACAACAAAATCGTAGGTCTCTTCTTGTCACCAGTAATACTTGATGCCAAAGATCATGTAGCCTTAAGTTTCATAGGAGCTAAAAAGTAAATTTTCTGTGAGCTATGGTGGTTTGGTAGAAAACAGATTGAAATCAAGGGAAGCACATTTCAATCCTCATGTCCCTTCCTACTGTAGATTTTCCCTGAAAAAGATCTTGAAACATTTGTGTTCCCCACTACCAGAGGTCTACTCCTCCCATTTTTGGCTAATTGAGGCAGGGTCTGTGTAAATTACTTAAACTGACCTTAAACTCACAGTGGTTTCTCTGCCTTTTTCTGAAAACTGACTTGAAACGGGTAGGTAAAGATGATTTCTAGAGGGTTTACACAGGGAAGAGATTACAATCCCATTTCCCCATTTCTTAGTCCCATTAAATTTAGACTATCAGTGTAAACATAGTGCCTAGCAGTTGCTCATAATGGTAAACAATAATCTTTCCAGTTTTCTACTTCAAAGTCTTGCCTTAGGGCTTTCAATTTGTGACATTTTAGTGTAATAAGAACTCTTCATATTAATTTTGAGTGCACATGTACTAAAACTTTTGATATAGAGTGACCTACTTGTATTTATTTCTGTAATTTTTGTTTGTTTTTGAACTTAGCCTATTGTCCATTTTGAGAACACTGAATCCTAGCTTTCTTATTTAACTTCTGGGTATTTGTGTTTGAATGATTGAATATAATAAAGTCACACTTCTTATAGAGAATATATCTAAATTTAACACTACCTCTCACTGTAAAGGCAGAAGATGAATGCCGTATTGGTAGGTATAAATCAACCTTGGCATATAAAAGCATGAACAAGGATTTTTCATATACAATGTCATATGACACTTAGATAGTAAGATATTTCATAGGTTATTATCAAGACTTATTGAAATAATTTCTTAAATGTTGTCTATCACATAGCTGCTTAATAGTCATTGCTAATTATTTTTAGGAAAGAAATGCATTGTTACCTCCTATTTAAAAATTAGAATGAGAATTAGTGATTAGAAGACCGAAATATAAGCCTGGCCTCAAAAGCCACTTAACTTTGTGTGACTTAACAAAATGCCCCACTTCCGCGAGGCACAGTTTTTAACTACAAAATTAGAGGTCTGATATACGCTGTCTCATTAAAACCTACTTTCATATTAAACCTCCAGGATTTTATTTTTTTAAGTAATTTCTAACCAATGAAAATGTGTAAAGCTATTTTAAATAACTGAGAAGATAATTTAGAGGTACAGACTAAGGTTAGGGAACAAATATTTTCTTAGACATTTAGGCAATGACCTTGTGCAGAGCAAGTTGGACATCACTTGGAGCTGTTAACATTAACAAATGTTTATTCAATTTGTACTACCACCAGTGCTCTTTAAATGATGAGGCTTAATGCTAGAACACAGAGGGATTTCTAAAGATTTATGTGAGTTCCCTCTCAAATGAAATACTGTATTGTAATATCCGTGTGAGGCTATGGCTACTGCAAGTTATCTTCCTAACTACAGCCCTTCCTTGGGGTAGCTGTAGTTCCCTCCATTTAGACTGAATGTTAATACTGAAGGCAAGAATGTGCCCCATTCTGGTAATGCTCAGATCCAAATCTATCTGTCAATGGGCAACTCTGCAGCAGCTGGAAATCCTCCTTGGGAACTCTGCCAGCTCCTGCTTCTGGGCTGATTTCTAACAGATGTTCTACCTTTGTGAATTCCCAATCTTTACATCTTCCCACTAACATGGCTGTGGGAAGCCAGAGGATCCAGGAAATGAAAATATATCTACATTAAGACTGCATTTCCCCACTGACGTACAAACCCATTGCACCTTGCCTCAGATTGCACAATGTCTCTCAGGTGCTTGCCACAGAGCAGATATTTTGAGAGATTCAGGACCAGGGCATTCAGATCTCAGAGCCACAGAAATGACGTTAGGCTTTAATACAGATACAGGATGTCACTATAACAGTACTTCACAACTGACCATACAAAACATTTAAGTAAGATTAAAAAGTGTTCAAGGTATCAGTAGGAAACATTAGCAGACAAAGTATACCTACTCCCTCTAGATTTATATACCTGCCATCAAGCTTCTGATTGAGACTGACTTGAGAGTCTCATTTTTAGGCAAGCTACATTAGCATCACTCAGTATAAACCAAGACACAAACAAGGCTTGCTTACTTTATACATCACAATTTTATCTGGTAAAAGTTGTGCTCTAAACTGCTCTACAGTCAGCACAAAGCTAAATAGAAATGGAAATTATTTTGTGAGCTTTCCTCCAACTTAAAAAAAATGAAAGAGATACCTTGGGACTTATTTTCGAGACAGAGATTCTTGGAATTCTTTATTCTTTTATCAGCTCTGATGCCCAAGGGGAAATCTGTACAACAGACATTGTATGTCTTTAATAATGAAGCAAACTACTGTAGTTTGAGTCTTTGGAGCAGCAAAGAAACCCAATTGTATGTAGGAAATGCCTGAAGAGTTTGTTTTACAGAGCTATAAATCTAGCAACATCCAAGGGTTAGGTTCATTGCAGTTGAAGGCAGCAAGGCGAAAGAAACAGAGACATTTTCCAGATAATCCATAAGGACTGCCTGGCTCTGAGGCAGATTTCTCATGAAGCAAATTCCTTCCTTCTACAGTTGAGAGCGCTAGAATTCTTCCTTGACTGTTACGTGTAGGGACACAAACACTAGAGAACATCTTGTAAACACCAATATCCTTCTTGGAAAAGAAAAAAAAATACTGAAATGTTTCTTAAAATCTTTCTCCAAGTAAAAGGTCTCCTCACTGACCGAGTTTACGAACAATCTCCTTTTAAGACGGAAAACTGTGAAGCTTGATTCAACAAATTAGATTTTGAAGATTTTACTTCTAATGACACTTAGCAACATCAGGCAGCACATCGTATGCCTTAGCCAGCAAAGAACTGTGGCTAACGGCTGCTATTAAGGAAGCAGACACATTAGAGATGACAATAAAAATAATTGTATTGAAAGCATCAAATAAACATAACAGGCATAATTTCCATATGGTCATTTTTTTTTGAGTTGCAAACTGATGTTTTGGCACTATTCTTTAACACTTAAAGTAATCTCAGTCCCTGTGTAGGTACTACAAATGCAAAGTGTAGGTACTACAGATTTAAAGAGTTCTCAATAACTCACTGACTGTTCTTTGAAAACATTCATCAGCTGAACAAGGTGTAATTTCAGTTACAGAGAAGTAGGGTTTATGGCAGTTGCTTTCAATGAACAGAATAGGGCACTGTGGTGAGTTGGGCTGGTAGCAGATTAGTTCGGTCCTTCAGCTGGAACAACTAAGGAAAGTCACTGTAACACACGACCTTAGCTCCTGAGCTTTCTAGCTTATTTTTCAATGTAAATTTACATATAATTTGGAACATGACTATTCAGAGCAAAATTTAATTGAAACTCATATAGCTACTACTCAGAACAACCAATCCCTTATTTGTCGGGCATTTAACAGGGAAAATATTTTATGCACAAGTGGCATTTGTATCAGGCAATTAACAGATAGTAGAGCTTTCACAATCTTAAGTATTTGAGTAGTTCAAATGAACTAACTCTATGTCCTTATTCCAAAACCTCAAATGGCGATATATATCCTTACTAAAAGCTCTCAACTGCATTTTTAGATACAGCATGCATATTTGACTTTGTAATCTAGAACTATTTAGAAGCAGAAAATTAGAAAAGAGCATGACTGTATTGGCAAGAAATGACAGCTGATAGCGTGACAGACAGGGGCAAGAACAAGCGTAAAATAGACAAAGTAATTATAAAACATAAACACAACACACTGACCCAAGACTGAAATGCATAGCCACTTGAGGCAACTGTCTCCTCAAATAATTACTTTAACAAACGTAGTACAACTGATAGGAACAATGATGGGACCCCAGGCTGCCCAAAAAGCATTACATTATAGACCCTGTTCCAATCAAGTCAGAAGTACTTAACATTTCAGATAAATATTTGCAGGAAAAATTCATGTTTTAGAGCATTAGCAATCCAGGTAGTTCATTTTGTAGACTATCTTATCTTCAACCATGCTAGAACCCTGAAACATAGCTGCATTAGCAACAAGATGTGAGACTCAGTATCACTGCCAGCTGCTAATGGATGACTCAACTATCAAAAACAGAACATATCATTTATTTATAAACTTAAAAGAAATATACTTCCTGAAGCTCATTGTTACACTGTTCTGTGAGCCCATTGAAGAAAGCTAGTGTCAGGTTCTTAGCCTCAGTGGCAGTGGCAGTTAGGGATCTATCTCATTGTGGAGGCATTAAATCTAAAGGTTAAGAGTGGTTGGTTACTTCCATAACATCTGTGCTACCACTGCAGTAGTGGTACATTTTGCAGGCAGGTTGTTATTGTGACTTGCAAAGTTCATAGCTGGGAAAGATTGATGATTCCTTTCCCCACAGGTAGCATATACAACACATCTCAACACAGCGGATGTTGACCAGTGGGGTGAGGCTTCCAGTGAGCACCAACTAGATTTCTTCATATTCGATGACATAAGTATGTGGCATTATTGTCTACTGTCAAGTTGTGGAGAGTAACCAATAGCATTAACAATAACCTTTAATGTTGGGGATACACAGAACCCTGCTGGCCAGCAACTCAAATGGATGTAACCCATTCCTGGTATCTGGAATTTTATTTGGAAGACTATGGTGTCTAGTTGGGGCAATGCTATTCTTCTTAGATGGTGGCTGTACATAAACTCCTTTTATATAGATATATATTTTAGAAAGCTTCTTTTGAAATAAATAGACTCCCATATGGCTTTTTCAAAGGAACTTTAGTGTTAACCCTCCCTATATTTTCTCCTCTACTATGCCTTACCATCCCTCTTCACATTTAATACTCTTGTTTTAACGTTGTATTCTATTTCCCAGAGCAGTGGTTTTAATAAGTACCCTTATTTGCTTTTCTTTTGTGTTTGCTCTTTTCACATGAACTTACTTTTCTGACAGCAAGAACTGGTTTAATGATAACAGTGTGATTCAAGCTTTCTCAGCCAGAGTTCCCAACATCCCTCCCTAAATAATGATTGGTCCAGGATGTAGGCAACTGTCCAAAGGCAGAGCTGGATGCTTCCCAAAGAGTTCTCTGAAGAATTTTGGGAAGCCACAGTGGGTGGTCGAAAACTGGTTTAACTTCTCCTTTAAAAATACTGTGTGTGTCCATGGTTTCAGCTTGTGTAGAAAACAAGATTCAAAACCTAAAGCCAGAACACAGAAAAGGGAACATATAGAACAGAGGGATGGGGGAAGGAGGGAAGGAAAGAAGAAAGGAGAGAGGGAGGGAGGAACAGAGAGCATTTTAGCACCTGATTCTGATTCTAATTTTTCTTGGCAAAATTCTTGCCATTTATTTGGATATATAGTTCCCAGAAAAATTTCTATATAGTTACTTCTACAGATATGGGATAAGTATTGCCAACTTGCCTTTTCAAAATGATGTGCTGATTTATATTACTGGCGTATTTCATCATAAATCAGCAAGTGCTTCTTTGTTGAAAACTACATGATGGATAACTCTAAAATGCATACAGTAACACAGAAAAGTATGACTTGCCACAAAATCTCCTCTTGTGGAAGATATATCGTCTCTGGGGCCAGGCACATATGAATTTTAAACAAAAAGTCCTTACTTACTAGTCATTACAATTTTGGATAGATGCCTGAAAATCAATCACATCAATTATACAATAAGGCATATTAACACCTAGCCAGTGTCCTGCTAAAAAAAAAAAAAAAAACCTAACAATTAATTAACATCTTTCTAGGGAAAGAAAACTGCTTTATTTACCTTTCGAGCAGCAATTGTGATAGGTAGGGAACTCACATTCCTCATTCGTCCTTAAAAAGAGAACACTATCCTGAGTGAGGTAACCCAGACCCAAAAAGGTGAATATGAACCTTCATCTGGCGATGGATGGAGATAGAGACAGAGACCCACATTGGAGCACTGGACTGAGCTCCCAAGGTTCAAATGAGGAGCAGAAGGAGGGAGAACATGAGCAAGGAAGTCAGGACCACGAGGGGTGCGCCCACCCACTGTGATGGTGGAACTGATCGAATGGGAACTCACCAAAGCCAGCTGAACTGGGACTGATGGAGCATGTGAACAAACTCTACTCTCTGAATGTGGCTGACATGGAGGGCTGACTGAAAAGCCAAGGACAAAGGCTCTGGGTTTTGATTCTACTCCATGTACTGGCTTTGTGGGAACCTAGTCTGTTTGGATCCTCAACTTCCTAGACCTGGATGGAGGGGGGAGGACCTTGGACTTCCCACAGGGCAGGAAACCCTGACTGCTCTTTGGACTGGAAAGGGAGGGGGAAGGGGAATGGGGGAAGGGAGAAGGAAATGGAAGGAGGGGAGGAGGTGAAAATTTGTAATAATAATAACAAAAATAGTAAGAAGAAAAAAAAGGTCTCAATGTCTACATAAATGATTTTAAGAATCTCTTTTACTTCTAACCTTCTGATCATGTGTACTAGGTCCAGAGGTATAAACACTGTTACATTTTAATCCAGTTGAAAGTAAATACTTACTTTGATGAAAACAGAATAGCTCTTAATTTTAAAATTCAAAGAAAAAACATAAATAGTACCTTAAAATAAGTTAAGTAGTAAGTCTGATATAACTCTATTGAATCTAACTTTAGTCACAGTGATGTCACTAATCCATGTACAATGTAACGGGACTTCATGGGACTTTAGTATTACAAGAAACCTAATCTAGTCTTTATGTTCCCTCTGCTTCCTTTGGTAACACTTTGCCTATAATAATGGTCTATTTGAGGTAATTTAAGAGTACTGTGAGAAAAATGAAAAAAAAAAATGGCCATCAAATTACTTCGTAAGTTTCCCAATTATATGTGTACTTTAAATCTATAGAACCAGGCCAATTTTATGCATTAATGAATTTTTGTAGTACAATCATGAATCTGTAAGGCTTATCAGAATTCCTGTATTGATAGATATGACTTTGTAGGTTTCTCTACCTAATTTGAAAGTTATATAGGAAATATTCATTAGTATATATTCTTTTGATTTGAATTATTCTAAGGGCCTAATGAATCATTTCAGCAAGTTCACTTTAATTCAAAGCGAATATTTGATTGCTTTCCTTAAATTTTAAATTTATATGTATGCTCACATCAGGAAAGTACCTTAATTATTTAAAGCTTCCCTTAACATATGCAGATATAAAACAATAGCGTTTGAAGATGGAAACATTTTATACATCAGAAGAGACTAGAATAAAGAGTTTGGAGTAGGATCACTGCTGTTTTTCATTTTCTTACATGCATTTCTCAGCTAAAGGTTACTTTCCAGGTCATCCCTTCTGATGAGAGAATCAGGGAATCATGTTGAGACTTAGGCTTCTGTAAGTAAAAGGATATTCTAATTCTCAGAATGGTGGTAGGGCATGTAAATATGATGCTACATTTAATTTGTGTATTCTTCATTACAAAACCCAGATAACCCACAAATATAAAAATGTGTATGTACAATTTAACACTTATCCTCAGTTGTAAAGTAAAAGAGCATAATTCCTACATCCTAAATCCCTTTGTAATTTTTACACAATATTCAACCCCAAAATGCTGAAGATACTTATTATATGAAAAAAAAGATCTGATTCTGCATAAAACTGGAATTATATTAAAAAGAAAAGCATTAGGATGTATAGGAAATTGAAAGGGGCAGAATATTTGGACTGTGTTGTGTGATACTTATCCTGGGGAGATGGAAACAAATGTCTGTTTACTCCAGATGGGGAACCAGTGAGAGATGCAAGTAATATTACACCAAAGTCCAACTTGGAGAACTAGTAACCTACTTGGGTTACCTGAAATATGAGGGGTTACTTGCAGGAGAAGGATGATACAGAGGCAGCTACAACATGGACCCTGAGTACTACAATTCTAATCTACCTGGCAAGATGGAACCATTGTTACCACAGTGGCATGCTGGTTATTTGGAAAATCAATTGCTTTCTAAGTGAATATGACGTCTGTTCTATAGTAGAGATTTCATACCTGGCACTATAAACCTGGTCAAAGTCCATGACTGAAGATATCACAGACATTAGTAGGGAATATACTGTGATCTGCTAAACAGTGATAGAGTTAAACTGCATCCTAACTCCTTTTGCTTATACTCATAAGTTTATGCTATTTTCAACTTTGGGCAGAGATGCTTAATGCAGAGACTCACGACAAGAAAACCTGCTGAGTATAGATAACTGTGAGTATTCAGTGGTAAATGAGCCATCTATATTGGCCTAACCCTATCCAAGACTCAGGAATCATGGTGGAAGAGGTGGCGGAAAGAACTGTGAGATGTGAAGCACAGCCATGAAATGCTGAATTCTGGATATTGTGGGTCTGTTGGATATATGAACTCACAACAGCTGTGGTTAACTGCCCAAACATGCACAAGATTAAGTCAGTCAAGTAGGGGAGAACACCTTCCGCCGCCCCCCCCCCCCCCCAACACACACACCTGAAGAGCTATGGGCAGTCAAAGGCTTGTCAGTGAACTGATGGAAGGCACCAGTTCTCCTTTATCATCGCTCATGGTTTGGGGATGGCCCTGTAATCACGTACAGTATGTATCACTAATTGGACTCAGGGTTATTAAGTGCAACAAAAATGAAGAAGGATTAAACTCAGAGGAAGATAGGCTGAGAAACACTAACAGATGTTGGAAGAAGGTAGTGATGGATGAATATGATAAAAGATACTTTACATAAATGTATGTTTTCAAAGAGCATATAGAATATATTGTCAAACGTATTAAAAGTAAAAAATAATTTTGAAAGAAAAATTAGATCCTTTGCATTTAAGCCTTATTTTTAACTGTAATGAAACAGCACACACCAAGGAATGAGGAAGCATGGTGTTCCAGTAGAAGATGGGTAGAGACACTAAATGTTGATTTGCAGAATGCATTGAGGTTATCACAATTCTCCTGCTGTATGTCAAATATGTGAATCTTAGCACACATTTAAGACAGGAGTTCTGCTTTGTTGGTATGATTACTGATGTCATTTTTAACTATTTTGATGAAGGATATTTCATCTTGTGGTCACTATAAAATTATTGATATCAAAACAAATTTAAGTGTGAGAGAGCTCTAATGAATTTGAAAATTCCCGAGGAAGATTATTAGCATCTCTTTTCAGAAATCCATGTGTCAAGGAAGCAATAATTAAGATTTCAGTGCTTCACAGTCTTTTCCATGTTGCTGAAATTAGATTTCTTCTCCATATAATATATCTTAATTATTATTTCTCCTCATTCTATGCCTCCAGTTCCTTCTCACCTCCCCTTTCATCCCAACCCACCCCCTTCTCTCTCATTAGAAAACAGAACAAAGAAGTAATAATAAAATATAATATAATAAGATAAAAACTAACACCCTGGACTATGACAAAACAACCCAATGATTGGGAAAGAGGTTATGAAAAGGCACAGCAAACAGATACAAATGCAGAGACCCACTCATTTCCATGCTCAGAAATCCCATAAAAACACTCAACTGTAAGCCACAATACATATGCAAAAGTTCTGTACAGTAACATGAGAGAATATATAATTGAAAAATGTAAAAACAAATATTAAAAATTAAATAGATTTTAAAAAAGAGCAAAGGGAGAGAAAGGAAGGAAGGAAGGAAGGAAGGAAGGAAGGAAGGAAGGACAAAAGGACCTGATAGGACATCACGAGACAAGGAACTTCCAAAGACACCGTTGAGTTCATTTCTGTTGGCTATCTACTGCCTAATGATAAGAGCAGTTTGTGTCCCGAATGAGATTCCCTTGGAAAAAATTAAATTATCAATTGAAAGTTGCTATCAATTGTGGATAGCTTATTTATTAGGGATGGGGGCTATCTATTCTGCTTCCATTTCCTATGGAGGTCTATTACTTTCCCCCCACTACCTTGCATTCCCTTCTTCTATATATTTTGAATCTAGCCAGAGACTAGGAAACTAGGAATTGCATGAAGATGTGAAAAACATAATTCAGAGAAATAAAGGATTTCACATAAGGATAACACATTTGTTATAGGGAATCTTCAATACCTTTCCTGATAATGAAAATGAGCCAGTTCGCCGGGCGGTGGTGGCTCACGCCTTTAATCCCAGGGGAGGCAGAGGCAGGTGGATCTCTGTGAGCTCGAGACCAGCCTGGTCTACAAGAGCTAGTTCCAGAACAGGCTCCAAAACCACAGAGAAACCCTGTCTTGAAAAATCAAAAAAAAAAAAAAAAAAAAAAAAAAAAAAAAAAAAAGAAGAAGAAGAAGAAGAAAAAGAAAAAAAGAAAATGAGCCAGTTCTTACTCTGTGACCACCAGGGGCACCATGAAAAATATAATAGATGCATAATTCAATATCAAATGAGGCCCCTTCCTACTGTGTGTTGGCCTCCTATGTACTGGCTTGACATTGATATATTTCCTTTTAATGAAACAGTTCATTGAATTTATTTACTTAGGTGACAGGCCTAAGTAAACACACTGAAATATATCATTAGAGATATTTGGTTACCACAAATGTTGGCATATGGTTAACTGTGTTTTCACTCCCGTTTTCTCCAAGCTACACTGTAAGCTTCCATTGTACATTTCTTCAATGACTGTCATGTCCAGCTTCTTTTTTCTTCTACAGTTGTTCAGTTGGAAATCTGTCGCTATTTCTTCCAGTTCTCATCTATCTCCTGTTTCAATTAGTTGAAAGCATCAATATATTCAATCTCGGCAGAAGAATGATGTCGTTATCAAATTCCATTGCTCAGGTATATACTCAATATTGATCTACTGGGCCTGTCAAGTTCTAAAACAAACAAACAAACAAACAAAACCCTGTCTTCTGCTGCATTGTCCCTAGGGTTGTTTGAATAAGAAATGTCCCTTTGTGTATTTGAACACTTTGCAATCATTTGGTGGTGATGTTTGGGAAAGCAATGAACCTATGGCATATGGAGCCTTGCTGGGAAAAGCATGATATTGGTGCTGTAGGGTTCTGTATCCTTGCCCAAATTCTTGGTCTCTCTTTCTGTCTGTTTCCTGTTTGCAGATGAAATGTGATCAGCACACTCCCTGTTGCTTATGTTCCTCACCATGGTAGGTTCTCTTCAGCAAGCACCAGCTAAAGTAAAGTCCTTTTTCCCAAAGTTGCTTTTGGTCATGGTATTCTCTCACTGCAATAGAAAATTGACTAAAACCCACTCTCAACACGTTCTACTGCACATGGTCATCTCTGGTATGTTGAACTCTCTTTGTCCTCTGCTAGGCTGTGTTCATATCTAAATTTGTATATTTCCTGATTCTGGTGTTTCATCTGCTTTAATTAATCATGATTTTTGCAACCATAAATGTAAATTCTGCTCTATGAGACAAATTTTAACCCTGTCTCAAAGAAATGGAACTGGTCCTGTTGCTCTGATGATGCTTTATGAGTTTAATACCTACAATCATTTTCTTGTTTTGTCTTTCAAAATTTGGCTATTTAAGAGACAATTCCACGCCAATAAATTATAACTCATTTTTTAAGGAATTTCCTGTTTTTGTCAAGGAATTTGGTCAAATACTGACTATTCCCTGTGACATTCTTTGCACTACTTAATTAATTCTTATCAGCATTTGTCATACGTACTACATTTTTGGTAACTCTGCAATTTGCTAAAATAAGCGTATAATAAAGATATCACTAATACTATCAAGGCCAAAAGATGAATAGACAGTTGTTACAGGTGGACATTATCATTTCGACAGTAGGTTTTGACTATTCATTTCATGTATCTCCATTTAAAGATACTCCAGTGACCTCAGCTTTAAGTATCAGGAAAAGTCAATTTAATATATTGTTTTAAAAGCAAAGGGGCCCAGAAACGAGTCTATTCAGTCTTGTTGTAGAAGGCAATATTCCTAAACATCTGAAGGTCAATTATGAGGAAAAACTGTAGCTCAATAAAAGAAATAAAATATGAATAATTTTTAAAGTGATGCATAATACACCATTTCGTTGCAGTTAATTCTATTTTCCACCTCTTTACTCTAAGACACATGAAGCATAAGACATTCTAATTCTTTTCATACCCTGGAAAACACTTTTATGAAGAATTAAGTATGAAAGTGACTTAGGTTCAAACATAATGCAATTATCCCTATGCTTCCAACTTGTATTGCAGAAAATCGGGACAAACTGTGGAAGCAAGAATGCATTTAAGGACAAGTGAATGCCAATAACATTCTGTCTCTTGCTACATTATACTCCCATTGATTTCAATAGGTGAAATTCATCTAAGCAAACACTCTTGCTTCACGTGCAAAAGGAAATATTCCAATCTGTAGAGCCCCCCCTGAGTTTAAGACACTACATAAGAAAGCTACAGTTTGATCTCAGTATTTTGGAACCTTTGGACTTATTGGAACAAACTTTTAGAAACGGAGAAGACAAAATATCAACAGGTATACGATATGTTTAGGTAAAAAGTCTTGCGGAAATATTATTTTTTAACCAAATTAAATGAGACTGTTCTATGCATAATTGTGATGTAAACTTCATTCTGTTTTGTAAAAGAGAAAGCAAGCCATTGCATATAATGCATTAAGATTCAAATTTGCAAACCATATAATAAAAATCATAATGTATGTTATGGTGTGTATGCATATACAACGTAAATACAATTTTCCAATAGTGAAATAGTTTTAAATAAAGAAAAATTTCTGAAACACATCCTATGCTTTGAAATCAGGGGAAGGGGAATCTAGCATCAAAACTTAAGATGCATTTCACAATTGTATTAAAACCAAACACACAAATCTGTTAGATTCTTTCCTCAATTATCATTCTTTCCGGGATAATTTTAAATGAGCTTTGAGTGCAGAGATTTGTTACAAAAAACAAAAGGCTCAACATCTGAGGTGGAGGTTGAAGAGATGGGTGAGCAGATAATAGTGCTAAAAATGTGATTTATTTGTCGAGGAACTGACTACTATGTTTTAGTCTTTGAGCTCGATCAACATTAACACACACACACACACACACACACACACACACACAAAATATTTTCTTTTAGGATTTCTTTAGTAATCTATAAGAACAGCAGATATGTTAGAAATGATTTATGTACACCCATGCTAAATGAACAAAATGAGATATTGTCAATACCAGTTTATGGTTTGGTCATGTGATGGTAAACATATCTGCAATTTGTCTTAGGTCACCCAAAGTTTCCAAGTTACTAGACCCCACCGTCTGTCTTTTGCTTGTCTGTCTGCTTGTTCCAGGCAGAGAAAAATTGTACTTTTTTAATACCGAGGTAGGGACTTCTCCATTTGATAAGAAAGAAAGAAAAATCAATTTTACTGACAGAAAATTTTCAGAAATAAGTCCATAGTGTGCATGTGGAGAGCTTCCCACACAAAAAAAGTAGAAGATCCTACGTCTGACATAATTCTCTGAGAAAAGTCATAAATACACAGAGAGCTGAAGAGGCACCCTACTGATGTATGAATTTAATTACATATCTGAACTGAAAGATAAAGTATCTGACATTGATGAGCATTCATTGAATACATTTACAGAAAAATTCTTTATTCTTACAAAAAGAATTGTTGTTACTCTTTAGTAAACTTATTTTCTTTCTTTCACTCTGTCTTTTGTAACTATTTATTTTCAATTCTCCGAACTTCATTTTGCTATCGTGACTCAGACATCTCTTTTAACAATGCCTTTCAAACAATAAAAGGTCACCTTCTTGATTTATGTCTGATGTAGCACTATTATCTCCCTAGGAATATTTCTTTCTTCATTTTATTTCTCAGGTAGCTAAGTACTGAGATTTCTTTTTTAAAACTTCACAAAATTTACCTTACCCATGAGTCAAAACGATATGCTATAATCTACTAAATGAGGCAAACAACTGCTAAACGATGCTCTCAGACGTCCTGTCAGCTCCTTCAGGGGCTACTGTAAACCCCTCTCAGCCTCCTGAGTCCTCACCTTGACCTTCCCGATTCTTCTCAGTGGAGTGGCTGCTAGACTCGACTTCTAGATGAAGAATGAGTGCTTCTACCCCCATTGCTCTTCTCTGTACAAGTGTCTGAGTCACACTTGGTCAAATCTCTCCCACTTTCCAGATTCCTTCTCAGCTTCTTCTGCATGCATACCTTCAATTTTTAACTATTTTTCTAGCTTCTTCTCTTCCACAAAACGCTTGCTTTTTTCTCTTAAGAAGAAGGGGTATGTTTTCCTCAAAGAGTTTTGTGGTAATAAGGGCGGCGGCGAGGCTGCGTCCCCAACACCCCAGCCACCTGCTCGGCTAGCTTATGCCCCAAAATAACAACACACAAACTGTATTCATTTAATTACTGCTTGGCCCATTCTCTTCTAGGCTAATTCTCACATATTAATTTAGCCCATTTCTAATCATCTGTGTGTAGCACCCCAAGGTGCGCTTACCGGGAAGATTCTAGCCTATGTCCATCCTGGGTCAGAGCTTCATCCCAGGAGCAGGGCATGGCGTCTCTCTCAGGCGTCTTCTCCCAGGAGGAGAGCTGTTGAGACTCTGAGCTCACTTCCTCTTCCTCCCAGCATTTTGTTCTGTTTACTCCACCCACAGGGCCAAGCAGTTTCTTTATTGGCCAATGACCTTCCTCCATCAGAGTTTAGTCTTCTTTAAAGGTGCATGGTCTACCAGCAAGGTTCCAGTTAGAAGCTTGCATCTTTCTCCTCTGGCAGCTCCCTGACTTCTCCCTGACTCCACCTTCTTTCTTCCAGCATTCAGTTTAGTTTTCCTGCCTATCTCTATTCTGCTAAGGCAGTGGCCAAAACAGATTTATTAACCAATAGAAGCAACACATACACAAAAGGACTTCCAACACCAAGGAACCTGGTCATTAACCATGAAAGTGTAATAATGAGAAATGCTATAGAATAATGCTGGAATGCCAATTCAAATACAACACAAATGATATTGCAGTAAACAAGCTGACTATGGACATATTGCTATGACTCAGGTTTGAGAGACTCTACATGCACAGCAAGGCTTGCACCAGTCTCCTCCATGAGAATTGATTGACACACATGAAGAAAGTGATTAGTGATGAAAGGAACATGAATGTCCTAGAGAGGAAGTGATGCCACTACAAAACTCCACACTAAAAGAATTCTCAGAGCTATCTCACAACTCTGAAATTTTATGATATAAAATATTGAAAGCTGTTTCCAACTTTAAAAAATGAATACAATTCACAAAGACACAGAAAAGATATTCTTCCATCGGAAAAAGCTATGTGAAGAGGAGGCAAACATTGTTCAAACTACTCTTGGTGTGTTTTTTTAAAAAAATTATTTATTTAATTAGCATCTCAGCTACAGTTTCCTCCTCCCTCCTCACCTCTCAGACTTTTCCCGCCAATACTCCTCCTCCATTTCTGTTTAGGAAAGAGCAGGTATCCCATGAACATCAACAAAAGATGGCCTATTTTTGACAAAGAGGTAACCAGGGTAGCAATGGTTCTAATGTATGCAGTAAATACATATTAGTGCTGCTATTTTTTTTTTACTTTTTCATATGACTATAACTACCAATGAGTTTTAATACTTTAAGAAGTATCTTTAAGGTTGCAAAACAATTCTCGTTTTTCCTCTTGACTATTAAAGCCACTTTGGTTTTCATTTCACACAGTCATCTTTATGTTTCTTCATTACCCTGCCAAGCGAAGACTGGGCGCAATATCAATTCCTTCTCAGCAATCTTTGCATATGTCTTGTGTGATACACTGGGTGTTCTTTCTCAGCAACTTCCTTAGTCTGCTTAGCGACAGGGCATCAGCAGATGGCAAAGAGGGAATTTTGCCAGTGGCTTTCAGACATCCTCCTGAGAATTACCCACTTCAGTGCCGCAGGCAGCTGTGATAATCAAGTGCTGCTTCCAGCAGTGCCTGGCAGCCTCCTGAGAACCACTGAGTTTGGTGCTATAGAGAACTGAGTTCATGAGCTGGAGTTTTCTCCAATTCTGACATTTCTGGAACTTCTGAAAGCCACAAATAATCTTCTGACCTTTGCTTTGTCAGCTCTTTAGGATTTGTTTCTAGGTCCCCATAAAGTACCAAATGTTTGGCATATTTTTTGTGATATCCATTTTCCTGATTGCCCCTTCGAATAGACTTAGAAAACTTGGGGCCAGAAGTACTTCATGGATAAAGAAACACTTAAGGATAAAACTTTGTGCTGATTGGATCTGAACTCACGAGTATCTTTAGTGGAGAATAAAATGTTAGCTTCTAAGACAGAATGACAAACAATTATTTATTTATCACTTATTGTTACCATTCATATAAAGCTTACTGAAAGCAAAGAGGAAAAATGTAAATTTCTCTTACATGAATAGAAAAGAGGTGATAACAAGGGTTGTAGAGGAAGGTGATAACTGGGATTCCATGACCTTTCTAGATTTAAGGACTGATGGAAATCTATAGTGTCCATATTTGGACTGAAATAATCTGTGTTATCCCTCATTGGCTTCTGGTTGATGGATGTAAAACTCAGTCCCAAAACTTGAGTCTACAGGTTGCAACTTAAATTCAGAGCCTTAAGTGTTTTCTTCAGCAAAACGTTACAGGGTATTGGTTGCATACATATTCAAGATATGTAGGAAAAGAAAGTGGTTTGAATATGAAAACAACAAGGCCTTAAGAGAGCTTATAATTCATGTTCCTAGAGAAGCTAAATAAGAAGGTGAATCCAAAGACAAACACGTAGGCATCCTCATGAATATTAACCTTCATCAGGCGATGAAAGGAGACAGAGACAGAGACCCACATGGGAGCACCGGACAGAAATCTAAAGGTCCAAATCAGGAGCAGAAGGAGAGAGAGCACGAGCAAGGAACTCAGGACACGAGGGGTGCACCCACACACTAAGACAATGGGGATGTTCTATCGGGAACTCACCAAGGCCAGCTGGCCTAGGTCTGAAAAAGCATGGGATAAATCCGGACTAGCTGAACATAGCGGACAATGAGGAATACTGAGAATTCAAGAACAATTGCAGTGGGTTTTTGATCCTACTGCACGTACTGGCTTTGTGGGAGCCTAGGCAGTTTGGATGCTCACCTTACGAGACCTGGATAGAGGTGGGCAGTCCTTGGGCTTCCCACAGGTCAGGAAACCCTGATTGCTCTTCCAGCAGATGAGGGAGGGGGACTTGATCGGGGGAGGGGGAGGGAAATGGGAAGCGGTTGTGGGGACGAGGCAGAAATCCTTAATAAATAAATAAATTAAAAAAAAATAAAACTACCTTCAGAGTAAAAAAAAAAAAGAGAGGACATTTAATTATGTTGTTGACAAAAGCGCCTGTGGATTCTGTAGGTGTGACTAATTCCTATATTCACCTATATAGGTCTGTTCAAGCTACTGAGGCCTCAGGCTGTCAGGATCTCCAAAATCACACTCATTGCTAGCTGTTAACACTCTGCAGTGGTTCTCCTTTGGAGGACACAAATGTAAGAAGAGTGTTTAGAGATGGCTTCAGATATGCACCATTACGTAATGGATCACGCTGGTCCATATTTTTTGACTTTGGTGTCAAGTCTTAATTCCAGAAGGGAACCTGGGCAATGTGCTCCTGAGTCACAACTTTCCAATAACAATGCTTAGAAAAATTAGCCTTAAAATATTGGGTCAAAGAAGTGCTTGTGGACTAGTAAATAGGTGATTGTAGGGGTTTAAATGTTGAAAAGTTTCCACAGAGGATCTTACAGTGCTGTGGACATTTACCCATATAATAGCCCCTAGTTTGACTGCAGCATCCTGCCCAGCATGGACTTCTTATGAGGATTTCCCAAGTCATGTACTGACAAATTGTAGCAGGAGCTGCAGGTCTCTTCCCTAAGCTAGCCAGGCGGCCGGGAGCCGGGCTGTGGGAAGAGGCCCGCAGCTCCTACTACAGAGAAATACCCTCAGTTGTGATTTTAAAGACTGTAGCGCACCACACCCATGTGAGCTCTATGCGCTACCTACAGTTCGTGAACCAGGCAAGGGCCTGGAGGTTAAAACACAAAGACACAAACACTGAGACACGGGTCAGCCTTGAACGGGTATGCCCCAAGACCCCTTTTTTTGTGTCCAGGAGCAGTTTATATAGGGATCTTTAAATGATAGCCACGCTCCAACCAAACCCATCAGAAACCACTCTCTTGCTATCAGGAACTCCTGAGGGTCTCGTGCTCAAGAGCAGCTGCAAGCATTACAAGTTGTTTACCAGAAATTCAGGATCTGGCCGGTTCTCAGCTCCCAACATCTCACTCCCTTCCTTTTCTGTCTTTCCTTTTCATCAACAATCTTTTAGAGAATTTGGGTGCCACCAATCTGTCTGGCTGCTTCCTACTGAGCAGGGATGCTGCATTCTTGGGGGTACTCCTTTTAATCTGACTGTCTCTTTTAAACTTACTCTTTTCCTTTGTCTCTGGGGCTATACTCTGTCATTTTTTTCATTCTTTTTGTGCTGTTTTTACTCTTTTCTTGTGTTCTTTTACTATTTTTTGGTTTTTTTTTTACCTTTTTACTCTTTTTTGTACTCTTTTCCTTTTTGAGCACTTATTTCTCTTTAAACTTACTCTTTTGTGTACTCTTTTTACTCTTTTCCTTTTGGAGGCCTTCAATTCACCCTCATGCCTCCTGTCTTTCGGAGGGCTTCTCTGAGAGCATCTCTGGGAATGAAAATACATTTATGCCTCTTTTAAACTTCCTTTTGGAGGCCTGCAATTCACACTCCAGCCTTCTGTTTTTCAGATGGCGTCCCTCAGAGCATCTCTGGGGATGAAAACAAACATACCAAACTTCAATCCACCCTCACCATTCCTGAGGGTGACTTCTCAGCATTCCCTAGTTCCTGATCTTGTTGGGACCTCCACTTGCAATGCACCATGCATGTCTTTGCTCTATGCACTGCCATGCACTTTATAAACCAGACAAGGGCCTGGAAATTTAAACACACAAAGACACACAGACAGAGACATGTGTCATCCTCGAAACAGGAATGCCCCAAGAATGCCCACTTTATTGTGTACCAGAGCTGCTTATATAGTGATCCTTAACTGATAGCCACGCTCAAGCCAAACCCACCAGAAACCACTCTCCTGCCATCAGGAATTCCTGAAGGTCTCATGCTCAGAGCAACTGCAAGCATTACAAGCTGTTTACCAGAAATTCAGAATCTGGGAGGTTCACAGCTCCCAACAAAGGACAATTCAGGTTTACATATTTTTCTCTTGCACTGCAACTATTTACTTTAGTTTCGATTATAGTTTTTTTCTTTAAGATTTGATATTTAAGTACATTATATTGTGTAGTCTGTAAAAAATAGAATTCAGCATTCTTAGATTAGCCTTTAAGGACATTTGTAGGCTACTGTCTATCGTTCCATTCTATTCTTACATTTTTCTTTATAAACTCTGAGCTTCAACTTCTCGGGGGTACTGGTGCATGTTGGGTGAATCAGTGTATATTTAGGGAGCATCCTATATCACTTCCTACTTCGACTATGCTAACATGCTTGCTTTCTATCTGATGCCCTTTACTCCTACTTAGGTCTTACATAGCCAGGTCTTCTACTTATTAATTGAAATTATTCAGTTTTATTAATAAGTGAAAGCTCTAAGATTGGACTTCCTGTCCATAACAAAATCCTGTACACACATTAATGAGTGTGTAAGAACTAGAGCTTTCTGACTAATAAGAAATAAATGCAGAGTAAAGGTAGTTTATAGATGTGGCTGGGACAACATTGCCCGAAGTTGAGTGTCCTACTTTTGCCCTCTGCCTATATAGAGTCATTAAATGGCAAAGATAGATATGGACCTCCAGAAATTTCGCTCATGTTCAAAGCAATTAATTGAGAAGGAAGAGGCTGATGTTAGTAAATGCCCCAGGTTCCTTCCGTAAGGGGTCATTCTAGAAGTAGCAGCTAACTTGCTTCTTTGCATGGAACTTAATTATACAGCTGGAAATATGTTTTGGCACATGAATAATAATTCTGTTCTTAAATAGAAGAGAGAAGAATGGACATTAGATATATAATTTGTAGATGCTGCCATGAACACAGATCAGCTTACTCCATATCAATTGTTGCAAGTTAGTACAGTTCTTTATGTTTCTGTTCTCAACACTAGTCGCAGGGTCTCAATACATGAGCAAATAATGGACAAATGAATTACAGTATTCCTTTTAATAAATTACACGTGACCAAGCTATTAGAAAACTTGGATGTTTCATAACATTCTACAATGCCAGAAGTTCCAGGGTTAGATGGGTGAGACAGGAGTTATATTTATTTGGAGATAAGAAAATAGCAGAGCACGTCTCATTTCATTTCTATGGCTACCTGTCGGTAAATACCCATTCTTGAACTCTTTAGTGATATAAGTACATAAATGAGTAGAAATGTGATAAATACAGGTAAACACTTGCTTTTGCACTGTATAGAAAATTCATCATTGTTGCCAACATACTTACTGTTTTACATATTATAACGAGACTCAACATCCTGCTTTTATAATGGTGAGCCAAATGAAACGAAACAAAACAAACAACGACAACAAAAAACTTCATGAATCTTGCAAACCCTTGCTGTAAAATAATGAAATATCAAGGGATGCTCCAGGAGTCCTCATTAGCTCTAAGTGGTTCCTCAGCAACTAGCTCCAAAACAGACTACCTAGCTGCAAATAAGACTATTACAACTGATCCACATGTAAAACATTTATTATCTTTATCTATCCATCCATCCATCATGCATCTACTACCTTACTAAAGAAATTATTTTATGATTTACAAACATATTACACTCATTTACATTAAAATTAAAATGTATAGGCAACACCAACAAGGAAGAAGATTAATCTACAATGAAATAAGAATAAGCAGATCAATTTAGATGCTAGGTAAGCAAAAGAATATCCACCTTGACATCTCAATTTCTTGCTAGAAGTACATTATTAGTTTGGTTTTAAATTTTCATTTAATGCATGGAAAATCATTCCTTGGAGAGATGTAATTAAATACCTATCAGGTTAATTCTGTGCTTAGGGGAATAAAATTGCTCATATGGGTTATATCATGAGAATACCACAAAATAAAAATGTTGACTACAAGGCAAGGTGACATAAAGGATACAATGAAAACAGACACACACACACACACACACACACACACACTACACAATCATGCAACACAGAATTAAAAAGGAATTACAGTTCTTGTAAACACAGGATGAGATCAGTGTACCTTTAACTTCATGTATCCAAATCTTTTTGTCAAATACAATGTTTGTCAAGGAGTTACTAATGTTTTCTGTGGATCAGAATTAAGCTAAACAATATTTAGAAGCTTGGCAAACACCATGTTAAATGATGTTATTATTGGAATTAGCAAAGTCTTTAACTTGCATCTTGAGCCAGTGAAGGAAATAGGAGTACAGAAGCTCTCCCAAATTTAGCTGACAATCTGGGATGACAGCCTGCTATGTTTTCATTACATCTTTATTACTTTATTATTTTATTACTTCCCCAATGCAGGAATACTCACCCTTTCCCACTGCTGAAGTCATGACAGTGTGATGGAGTTTTGGCTTGTGGGGTGGGACACAAGCAAGAGTTGAAAGTACACACACCAACTCCATACCTAAACTTTGTCCTGAAATTATGTTTATTCTTCCTTCATGTGCTTGGAATTCTACATTCCAGAGAGCACAACAGGCTCTGAGATGGAGAAGGGTTCTTGTTCTAGAAAGCAATGTGATGTTAGAGGAGGCCGCTTGTTGGTTCCCAGCCGCTTATCCCTGAAATAATCACACAGAAACTGTATTAATTAAATCACTGCTTGGCCCATTAGCTCTAGCTTCTTATTGGCTAACTCTTACAAATTAATTTAACCCATTTCGATTAATCTGTGTATCACCACAAGGTCGTGGCCTACCAGCCAAATTTCAGTGATCCTGTCTACTGCACCTCCAAGGCTTCTCTCTGACTCCACCTTCTTTTCTTCCAGTATTTAGCTTAGCCTCCCCCTCCTCCTCCACCTAGCTCTGTTCCCCTATAGCTCTGCTATAGGCCCAAAGCAGTTCCTTATTTATCAATGGTAATAACAGCATACAGAGGAAAATCCCACATCAATCGAGAAGGATTCATGTTCTAGAAAGTAATGTGACATGAATCAAAACGCATTTTTTATTGTTCCCTCATTGAGCTTTTAGGATTAACAATTAAATCTTACTGCTACCTGAGTTGATTTTTGGAGAACACCTATACATACTTTTTCACAGAAAACATCTGATATTAGGCTAGGCTCTCACACTTTCAAAGCATTTTATTTTAGGGTTGTTTGGTTTCCCCGAGACAATAGATTTAGTTTGTTGTATCTCCTCTGTAAAGAGATACACAGTCAGGTATCTCAATTTACTTTCATGTTTGTAAAATAAAATCCTCTAGCTGAACTGTGCACCTTTACTCATTCGTTACTACTTTCTATCTGATGTTTACTTTCTCTTCTTCAATCCATGTAGGAGAGATACCTATTGAGCTTTAGTAGTCACCTTCTTCATCTTCCTGCTCCTCCTTTTTGTGTCTCATATTCTTTTCTCATTAAATATTTTGTTGAATATCTCTTTGGTGAATACTCCCTGGTGTCAGGTTACCTGGAATGTATATGAAGTTTGTGAAACATGTGAATGAATTTGAAGACATAGTGGTGATAATTTACAAGGGTTAACTTTAAAGATTACCTTTAGTAATATTGTGGGTATTCATCCAATCACTTTAACACTGTAAGTTCAAGAATAAAATTCTGAAAAGAGTTCTGGTTGAAGGCTATATCAATGCTTGCCTAAGATTTCAGTATACTGGTCTGTTCTATGAATTTGCCAGAAACATATACACTCACTTGGATGCAAATAAGAATAATCTTATAATAATCTATTATAAGATTTCACCATAATCCTTCTAAAATCTGCTGTACTAGAAAACCATGATGCATGATGTGGGAGTGTCATATATCAATCTGTTGATTTCATTGGTTAAGCAATAAAGAAACAGCTTGGCCCTGTGGGTGGAGTAAATAGAACAAAATGCTGGGAGGAAGAGGAAGTGAGGTCAGACTCCACAGCTCTCCTCTCGGGAGCAGACGCCTGAGAGAGACACCATGCCCCGCTCCCGGGCATACACATGCCATGAAGCTCCGACCCAGGATGGACTAGGCTAGAATCTTCCCAGTAAGACCGGTTCTCACAGATTATTAGAGATGGGTTGATCGGGATATCAGAATTAGCCAGTAAGGGCTAGAGCTAAAGGGCCAAGCAGTGTTTAAATTAATACAGTTTGTGTGTTGTTATTTCGGGCATAAGCTAGCAGGCGGCTGGGGTGTTGGGGACGCAGCCCCGCCACTCCTCCTTACTACAGATGCATATAACACATCACTTTTACAAATAATTTTCAGGCTAATGAAAATTTTCATAGCCTGTCTTCAGTTTTTATTCCCTGTCTTTAGTTTCATCTGTTGTCAAATATATGGACATCCTAGCAGCATAACTTACCATGACTGTTATTCATATTCAGCAAGCTAGGCCAGTGTTTTCTACTGCAAATTCACCCAGTGACAGTATCGTCCCTTTTGGTACATTGTAGTTGGAATGTATACCGATACTCATTGTAAGATGATGTGCGGAAGAGAGTAACATTCTACTTTCTTCTTCTCTTTCTCCTGTCCCTCCCCCTACTTCATCTCCTTCTCCTACTTCTCTTATTCCTATTTTTTCATTTCCTTTCCCAACCTCCTCTTTTTTTTTCCTTTTCCTATGATTTTCTAGTTGATGTTGCTCAGATTACTGGGGAGTAGAGTTTACCCTGGTGTTTGTAGTCAACCAATCGGGGGCCAAATCTTCCCCTGGGAGCAGAAAACTTACCTTCTGTACTCACCCCAGCTTTCAAATTAGTCAGCTCTCCAAGGAGGGCTGGATCTTCTTGTCATAAAAGTCATTTGACTTTAGAGTCAGCAAACTAAGTTCTAGTTCTTCTATCATTTTCATTTGTGTGAGTTCATGTGCAACAAGCAAACACTAAAACTCAAAAACACTAACCCCCCCCCCCAAAAAAAAAAAAACCAAAACAAAACAACCGACAACAACGTGGTTATTGAATGCCAGGTAGGAAGGAGGACTGAAGAATTCACATGCTGACCTTAACTTCCTAAGAAAAACTGCTAGAGTAAGTTAATGCATTGTGTAGTTAGTGGGGTTTTATGTTAAAACAACTCCCATGTTCATAACACTTTCCTGAGTCTCATCTTAGAGGGTGTGAATCATAGTCATGAAGGTCTAGGCATGATGAAACTACCTTCCATGTTTTTCTAAAGACATCTGCACCTGGAAGGAGCAAGCAAGCTCTTGGTTCCCAGTATTCTCCTTTCTCCCTACCATTGCTATGCCTTTGACCATGTTTCTGGCCTGACATTTAAATGACAAAATAAATTGTACATGAAATAAACATTGACTAAGATACATACTGTCTCTCTAAATGAGGCAGTGATTAAAACAAAAATGTCAAGCAGCAATTTAATATGAAGCATAATAACTGAAAGTAGATTAAAACAAAACAGGCCGAGCAACAATTGAATTAACAAAACTAAGGAACCAAGAAATAATAAAAACAACTAATTTTTAAAAAATCTGACATTTACCTATATATAAAAGTATAGCAAATTTTTATATATTCATCAACAATTTCCAACAATCATAACAACTAACCTTTTCTCATTTTTCCTTTCAAGATTTTATAAACTTCTTAGATATATCAAACAATTATATGAGTATGCAAACCTAAACCATATATGGGCATCTTATTCAACTACAATGTAATTATCACATCATTAGTACTAATTTCATATAACAGCACCAAACTAACAAGAATTTCATTGTATGACCTTCTTAATATTCATATTTTCTTTAATATATGAAAATATCTCTTTCATAGGACATAATTTTAAATTTAGGTCTAAATATGATATGTGGCAATGTCTTTTATAAAGCTCATTTTTCTTTCATTTACTTGCTGAAAACCTAGATCAACTCATTACATATTTTGCATTACCCATTCACATGTCTGTCATCCCATAGTAAGTTTAATGCATTCCTGACATCCTTAGATATCTTTAGCATGAAAATGATCTATAAGTCTTCAAGCCCAACTTTGGGAGAGGCAATACAGAATTGTTTACATATCTTTCTCCAATTTTCCTCCATCAAAAGAGGCAATATTTCTGTCCTGTTATGTCTAGAACAGGTGGTAAGTGTTAAATTTTTTCCATGGAAAGGTTCACCACTTGCATTTGAAGATGAACAAACTTGAAACGAGTAAAAATATTTACTCCGAATTTTAAATTGCATAATATTCAAAGATAAAAGAAAAACTCTCTAAATGAGTAAGATTAAGAGTTTAAGTAAAGGAATAAAGGCAAAACAGAAGCCGCATACATACATCTTTAAATAATAAATGCAAATTGGAAACAAACATAGTCCTTTTTTTCGTCATGGCTGAAACAATAATAACAACAACAACAGTGATGGACTGAGGAGTCCATGACTTGGTTCCCTCAAAATGAGGGAAAAGGACAAAGATAGGAGGTGAGAGAGGGAAAGACAAGCTAAGAACTTGTTGAGGAAACCTAGAACATATGTGGCTCTATTCCAAGGATGAAGCTGACGTGGTCTCCTCCCTGGGCCCTGGAACTCTATCGAGGCAGTGTGTTCTCTCCAGTGTGGGGTTAGTTGCTGTGAAAGAAAAATAGTACAAAATAGAGATCAAGCTTGTGAGTCCTGATCTATATATCTTTTATCTAATTTGGAAATAATGAAGAATACTAGAGTTCAAATGAACACCAGCCTTGGGTAAGAAGACATTAACCATCGTTTGTAGTACTTGTAGAATACTCAGTGAAAATTTACATAAAATACCTTGCTATAAGAAGCAATAAGAATGAATCAATACTTGCTCAATTAAAGCATAAAGGTAAATTACACCTTTAATACATATCTGTTTAAAAATAATTAGATATTTTTTGCCCTTAGTTTTGCTATATCAAAAAAAGATACAGATGTAGCTCCCAAATAGCCACACGAAAACTTAATAATAATTATAATGCTTGTTTAATAGCTTAGGCTCATTAGCAACTAGCTCTTATAACTTAAATTAACCCGTTTTCTTATCTACCTCTACCATGTGGTGGTCCTTTTTTCAGCACAGCACGTTTGTCTTGCTTCTCTCCAGGTGACACCACCCTCCTTCTTCCCTGCACTCTCATTTGTACTAAGTGCCCCCTAAACTCTACCTGCATAGCTTTTCATCATTCAGTCCTTTACTAGACCAATGAGAGCAACAAATATCCACAGGGTACAAAAAGATTGTCCTACAGTTAAGAAGAGAGGGGACATGATTAACTTAGTGTACATATATAGGAACCTCTTTTCAGTTAGCCAGATTTAGCCAAAGATTCTGACTATGGAATTGGGGTAGATATGTAACAAAATTATTTACACTGTTATTTATCATGAAATGAATATCATAGCAAACACTTAGTTAACAAGAGTCCTGATAAACATGGGAAAGAAGTAATAATTCATTCAGTTTCCCATTGGGGACCTTACCCTTTGGGAGGAGTGGATGGGGGTGGGCTGGAGGTAGCCAAGGGAGGGCAGGAGGAGGGAGGGCTGGGGAGCACTATGGAATGTAAAATGAAATAGAAAAAATGGAATGAAAATTTTTGAGGAGAAATTTTCTAGAGTGTAAACTGTTTGAAACATATCCTACATGTTTGGAAACTTTTAAAATCAAAATAAAATGACTCATTGAGATTTGATTGTTGTAATTAAACCAAAATTACATGGAGTTGAATATGAATATTATACATGGAAATCAAGTGATTTGTTAGTTCAAGACAAATGTGAATATTATACATGAAAATCAAACGATTTGCTAGTTCAAGACAAATGTTGGAACCAATGGCCTTTTGTATATTCAGGTGAAATTCTGATTCTATCTATATGTCAGCCTGTATATCAAAATACTCAAACATATGATATAAGCACATGTTGGATGAGTTTATATTTTCACACATTCAGAGTTTTCTATTCCTATGCTATATTAGACAAACGTGCACATAAACCCTTGTAAATTCATTTATCTTGTTTTATGGCAGAGTATATTGGTATGATATCTCTTGTTGGATATTTGCTTTAAGAAGACTTACAGTAAACATTATATAACTGACAGGACTGGAGAGCAAAACTCGATGTTTCTTCCCACCTTTAGGAAGTCAATATTGAGTTAAGTGAATATGTATTTAAGGATGAATGTTTCTGAAGAGGGTATAACCTTTCCATCTAAAACACGACAGACCGAGCTATGTATGAGTGTGGACTCTTTTGTGGCATTTTAAATATGCATTCATCCTAGCAGAAGTCTATTCTGGGCTGTGAGCAGAAAGGGGAAAGGAATAGGTTAGAGACTCAACAACTAGATGCTGTATCCCACTGGAGGAGACAAGCTATTTCCCTTAGTATTCAGTTTAGACTGCCTATTGATTTCCATAAGCAGACTGACTGGGAATGCTTGGCTATACATATCTCTTGGCCCCTGATTCGATTCTTTCTCTATTTAAACCTAAACCTTAGGTTAGTACTCCAAAGATAGTCTTGGGGTCACTGGAGACCTCCATCCATTCTTCTTCACAGCATGTCCAAATTGATCACATTTCTTCTCACTGCTTGTCACCAGCATTGCCATTTCTTTAGTTGGCATGTCAGGGGGCCACTGATCCAAGTCTGTCAGGGCTGTGAGACCCGGGCTTTTGTTCTAAATCTCTGGGCATACAGTGTACTAAATGAGGAACTTGCAATTAATGGTTGCAACTAGAATTCAGGTCTTCTGATCATAGGTTGCATTGTTATAATAAATCACAGTGTATGTTTTATGGTATAAGAAACTGTACATGAGGGCAGAAATGACAAGGGACATTGCGTATTAATAAGTAAACTTCCAGATTGGCCTGACCTTCACACAAGGGTATGATAATGTGTTCCTTTCATATATACAAACATGGTCTGCACTGCATAGTTTGTGCCAAGTTAAGTACAGGTGTAAAGTTTTAAATTATAGGGAAAAAAGACCCCTTAAAACTATTATCTTAATTCCTACATTACCAATTAAGAAATTTTGCCCTAAAGTGTGAATGCTTCTCTGCAATTCTCCACAAATCATTATTAATAAGATAATAGTGCAGAAAAATTAGTAGGGAGTTCATTTGATTTTTTTCCTCCCTAAAGGCTGGCTTTAGTGAGAAAATTTATCTACATTTCAATTCTAATGCACAGTGAATGATAAATGAACTGTGTGGAATAAAGGACATGACATTGCTGTGCCTCAGATTTCTATTTTCTTTCATCAGAATATTCTGCCTCACAAAGTTCATAGCTCAGTGCCTGTCCCCGTACAAGGAATAGATAAATGGACCTCAGCAGTCTAAAGAACTCAAGTTCAGGACATGACTCAAAACAAGCGGAAAGAACTGATGTGCGAGGGGCAAGGACAGCCAGAAGGCTGCTGTGCTGCTGTTTTGCTTTCTTTCTCTATCCAGTTTATCTGCTCTGGTTCATTCTACACAGGAAGAGCAATAGCAAAGCTATTTTACCTTGCTTTGATGGCCAGATTCAATGGCTGCAGGACCAGAAACAGTGGAAAGATATGTGCCCTGAAGCTGAGAGCTGAAGGAGAGAAAAACACATTAGCCTTCACCGCTTCCTCCCTGCTCTGACTGCACTCGCTTGTGTATTGTTTGAAGAATAGGTTCCTTATCCAGACAACCTCCTGTATGATCCGCATAGCAATGGCTATAAAACCCCGGTGGGTGACACATGTTGAATTGATACTGCTAAGGAAGTGCTTGAGTCAGAGGGGAGGAGAAAGGTTTGCATTTTTACAGTCCCCATGAAAAAAAAGTCAATTTGCTGTCACTGGTTACTTTTTTGAACCAGGGGAACATGGTGACTAAATCTGTCATCTGAGGTTGGAGATGAACACTTAAGGCTGAGGAGAGGGCAGTGCAAGAGACATCAAATTTAAAGAAAAGAAAATATGAAAGGCATCGACCCTCAGAGTTCAAGTAGCATAAAATGGGAAACACTGTCAGAAAAAAAATGTTTACAATTGCACTTTTTTTTTCTTTTTTTTTTTGCTATTAAACCTTGGCTTTTCCTGAGCAGGATGATAGCAAACTAAGACAATAAATTACTAGCATCAAGAATAAATTCTGTTTTAGATAACAAAGTAATTGCTAGTAGTCATTAGCTAAACATAGGAGAGTACAAATAAATATGAGGTTATCTCTATTTTCTAGGACATTAAAAAATTAATAGAGCAAAAATATATTCTGGAAGTTAACAAAGACAGGTTATTCTCTTTTTTGATGTTAGTAATAAGCACACCATAGAAAACAGCAAAGCACAAAATGTGAAATTCTCTACTTGTCTGTTGTGAATTTTGAAAACATTTAGCCAATAAATGCTAGTGAGCTAACATATACACTAGAATATAACCAGTTTCTCTAAAAATAGCTATACCACGACAGAAAAAAGGAAACTGTATTTAATTAGAATGCTTAGTATTTTATTTGTCTATTTTTTAAAATCTCACCTGGAAATATACATTCACAGCTGTTGTTGGTATACTGAGGCAGTGGGCATTAATGGGGGGGGCACACACACAAATAATTTAGATTGATAAAATCTAACTTCACACTGTGCGCTATATTGAATATAGAGGAACTGTGGCTGTAATTACTCTGGTCATTTAAACTCTTTCAGGAACTCATAGTGAAATGTTTTAATGGTGAGCAATTTCTGTTGCTAAAAACAAACAAAACAAACAAATAATACGAACCCCAAACTCAAGGTTTGAGAAATATGACCCAGTTGGTATTATGCCTGCTTTGTGAGCAGGAGGAGCTGACTTCAGTGCCTGGAATTCATGGGCATGATGTCTGTCCTTTGGTTTGGAAGACACATAAATCCTCGGGGTTTCCTGGCCAGTCAGTCTAGCCTTTCCGGTGACAACCTAAAATGTGACAGATTCTGTCTTAATAAACGGTGGCATCTGATGAAATATACCTGAAGATGGTATTCTAACCTTCACATACACGCATGCGTATGTACACACACACACACACACACACACACACACACACACACTCACAAATTCCTGATGCAAAACCATCACTTTTTCTTATGCACAGTGAACACAATAGTACGAATTTTATGCCAGTGCAGAGAATGTCATAGTCTCACATCATGCTATTATCACTGAGAAAGTACAGAAAACAAATCACAGCAACGCCGAGATACTAACTACAAGCCCTCCGGGAATGTATGTGGCCAGGCTCCTCTCTGGAGAACCTCCAACCACCAGATTGCACCCACAGCAAACTCTTACTGCCCTGAGGACCCAGCCTTTGTCTGCCCTATAGAATAAAAAGCCCAAGCTCAGAAAGTGAAATCCCACCAGTCCCTGAGCTTGCAATCAAACTAATCCCCACTCTGAAAAGCTCTTCAGCCACCCCAAGAGATTCTATATAAACCCTGTCTTCTCCTCGGTTCTCTGATGCTTCTCACCCAGCAGAGACAGTCATCCTGCTGAGATCTTCCCTTGCAAAATATCTCCTGTATGAGGTTTGTTGTGCAGTGTGACTCTGTGGTATTCCTTGGCTCCTGATTGCCTGGATACCTTTTCCCTCAGAGCTGTAACACTTACACTAACACCTTCACATTGTGGGAAAAATGCCAAGATGACTTCAATCAAGCTTCTTCCCCGGGTGCACCACTACCAGCAGGCCATGCTGAGTCTTATGAGCACACCAAGTTATTAGCCTATGGCACTTGGAAGTGAAGACAAATCATGTTTTAGACATAGATCTCCAAGACTTTACTCACAGTTGGCTACTCAAAGATGTCACCTCATATACAGATTTAGTGCAAAACTGAATCCACTACCCATTCACTACTAAGTTAAAAATTCCAATATTGCTTATTTTTCTGAATTCCATATATGCCCAGCATATTTTGATCGTATTAATTCCCCTTCCCCCATTTCCAATCACTTCTTACTAATTATGAATCATCAAGCTAAAAATAAAAACCTAGAATTAGTATTAAAATAAATGAAAAATTGACAACACCTCTCTCAGGAATGCATCATGATTTCCTTTATGCATAAATCACATACCAGCTCACTGACCTGAAAAGCAGATTGGTGGAGTATCCCACTGGACTGAGAGAGTCCAGGCAGCTTCTAAAAGTTCTCACTTAAACCTAAAGAGTAGTTTAGATACTCAAATTGGTTAATATGATTTTCTTTCAAATGCTAGAAATTTTATGCGTGTTGATTATGCACACATGTGTATGTGTAGGCTGTGTTAGTGTGCATGATTCACGTCCATTATCATGCACAGAAGATGCTAGGGCCTTTCCTCTATTTCCCTTCACATTTTGAGACAAGGTCTCTCATTTATTGAAGACCACTATTTTGCTAAGGCTGGCTAGGCAGCAAGCTCCTGGGATTGGTTTGTTGTCTTTCCCCAAAGCTGGAGTTATACATGTACACAGTCACTCCTAGCTTTAATGTCAGGGCTAGGGATTTGAGCTTACATTGTCTTTGGTTACTATTTTAGTTTTAATTTTGTGCATGTGCATACATGTGAGTGTGTAGCTGTGAGTTTGATTATTCTTGGAGGCCAGAAAATGATATTGGAATCTCTGTAGCAGTAGTGAGCAGATTGATGCAGGTGCAGGGAACTAAACTCAGGTGGTCTGCAGGGGCAGTCCTTGTTCTTAACCACCGAACCATCTCTTCAACCTCTCAACAAAGGTTCTCGTTTTTGCAGGTGCTCTAAGTCACTGGGCCATCTCCCCAGGTCCCTGATTAACATAATTTTAACATACAACATGTTTCCCAAAGAAAGGAAACTTCCTAGCTGCCTGGTCCATTGTGCATATGTGAATCTACTTATGGAAAGCATTAGAGTTGAGATAAAGTCCACTAATATTAACTGGAAAGCATTCCTTATAATACCACAATAAAATGAACAGTTGCCAATGCAATTTAGCATTTTTTATTGACTGAAATGAAAGACATTTTCTGAAATCATCTCAAGTCTTCAGAAAGACTAAGATATCAGCAGTAACTAAAACAGTATATTGACAGGGGATTACAATGTAAAACTTAATGCAAAATGAGGCACAGATAAGAATTTTATATTATCTTTTATAAGACTTGTATTTTTAGGTTACCAGTACATATTTAATGTAATATTTCTAAACACAATTCGGAAAAAAAAGAGAAACAAACAGCACTTCATAATTCAGACCAACAGACAATGGAACAAAAAAGGCCTCCAACTATCCATGTCACAAAATACTGTCTCACTACAACAACAACAACAAAATCATGCCTGATGAGTAATTCAGATTTGAAATTAAAGGATCAAACACCTTGCCAGTAAAGTAACATTTAAAAATTATTATATATTACACTTCATTTGCAAATCCTAATTTCTTGGAAGGTTTCAAAATACACATTGCTAATATTTTAAACACATCCTTCCTTCTACTTCAGAAGTTACATATTTGCATATTCCAACGCTGAATTTCAGCCTGATGTTTTGGCTAGACAGCCGTGTTTTGCAAAGCACACGCATTAGCATCACTTTGGCAAGGGGAATCAGTCAAACCCAGACGCATCTGCAGGAGGTGGGTTGAGTGCGGGTCTCCTCAGTTTGGCAGATCCACATTCTGAAGGATGAGAGCCACGCGGCTTGGAATGTACACCTGTCAACACAATCACATCGGTGTAATTGGAAGAAATTTTGAACATGCTGTCATAACATCACAGTGACAGAGACACCATGCAGTTTCGCATAGGATTAAGGTTACAGTGAAGGCTCAAGGATTAAGGTTAAGCCATCAGAAGGCTCAAGCAATCGAAAGCTATTACAACATTCACCACTAGAGGGCTCCATACTATTTACAAAAGATGAAGTTCCTCACAGGAATGATGTAAGGGCTCTCTCCTAAACCTCTTCGCTATTAGGTGCTGCAGAAGGGCTGCCTGTATTTCACAAGGTTGTGATTAGAAAAATAAATGCAACAACCGGGTACTCAAAAGAACATTGCTTTTCACTAAGACAATATATAATCGTGCTATTTCTTAAAAAATTAAGAAAAACTAGAATGCAACATAAGGGATTCTAAGTGTATCAGAACTTGTCTCAAGGTAACCCAATTTTAAAAAGAAAGAGATGGGGGTAGGGAGGAGGGAGAGAGAGAGAGAGAGAGAGAGAGAGAGAGAGAAAGAGAGAGAAGAGGAAAACATGAAAACAAAATAAAGACCCCTCCTTTGAGATAGCCCCTTGGAACCTTCGAATCTCCTCTGCTTTGTGCAATCTTAGCTCAGTCCCTGCCTCTCACCACCTCCATCACAGCCTCCTGCTGCAGGAATCTGTATGTTCCTCTCGGTCTTGTCTAGAATATATTTTATGTTCTGAACTCTTTGCTCGGCTGGTCTTACAGCCCTCAGACCTTAATAGACCTTACAACCCTTAGGCCCTGGCCAGGTTTTCCCGGGATAATCGCAGATACAGAATGTTCCCCACTCCAGCAGCCATTTAGTGCCTTCTGAGTCCTTCATATATAATTTGTGATTTTCTTTTGTTTTAGTTTTTTTCTATCTTTTTCAGATATCTATTTTTCCTACAGGACCAGGAGCTTTCTAGAAGCAGGGGTTAACTACTCTCTCCTAATTCCTCACAGCTATGGGTGCTAACAGGAAGGGAGGGCACCAGTAATGGCTGCACAAAAGAACAGGTAACTAGCGGAGGAACAGCAGTGGCTTCCCAAAGCCCTCTAATGCAGCTACTCATAAAACAAGTTGTATAAAATTAATAACCAATGAACTGTGAGACTTGATTTATTCCATATACACTTAAGTACTAGCAATGTAAATAATAAAAATAATATTATAGATTACTGAAGTCATTGTGAGACTTCTCTCCATGTCTTTGTTAATTATTTTACCATTCAGTCATTTTATCTCTACGTGAACACTTGTCTGCGAGTTTTTAAAAAACATCTTTTTATAGTTTATAACCAACATTAAAGCCACAAAAAATGATTTTATAAGAAAATTTAAAATGTCAAATGTACCTTAATTTGCAACTGGCCTCACTATATTTTAAGATATCCACAGTAAAGAATTTTAACAATGTATTTTCCATACAAAAGAAGCAAGACAGACCTATGGGAACTGGCTAGTTTTAAATATTAAAGCACAATCCATTTTAGAAGATGAGTTGAGGGAGGGATGGAGAAGGAGAACAATGAAAGAGATATCTTGATAGACGGGTCATTATGGGTTATGAGGTTAGGGAGAAACCTTTTGCCTGTGAATCTCCCAGGAATCCACAGGACAACCTCTGCTAAGACTCCTAGCAATAATGGGGAGAGCAACTGAGCCAGTCTTCCCCTGTAATCAGATGAGTGACTACCCTAATTGTCATCAAAGAACCTTCAGCCAGTAACTGACGGAAGCCCATGTAGAGTTCCACAGCCAAGCACTGGGCCGAGTTCTGCGAGTCCAGTTCAAGGGAGGGAAGAGGAATTATAGGAGCAAACAAAGGCAAGATCATGACAGAGAAATCCACAGAGACTGCAGACCTGAGCTTGTGGGAGCCCATGGACTCTAGACCGACAGCTAGGGAACCTGCATGGGACCAACCTAGGCCCTTTGCATCTGGGAGACAGATGTGTAGCTAGGTCGATATGTGGGATCCCTAACTGTGGGAACAGGACCTGTCCCTGGTGCATGAGCTGGCGTTTGGAACCTATTCTCTATGGTGGGATGCCTTGCTCAGCCTTGATGCAGGCAGGGAGGACCTTGTTCCTGCCTCAACTTGATATGCCATGTTCTGTTGACTCCTATGGAAGACCTTACACTTTCTCCTTTCTGAATGGAGATGGGAGAAAGAGGTGGGGTGAGAGAATGGGAGGAGAGGAAAGAGGGGAAACTGTGACTGGTATGTAAAATACATTTAAAAACTAATAAAAAATAAAATTATATTAAGAATGAAATGGCTGGAGGTCAGAATTTCCAATCTTTCCTTAAATGTAACAGTGATTTGGAAAGTATTATTCATCTGATAAAATTTTCACAAACGATAACAGCCATTATTTTGTTTGTTGTCACAATCTGATTTGCAATCAAGTATTTTAAAAAAGATAAATATTCATCCCTGTATAATTACATGTGGAGAAACCAAGTATTTCAATGCCACAGCCTGATTACCTATAATTTATACATTGTCTTAATGTCTATTGATTTTTAAACCCTATTAGAATTTAGCTACTACTGTAACCCATTTCATCTAAAAAGTGTATTCTTTTTGACTAAGACACAGATATTAAGGTAAGATGTAGAAAATTGTTTCAGCAAAGGGAAGCTGGAGGTATCTATGAGGAAAGAAGGATAGTCTGCTCTGTGGATCGAGAAAGATCAGTCCTAGGAACTGTGAACTTCCACAGTGAAGCCACAGACAAAAGAAACAGATCAAAGCAAAAGAGAAGAAACAAAAGGGACCAATAGCCAGGAAAGTTCATTTCCTTTTTTAAACATCCTAAGCACAATTTTAGATAGCAATCTGTCCCTCTGAGGGGCAAACATATAAGAGGTTGCCCATGTGTTATGATTGCTGTTACTGAGTTTGACTAATAGGTAAGATAGGAGGTTCTGCCATGAACTACCTTAAATCAAAGACCAATCTAAATTTCTATCTAGCTCCAGAAATCAGACACAAACATTTCACATTCTTCTCCCTCAAAATCACTCTGAGAAGATAGTGTCCCATAATACCAGTGACAGGAACCCAGCAGTTCATGTCTTCTGAAGAAGTGGCAATGAGACACATTAATCAGACTGGGGACAAATAATGATTGGTCCGTCTCAGTGTACAGCACAGTGATACATCAGAAGAGGTCCACTCAATCTCTTATTTGGATTCCAGGCAATTACAGTAGCTACTGCTTGATTCATATCTTCATAGTGATTTATCGATGGAATATAATTAACAACTATGATTTCTAAAAAGGCACCTTCCTTTGGAACCTTTGATATTTCCTCGAGCTCAAATTTAAGAATTGAAGACAAGAGAATAAAAGAAGCTCAAGTTTGCAATACATGCATTGGCTTTTCCATTTTGACATTAAATGATTAAAAATGTTCTGGGAATTCTCATCCAACGATGCTGACCATTTTATGCAAGGAAATTTATGACCCCAATTCTAGTCACACTGACAGACTTCAACACTATCTCTTCAAAGCTCTTCAGCTGGCAGTCACTCGATATCTTTGACAGGAATGTTGTGTAATCACGCTATTTTTTCTGCTCCGTTAATGACCACATGTGTTTCTGTTGCGCTGAAGCCTCTGTGCTCTAAGCAGCATAGTTTTGTTTTTCCCACATAAAGCGATTTTTCTCCATTCTAGCTAATCACAAATTTTTGAGTCTTATTCTTTATTGGGTTTCTTTGTATGTAAATCAATTTTCTTGGAGGTTCGGAAAAGACTACCAATTATACTAAAGGCTGAAGATAATCAGTGCTAATCCTTACGATGAGATCATTAAAAACATGAACAAATTTTGGGTCTCTAAAACTTACTACATAAATACTAGCTCTATAACTCTCATCTCCCTATTTACATTCCAAAAGGTTTTGATCTGTATGGCAAGAGGAGAGACACAGACATAAGCAGATTTAAACATAAATGTGTAATCATGTTTAAATATAGCTAACATCTTGGTATACACATTCAGAAAAAAATTTAGTATGTATGTTATAGACCATATGTACTCTAAAACACATCTGAATAGACATTCAGCCTTACTCATATTACAGTGAGGGCCACATAAAGAACAAATGAGACAATGTAATACATGTCTATCAAGTTTATTGTCTAGCCATAGTCATACTGACCTAAATTAAAGCAAAGAGCATTGAAATCATTGATTGTCAAATGCATGTTAATCATCAGCTATTTTGACTATTCATAAAGATTTAACTACTACAGTAACCACTAGCGTGGCTCAAAACTCCGTGACCACATCGTGATCCATGATGTCAGCCAGCCTCTGTTATTCTTCTTTATGATCATAAAAGAGTTGTGAAATTAATTACATAATTTTTGGAAACATGGTGTCTAACACTTGCAATGATAACATTTGAAAATGTAGGCATAATGATGCACAGGGAATTTTAAAAAATATATTAGAAAGTGTGCTAAATTTAGCATCGTCCCATTCACATATATACTGGTAGGGCAAAAATACTCTTCACTGAAAAGTAGACTAGTCCTTTTAATAGTGGTTTTCCTTTTTCAAAGTGACAGTTAAGCTAATTTTATTTTTCATATACATATATGAGTTTACAAAGTGTGTGTTAAGAGTTAGGAGAAAAGTAATATATATATGTATGTGTATTTTAATTAATTTATGTTCATTCATTTATTTCCTATACATTAATATAGATAGGGCATACTAATTTAAAAATATTAAAACTAAACTCTAAGAAATATATATATATAAGTATTTTAATTAATTTATATTCATTCATTTATTTCCTATACATTAATATAGATAGGACATACTAATTTAAAAATACTAAGAAAACTAAACTCTAAGAATTGAGTGCTTTTTTTCCTAAAATAAGTAAATGCTTCTATAGACAGTGGCAAAGATATATTCCAAATGTTAAATTGTATTTTCTGTATTTATAGATGAGAGACAATAGAAATTACACCTTTGCAAGATTCCCCATTTAAACGAAAACCCTTGTGACTCCCCACATTTAGAATAGACACAAATACACTACTTGTTGGGAAGGAGCTGACAATGTAATTAAGGCCAAGCCTCCTGCTTTGGTATTATCTTCCTCACTGCCATTGACCTTGGTTGCAGTAAGGAAGCACATTTCTGTGGCCTTGTAGCCCCCATGCTCTCCTTTAAGCTGGAAAATTTGAATTTATGAGCCAGAGAAGGGAAAGGGAATCTATTCACCCAACACGTGCCAATTAACACAGAGGTTAACATACCAGTTCCTAGGTCAGAACACAATGCAGAGAGTGATTACGCTAAAATGGATCTCCCCCAGACCATCAGCACGACAGACTAGGGGAGTTCAGCCCTGTTAGGTCAGTAGTTGTGGGGTGCCCTGGCTTTCCAAATGTGTTTTGGTGGTTTTGTGAATCCAGTTAGCACTGGTTTCATGGTCTTGAGTAAGGAATCACAGGCAGCTCCCAGGCAGTGCCTGCTGATGCCGCAGGATGCAGGTGTATTTTAAGATTCCTCTGAGCTGTGTTTGCTGCTGTCTTTGAAAGCAGATTTGACACTTACTCAGCAGATCCCTGGATTATTGAGCTTGCACATTAAGCTTTAGCAAATGCTTGAACTGGTTATGACGGGCAGATTTCATGGAAGAGGGAAAGTTGTAGCCACTCTTCCTTTCATGACTTGGGGAGCACAGGACTCAGAAGTCACTTATTGGTGATTATATGCGTCAAAGTGCACCCAGGCACATTGTCAGAGTACACCCAGGAAGATTGTCACAGTGTACTCAGGGACAGTCACAGTGCACCCAGGAAGATTGTCACAGTGCACCCAGGGACATTGTCACAGTGCACACAGGGACATTGTCACAGTGCACCCAGGAACATTGTCACAGTGCACCTAGGGACATTGTCACAGTGCACCCAGGGACACTGTCACAGTGCACCCAGGAACACTGTCACAGTGCACCCAGGAAGATTGTCACAGTGTACTCAGGGACAGTCACAGTGCACCCAGGAACATTGTCATAGTGTACCCAGGGACATTGTCACAGTGCACCCAGGAACACTGTCACAGTGCACCCAGGAACACTGTCACAGTGCACCCAGGAAGATTGTCACAGTGTACTCAGGGACAGTCACAGTGCACCCAGGGACATTGTCACAGTGCACCCAGGAACACTGTCACAGTGCACCCAGGAACATTGTCACAGTGTACTCAGGGACATTGTCACAGTGCACCCAGGAACACTGTCACAGTGTACTCAGGGACATTGTCACAGTGCACCCAGGAACATTGTCACAGTGCACCCAGGGACATTGTCACAGTGCACCCAGGGACATTGTCAAGAACTGGACTGGATTTCAGTACTCATTAATCCATTTAAGGAGGTTCACTGTAATGAAGCAATCCTGTGACAGATGTTTTGTTTACATCATTTTCTATTCCCTGTCCTTTACCCTAATTGTCTAACAGAATTGTGAAGAACCAACTTGTTTGTGTGTGTATGTGTGTGTATTTCCTCTTGGGCTCCCTCCTAGCCTCTTTCTCTGCCCCTGAATACTGTAGATGGACACTTTCTAAGTATATGAACTGTGACACTACAGACACTGTTCTGAGGAAGGGAGGCTCCCCAAGCCTTGCTGACTGAGGTGGATCACAGCTGCAGTGTGCAGAACCCTTAGACTTTGATTCTGCGCATGTGTATATTACTGAGACCAAGGGGGAAGGGACAGTCTTCATTCCACCTGCTGATTTAGAAGCTGTGTTTCAGGTCTGCTAGATCCCTTCAAATAGAGCTTAAAACGTAACCTGATTGCCACAACCCCTGGCTTGTTGACTGGTTTTAACCATTTCAGAATATTTTTCTCCTAAAAAACTGAATAGTTTTCAAAATCTTTTCTATCTACAGCAAAGAGTTGAGCGCATCTCAATGGAAGTAACTTCCTGCCCCTTGGGTTTGTAACCAAGCACCCTCAAGGCACTTAGTGCCCTTGAAATGTTCAAGATAGAAAATGACACCCATGAGATATCATTTGAACACATGACCAGAAAGACCACAAAGCTTGGCCCTGTTAATGGGCTGTGCTTCCTAAGAGTCTCTTGCCTTAGAGCGGCTAGTCCTATACATCCTCATGTACAGGTGAGGGAAGGAGCTATGCACAGCAAGTGGCAGACAGGGCAGTGGATTCCAGGTCTCTTCCATGACATTTGTCATCATTTCACTCTCGCAGCAGAACCTCTCTGTAGAAGAACTCTGTTGAGATATTAGAACCTTTGACAATTTTATCTACAAAAGAAGGTTGGCTAAATCTTTCCAACTCCTCCTGTCAAATTCGAGTGGATAAGGTTCAGTTTTACTATGGCAGGCTGCAGCTTCTCGGGTTCCTCGTTGAGCTGAATCATCTTGCTAAAGCCCTCAGGAGTTTTTTACCCTTTTGGTTATCCCACATCTTCTGGGTAACTGTCTCGCTCACTTACGGATCTATTGTTATCAATTGCATTGCGCATGTCACAACTGAATGCCCTGACAAGCTACAGCTGTAGCTCTTCAAAAGTGGCTAGTACCCACATGAGCCCTCTCTCTTAGCCAGGGGGACACTGCCTCTGTACCCACCTATGCCTACACCAGAGCTATTAAGACACACTCATAAACACATAAGACCAGCAGCTGAGTCTGTCTAGCCGCTGTGCTTACATCGCTGCTCAGTTGTCATTGTTGTGGTCTTTTCATTTACTTTAGGATTAATCCACTCCGCGCATAATATAGTACCACTAGTTCAAGTGGTAGGGTATAGTATAAAAATGGAATCCAAGGGTACCATACAGATGTTAATGCTCAACTTAAGAACTTTTAAGAAAGTGAACAAATTTATAAAATCTGCTGACTTGATATGATATATCCACATATTAGTTAGATATCTCCTGATGTCATGAAGGGAAGAAAATATCTCTCACAGTGAAGGGGAATGATGGATACCTGAGAGATTCATAGAGAGAGAGAGAGAGAGAGAGAGAGAGAGAGAGAGAGAGAGAGAGAGGAAATGGCAAGGCAGGCACATGATCAGCCAGGCAAAGAAAATACGATTTATATGCAACCTAAGCCTACCGTATGGACAAAAATTATTAAGATAAGAATCCTTTACTATTTAAAATGTTGCTACACTTTACACCTTCTAAGAACTGATATAATATTTGAAGGCATCACCGTATCACCTGTTTCAACTCTGTAGTCTAACAAAACTTGTAAAATCAAAACCATTTCTCAATTACATGAATAATGCAGAGAAGCCAAAACTACAAAGAATCTAGGCCTTGATTTACTAGATGACAGAAAAGATATACACTTTTATTTCTTCAAGATGTTTTAAGTTAAAAATCATTAAACAGATAATAATGTAGAAATTCCTAAAAAAAAATGCAAACTTCCCCCTCAAGCCTATAGAAATAACTTAAATCCTACCAATATTCAAGTTTTTTTCCAATTGTATCCGAATATCCTTCAGTATTAGTTTCCTAGGACCAGTGTCTCTCAACACATTTTCTGTTTTCCCTGTCTTTGAGCCCCTGCTCCATGTTACCATTTAAAGAGGTGCTATTTTGAACAAAACTATAACTATAAAAAACAAAAAATTAAGTTAAATATAATGAAAACATCTTACTTACCAAGAGAGAATAGGGACGACCATTATGTTCAAAAGCCTCAGCAAAATAGTCAGTATTGTGGTCCAGTCTCTGGTGTCCTCCATATTCCGGGGCATCTGAATCTAGTACTATTTTGAATGTGCAGACATTAAGGAATTCACAACAGTGCAAAAGTGGAAGGAGACATTATGAATATACTCCGAACAATGGTAAAATATTATTTTACTGTGTACTCATTCCTTCTCAAAAATTGCAGAGGTTTCAAAGGGTTTCTAGATCTAGCCCCACATCCTGAACCTGAAAGGTCATGCATATACTTCATCCAGCCCATTGAGAGATCATGCAGCCTGACAAACACTCTCCTTTTCTCTGAAAGCAAACCATTCTTTAGCTGACAATCTGATTCTGAAGAGAAACAGGGTTAAGTGGAAATATTTTACCTAGAAAAACCACAAGGAATGCACTTACTATATAATTGTGATATACCATTTTATACCTAGTTACTTTGTGAGTTACATGTCTTTAAAATTCATTAACTGTATTATAAAATACTTTTATACATGCATGCATTAGACTTTTTCTTAATCCTCATTTGGAAGAACTTTTACTCCTTCCTCATCTTTGAATTCATGGAGCTTTTCAGAATCTGAATATCAGAGGGGCAAACAAAGACATGGACAAAGCATGATTGGGATATTTCCAGGTATAGCCTTACTCCAACTTCCTGGCTCTAGACTGCAGAGAGCTCTCAACACAGCACAAGCTGGGAAATGCATTGTCATTGTCACAGGTAGATCTTGTGGCAATCAAGGAATCTGCTATAATTAAATACCCAATCCTTCTCTTGAATTACCAAAGATTAAAGGGGTCTCCAGAATGCTAGC
Organism: Microtus oregoni; assembly: GCF_018167655.1. Taxonomy (NCBI): domain Eukaryota; kingdom Metazoa; phylum Chordata; class Mammalia; order Rodentia; family Cricetidae; genus Microtus; species Microtus oregoni. Next base: position 18,894,468 of record NW_024543089.1, read on the forward strand.
CCAGTGTCCTCTCAGGCTAATATCACCTATTTCACAGTGAGTTAAGAGCATGGATGTACTTACAGAAGGTAACTAAAGGTCTTTTACTAATCTAAGATGTCAAGAAATTGTACTTGACATTAAAATCTACAAGTAAAAACTTATCAGTACATAGAAAATTTGATCCTTCTAGGTCTTATAAAGAGCAAAGATAGTACTAAGGCATTTTAGCTTTCTCTTCCTGGAACATAAATGTTCAGTAACATTTGTACACTTTTTATAAAGTAAAAAGCTCCAAATATTGTGCATGTGAGCAATGATCAATGGTCCATCATTTCCATCCTTTTGAAACCTTGGTTTGGGAGCGAGATGCAGATGGATACCCCATAGGAAAGTTGCTCATGGCAGTGACTCTGTTTTGGTCAATCCAGGTCAGTCAGCTTTGACTCACATGGGTTCTAGTGTGCTCAAAGGAGCCGGGGGGGGTGGGGGAGGTGGAGGCTCAAGTGATGTGTTCTGGGCTCAGACATACATACACATTCTGAATTCAATGTACCTGAAATGACTAAGGCCGACTAATGAGATTTAGCATGAAATCCAGATGGTGAACATCACAAGGATGACGAAAAGGAAGTTGCATTCTCTTCTTCTAGTTTGTCACATCCTCAGATTGGTGTCTACAATGTCAAAATATGGAGAACAATGCCCCAGAATATGTTTTGATAACTACTGAATTAAATTATCAACAAACTACTAGTTAGCAACACAAATTGTGGTGAAGGCAACAAAAGGGAAGCATGTCTTCGATATCAGTAGCTGGATGAGGAACTACCAAATGGCAGCTGTATTTTAAGGGTTTCCCTGTGTGGACAGGTGTTATTTCAGGTGAGAGAGGATCCATATGCATTAGTCATTGTCTGAACACAGAATTGCTGTTTCTGTTTACTAAAATGCTAATCCATTGAAAAACTTAATAGTGCACCTTTGACTAAATATTTTCATAATCAATGATACAGAAAGAACAATAGTCACAGGAGGGCATATTTCTTTTTTTGACCTTGAAAGGGACCCTCATACTGGAAATTGTTACAATATACTTTGCATGTGTGTAATTTGTAGCCATAGAAGAAAAGTTTCTTTAAAAAAATTTTTAAACACAGAAGTTTCAAAATGCAAGCTATACTTATTTTTTCTGTTTTCTGATTTTTGGAAAAACTTCTTTTGTGCCCACTTTTGGAGTGACCCAGCTCTGTGTCTTTACTATCCAGGGAACACAACAAATTCCTTAAGGAAATGAAATTGAAAAATTGAAATTTATGGCCTGGCAATGCTGAACATGCATGGGCAGCCCATATATAGTGGTTCTTGTTCACATAGGGTTTCATGGTCTAAGTTGATGACCAGGTCTCTTCTTCAAAAGGGCACCAGATTTCATTACAGATGGTCGTGAGACACCGTGTGGTTGCTGGGAAATGAACTCAAGACCTTTGGAAAAGCAGGCAGTACTCTTGAGGCTGATCCATCTCTTCAGCCTCTTCTTAAGAAAATATAGTGCTTAAATTCAGAAGTTTCTACAAAGCGAAAAATTAAAAATAATAATTGGGAAGTCATGTTGTGGTTGTTATTTGCTCTGGCACGTTATTCAGGCATCAGGAATCTTTGCCTTTATAGGACTTTCTTCGACTTAGACTTAAGGCCTTAAGAAAAGGTTAGTAGAAATGCTTCCTTCATTTGCTGATTATAAATATTCTCCTTCTCAAGTATTCTCCTAATCCCTTTTAAATATATAAAGAATATAGTTTGAAAAATACAGTACAGATAATCTTAACTTAGTTCGAATTATCCTTCTTAATGTGCTTTCATATTAAATTAATAAAAAACTAATTTGTCCAGACACATCAACAGGCTGTTATTGACCATAGCTTCCTTCTCACACCTAGAAAAACTGCTTTCTTGTAAGATGTTCTCAATAAATCATTCAAACTGGCATCAGGACAATCCCAATTCACTAACAGGTGTTAGGCTGCAAATAGTAAGATTTTATATTAGAAAAATATGGAAAATTATCATTACTACCTCATACACTTACTACACATATAAAATAAACAAGAGAGCATAGAAAATACAGGAGTTGATTAAATGGTCTTAGTTTATATGTAATTCATACCTTATAAGGAGACTAGCCATACATATGTATGTCAGTGAGGTCGGAAGAGGAATACAGAGAGAGAGAGTCAAAGAGAAAGGTAGAGTTGACAGTCTCTCCATATAGAAACTGGACTAAGGTGTTAATATGTAATTTTTTGTGGATTAATTCTGATACTGCTACATATTTAAACCAAACATCATTTGACTAGCAAGAAATTCAATCTAGGAGTCAGAACTCAAGAACGAAGGTCAAACAAAAGGTCAAATCTGGCAAACCAATTACAAGGTTAACAATGCCCAAGGATAACAAGGTTGGGTAATTTCCAAAAGACATAGGCAGTCTAGAATTTAGAGCTAAACATGATAGAAGTAGACAATATGGAGCCTGGTGAACAATTGGTTAAAAGAAAAGGAGAAGAAGAGGGTAGTTCTGCCTTGCAACAGACAACTAGGGAAATGGTGGAACAGGTGCCAAGCAGAACTCAAGGGTAAACTTGACTGCCCCATCCTGCAGATGATTATACAGTTTATAGGAAATTCTAGCAGAGTGCTGTTGAATGCTCTTTCTTCCTCAGTTCTAAAGTTGACCTTCTAAACACAAGAAAGCCAGAGTAAATACAGTATGAGAAAATAATACAGGCTGTAAATGATAGATCTAAATTAGCATACTTAAAGATAATGTTTCCTACATTGTCAAAAGTTTATTCTCTTAGTTTTAGTTCCATTCTCCTTCACCTGCTCTCTCACTTTGGAACACAACATATTCTTTTCCTTGGTTAATTTTGGAAAAATGCAGTAAGGAAAAGAATAATAGAATTTTAAGTACAGATTTCTCTCTTCTATAAAAAGGGAGATGAAATAGGTTCCTACAAATTTGGATAGCATTTTAAATATTATGACTTCTTATTTTAAATTCAAGAGCTTCCTAAGTATTTCATATATCTATCAACAGGTTGAAGTAGATAAGACGTTTTAAGCATTATTTTATAATCTTTGTCCTTAAATTTAAACCAAGGAAGAGCCTATTCTGAAGGAGGCCTATACTAATAAGATTAAAGAACAGTGGAGCCATGAAAACTCTCAAATTCAATAGCTCTTCAAATACTTCAAAAGCTGCTGTGTTTGCTCAGCCACTTGATAAAGGGTCTGTTCCAAGTGTGAGCATTTCAGACAAGAAGGGCTATCATTTATATCATTCAGTGCCAAGCCTACTTCACTACCACTGATAGATCTGAAGAAATTTATCATAAGGTACAACCTCTGAGATTTCCAACTGAGTGACAGAAAGGGGGGTCCTCCAATGACTAGAGGACCATAAAGATGGCAGAGACAGTTACTTACCATATATATTTAACTGTCAGAAACCATAATTTTGAGACTTAATTTTCATAAATCTCTAGTAAAGAGAAACACATCACTACTGTACTGTTCTGAGTAAGGCACATCCCCCCAAAAGAAATGGTATAATGTGAAAAACAAACAATGGAACATTTATTTGAAAGTCAATTATATTTATATATACTTCTTCAATTAACACACTCATTTGATTGCAATTACAATAATTCAAAAGAGTTGAATGATGTCAGGAGAGAAACTTTATACCCAAGAGAGAAAAGCAATGTAAACACTCTAAGATCTACTCTAAGTAACTATGAGTAACCAAATGTTTACTTTGTAGAATAAGAACAGCTGGTGGGAAGCAAGAAAGGATTTAGGATTTTAATAGTTTGAAGATGACTACCTGGTATAGAATTTTCCATAATGTTCAAATATGATCGCTCCTATAACATTCACAAATTAGATTTTATCTCTTGACATGTATAATCCATAAAAATCTAAGGTCCATAGCTACAGAGCATCTGAACCAGATCTGCCCTTTCACTTTATAATGAGTTCAATTATAAACTTTATAAAATACCTAGAAGCCACAACTATCCTACTGTCTTTGGTCTCGTTCAAAATGCAGAGGCAGCAAAGGTTTGTGATGTGTTTGACATGTGTTATGTATGTACTTGTCTGTATGGGGTGATGATACACGTAAATACAGACCAGATTCAGGCATTTCTTTCTTTCTTCTTTCAAAATGCATTCTTGTAATCGAGTGTTCTCATATTTTAATTATTTTTTAAACCACTGATAAGAGACATATATGATTACTTTACATGAAAATTATGCATTTTGTATTTTTCTTAGACATCAATGAAAATAGCATTCTTCAATAGCACATAATTTCTAATATAAGTTTAGAGTAAGAATATGAAAAATAAATGGGAAATTTCCTTCTGAGTAAACTCAATTTTTTAAAATTTCATAAATCAAGAATGCAACTTTTCTATGGGAGAGTACTTTCTTAGTCTTATTAGCTCCAAATAATCATGGAGTCCTAGAAAAAAACAACATCTCCATGCTTGAGCTCCAAAGACATTCAAGTTTGAAAACAATGTCTTCATCAAAAATTTAAATAACCTCATATATGCCAAAAAGAAGCATATTTATACTTAAGCTAGGATGTACTTATTTCATCAACAAAAGTTTCTGGATTTAGACTGCAAAATAAACTCCAATTTCGGCAAGATTGATGCCTTCCTTATACACTCTAATTCTGTAAAATGTAAATATCAGCAAAGCAAGATCAAAGCATGTCTCGCTCAAATGCCATTATTCTCTATGTTAATTAATGGATAAATATAATTTGTGAAATACATTTCATAAAATTTTAGTTTATTCTTGGATATGCTTAAGGACAAACATTAGTAGATAACATATTGAATGACAACACAAAATGCCAAAGGCTATACAACTCCCTACAAATGGAAAAAGTGTTCTAAATACTTTACAGAACATTTCTGGCTATCCTATGTAGCCAGGTTTCATTATCTTGGATGATTTGTAATGTAAGCTAAAGAATTCACTGCTAATCAATAGCTTGAAAGAGGAACCAACAACAACAAAGCATCCGAAGTTCTGACTTATGTTTCCTCTAGAAATACACTCTGTCTATACCATCATTATCTACGTGCTGATAAATTCAGCTATCCAAAGAAGCAATAGCAATTATTTGGAACTTTAAAAGAAAAATAACATATCATTTTTGCCTGTAAATCAGAAACCTTATAATCAAAACCAGTTTGTACTATGCTCAAAAGAAAAACCCTAAAATAACAAAACTTTACCATGCTTTTAAACTAAAAGCTAATTTTCATTTTGAATATAAAGGAATGCTCTACCACAGACTGGAAAAGCAACTCAATGGGAAAGAGCTTTCTTCGCAAGTGTAAGATCTGAGATCTTATTGACAGTATCTACTAAAATCCTGGGTGAAGTACACCTATGTGTAAATCCAATGCTGGTAAATCAGGGAGAGTTAGAATCCAGGGGCTAACCTTGGCTTTAATACACCATTGCATCAGTGAGCTAATTAGCATCCTTAACAAATTTCACTTCGTTATCTGTAATACTTAAATGTTTACAACTATTTTATGATACTTATGGTAGATTTGTAATAGACACACTTTTGATAACAATAGTTAAATAAGTGCATGTGTAGGTTGAGACTGCTCTTTTGTTCCTGGCTGATCAGACACAAATAATCACACAAAAACTATATTAATTATAACACTGGTTGGCCTACAGCTTAGGCATATTTCTAGCAAACTCTTATCTTAAATTAACACATTTCTATTCATCTACATCACCATGAGGCTGTGGCCTTCAGAGTAAAGTTCCAACATGTACTTCTTCGGCAGCTACATGGCATCTCTCTAACTCTACCCACACTCTTTCTATACCTCTTCCAGCCTGACTATATTCTGCTCTGCTATAGGCAGAAGCAGCTTCTTTATTAACAAATGGTAATAAAACATATTTGCAGCATATAGAAGGGAATCCCATGTCATACATGTAAATGTAAAGCAATTATTTCTCAATAAAATAACTGATTTGCATGAGCCTTGGAATTAAAGACACCATTCATAATTCTTAGATAACAGGGATAAATGACCAATAGTATATTAAAGACATGACATATTTAAAAAATTTCATTATCAGCTTCATTGGTTATTTTTTTTTAGTAATTATACTTAAGCACAAAATACTAAAAATACTAGACAAAAATCATATCTTTTTGAGTATGTAGGGCAAGATTACACACTTTGATCATAACATTCTACTTTAAAGTCAATAAACATTAAAATACCTAAAATGTTACAATTCATCCCTGTATCTGTGATACTCTAAGTATCATCTTGCTAATATGTGAAGGAACAGAAATATATTAACTTTCATGTTTAACTTCCAAGAATATCACTATTTGGATCTCTCCTGGTGTGTGAGGAAGCTGGATGAGCTGAGGCTAAAATGGTTTCACGTAAACTACAGTTAAGAATTGTGCAGGTTTGGATACGTGTATGGGAGCAGGAGTGCACATAGCCACTGTCATTACTTATAACTTATGGCACACAGTCCATGATAATATCACTCTCATTTATGGAGTCTACGTTTTAATATGTCTCACATGTATATTTTAAAAGTTAACCACACAGATATAAGTGAACACACACTTCTGAGTTTTATAAAATATTTTTATGGGTATATTACAATTGATATGGTAACATCAATTTTAAACCCACCATATCTTAATAGACAGATGTGGTAAAAAATACATATATCTGAGAAAGGAGTAACGATGTTAAATTACTTCTGAAAAATACATTTCTGTCACTCATAGTGAAAATTCATATTCTAGCTATGATTGGCAACCATATGATTTACAAAATTTAAATCAGTCAAAATTCTGACATATTTTAAATCCAGTCTCTCATAATATAATTATTTTTCAATCTTATTTAATATTCATGAGTTTTTTTTTAAATTATTTATTTATTATGTATACAATATTCTGTCTGTGTCTATGCTCGAAGACCAGACCCCATTACAGATGGTTGTGAGCCACCATGTGGTTGCTGGGAATTGAACTCAGGACCTTTGGAAGAGCAGGCAATGCTCTTAACCTCTGAGCCATCTCTCCAGCCCAATATATATATATATATATATATATATATATATAATATTCATGAGTTTTATTTAGACTATTAGGTTATCGTGAGATCTTAATTCCAACATACATTCTTCTGTATATTCTTTAGGTACATTAACTGAGAGAGCCCACAGACAAAAATTATTATAAATCTTTAGACAAAACCATTTAGCTCATAGAGCAAAGTCTATTATATATATATATATATATATATATATTATTTCATTCTCTTAAATTATACATAATATGCCTATGATGTGAGACTCTGAACATGCAATTGTAAACCAGAAGTATGGGTAACATGGATACTATATACTCTACAACTCAAGGAGAAACATAGACAATAGCTTATAGAGTAAGTTGTGGAGACCAAATTTACTCTTTTATAGGAACATTGAATACATATGTGAACACATATGCAGTAACTAATTCTCTGAGCTGGAGACTACATAGGGTGCCTGAGGTAAGTATTTACAAATATCTGTGTACCAAGATGGAAAAAAGTCTATACAATCTTAATTTATGAGTTATGATTTAGTAAAGATATAAATATTTTGCATTCATATTGAGCTGTGATTTTGAAAGTTGCAAACTAGGGTGGTATAAGATAGCTACCCCTCCCTCTCTCATAAAAAAGAATTTAGTCAGAGAAGCCATTAACTTTTTCAAAGAGGGGGCGAGAACTCAAGTAAAAAGAGCATTCTAACTAGTGAGATATGCTTTATGCATACTGACAGTATTTCTAAAAACAAGAAAAAGATGGTTTGCCATCCAAATCTCAAACCATGCTGACGTAGAGAAACTTGATTAAATTTCATATATTCACTTACCAGGACTTTGACCTTTCAGAAGTTATGAATCTTTCTGATCCTCATATGTAGATTAAGGATAAGAGCACTAGACCAGACCAGCCTTACTGACATAATATGAGGATTGCATGGGCCAATGTAAACGGAAGGCTATGAAGTGCTATGGAAATTCGACTTCTGACACTAATTTTAAAATAAGCACAGAGACTTCCTCACCAAAGCAATTCTATTTGATGTGAATAGTCTGCAAAGTTCATCTTTGAATTCTATGTTTAAAAAATCAGAGTCCATGCTTCCCATTATCCCTAACACTCATTCATCATCACCCACCTGTATATATTTTAGTTACAGAGCAGAGGCCAAGGATTCTGGCCAATAGGGGAAGCTGTCATAGTGTGAACTGTGGAGTTTAAGAGGACCTACCATTTCTTCAGAGTAAGGATGGCAGAAGAGAGAAATAATGATGAGAACCGATGGGTAGGAGGGGTTATTTCACAAAGAAATCGTGGGAAGGAAGTAAAAAAAATTAAAATATTCCTTCAAAATAGAGAAAGGCAGGTGATGAGAAGCAAAGCTGGGAAAATAGTACAGAAATAAGGGAGGGACTTAGCAAGGAACAGACAAAGAAATGAAAGGAATTATTATGGGTTAATGAGCTGGGGAATCAGACATAGAAAAAAGAATTTGGAAAAAGAGAGCTCAGGCCATAGTGAGGAAGACTATCTGCTGAGTCCAAGTATTCTAATAAGTAAATATAATATAATATAGTATAATATAATATAATAACACAACACCACTCCCAGGACCTCTACGCACATCAGCCTCCCACTATGACACCAAGACAGTGAGTAAGTGCCTTGGTGATGAAAACAATGAAAAGACAACAATCCATTTCCTCACCACAAATAAATGGCAGAGATGAATGTGAACCCCCAGAGAGTAATATTGTAAACACTATTCTAGCACAGAGCAAATTTATGCATTTATAGATAACAAAATCACACAATACCTACTTCATCAGGAGGCTGCAACAGTTACATGAGCCTTGGGGAGACAAAAAGATCAGAGTTCATTTTCTGTTGGGCATTTAGTGCTGGGCATTTAGTGCTGGGCATTTAGTGCTGGGCATGTGACCTATCTATAAGAAGAGTTTGTTTCCCCAGTGAAGTTTCCTATTAGAAGCTGGTAAAACCATGTCATTCAATTAATAATATATATCATAGGTGAATATGTATTGTCTTTAAAGGTTATAATATTTCCTAAATTCATTATCATCCAGAAAAGCATAAAATGGATGACAGGAATCTGAGCTGTTGTCTAAGAATTTCCAAAGTCAGGAGATACTTAATGAATTAGAGACATACAAGTAATACTACAGATATGTTCTTCAGTATTTCACAGCTCTACAATAGATATTCAGAACAAAACTACCCCTCCATTCTTTATCGCCACGCTGCACAACAATACAAAAATTGTGGAGAGATAGCTCAGAAGTGAAGAGCACTGCTTGTTACTTCCAGAGGTACTGAATTCAATTCCCAGAAACCACATGGTGGCTCACAACCATCTATAATGAGATCTGGTGCCCTCTTCTGGCATCCCGGCATACATGCAGATAGAACACTGTATATATAATAAATAAATAAATAAATAAATAAATAAATAAAATATAAAAAAAGGTTATGTTTATGCAAACCCAGTAAAGAGTTGCTTATGTATTACTACCTATAATCATATATGTATTAGACCAATCTAAAAATAATATAGTAACTATATTTTGATCATCAAAATACTTTTCATACTTTCATCTCAAATTCCTGAAGTGAAGAAAAAGGCCAAATTAAACTCTCTTGCCAGGAAAGAAAGGAAGTTAGTCCCTTACTGTCATTAAATGTCAGGGACTGCTAAGAAATATTTACCAATGAAAAAAATTATCAACCATACCCTCTACAAATGTCTAAAAGACATACTATTATCTAGAGACTGAATAAGAGAATGTTGTCAATTCTTGAGTGTAACACATGTTTATACATTCCTTAAAACTAAAGATAAAAGAGAACTGAAAAATATAAAATTGCGTTTGCTTAAGTTTCCTTATACATAAAACGTATAATAAGGAGACATACAGACACACAATAAAAGAGAAAAGATGGGTACATATGCTCCATATCACTGTTAAACATTTCAGGAGGCACCCTTTTCAATGTTTTGTGTTTTCCCAAAACATCAAAAAGGCAAATTTAGACTCTATTTCTTTAATCCAAAAATTATCCCTCACATATACAGTACCCTCTTGACACAATGTGGTATATAATTAATTTTACAGTAATTACTTTGCCTTTATTTGTTTTATAAAAGTCCCGATTCTCTGTAACAGTGTTATATAACCACACTTCAGAACCTTCTCTAAACCAAGCAACACAGCAAAGCCTTGCCTTCAGCAATCACACTCCAGTGAGCCATCCAAATGACATTATTTGCTCATTAGAAAACCTGGATACTGGTTGCAAATGTCATACTCTGAATTTACATTTTAAAAGGCACATATTGCAGCAGCTTAATAAAAATATTTTTAAGATCTTAGGTCAAATTCAACTATTTACTCATCTGTTCCCTTAGCTTTAACTATTTTTGGCCTGTGTTCAGATATTTCTCATGAGCCATGTTTGTGATGGCTCCTTTTAGCATGTGATCTTGTGACAGCTGAAATGCCATGTGGAAAGGGGATGCTATTGTTACGATCATGCCCACCTTTTAAAGCCTGTGACTGTTCTGTTGTTTATTCTTTCAGACTGATGTTCATTTTTAAAGACAGAGGCGTATGCCTTACAAATACCATTTGAGGTTAGAAGTTTGCATGTACCATTATACAGTAAACTTGGATGCAGTAAGGGTTTACATAAAAGCTGTGTGCATCCACATTCCACTCCAGAATACAGAAAACAACTACAAGAGAAGATGACCTGGAAACCTATGTTTTACTTTAAAAGAATAGTTTTTCCTTTTTGTAGACATTGGTTACAAAGGAAACAAAGAAAAATTCCTAAGGAAGAATCTGTGGCAGGTCACTGGGAAGTGGGAAAAGAGATCAGGTGAATGGGAAAATGTGCATATTGCCACAAATTTTTGTACAATTTTCTAATGCAACTCATTTTCTATAAAATTGTATCAAAACAATTTTTAACATTATAGAGATGATAATCACTAATCTCGCCATTGCTATCATGTCAAAACACATGTAGGAAATACAAAAATAAAGGAAAATGTACTACAAGATTACTAGAAGGGCATTGGCTTTGTAATAAACACACTGCTTGATTTTCCCAGCCCCATGCTGGGGAAAAAGACTAAGGTCCTCAGAGGCTTGCCTACTGGCCTGTTACAAGAGACGAATACAATTCTCTTTCTAGGCTGCACAGGATGTAAAAGTAAATATGTAAAAGAAAAGCAGAAGGCCTTCAGAAGATGTAGCTCAAAATACAACTTGCCCCTACATTACCTAAAAAGGGGAACTAACATTTGTATTCTGGCTTACAAATAACAGGTTTTCTTTAGGACCGAACAGGTTTTAATTTTGATTTTGAGTTCACCATATAGTATTCTGGGTGAAGAAATGAAAGAGGGATACATTAAATACAAAGGGCAGTGCGTTTCCTTTTTGCAGATGAACAATGTGAAACCACAAGATAAGATAATATACTGGAAAATAACTTCTAGCTTTCTAACCATGCAATGTGAAACCTGCCTGTTGACCAAGTACATTGAGGTCTGTGCCATGCATCACCACATTGCCATTATCCACTATACTGAAGAACCCTGGGATTGATATACTGAAACAGTATATGATGCAAGTGTGTAGGGAAACGCTTTCTGCTATTGTTTTTGTGTTGTATTGTGGAGCGGGCCTGTTTTTTGTCCCGCCGCCTGGCTAGCTTAACTTGAAATAATCACACAGAGACCGTATTAATTAAATTGCTCTCTGGCCCATTATCTCCAGCCCCTTATTGGCTAACACTCACATATTAGTTTAACCCATCCCCATTAATATGTATTGCCACTTGACTGTGGCTAACTGGCATGAGTCTAACCAGTATGCATCTTGGAGAGAACCATGATGTCTGCCACACTGCCTTCTTCCTCCTAGAATTCTGTTCTGTCTTCCCTACTTACCCGAGTTTGCCCTATCAACCAGGCCAAGGCAGTCTCTTCATTTAACCAATGAAAGTAACACATAGACAGAAGACCCTCCTACACCATTTTTGCTATTCTCCTAAACGTAGGCACTAACTTATTTAAAAACTTATTGTATTGATACAAATAAGCCTTATTGCTCAATTTTCCAAATTTTGTATTATTTTGACAGATAGCTAAAAGCATACTTAAAGTTTTCTCCACCCTTGCCTTCCCCCAAAATAGCTCCCTTTACAAACCTCTGGGAAGACACCCACCATGAGATCTCCAGAGATCTGAGTCAAGTTGATGCCTTGCAATTTGATATACAAGACAAAAGACACACAGGTTCAAGATTGACATTGCTTGAGAAGTCAAACATGTTACCTACAAAATACTTGTACTTCATAATGACAGAAGAAATTCAAATGACTTTTGAAAAAACTTGAGATTTTTCTGGTATTAAATTCAGTTTCTTAGGATTTCAGAATCTGAATAATTTCTTTACTTGATAAAGGCAACCAGTCTTGACACTAGCAACTATCTCCATTTCATTAACATACTAGAAAAACCAATTATCATATAACATTTTTAATAAAGTCTGAAATATAATAATACAATCTTAATTTATTCATATTTCTATGTCTAAAGTCATTCTGCAATAGTTTAAAGGTGAAAGAGTAAGTATAAAAGATTAAAGGCCAAAAAAAAAATGAGACTTGAATGATGTTGTAGACTATAAAAAGAATGTTTAAGCTTGGAACAACAAAAGTTTGCAAGATGATATCTCTCTTTTGCCTAAGAAATATGGTAGACTCTTAAGCAATTAGCAATGGATAACCACACACTGTAGAGTTCCTTTATCAAATCTCTCAACAGATTAGAGGGCAAAATCTAACATCCACTGTGCTTTTTCATGCTAATATATGGAATTTTTGAGTTGAAATTATTACCTGAATAAAGAAAAGAGACAAGATATTATACTAGGGCATCTAAAAAAAAAGCTTAAGACTTTGAATGAGCATATAACAGGAGCAGGAGGTGTGGTAGGGTTGCTGTTGGTAGAGAAAGGGGCATTATACCTCTACCCATGAAACAGGTTAAGCTTGGAAATGCAGGAATGTGTCACCTGATCTTTCCTTGCCAGCCCACGTCTGAAAAACTGTGCTGCTAGGAGTGGCAGCTTCACTTGGATGGAAGTAGAATGTTCTTTTTTAAAGAACAAAGAAGAAAAAGAAGGAAGAAAAGAATTGAAAAGAGAAGGAAAGAACAGAAGATGGAAGGAACTCCAGGAATTTGGTCTAAAAACAGGAAGGCTAGAGAGAGATAATTTAAAAGACAATGTTTTTAATAATTAAGAACTTCCATGTTTATCTTGTGAATCAGATCTTTGGAACAAAAAATAGCTTCCTTAGCAGTCATTTCTTTAACAGGGAGTAAATGGTAGGCATAGACTGGCTAGGCAGATCACAACTTCACAAAACCAAGATGACAGTATGGTTTTAGTCTCTTAGTTAAGGTCAACTGCTTCTTATAGGTGAGTAATCATGAAGGGTGGGGCAAGTGTATCGTGGAAGCACTTCCTTAATCCTTTGTCTCAGAAAATAATCTACATTATAGTAAAATACACTAAATCAGCAGGTTTTTAAATATTTTTAAATATATAAAGAGACATCTCAAGCCACCAAGTAAAATATCCAGTGGTCGGAATGTGTTACATCATGTAGAGTCATTGACCAAAGCAGTCCCATAGGTTCTGCAAAACTTCACCAAAGCTGTTGGCTACTCTCCATAACATGATGGTAAAGCCTACTGCTAAATACACACTTACTATGCACAACTAGAATCTTTACAGAAAATATTTTGCATGCTATTGGAGGAGAAAAGTAATCATCAGTATCACCCAGGTACAAACCCCATGACCTACAATACCAATCTGCCTGCAAAATTGTGGCACCAATGTTGTGGAGTAACCACTAACCACTTTTTGATTGCATTTAAAGCTTATACCATGAGGTGAAAGCAATACCCGAGACTAAGGCAATGACTCTTATTCTGCTAAAGTGACATAGCAATAAAATGACTCCTAATAAGCTATTGCTACACCAACAGGCCAGAACATTGCTCAACCGTCATCAGATAACGTTCTTGCAGTACACAGTAATTAACGATGTGCAGAGAGTAAGAGACTTTGGAGTAATAAGCCCTAAGTGAGATAGATGCCTTTATGAAACCCCTCATCTAAAAGCACAAGGACCTCCTCTACAGAAGAGGACACAAAGAGACTGTGATTGCTAGAGATGGCGAATGCCTCCAAGGAAATGCTGCCCTCTAGTCCAAGAGAATAAATATGTATAAACTCACAGAGACTGTCACAATACACACAAGTCCCATACAAGTTCAAAACAGACCACTACCACCCCACTCTGCAATGAGGAGAAGTAGATACAAACTCCATACTAACCAAGGAGATACATTGTTACCTTCTGGAGAAGGGAATATCAGTTCTCTCTAGTGTAGCATCACTGGCTGCGGCAACCACACTCCAGGGCAGGCCTCATGGCTAGGAGCAGTTGGCCAAAATAAAATATACTCCATGGGATTTTTCTGAGGATTTTTTTTTTTTGCTTTGTTTGGATATTTCTAACTTATTAGTTTTCTTGTTTAGTTTGTCTATTTTGTTTTTTGTTTATTGAGCGAAAATATACAATTAGGTAGATAGGGAGTTAGGAAGGTAGGATCTGGGATAAAATGAAGGAGGAAAAAGTATATGATCAAAATATATTACATAAAAAATTTAAAATAAAAATTTTTATAATGAAACTTTTTATTTCCCCTTGCAAATACATTTCCCCTTACAGTTTCTGAGGCCTTTCACTTCAGAAAGAGCTACATGAGCCTGCTGTTAATCTCTCTCCATCACCTTACTTCAAGCCTACCTATGCTTTAGGTCTATTCTGCAATATTCCATGGTTAACCTGAAACTGCAGTCTTCTTTTCACGTAATCTTTTATAGACCCGGACATGAAATCTTGCTCTAGTACACACATTCTTACCAAGTGACTTCCTAGTTCAAAAACCTTTAACCATTTACCATAAACTCCAGGAAAAAGGCTAAAACTAATTAATGTAGATTTCAGATCTTCTATTACATGAACTCAATCAGTGCTGTCAGCTTTATTACAGTCACCATTCCTTAATCTTTTGTACTATCTATTATCAAAGGATGGTCTATGCTTCCAGCTACTGGAATGGCCTTCCTCATTTTACTATACTGTTTCAATGCTAATTCACAAGGTGTAGGCTTATCATTCTTTTCTTCTCTACTTTACCCTTTCTTTGTCTTGTTTCCCTATGGAAGACATTTGCTTCTCTCCCACTTGTTACCTTATTTCTTACAGAATACTTGGGTTTTATACATATATACTCCAGTAAGGGTCGGGCAGCAAAGCCAAGATACACAAGAAAGGACTAAATCAGAAGCCAAGAAATCTGTAGGCATAAGTAGCAAACATCAGAAACACTCTCCTTGCTCTTTCTCTTGCTCAACCCATTCCTGCCCCACCTATTTCCCTGTCAATTCTGATAAACAAAAGTGAGCCATGTCCTAAATTTAAGAAGAGATAGAGAAAGGAGGACTGTTGAGTTATATACACCTTCTCACCAGTCAACGATGAGGGGTAGAGGCAACTATGAAAGATTTTATGTAGAAAAACGAAGTGTGGATTAATTGCTTATTAGAACAAAATACCACTTTCAAAAATATCCAGAATTGTAGTTTTCAGAGATGAAGCAAAGTTCATAAATAATTCAGTACAAATAAGATGAGCAATGTTAGCTACCTCAAGTCCCTTACTTTTCAGGAGGAAACTGAATGAGATCCATGTTAGCATTTTTAAAATGTACTTATACTATGACATATTGAATTTAAACAGCCATATTTGGTAGCGAGAAAAGGATATTTCCCCGGCAGTGCCGTCCCAACTCGGTAGTCGGTGTAGCTCTTGCTCGGGTGGAAGTTAAAAATAAAGAGGAGTCCTGCTCTCTCAAAGGTGATGGTCTTATTCCCTTCATGTTTTTCGCTCACGTAGGCCTGCAAGGATAAACACATTACATTAAAATCACTCTGAGATGCTGCTGCAAGGAAACCATCTCCAAGAGGCTCATTTTGTTCTTAATATGTGTTGTTCATTATTATTTCAAAATGAAATCACTGATCTCTATACTTTTGCATGTTACAATTTTGCCAAATAATATCAAAAAACAGTTTAAAAGACTATAAGAACACCACTGTTCCACCGTGAGAGCACACCTAGAGGATTAATGTTGTGGATAAGTCTGAAGTAAAAGCCAAACCGATCCAAACAAACAAAACATGGCATTTCCAGCATATAGCATTTGTGTATATTAGGCTTAAGTATATTTTCCTAAGACTCTGCTTTAGTACCCAGATTAATGAGGTAACACAAATAAAATTATTTTTCAAATTTACTATAAGGTTATATCCAGCTTCAAAATTATAGTTAGTCTAAAAATCATACATTTTTACATAACTCTGCAGAGACTCAAAAGCAACCCAAAGTCCACTGCAATATGCCAGGGATATTTCTTAATAATATGAAAAGGTCTAAAAATACATTACATCTGCACTCTCCCTGATTTCTGTTTACAGCTGGCTTTGAGAGCCTTTGCATCTTCGGCTCCCCTTTGCCCCAACTCTAGTGTTGGAGATTTATTGCCATGTTTATCAGCAGCATCTCTCCTGGTAATTTAGCAGGGAGAACTACAGCTGCAGAGTAAACAGTGTGCCTTTTGGTATTCAACTTTGTTCCTCCTGAAAAAGGAGCATCATTTTGCTCTTTCTTCTGGAAATGGCATCTCTAATAAACATGAGCAGGGCTGCATATCAGGGAACCAGTCTTACTGAATATACAAATACCTTTGTTCAATCTCTAAACAAGCAAACCATAGACACTAAGGTAAAAACACATCAACAGCAATTTCAAACAGTATCAATAGAAAGTAAATGGATTATAACTAACACATACTATATGCTAATTTTTGCAAGAGGAAAATAAAAGCTTGTATAAAATTTGCACCTGTTAATTACATTTTCTCAAACATATTGAAAACTGAGACTTTAATTCCAAAGAGAGTTCATACTCATGCAAAATACAACACAGCACGCAGGTATAAATGGCATCTATTGGAATGACAAGCTAGAGACCAGTTAAGAAGGGGAAACAGGAATAAAAAAATCTAGGTGTTGTCAAAGTCGGTTTTTTTTTTTAAGACAGCATAATTATTTACACAAAGGAAAACCAGTCAAAACAATTAAGATGTTGCTGCAGCAATTTCCAAAATGGGTTTCATGCAGAGTGTCTGCCATTTATTTTTAACCAATTGAAATGAAAATTATTAAATTTAAACAACAACAACAACCAAACTAACTAGGAAGCTACGCAGGGCAGGATGCTTACCATTTTCATTATCTATTGGAGAGACTCCTGTGACATGTTTTGACAACTCCCGTACATTACAGGGCACTACACACTGAATAATGAAGTGCTGCTCAGAAGGTCTGCATGCAGATTTCAACCGCTTGCCATTCTAGGCATGCCCAGCACTGGTGACTAAAACATCACATTCAGAGTAAAGAGCTTACCTGCGGAGCTGAAAGCCAACCACATCTTTCCTCCAATCTATTCATATCTCTGTCAAAGTTATTTAGGAACTTATAGCGAAGAAGGTCGTCATCAGTTAAATGAAACTGCCTTCTGGCGTAATGGTAACTCTCATTATTCCCTTTCCTTGGGAAGTCTAACCACTCAGGATGGCCAAATTCATTACCTGTATTCAAACAAACAGAAAGGTTTGAAAATGTAAAAATCAGGTAGAAATAGTAGCATTTCTTACTAAGAGAAATCCATAATTACATATTTTCAAAGTTATTTAAAATCAATTTAGTGTCTAATTTACTAGAGCGGCATCTTGTGGACAATGTAGGTGTCTTCTTTACAAACAGAAAGTAACAGGCCTGGGGAGAAGTACTAAGGGACTAAGAGTGCTTGCTGTGCAATCGTGAGGATATGAGTTCAAATCTCTCACATCTACACAAAAAGCCAAGCATGGCTGCATATGTTATGACCCTGGCATTACTTGGTGAATATAGGCAGATAATTATAGCACAGTATCCAGCCAGTGTGGCCAAGTTGGAGTGCTATTGCTTGGATGACAGTCCATGACTCAAGGCAGCAAGGAAGAGGGTGAGAGAGGAAGACACTTGATTCTCTCTTTCTGCCCTCATTTGTGTACACATAGGCACAAACAGACATATGATCACATGCATCACACACATACACACCATACCACAACCATATCACCACCACCATCAAAGTTAAACAGAGCAAAACAAAATGGAAAATATTACGTTTCATCTCTGAAGTTCCGTGGTCCAGCTTCAGCTGATTAAAATATAAGGATTTTCCTAGCACACTACCACAGGCACACATGTTACAAATGTCCTGTGTCTACCTAAGCTATCACTGGTATTATTAATTGTCTGTATTCCTTTCTAAGGCTTCCTAGTTACTTTAGACATAGATCTATAATTTGGTCATGAGCAAGTGTGTACAAGTGAGACACTTGGCTGGGAATTCATTTAAATTCATTCAAAATTATCTACCGCGGAATCGCATTACATAGTAAACTTGTGCAATTTTCATTTGACATTTCAGGTCTAGAGTCATAATAACAAAAATTTCATAAAAACTAAACTATCTGCAAGCAGTTCACTAAATTCTAATATTTTGCTCTAAATGAAAATATTTCTTTTGATGTGTACATAGTACTTGAGAGGAGAGACAGGTTTCTGCCTCTGTGAACCTACACTGATTGTAAGAAGCAAGGGGCCCCTTTATGCTACACTGAGAATCTTCCTTCAGAAAGAGTAAACGGAAGTGGAGAACTCAGCCACAAATGGGCATGTATACCACACCTTCCACCAAGGCTCAAGGACCATCTCAGAAGAGGGAACAGAAAAATCGGAACAGTCAGAGGTCAGGAAGAACTGGAGAGAATCACTCTAGTGTGGACATGACTAGACTATTACACTCGAAGTTGAAATCCATGCAAGATGAAACAATTGAACTAGCATGGAGAAAGATGCATTCATGAGCCTTTACTCTCTAGCGGAGGTAAGGAAAGGCGTTGGTATCCTGGGAGGAAGAACCTGTTTTTCTTTAAAGGTGTGGCCTTAAGCTCTAGGGAATGGCCCCATATCTAGGAATACATGTGATGCCCACATTGGACCCATTGGGTTATTTAAACTAAATTCTGGACAAATATTTAGTGTCAAAACCCAAATGAGATTTTTGTATTCATTGTAATTTTTATTTAATATGTTATCAAATATAAATTCAATTACTTAAAATACAAACTAATAGGTATATATATATATATATATTTAATACAGAACATGAAACCAAATTTCTAATAGGAAAATAGAATGTCATGATATGGTAAAACTCTTATTAAATCATTACATATTGATCTCTATTATTAGATTCACAGAAGCCTTTTAAAAATTCTTCCCTACAGAGGCGTCTTTTTAAATCAGAAGGACTAGAAAGCTGTAACAACAACAATCACAACAAAAGTAGAAAAACTGGACCAGTGGCTACAGACAGAAAACATTCTACAGAGTGGGTGTTCATGCTATCACAGTTGTAAATGAGCTGACCTGCGGCAAATTAAGTTTAATGTAGGCAAACCCAACATCAAATTTCATTTCTTGGTTCAAAGCCATAAACACAAGTGCAAAATGAATGGAAGTAAATCACGTGAAGACTCTGAAGGTGACCTTGCAATAGCAGCTAGCCATTCTCAGGCTGAGCCGTGAACCCTGCAAAAAGCCTGTTAGGAGCTCTCGGCTCACACACCTAATGAAGAAAAATACTACCATTACAAAAAGTTAAAAAATGTTCTTCTCAGTTGTGGTCTACAAATTATTTAGGAAATATGGTAGTACTCAAGACAGTACAGTGAAATATGACCACCAAAATGAGCTGATAACTAAGGGCTGCTGTATATTAAAAATGATCAGAAACCTAAATGTATTTTTGCCATGTCCAAGAAGATGGAATTTCTTTTAGAATAGACAACTCTGTGGACTGGGAACAACTCAGTCTGAATAAGCATTTAAAGTTAACAAAATGGAAAATGCTATTCTACATCACATATAAATACTATGTATGCATTCCACATCATTTGTTTATGCACTTTGATTAATTTGATAGGTACTCAAAACCTGGGCTCATCAGGTTCCAGATGACTCTCTGGTATCCCATGGAACATACCCTATATGTATTCCTTTATATATGTTTCTTAAGTGGAAAGGTTTGCTTTATACTTGCTAGGCATCTTAGCCTTTAATGTATTTGAGAAAGACATACTCTATTTGAATCTTTTAGAATTAGGAAAATGGATCACAAGGAAGAATTTCTAAGAAACTAAAAAAAGAAATTATGAAGAGAAGCAGTTTTTTTTTTTTCCTGGTTTATCGAGACAGGGTTTCTCTGTAGCTTTGGTGCCCGTCCCGGAACTAGCTCTTATAGACCAGGCTGGCCTCGAACTCCCAGAGATCCGCCTGCCTCTGCCTCCCGAGTGCTGGGATTAAAGGCGTGCGCCACCATCGCCCGGCCTGAGAAGCAGTTTTTTAAAACTGCTGGCTGGTTTATCCAACAGATAAGAGGCTAAGAAAAGTCACATTGGAAATTCCCCTGGGACCCTGAGGCAATGACAAGGACACTTGAGAACCCTACTTCTGAGTCCAGATAGGCATTCCAAGTAACCAGGCACTCACCAACAAAGCATCTTGAGGCTCATTAAGTTATGATAATGATCAGTAGTGCAACATACAGAATGCTACCAAATTCAAAATGATGGGATGAGAACAATCGTTGGGCTCTCACTTGGGAAAACTTGTAAGAAACCTCACCGTTCATGCCATGCATGATTCCCTGAGTTCAACAGGGTAGTCAAATTGAGTGCTTTCAGAAAAGAGAAGGCTGACATATTTGGCCAAACAACTTTAGAACACCAGGAAGCAGGTGAGTACGGCTGTTACGGTTAACGACTCTAGTAAATTCTACAAAGTTCTTTCACTTCCTTTCTATTTCCTCTGTACACTTTCCCATTCATGTCTAGTTAATTGTGAAAAACCTCTAAGCGCAAAATTCCTATTGGGAGTCCTTTCTCTGTAATTAATTTTTTTTTCTGTTTGATGTAAAGGTCCAAGCTATAAATTGACAAGAAGCCAGCTGGTAGAGTGATGAAATTCAAGACAATATAACTAACAAAAAGCTCCAGCTCTGTTAGCTGAACATTTTGATTAGCAGGCTTGTGTATTTTGTTCTCTGAACTGCAATGCATACTAATTTTACCTAGGAATTAATTAAAGTCTACCATGGTCTCTGTGCTGTGGATGTTATACAAGTCTGTGTTGTTCCTAAGTTTTTGTATATAATGCACAGTCCTAAAGAAAGAGGAAAAAAAGAAGCCCTTCCAATTCTATGCTTAACTGTACTGAAAACTAGCTTTTAAAGACGTGCTCTGTTTTAAATCACTTTATATTTTATATCTGTGATGAGTGTGTTCTTAACAAAGCAAAGAACACAGGATAAAATAATTTTCCAAATCGGGATCTGACAGTTTCCGTTTTAGAAAAACTAGACTTGCAGTCACTAAGCTCCCTTTCTGACACAGATGTGCACTGTTGTGTGTGCTGCCTACATCTAAAGGTTCATTTTCATTTTATACTGGTCATGTGCACAATTTTAATAGATGACTACATTTTTAATACTGCTTATAAGCATATGTAGCATGTTCAAGTATCACCCCTTTCTTATAGAACCTATAATCTAAAGGGGGAGAAAAGACACAGGAGAGTATCAAAGAGACAAAAAAGATCAGTGTGAGCTATCATAACAAAAAGAGTGGAGAAGAATGGAAGAATACCAGATTCCCATGCCCTCAACCAGGGTTAGATGGAAAGACTCTCGGTAGCATTGAGAGGTAGAGTAAGACTATTCTAACACTCAACTTATACAAGCAAAGGAAGGCAGTCAGTCTTGAGAAGTAATCACAAAAATTGTAGAAAATTACTTTTGTTATGAAGGGGCCCACATCTCTGTGTACCAGGTCCAGGAATGGCCTGGGAAAACATAAGGTAACAGACTTCTGTGATGTACTGTCAATGGGCTTGGAAGGATACATGTATCCCAGTGGTGGACTTGGATATAATAAGGCAGAAACTGAGAAACTCGGTTTCTTGTAGAGAAGACAAACACCTGGGATAGAAATGCAACAGCCAGAGTTTCAGAAAGAAAGCCAGAGCAAGGGGGAAATGGAGGGCTGAATGCAGGGAAGAAGGACATCCCAGAGGAAAAGATGTCAGCCATGTAAGTACAGTGGCCATACAAGTGGAACTAATGTCATGTATGAGAGTAATTTAGTAACATGAAGACATGGATGAATGGAACGGACCTTGATATATCTGAGAATACATCTAAATTACTGACAAGTGAATCAAGAAAATACCTGTGCTAAGCTTTCTATTTTCTTTATTCCGAGATATACTGACAGGGAGAATTTAAATAAGTACCTGACAGAGAAGACCATTCCCAATGATGGCCATGCATTCATGTTCACATGCTCTCTATTTTACACATTGGAATTTTTTTTAAAAAAGACTAGTACACACTGTTTAGTGTTCTCAAGAACGTTACGAAAATATAAAAACTAACTGCATAACAGATAAAAAATTCTAGTTCTTCATCTTCTTAAGTACAAGGCATGGTGATGTTTACCCTCTTGCACTATATAAGGGCAGAGTAGCAACTAATCTCCATGACTTTGATGCTAGTGGAGGTGTCAAGGCCCAGTGATGCAGTGATGGATGCCAGGCGTATGGTAGCAAGGCATTCTGTTTCTCTGTCCCAGTTCTTACTGTCTTCTTCAGACCAATTATGCATAAGAAGAATGAAAAGGATTGTTAAATGAGCTGTAGCCATTTGGAAGACCATTTTTAATTTAAACTATTTTCGGGTTTGCTCAAAGCCATGAGTGAGGTACATGCCAGGAGACAAAGCTCAGGTTAAGTGCCTGGGTCTGAAGGTTGTCAAATGAAAATGAGCTAACCAATAGAGAAAACCTTACCATCAGTGCCTGCCCATAAGTACAAAATGAGATAATACTATGTACAGATGCAGCAGAATGAACATAGACATGCTGACACACTTACAAACAAGTAGTTGTTGAAATGCTAAACACAGAACTATTAATAGTGAAGAGTATTATATAATTTTTTTATTTTTTTTGTATTATATAATTTTTAATACCTTTATTTACCAAATGGAAAACAATTCTATTACATGAAATGTATGGTAGTTAAAATTAT
This sequence comes from Microtus oregoni, assembly GCF_018167655.1. Taxonomy (NCBI): domain Eukaryota; kingdom Metazoa; phylum Chordata; class Mammalia; order Rodentia; family Cricetidae; genus Microtus; species Microtus oregoni. The sequence goes on from NW_024543089.1 coordinate 18,918,067, forward strand.
TACAATATTAAAAATTTAATAATTTTAATAATATTAAAATATTACAAGCAATTGTAATATCCTAAGTTCTTCCTACATACCTATGTGCTACAACAGCAGTTACCTGAAATCTAACAAAGATTATTCAATACAGAAATCATTCCCATTTTCAAATATTTCAGAAAAGTAATTAATGTTACTTTCCAAAGCCATTCAAGCATAAAGCATCCAGGCTAGCATTCAGATTTGATGTCTGTGTTCTATCCCTTGTATTCAGCCCCAGTTCTTGTTTCAAACAATATGAATATAAAGTCTCTATGACTGTGCAAGTGTTAGGAAAGATAGGGAACAAGAGCTGTAAATAATGTGAATTTTAATAAAGCATATTTATTACTGACTTGTGCTTCCTTTGTGTTTTGCATGTTATACTATTGTTGCTGTTAATATTCTACGTTACAGCTGGTTAGTCTCCAAAAACTTCTATTTGCTCTGGTTTGTGGTGCTGGGTGGGGATTGTACCTAGCACTTCGTACACATAGGCGTACACACAAGTACCCTTTTACTGAGCTGTACCTGAAGTCCAGCTTGTCTTTATCAAAACCCTGCCCAAGGCTTCAGTGCTTCCCTTTTGCTTTCACTGCCATTCGCCTTTTTGTTTGTTTTGGCTTTACCGAACAATTACTTAAATAGTATAATGCCATAGTTTGACTTTTTCCTGTCAGACAGGGGGCAGACCCTCCGTATTTAGATCTATTATCTCTACTATCTAATGGGATAGAAAGTATGGAATGCACATTCAATGATTTATTCAATTTATGATAAATTTCTTTAAAGTGGATTGTGCCTGCTTCCTTTAGGAGACTACTTTGAACAGCAATTGTCAATTGACCTTTTAGAGTACTCCATTTGAGGTACAGAGACTCATATAAAAAATGTCTACAACAGTTAATTATTGCAGAGTTGGATTTTATAAAATATATAAAAAGAATACCAGGAAGCAACAAAAGGAGTGTGTATAAACAAAAGCACATCTGCAGTCTCAGGACGGGGACAGTGAGTAAATCACCACAACTTGCTTCTCAGTAGCCAGCGTTCTACTTACAATGGTGTATCTACACAAGACAGGGTTTGGGGTGCTCATGCGGCTATTTAAACTCCTTCTTCATGGTGTTTTGGGTGCATTAAAAAAACTCGAGCTCAACAGAAATATAATAAAACCAAAGATTAAACAATGAACACAGCAAATGAAAATTAATTGGGTAATATTTTTATGCAAACAGATTGCTTTAAGAATCACTTACACTTTTTAATATAAAGATTGGCAGCAATTGGAAAGGGATTCTCTGACATGTTTTAAACATATTTTATATTGCATGGTGTAAGATGACTGGGAGACAATAAGCCATGCAAAGACAAACAACGGGGAAGGAAGCAAGAGGTCACTATGAAACTTCCCGAATTCTGAATGTTTGCAGTTAAGTACAAGATGCCTTAGGCCAGCTTCTCTCATGGTCTCCAGGAAGAAGGAGTTCTCCTGAAAGACTCCATCTATTAGGTGAGATAGGATCCAGGAAATGGGGAATCATAAAAACAAGACAAAATTGGCTGGTTGAAAGATAACACACATTCTCATACACACACTCGGAGATGGGAGACGACTGCCTGTTTTGTGGCTATATTACCACTTCAGCGTTAGCACAAGGGATTGAAAGAGTATCACATTGTGCCCATAAGGATGATATCCTACCACCAAGTCACCATCGCATCTCTGTGATCACACCAGCATAGAAGGAGATTAATAACTCCCCTACCCAATTAACCTTGTAATGCTATGCAGTGCCATACAAAAACAGAGTTGGTGGGGAAGGCTGGAAAGAAAACATTTCTCTATGAGCCAACACTTGTTTAACTGAATCTTGATATCACTTCAAGGTGGAAGAATGCTTCTCTAAGCATCTCAGGATTTTTCATGCTGAAGCTTGCTAGCTTCCCTCTTCCATGGCCTCTCATTTGTAGTCAGTGTTCCTATTACAGACTTTACTACCTGATCCTAACATAAGCAATAAACTGGCATCAGTTTGCCTTTCATTGATATTTACAAGGTCCCATGGCTGACAGAAGCTAGTTTATGTATCAGCTCTTGCTTCATTTGAGGTTGGAAATGCCAAAAGAAGTAAGAAGAAAGTTCCAAACAACAGGGCAACTGTGAACAATGTGACACTTCTCCCCCTAATGAAAGGCCCTTACTTCAGATATTGCCCTTTACAGAAGTCCTTTGAGATTTTATTTTAACAAAATATGACTTCATGAATTGGTGTATCAACCAGGTCTGAAGGCTATTATAACGTGAGACTGAAAATCACAGCAACAAACTTAACATTCTCAAGGTAATTGCACTGAAAGCATCAAACATAAATCTTCCTGAGAGGTGAACACAGCATGAATGGAAACAAATACTCTTCTCCACTTGGATAAACCACAACATCTTCACCAATGTATTTTCATAAAGAACAACAGTTAAAATCAAACATCAACTGTATTTGTGCTGGTTTTAGCTTTGCCAAAAGCTAGCTAGTTACTTAAATTGTGCTAGTGATTTTTACTTGAATAACTGAGAACTTGTTGTTGTCATTTCTTCTTTATTCCTAGTACATAGGACCAGCACCCAATAGACAAGATGACGGGTATGTACCTAATCATGGCCCACAAATCCGGCTTCAGTGTCTCTTCCCAGTATGTTTACTGGCAATTTCCAATTATACTGTCTGAAATTTTATTCACCAACAGCCAGATTAGATATTGTCTCCTACAACTGAGATACAGGTGTTCTTCTGATAGAAAATTTATTTTTCCTTTTCTAGTTGGAAAAATAACTTTCTCTACAAAGAAATTTTTCCTAGCCTCACACCAAGTTTTGTCTAATGATGAGTAAGTGGAATTGAGAATCTTCCAAAGAGAACCTTGTTCCTCTTCTTTCTCCCCTGTGTACACAAATGTCTTCAAATTTAAACCTGATTATATAGGTAGGGCTGTACTTCACTTTTGCATTTGGTAGCCTCTAATATGAATTACATTCATGTGAGTTTGTGTAACTGAAATGATCACATAACTGCTATGATACACATATAAATACACTTTCACGATTCTGATTATGGAATGGGAAATTTGAACTGAAGTATGATAAAATCATGGATCAAACTTGATATTAATAACTAACATTTATTTTATGTAAAATGAATGTTAAAATTTAAACAACACATAGAAATATATTCATAATGTAATAGCAGACTTAAAGAGTAAGGAAATACCAAAAAGATTAATTAATTGAACTAAAAAGAAGCAATAAACCTCCGGATTTGTAGCATATTACAGTAGCGTTCTGAGTACTTCCGAGATTGAAATATGACTGCATTTGTAAAAAGATAAAAAGGTGAACATTTTATCAAAGTTTCCTCCAAACTTTTCAAAACTTTACAAAGGATCATTAAATGTGTCAGCTATTTGAGGGTAAAAAGAAACTTTTAGCATTCCAAATGACAGATGTCAAGACTCATGAATATCTAAATATTCATAATTTGGCAGACATTCTAGACTATTATTAAGTAATATATACATACTTACCTTACTATTTCTTCTGAGATCCATTAAAACAGAAGCCTTATGTGAAAAGTTGGCATTCAGGGTAGGAAGACTAAATGTGGTGTATTTGGATGGGATGTTCCCCATAACTTCAGGGATTTGAATACTTGGTCTGTATTGGTAGCTTCTTGGGCAGGATTAGGGGTTTATCACAGAGCACAGGTTCTGAGGCTTCAAAAGATTCAGGCTATTCCCAATGTCCTCTCTATTTCCTGCTTACTGTTCAAGATGTGAGCCCTTAGTTTCTCTTACTGCTTCAGACTAGCTCCACACACCCATGACAAAGCCTAAACTTCTGGAACCATAAGTCCCAAATAAATCCTTCATTTTGCAACTGACTTTGGAAATAGTGTTTTAATCACATCAACAGAAAAGCAACAAGACACAAGAAAACATCTTGTTTTACTAACAGTTCTATTGGGCCACTTTATGCTGTTTAACAAATTTCTAATATTAAATTTGTATAGTCCCAACTTAAAGGAAAATGCCTACAAAATTTGAAAAAGGAAAAATCAAATATAATACTCTTTGGAAAATTAGTAGTATATATATATGAAAGATCAGAATATTCAGACTCAGTATAACTTTAAATGCCTAGCTTCGGGCTATGTGCTTTTTAGTGACATTGTCACTGTAATGGACTGAAGAATTTAAAGCACAGAGTTACACCAAACTCATCACCCACTGAACACTGTAATTAGTAATGTAATGATTCAGCCACACAACATGGCTGACACTTCCGGGTTGCAGGGCCATGCGTGTGCAGACAAGCCCTCAGGCAGAAGTGCCTAATGGCCCTGGGAATCTTAAAGGACCCTGTGTGACCCACATGCAGTATGGTTGCATCATCTATGACACAGCTGCAAGAGCCCTCACTGCATGCATGAGCTCCATCATCTGTATGTTGATGTGACTACCAACAAGATATCTTGTCCTCGGGGGTGGTTACTAGGTATTTTGGTTATTAAGAGTGCCCACAGAGGTGGATTTGCTCTACCTTGACCAAAAGTCAAGAATGTCAGGCCTATTCCTGCTCCCTCATGGATATAACAGAAGGTGTGACCCAAGGAGTGGCTGCCTAAAGGATGTTTGACTTAAGGTGTGGTCTCTGCATGTCCTGCCTAAACAGAATACTTAACTTGGGGTATAGTTGCTTAGTTTTTCAGGTATTGAAGAAACAATTGCTCTGTTTGTTCTTTGCTTCATGTTAAAGCAGTCCTTTGCCTTCTTTCCCCCATTTTGGACTGGGGTATCTAACCATATAGAAAATAAATGCAAGTGAATTCAGTATTCACTAGACTGACAACCCAACTCTATCCTATGCCTCTGTATTTCTTTTGCATCTCTATTCTACCTGACTGACATTTCTAATCCACACACTCCAACCCTGAAACAAATGACCAGTCATGGTTGGACCCCATCAAACTAAAGTTTAGATTTTGAAATATTGATCTGGAAACTTTTTTAAAGAAATGATCAAAGTATAAAATAAGTGAATTTTCGAAAAATGGTAAAGGATGGAAGCAATAAAAAAGGCCAAAGATTCTAATGAAACAGGAGTAATATAAGAGTAACAAGAAAACAAGGTGAACAAGACTAGGAAGCCATGGTTAATAGACAAAGTAAAAGATAAAAGATGAGGTGTAATACCCAGTCAACTAGGCAGGGGATTCATGGACATGGTATAGAGAACTGCAAGCAGTATAACTTTAGAAAGTAGAATGCCCCACATATAGGAAGACAGAAGGAATCCTTAAAAGGTTCAAGAGGTGAACAGAAGACAGGAATGTGGCTTCAGTCCCTTTAACTACATGATAGAGATGAATAAATTGGAGAGGAAACAGATACGATATTAACAAACTCTAGAGATCAGGAAAGTATGCATTTTCAAGCAAGATTTTAATATCTTTGAGCGTTTCTAAGATTAATTTCTGTTATTCTTTATAATTTTCTTAATAATTAAAACTAATGAATATCAAACTTAGATTGAAAACCATCAGTTCTAGTCTACTGTTCACACTACATACTCTAACGACACTGAGTGAATGTATTTTTGTTTCATTAAATTATGCATTTAAAACAAAAACAGCTTCAGCATCACTTGCCATCAAATTGAAAGAAAATGGTTCACACTATAAAACATTGTGGCAAAGGCAAGAAAAGAGCCACCACAGAATTCTATATGCTATGCAACAGACATATTCACCCCTTTTAAATTAGAACTTAAATTCTTTATCTTCAGTGTTTGCCTTTTGATATTATGTTTCCTCAGGCAACCCTGGGTCTCATTTACTTCGCAGTAGCTTATATTGACAAGGGAAAAAGAAAAAAGAAAACAGAATAAAATAGTTAAATTGGAAGTAGACTGATTGTGACTGAAAACTTGTTTTTAACTTTCAAAATAAAAATTATTGTATCTTTTAACTTTTAGTTACTTTGGAAATATTCTCAACAGAATAAGACCTTATATTAATATTTGAAAGACATCCTGAATAACCCTCCTTCCCCCACCCACACCACCAAGGTCATGGACTTGGAATGTTCTCCTCAAAGTTGGGAAGAAGGACTTCCAGAGGTGATCTAGGTAGGTAATGGTATTATATATGCCATCATATATGCGGGTTTCTTACATAAAGAGTTTGGTCACTCTTAGCCATACATTCTCTCTTGGCCTTCCACTGTTGACAACTGAATCTTCTCCAGAAAGGTTCTCTCAGACACAGCTCCTCTGACCTGGTATTTACAGCCTACAGTATCATAAGCAAACCATCTCTGTCTCTATGCTGTATGAATTTCTCAGTGCCAGGATGATTATTACAACAACAACACAGAAACTGAAAACAAACACCAGTATAAGGAAGAATATGAGAATAATAATAATCTAATAATTCTTTTATGTACATGGAATGGGCGGACCAGAAAAATTCTTACCTCTATCCTAAAAGAAGAAACATACACATGAAGCTAGAAAGCTGAAACAATTATTCTTGCAGCACTCTTTTGGGCACAGAATCTAACAGGCAATCTTTGAGATGAGGACAGAAAGATAAATACAAGCAATGCAGTGGTTTGAAACTTTTTATACATTGCATGCCCGTTGCTTATCACTCAAACCGGTGTGTCTTTCCAAACGTTTTTAGCTCATTCCTTCCACTCCATGAAATGTTACTATTATGTATATAGTACATATATTTATATGTTCTGGCAGTCTGAAAGGATTACACTCCCCCTAAGAATAAAATACTATATTCAAGTGGGATACTGCCACTTCCACGGAAATTGAATCATTATGGTATGTTTAGGAAACCATGAAGATATTCAGACTGCTAAAATTAGGTGCACATTCTTTAGCATTTACAAGAAGGGTCACTGCTTATATATCTTCAGAAAGTATATACAGGGAATGCCACATGCAGCTTTCTGCAGTGGCTCCCAGGAAATCTGGGTCAGTGAATACCTGGACTGTTAGCAACCAAAATGGTGACTTTCTAACTTTGCAAACATAAGAACAGATTCAACTATTCTTATGTTTCTTGTTAGCATTTATTTGACCTTTTAAAGTAGAAGAACCTGAACATAGGAGGGATGCTATGGGATTATCCTTCTGCATACTGTGAAACTGTGTTGCTCTCATTCTTAACAAAAGGCTGATTGGTCGATAGCTAGGTAGGACTTTCTTTGCAGAGACAATGCTGGGAAGAAGGACAGAGTTGGAGAAATCACAAATGAGACATAGAGAGATTCATAATGAACTTACCACTTGGCAAAGGACAGATAGGAAATAAGGGTTAATTTAAAATGTAAGAGTTAGCTAGTAACCAGCCTGTACTATTGGCTGAATGTTTATAATTAACAATTACTCTCTGAATAGTTATTTGGGAACAGTTGCTGAGACACAGAGAAACTCTGCCTACTGAGGGAGAGAAAGGACACATACATATGGGGATGTGGGAAAGCAGGGAGACTGACTCTTTTATGTCAGAAGCTTCCCGAAAACTATTGATTTATTAAATAGTATGCCTCTAAAAAGTTAGTAACTTAGTCTTTAAGATGTTCCTAGAATGAATGAGAATTTTTTTTCAGTAGGTAATCATTAAATTTGTCTACTATGTCATAATATTACAGTCTATAGTTAGGCATTGTTGTAAGAGCTGCGGGGCTGCATTTCATCCCGCCCCAGCTCCCATAAGGCTAGCTTTACCCGAAATAATTACACGGAAACTGTATTCATTTAAACACTGCTTGGCCCATTAGCTCTAGCCCTTACTGGCTAATTCTGATATCCTGATCAACCTATTTCTAATAAACTGTGTAGCACCGGTCTTACCGGGAAAGATTCAGCAAGTCTGACCTGGCGGCTTCATTGCATGCTCTCAGAGAGCAGAGCTATCGCGTCTGCCCTGGAGAGGGGAGCATGGTGTCTCTGAGCTCACTTCTTCTTCCTCCCAGCATTCTGTTCTGTTTACTCCACCCACCTATGTTCTAACCTATCAGGGCAAGCAGCTTCTTTATTTAATTAACCAATGACCTTCCTCCATCAAGGCATAAAACCAGCTCATCCTTAAATGTTAAATGTGTATCAATTCTATATAATAAGAAAAGAAAAAAGACAAAAATATAAATTGTGAAGTTTATTACAGTAAATTATCTCTTACATGACAGAGGGGAAGTGATATTTTTATTAAGCCATAGATAATATATTAGAAGAAACCAAGTTATCCATTGCTTTGTTGCCTGGAGCAACCATCCTTAAAGCTGAACCATGCAGCGGGAGGAAAGCTCACACAGGTGATGGAGGAAGGTCATTGGCTAATAAAGGCACTGCCCTGGCCCATTTTATTGGTTAGAGGATAGGTGGGAGGAGTAAACAGAACAGGACACTGGGAGGAAGAGGAAATGAGCTCAGACTCGACAGCTCTCCTCTCTGGAGCAGACGCCTGGGAGAGATGCGATGCCCCGCTCAAGGCATGAAGCTCCAACCCAGGATGGACTAGGCTAGAATCTTCCCGGTAAGACCGGTTCTCACAGATTATTAGAGATGGGTTGATCGGGATGTGAGAGTTAACCTGTAAGTGCTAGAGCTAAAGGGCCAAGCAGTGCTTAAAAGAATACAGTGTCTGTGTAATTATTTTGGGGCATAAGCTAGCCATGTGGGCGGCCGGGTGTGGGGAACGCAGCCCTGCCGCCCCATATTACTACACACAGGTAATAGTGTGCCGATTTCCCAAGAAACCACCGGTGTGTCTTTCAAAGACAGTTTTATTTTATTTTTTTTAAATTTATTTATTTATTAAGGATTTCTGCCTCGTCCCCACAACCGCTTCCCATTTCCCTCCCCCTCCCCCGATCAAGTCCCCCCCCTCATCTGCTCGAAGAGCAATCAGGGTTCCCTGACCTGTGGGAAGCCCAAGGACTGCCCACCTCTATCCAGGTCTCGTAAGGTGAGCATCCAAACTGCCTAGGCTCCCACAAAGCCAGTACGTGCAGTAGGATCAAAAACCCACTGCAATTGTTCTTGAATTCTCAGTATTCCTCATTGTCCGCTATGTTCAGCTAGTCCGGATTTATCGACAGTTTTAAATTTTAAATTACGACTCACATAACTTTTAAAGATCTTTGTACAAACCATGAAAATGCTTTGAAAAATTTTTTTTTAAGTTCTTAAACTTCATTTTGTCATCTTTTTATTTCAACGTGGTCACACAAAAAGATTAATTAGTTCCTATGAACGACAGTAAATTTAAATAGGTTTATAAAGTTTAAACACCAAACTTACATTTTTAAATTGAATTTTATTATTAATGTCTCTGTGTATGTGAATGCAGGAATGAGTGTCCCACCACACTCGTGTGCAGAACAACTGTCAGTCGCTGGGCTCTCTGTCTACTGTGGGCTCTCTGAATGGAGTTCACTTTGTCAGGCTCGTGTGTAAGCACTTTACCCACCGAGCACTGCAGTTCCCTTTATTAAAAGTGCTTTTAAAGGATCTGTTAGGTACTGATGCACAAATAAGCTTGAAAAGTTATTCATGGGTTGCTTGTCTGAGCAAAAAACAATTTCTTCTATGAAAACTGGAAGTGGACTCATATTTTAAGATGGTGAATATAAGCTTTTAAGTTAACTGCAGATATAGTCTGCTAAATGCATTTTGAAGGACAGACAATAATTATATTATACGCATTATAATAGTGCTGCTAATACTTTTAAAACACTTACAATTATTTCACCTCTGCATTTGTTATTTATGGTACTATGGGTACAATTTACCTTAAGCAACTTGATTTATATAAAAAAAGTTTCTATTCAAGACAAACAAGTTGTAATTTTGCTCTAATATTGAATCCTTTAAAATACAACACATTTTACAATTCAAGTTAAAGACAACAAGATTATTTTTCTCAACAACCTAACAAAATACCAACTAGAAACAGCTCAGGGGAGCAAGGATTTACTCTGGTTCCGAATATCACAGAGGCTATGACTGTGGCAGGAGCAGCTGCTATCTGTAGTACTGGGAGCTGGGGGTAGCTAGTACATTTCCAAGAACAAAAGGAGTTTAGGCCCATTCCCCAGAAGCCCACTTGCCCCAGTAAGGCCCTATCTCCTAAGGGTCTCTTAAAGGCCTCCTGAAACAGTACTACAAGCTGTGGCTCAGGTATTGAGACACACACGCCTATTGGAAAATTTCACAAACAAGCCACAAAACAGCTTTTGTGACAGCTCCTGTGTAATCTATGCTTTACCTAGGTAACCACAAACTTACACTGGAGAGTACAACTGAATATGTTAAATACCAGGGCTGCTTTCAAGTTATGAAATAAAATCTGAACACTCAAAGATCTTCTCTGACATTCTTTCTATGCTCAGAAGCACAATCCTTGCATGCATAGACAGCAGTATTCCAACACTTTATTATTGCAGATATAAACGTGTAATTAAAGTACCTTAAGAAATGCAATCTTTCTTCTTGCATTAGCTACCTTAGATAGCATTAACATATAAATCTCCCTCTTACATGGGTCAACAATTAGACCATTAAAGCATTTAAAGACAATTCTGATGGCAAAATATCTTGCAGTGCTTCCAGGATTGAGATGACTGCTCTTTTTAATTCATCTTACAGTTTTAAACAAGGAACTTATCTACAGCTGATCTGTGTATGCCTTCCTATTATACAACCTTCCCATAAAACCCAATGTGCTAGCTTTTATGTTTAAGTTAAAGTTTCTTATCACATTTTAAGGTAATGGGCACTCTTTGCTTACTTAGCTCTGTATAGCCACTTCCCCTATGGTTAGTGCAAAAATTTCACTGGGAACCACAGAAACGACATCTTAAAATCAACTCCTTCTGTAGAAAGCCTTCTGTGGTGGCCTACCATTTTCCCCCCAAGGATATTAGCTGGGCTCTTTCTTGGACGACTGACAGTGCTCTTTGTAGATCCTGTCTGTTTTTGTGATCCTGAAAATCAAATCCAAAGTCACATATAATAAAAAAAGTGCTCTGCTACTGAGCTACACCCTTTGTCCTCTGAGGAAATCTTAACAGTGGCATTTATCAACAGGACATCTCACTTTGTCTTCTCTCCTGAAAATGGGCTCTTGGATACATAAGCAATTTGCATCATTGTTTCATACCTTGAAAATGCATTGCTTTCTCCCTTCATTTGTTGTAGATAATACCACACAAAATGAAATGTGATCTACTAGTCTTCTCTGAATGGATTTCGACAGGTAGAGGTCCACCAACAGCACTGTGACATGTATCATCTCTTTTAGACACTATTTCAATGCTAGCCTCTGTGCTGTGCAGGTTGACAGTGTCAAGTTAGATTTCTAGCTCCTATACAAATCTGAGACCCACTGAGTTTTTTGTTTCCCTACATGTTTGATGATGGTAATTAGACCTGGTTCTCAGGAATATTACAGGATTTTAAATGGAATAGTATACATAAAATACTTAGCACAATGCCTTACTCACAAAAATATAAAGTGCTTAGGAAATTATTAGTATTTTTTAGAGTAGTGTGTTAAGATATTGCCAAATTGAGACCCAAATAATTTTTATTGTCTCAAACTTTATTGAAAAACACTTTCACAAAGAGAATTTTTTTTCTCACTTTGTTAGAAATGAAAACAAAAAATTATTATATTTCCCAGAGACCCCAGGTAATCCTTCTCTAGTCTTCCCAGGAGAAGTAATGTAGCTCTCTTTTACTTGCTTTTCTTTCTTAGAATCGAAGGTTGGGAAAAAGAGACAGTGATATAACTATCTAGGATCTCAGACGCAGAGAAACTCTCCTTTGAAATTTCTTGTTTGCTGTTGGCAACTTACTCAGTAGGAAGGCTTGCAGAACATAGTATCTATGTCCAGGACACTCATCATTGCATTCTATGAGATGACAGACAAACTGCCCAGCAGCACTGGACACAAGTCATCAGTCACACTTAGAAGCCTGTGGATCGTTACAACCTGCCTGAGTAACACTAAGAGTCAGGCATCCAGTTTTCAGTTAAAAGTTAGGTGCCTTAATCAATTCTCTTCAGAAGGAGATCTGTGTGATTTGTTTCTCTTGAAATTTCTAGACATTCATAGAAAGTACTAAGAAATCTTGAGCAAAAACAAAAAAAAATAGAGATTAACACTGAGAGAGTAAATGCACAGCCGGCACACAGAAAACCACCCAATGGGATCATCTGAACTGGTGGAAGCAGAGGACTTATTCTACCAAGGAGATGAGGTTTTACTGAGGTGGGTTATTAGTGTTATATCAAGTATGACTGAAGTCACAACACAGATCTGGGGGGTCAAGCTAGTGATGTTCATTCTATGCACTGATTTATCTTTAGTCTCAACTCTTAGGGTAGCATTTTCACTTGTCCTTTGATGTGGGAGCTCCTTCTGTCTGTGTGTTGCTTTTTTTTGCTTAATGAATAAATAAACTGCCTTGGTCTGTTGATAGGACAGAACTTAGGTAAGCAGGAACACAGAACTAAATGCTGGGAGAAAGAAGGGAAGAGCCAGAGAGATGCCATAGAACTGCCTGGAGACAGACGCTGGGAATTTTACTGCCATGTGGTGATACACAGATTAATAGAAATAGGTTATTAAGATGTAAGCATTAGCCAAAAAGATGCTAGAGCTAATGGGCCAAGCAGTGACTTAATGAATACAGTTTTCTGTGTGGTTATTTCAGGGCTAAGCTAGCTGGGCGGCTGGGAACTGGGCAGCAGGATGGACAAGCGGGCCTTCCTTGTAAAGTCCTTAATCTACCAACCTTCAGAAGAGGAAGGCATACATAAAGACCCTAAAAAATCCCTGCATTTAGTAGATCTATAGGATCCTGAAGTTCATGATTAGGCAGCAAGGCTTTATAGTTATTCTAAGATGACATTTCTCCTTAGCAATAAAATACACCATGCCCTTGACATTGTTTGCACAATGAAGGTCCTATTATCAATTACTTGGGCCCCAGAACTTTTCTTTTGGGAGATAACAGACTTTTTAAAAGTTGGACAGTGCTGAGCCATCCCTAGGTACTTGAGTGGATGCTCTTGGTGAAGACTGGGGACTTGGCCTCAATACTATTAAATCCTATGATGGAGGTGACTAGCTTTATTTTGCTATGGAGCTTTCAATGTACAAACCAAAGAAATGGACCCCAATGATAATGAACCAAACATCTAAACCTAGGAGACAAAATAAAACTTTACAATTTAATTAACTGCCACTGTATTTTGATATAATGACAAACAGCTAACAAAGTCTCTACTTTTCAAACTCAATAACTGAGAGGGAGATGCAATGGTATCATGTGTATTCTCTTAATCTAGGGATTTGAGGAGAGGGTACCCATTTAGGGGGCATACCTGATGTGGGAGTGTCATATATCAATCTGTTGATTTCATTGGTTAATTAATAAAGAAACTGCTTGGCCTGATAGGTTAGAACATAGGTGGGTAGAGTAAACAGAACAGAATGCTGGGAAGCAGGGAAGTTAGGCAGACGCCTTGCCGCTCCTCTCCAGAACAGATGCGATGAAGCTCGAATCCAAGATGGACGTAGGCTACAATCTTCCTGGTAAGTCACCACCTTGTGGTGCTACACACATTAATAGAAATGGGCCAAGCAGTGTTTAAATGAATACAGTTTGTGTCTTGTTATTTTGGGGCATAAGCTAGCCAGGCGGCTGGGAACCGTGCTGCAGGAACACAGCCCACAGCTACCACTACACATATCTAGTACAATTAGCTTCTGCATTAAACATAAAATCGGTGAATCTATAATGTGTCCTATATGTCAGGGGAATGCATGTGCCTGAGCATCTATAGAATAAGGTATAGGATTTCTCTACTTCTCAAGATGAAATAACCATTCCAAAGGAAAACAATACAGACTTAATTTGAGAAGTAAATATGCTTTTTTAATCCATTTGTACTTGCACTAAGATCCACACCTATTTTACTACTATGTTAGCTCAGGACATGTGTTATACCACCTCCAGATTTAATTCCTGTATGTACTGATCTCACTTTGAGGAGGGGAGATAAAGCTGGCCCATGAGACTTTCCTGTGTTTGGGACTTTCCCTTCCTGAAATCTAAATGCTGATAAGATGATATCCTTTTTCAAGGACAGAGACAAATATTCAACACAGTAGGTTTCGCTTTTAAATCTATAGCACACAAGGAATAATAATACATTGCTTAGCACGTTTTGTACAGAAAAGCAATTTTGTTTCTAACAAATTTCTGCATTGAGAATAAACTACTGAGCCAATACTAATAATATCCTCACTCCTCTGACAGGGTTTCTCTAGGGACAAGTAAAAGAGTAAGAAACTGTTCCTGAGGCTAGGGACCGAGAAGTAGAATGTCCTCTCTCAATGTCTGGATTAAACATTTTCATACTGGTCAAGTGTTTGATGTATATTATTTCTGTCTTTAGGGATGAGGTTAAGAAAATATAGATAGGTCACACTTTTCTAATAGGTTAAGGTAAACTTTCTCTAATGCTGGTATTCAGGTAATCAAGGAGTTAGAAATGAAATTTTATTTGGAATGGGTACCTGGCAGGTAGAGACTTTCCAGAACTGAGAAGGAGGAGGAAGAAATTCCACAAGCAGGTCTCTCCTCTCTGGAGCAACCTTCATGTTTCTATGTTCTTGTGCAGCTTCTCCACAAAGGACATTCACTTGGCGTGATTTGTAAAGTCTGAAATGCAAGGGCCTCATGCATGGACCTCAGATGTGGCTTCAAGCTCCACTACTTCAATCTTAGCAGTACAACAATTATGGTAGGTTCTCATTAAATGCCCACTGAAGTGGGTTATTGGTGTGCTGTGAACCAAATCCAGCCTATTTCCTTTAGGTCTCTGCTACTTAGAATATGCACTATTTGTGTCTTTTGAGCATTTTAATGGAGCTTCAAGTCATTTGCAACTGCTCACACTGAGAATTTCACCATTTTTCACAGTTCAGTTTTATAGACTTATAGGAGTCATGTTACGTTTAGTAATTTTGCCTCAACAAGCTAAGAGAAAATGCCAGAAATTAGCACTCCTACTGTTCAAGAGAGTGTATTTTCTCTTCCTGTAACTGCTTCAATTCCAGCACTTAGCAGGGAGACATTTAAATTTTTATTGTATTCCCTTCTATCAGAAAGAAAGAAGAATTTACAAGTTTGACACTAAACAATCACAGATGGAAGATCTGAAGTAAGATCACATATTTTATACTGATGTTTAAGGCAGCCATCAATAAATTCAGCCTGACACTTAGGACAAAACTCATCTACTTTCCCTGTGGCTTATGGGAGAGTGTAACATATTCATTAAAAAATGTCCCACGGAATTTTCAAATGTCAAAATACAATATAATCATATGGAGAAAATCCTTCAAATTTAGTAATGGAAATTTCATAATACTGCTGAGAGAGAAAATTGCCAGTTTGTAATTGTGCCTCTTTCTCCACAGGAATCACTCATTACAGGGAAAAGAAGAACATCATGAAAATGAAATTCCTAAACAAGAAACATAGGGACACATAGCCAATGACCCACATTATAAACAAAACAGCTCTGTCGACATTATTTTAGTCTATAAATTTATTTAATATATTCTTCATCTATATGAACATACAAATGTTTTAGAGAGAAATATAAGGATAATGGAAAGCTGGTGATTAAAGTTATATGCCAATGAAGGTGTATTATACAAAGCTTCTCAATGATGCCCAGGAACTGCCTATTCCATGATGCCTTGGTTACTAGAAAATGCCAAAACACCACCCACTGGCTTGGACATATAGTGGTACTCAAAGTGTTTGTGTTCTCTAGTCTGCCCCAGGTTCCCTTCTCCTCACAGAAACCCTTCCTTCTGACAGGTGCTAACCTCCGATCAATTGAAGTCTTCTAAGGGGAAAGGAACATAACCAAAGGCTGATTCTATGTGCTGTTTCAATTAGACACCAAGTGAGTGGGCATTACCTACACATCCCCCTTGGTCCTCTGCTAGTTGAAATTTTAGAGATGTCTTTCAAGCCTTTTTTCCTTTCTCAACCATCTTTCTTTTCTTCTTTAAAACCTTAATGATATGTCCCTGAGCTAGTAATGTGAACTTCCCTCCATGAAATTCCCCTTATAACTATCTGTACCTCATTCACCCCTCTTCTTCTTTGCTGCAGGTTAAGTACTACCTATATACACTTACTAATGCTTGCATATGTACCTGGGTACACTGTTACTTTTACCCACTTTTTAAAAATTCTATGTTACTCTGTCATTTAAAAAAAAAATGCCTTCTAAGAGAGCCTTATGGAACAAAAATGTCTTTACCTCCCATAAGGTAAGAAGCCTCCTTGATTCCCAATTCACTATATCACCTTATTTTACCTTTCCTAGAAACTATTTCAAAACTGCTGACTTTCCATTTAATGCCCACTCCAGTGTATTTCTTTGCTCCCTAACTCTTAGAATCACTTTGGCCTTGTTCACCGAGGAAAAACAAGCTGTCCTGTTTCCTCTTTTGAAATCTGACCTTTGGCACTCGTGACACTACAGTTCCAGTGCCTTTTCTTCCTTCTCCCCAAACTCCTGTTTCCACTGCTGGCCTCCTTATGTTTACACACCGGACTCCTCTGGGTCTTGCTCTGTACATTTCTTGGTTGATGGTTCTCAGTTCCTGGAGCTGGTCTCACGATTATCATGGATCTAGCTCTTGTTAGTTACAAGTTTAGGTTTTATAAATTACATTTCTTGACCCTGGTAATTTCTAAACTCGACTAGTTGCCATTTATTGCTAAATGTGTCTTGATGGTTCTGTGTCTAAAATTGAGTCCTTACTTTCATGATAAGCTGACACCCTAACCCCTTTTCCATGCAAGTAAGTGGTACTGCCATTTAGTGGTTGCTTAGGCCTAAAACTTGATTGCTGTTAGTTACATTTTCAAACAAATATCAAGGCTGACAGATTCATGATACTTTTGGCTCAAAAAGTTCTCAAACGAGAATCAAGGCTGATTGATTCATGCATGATTCCTTAAAACTCAAAAAGCTCTATTTCTGTTCCCCTATCTCCACTGATCCCATTATTGCTCTTTCCTCCTTCTTTAGCCTTCCTAGTAGGTTCAGTGTTCTTTCTTTCCACATTCAAGTTATCATCATCAAATCCAAACTGCATCTCCATAATTTTCTCATTAAAATTTACTTCTGCAAAAGGGCTGACACGATCTTTTTAAACAATCTTTTAGCTACCTTCCCAACTAACACTTTTTATCATATATTTATTAAACACCAGCTGAAAACCACAGTAATCTCTTTCTATGTCTATGAATCTGTCCAGTGCCCTTCCCATGCATACTCAGGGCCTTGCAGAATCTTTTAACTGTTTTAAAAGAGGTCTTTTTGTTTGTTTGGTTTTTGCTTCAGCTGAGTTGGTCTATTTTTATTGATTTGATAAGCTCTTCTATAGTATCTATGTCTATGAAAGGTGAAGAAATGCATGTGTTTCTGTTTCAAATGATAGCTATGATACAAATACAGTTTATTCCATCCCTTTATTGCTTCTCAGAATAAAACTCTGATTCTTGCTTTGTATATTCCAGTCTGATAGGTAATCCCTACTGCAGTAGTTACCTAAACCATCTTGGCTTTGTGGTGCTGAGCTACCACCATTATCTAACTTCTCCAGATCAATGGGGAAGAGATCATTTAAACATTATCAAACAAAGGGCATTCTCTGAAGTGACATTTAAAGGACTTGACTCAGCTGTTTGGTGGTGCCCCAAGTCTTTAATCACAGCACTTGAGAAAAATAAGAAGGCAGATCTCTAAGTTTAAGGCTACCCTGATATACAGTAAATTCCCTGACAACCAGGACTATGCAAGGAAACCTGTCTCAACAAACAAACAAAATAAAACAAACAAAAAACAAGGCACTATACTTTTAGAAAACTTATATGGCATTTTAAAAAAATATCTTCACTCAAAGTTAATCACTGTAAAAGGAAGAGCTCACAGTATTAGTCTGATGCGGGAGTCCCCTTTGTGTGTTGTGATTACCATTAATGAATAAAGAAACTGCTTTGGACAAATTGCAATACAGAACTTAGGTAGACTAGGAAAACTGAACTAAATGCTGGGAGAAGGAAGGTAGAGAGAGAATCCATGGAGCCGCCACTGTCAATAGATGTGCTGAAAGTTTACTGGTAGGCCACTCCCTCGTGGTGATGCACAGATTAATGGAGACGGGTTAAATTAAGATGTAAGAGTTAGCCAATGAGAAGCTAGAGCTAATGAGTGAAGCAATGATTTAATTAATATAGTTTCTGAGTGGTTATTTTGATTCTGGGTGGTTGGGACAGTCTAAGTAGCAAGATGGCCGGGAACTAATGAGCGACCTTTCCTACTACATCAGTCCTATTTGTCTCAAGCCCTGGTGTTATGTGAATGACAGCCCACATCTAGTTATGATGGCAGCTGACAGATCCAAAGAAAATGTCAAATTTATTTTTCTTTATTTCTTTATTTCTTTATTTATTAAAGATTTCTGCCTCCTCCCTGCCACCGCCTCCCATTTCCCTCCCCCTCCCCGAATCAAGTCCCCCTCCCTGGTCAGCCCAAAGAGCAATCAGGGTTCCCTGCCCTCTGGGAAGTCCAAGGACCACCCACCTCCATCCAGGTCTAGTAAGGTGAGCATCCAAACTGCCTAGGCTCCCACAAAGCCAGTATGTGCAGTAGGAACAAAAACCCATTGGCATTGTTCTTGAGTTCTCAGTAGTCCTCATTGTCCGCTATGTTCAGTGAGTCTGGTTTTATCCCATGAAAATGTCAAATTTCTTAACATTTTTCTATTTCTAAAAAAGTATTTAAATGAACTTATAAGAAGTGTTACATTATTTTCACAGTAATCTAGGAAAGAAAGCCTGCTATGAGAATTTGTTTTCACATATACACACACAACACAGAAGTCAAGAAAGTCATCGAAGGTTTTATACTTTCTCGTCTCTGCTTTTCACGTTGCTTCGAATGATTCCATGTCAACTTTGAAATATCTTTTATATACCTCTTTTGTGAGGCTGGCTTCCTATAAATGATAGTGAATGATCACACACATGCCAATGATTAATTGCTTTCAGTATCTTTGACCTCTAAATCTTCTTTGGAGGAATTACCACCAATAAGTGGGTCACCAATGTCCCTCTCTGTCTTTTACCCTGAGGAACAGACTATATGTGATCTCCTGAGTTTATAAATGTCGGAGAACAGCTGTCCATATGTGATGAGGTCCTGGCAGATGATCATGACAGTGGCTACAGCTGTCCAAAGGTGGTGAGGTCCTGGCAGATGATCATGGCAGAGGCAAGAGGGAGACTGAGGAGGCATTATCTTTGGACCTCGGGTACTAGCACAGTGCAGGGAAATGGTGGTAGGGATAGAGAAGGTGAGCAGAAAAGTCAGAAAGCTGTCTTGCACTGATTTCACAAAACAGGCCAAAACTTGAAAGACTGTCTTCCAATTATTTTAGCTATGTCTATTTTTAACAATTTTGTTGCATTTATTTACTTAAACATTTCTGTGTGTTTGTATGTGTATGCTTCATTTTTGTGGGCATGCGGAGTACAGGATTACTTGTAGAAATCACTTTTTCTTCTTGTTCCAATATGTGGGTTCCAGTGGTTAGAAGCCAGGGTTTGTGGCAATCACTTTTATTTGCTGAGTCATCACAAAAGTCTGTATTCTAACAATTCTCTCTGTGTGTGACTTTGTTCATTTGTACTTCATATTTCGTGTTATTTATCTACATTCTACATCTGTTGTTCCTAAAAGAAATTAATACTGGGATTTCTGATAAGTATTGTGTCTCTAGAATTTAGCTGGGCCTACTGGCTCATACCTATTAATTCTAAGCACTTTGGAGACATAGGCAGGACAATCTATCTGAGTTTAAGGTCAGCAAGGTTTTCATAGTGATCTCTAAGATATCCAGAACTAGAAAATGAGCCTCTGTCTCAACAAAATGAAATTAATCAATAAACACTAAATAAGTAATGAAAGAAGGAACTTAGTATAGGATTTACAATAACTCTGGCACAGAGGGTTACTTAACATAGGAAATGAATGAGTCAGCAAATGAAAACATGATTCTGAAGTGGCTAAATGCTTTCAGCACTGTTCTTGTATTCAGATAAAAGTACTGTGTCCCCAACATAGCCTTGGATGGATGATGGATATAGCCTAGGCATCCAGATTTCCAGAAAGCCTGAGGAATGGACTTTGCTCACTTAAGATGCTGGAAAATGCAAATGGAGAAGACACTGCTGGTCATGGTTGGGAGTCTGCCCAGAGAAGGTGAAAAACTGTTTCCAGAACTCAGTGCTTATCTAGAAAGTAATTGCTATTTCTGTCCATGACTTATTTTTTAATAGCCAAAAAGTATAATTTTCAACACTAAAATTTAAACATTACTAGATATTTCCTTCCAGTGATAAATTGTAATTAAATTTAGGAATAAAACATTCAATCAGAAAGAAATATTAAAATATGTAACGGCATCTTATCTTACATCTACTGTGTGGAAGATTTGTTCTTGTTCAATATACCTCTGTGACCAGAGAAAGCAGAGCCTATGGCAACTATTCCCTTCTGTTTAAAGTAAACCATTCCACACAAAATTGTGAGCCAAGTGTTATAAATCTCTGTTATGTGTTGAATAGCAACTGTTTCTCATGGGTGTATTTGAGCACTTGGCAACCAGGTGGTGATGCTAGCTATGAAGGTTATATAGCTTGTTGTAGAGGAGCCTTGGGCTTTGAGGTTTTATAGCCCCACGCTACCTGCTCTGTTAAATGCATGTGGATGACGATGTGAACAGCCAAGTCCATGTCCAGAATGTCATGCTTTCCCTGACTGTTCTAAGACTTCACAATCTTGACAGCTTTCCTTGTGGATCAAAACTTCTCTACTCCCAGCTACCAGACAAGTAATTGTCAACTTGTCTATATATGCCAAATTTGAAGAAAAAGATCCCATAGCTCTGCTTTGATTTTCTAAATGCTCTGTATTTTTAAAAATGTTTTTAATATTAGGTATTATGCATTTAAACTCAAAACAGCAACTAATCAGGAAATTAATCATTTAGCAGGTAAAACATCTAGTAATTTGAAACAAGGTAAAACAAAGGAAAGAGATGGTAAATTGAAGGTGGGGATTTGGAAAGAAAAAAGAATCTGGGGTGGTGACTTCTCTGTAACTTTCTTTCAGAAGTCTGTGCACTTGAAGCTCCTTGTTTATATTTTGAACTTCGTTTATTTTTTTTTTTTTTTGTTTTAAGTTTCTGCATTGAAGAGGGCAGAGATTGGACAAGGAATCCACAATGTAACTTTCAGGAATGAATTAAGTGAGAAGGAACAAGTTAATAAGTCCAGTTGATTCCAGGTTTTGTTGGGTGATTATGTATGTGTATCCAATATCGTGGGCAATTTGTGTTTATGTTGACAACACAAATTTTGAGCACACCTTGTTACACTATACTGGTAAATCTTGCTGGTTCTTTTAGTTTCATTTTTCCGGTTCAGTCTTTTGTTTATGAGGTATTTGAATCATTTATGCTTTGAGATATACCAGAGATCACATGTCCCATTAAAACTTTAAATCAAATGGGGTACTCATTTAAGAATTGCTTTTCTGTATTGCTAGAAATCCCCTAAGGAATTAAAAAAAGAGCAGGGAAAAAAAAACAGCTTTGTGACAAGGGCATGTGATGGCTTTGTGGGAGCCTAGCCAGTTTGGATGCTCACCTTCCTAGATATGGAAGGAGGTGGGAGGTCCTAGGTCTTACCACAGGGCAGAAAACCCTGACTGCTCTTAGGACTGGAGAGGGAGGGGGAAAGGAGTGGGGGGAGGGGGAGGGAAATGGGAGGCTGGGAGCAGGTGGAAACTTGCTTTTTTTTTCTTTTCTCCTTTTCTCAATAAAAAAAAAATCCAAAAAAAAGTTTGAAGACTCCTGTCACTCTGTATGTCTCTAAAATACGCAAAAAAAAAAAAATTAAAAATTAAGAAAAATCAGGGACAAACAAAACACAAGCTGGCAGAATCTTAGTCTTTGAAAAAGTATTTTCTACAAAGAATTCCCATTTAGGCAAAAAGAAACAAAAAGGTCTTCATAAAAGTTATAAAAGACATGTTTAAATGAAGAAAATATTTATTATACAACTGCTTTGTGCTCCAAACATATTTTAAGTTGGACAGTATTTTACAAGAAATGCCACAAGTAACTCAGTGGAAACTTTTTCACAATAAAACTGTCAGTTAAAACACAAGAAATATTACATTATTTCTAAACTAATGACTAAAGAGTTCTAATTTCCTTTTCTATTTTTTAGTATCTAGGATCTTACCATGTACAAAGGGCAGGTCTTGAAGTCAGTTAACGCAGGAAAAAATCTTTCTGCCTTGGGTTCCTGATGGTGGGACTATATTATATATAGATTCTTTGTTGCTATTACATTGTGTGTGTGTGTGTGTGTGTGTGTGAGTGTGTGTTTGCACATATAATGGAGAACAAGTAGAAGTCAGGGTAAAACTTGATTCTCTCCTTCCACCATGTGGCTCTCAGGGATCAAACTTATTTAGTCTTGGGAAAAGTGCATTTATCAACTGGGCTGTCTATATGGCCCCATTCTGTTTTACTTTATATGTTAAATGTTTGTATATGGTTACCTCATAATCATTAAGTATCTACTTTTTTATAATTCTAGGCAGTTTTTAATTGCTGTCAGTGCTATTACCCTCGTTACATAAAGGAGTACATAAAGAATTAATGGTGCAGTCGTAGTATTTGTATTTTATGCTGGTAGTATAACTACTATACAGAGTAGTCACCTAATTCTGACTGAATCCCGAGGAGTTACTGAATGAGGTAATATGGCTGTCATTCATCCAACTGGTTAAGAAAATATAATATTTGCATGATAGCCTGGCATCACCAGCTTGGGGGATGATCCAGACCATATCTGAGGAGGTCTGTCTTCTCTTTCTCTGCTAACAGTCGACATGTTCTCAATGAGGCCATTCTGTGTGTGAAGTTTAAGCTTTTCAATTTATATTTATTTTTAACCACAAAGCATATTTTACGAGGATTATAAAAACTACAAAATGCACATTAATATAATTAATAGTAACTTCATTGTTTAAACCCATATTCTTCTAGCTTCATTAAATACAGTAAAAACCTATAAAGGCACTCAGTGACAAATAGGACTTTCTTAAACTCAGAGTACTTAAACAATTGTTGCAAACTATAGTGTGTGTGTGTGTGTGTGTGTGTGTGTGTGTGTGAGTGTGTGTGTGAGTGTGTGTGTGTGTGTGTACAATCATGCATATAGAATATGTGTTTACATAATCTATACCACAAGTAGAATTTAAAGAACAATCTTGGGCCTCTGTTGGTGCCATCTACTTGGTTTGACAGAAGGCCTTGCTTTCTCTTCTCTAACGCCAAGTTAGCTGGCATGCTAGCTTCCAGGGATTCTTTTCTTTCCCCCTTTCTCCATATGGGAGTTCTGGGATTACAGATTCTTGTATTACAGCATACAGATTCTATCTGGATTCTGGGGATCCAAACTTGGTCTCCATTCTTGCAGAGTAAGCACCCTGAATTACAAAACTGTCTCCAGTCCCCACCTTTCTTTCGCCATCAAATTTGCTTAAAAACAAAAACAGCAAAGCACCATAAATTTATTTCTCAAGGCATTTTGTTTCCCATTTATTCGTTTATTTTAAATTTAATGCTGTCAATGAAGTTTAATTTCAAATGAACCCTCAAATTCATTAAGCATGCTTCACTCTAATTTCAACATGGCTTTCTTGAACTCCCCAATTCCAAACTGTATGGATAGAGGAAGCTAAAAATGCAACTGCCTTCTAACTCAGCTTGCTGCTTACCTTGTCTGTTTACCTTGTCACTGTGTGCAGTTCATATTCACATATAAAAAAAACTTTGAAGGCTGAACCCGCAAAGAGCAAATTTGCTTTCTCATGTGTGCACACTTGTGTGTGTGTGTGTGTGTGTGTGTGTGTGTGTGTGTATAAATGGTGTGGATAGGAATACCATAAAACCCCATTAAATTTGTTCTGGTGTTCTATATATGCTGGTTTCCCATAGATATTACCCAACAGATACATATGACAAGTTAATGGATTAATAAAAGTAAAAAAAAAATAAAACAAGGAAGGAAAACTGACTACTTTCTTATACATAAAATCTAAGGTTGCCTTAATAGAACTACTCAGTATCTATTACTGAATATTAAAAGGTAATATTTACTCCTGATAATACTGACTACACAAATGTCATAATATATTATACAACAGAAACTGGGAAAAGATCGATGATTTTTAACAAATAGTCATTACCTGTTCTTGATATGTAGGTTACTAGAACTAAGCAGGCTTAGATACTACTAAAAATAGGTATCTCCTTCATGATCAATTTTGGGCTCAACCTCCTATGTCTGGTAACAAACTAAGCTTAAAGAAGAAAAACTATCATGACTGCTCCTCCTTAACACTTAAAATACCACATGGAAGAGGAGGTAGAAGGGCTTTGTTGATGCCCATTAAGTAAGGGTATCTCCTTTTGGTAAATGGGGGTATTTTATTGAATTATACGTTTAATTTTTTGACGTATTTATTTATTTATGTCTCATGTACATTTACATGTATGAGGGTGCATAAATGTGTACCCCATTCACACAGCTGACTACATAGATTAGAAGAGAACATGGTCAAGTTACAGAGAGTCGTGAGCTGTGTTATATGGGTTCTGGAAACAGAACCAAAGCAAGACCAGTAAGGGCTCTTAATGCTGATCAATATTTCCTGCTCTCAGTATTTATTATTATTATTATTATTATTATTATTATTATTATTATTTTAACCTAGTCAGTGCATGACTATTTAAATACCTTCTCTGGCTCTGGATAAGCAGAAGACATTCTAGCCTGCCTCAGATAATATACTATCACAAAGATATGCTACCACAAATGAGCTTGTCAGTCACCTAGACAGGCAAATACTGCTCAGGCAAGCTGTCTATCACAATCACTTTAAGAAACATGATATACCCGAACACTCACTAAAAGACAGGCAGAAAATTTTGTCTTTCAAAAGATATGAACACATACCCCACAATCCACTCCCTGGACTTAGTGACTCTCAGATCCTCCCTGCTAAGCCTGGGCACTTTCTCAGTCAGAACACAAAGAAGATGAAACCTCAGCTTTCCCTGATACTGACCAACATTCTAAGCTCTTTTGCCTGAAATTCTAACACTCTTGCTCCCTCCGCATATACTCCTCTCCCAGGCAGCTGCATAAGAACTGGTTGAGCCTGACTGCATCCTTGAACTCTATTTCTGAAGGCATGCCCTTTTGTCTCTCTGATCCATCTCTCCGCTCCTGGATGCTGCTGAGGTCCTCAGTTCACTTGTTCTTTTTTCTTTTCTCTCAAACTCCAAATTGCCCTGAAGCTTCCTTTTAAGTCCATTGTCAAATACATCTTCAAGACTATGAGCCAGCAAGAGTCCCTGTTCTCAGATACAATCTGACACCACAAAATATAAATGGATTAAACACCTTAAAGCAATTCTTATACTTATCAATGGACCTTTTAAAAATATTTTTAATATACCTCTATGGAATTAAACCACCATCCAGGACCTATAACTAATAATATTAAAAATAGTAAATTTATGTAACAGTTGAGTATAGTTACATTTTGGTAACACTGCATTTTATATATGCACTAAATCATTTCACCCCTGCCCCACAATAAAATCCAAACCTGTACAGAATAAAGATTCCTTGTGCCTATTAAAAATGTAAACATTTAAAAGACTGGATTGGAACCAGATCGTTTTCCCCTCTAATCTATTCAGTCATTAGACACACAGTTTTGGCTAATCTACAAATTGAGCTAAGTATAATTACTGCATCATATTCTCAAGTTAACCACCCTGAGAATGAACAAGGTCCAGCTGCTGTCACTCCCAGTTAGCCACCATTAAACATGTCCCTTCACCTCACAGAGCTGCGACAACAGCAGCTGCAGTTGGAATGAGGCGCAATTTAGTATTCACCTAACCTTGTCCTCAGATTTCTTTCGCACTAAGATTAGGCAGAAAAAAAGTAGGAAAAGAAAAATTAAAAAATGAGTGACACATTTCATTTTATTAAGTTACATGGCAGTTCTCTTATGATTAATAATCTATGTTTTTGAAACCCTAAATTAGAAATGCTGTATCCAGAAACAATTCAAAAGCAAATCAGCCAAATAAATTAAAAAAATGAAAACAACTAAAATATGAACAATTATAATAGCCTTGTATTTACTATAATTTCTATAACTATCCCCATTTAAAAATTAATTTCCTAAATGTTTTAAAGTATACTATGCTATGACAGTTAGTAGGGAAATATTAAATTTTACAAATAATCTTACTAATTATAAAATTTAAAGTTATTAAAGGTATGACTTATTTAAAAGCATAGGAATACCATATTTATATAAGACAGCATGATAAACTGATTTTTTTAAAGGATGCATTAAAGTTAGGAGCTATCTGTTTCAAGAAATGAATTAGAATTAATTAAAATTAGAGCAGTGCTCTAGGCCCGATATAAAAGAACAGCTTGAAAGTTACATTGGCTATCACACATGTGGTCAATTCATCAGCCCTATAGAAAGATAGATGTTAGAAGCAACTGCAGTTGTTTCTTTTGTTATTCTTGACAATTTTGTGAAAAGAGTTTCCCAACAGAACAAATGTTGTCTTTCTTAGGTTGAATACAATGTGTGAAAATGAGTGTTTTGGAAATATTACGATTAACAATTTTGGTAGATGAACAAATGCCCCAGCTCTACAGACATTGCTTTACTCTGAGAAACACGAAACAGGGAAGTGGTCCACCTTAGGAACTGTCTGGAGCCTATGTTCAAAACAGAGATAATATTGAAGAAGCAGAGATTCCGTGTAAAAACTCTCAGACAGAAACCTAACAGTTGGAAGCAGTGTTTGTGGAAACAGAAATCAGGCTCCCGGACATGTTTTATAGTTCGGTCTGTTCTTCTTTAGCTAACAAACCCAGCTCTCCTAAAACCCAAACACTCAGATGTTTGCTGTGGAGCAGATGATATAGAAAGATGTCAGCTACTTTCCTTGTCTTAGTAGTCAGGATTCTTCAGGTAAGAACCATCTACTCTTTCGCTGCTTTTAAAACTGAGTATTCTGCTCTTCACAATGTCCCTCAGCCATGATGTTCACACTTGTGACACAGTATCTGGTAAGCAAATACTTCAGAGAAAATTCCAATGATCTGCTTTTTAGATTGTTGTATGACAACTACAACTTTACTATGCTCAATATTAAAGTTCTATAAAAACATCAGAATGAAAACATTTAAAACAATTTTAGGATTAAAAATATTTCAGCATTCTTATTGACAAGAATAATGAATAAAAACAAAGTTTATATTTTTTAATCTGAAAGATCAAACTAAAATATCCTTCATTTATATTAGAAAGCATTTTAAGAACAGATGCATTTTCTGTTTAACTCACACTCACCCATGAAATTGAGATATGCTTCTCCACCAAGCCCGTGAGTAATGAGCCGAATCATCTTGTGAAGCTGTATTCCTCGGTCAATAACCGGAGTGAAAGGCGCCAGGACACTCATGTTTGTGTACATCTCAGCATCCATCAGCCAAAATGCTAGCGTCTTGTCGCCAACCAGTGCCTACGGGACAATTCACAGCGATAAGACGAACATGGCTACTGAGGCTGAGCATCATAGCTAACCGCAAGCAGTGTAGCACTAGGTAATAAGGACAGCAATCCATAAAGGACAGCTGTTTGAACCCATAATTTCCAGTGGTTACTTTTTTTTTTTTTTTTTTGCTGAAAGGTAGCTGGTAAATGGGAATGATATGGTCTTTAAGACAATGTTTACTTTTCGAAAAAGATTGATAAGAATCAATTAGAAAACTGAATTGTCTACGATGGAGTTTTATGATTTTCTAAAATGCTTCCTATAATGGTAAGAATATTACATGACCCAAAAAAATAAATTATATACCATGGTTCCATTGATTTTGAAACAATGGGGAAAATTTAAAATATACATATGTATATGTATGTGAAATAGTAAAGTAGATAACTTACAAAGAGCCTTTCTTCCCCTTATGAGATAAAAATTCAAGCTTGCATTGTTTCTTCACTTCCTACTTCTATTTAGTACATTTTATCTGAAAGTTCACAATTGATGATTAGGACAGGTGGCTCATTAGTGCTCTAGCCAGCAGAAAAGAGGTTTCTTACAAGGTGCACTGATGAAGACTAGAAACAGTAACGAAAGCACTCACCACTGACAGATCAGGAGTAGATAGTGAAATGTGTGTTCTGAGGTAGTGCACAATCTCGGTATGCTGAAACTGTCACTTTGGAAGTCTTTAAAATTATAAACCTATTATACCAATAGGCTATTTTATTATTTATTTATTAAAGAATCCTGTCTCTTCCCCGCCACCGCCTTCCGTTTCCCTCCCCCTCCCTCAATCAAGTCCCCCTCCCTGGTCATCCCAAAGAGCAATCAGGGTTCCCTGCCCTGTGGGAAGTCCAAGGACCACCCACCTCCATCCAGGTGTAGTAAAGTAAACATCCAAACTACCTAGGCTCCCACAAAGCCAGTACGTGCAGTAGGATCAAAAACCCATTGCCATTGTTCTTGAGTTCTCAGTAGTCCTCATTGTCCGCTATGTTCAGCGAGTCTGGTTTTATCCCAGGCTTTTTCAGACCCAGGCCAGCTGGCCTTGGTGAGTTCCCTATAGAACATCCCCATTGTCTCAGTGTGTGGGTGCAGGAGACAGAGACAGAGACCCACATTGGAGCACCGGACAGAAATCTCAAGGTCCAAATCAGGAGCAGAGGGAGAGAGAGCACGAGCAAGGAACTAGGCTATTTTAATGAGAATGACTCCTTTGAAGTATGAGCGCAAATCTATAGCACATATTCCTATATAACTTGCCTTTTCTACTTACATGCTTATGTATACCTATTTGCTTTCATAATCTCCAATTCTGTTTAAAAATTATTTTGCCAGGAGTTGGTGGTGTACACCTTTAATACAAGCATTCTGGAGGCAGAGGCAGGCAGATCTCTGTGAGTTCGAGGCCAACCTGATCTATAAGAGCTAGTTCTAGGATAGGCTCCAAAGCTACAGAGAAACCCTGTCTTGAAGAAACCAAAAGCAAATAAACAACAACAACAACAAAAAGTATTTTGATGGCTTTAGTTTGGGTTCACATGGGAAGATTATTTCGAAGTCTAGTAGCCCTCTAAAATACATCCCACTGGATGGTAGGTACTTAATAATTAAGGTTAAGCATTTATCTAAAAATTCTATAATACCTTTTACCATGTATTTTATGTGTTTAAACTTATTGATTGTAAAAGAGGTGTTTAGATGTCTTTTTACCAAGTTGAAAAATAAGAGCACATTTTCTTCTGTAACAAATGAGGCCATTTTTTCACTGTTGACATTCCTGACAATTTTTCATCCATAAAAGAATGAAATAATTCTCAGTAAATCTACAGTTCTTTATAAATAGGGTAAAGAGTTGCAAAATAAATTTATAAGCTTTCATTTTCAATTTTTTAATCTACCCACATGTTATTTTATTTCATTTATTCAAACAAATATAAGTGTTGGCAATTTACAATGTGCTGTGATTTATATATATATATATGTCTATTTACAAATAAAGCAATAATTTATGCATGCATTTTAATTTTCACTGAGGTTTTTTTTGTTGTTTAGTTTTTGTTGTTGCTGCTGTTGTTGCTTTGAGTTAGGATTTCTGTGCTGCTTGTCCTTGAACTTACTCTGCATACCAGACTGGCCTCAAACTCAGATTCATCTGCCTTCCAAGAGTTGGGACTACAGGTATTTGCTACCACATATAGCAATTTTCACTATTTCAATTTCATCCTTCCTGAGAGCTTCCCCCTCCTAGCACCCTGCTGTCTACCCTTTAATCCACTTATTTTTTTTTCTAGCCCGTGCTTTTATAGGTATGTACCTGATCTGCTATATAGATCATATACATTAAAACTCAAGTGGATAAGAAAGTCATACCCAATTTGGTAGTTGCAAATTTAGAATAGGTCTGCTTTGAAGTGCAACAAAATACTTAAGGTTCAAAACAGTAAATATTCTAGGTGAATAACTTAGGATAAGTACCTATATATGCCACATGGCAGAAAAACAATAAAAAAAAAAAGAAATCATGAATTTGAGCAAGCAAAGTTGTTTTCAAGTTTACTGTATACACAGACACAAGAAAAAGGTAGAGTGTAAGTCAGGGCTTTACCCATGGCCTGTGTATCTGCACATTCCTAACAAGGGAAAAATGAAAAGCCATTATTAGTATAGCATGCCCATTAATACTACAATAACAAATACATTTATTCTCTTAATATAGGCATTCCTAGGAATTTCAAAATATTTATTGCCTTCACTTATTACTCAGAAAATGGAATTTTTATAATTTTGATGCACATAAGAATGAAAGCTAACTAGGCACAGTGAGGCCTGCCTTTAATTCCAGCACTGGGGAGGCAGAGAAAGGCGGATCTCTGTAAGTTTCCGGACAGCTTGATGAACACAGCAAGTCCTAAGACATCGAGTTCAACATAGAATAACCCTTCCACACATACACAAAAGGAATTAAATTAGCTTTAAACTGCTAAATGGTGCCTCCCTTCCTGATATACTATATTTATTGAGTTGTGTAGGAGTGGTCCCAGTACTCAAATGTAGGGGTGAAAAATGAATGGGAACACACTTTTCTTCTGTCCTAATGCTGGACGAGAAGGCAGAGCACAAGACAGCTAAGTTTTGGTTCCTGAATTACAGCTTCATAGAGAATGTGATATTTGGGCCAAGTCTGAGGGGGAGTCTCTCTGGTGAAGTAGGTGGAGGTTAAAGTATAAAACTTGAAAGCAGAAGACTTGACAGAAACAGGTAGAATTTTACAGTAATGAACAGAAGGTTTAGAGCAGGGGAAGGGATGAAACTGGTCCTACATGAATGACTTTGAATGGCAAGCTTCAGCCAATAGAACCGGCTTGACAAGTTGATGCTCTTTGGAAAATAGCTCGGGCTGCACCAGAGCAGATAGACTAACTTGGGACAAGTGCAGCCTGGGTGATCCATTTCAGCAGAAGACTTCTGTGATCCAGGGGGAAAATTTAAAAGGAGAAAAGTGTATGTAGATACCTAGTGCTATCAGCGCACTAGATAAAAACCACTGTTGTTATGGCAAAAGAAACCATTAACCCTGGCAACTTAATGTGAAGCACTGTACTGCAACTCAGAAGAATAACTTATAGACTATGAAGGAACTTTAAAAGGCTTTTCAAACATGCATTTCTGTATGTTTATACATACATTAATGGTATAATATCTGTACTTAATTATAACAGTTTGCATTTAGAAATGTAACAGAATACAAAGTTTAAGGGGAAGATAAATATTGAGTATGAAAAAATGATTTTATTCATATTCCTTTACCTGATCATGGCTCTCTGCATAAGCAACACATTTTTCAAGGTAGCGTCGATTGGTGAGAGTGTACACTATATTGCCCATATTCCAATCTTCATCCTTAAATTCTTTAAGTAACTACACACAAGAGAAAAAAACAACAACTTCTGATTAATGCACATTTTCTTTCTTAAAACCTCAACCTGACAGCATACATATTATTCTAAACTATTACATATGTATATATATGTGTGTGTGTGTAGTGATGATATCATTTGTGTGGTTTTACTAAATGTAAAAAATGTATGTTATTTTCAAATAACATAAGCATTCAAGAGCATTAAAGCAAATGGCAACGGTGATAGGCATTTATCTACTCATAAGGTATTAACAAGGTTAATGCTAGGTTTCATTAATGTTTCTGTTGTGCATATTTCACTTACATCATTCTATAAAGTTTAATACAGTATACATAAATACAAGGGTATACCATGCATGTTGGTGTGCAGGTGACTATTTTTTATGCATATGTTTTAAATTATTCTTTGAGAGCTCTGCCACTTTTTGATAACCTGGAATAATGGGATCATCATGATTGGCACTTAACTTGGTTTCTCTTCCCTGTCATTTCACACTAGGTCTTCCTGTAAGTTTCAGACACTAGAGATAAGCTTGCTACATTTTTGGACTGGAATAAAAATGTGTTAGCAGGAAGCGTATAAACAATGATAATTAAAACAATTATTTCAGAGTGAAAATGCTAATTATAAAATAATTATTATCTTAATAGATCACACTGATTTTCTTTCCACTTCATTTTCTTTGGTCTGGCTTTTGCCCCTTAACCCTGCTGTGATGACGCTGACCTAAGACCTCCGATGTCATCCCTTAGGTCAGTAATTGCTCTTTCTTAGTTAAATACTTTCTGTGCATGCCACCACTGACCCTCATCCCTCACATGAAGTGTTTCTTCCTAGTGTTTACCACTGTGTATTGATGTTTTATCTCTTCCCAGAACTATGGATATCATTCAAATTACTTTCCCGTGACCCTACTCAATATGAGGTTGCTTGAGTTTATGATCTAAATGCAGTTTCCCTATTATTTTATATATATTTTTTTCTGCTTGGGTTAATTCTCTGTTCAAAGTCTTGAGAAAACCTGATTGTAGGCAAAATTACAAGATGGTCCTATGGTTTTTGTTCTCTCTTATTCTTATATTTGTGTTACCTGGAGTATTTTACAATCTCCAAATATGATAATGTGATGGATGCAATCTAAAGATGAGATAATCACTGAGCAATGCAGCAAGATTCTAAATCTGAGGCAAGTTCCCATTTCAATAGAAAACTAAAAATTTTTGATACCAGAAAAACACAGCTGAAATATCAATAGTCATTGCTAGGGATCAAGGAGTGGCTGAGAGTCAGCATAAAATGGACATATACAAAGACAGTAAGAGAGTATTCTGTACCTTACCTAGATCAACATTGGTGTATTACTTATGGCATTGTACAAGATTACATTGCTAGGGATCAAGGAGTGGCTGAGAGTCAGCATAAAATGGACATATACAAAGACAGTAAGAGAGTATTCTGTACCTTACCTAGATCAACGTTGGTGTATTACTTATGGCATTGTACAAGATTACATTGCTAGGGATCAAGGAGTGGCTGAGAGTCAGCATAAAATGGACATATACAAAGACAGTAAGAGAGTATTCTGTACCTTACCTAGATCAACGTTGGTGTATTACTTATGGCATTGTACAAGATTACAACTTAGCAGCATTGAAGAACTGATTCTTTACAAGTCGAACCGAAATATATAACTTTATAACACAAAAGCATAAGTATAATCCATGTCTATGTCACATGAAAATATCAGGTAGGATGAGCAGAAAAGTTCCAAATGCATACATCCCTTTGTTTAATGAATAGTGAAGGAATTCAGGAAAATGCATACATTGCCTTTACGTGATAGCTTTAGTTTTTTAAATCTGATGAGGCAAAATCAAACCAGAAAACAAGGACTATTCCATATCTTTGTAAGTACTTCTTATGGGAACAGTTAAAATATAACAGCATTCTAATCAACGGAGTGTAAAAGAACACAAAAGGAATATTTCAAATAATTTAGTGCAACAAAATAATGACTGTAATCTAGCATTCCTCTCTCATCCATATCTTTTGAGTAGATGAATAGAAAAAGCCACATATATTTAGACTAGACTCTTAATTTGGCTTAATATATTCTATGGTTTCAATGCTATTTGGAGACAATTTATTTTAGAAGAAATGTAAACTATTTTCTTTATTTTACATTTTTTTTTGCCTGTAGCATATATCAATGTACTACATGTATGTAGTGTGGGAAGATGCCAGAAGGGGATGATGGAATATCTGGGACTGGAGTTACAGTCATCTGTGAGTCACAAAATTGATATATGAAATCATACCAGGTTCTCTAATAGAGCAGGAAATGCTCTCAGGAGCTGAGCTGTATGCCTAGGGCCTAGTTATGCTTTTAATTATGGAGCTCATAAAAACAGACCAGAGTCACTGTATCCAAAGATTTAAGAATATTTAACCATATAGATTTATGAAGTAAAGCCACAAATTGGTGATGTAGAAACATTTTTGAGTAGATGCATAATAGAAAATGGTACATGCCCTTAAAGGGTTTCTGAATTCAAAATGATTGTATCTTAGGCACTAGATGATAATCTTTCCACTTCTATGACATGCAGTCTACTATTGTAGAGAAGGAACTAAAAGGTTTAATGGACTAAATTTAAAGATTTGGAAGGGTAAAAAAGAACACCATCAACATATAAGAAGATTATATTCCACTGTGAGCTATGATTGACTAGATAATAGTTGACTAGGTTGATCTATATTTTTGATAAATTCTTGAACCTACACGAAGTACAGTGAAGAATTTTAATAACAGATTAAAAAGTAGGATGTGGCACTTAAGCAAAAATGATTTATACATAAAAAACTACAAGTGATAAGAAATTTGGACTGATAACCTTATGTCAAAGGAAGAAATGTGAAAAGATTATACACTGTTTATATAGTAACAGACTAAATGCATCTTTAAATGTACTAAACCAGAACAATCACATAGCCTAAACAGACCTTATAAAATACTTGTTTGTGGACATGCTAATGTTTGAAACTTCATCTGGTGATGGATGGAGATAGAGACAGAGACCCACACTGGAGCACTAGACTGAGGTCCCAAGGTCCCAATGAGGAGCAGAAAGAGGGAGAACATGAGCAAAGAAGTCGGGACCACGAGGGGTGCACCCACCCGTTGAGACAGTGGAGCTGATCTATTGGGAGCTCACCAAGGCCAGCTGGACTGTGACTGAAAAAGCATGGGATAAAACCGGACTCTCTGAACATGGCAAGCAATGAAAGAGGGAGAACATGAGCAAAGAAGTCGGGACCACGAGGGGTGCACCCACCCGTTGAGACAGTGGAGCTGATCTATTGGGAGCTCACCAAGGCCAGCTGGACTGTGACTGAAAAAGCATGGGATAAAACCGGACTCTCTGAACATGGCAAGCAATGAGGGCTGATGAGAAGCCAAGGACAATGGCACAGGGTTTTGATCCTACTTCATGTTCTGGCTTAGTGGGAGCCTAGCCAGTTTGGATGCTCACCTTCCTAGACCTGGATGGAGGGGGGGGGGGGACCTTGGACTTTCCACAGGGCAGGGAACTCTGACTGCTCTTTGGACTGGAGAGGGAGGGGGAGAGGAGTGGGGGAAGGGGAAGAAAGGTGGGAGGAGGGGGAGGGAAATGGGAGGCTGGGAGGAGGCTGAAACTTTTTTTCCTTTTCTCAATAAAAAAAAAAAAAGAATCATTATTAAAAGAAAAGCAGAAGTCAACTTAATATAGCCTCAATATCAGAGCTAAGCTTTGTAGAACCTGCCTAGAAGGAAAGAAAGGACAGCAAGTGATGATGACAGTAACATCAATCATAGATCCTATGAGTGAGTTTTCCAACATTAAACACTTCTGTTACTGTGGTCTCTTGGAAATAGTTCATATATATGTAAGGACTCATCAGGAAGTTATGATTTTTCATACAGATGTGTTCTTATATTTATTCAGAATATGACTTTAGGCATATCTTCTCAAAGTCTGTTTTTCAAATTTAAGACATTAGATTTTGGTCCTTTATGAAAACTCATATGAATTTACAAACACACACACACATACACACACACACACACACACATACACACACACACACACGTGGGGGAGGCAGAAGGGGCGGAGAGAATACAGCAAGGATTAGAGGGAATTATTATTATTAGAATTAATAAAGCTACATTAAGAAGAAATATGTTCCCACCCTCTATGATTACTGTGTCCTACTCTTTGAGAATTAGCAAGGATTTGTTGAATAAAGGCATCGGTCAACCTAGATTTGCTGTGTGAAGGACCATACTCTGAAGGAAGTACAAGTAATTAATTTCTACTTCACTTGTACTTCACTAGATGCCTTTGGATAGTAATAAATGCTTAGAGGACATTTGATGTATTTTAAATACATAGAACAACAGTTTCACAGGTATGTATTATAGGGCAAAACTCTGCTCAACACTTGATTCATATCACTTTCTCCTGTCTTGATCATAGAAATATGAGAACTTGCCTACACTTTTTAAAATTCTGAGAAGCATCTTGTAAAAAAGCACAAGAACGACACACTTACAGAAGAACTAATATTTCATTTATATCTGCAACTAATAATCATGATTACTGAAAAAATTGAACAGATAAATTCATATAGGATTCATGGGGGAATGAAAATAACATGGAATCTTACTTGAATCCATTTATCTGGAATTGCCATTGCTAATCTGTAGTCAAAACCACCTCCTCCCTGGGAAGTAGGAGAGCAGAGAGCTGGCATCCCTGATACATCCTAAAACAAAGGACATTACAAATATCAGTTCATATTATTCAAACTAATTTTCTGACAGCAAAATCTAGAGCATCAAATGAAGTTAAGGAAAAAATGCATATAGTTCTGGGTATTTTAATCCATAATTGTAAAAGCAAATACAATTGTGAATTCACATCCTAGTCATTTTTCTAATGTTGTCACACTAGGACAACTTTCACTCCAAAAGACTTTTATCCCTTTCATTAGTATCACCTTGAGAATAAAAAATAGTAAAAGTATTTCCAAAATATTGTTCAATCTTAGAGGTTAAAAAAAAACAATTTACCTACCATGTTTAACAAAAACAAAAATGTACATACCATATCTCTGCACTATTTCTCTCTATATATAGCCCTGAGAGTACTAGCTCCTTGTGAAATGGAAAACACAGTGAATACATTAACAGCAAAGAAATCAGGTGTCTTCACTTTAGTAGGTCATACTGGAAAGGGTCACTGAGATCAGCCACTGGGTGTTTTCATTAGCAGATATAGAAGCAAAGGCTCACGGAGGTGAAGGAATCTTGAGACAGAGAGAAAGGCTTATCAATGGTGGAGTGATGGCTCAGACATCAGACATCACCTGTTGACAGAGTGTGTTCTCCTGTCATGATACCCTTGAAATACTGAGAAGTAAATATTAATCAAATAGACAACTGAGCTGAAAAATTGGGCAAAAGAATATGGATGTAACAGAAGATATTTTTGTAATAACAACAGCAAAATACAAGCACAATACTATCATTCCAACTCCACAATAAATTTCAAACAAACCATTTTCTTCTGTTTAGTTTCTATGGCCAGTTTTATTGACTCTTAATTACCTTTTCATTATACTATCTGTTTTCAAATGGAATTTCTCC
Organism: Microtus oregoni; assembly: GCF_018167655.1. NCBI lineage: Eukaryota > Metazoa > Chordata > Mammalia > Rodentia > Cricetidae > Microtus > Microtus oregoni. The sequence continues at coordinate 18,955,615 of NW_024543089.1, forward strand.
ATTTCTAATTCCGTTTTACAATAACAACTAATATCTCATGAGAGAGTTTGTTTGTACTTTTGTCCTGTTTAATATCGAATACTAGAAATATGAAAATTTTTAGCTAAACATTCACTTAAGACATCAGACATTACACATTTGCTCTACACTTACTATCCAGGATTCTATTGCCCTATTTCTTGTTTGTAAGATACATAATGGAAGGAGTTGCTTTTGTTAACTAATGTGACCAAAGGAAGACTATAAAGAGGGTACTCAATAAATATGTTCTAATTACTAGGAGATACAATATAAATAAGGTATATTTATCTGATTTATCTACATGCATAAATGAAGACATAAACAAACATACCTTCACTTACCATGAAATGGCAATATATACCAGCCCAACGGACATAGGCACTGGAGGCAGAGCCTTACACCTCTCCACCAGTGTCCCTCTCAATCATTTACACTGTATATATTTGGTCTCCTTTAAAGTATATACTCTTTATGCTTGCGACAACTTTTTTAACATGTGTCATAGTTCAAATTCTTCTATGGAAATTCTCACAAAAGGGCATCACACTCTGAAATCAGAGGTAGCTAAAATGCTACTGCTTTGATAACCTCATCTGTAATACTACCTACAGAAAGCCTGAGGAAGAAAAATGTTGACTTCTCTAGACTCAAAACTGATTTATTTTCTTATGGTAGAACAACAAAAACAAATACATGATACATTGGGATACAACCACTGGGAACCAAAATGCTTAGTCATCATACTTAATTTCTTCACAGTTGTTTAAAGCTCATTATGGAAACAGAATGAATAATCAGGAAGATCTATTAAAGGTATACTTAGCAAAACAGAAGTCATATGTTCACATAGGTAGATATTCAGTTCAATTTGTTGTTACAAAATGGGCTGAGAATTTATAAAATATCACGCTTCTATTAGATGCCAGAATTAAAGACAAAATACTTTGCAAAGACTTCCATTGTGATCAAATGGTCAGGAATGATTACTGGTGTTTAGGATTTAAGTTCAAGACAACTTTGCTTGAGAAAAAAAGCTATATAGTCTGTATTAAATGTATCTTTCTAAAAATAAAATTGAAGAAAAACAGATATCAAATTTGTCACAATCCCTAAGTCAGAATCATAGGAAGCTATCCCATTAGTCTATGGGTTATCCCAAGTTTTTTTTTTTTTTTTTTTTTTTTTGTCAAAAGGAGGTGCAAGTGGCCACCCTTTTGAATGTAAAGAAAAAAGAAAGAATATATATAAAGGTAATATATTCCAACTATGAAACATATGTGTGAAAACATGATAAAGCATATAAGAAAGATTGTGGGTTCTGAATTTAAATAAATTTGGTTCTTTAAAATCTAGAATACTTCTGGCTACTGATCAAGAAGATAACTTATAAAAAATATTTCCATTAATGAACTAACTTTGTACAATGGTGAAGAGTTTCTTTAAAACGGTTTTGCTATAGTTGTAATTAGTAATAAATTCATATTTCTACTATATAAATTTATATAAAATTCCATCACATTCATTTTACCAATTTTTTGAAAAAGTTCATGAAGATCAATTCTGCATTTCAAAGAGCCTCCCACTAGACAGAGAAGTCATGTATTGAAATTGAAGCAGTTTTCAATTTGAGTAGAATAAATTGAAAGCACATCATGCTTTAAAAAAAAAATCTCAAACCAAGTAACATAATGTAGGCTAAAGTCTGAGAGTTTCATTGGTAGAAACAGGGATAATCAGACAAGAGCTCCCTAGATGATGAAACCATTTTACTTGAAATGAGAGGAAAGATCAATGTAACAATCTTCACTTTCATGTATTAAATAATTGCTATTTTTCATCACTACTCACTTTTCATTACACTGTCATTAATTGTTTGTAATAATTTGCCACATATATTATCTCTGCTTTGGGTTGTCACAAATATAATTGTCAAAATAATTTTTGATGTTTGACAGATAAATAAAAATAGGTTTTTAAGAAGTAAAATTAAATATAAAATATTTGCTGTTAAAAGCAATTCAGAACAAAGTAGACATAGCTAACAGTTCTGAGAACAGGTAGTGAAGTTGATACAATGAATTATTACTGGGTGTCTTGTAGTTTCGGACTTGTGCATTAATTCTATATAAGAATTTATTTCAGGATTAACTTTTGAAAATATTCCCAAATGGCATTTAAAGGGCAAAAGGAAGGTCTAACATAAATAAAACTGCTTTCTAACTATAGTCTAACAATATAGTTACATGAACTACCAAGAGACTATTCTTTCTGAGAAATGACAGACAGAAAAACTGTATAAAAATAATAAATTCAGTAAGAAGGGAATTCAGTCCAATAAATGGAATTCCAACAGGACAAGGGTAAAGCTTAATCATGACTCTTCTTAAACACAAGGTTAGTATCTTAAAGGCTTACAACTATACTTAAAAATTATTAAAATTCTAAGTTCAATATTAATAATTCTTTCTTAGAAGACTCATAAAACTTAACGAAAGGGGTTGGTTTTAAATCTAAATTAGCAGAAGCATTTAACAAACTTCTTAATTTATCATATTTATCACCAAGGAGAGAATTGTCAATTATGGATATACCAAATTATATCATTACAGCACAGCTTTGGGACAGTTAATCATGAACTTTTAATAATCATGAATAACTAGTGAACATTTGACAGCCTGAGAGGCATAATGTAAACAAGAAAGGTAATCGCATCAGAACACAAAATGCTTCAGAGAAGTGTGCAGGCAGTGATCCATGGCATCTCTAATGATTGAGCCAGGAAATAAATAAACAAATAAATAAGTAAATGAACGAATGAATGAACAGAACTGACAGAGGCACATTAGTCCTCAATTCTTTTCATCACTGAAGGTCTCAGGAAGAAGGAGCTGTCCACTAATTAGGATATTTTACTTCCTAACCACTGACATGTTCTTTCTAACAACGGAATAGTGACAAGCAATTAGTGTAAATTATTCCCTACTAGGAAAACAGTGAATTCCAAATAATGTGCCATCCTTACAAGAGGGCTGGGCCATCGTCAGTTCACAATGCCATTTCTGCAATTATTGATAACATGAGTTTAGTTATTCAAATACTGTATGCTACCAAAATATTCTGTATTAAAGGGCTGAGGTGTACAACATTACACAGCCTTACCTCTGCTATGGTGATAGAATCTGGATACAATGTGTGAGCCAAATGGTTTGCCAACATGAGATAAATCAAAGCATCTTCGTCAACATGTAGTCCAAAATATTCATTATAGTCACCCGAAAACCCTTGACCTGATTAAAAGGGGGAAAAAAGGAATATGGTATATAAATAAGCAAATCTGAAGTCTATGAAAACATATCTCAGATTGTGAGGAATACGCTACTGTAAGGGAGTATCATGATGTTACCACCAGAAAATGCACTAACTCAATACTGCTTTCCAATACTCAGCAGAAAAATCCTACAAATCAACTTCTGTTTGAAAGAAACAAAACAAAGAACAATTTAAAGATGTAATTTAATTTTAACTAAACTTTATAGCAGTGAAATAAGTAATGTAACTGAAAACAAATGCTTAAAGTCAAAATTCCAATCCATTCCTACCATATCAGAAAAAAGAAAAATAATGATCCCTGAAAGGACCAGGCATGGATAGAGGAGGGGATTAAGGAGGGCCTAACACTCACTACTGGGTCTGGACTGACTGAGGTAGGACTCAGTGCCCCTAAGTGTGGACCCACCAAGACAGGCTCAAGCTGAGAGTCTCAATCCTCTAGTCAGAGGGCTCTGAAGAAGTAAATGGGTCACAAACAAAGCTGAGTCATGAAACGGGGAGAGAAGAGGGGTAGTTGGTAGCAATGGAAAAAGATAAGAGAATTGGGAAAGAAGCTTAATCAGATTCCATTATATATACATATCAAAGAACATATTTAGTTAATAAAAAAGAGTCATAGAAAGGGAGGAGCGATGTTATGAGCAAAGGGGCCAAGACCACGATGGGGAAATCCACAGAAACAGTTGCCAGGAGTTAATGAGATTGACAACTGGGGAACCTGCCTAAGACCAACCTAGACCTACTGAATGCTGGTGACAGCAGTGTGGCTTGGGCAATTGTGGGATCGCTGGCAGTCAAACCAGTATTTATCCCTAGTGTATAAATTGACAATTTGGAGCCTAGTCCCTATGGAGGGATACCTTGCTCAGTCTAGAGACAGGGTAAAAGGCCTTAGTCCTGCCTCAAAGTGATATGACAGACATTGTTGACTCCCCATGGGCGGCCTCACCCTCAGAGAGGTTGCGGGGGTGGGAGGGCTGAGGGATGGATGGGACTGAGAAGAAACAGGGATTTCTATGGTTCAAAAATAATTGAAAAAACAATTAATGCCAATGTTAAGTTCTAGTTGACCCTCTGAGCTAAAACAGAGTAAATATTAAAAGCTCATTGAAACTGAGAACTATTATTTACATTGAAATAGCTGTGATTTGTCCAATACAGAGTTGCAATGATGATGAATAAATTATCACCAGACTTCCTACTGCCTCTTCCAACTGCCTTTTTTTTTTACTCCACGTATGTCTAGAATGATTAAATCATTCACTGTGTGTTCTTTTGATAACTTAGTCCTATTTACAAAAAAAATCAAACCAATATTTAATACCAGTCTTTCCCAAGGTTCCATTTCCCTAAGCATTTTCTTTTGACCCTTGTTTTGTCATGTCCATTTGCTGCCTTGTGGCATTAAAGCATAAGTTAATGTGTAATTATAAAAGGTCATGCCTTGTGTTCTTTCACATATAAGCCTCAATAATAATTATCTGTCAGTTTTCCCACTCTACCAACATCAGCCATCTTTCATTTACAATATGGAATGGACACCTTAAATCACTCAGATAAACTTTTAAAAGTAATATTTATTTTATTGGTATTGCCAGGGTATCTTGAAGATAATCAGATGAGGGCAGAGGGCAATGTCATGTGGTAAACTCTTTTATTCCACTTTACTGATGCAATCATTAGGCTTGCACAGCACATTTTTTATCTGTTGAGCCATCTTGCTGGCCCAAGATAATACTTACATATAGGTATATGGCATATATTCATTATCCCAGCAAATTAATCACATATATGCTATGTGTTCTTAGTGGAGCATATTTGTGAATTAGGGACAGGGGGTGGGGTAGCATAAATTTATCCCAGAATTTACCTTTAATTAAATTCTATAACAGCAATATAGAACAGATAAACACACTGATCATCCTGTTTGTCTTTATCTCCTCACAGACAAAGACAGCTTCTGTCTAAACTCGAGGACAAACAGAGGTGAGGGCAGATGTGTGACATTGCGATTTCCTTTCCACAAGCAGTGGCCATGTCATGATTCAGAGGGAGCAGTAGTGCTCTTCCTCTTCAGCCTCCTCCTTAGAAGAGAGACTGGTCAAGACGATTGTCTACCCAGCGCTCCTCAGCTTTATTTTCAGGTTGGTGGTATGGACCCACATAGTTTCCACTATTTTTATTTTATGGAAAATAGAACTTTTACACACTACATTCTGATTAGGCTATCCATCCTCCCAACTCCTTTGAGATCATCCTCACCTCCTATCCAGATTCATACCCTTTCTTTGCCACCTTGAAAACAAACAGGCATCAAAAGAGTAATAATAAAACAAAAACTAATGTATTCGAATAGGACAAAGCAAATGAACAGAAGAAAAAAGAACAAAGGAAAATCACAAGAAACTCATATAGACACAGACACAGATACAAATTCACCATACACAAGCTCCTCATAGGGTCATCATCATGGGCAACAGGACTTGACCAAAACATTTTTATATAGAATAAAATAAAGACTGGGTATGGAGGCCCACAATCGAAATTCCGTCACTCTGGAGGAAGCTTGCGAGAGAAGAATTAGTAGTTTGATGTTAGTGTAGCCTAACCAGCAAGACTCACTGACAACAAAACACAAAATGAAAGAAAACCAATTATCTCTATGTCATGTGTTTGGGAAATTAAAATTCTGTGTATAATTTTGTGCAACTTTCAAAATGATAGCTTGATTATTTTTTCAATTTAATTTAAATTAAGTAAATGATAGACATATTTTTCTATATGCATAATGTACAAAATATTCTAATTAATCATTTTATATTGTTTAAATGTTTAATATATTCTTTATATATGTAAATATATCAATGTGCTATGGTAAATGGTTCTTTACATTTATTTTTTTAATTCATACATTAAGGATTCATTATTCCTAAGAAGGCATAGAAATGGAAATGTACACAAAAAGGAGTAAACAACGGACAATTAACTGCCAGTGATGGTGATAGCAGTTTCAATAGGAGAACCCCACACCTGGCTACAACTTGACAATTCAAACTAAACTCATCCTTTACATCCATAAAATATCAGGTACCTACCCATCCCATGATGATGATAAAGCATGGATGTAACACCATCAAAACGGAACCCATCAAAGCAGTATTCTTCCAACCACCATCTTATGTTTGACAGAAGGAATCTTAAAACTTCCCAGCTAAAATATTAGAGAAAAACAAAGTTAAGTATAATGCAAACAGTGTTTTCCTTAGTTGTCACATATCACTTGTGTAGAGTATGGGCTAGAATTACTTCTCTGTGTAAAGAAGCATGATAATCAAGAAACATATACAAATGGTAGATAACATCCAGTATGATTTATATAATGAAGCTCATTCTAAAAGGAAAACATTACATTCCCACTAGCCACAGAATCATTCAAAATCTGAGAATAAATAAAAAAGAAAGGAAGAATTATAAAGAAGCCGCCTGTGCTGTCTTGTCCCGTGGTCTACCCCTGTCAACCAGATAGTCAAGTGCAGATAATATAACTAAATATGAAAATGCTATTTATAATTGAATTTTAATCAAGATTGTTCATGACTACATCATAGTAGTGTGAGGAGGTTATTTTCTCTATTAAGAACTTTGTAAATTATAAAATGGAGAAGTGGCTTCAAAGATTATCTTTTTAAAATACTTGACTGAAACTTCGAGCAACTATAATTCCATAGAAGAAATAAATGATAAAAAACTTCCTCAGATGGTAAAAAAATTACATTTACTAGACTGCTCTTGTATAGAAGCAAAAATAAAAGCCTAATCACAAAATCCCCCTCATATTTCATAAAGTATAGCACTCAGAGTCCCACATCCATCAAAACAGAAGGAAAAAAGAACTGTATTACTCAATTAAAAACCCCATGTGAAGCAAGACTATTTGGGACAATGGAAAAGAGGGCAATGTCAATTAGTATTTTCTTCAGATGCACAGCTATGGTTGAATTCTCTATCTTATTACAACTGTAGTTTTAAGACTTTAATAACTCATTTAGCTTAATGACAAAGCTGTAATAGTGTATACAAGTCCTTAACACAGCTCAAGTTTATGTATTTTTAAACCTCCTTCATATTAAAGAACAATCTGACATAAACAGAGATTAAGTTTTCATAATCAACTCGAGAAGTATAACTTTTACCTCTGAGGGAAGATGAATGCTATTGCTAATATCTACTTGAAATAAGCTACCTAACTTTACAACTTAGTGAATGCTTGAAAAATAAATGGAAGGAAAAACTCAGAAACATAAGCAATGAAACCAGAAAGAAATCCTGGAAGTTCAAGATGCATAGCTAAAAAACTTAAAAGGTGTATTTCAGTTGTATTTTATTAAGACATGTTCATTTATTTTGTGAGTATGTAAACATGTGCGAGCTTGGAGTGTGTAAAACAAAGTGGGTGTCGGATATGAATATGAAGTAGAATTCTTGTTGGGTTTTTTTTTTTTTTGAGACCGTGTAGTAGTTTGAATGAGAATGGCCTCCATAGGATCAATTTGAATGCATAGCCTCAGTTGGTCTAAATGTTTATTTAGGAAGGACTAACGAGTGGCCTTCCAGGGAAACTGTGTCATTGGAGCAAGGTTTGTGATTTCAAAACCCACATCTATCCTAGTTAACTCTATCTGCCACCTGCTTGTGATAAAGACGTGCGATGCTTGCCTGCCTCCCCTGTTGGTCATGGACCATAGCACTCTAGAACTTGAGCACCAATTTAAATGCTTTCTTTTATAAGTTGCCTTGGCCATGGTGACTTGTCACAGCAATTGAAAAGTAACTAAGACATAGAGAATATCACACTGAACATGGAAGTTACAACCTAGCCAGCAAGCCCCAGGGATTCCTAACTATACCTACCTTGCAATGGGAGTGCAGACAGATTTTATCAATATTTACCTGAGTGCTAGGGTTGAACAGAGGCCCACATGTTTACTCAGCAAATACATTATTGCCTAAACCATCTCTCTAGCCCCTTAAGCATGATTTAAGAAAGACATTCACACTTTAAAATTAGAACTCAACACAGAGACATGTTACAATTGTACAGTAATCAAATTATTTTATATAGTTGTATAGTGACTTCTTGATATACATTTTTATGCTTTCTTTAACTTAGTAAACTTTAGTTTAGAAATATTTTAGATTTAGAGCAAAACTAGAATGGACTCTTGCAGAGATTGCCTATATACCCTCTTTACCCACATATGTCATAGTTGGTTTAAAAGAAGGTTCAATTCTATATAAAAATTTCAAAAGATCATAATAGGTTACAGTTTTACATGTCATTAATAGCTTGAAAACATGTTTTTCAATATCATACATATTTTTTCAATAATGCTACATAGTTACACATACTCGTAATTGGTTACAAGATTTGTTTATGTGTGTTTGTGTGTGTCTGAGTGTGTGTGTCATGAACACAAAGGATAATAAATGAGTTTAGATCTCTCATAACTGGAGCCTTTATAAGATGTCAGGCTTGCTATGTGGGATGCAGATGCTGCTCATCATGATTGTAGAGCACTCTGAGCCATGTCTCCAGCCCACATGATTTCTCTGAAAAGTAAGCTAAGTGTATATTTATATAAAATATAAACTACAAACCTCCATAGGGTAGAAAGAATATTTGTCTCAAAGACAAATACATAAAAAGCATAAACAAGACAGTATGAACTATCCTTAGGACTTATCTGGCATTCAGAATTCCTTATCTGTCTGGGAGTACAGAGTATTTCATATATTTTTTTAAAAAGTTTAATTCATGCCAGGCGGTGGTGGCACACGCCTTTAATCCCAGCACTAGGGAGGCAGAGACAGGCAGATCTCTGAGTTCGAGGCCAGCCTGGTCTACAAGACCTAGATCCAGGAAAGGAATCAAAAAGCTACAGAGAAACCCTGTCTCGAAAATCCAAAAAAAAGTTTAATTCATGCAGACACAGCAAATGTCTTCTAGATCTTCCTAGTTTTTGAAACTGAACTTTTCTTATGCTAAATATTTCTATATCTTTACATGATTGGCTTATACTAATGAACATGAATTTCACATAATAGAAATGCCACAAACTGAATAATTTCTAGGTAAAAACTGCATTCTAACTTCTGTGAATATAAAAGGGATAATTGATCATGAAATATCATATTTCAGAGACAAAAGGAGGAGGGAAGTGATGTGAATTCATTCGTTGAAAATAAAGTATTTCTCTATGTCATGTTTTGAACCTAGAGGGGCTCCCAGGTGCCCAGGGTGATGTCCCCAGTTAGTTCCTGGGGCAGCTGAGGATAGGAAACCTGAAATGGCCCTATCCTATACCCATACTGATGAATATCTTGCATATCACCATAGAACCTTCATCTGGCGATGGATGGAGATAGAGACAGAGACCCATACTGGAGCACCAGACTGAGCTCCCAAGGTCCCAATGAGGAGCAGAAGGAGGGAGAACATGAGCAAGGAAGTCAGGACCACGAGGGCCGCACCCACCCATTGAGACAGTGGGGATGATCTATTGGAAGCTCATCAAGGCCAGCTGGACTGGGACTGAAAAAGCATGGGATAAAACCGGACTCTCTGAACATGGCGAACAATGAGGGCTGATGAGAAGCCAAGGACAATGGCACGGGGTTTTGATCCTACTTCATGTTCTGGCTTTGTGGGAGCCTAGCCAGTTTGGATGCTCATCTTCCTAGACCAGGATGGAGGCAGGGGGGGGGAGGGGGGGGGCCTTGGACTTTACACAGGGCAGGGAACCCTGACTGCTCTTTGGACTGGAGAGGGAGGGGGAGAGGAGTGGGAGGAGGGTGAGGGAAATGGGAGGCTGGGAGGAGGCGGAAATTTTTTTTTCAATAAAAAATAAATTTAAAAAGAAGTAACCCACTAATTCCTATTACTACAATACTTCATCTATTCTTCTTTTGGTGAAGAAAAGCAATAATTTTTTTTAAAATATATTTTTTATTAAATGTGTTATTTATAATTATTATTATTAAAAATTTCCACCTCTTTCCTTCCTCCCCTATCCCCCCCACTTCCCCTACCCCTCCCTCTCCAGTCCTTTAACATATGAAAAGAAACAACTACATCTGGGTGTGACATGTGCAGAAACACTTTATTAGCATGGATAGGAAAAAAAAAAAACAACCAAAAACACTATCTTGTTATATTCCAAAACTAAGCAAATGACAACTGAGTATCTACTTAGAAAATTCTCAAAAGGTAAATTTTATTCTTTAGGTTTCTAAAGTATTATTAACCTTTAAGCAATGCCAAAAAAAAATTTAAAAAAATAATAGAGATAGCAAAGGAATCATTATGTATCTGAAAATAATAAATCAAATTTTATTGGCTTTAGACAATATCATTATTCTTTAAGATTCAGTAATAAAATAAAATTTTGTATCTCCTACAAAATGACCAAAAATAATGAAGACTCACAGCATGAACAAATAAAACGAACTAACATTGAAAGCTTACTTTTCCTAAGGACATGTAGAAAATAGGCTCAGGAGAGAAATCTCAGACATAAAAATTTAAAGTTAAGAACAGCAAGCAAAAGGCAAAATTTAAAAAAATTAAGTCTCTGGAGAGTACTGAATAGATTGGTTGGTAAAGTGCTTTTGCCATGTAAGCAGGAAGAGTTGGGTTCTATACCAGGACTAATGTAAAACAGACAAGTTCTATGGCACGTGACTGGAATTCTAAAGGATGGGAAGCAATGATAGTGGATTCCTAAGTCTCAACAGTCAGCCAACTTCTCTCTAAATCAAGACCAACAGAACAGTGGCACACCCTGTCTCAAAAAAAAAAAAAAAAAAAAAGATGGAATGCATCTGAGGAGGAACACCTGAGGTGTACTTCACCTCTCTAAATATAAGGACATACACATGTGCAATCATCACACTAGTGAATGCACAGAGAGAGAGATAGACAGACAGACAAATAAGAATGTTATTACATTTCTGTCAAACATGCTCAACTAGATTATTATATTGTTAATCCTAGATTAAGTCTAGATTATTAATTATTAAAACTAGATCATAAGGGACAGTTAATTAGCTTTATATGACTAACACTTTATAAAGAGCTGGCCATTGTTGCATAGAGAAAAAAGAGCAACCAGAGTCAGACAAGCAAAAAAAAAAAAAAAAAGACAAACTCATAATGTTCCATTACTGTGATCCAATGATTTTGTATATTACCTTACTATGACACATGCAGACAATGTAGCTGACTGCAAACTCAGTGGCCTGGTGTTGTGGCATATTTAATTGCACTGTGAACCCCAAGATTGCATTAATTAAATAAATCAAACTTGGGTCAAGAAGAAGAGCCAGGAACTAGTTGACAGGAAGTAGCCACAGGGAGTAAAAGGGAGTCAATAAAATGGAAATAAAATACACAGGAAGTAGTAACGAGGGACTTGGAATTTGGCAGTCTTTTGGTTTGGGATGGCAGAAGAGGATATCTCTTTCTGAGACACTGGCAAGGAGGAAGGTCAGTTGGTTCCTCCAAGGCCTCTCAGCACTTGCACGTTTTCACTCCAGCATGTGACTCCCGAGTCTTTATTGGTAAAATTGTAAGACTGAGATTTAGTTTAAAGCCAACATCCTGTATGTCAGTTAATGAGAAAATTAGAGAACCTCCTAGACAGAGAATCAGAGAAAAAAAAGTTGTCTACAGAACAAGTACAGAAGCACATGTGTTTGCATGGACAAAATGTAGAAGTCAATGTTAAAAAAAAAAAGTGAGATCATGGAGTGTTGCCAGGATGAAGATGTAGCTTTCTTTATGTTTGGCTTTAATATGTAACCATTCAATTTGATGCAGACAATGCACTTGCTTATTACATAAATATATTCTCAGTTAACTGAACTCAAATACAAGAGAATTGATTCTGTCATTCTCAAGGCCAACTGCTAAGCTCAGAGAGTCACTAAGGAACTCAATAAAAGTTTTGGGAAACTGGTACACTTATGACTAACTATGATATTTATGCATAATCATATAATATACAGTCATCAGGGGAATGATTCACAAGGAATCACCCGAGTCAAGTCAATACCAAATCTATGCAGGTTGTGGCAAGGGACTAGTTATCACAGAACATATCACAATCTAGACATTTACAACAAAAGCAGTGTTTCAACATAACCACGTTGCACAATGTATTCACAGGAAGAAAGTGTTACTGTTCCTAGAAGAAGTAAAATGCTTCCTAAATTCACAAGTACCAACCCTTGGCTAGTCTTGGCAGCAGGTGTTTTTCTAGACAACTGTCCTAGTTATATATAACGAAATTTTTTTTTCCTCTACAAAACCAGAAACCACCTTCGATTAAGTAATTACAAAATAATTAGTGTTACTATTCTGGGGTTAAAAAACAAGCATACTTTTAACAACATTTTCTTTTTAAAGCTATGCATACTTCAAGATCAAACAAAGGAAGTTTAGAAATCTAGGTGAAGTCTAATGTCCTGAACTAAATTCTCCTGCATTCACATGGACAGTGAAGACATTAATGTCATCCATGAATTGACCAGTCTGTAGAATCTAAGATCTGGATTTTTAGTGTGCCACTAAAACAAACTTAAGTGAGTATGATATGTCTCAAAATAAAAATTTCCAAAAGATGACTAATACCATATGCTAAAAAATTTTAATTTAGTTACTAGAAATTCTGTGGGGTTTTTTTTGTTTTTTTGTTTTCATTTGTTTGCTTGTCTTGTCTTTGTTTTTCATCTTTATATAAGAGAGAAGAAGGGGAGTCATGATGTAATCTGAACTCTGAACAAATAAGAAATGTCACATAATGTGATCTCTGGCCACTAATGTGAATTCGTTAATATGAATTCAATCTTCTCAACTAAAGGGTTGGTGTGGGAGAAGTGTTTGTATTCTGTCAATCACGTTTTAAATAAATGCTGATTGGCCAGGCAGGAAATAAGGTGGGAAAACCAGACAGGAAGTAGAAATGATGTAATGAGAACAGGAGAATTCTGGGAAGGAGGAGGTTGATTCCTTCCACTCCTGCCCAGACCATGGAAGCAGCAGGATGTGATCTGCCCCACTGAAAAAAGGTACTGAGCCACATGGCTAACATAGATCAAAATATGGGTTCATCAAGACGTGGGGGTTAGCCAGTGAGAAGCTAGAGCTAATGAGCCAATCAGCTTTATAACTTATAGAGATCTCTGTGTGATTTTCTATAGGACTAAACAGCTGGGGGGCCGGGTGGGACAGAAACACCAACAAACAAGCCAGGCCCCCTCATGTTACAAATGGTTACCTTGAGTCAAAACATAAAAGAATGTCTGGAAAATTGTATGATAAAAAATTCAGTTGATTTTTTTTCTACCTCAAAATGTCATTAGAAATCTCATAAGGCAGTTGAATCCCATAAAAATATAAAGCAGAATTTATCAAGACAGTATGGTTTTGGAGTGCTACAACATATAAAATCGGTTCATTCATTTTCAGATTATTCTCTTGATATTAGAAATTTGACACTTCCCTAATAAGCCATGGTGGTCTGATCCATTGAGAGATCTAGGTGGTAACATTTACACTGTGATGCCAAAAGTACCTCCGTGACCACCATGAAAATGCTACAAAAGCAACCAAAAACAGTGAATTATCTGCACATGAATTAGGAACAAAGAATACCTTCACTCATTTGAGTTACACACCACAATTTCACCTATATGAAGCATAAACATGGTTTTACCATTTTAAAAATATTTACCTTAAAAATCTAAAGAAAACCCATACAGTAACATAGCTGACATGCTTGTTAATCATAAGCTACTAAAATTTTAAATCATAGGTGTCTTATATTTAAACTGAATACATAGACGACGATACATACATTTAAGAATCCTTAGCAATCAAAATAATCAGGATCATAATTAGATTAAATGATTGAAATAGTCAGTTTCTAATCAAGTAACGAGATTTATTAAGGAAATTCTTGTCATGCACAGATAATTCCAATATTAAGATTTTTCCAAAATATCTGCAAACTCAAAATTGTTGATTGTCTCTCAGTCTGCCAATAAACTTTGTAATGAAATAAAACACGGCCAAATTTTCTTGGCAAGCAAGTGTAATCAGATATAATGACATTTATCTAATGAAATCACATTTTGTAATTCAAATCTATTTGCCTAATGTTCTATTTATTTGTGGTCCAGAATAATGTCTAAAATTTTCAAAATAAGCAACTTGGGTCAACAGATGTTACTAAACGTGCTAATGTTATATACTAATAAATATAAACAGTGGCTGGATCACAAAAACACCAAAAGAAATAGCACATTCCTCTTAGCTGTTCTTCAGGCCATGTGGTTGAACAGCTATTAAAGAATAAATCATCAGAGTAATGGACTGAGCTCGCAAGGTCCAGTTGAAAGGCAGAACGAGGGAGAAGACGAGCAAAGAAGTCAGGACCGCAAGGGCTTGGTCCACCAACTGAGGCAGTGTACCTGTTCTAATGGGAGCTCAACAAATCCAACTGGGTTGGGTCTGAACGAGCATATGATCAAACCGGAGTCTCTGATTGTGGCTGACAATGGGGGCTGACTGAGAAGCCATTGATACAGGCACTGGGACTTGTTTTTACGGCATGTTCTGGCTTTTTGGGACCCTAGTCTATATGGATGCACAGCTCCCTAGGCCTGGATGAGGTGGGGAGGGCCTTGGACTTCCCACAGGGAAGGGTTCCCTGCCCTCTCTCAAGCAGGGTGGGAGAGGAAGGAGGGGGTGTGTGGGAGCGGGAGGGAATTCGAAGGAGGGAAGGAAGTGTAAATAACTGAATAGAAAAATAAAAAAAGAATAAATCATAAATGCATGAAGCAAAATCCTTGATGTTCACATTTGTATTTCAACTGAGGCAACCATGAAGGTTTGAGGAAAGTTTTCATGGGATCATTTCTCTTTTTTTTTTTTTGGTAGATATATATTATTATTTTGGAATTTGATATATGCAAACAGCATTAATAATATTTATAGAATTTTCACCCATGTAATGTCTATCAGATTCAACACTCACCCTCCAACCTTTCTCAACTTCCTGTTTTTAAGTATCTAAACCATACCACTTTTTAATTAAGTGAATACATTGATGCATTTTTGCTTACGTTTTAAACTATAAATTTTGCCAACTAAGAGAAAAGCATGACTTGATTATAATGTGTTAATATATATGCAATACTAAAACTGTATAGTATACACTTTCAAAAATAAGCAGCTATACTAAATGAGCAGTGAATATTTCTATCTTCAATTTATTATCTGTGCGTCTTTATATGATATAAGCTACCATAGTACTTGGTATGAATGAAAATTGATAATTTAAATTAATTATTTTTTTTAAAAACCTTTCTCTTTTTACCTAGGTTATAAATAGCTTATAATACATTGCATCAAAATTGTTCTTACTTGAGTGATCTGAAGGTACTCTCTTTTTGTTTGCCAGTTGTGAAGACAGGTTTCTACTATACATGCCTGGCTGACCTGAAGCTTGCTATACAGACAAGGCTAAACTTGAGTTCACAGAGATCTGCCTATCTCTATCTCCCTATTGCTGGACTTAATCAGATACCTTAACAAATAAATAAACAATATAGACTTACACAGTGTTAAGCTTGTATCCTAAATGTTTCCATTTAAACCTATCTTAAAAATACTCAAAATTTTTCAAGTCCTACTTTTCTATGATTTGGCATGTATTACTCTCTGCAGAAGGAAGATTTTATAAAAGCAAACTTTTAGGAGAGTGCTACTGTCTAAGTGTGTAAGTGTGAATATGCTTGTGTATCCACATACATGTTGTATGCTTGTGTATACACATACATGTTGTATGCACATACATGTTGTATGCTTGTGTATGCATACATGTTGTATGCACATACATGTTGTATGCTTGTGTATGCACATACATGTTGTATGCACATACATGTTGTATGCCTGCGTATACGCATACATGTTGTATGCACATGCATGTTATATGCTTGTGTATGCACATACACGTTGTATACACATACGTGTTGTATGCTTGTGTATACACATACATGTTGTATGCACATACATGTTATATGCTTGTGTATGCACATACATGTTGTATGCACATGCATGCTGTATGCTTGTGTATACACATACATGTTGTATACACATACAAGTATGCTTGTGTATACACATACATGTTGTATAAACATGCATGTTGTATGCTTGTGTATACACATGCATGTTGTATGGTTGTGTATACACATACATGTTGTATGCTTGTGTATACACATACATGTTGTGTGTGTATGCACATACATGTTGCATGCACATACATGTCGTATACACATGCATGTTTTATGCTTGTGTATACACATACATGTTGTATGCTTGTGTGTACACATATATGTTGTATACACATGCATGTTGTATGCTTGTGTGTACACATACATGTTGTATGCTTGTGTATACACATGCATGTTGTATACACACATGTTGTATGCTTGTGTATACACATACATGATGTGTGCTTGTGTATGCACATACATGTTGTATACACACATGTTGTATGCTTGTGTATGCACATATATGTTGTATGCTTGTGTATACACATACATGTTGTATGCACATATGAACTTATAGTAAAAGTTGCAATGGGGTGACATGGGCAGGATAACAAAAGTTAGTTGCCTGATAGAAGGATGCATTGTGAATCAACAAACTATGCACTCTGTTAATAAAAGCCCAGAGTTATAAAGTAATTAGTACATTTTTTAAAACGTGTTAATACTGATTCCTGGCATTTGTATTCCTAACAAAGTTTGCTGACCAAGGTAATTTTCAACACATCTTTGTCTCTAAAACAGACTTGAAGAGACTAGGTGGATGGCTTAGGTGGTAAAGTGCTCACTGAGCAGGCATGAGGTCCTAAGTTGTGATGCCGAGCACCCATTTAGAGAGCTAGGCACAAAGGCACACAGGTAAAACATGAGCACTGAAAAGGTAGAGGCAGAAGGGTCCCCGGGGCTTACTGAACAGTCTAGCTGAGTAGGCAATCTCCAGGTTCAGTGAGAGAACTTGCCTCAAAAACAAGGAAGTGGGTTGTGGAACACAGTGACTCTATTTTATTTCCATCTTGACTCAAGGTTAGAGAGTTCAAGTTTGACAAGACCAAATAAGATTTTGACAAGGTGGTGGTGGTGCATGTCTTTAATCCCAGCATTTGGGAGGCAGAGGGAGGAGGATCTCTGTGAGTTTGAGGCCAGCCTGGCCTACAAGAGCTAGTTCCAGGACAGGCTAGAGAAACCCTATCTCAAAACCGCCCCTGCAAAAAATGTTTAACCAAGGATGTGGTTACCAGCTGTTTTAAGTCTTAAGGAGGTAATTACCATTGTTTGTTTTTTTATCATTGTAGGGAGGACGTTTGCCCTTCCCTTTTGCTTTGGGTATATAAGAGCTATCAGAAATAAATTCAAGGCTGTTGCAGTAATCACTGAAAGCCCTCCTGGTTGTATTCTTCTGTGTCCTGCCTATTTCTTTCCTCAATCCTCACTCCCCTTTTCAGGCACATACGAACAGGTAGGCCTGTCCTGACTGTGGGCAATTCAGAAAGACACGGAAAAAATCTCGCACTACCCCATGGTCTTTACATGCATGTATACACACAAGCTCACACCTATAAACACACTCACACATAACTTCACACACACACACACACACACACACACACACACACACACACACATTGACATCTTGGAAAAACTTCGTCACCATCTTCTGCCAAGCATGCCAAGCTAAGCTTCTATATTTTATTAATGTCCTAATGCTTAACCAGACACAGCTGAAGTAATCTGTGGTATTTCACAGAAGTCATCCTAACAAAACATTGTTCTTCTTGGCATGAATTAATGTACATTAGGTAGCCACGTAAAGGTAACAGGAAAACATATGTTTTCCAAGCATGACTAAAACCCTCACCTTAGTTACACAATTAAGATGACTAGTACTTCATATAAAAAAAAATGACAGTACTGTGATTGCATATGCAGCAAGACAAATATGTTTTACCTAATAATTAACCTTTATGAGCTTACTTTGAAGTTAAATGTTGGGAAAAACTTACTAATCAAATATATTTTAACTTTTTCATTCCGATTTACATCTAATAAGAGTAGCTTATTATAATATTTACCTTTTAGAAAATTCTCAACTTGGTAATTCCTCATTGTCTTATTTAATCATAATTAAATATATAATGATTATTAACTACCATTTCAAAGATGGCTTAACAGATACATGGATAAAATTAGCATGCGTCCATAAGACATAAGCTCTCTCTCTCCAGCGGATATTCTCCGAAACCCTCACTGGACATGGCAGTTTTCTCTTTTCTTTCTTGATATATTCTTTTTTATGTTTGAATCCATTGAGTGTGTGTGTGTGTGTGTGTGTGTGTGTGTGTCTGTGTGTCTGTGTGTGTGTGCTACAAAAACATACATACAGAGTTGTAAAAAAAAAGATATCTGGTACCCTACCTTGATGTGTTTCATGAAAAAGTTATGACTTATTGTCCTTAATGAAAATAATCCAATAGTTCTAATACACAAAGATTGCTGAATTAAGAGTAAAAGCTTAATTCTAGCAAATTTTAATAAAGTTCAATTAACAAATAACCTTTCTAAACCTAAGAGTAATGATTTTTGCAGGAAGGTATGGAGTTTGTTTCTCTATAATTTTATAAATTCTCATGAAGCTAAACTGAAACTGAAAGGAAAATTCAAGATCAGGATATTGGAGTTTCAGAATATGGACTAAATAATTTGAATTTATGTACATTTATAGAATTTAGAACAAAAATATTATCACATAAAAGCCAAATATCAGGATCATCTTCCATGTTTCTCCTATTATAACTCTAATCATCCTTGAATACCCAAGATAAAGTATTTTCACAATTCTGTGCATCATGCCCCTGCCAGGCAACATTGATGTCAGTGAGTACCAGATCCCTCACCCGTGAATGCCTTGTGAGGAGAAACATTTGTTCCACTTTTATATTAAACTAAACCCAACTGTTCTGCCATAAATTAACTCATGTACTTATAAATTAATGCACATAAAAATTATTTAAACATAGATGCTGAATAAAAGCTTTTTGAAAACAATACCTTGTCTCAGAAACAGTACATTAAAAAAAACAAGCTAATATTATTTTACAGACACATACATAGAAAAAAGGAAATTAAATACAACAAAACTCCTTGGCTCCTGAAAAAATTCAAACATGAATAATAAGTATTCGATAAAGGGAAAGCTACGAAAGTGTCTCTGGTTAACTGATGTAGAATTTAAACTTACATCATGAAGAAAACTGAGTAAGAAATTAGTTAGAAAATTGAGTAAAAATTTATCTTCTTTTCTATAATTCCTCTTTAGGAATCTTTAACAACAAATTTACTACTAGCAAAATCACTATATTTTTTGCTAATCTTATTTTCTCATTACTGTATTCTTTTTTTTTATTAGAAGTTTAAACACACATAGGCATTCAGGCAAATATACATTAAAAAAACAGAGTAGTATTATCTGGGCCCAGTAAAAGTTCACGTTGACCTGCATGTAGAGCCTACATTGGAATAAGAAGGCTTATGATTAAATATTAAACATTTCCCCAAATGTTGCATCAGTCTCCAGTGAGGACAACTAAAGAAAGGAACCATGAGACATCTGTATCCTTGAGGAATCTTCAGCTTCTTTTTGTTTGTTTCATTTATAAATTTTGCATTTGCACATTGCAGCTTAGAATTTCAAAGAGTTCTGCAATGATTAATTGAACAAATCATCCATACTGATCAAATATAATGAAGAACTTTTACATACATATGGTTTATTTATCAAGGACAGAAACACGGGGAAAACAGAACTTCCAGCATCCTGGAATTACATTAATGTGAGGATGGATAAGTATTGACCAAACAAATACTACATTTAAAAATAAAGCCGTGAAGCCGGGGTTCTCTATTCCATGAAAATGTGAAAATATAAAGAATCAAGGTGTACTTGTTAAAAGTTAATTTTATCTGGTGATATAAAATTAAAACAGTGATATATAATAAATGCTTACTAAATGCTACAGTTTGTAATGAGTATTTTGCATGATTAATTATATAATTCCCACAGCAACTATCAGAAGCACAAATCATGACAAGGGTCAGTAAACTTCTCTTGTAGAGGCAGTAAATAAACATCCTAGGCATTGTGGGCCATTGGAGGTCTTGACTTATGATACAACGACTCAGTTCTGTTGTTGTCAAGTAAAGGAGGTCACAGTCAACATGTAAAGTACCAAGTATTGCTGAATTTCAAAACAAAATTATTTATAAAAACAAGCAACAGCCAGACTTGGCCCAGAGGCTATATAATTTGCTCTCCAGGCATTACCAATTTATGGATTATACCAGTACCAATATTTAGTTTTCACATGGCAACATATCTAGATAATGATGAAATCAGAATTTAAGCTCAAATCTATTATCATACAAGACAGCAACTGAAAAATTCAAATCTAGTCAGGAAGAAGAGATTTTTATAGTAAAACATGCACAGACATATTCTGGAATAAAAATGAGCTATTTATAATTAATAAATCGATACATTATAAACATTATGGTACTAGAAACAGCCCTAACAAGAGAAGGTTACATTCTTCAGTATCGTGAGTAAATGCAGAAAACTTCAGAAACCCACTTTCTTTAAGGACTTAGTTTCTTAGAGCTCCGTTGCATAGGAAATGTGTGTGTTTATGTGTATGTATATATGTGTGTGTGAAATATATATATACATATATATTATAATATATATTGTACCAAAGTGACACACATGATATTACATATCATCATTTGTATCAGGTATTTTTCTACTATCATGACCACAATAACCTAGAGAATGTTAGAGAATAGATGGTTCATTTTGGACTTATGAATCCAAATGGGAAGAATCCATTTCTGTCACAGTATGAAAGCGTGATAGTAACCACCACCATGGGTGTCAAGGACATTTGAAAGAGCAAACAGGAAACAGAAAGAACACACTGGAAAAACTTCACAGTTTTGAAACATCAAAGCTCACCAGACAGATTTCCCTAGACAGGCCACACCTCCTAAACCTACTCAAACAATATCATCAGCTATGGACCACGTATTCAGATGACTGGAAATAAGACGGATAGATCATCAAAACAGCATATCATCTATGCCCTCGCGCTTTGCAAATGTGCAGTGTATGTCCAGGTTGAGAATAATGGTCTGTACCTGGTCCATGACTTGCTTTGGTAGAGCATACTTGTCGCAATAAAGAAAGTCACATATCCCTTGCAATAAACTACAATTAACAGGCTTGTAACAGGATCCATGTTGATATGGTTTCCATACTTGGACATTATCTTACCCACTAAGCACTAGCCCAGTTGTCTGCTTTCAGTGTCTGAAGCATAATTGAGCTCCTCTCATCTACAGATATTTATCCAGCTATTACTTTGGCTAGAAATCTCTATATTTATGACAGAGTCCCACTCTAATGTCAATCATATTTCTTGCTACCCATATCTATGTGCACCTATTTATTATTAACTACAAGCTCTTGCTTACGATTCATCACTCATGTGACGCATTAGCTATTTTCTGTTTAGCAACCCGTTCCCTTCTATAAAGGAATCATGCATTACACAACCAGTTTTTAAAACTGATTTATTATAGATCTTCTTTCAAGTAACACATCTCTGCTACCATCAGAGACTTTGCATTTTGTTCATGGCTGTTCAATCCCCAAAGACAGCAGAGTACCTGTTACTTAGACAGTATAGGAAATACCTGTAAAATGAAGAAATGACCAGAGACACAGAACAAGAAATCACATCTCTTCCATTACCATTATAAAATTCTATGCCACACTGTCCTTTCTGGATGAATGTCTTTCAGTTTGGAGAACTGTGTGCATGAACACAAATACACACACGCTCACACACACACATGCATGTATAAATACACACACGCTCACACACACATGCATGTATAAATACACACACGCTCACACACATGCATGTACAAATAAACACACGCTCACACACACATGCATGTACAAATACACACACGCTCACACACACATGCATACATAAATACACACACGCTCACACACACATGCATGTATAAATACACACACACCCACACACATGCATGTATAAATACACACACGCTCACACACACATGCATGTATAAATACACACACACTCACACACACATGCATGTATAAATACACACACGCTCACACACACACATGCATGTATAAATAAGAAAAGAAAAAGACGAAAATAAAAGCTGTTCATACATTGAAGACATACTTGAAATTCATAGTTCCTTCATATTTTATTCAAAATGAAAGAAGCCTAGTTTTTTTTTGCTTGTTTTTTCCTTTTGTATTTAGATCATTATGATCTATTGTTATCCAAATGTGGAGAAATGTTATTTTGCCTCTGAGTACGATGGCATTTAAACACTATTGTAATGCATACTACTATTTTATTCACTTTTCCTTCATTTTCATATTTTAACTTAATTATTTAAGCAAGTATTTTAATTTTTAGCTTACTTGAGAAAAGAAAGCTTGTTCATAGAAGCTGGTTTTTCAAAATGTATGCTCAGCTTAAAAATCATATCCATCTAATTAATTTTTTATTGTCTCTTCGATCCCCTTAGACCAAAATCTGTTACTTTTATCAAGTTAATTCTTATCTCTAAAAAATCAGCAAATTCCACAGTGGTTGTTAGATATCAGCATGCCACTACACATACAAGCATCCAGAGGGATTTCTGGTCCAGTCTTCAAATTCTTATAAGAAACCACTGTTTGCAGGAACTGAGAACACTGTGCAAACCTTTTGGCCTCTGGTCCCACAAGCACTGCTTAGGGCTAGGCATGTTTGCCCAAGGGAAAAAAAAGTGTTACAGAATAAACTCCTCCAGTGTTTTTTTTTTTTTTTTTTTTTTTAACTTAAAACTCATAGTAAGGGACACTTTACTTAAGAATATGAATTTTAAATGTTATTATTTGATTAAATCAGGCATTTAAGAGAGCCGCTTACTGAGGGCAGTGAGATGGCTCAGTAGGTCAAGAAACATGCAGCAAATTGTTTGAACCTGAGTTCAAATGCAACCCTCACTGAGGAAGAAAAACCTCACCCCTACAAATGGTCCTCTGATCTCCATATGCCTGTAAAATGGCATCTGACTGGCTCTCCCATCTACAAACCATTGTCATTCTTCCCTTCAGAAACGGTCTCCCACACTACATTTTCAGTATCTGCTGCAAGCTTCCCTAAAGGTCAGCAATTAGTTTTTTAACATTTGCTTTCTTTCACTGACATGATGACCTCTCATTGTGAACACTTCAAACTCCCCCACACCATGAACTCCAAATAGACACCATGAAATAACTGTCAGAATGACACTATGTCTTAACTTGCTAATGGGATTCTCCTCTTTCACTGAAGATGGGATTCTGGGATGAAGAAAGAAGAGGAAACTGCCATTGACAGAGGGCCCAGAATGGATCATGAAGTTATAGCTCACTTTCTCACTACACCATGGCAGGAAGTAGAGGAACACAAGCTTTGCCTCTACCTCTAATTCGGCAGGAAAATTAATTTGAAAAACAAAAACAGGAGAAAATTACACACATTTCAATTTTGCATGAAACAAAAGTCTTCACAATGAAATGAAGATCCACAGTAGCAACCTCTCCATATTCATGAGGGAGGGTTGAAAAGAGTGGCAGCTGTGAAACAGCCTATACAATAAACAGAGAAACAAAGGAAAGTAAAAGTCCTTTCGTGAGTGCATGCAAATATGTCTGGAGGTAGGGGTTCAACTTCATGTGTTCTACCTTTGGCCTTATTCGTGTGTGTGTGTGTGTGTGTGTGTGTGTGTGTACACGTGTGCACATGTGCATGAAGAGACCTGAAGTTGGCATGGGTGTCTTCCTATACTTTTACTTCCTTGAGACAGGATTTCACACTGAACCTAAAAATGATGTAATTAGGCTGGCTGACTGACCATACGCACCCTGGATCCACCTGTCCTTGTCACCTCCAAGGGATAAGACTGCACATTGGTACCATAATACCCTATATGGTTCTATATGGTTTCTAGAATCCAAACATAGGTTCCTTATATTTGTATGACAAGTGCTTTTCTCAACATTTACCGCATAAGTTATTGTCAGTGTGGTAAAATTTACAAAATTCTCCAGCTCCCTCCTCTTGAACTAAAAACAAATCTTTGTTTCTAGTGCAGAGTGAACAATACTCAATTGAAAGCTCTATCTTGAAAAGAATCAGAGGGCCTATCTTGTTATTTTCCAAAGTATTCTTAAGTATGAAGCCATCATATGCCAAGACGGAATATTACGTGTTGATGTGACTTTAACAGAGTCACATTATCTAATCATAGAAAAAAAAAAGCTAGGACAAGAGATTTTATGTAAACAAGAGACACTGTCTACCCCAAATCACTGGATGGACAATGGAATGTTGGGGACAATGGCCCACTTCTATCTGACTCACACTTATAAACTTTGCGTAGCCTCAGACAGAAATTTAAGAAGATTATAACTTGCATGTTCCTGGAGCCTTAATTTTTAAAATTTATGTACTAATGGTTTCTTTCATTTGTTCTTGAACTTTCATGAAGAAAATTGAGCTCTTTTTTTTTTTTTTTGGTTTTTCGAGACAGGGTTTCTCTGTGGTTTTGGAGCCTGTCCTGGAACTAGCTCTTGTAGACCAGGCTGGTCTCGAACTCACAGAGATCCACCTGCCTCTGCCTCCCGAGTGCTGGGATTAAAGGCGTGCGCCACCATCGCCCGGCCGAAAATTGAGCTCTTTATACCACAGGAGACTCCTGAACCTTACAGCAATCTCCCAACTTTGCCTCTCACAGAGCCTTCTCTGGAATGTTTGCTTTTCATTTATAAATTATCTTTATAATCCATCCTTTGTGGACAAGCAGGCCTAGAGTGGTTCAACCTACATAGGAAAAATCAAACTATCGGGATGTATTATCCTAACTATTATAGGCTGTGAACATAGAAATTATTCACAGTAGAACCACAAATACATCATATTTGGCACTTTCAGTTGTCACTAACATAAAAATGTGATTCCGATTCATTCGCAGCCAATTCCATAAGGAATCAATGAGAAGAAAGTGAGAGAAACGGGGCATTAAAATGTTGTTAATGATGCTAATGTGAGAAGATATGGAAACAGGCACAAAAGTAGAAATATTCAGGAAATAATGCCTACACAAAAAAATTAGTAATGTGAAGTATAAACTTCTCCCACAATTGGCTGGTGTTTTTCAGTGACTCTAATGTCATGTGCCACATTTTAGACCTACTGATTTAAGATGTACCTTCTTTTTCCCTGGAGTAATAGCAGTTTCACCCTACAGAAGCAACTCTGGCCACTGAGCTTGTTCTTCCCACATCAACATCCAAGCATATAACACTTTGACCTTTCATTTACTATGCTAATCAACAAATCATTTCAATACCTCTTGTTTTGCAGGACTTGCTAGTCTTTGGTAATAGCTAAAAAAATAAACCAAAGTTTTCCTTTTTAAAGATTAAAAAGAAGAATATCTATTTAATGATAAATACATTCTTGTGAAAAAGTAATGTTTATATATAAAAGGCCTACATTTGTTTTTCATAATTCATAAAAACTTCACAAGGAAAGATAATTCTTTGAAGTTGCATGATCTTATTAAAGCAAGAAAAATGATTTTGATAAACAAGGTTTTATATATTTTTGTAATGTGGCTTTTGAGACAAAAATATGTGGTTGTGGCCCAGGGACCTCAGAAATATTGTCACATCAAAATAATGTCTGAAAACAAAAAGGCACTAGGTCTCTGAAGCTCCACAGCTTGTTGATAACACCGTGATGACAGGAGCTGTATATGAAAAGATTCTCTTCATTTGCTACCACTGTGATCTAAGGCATGGGAAAGGTGATCCAATGGCTTTCAAGTTCAGTATTATAGCTCAGAATCACTGAATCAGGAGCTCTGTCAAGTCCACAATTTAGCTCCTTAAAAACATAAAAGTGGCATGTTTTCCCTTCTCTATCAAGAAACCCCTTAACGGATAGAGGCAAGAAATGTAATCTAGTCACTGTGTCTAGGAATCCAACTTAAATTGAATGATTGATTTAACAATTTCTAAGCATATACTAGCCTTTGAAAAAGTAAAATTACACTTTATATCACTCTCAATGATAATTACACTATATCACTGCTTCTTCCATCCAATTGAAAGAGTGACCTCTTCCATCCAATTGTATAGAAGACAGACCACCAACAAATGTAAGCACACTGCAAGAGCTATCATGCACATGTACTTTAAGTATAAAATAACAAACCCCAGTATGATGATACATTTCTATGCTGGGCAATGACTAAGCAATTCTTAACTCTAATACCGTATGAAAATCAGAATTCACCTGGTATATTGCACACAGTTCAAAATCTGACATTGAAAAGGAAGAGATACATGTTCAAAATTTTTATCAATTACAAATATGTAATGCAACAAGAAAAAAACAATTGAAAATGAAAATTCTCTGGAAATAACATACCCCCCGAAAATAATTCTGAAAAACATACAATAATGGAGGTGATTAGCTCCCTGTTACAAACTTCCACAGGCATCATGCTGACAGATATTCAATGTAAAACTGAACTTTACCATGAAAAAATTTGACCAAATATCGGAAAGGGCTAACTTATGAGATGAGTTTCAGTTACTGAAAATATTCAAGGATAAGGTAAAGTATAGATTATGAAGAGAAAGCTAGACTTAACGATGCCTTTGGGGGCCTTTCAAAGTCTTAAATCTGAACTCTCTAGGATGAGACAATACTTAGACCTATATAGTTTCTCACAGAAAGAACTTGCATGGAGTAAGTATCCGCTGAGGGTGGCAAAAAGACATGGAACAGAGGCATCATTACAAATGCTTTTCGATGCAGAGTTAGCAAATACTGAAATATGTAAAAATCTTGAAAGAAACCTGACTTAACAAAATCAAGACATATGAAAGAAACTGAAAAACTGAATCAATGAAAATAGCATTTTGAGAATAGAAAAATGACTTGCATGATGACTAGGAAAGCAAACATCACTTGTCTTAATGAGATACACTTGCTTAATCTGAACAACAAACACTAGATCAATTTGGACTGGCATGAAATACTACCTCCTAGGACCATATAATTCTGGTTATTTAAATACTGTTAAGTCAGTTATTGAACCCCCCCACCAAAAAAAAATACCCTCTTTGAACTGAAATAGTTACTTCCTTCGTAAACATAATGGTCACAATTACATCTTCAGGGTCCGCCCTTCCTAATCATAGCCAGCATATGTGGTCACTATTGTTTCTTCCATTGTGATAGTTACATGTTGATAGTTCACTATGGCCCTCAATATACTTCTTGGATAATATCAAATAGTTTCATTTATTGTTCTCCTATATATTCTATATCATGAACAAGGTTATGAACAAACTGAGGTTTTGCTAAGTTTACAGAACTCTAAAGTTTTAGTATATATGACAGACACACTTATTCTTGCAGGTGATTTGTGTACAATTTGCCTCAGTTTGGAGCTTATTCATTTTTACCAGAAGTTAGTAAGTCCTTATAATTTTGATAAATAACAATAAATTAATTTATTATAGACTGGGGGCTCTAGACCTGAAGACTTTTTTCTAGTTTTTTTTTTCAATTTTGCATTTTAAAAAGTCAATTCCTGCCTTCTGCTGAGTTAACATGTATAAAAAATGTAAAATTTCAGTGGAGGCTTTTTTGTCTGTAATACTCAACTGCCGAAGCATCTTTTGTGAAATATTCATCGCTCCTCCACTGACACACCATTGTAGTGCAGCCAGATTAGGAAGGCATATTTGAGCATTTCTACTTCTGAGTTCTCTATTCTGTTCCATCAACTTCTGTGACATTATTCACAAGCAGTTTCATTCTTTGTTTCTGATATGTATGTCTTTTATTTCCCCTTTGCTTTATTTCCCTCACTGCACTCCATCACTGTGCTTAGTAAGAAAGGTGGGGATAGACAAATATGCCCTGTTCTCTGTTAGTAGGAAGCATTTAGTTCACAGCCATTATTAGTAAACATTAATGATAGAGGAAGGTCATTGGCTAATAAAAAAACTGCCTTGGCCCATCTGATAGAACAGAATTTAGATAGGCGGAGTAAACAGAACAGAATGCTGGGAGGAAGAGGAAGTGAGCTCAGAAATCATGCAGCTCCTCTCAGAGCCAGACGCGATGAAGCAAGCCGCCAGGTCAGACATGCTGAATCTTTCCCAATAAGACTGGTGCTACACAGATTACTAAAAATGGGTTAGGCAAAATATAAGAATTAGCCCGTAAGAGGCTAGAGCTAGTGGGCCAAGCAGTGTTTAAAAGAATCCAGTTTGTGTGTTGTTATTTCGGGTAAAGCTAGCCAGTGGCTGGGAGCTGGGTGGCAGGAACGCAGCCCACAGCTCCCACTACACATTAATTTTAAAAAATTATGATTCTTATCTTATCCAGCATAGATGCACACCACACACTTAGCTGAGGAGAATTTGGTTGTCATCTTTGGGTGTTTCCCGTTTATAGGCATTGACTGAGCCGTTATGATAAATAGGCACTGAACATAACCAAAAAGTACTTTTCTGCGTCTACTGACATGATTCTCTCTTCAATATCCTGTTGCAATTTTAGGTTATTTTGTCAGATTTGATTGATTTTACATTGAATGTGTCTCACAACTCTGGATAAACTCACTTGGCTACAGTGTACAATTCCATTCAGGTATTCCTGAACCGTACTTTCTAGAGTCTGCTTCAGAATTTTAGGTCTCTACTCATATGTATTCCTCTGCAGTTTTCCATTTATTACTTTACTTATCTAACACTGATTAAGGGCTTCATGAATTATTTGCTTCATGAAATTAAAGGAAAGTGTTCATTCTTTATATACTTGATTTCTGGAATAAGTTTTATCTAATTAGTGACAATTTTTAAAGTATTTTATGAAATTATTCATTAAAATCTATATAGACAGATTTCTTATTTTAGATGCTTTAAAATTATTGCTTATACTTTTGTAGTAGTTGTAGCATATGCAAATTATTTTATATTAAATATTAGGCAGCCTTTTCTTTAAAAAAAATACCTGCTTAATCTAAGAGAGCAAATTTATTCATGTAGAATCATTCTTAGTGTCTTTTAGTAACTCTGTGATGTCAGTAGAATAATATTATCCTAAAACATAAATACAAGGACAACTCTCATACACATATACTCCCTACTTCCACTTCCTTTCCTGCTAAATTACCATTTTCTTTATTTTACTCTATTCAAAAACCAAATGTAACCACATTTTTGATTTTTTGGGACAAGAGTACAGACTACAAATCCTTTTACTTTCCTTCCATCTGAGAATGTCTTAATCTCTCCATTACAGAAAGACATTATCAGTCTTTCCTAATTAAATAGCTGTAGTATCTATTTTATGTGAAAGCATTTTAATATGTAGTAAGTTTTCAGACTTAATATCAACATACATATTGAACTTATTTTACAGTAAGTTCCAACAAACAGCTTTCCAAAAGGATGGCAGTATTGTGTCAAGCCCATGAAAAGGGATGCGTAGAAGTAATCTCTTCACTTAGAGAAAGGAAGAACTGCTTGACCTCAGAAAACCACTACAAATCCACTCCTGAATTTCAAATCATACTAGTGAGAAAGATTTTTCAATGTGTTAATATTTATGCAAGACATAGTGGAATACACTCTGAATATCACAGAAAACTGTCTCTTCCTTTCACAAGCTAAACTAATCCCTTTTATTCCCACTACATTTCACCTTGGCTTTTGGCTTAATTCTTTCTCTCTCACAACTCAGACATTCCGTCACTGTGCATATTCCAGTCTGACTGCCCACTGGACGAAGAAGGAGGACATCACATTAACTACACCTTAATTCACACATGTAGAAATGAAAGAGCTGTCACTTGGTTACATAAACAGTTATCATTTGAGAACAACAGAAATATTACTCTTTTTTTGCTTTAATTTTGTTTTTTGTGAAATTTTGCTATACATTCAGAAACACCTTACCTATTATGCTTTAATATACTTCTGAAATATATAAAATACCTTTTTAAAGATCCTAAAATTATATCAACATGATAAAACACGAACAAAACAAATCACATTTATCATTTTGTCCTCTCATGCAAGGATTAGAAAATTTTCATTTGTCTATTTTTCTGGAGTTGTTTCTTATCTTAGTGAACCAATTAATAATGCTGGAGTAAGAAGAATGCATTGTTATTCTATAAAATACACAACTAGTAACTGATCCTTACTGATGGCTCAGCAATAGCTCACACATATTCTAAAGTGCTCAGTCCACAGAAACTATGTTCTTCATACTATCCAAACCTTTATGAACATGACTCAATGTTTCCTTGAAACTGCATCTGTATACACATCAATACTAGAAGAATGCTCAATCAAGCTTTCTCCTTTAATAAACATATCGGTGCCAAGGCCTTCTGCTATATTAACTTACAATTAAAAAGGACAGACATAGGCCAGGGTGTCTTGCTCTCTCTTAAGATTGGAGGGGGGTGGGGAGCAGGGTATGTGAAGGGTGTGGGAGGGAAGTGAGAGGAGGGGAGGAAGTGGGAATTTGGATTGATATTTTTTTAAGTAATAAAATAAAATAAGAAAAAAGAAAATAGAATAGAGAAATTGAAATTACCATCTACTGATGGAGGAAGGTCATTGGTTAATTATAATAAAGAAACTGCTTAGCCCTCATAGGTTAAAACATAGGTGGGAGGAGTAAACAGAACAGAATGCTGGGAGGAAGAGGAAGTGAGCTCAGAGGCCATGCTCCCTCTCCCAGGCCAGACACAATGAAGCAAGCCACCAGGTCAGACATGCTGAATCTTTCCCGGTAAGGCCGGTGCTACACAGTTTATTATAGATGGGTCGATGGGGATATCAGAATTAGCCAGTAAGGGCTAGAGCTAATGGGCCAAGCAGTGTTTAAATGAATACAGTTTGTGTGTTGTTATTTCGGTGCATAAGCTAGCCAGGCGACCAGGAGCTGGGGCAGCAGGAACACAGCCCGCAGCTCCTACTACAATCTACTAATGGTTCAATAATAGTGTAGTTATCCCTATGAATTGAAATAAACAATTACATCGATTATTTCTGATTTTACGTTTATATTGTGGCATTTTATATTAACATAAATTCTAAATTAAATAATTGTGGCACTTTATATAATGATCCATTAAAAAATGGGATGGTATTTGTAAGTGAAATTTGTAAGTCACACATAGCAAATTCATCATATCAAGGAATCTGGGTAAGAAAACCCAATAAAATTGTGGCTGAATAAGAGATTAAATAAAATCACAAGGCAAATAATAATAAATACAATTACTTAAAATTATCCTCTAGGTTAGAAGCAGTCACATTTAAAAATTCTTTAGGGACTTAATTAAAATACTTTTCAAACATGATCAAGAGAAGTAAATTTGGCTCTGTATGTTTATTTTGACATTTTAAAATGTGTTTTAATTTGAGAAAAGAAAATAACACATTTTATGAAAAATAAAGTCTTTTTCATTATATTCATTTTCTGTAGGTCTCTTGGGGGAAAACCTTTTTCATAGTGAGTAGAAAACATAATATTAAAATGTCATTAACAAGAAACATTCCCCAATTTATGAAATAAATATTGTCATACTGTGAACAAACTGTATTGCAGTCTACAATTGAATATCACTTATTACTTACTATTGATTACTTATATTTAATTTCTTTTTAAATAATAGCTCAATATTTAAATAAAATTAAAACTGAAAAATATGTAGCAATGATTTAACAGACTCTAAATAGTTTGACACCATAGATCTAGAAAATAATTTCAATAATAAATAAAAAAATTGACATCTAGTCTCTCCACATAGATAAATGCCTCACATATTTCTCTAGGGCCTCATTCAGTGGGTGTCTCTGAACCACCCCATCCATATAACCTGTTCAAACTGTCACACATAGGGAGGTCCCACATGAAATATCCTGGCTTTGTCTAGACATCCCTGCCTAGACCAAAACTAATCTCTAAGCTTCTGCCAGAACCCACGGTATGGTGCTTCAATCCATAATCCCCTTGCACACCACATTCAACCTTTAACCCAGCCAGATCTACTCCCACACTCCAGGGTTGGAACAGGAAGCCCATCTGGCTTTCCAGACACATGACTTCATTCCACCCAAGCCATTTGCAGCATCTCTACACAACCTGCAAGAACACCTTCTCTACTGCTCCAATATTCTCTGTCCATATAAGAACAAAATAAGTTCTCCTGCCCCGATCTCATCACAAAAATACAAACAATATTAAATATCACAGGACTACCTTCTCCCCAAAGCCTAGCAGTCCTGTGGGAATGTTTGTCAATGAGATTGACATAAATGAACTCCTGGAAACAAAATTTAAGAGAACAATGGTGAAGTCCATCATAGAATTCAAGGAATTTGAGGAAGACACAACTATTTTTTTTTATATTTCTATTTTATGTGTTCAATCTTCTGTTTTATCTTCAAGTCCTGATAGAGTATTTTCTACTTAATACTTTCTCCATGTAAGATTTTCTTTTGTTTTTTTCTAGCTGAGTTACTGAATTTTCAATTTCATCTGCATTTCAGCTTGGGTCTCTTCAATGTTTCTATCTCCTAATTGAATTTCATGTTTAAATCCTGGGTTTCCTTTTTTGTTTACATAAAATTTTTGTGATTACATGGGCATTACCATGTGTGTTAATTTCTCTTACATTCTAACTCCTTGATTTGATTGACCTCTTTGTGTCTTCTTTAAATTCCTTCCTCTGGGTACAGGAAGTTTTTTTGTTAGTTCTAAATTTCTTATGGACTGAGAATATTTGATCAGGAGAGAGGGTGTGCACATGGGTTGTATATAGATGTTGTACAAACAAATATCCAAACAAATATCAACTATAACACTGATTTGCATATGCCAAATGACTCCATATTCTATTACATAGATACTTGCTTAGCCATGCTCATTGCTGCTCTATTCACAATAGCTAAGAGATGGGGGAAAAACTAAATGTCCTTCAACTCAATAATTGAAAATGAAAATGTGGTACATATATATTATGTCATACTACTCAGATGTTGAGAAAAAGGTGAAACTATGAATTTGAAGTTAAATCAATGGAGCTAAGAACCTAGAGAAGAGCATATTCAGTGAGGTAACACAAACGCAGAAGGACAAAGTCACGTGTTTTCTCTCATGGGAGGCTCTTAACTGTAACAAATCTTCAAATATGAGGATATGACCAGGAGTAACTGTAGAAACCAGAACCAAGTGGAACCATGGCAGGATTATGGGCATGGGCAGGCAACAGAGATAAAAACAGAAGAGAACAAGTGATCTAATCAGAAAAAAAAAATGTGAAGGAGAAGCTCTAACTAGAAAATGGGGAGAGAGATAAATATGAATGGAAGGTGGTAAAAATAATAGTGTGTGTAAAAAAAGCCACAGTGAATCAACAATCTAACTTAAAATTTAAATGCATACAAATTTGTGTATAAATGTACATATATAGTTCAAGTGAAATTTTGTCATCTGCTCTGACAATATTCTTACAAGACTCAAAGACCATCTAACATGAACAAACCAACACCAGGCTTAAGTTCTCTTTTGAGTTATTGGTCAGGGATGTCCAAAAGACTTCCGAAAATTTTACAGACTGTTGCTATTGGTGTTGGTTTCCTACATGAGGTATAAGACAAGTCCCTGTTAATGAAGACGCCAGGCATGCATACCTGAAGCAGGTCCAGAGGCCAACTGTAACTTACATGAATACCTTTTTCCAAGATCTAGCTTTCATATAGCATTCCAAATGAAGGAGGAAACCTCCTCAGTTATGAGACTTATGAACCACAGCAATGACCAGAATTGCACGATAAGCCAAAAGGTACAGTAGTGGTAGAAATACCTTGAAAGTAACTAGCACCAAATTTGACATACAGCTCACTTGATAATCAGGAAACCATACCTGATATTGACGACCAGGGCAAATGAAGCCATAGGTCTTGAAAGAGAACCTACACTACTTGATCAAACCAGAATCAACCCTGCAGCGGTGAGAGATAAGGTGAAGCTTTTCAGATAGTCCTCACTGGTGCAGATTCAAGGACATAAGGGCATATGTGTAAGTACACACTCATTTATTTAATACGAATGTTCAACACTCACACAACCATATCCCCAGGTTTTTCTCCTTTGTTGTTAATGTCCTATTTTAACATTAAACACCTAGAGAAGAACACAATCTTTTCCTATACACCATTTGAGCAACTAGGAGTAACATTTTAGAGACATTTGATGCTGCCTTTGGTATGAAGTTATTGCCATGTCAAACCCTATTTGTAAGTCTTTGGGACCCATATTTTCCTCTGATAGTAAAAAACGACAACAAAACAAACAAACAACAAAGCTATGAAATTATGACAAAATGTACAAGAGGCAAATAACCTGGAGGATAAGAGTGCATACAATAGATGTCAGGTTATCATTTTTATCTGAACTACAAGCATTACTCTGCTTAGAAAACAACTGCCACCGGCTAGAGTTTACCACCAAATGATTTACATTTGTGAGATGCACAGCAAATTTACATTTTTGGAAGCTTAATCTAGCAGTACTAAGGAGACCCAAAGAGAATTCATTCGAAGAAGTATGTTTGATTCAACTGTATTCCAAGCTTAGCTTATAATTAATTATACCTCTTCTGCATCTTTTTAATTATTTAACAGATTAGACCTGAAACTCTATGACGACTTTTGTTGCTTTTTATGAACATTGGGAAAAGTGCGAAACTTTAAGGGACTTGTGAAACAAATGGCCATTCAAATGTTTGCTGAATGACTCCAGGAGTTACTTTTTTCCTGTTTGTCAAGAAGCCATGGGTGGGATTTATGCTAAGTAACAGCTTTGTGTCTCTTTATGTAAGGCAGCTTCAACCACAAAATGCCAACATCAGCAGTTCATCACAGCTTCTCTCTATGATACATTCCCCTTCTCCTATCCTACTGGGACAAAAATGCCATTCACACACCATTAAATACAATTTTCTTGATCCAACTCCCTCAAAGTCATTCAAGAATTCCACCTCATTCCCTTACTGAAACAATTTCCCACTCTCTTCAAGAACAATTCTTCAGACCCCCTCACCTGCAATTCAGATACTTTGGACTTAAGGCTGGTTTTTGTGCATTTTATTAAAAAAAAATAAACAGAGAACACCATTGTCTACCTATATGTATGCCCTAGAGACTAGTCCACATCTCTAAAGTTTCCATCATCTCCCTCTCCTTCCATCCTAGGAACCAAACCTTTAATCACATCAGATGCTGTGGGACATACATATTACACTCAAATCATAGCACTAATTTATTACCTGATGTCAATTTTTTTCCTCCCCTCACATATAATCAATCATTCTACAATATTTTCAAGTCTAACTTCAAAATGTTTTGCATTTTTAATTGAACTCTTATATTAGCTATTGCCAATACACAGACAAACCTAAGACTGCCTTGTCTTAGTTAAAGTTTTTATTGCTTCAAAGAGAAACCATGATCATAGCAACTTAAATAAAGGAAGATATTAATTGGGGTGGCTTACAGTTTCAGAGGTTTAGTTTATTATCATCATGGTAGGACATGGTGGTGTGCAGGCAGTCATGGTGCTAGAGGAGCTGAGACTGGAGAAAGAGCTATGTCTTGATCCCACAGGCAGTGTTCTGAAGCAGTGGACATGGCTGCAGAATATATGAGACCTCAAAGTCCACCTCCACAGTGGCACAGTTACTCCAACAATCTCACACCTACCATTAGTGTCACGACCTTTGGGGGCCATTTCCTTTCAAATGACCACATTGCATTCTCTGGCCCCTAAAGGCTTGTAGCAACATCATAATGCAGACATGCATTTATTCCAAAGTTAAAAGCCTCCACAGTCAATAACAGTCTCAAACTTCTTTAAAAGTGTAAGGTTCCAAATCTCTTCTGAGATTCATGCAAATCTTAACTGCGATCCTCTGAAAAATCAAAATCAAAAAGCAGATCACAAATTTCCAACATATAATAGCTCAAGCTATACATTGATATACATTACCATTCAAAAATATAGTGAAGACAGCATACTAATAAAGTACTGGATCAAAGCAAGGCCAAAAACCAGTTGGGCAAACTCCAGACTCCACATCTCCATTTCTGATGTCAAAGTGCTCTTCAGATCTCCAACTCTTTTCAGTTTTATTGAGTACAAAACACTACTTTCTCTTGGATTTGTTCCACTTCTGCTTAGCAACTTTCCTTGACAGAAACCCCATAACTATAGCATCTCTGACATCTTGGGGTCTCCAGGGCAATCCAGGCTTTACCTTCACAGCATCACCAACTGTTCTCTCGGGCCACTCTGCAGGGGAATCCCTGATGTCTATCTGTCCTCAGCAGCTTCTTTTAGTTATTCCTTGACTCTAAAGCCATAACCAGGAGACCAAAGCTACCAAGTTCTGCTGCTTGCTGGGGCTGGAATATATCCCCTCGTTCACTTACATCTTCACCAGCTTTCAGTTTTCAAAGGTTTCCTTTACTGCCTAAGTTTGTCTTTTCTGGAATTTACTCTGTAGACCAGCTAGGCAGACCTCAAACTCAGAGAACCACTAGCCTCTGCCTCTGAAGGGCTGAGCTTAAAGGCATTCACAACCACACCAAGCTCTAAGATTTCTTTAATTTCCCTTCACAAGTTGGAAATTTAGCTATTTACCACTGCCTTTATCCCATTTCTTAATCTACATATCTCCTTCATCACGGGACTTAACTCCATTCCATTTCCTGGTGCTCCTTTTCTCCTCAAATTGCTCGGCACCTTCTATATTTTTCCTGCTTATTTTACTCCTTTTCATTGCAAATCTTCATTAGAGTTACCAGTAATAGACATATGACAGTCTCTACTAGGCTGTTTTGAGATTTCCCCTGCCAACAGAATTAATCCAGAACTCTTCACTTTAGCCTGAGGCATACTCTTTGGACAAGGGCAAAATGCAGCCACATTCTCCACCAAAAACTTCACATGACCACTCTCTAGGCCACATAATAATATTCTTCTCCTCTGAAACATCTTAATGCAGGCACCCAAAATTCAAATCTTTCTCAGCACCACTGTCTTCCATGTTTTTACTAGTACGGCTCATGTAGCAGTGCTTAATGCATTTCACTGCTTTCCTATCACAAAATACCAACGTCCAGAATCCTTTAAACAAAAACATGGTCCCAGGCCTATCCCAGCAATACCCCACTCCTTGTCACAGTTAGGGTTTCTATTATAGTGAAACTATAACCAGGACCATGGCAACTCTTATAAGGGAAAATATTCAAAGTAGTGGCTTACAGTTTCATCAGAGGTTTTGTCCATTACTAACATGGAACATGGCAGTGTACAGGCAGACATGGTGCTGGAGAAGGAGCTGAGAGAGGAGAAGGAGCTACATCTCAATCCTGCAGGCAAGAGGAAGTGTTCTGAAAACTGTGTGTGGCTTGAGCATATATGAGACCTCAGTGTCTGCCCCCATAGTGACACACTCCCTCCAACAAGGCCACACCTCATAATAGTGCCACTCCCTGAATAGACCATTTTGTTACAAACCACCACACCCCCAAAGTAAAGACAAGTTAATGTCTCTTTAATCTGCTCATATTCTCTACATCTACCGAATAGTCCTCTCCTTCTTAATTTTTTTTTTTTACACAGTAAATAGCAATATCTTTTCAGGAACTGCATAACTTTCAAACATTTAAAAAGCTGCAGGAACACTTTCCCATCAAATAGATAAACAGTGAAAGAGAAGATTACACAAACTCCTTCCAAAAGCCTACAGGGCTTTTTGAACTGACAGCCGACAAGCCCTTTTGCTGGGGAAAAAATCTTTTTGTGTACGGTGAAGGCATGTCACTGGGATTGATCTGATCAAGAGCTGAATGGAGGGTTTCCAGGCACAGAAAATGCTGGAAAGAAGAAGGAAGGAGTCTCAAGGAGTTGGGGAGGGAAAACATGACATGGAGGAGATGAGTTAACAAGCCATGAACCACACGGCAATACGTACATTAATAAAAAATGAGTCAATTTAAGTTATTGGAGCTACTTAGAAATAAGCCTAAGTTATTGCCCAACCTTTTATAATTAATAAGAAACCTCTGTCATTATTGGGCAGCCAACAGTTCTGATGACATATCCACCCACACCCTTTGGCAAAGGGAACTTCTTTCCTTATTCATTCATATCTCTTTGGCCTTTTATAAGCACACACATAAGAAAAAAGAATCTACATTTTATCGAGGTGGACCAGGCAACTACTGTTCTTTGTAGTTCCTCAGTTCTCAGGATTCAGTATTGCACCTCACTTCTCTTGGTCTGGGATAAAACATTGTCTCCCGAGAACTGCACAAGTCAATCATACTAAAATATAATTACTGTGTAACAAAACACCATACACTTTGAGCTGGCTGTCACTGACTTCACATGTTTGTTTTAGTTTTTCTTATGCTTGATAATGAAGTCCTGTTGTGTTGACCAGAATGTTCTCAATCTTGAATTCTCCTGTTCTTGCCACCCAACTGCATTAACTGTAGACATGTACCACCATGCCAAACAACAATTGGCTGTTTTCTAGGTTGTTCTTTGTTTCTTTGTTCCTTGCTAATAATTATCCTTATCTGAAATTTTGTTTCACATTTTCTACTTTCCTCACTTGGACACAGAGATCTGAGGGTGAAGTCTGTTTTGATTCATTTTCTTACATAACTTTATTTTGGAAGTTTTCAGAAATGTATAATAATTATTCTAAATTTCTTAATTAAGGCATCTGCTATACCAGACTTATCTTGAATATATTATTTTCACAAGCTGACTTCTTAAGAATCAACATTAGTTCACAAAGGCACATGATCCTAAGATGCAACTTAAAATAAAGACCACAGAGAATTTTTACATATGTATATTTTCTATCCAATATTCCTTTTTTTAAAAATATTTATTTATTTATTATGTATACAATATTCTGACTGTATGCCTGAAGGCCAGCAGAGGGTGCCAGACCTCTTTACAGATGGTTGTGAGCCACCATGTGGTTGCTGAGAATTGAACTCACGACCTTTGGAAGAGCAGGCAATACTCTTAACCACTGAGCCATCTCTCCAGACCCTCTATCCAATATTCCTTAAACGTCCTACCCTACAGACTCCACTGTTTTAATATACACTATGCTCTGATCTGTCCCCTGTCCCATCCCACAACTGTCACTTTGAAGTTTCCTTACTTGTGAAAGTTCTCCAGATCACTTCTT
The DNA here is from genome assembly GCF_018167655.1 of Microtus oregoni. Lineage (NCBI taxonomy): Eukaryota > Metazoa > Chordata > Mammalia > Rodentia > Cricetidae > Microtus > Microtus oregoni. Next base: position 18,995,596 of record NW_024543089.1, read on the forward strand.
TTGTTCCAGCCATACATCTGCAACTTTTATAATTTTTCTTACAGAGGGATGAATATATATATATATATATATATATATATATATATATATCACATTTTACTTATCAATTAATCAGTTCATAGAATAATGAACAATTCTCTGAATGAATTTGAGGCCTGCTTCACAAGAGGGATTCATACTTGTTACTGTAACCCTTTGAAACACCCATGGATGACAAATCTTGGACCCTATAGGTAGCGATGTCTTGTTTATGTTTTAACAAAGAATGGGTGCCTGAAGATCAGAGTGCAGAGCTAAGTCACTAGGGACCAGGGAGTGGTGGCATACACCTTTAATAACAGGACCCAGGTGACCGAAGCAGAGGGATCTCTGTTAGTCAATGGTCACCCTGGGCTATACAAGATTAAATCTGTCTAAAAGAGAAACAGAGCTTGCACAAAAGTGATCCCAGCAATTGGGATCTCACGCCTTTATTTAGTACTAGCACTAGGGAGGCAGAAACAGGAGTGATATGGCTGAATAGAGAGAGAAATAAAGCAGAAGCAGATGAGCTCCGTCTAGTCTGTGGTTTGGTGGAGACAGATGGGAATCTGGAGACAGGATCACCCCTTCAGTAGGAGCATTGGTAGAGGTAAAAGAAATCTCAAGTGACTGACCTCTCTGCTTCTCTGAACTTCAGCATTCACCCCTACATCTGACTTTATTATTAAGACCAAATAGAATTTGTACTACACTTATGGACAAACTTTCTGCAGCAGTTTAGCTAAATTGTGACAGATCAAACATATTTTTTATATTTATACGCATAGAAAAATGCTTCCCCTAACCTTAATCAAAGAGGTCTCTCTTTGCAATGATTAAAGGGGCATGCGGCGGTGCAGGGCTGCTCACAGTACTGAGAATACGTGATAGTTGAGAGAGTACTAAGTCCCAAACAGAACCATTTATATCATCACCTTTAGCATGTAGGGATCACTGCAGAAGAGGGGACAAAAAGATCATGAAGGGCAGAAGAAAAGTATAGAGGCTATGAATACTGACGTTTGGGCCTGGCAGAGCCAATGTAGTCAGCCATGAGTTCAGTTGCTGTGGCTGCCTACGGTGGGTCTACACAAGACTGGGTCATTAACAGTCAATATAATACAGTCAATTTCACCACAGTGAAAGGGCTGGCTGATGGGGCCTTTCCCCTCCTTGCTAAAATAGTGGCTACTGATAGATTCTTGGAAAGGAACAGTCGTTGCCTTCAGCTGTATATTCACTGAAGCGCCTATCAAACTCCAGTATGTAATTCAAAATCCATAGTAACACAGATGATCCTTGTCAAACTCAGTGGGCCTGAAAAAATGCACACATGCAAATGCGCATGCTCAGAGATTAGAGCAGGAGGGACATTATAGCAATCTGTATGCACTTTACACATGTACACAACTGTCAGAAAACAAATTCAATAAGCATAAAAGTCATAAATGCATATTCACTAAATATTCTAAGGTATTTGAACTATAAAGAAATGTGTAGAAATTTCCATAATTTAGAGATTTCTAAATTTCCCATGGCACTGAACATTCTTCATTGGATACAGGATGATACTCAATGTACTCCTTCTTGGGGAAGCCTTTTATTTATTTAATTTTATTTAATATACATTGGTGTGAGAGTTTCAGATCCTCTGGAATTTTAGTTATAAACAGCTGTGAGCTGTCATGTGGGTGCTGGGAATTGAACCTGGGTCCTCCAGAAGAGCAGCCAGTGCTCTTAGCCAGAGTCATCTTGCCAGTCCATGGGGAAGCATTTTAATAAGCAAATACATAGAACAAGGATCTGTGAGAACCTCAGATACTATTGCTATCAGATAAATGAGAAGAAATACCATTTTCTCGAAATGGAGTGAAATGACTTCAATTACTCAAGAAGTTTTATTACACAGAATAATTTATAATCAGTTGAACATACATTTGAGAGATATTTTCTGATATGTTTCCTAGAGATCATACTACAAGATATCCAAGGCCTGTTGTAGGAAAATATTCTGCCAATAATACTGGGGTACTGGCGTTAGGGTACAGCTTCTTGTCTGTGAACATGATCTTTAAAAAGGAGAGAGACAGAAATCACACACTCTCTTGGGTTGTGAAGATCAGGTCAGGAAGCATGAAGCAGGGTGTGATCAGTCCCCAGCATCTGGGTTCCAGCTCTGTGAGTCTGTTTTCTCCATAGCGCTTTTTTGAGGTGTGTGTGTGTGTGTGTGTGTGTGTGTGTGTGTGTGTTTCTCAAAACAGAGGTCTACACTGTAATTTATGAGAACTGGTGAGTGTAAATGTACCTATGTATTTATTCATTCAACAAATCTGAGTATTAATGAGCTAAGCCCTGTTTGAGTCTGAGAGATAAAGTAGGCACCAAGGCAAATATTGGTATTTGTCTTGCTGAAGGTTATATTCTTGTTTGGTGTACATGAGAAAAGTAAACTAAATGATACTAATGTAATTCAACTATTAATTAAATCTGTATTATGATGTAGAAAAACAAAAAGTAGAGACAGTTATAATAGCAATTAACACAGAATAGTAAAAGAAAATAAAGTTCAGATAGGAGAAATAACTTCAAAATAAAATGAAAAATAATCATAATGTATTTGTGGGTAGAATGAATTAGAGGCATATATTTGAATTCAATAACAATAAAAATGTATAATTATAAGGACATCATAACATGTCTAAGGAAGGAGACTAATTCTTCTTATATGCCAGAAATTGTTTAAAAACATCACAACTTTTAAAGATCTCATAATAGCTCTAGGTAAGTTGTTACGGGAGGTCCTCCCACTCCTCCAGCCTATCGCCGCTGAGATACCAGCCCATTGGGGCATGGTCTCTCTCCCTTTAAAAAAGCGGCCACCTCCCTCTCCTCTCTCTCTTCACTTCCTGCTCCGCCGGCGACTAGACTCCCTTCCTGGTTGCACAGAGGGCTGAAGCTTATCTGTAAGTTTTTTCCCCTTTAAATAAATACCACCCTATTAATCATAATTCCAAACTGGTGTGGCATTGTTTATGACTTACGCCTTCAGTAAGTGGCGCGTTAATCACTGTTTCAAAGAAAAAATTCAAGTAAATAAGAATTCAAGTTACTTCACCATCCCAGGTCACCGAGGAGTCATTCTCCCAGAGACATCTATGACAATTCCACCAGCTGAGATTCAGGTGGTCACTTGCCAGTGTATTCAGCTATTCATAAGCCAACCTGTGTTTTTGCTTGTCTTATCCTGTGTTTTGAGCATCAAATGCATCAGATTTTGATTCCCCGAATATGGGAGCCATGTCTTTTCTAAATTTTAAGGAAACTGAGTCTAGCATAGCACAGAAGGTTCTAACCACTGTAGAGATGAATTCAATCCCAAGGAGGAGGTGAATCAAGTGAAAGAGTACAGACAGGAGATGTGAAATCAATGATGCTATATGGAACTTTGTGGAAGTCCATGTCGAAAGCAAGTGCTCTGGCATATCACAAAATGGGAAGAAAATGTGAGCAAAAACAGAAACTCTCACCAAATGACATGCCAGATAAGTGACGTTTCTTCATTACTGCTAACCTGGTTTCTCTAGGATGCTATCATTTTTATAAAGTTTAAATAAATTATAGGTCTTTAAAATTCATAAAAATCACTTTTTATTATTTATCTATGCTACCCATCGTCTAAATGAAATCCATAACTTTTAAAATATGGATGAGAAAGCACAAATGCAATTAGATTATTTGAAACAGAGTATGTTGCTAAATTATTTATTTCATGTTTAACCAGAATGACTGAATCATTCATTCTAAATCACAGATGTCTGGATCATTTGCCAGAGAAAAGTAGAGTGCCACAACAATTAAATTTATGTGTTTACTGACTGACAAATTGGTGTGTATTATGCTGGCTGTTCTATATAACTGCTGCAGGCTAAGGGTTAATAAATGTCAGTGGACATTTTGTTGAAGTTATATGTTCATCATCAATTTCCTGAGAAATTGAAATTTAGTGTTTCATAAAGCACATACTGTTATGTTTTGAGCTCACTGCTATTAAATTTATTGAAAAATAAAATGGCATTTCATTCAACTAGCTCAATAAATTGATGTGCATTTACCCAATCTAATCAATTACAAAGCCATTATAGAAAAATCTTCAGGGTACTTGCTCAACCGCACTAATGTGTCAAACAACACAATACACACAGGGGTAGTGAGTCCTCAGCAGCAGGTTAGAGTGAGTACTGAAATGCATTCATACATATTTTTAAATTACTCAAAATTGAAATTTAAAGGCTGACACCAATTCCACTACTGCAATCCTTACAAATGCTTAGAACAACTCAGATGTAAGGAATCTATATTTCTACCATAAACAGTTTTATGTTTAAAAACATATGCACACGCATACACACTCATGTGTTCTCATACACACACAGCACTCAGAGGCATGCTCACGCACATGTACGCACACACAAACACACAATTTAGGATGACAATCTAATGTGAACTGAGATATGCTGTGTGAGCAAACAAGCCATACTTCTAAGTCACACTACACCAAAATGTGAAATACCTTTTTTGACTTAATTTAATGAGTTTTATAGAGCTATAAGATTTAAAAAAATGATTTGAATCCCCATAGTTAATGAAGCTAAATATAGTTGCTCTGCTTATTTCACCTTGTATTTATGCATTGCTACGAATTAATGAAATTTTTCCATGTCGGTTGCTGTCCATTTATGCTAAGCAGTGACACACCACTACCTCAGTGGGACCACTGAGTCTGTTTGGCACTTATTTCATGTAAACCTCACATATAATTTGATTGGACTATTTTCCATGCTGGAGACACTATGAGCTTCTCTCACAGTCTTTATAAAAAGAAGGTGTTTGGAGAATGAACTCATTTCCCAGTGCACTATAAGCTTTCAGGAAACTCCCTGAAATCTCTTTCCATAATGTTAACTCCTGAAAAGGATATTTCAAATAAACCTTCAGATATAACCACACAAATTAGGAAAGGATCCCAGAACAAAAGATAAAAGGAGGAACTACTGATCTATCAAATCAATGGAAATAACTGCTAATAACATTTCATCAAATAACAGTAAGCAACTCAGGGACAAATGCTTTAACAGGCTGAGAAACCATACAGCACACAGAAGTGACAGCCCCTCCCTCCAAATGCAGTGTGGGCAACAGCGATCCCAGCAATCAGAAAGACACTATAAGAATCAAGTAGTCTTTTCTCACTAAGGACTTAATTTAAAGGTTATCGTCCAACCTCGCTATTGGGAAAACAAAATATTTTTACTTATAGTGAATGTTTTGACAATACAAGTCATGTGTTCCTTTAAAAATAGAGAAGCATACAGCAGGGCCCTTAATCCAGCACGGTTGTATACTCTTATAAACTCAGTATTTGGAAGACTGAAGGAGAAATCTACCAAAAGTATAAGGGCAACAGAGCTGCATAAGAATGTCGAAGCTACCCTGCCCTATGCGGCAGGATCTTAATTCAAAGAAAATTGCGTCCTAAAAAGACATCTGACATACAATGCAAAGTAAGCAACTAATTCAAAACTGATTAGTAAAATGACGTCGGAACCTGAAAAAAAAATTAAATATAGCACAAGGATGCCTCATTTATTTCACCGTTCAGAATAAATTAGTCTAGAGAAATAAAATCTTTCTAGAAATCTTCATTAAAACTTTATAGTAGATCTAGAGGTGGAGCTCAGTGTCAGAATGCTGGCCTAGCGAGTACAAGGCCCTGGGTTCCGGGATGGGGGAAAAAAAAGCAAGCAAATGCTGACTTTAGATCATTAACATCACACTTAAAGCAATAAACAATCTAACTAAAGGTACTTTTAAATTGCATTTAATTTTTCTTGGCACCTTTTATGATGCAGATTTTGAAGACAATTTTGAGTTTTTTAATGACTAAGGTTCGTTATGATCAATTATTATACGACACTGTGGTATAATGATGCCCAGAGGGACAATTGCAACATGCAGAACTGTTTGCTGCAGTACCTAAGTGGCTCTGCACTGCTGCGCCTTCAGTTCTGGTTTCTGACCTTGATAGGTTTTCTCTTCCCAGTGCTCCCAGAGGTGACAACTCAATACTATTAGCGGTGGACACAATCACTCATTTCAACAACTGATTCTAATTTTATGCACTCACCTAGAATTGCATCACCTGCTTTAAAAGCTAGTATCAGACCGTGATGAACAAAGACCCATTGCCACTGTAGTACACGCTGACACATCTTGAAAACATGCTACTACTTGCATGCATTTCTCTAATTATAATTTCCAGGGCTAAGGCAGCTGGTAAGTCTGGCAATGAAATGGCTTCCACATGATATATTGATTGCAGCAATGAACACTACAACTTAGAATTTAGGATATTTGTGCCAATGAATCTTTACAACCCTATGAAGTGAAGAAATGATCTAATTTTACAAACAAGGAAGGAAGGGAGGGAGGGAGGGAGGGAAGGAGGGAGGGAGGAAGGAAGGAAGGAAGGAAGATTGATTAACCAGGTCTGGTAATAGTGTTATACACTGTCTTCAAATCATTTATAATTAAAAACTTTTTCAACTTAGATGCACAGGATTAAAAGTATCAAGTATGTTAGCTGTAGATATCTTGAATAAAGCTTCCACCTGGCTTTATTCAGCGGTAAAGAAGCAGTTCATTTACTCATCTACTAAAATCAAGCATTACTAAGAGTCTGCCAAGTGATGATGCTCTGTCAGTTTAGTTTTATAATATTCAAAAAAAAAACTGAGGGAGAGTACTAACTACATTTAAGTCATGAATTATTATCAGCTTCACCACATTTGACTCCTTATAATTTAATTGGAAGTCTGATAGAATCATATTATCTTGTGACCCAAAGCACACAATGGAGTCCAAAGATAGGCCCAGTGTGCTGGGAATTTTATCTATTTTACATAAAATTCTTTTGTATGAAATAATGATTTCAAAATGTTGACTGTGTGATATTCAAAACTGGAGCAAGTTACATTTAAAGTGTGTGTTTCTGACTTTCCTTAAGTGAAAGATAAGGCTGCCGTCATGTGCTCTCAGGAAAAACCTGACAGGGGCTAGCTAGCAGCACCGGACTCAAACAAGTTCTGTTTGTTTCAGACTGGCAAAAGACAAGACCTGGCCATGCTCCCACAAGTTACCTGCTTTGTATAGCAAATATCTGAAAGCACAACTCCATATTCCACAGTATTCTGTATTCCTTCTGTTAGACATTTCAAGATGCATTGTTTTTTGTAATTGGAACTAGTGCCTCATAGAACATCAAAATATTATCCTTATGATTGTTTTACACATGAAATCAAGATTCAGGTGGACCATGCTTGGTGGAACCAGGGGGATAAAGATAACAAAACCACCTGCAATCTACCTGACATTATGTTCGCTCTTTAGCAAATTAATTATTTTGATATATTATTACTGTTGCTACTATTACTATTTAAGGGGAAAGTCCCATTTCCTTCTTTTCATTGAATTCAGCAGTAAAGAATAAATGAACCAAAAAAAAAAAAAAAGAGGCTGGTGATATGACTTGGTGGATGAGAAAGTTTGTTCTACAAGAAGAAGAACCTCTATTTGAGTCCCAGCATGCACACCAAAACTGGAGCCTGACTGTACAGCCACTGAATCCCAGCACTAGCAGGCAAGGGAAGGAGAATCTTGACAGCTTCCTAGCCAGTTAGCCAAGCTGAAATAACAAGATCCCAGTTCAATGACAGACTCATCCCAAACCCATAAGAAGGGTGGGAGTGGCATTTGCTTATATATGTTGAAGATGAAGGTTAATAGTTTGGCATCCACTCCTATGTTCATCATGTGTACGCCTGGGCCCATTCACCCATATACTCACATTTGTGAAATACATACACACAAAAGATATCTCTACAAAAATATTCTGAAGTATCACCGCAAAGCATGCAGGTAAAAATCTATGCTAGAGAAACAAACGGGAAAGCAGAGGAAAGGAGAAAAGATTACATCTAACTTAAATGAAACATATTGGACAAACATTATGAACAAACGATTAACCTTCATGTTCAACATGTAGCAGCAAATGCCCTATTGAAATAGAAAAAAACACACATAATTATATGCCCATAATCTCACATAGTATTCATCATAAACAATCAAGATGGAATCAGGAATGATAGGAGACTGGAGGGATGTGTTTATATCAGATTGTCAGGGGCATATGGAAACACCTGATGCCACAAAAATTAAGAAGATGAAATCAACATGATTAGTGCCACATCAGTCCAGATGAGTCTACCTGAACAACTAGCCAGTCTCCTTCACCACTCCATACACAATGTTCAAACCAAGGTTTTGGCTGTTTTGTTACCTACAGCTTTGAAAGAGAATGCTAGCTACAACAGATTCCACACTTGACTAGTGCTTTTCTATGCAGATGTTTAACGGGCTTTCTTAAGCAAACACCTAATTTTTCCAGGTACTTGGAGGAAGAGGCATTTTAATATACAAAAAGGCAATGAAATAAATAAATTGGAATCTACTAGCTTCTCTAACAAACAGTGCAAATTAAAATCAAAATCAGGAATGACTCCAGCCATGGACGATGAGATGACTGGGTGGTGATGGGGAGAGGGAGAACATTAGGGGCACTTGCAAACCAGCCTGGTGACCCAACTGTGATCCTCAGAATACACAAGGTAAAGGGCAGAACCGACTTCCGTAAGCTGTCCTCTCCAAGCCAAGGTTGCCATGAAAGATGAATGTCCACATTCGTACATGTTCCCAGCCAAGAAAATGAATAAAATTCAACACAAAAGCAAATAAATGATTGAAAAAGAAATCCTAAAGTCCATGGGTACCAGCACAGGGTTACTTTAACCTTACAAAATGTATCCAGGAAAGACAGCAGTTAGAGAAAAATATTTCTGGTCACTAACCTAAATTAATGCAGGGGAAAGCCCTCAAAATGAACAATTTCATATTATTTATGAACCTTTTCAAATTTATGAGAAACCTATATTTTCTGAAAATAAGTGGCTCAGTACAACACAGTTTATTTATCTGCACCAAACACTAAGGAAATCATTCAGCTAGAAAACCATGAAATATCTCTTTCGAGCTTCAAAACTGCAACCCAGACTCTAGAAAACAGACATGCTTAAACAAGTTGTTCTGTTACATGCAGATAAAAGGAGAAAAAATTGATTTTTTCTTTAATTTTGACCTGCTTATTTTTTAAAAGGCCATAAAAAACTAGAAATCATTATTATTATGGACTCCATATAACTCCCTGACTTAAATGGATAATCACTTGAATACAGACCCTAAGACCATTTTTACAAGCTTGTGCCTTGCCTTGAGCTGAAAGTAGCTTTTAGGACAGCAAATGGCATTTTAAGTTTAAGACACTGTCCTACTTTATAGTGAGTTTCAATTTGGGAAGGAAATCTTCCAGGTAAGTAAGACCTAAATACTCGGGATGCTCACATGATATCCCTGTGCACCTAAACTGTAGGCATGTGCAGAATAAATGAGACCGATAATACCAGGAACAAAGTTTTTACAAAGACAGTAAAGCCTCACTCCTGTGCTGGGCTCTGCATCAATTGAAACCTTTCTACAGGGCTGAATAATCTCATAAAGCCTGTGAGAGAAGGTATATTTCTTGCTATTCAAACTCAATTCCAGACAGGATAGGTTGATACTGAAACTTCCTTAATCTTTTCCACAAAAAAGATTAGTATGTATGAGTTTTGAAGCTAACTTTACTTTCTTTGAAATAGTAGATTTAACTGTTTTCCTTAATCAAGCTCAAATAAGTTTCTGACATCTCAACAAGGCTAAGTACTAAAAGAAGAGTTAAATAAATTAATAAATGGAAAAATGAATAAATTAAAAAATATACGTGAAGTTTTTAAAAGGTTGTAAGCTTATTTTTATGGGATACTCAATAGTCTCAAAAGCAATTAATAAGTCTTAAAATGAATTTAATATTTTAATTAAAAATAGGCTATGAGTTATTGTTGTATATTTTTAATTGTCTTAGCCTCTTCTTGTTCATTACCTGTTTCCTGAAACTACATTCAAAATTGCCTTATAATAGATCATTATTACTTTTATGACTAGTAAATGGAACAGGTTTTGTCTAAATGAATTAAAAATGTTAAATGTTCTGGTTTATCCCAAGAAATTGAAAGCAAATATTATAAGATTTTTTGGCAATTTTGAAATATACTGAGAAGTCCAATTCTAAAACACATGGAGTATGACAGATGTTACATAAGTCTATCAAGTAAACAAATGAGCCAATTAATAGGTTGATCAAAAAGGCCTAATTATATATGTGTGGATGTATGCATTTGTTATTCCATATTTGATCTATATAAAGTTTTGTTGTGTGCTTTATTAGCTCCTTAGCATGTTCTTCCACATAGCATTAGTAGTATATTAACCATGTTACCTTCACAAACGGTGAAAAGCAAGCCTTTGATTACGGCAATCGAGAAAGATCCTTTGGAACTGGGATGAGGGGAATGGGACTAAACGAAAGCAAGATACCTGTTGCCTGAATGTGGGCGTCTCCAGTCGCCTCTGCCCTATGGCCGGCCTACTTCTTGACCTGCAGGAACCCTGACTGGATAAGTGCATAGTGGCTAAAGTCATGCAGCGCATATCAGGAGGTTACCAGGCTCTAGCTTTTTGCTGTTTGTTCACGGCTTTTATTGTTTAGCTTCTTCAGTGCATATAGTCCATATTCATGTACAATGTATAGGCTGCCACTTTTCATGCCTTCACAATAAGCTGACTTAGTTATATGGACCCACATTTCCTACATTTCATTCTCTAACATTCTCTTTAATCAAATTCTTTCTACTTTCACACAGAGAAAGAATAAATTCCTAGGGAAAATTGTTTTTAAATAAAAGTAAAATACTCATGGTCTATTAGAGATATTATCTTAACACAGGACTTTAATGCTTATCTTTGGCATAGTAAATAGTTTTCTAAACTATATACAGATCTAAATAAGAGGAGAGGGTGAACGGTGGTTACTAAAACCTATGCTGGGCAGTGGTGGTGCACACCTTTAATCTCAGCACTCAGGAGGCAGAGGCAGGTGGATCTCTGTGAGTTCGATGCCAGCCTGGTATACAAGAGTTAGGACCAGGACAGGCTCCAAAGTGACAGAGAAACCTTGTCTCAAAACACCCCCCCACAAAAAAATTAAACATACATAAACCATTAGCCATTTTCTCCAAAATTAGCTTCTTTTTGGACTTGTTGCAGATTTACATTTCCATTTTCTCTATTAGTCAATAGATTCTGTCAGCTAATCATAAGATGAGGCGTTTATATCAATACTTGATATCATACTCATTTTTGTGCAATTCGAAGTTTGACAAAAACTACCCTAAAGAGTTGTGTGTATTCTTGTAATAAAACAAACAGGTCTACGTGTCTTTGACATTTTACACATGTTTTTACTGTTATAAGAACTGTCCTTAAAAATAGCAACACCATTGATAGCTTATGCTGGAGAGGATGTGGAGTAAGTGCAACACTCCTCTACACTGCTGGTGGGAATGCAAAATTGTACAACCACTCTGGAAATCAGGATGGCAGTTTCTCAGAAAACTGGAAATCAACCAACCTCAGGATCCAGTAATACCACTCTCAGGCATATACCCAAAAAGATTCTCAATCATACTACAAGGACATTTGTTCAATTATGTTCATAACAGCATTATTTGTAATAGCTAGAACCTGGGAGCAACCTAGATGCCCTTCAACTGAAAAATGGATAAGGAAAATGTGGCACATTTACATATTGGAGTACTACTCATTGGTACAAAAACAAATGAAAATGACATCTTGAAATTTGCATGCAGATTGATGGAACTAGAAAAAGAGCATACTAAATGAGGTAACTCAGATCCAGAAAGATGAGCATGGTATGTACTCACTCATAAGTGGATACTAGCTGTAAAGCAAAGAATTTTGAGCCTATTTATAGTTCATGATCCTAGAGAAGCTATAAAACAAGGTGAACCCTAAGAAAAACATGCATAGATCCACCTGGAAAAGAGAAAAAGACAAGATCACCTGACAAAATTAATGGCTTTGTGGGTGGGGGAGAAGGGAGGGTTGAAGGGGATGAAGAAGGAAGAAGGGGACTAGGGAGGAGAACATGACAAAACGGGATAGTCGAGATGGAGGAATAACCAAGATGAGAGCAAGGAAACAGATATTTTCATTGATGGAGTAATTATGGGGCTAGCAAGAAACCTGGCACTAGGGAAAAAATCCCCAGATATTAACAAGGATGATCCCACCTAAGACCCTAAGCAATAGAGGGGAGGGTGCCCAAACTGGCCTTGCCCTGTAGTAAAATTGATGAATATCTTAAATGTCACCATAGAACCTTCATCCAGCAACTGACAGAAACAGAGGCAGAGACCCGCAGCGGAGCTCTGGGCCGAGTTCCCAAAGTCCAGCTGAAGAGTGGAAGCAGTGAGCATATGAACGAAGAGGTCAAGACCATGTACACCCACTGAAACAGTCTCCCTGCATTAATGGGAGCTCACCAACTGCAGCCGGACTCGGAAGAAATCAGCCTTAAGTTCCAACAAGACACTCTGAATGTGAGTGACAGCTGTATGGCTGGGCAGACTGTAGGGCCACTGGCTTTGGAACCAGGATTTATCCCTACTGCTTGTACTGGCTGTTTTGGAAGCTATTCTCTTTGAATGCATACCTTGCTCAGCCTAGATAAAGTAGGGAGGGCCTTGGACCTTCCACAAAGCAATGTGCCTTACCTTTTCTGAGGAGTGGATTGGAGGTGGGGTGGGAGAATAGGTGGAGGGCAGGAGGGAGAGGAAACTGAAATTGGTATGTAAAATTAAAAAAGATAGATTGTATTCTTTTTAAAAAATAAAATAAATTTAAAAAAGAGAAAAACAGTTGTTTCAAATTGATTTCACAAATCTATTTTGAAGAGACTACTGGGGTGATTTATTCTATTTTTCTGAAGTTTTTTTGAGATTATAATATAATTAAATCATTTCCCTTTCTTATCTCTGCCCTTCTAACTTTCTTATATTTTCCTCCTTGCTCTCAATGTCATGAAGAAAATCTCAATCAGATGTATTTAAACATGTCCTAATATACATGAATCTCTGATTTAACATAAAATACAAAATTGTTACTTGACCATATGTATTTACTGTGCCATTTTCTGCACAAACTGGGGACACCTAATCTAAAAACTCAAACTGGATATACTTCCTAATTTGACGTCAATATGTTGTCAGGGGTGGAAAACTCAACATCTCATCTTAATATATATGCTACAGTTAATACAAAAACATTGTATAGAGTCACCTTCAGGTTATAGATATATAGGGAACATTAAGTTTGTAAGTTTGTAGTTCCATCTGTATTCTATCAACAAGTATTTTCAGATATTTAAAAATCTTTTAGAGTAAATGAAAAATATTAATGCCCTAATTTTTATAAAGGATATTCTTACTGTGCAAAAAATTTTTACTTAATGAAAAAATACCAAAAATGAGTTCATCAGTATTTTAAATATAATTTTAGACATTTTGTCAATGTCATTGATGCTTAGTTTTTAAATAGATTACTAATTATGTTGGTGTCATATGTTCATTAAGTAATATATCAATGCATAATAACCCTTTACGATTTATCATTAATAACTGATTTAGTCAAAATCTTACAGTACATGTAAAGATAGGCTAAGATTGTATGTAGAATACTTGTATCCACATTTATGTGAGCTTATGCTAGGAATGAAGGATTGGTTTGATATTCAAAGGTAACCAATGTAATTCATCATATTAATAAGTGAAGAAAAAACATGTTTGATTACCATTGACCAACTATGAGACTAAATTTCTTTTGAACAAAAGTCGTTTTCTTCCCTACTAATGTGAAAAAGAGTGTACTTGGTTAACAAAACCCAATTATTATAGTCTATAATTGCATATAGATAGGAACAAAAGAGAAGAAAACTGACTTTCTTTTGCCTCTTCTCAAGGATGCCCAAAAAAACTCAAGATGAAACTGGGATAACCTTAGTAATCACAACACAAAATACAAAATTGATATAATGTAGTTATACCAATTTTACATCAAAGTGGAAATTTAATGAGAAAAAGATCATTGGCTAGACTGTGACATTCACTTTGAGAGTCAGAATCTTTATTTTAAAATTAATATTTAGCAAGAACAGCAGTCATTTGACAATGTGATACAGATAGTTAAAGATGCAATAGTTACTCAACTGCTTCAAATCTTACATTGTTTTATCCAGTGAATTTTTATAATTCCAGAGCAATGTGCAAAAAGAATGCAAAATTGAAGTGGTCAAGTTATACCCATTATTTTTCATTCTGTGTACTCTTGGGACTTATTGGTGACAGATTTACAAAAATGCTCTCTGTACCAACTGAAAAAAGGACAACCCATTCTCTGCTATGAACTGTCAATTGTAATTTAGCAGAGTTAGAAGGCAGATTCACTGACTAGACAGAAAATTAAAACATGGGCAGCTCCTGATTAGAAATTTATTCATAGCAGGTAATAGGACAGTCAGTATCTCTGGCATTACTCAGAGAGAGATTTAATTCTGATAAGTTAGGTGATGGCACTTGAATCAGAGGTTATAAACGGTGACAGGTTGTGACATATAGAGAAGATGAAAATGAGTAACATCACTCCACAGAAGTGATTCAATATAGATGAATTTCTTGAGTAGTCATATAATTATTTTAAAAATCATTTGAAAGTTTTTAAAGAACAAGACTACACTTTAATTGAACCATGCACCACTTATATAGCTATTTGTCAATAGATTATAACATTAATCAACTGATCAAAGGAAAAGAGTGGAAAATAAATTATATTTAAAATATGAAATGGAAATTGTCATTTCTGATTTCATCTGAATAAGGCACAAACTTAAAATTGTAGACAGACTAGTTACCATATGAAGAGAGCAAATGTGAAGTATTGAGGTTTTACACAGCTATATGGATGAGAGCAATATGCACTTAAAGCTTTAAAAAAGCAAGTTATTCATATTTATAAAGAATACATTTTATTTTGGATCTGTATGCTTCTTTTGCATTTTCCAATAGAGAAGTGCATTATTACATTGCCTTTTTAAAGATATAATTCTCTATACTACAGAAACATTGCAGATATAAACAATTTTCCACATGGGCAGGTATCTTAATTACCTCTTTTGAATTTGTGAAGTAGTCTATTAATTGTGATCAAATCTTGTTATAGGTGGAGATTTTATAAAATAGGTTTAAAATCCCCTGGTGCTTTTCCCACTGAATGAAGGGACCACAACCCTCATTCCTTAAATCTGGCAGACCAATCATTCACAGAAGAAGTGATCCTATATTACAGGAGTCAAACTATATGAAACCTTGTTCTGAACATTCTGCCTTTTGGAATTCTTAGAAGGAAGCATAAGTAGTACCTGTAGTGGTCTTCAAGGGGAAAAACTGATGCCAAGGACTCAATGTCATGGCTGATGCATAGCATCAACTGTCAGTGATGGAAGAAAATTATCCTGAAAGTAATTTGTCCACTTATAATGAGGATGTTCCTGAGGGATCTGGGAAGCCAGACCAACACCATGACAGGCTCCTTGTAGCCCTGCAGGTGACTAGGCCTCTGTTTTGGTTTACTGGAACTGAACAAGCAGTTCTTGGAAAGAACATAACAAAGGTGCAACAAATCAGCAGGTGTCCCATAGCCTTCTGCTTTCCCTACCCAACTGCTGTAAAATCCCTAAGCACTAAAACCACCTACCTATGCTATATCAACCCATAAATATAAGCAGAGACTGCACATTAGTTTTCCAGCCATCCAGACCCAAATAATCACACAAAAGCTATATTAATTACAACACTGTTTAGCCAATGGCTTAGCCATATTCCTAGCTAGGGCCTACATCATACATTAACTCATTTCTATTGATCTAAGAATGTGGACTAAAGGTGAAGTTTCAGTGTCTTTCTCCTTCAGCAGCTACACAGCATCTCTTTGACTCTGTCTGCTCTCTCTCTCCGTGTGTGTGTGTGTGTGTGTGTGTGTGTGTGTGTGTGTGCGTGTGTGTGTTCAGATTTCCTGCCTGGCTTTATTCTGTCCTGTCATAGGTCAAAGCAGTTTCTTTATTAATCAATGTTAATAAAACATATTCACAGCAAAAGGGGGAATCCCACATCACATAAACTTTAAGTTTAAACCCACCAATTAGCTCCCAGACTAATGTTTCATCCCTGGAATTCCTGTAATCTTGCTTAAAAGGAACCTGTGAGTTTCTCTTGCCGTCACCATTTTGCCACTTTGTCTGACAGCTTTAACCCTGCATGCTGGAATTTTGGCTCTAGAGAATTAAACAGTCTTGGTGATTACATATGAGGCTGGTGGTCTTTTATAAGGCTTCTCATGGACCCAACAGTTACAGCTGATACAACAAGAAAAGTGTGCTCAAAATAGAAACAGAGTAACAACTTGGTATCTTAGTCACTAATTTTGAAACGGATTCAACAATCTGAAAAATAATGAACCAACAGAGTAGGAATTTACTTGTGAATGCCAAATTTATACAAATGGCTTTATAATAAAGGTAAACTATACAAGTCACAATTAATAATAGACAGCAGAAAATGTTTGTGTAAGCAGTTTCCTCTCTGAATTAAAATTTTCCATCCTGGTGTGGTAATATACACCTTTAATCCCAGCACTTAAAAGACAGAGGCAGACATATGTCTGTGAGTTTGAAGCCAGTCTGTTCTACAGAGTGAGTTCCAGGACAGCAAACAGCAAGTATTGTTACACAGGAAAATCCTGTCTCTAAAAGCAAAACCAAGAAATTCCATCATCATACAAACCTCTTAAGATATATAGGAGAGAAATGGAAAGTGGAACAAAAGGATGTTTCCATACAGGGTGTTTAGAAGGAGGTAAAACTATAGAATATTCTAAGAGGTAGTAAAACCTTTCATATTACAGAGATGGAAATAAGCAACTCAAAATAGTTTCAGGAAGTCACTGAAACTGACAAGGTTCACACGAGCCACCGTCCACAAAAATATAAACAGTGAGAATCACTCTCAGAAAAGCTGAGCAGCTTAGGAGAAGCTCAGAACAAGTAGCCTGAAATAACAGGAATCAGCCAAACCATCAAAAAGACACAAAGACCAACTGGGTTGCCAGGAAAGCATGCTCTCCAACATTGTGTACATTATAGCTGATTAAATTTAAATAGCATAATTTGACAAAAATGTAAAACTATATTTTCAATTGATATCATTCCATATAGATGGTAAGCTAGCTTTTTACAGATCTGTTTCAGGAACAAATAAACTAAGTTTTAGTGTTTAAATGGTTAAAATGAAACAGAGTACGTAAAAAGAAATCTAGCTTGTGTTTAATATGTTAGCTGTAAACAGAGCCATTGAACGTCTATTGATATATGAAGACGTAATGCATGAGTGGCGCACTTAAAACAATATGTATATATTTAACAAAAGATTTTCTATGATTGATCCAACAAGATAAAGCTACCTAATAAATTACTCACATTAAAACTTTTATGTATCAATACTAAAAAAAATATTTTAAATTGCATATTTATAAAGTTGACATTTAATATAATATGCCATAAATGCATTATACGATAGCTAAAATTCCTTACATAAATGTTTAGAAATCAAATCAAAAGCATTAGCTAACGGTAATAGAACACAAATAAATTGATTAATTGAAAATACTTGAAATTAATTTTAAAAACACTAGTTTCATGTTACATGTACTTACCTGGAATAGTTAAATAATCTACTATCCCAAAGATCATGGGTCCCTCTAGGTCCAGAATGAAAATAACAAGAATCGGTCCCATCAAACATGTTCAACCCATCCTCTGAATTTTTTGAAGCATGGCTATGTACCACATCTAAAAGGACTGTGATTCCCATTGAATGTGCTGTGTCAACAAGTTCTTTCAGTTCTTCAGGAGTTCCATAACGACTGATGGGAAAGGACACAGAAAAAAATTACATCACATTGAGAGCAAACAGCAATTGTGCATCAATGCCTATGCCCAGTATGGTATTAGCTATTTTAAATACAAAATTAAAAATATAAGTACGAAAAAATATATACTTGGAAGTGTTATTTTTATATAAAATAAATGAAAAGGACTAAATAAAAATATTAATTAAAAAAAGCTGTTAAATGGAACTCTATGCTAAACAAAATTTGCACTGGGGATACACAAAATAGTAAAACTCTATGTTTTTATCCTTGGGGTTTCTTCTATCAGCAAGCCGAGTTAGTCATGGTCACTGATACTTTCCAGATGTTTGTCCTTCTGCCTGCATACAACCAACCAAGGAAGACGTCCTTAGAATACTTCTTTCATCGAAGTACTCAGAGCTGTCCATTCTCCCTTGTTCCTAAACCACAGAATTTTTCTGGAATTAGTGGGCCAAGAAAATGTGCCATGTTTCATAGTTCACACATGTAGAAGAGATGGTTATCTTATATATAGTCTTACTCTCCCTGCAGAAGAAAACAAAAATCACTACCATGTTAAGTGGCAGATTGCTAAGATAGAAAAGGAATATTATAATGCCAGATTCTGGCTCGAAGAATTAGAATATTAGAGTATCACTTATTGAATTATTAAATATGATGGAGAAGGAGGATGGTGGACATAATGAGGTAATGTGTAACATATTAAAGATATGTACTGGACACATAGAGAACACAATGTATAAAGATTAGAAACAAAGTTTACATAGAAACTGTACTAAAGGGGAAGGAATGGATGGAAACAAAACAAAATAGAACTAGAAAGTTTCATCTTAAGTAGAAAGATGAAAAGAGCAGAAGGAAGAAGTGAAAAAAATACCAAAAAAAGTGAGGTGAGAGACACTACAGCAGGATATTATGTTCTGGAATTAAAGAGAAGAATAAAAATCTTCCAGGGAGGTAAAGGAACGTGACTGTGTTAAGTGATTCTGACAGTTTGAGTTAACCAAGAAAAGCCACTGTACTCCAGGGATGAAGGTCACCAGAAGCATTAACAAATACACTTCTTAGTACAGAGATAGGCAGCTTCTTGAATGGGGCTAGGAAACCAGTTGAAAGCACTACATACTGTATATAAACAAAGAGAACTACAGGGAGATGTAAGGAAATTAGTTAGTATCTTCTTCTAGACTATTATATGCTTTAAGCCCACTTCTAACCTTCTTCAGCTGTCACTGACAGTGTCAATCCACTTCAAATATCACATGAGATTTAATCTATAGTCAATTTTGCAGCATTATAAAAGCAATTTGTTGTTAGTGCTGATTAGCCATAGAAACCACTACATGTATGGGTACTAAATTAGTGTCTATTTCCCATACTGTAAACTAATAAGGCAGAATTGATGTTGGGTTTGTTCAACTTGTGGTAATCAAGGCACACAGGACCATTTGGGTTGTCTTTCTCTCCAAACAGCCATATTCTGGTAGATTTAAGTCTGAGTTAAGAATTGTATCTGTGCAGTATAGATCCTCCCACATGTTCCCGCCTGACACCAATCTCTTCCTATAAAAAGACAGGAGTTTGATCAGTACAGGCTTGCATAGGACACAGTTTCTGACTAAGCATGTGCCTATAAAGGTATAAGTGTCAGTGAGTAAGTAGACATTTATCGCTGATATCATTCCAGGAACCTGTCATTAAATCTGGCTCAATCAATGCTACATCTTTCTGATGAAAGTCAATGACCTCAGTCAAAGAAAACCTTCATCTTCTATTAACCATAACTGTAAGTGGGGTTATAAAACAAAATGAAGCTAAATGTTAAAATACAATTTGATTACATTATTTGAAATATACATGAACATTAAATATTCATTTTACCTTGATGCTGCAAAAAAGCTAGTGATTTGGTATCCAAAACTGGCATAGTAAGCATGTTCCATGATCGCCATCAACTGAATGCAGTTGTATCCTATACACACAAAGCCCAAAGAAAGTCAGAACTACTTTCAAAACAGAATGAAAAATTGCGTGTTCTTAAGAAATAACTTTTACAATGAACCTAGAAGCTCTAATCAGCATGTAAATTTCTTCTACTCTGACACAATTTACTTGTCTGACCTTCTAAAACAATTGGACATTTGTCTCTTAGAGCCACATACTGCCTAGTTATTTGAAATGTCTTCATTTTAATATGTGACAAATGATATGCAAATATATACATAATTTTGTGTTAGAATATTAAACATGGAAATCTACATATGCTAAACTTTAGCTTTACTTGTAATATCCATATTGAGGATTATGAGGCTAAATACAAGTAACTGATTGCATAATATGCTTTTTAATTTGCCTCTTTTCATCATGGTTTAGATATTTTACCATATAGCCTAAGAAATATTATCAAATTCATTTTTTCTACAAAGTAAGTATTATGAAGCCAGGAGCAATGTCCCAATGGACTTACTCTAAAATATTTAGTGTGTTTCATGTGCACACACAGACATGGGACAAACCACAGTTTTTCTTTCTTCATCAGAATATGTTTTTTCTCTAGTTGTAAATGTAGTCACTCAAAAGGTAGGGATTGTCCTTTAAATATTCATAATAGCAATGGAACTAGTCACAAGTAAATAATCAGAGAAAAGACAGAACCTCTTGATCTTATACAAAATAAAGAAACAGAAAAACTTTAGGGAAATCAGTTTTTCTTTTCTTACAAGTACAATTTTATCATTTTTCACATATGCTCAGTTTGCTTGGAAACATTTGTGCAACAAACATGCTAAGTATTTGTATTATGTTCCTAATGTCCAATTCATATAAGCTTCAGTTTTATTAAAAAATTTCATAAAATTAGATTCCTTAACAAATCATTTAAATATATAACTGAACTTGGGAGAAAACCAAAACCCATATTAACTTCATTCTCTTCAGTTGCCGTGTGTAGCTCCCCATGACTTAATTTTAGCACATTATACGTTCTGTAACTTTCACAAATACAAATCCAGAAGTAAGAATTTATATACTTAAAGCATTTCTCCCTGATCTCACCTTTGGCATATTGTTGCAAAAGGAAAATGATTTAATTGAAACAGACCTAACAGAAACAAATGTATCAGATGATGGACATTAATTACCATATATCTTAGTGTAAAACTTGGAGTTTTAATTACATCTCCATTATATAATAGGTACTATTCTCATTGAGCTCAACCTTGCATGGCCATTGTTTATTTCTTTTTTCTTTTTTTGTTTTAATTGAAAAAAAAGAGAAAAAAAAAAAACAAGTTTCCACCTCCTCCCAGTCTCCCATTTCCCTCCCCCTCCTCCTACCCTTCTCCCCCTCCTCCCACCCTTCTCCCCCTCCCCTCACTCCTCTCCCCCTCCCTTTCCAGTCCAAAGAGGGCTGATGAGAAGCCAAGGACAATGGCACGGGGTTTTGTTCCTAAGTAATGTGCTGGTTTTGTGGGAGCCTAGCCATTTGGATGTTCACCTTCCTAGAAATGGACGGAGGGGGGAGGACCTAGGACTTACCACAGGGCAGGGAACCCTGACTGCCATTGTTTATTTCAATGGCACTAATCATGTCTCCCTTAGTGTGCTCTCTACCCATGGTGCTAGGCAACCCAAACCATGGTGCAGAGAAGCATCCTGTGCTGCTGAGGCACACATTAAAAGCCAGTTATGAATAATTTAATAGTCTATAATAACGAAAGAACTTCTTCAGTGAGCAAATGTAACATAATACCTATCCACCAATGCTAACAATAAATTTGATTAATTTTAGTTTCTGGAATTGTAGTTCAGTTCACAATCATAGATAATTAGGATCTATACATGGGTGAAAACTTTAACCCTGACTTGCATTTAAATTGTTCCTCTAGTTAAAAACTAAACTCCCTAGCAGAAGTGATATAATTAAATGTACTTTGTTTTCCTCTCCAGCTTCTGCAGAAGACAACAAATATGCTACAGATTATTTTTTAAACTGCATTACCTGTAAGAAGAAAAATAATAATATAACATTTGTTGAAGCATGTAGTCAACCTAATACTATTTATTCTTAGGCTTCTCTGAAGACAGTCATGTCTGATATGTGAATATCTCAATGTGTTTCAAGTGTGGTCCAGAAATGTTTGTGAGAAAAATCATCCAGACATTGCCACTATATAATAACCAACCCAAAATGAGTTCCAGACACCTTACAAATACTAGATTTTTTTTCATAAAATAATAAAATGGACTGGCTATCATCAATGAACACGTCAAATGATAAAGGTTATCTTCTGTAGAAAAGTAATTACACTCGCATATTTATCTACAGTTTGGAAGCCATCAGTTCACATTACTTTAAATTGAAATTGGAATAATATCGTGAATGCTTATGTTCTATCTTATTCCATTTCTCTTTTCTATGCTATCACTATTACAGGGCAATTGGAGAAGCCTAAAATAAAATGCATTTTATTACATATTTAATCTCTTAACACAAAAAAGAGACACTTGTAATTAGCTTTTCTAATAAGAGAACAGTCTCATTAAAATTTTATCTGAATAAAAATCACAATTATTACTTACCAAGGTCTTTGATTCTTGGTAGTACATTGCTTGTAAAATGTTTATAAGAAGCTATTTTTCCTTCATGAGAAGAAATTCCCACATGAGATTCATAAATTCTTAGACTTCTTGGTTTCTTAGGTCTGGAATGCTTCAACTACAGAGTTACAAATGGAATTAAAGCAAGCATTCAGTTGTGACACTAACTAATCAAGTAAGTGAAATAAAATAGTGGCTAAATTCAGTGAAACACTTGTAATTGTTCTCCCCCATCAAAGGCAAAGGCTGCATTCACCATGTTTCTTAATCATATTTAGAACTGTATTAATAACTCAACTTAAAAAAGTCATGAAATAGGCATGCAGCATCAATATTGGAGAGATTTTTTTTTCATTTTTAAATCTAAGCCATGGAAAAATATGGAGCTTTAATTGGCATATATAATGTATTTATTTAATACATATCACTCATTAGCAAGATTAAGTAATATAAATGACTGAAAAATTAGTTCTAAAATGCACATATCACATGTGGAACAAAATCATAACCCCTAAATATAGTAGTTTGCCATTTCACCGTCCTTTTCAAAACTATACATATCCATCTTCACATACTAAATTTTTAAGACTTTGTACATTTGAAATTGTAACCTAAAATATTAATATTCCTTTTTGATAAGTATATAGAAATTTTCTGTTTTTTACTAACTTCAAAACCAGGCAGAAAGAGAAACCTTACTTCTGTTTCATGGGCAAGATACAACAGAAAATGATATAAGATGTATAATATAGGAACACTGTCAAGCAAAACACTAAGCAAGCAAAACATTGAGCATTGTCACAAAAGCTATAAAATATAAAAATTATTTTCCCAAGAAATACTGAAATAAGTAATTATTTAAAATCTGCTTTTCTCACTTTATATGTGTCATCTGGATCCCAGTGTATCCAATCATAATTCACATTGTCACTTTCACGAACCACATACTTGGCCCACGGTGAAATGCGATACAAAATCTCACCACTTTTACTGGTAATGACGACCTAAAAAGAAAATGAGATGGCACTGATTTAAAATAGCCCCACAAAACATAGTGGAGGACATAGTTAAAGAGCACTGCCGGATGCAGGAGATCAAATGAGTTAAAAATTCAGGTGAGTTCCCAGATGTGTATCCATAAGAACATATTTAAATTCTTTGTTCATCTGCTATTACTATATGATCATTAAAGTTATGTATAAGTTTATATTATATGAACCTCTTTCTAATATATCTATCCTTTTTGCTGTGTGAACAGAACAAAACATCATTTTGGAACATTATTTTGCTGACTTTCCTGTATACATAAATATCATCAGAAGCCAATGAGTTCTAAGTGACAGAAGGAACAGACACACTATCCCTGCTCCTATACACTGTGTTCAGTTACAGAAAGAATACAATGATTTAGTCACTGATGTTGACACCATTTGTTTTTGTTGTTTGGTGTGGGAGAATTGTCTGTTTTCTGTCAATCATGTTTTAAATAAATGCTGATTGGCCAGGCAGGAAGTATAGGTGAGTCAACCAGACAGGAAGTAGAGGTGGGGCAATGAGAACAGGAGAATGCTGGGAAGGAGGAAGCTCATTCCTCCCTAGTCCTGCCCAGACCACAGAAGAAGCAAGATGTGACCTGTACCGCTGAAAAAAGTTACCAAGCCATGTGGCTAACATATATCAGAATGATGGATTAAAATAAGTAATAAGAGCTAATAAGAAGCCTGAGCTAATGGGCCAATCAGTTTTATAACTTATGGAGACTCTCTGTGTGATTTTCTTTGAGACTTGCCAGTTGTGGGAACTGGGAAGGACAGAAACCCCAATGAGCTGGCCCTCATGTTACAGATATTGTTGTTGTTTTATTTTTTTTTTTTCATTTTACATACCAGACCTAGTTTCCCTTCCTGCCCCTTCTCCTCCTCCTACTTCCCCCAATTCCACCACCTCCCACACCATCCACTCCTAAGAGGGGGTAAGACCTCCCTTGGGGAGTCAAGAAAACCTGGTATACTAAGTTGAAGCAGGACCAAGCCCCACATCAAGGTAGAGAAAGGTATCCATCCCACCATAGGGAATGGGCTCCAAAAAGCCAGTAAATACACCCATGATAAGTCCTGATCCCACTGCCATGCATTACCCCCTGCAACAGATCAAGCCACATAATGGTCACCCACATTCAGAGGACTTAGTTCAGTCAGTCCCATGTAGAATCCCCAGCAGTCAGTTCAGAGTCTGTGAGCTCCCAATAGCTCAGATCAGCTATCTTTGGCTAACACCATTTCTTTTGGTATTTCTGAGAATCACCTTCGAGGAAACTATAAATCAGACAACCCTACTGAATGCTATATAAAAATGGATATTTCCAAACTCACCACCCCACCACAATGGTGCCAAACCACTGAATAATCGGCAGTCAACTAGGCCTGCATTTTCATCTTTGGAAGGCTTGGAAATTAAGGAAGCAGTGAAAACATGGTACTCAATATCTTTAGCGTTGTCAGTGATACATCATTTGTCTTCATCCTGGAAATCCCGAACTTTCTGCCAGAATTTGTGAAGTGGTAAGAGGAAAACTCCCAAGCTTGTCATTAGGGTATAACCAATAGACACATCTGACAAAGAGGATTAATTCCTCCCCTGAATGAATTATTTTCCTCAAATGTACTGTTTCTTCTTTCCGTAACATGTATCAGTAGGGACACATTTTATTGTAAATAACTTCAACTTTCTGTTTCATTTTCCTTTCATAGAAATGTACATATAATATGATGAGCACAGCTTTCCCCTAAACCTGAAAAGTTATAGTTTATATGTAACAACTTTCTAACGACTTCCTTGTGTTTTTCTTACTAACACAAAGTGTCCAGGGAGAACCCTTCACTTTCAGTGCCTCTTCAGAATGTCTTTATTCTCAGAAACCAATTAGGAGTATTATGATAAATCCAACTAGGAGACAGCAACCGAGGAAAATGATACTATCTCAGACTTATACATAAACATAATGAACATATATATCATGTCTACCCATCACATAAGATATGTCACAGGGAACAGGCTGATAATTTGCAAACTGTTAACCATTTAGTAGCTGACTTATGCTAATTGTAGAAATCCCAGGAGGAATCCAGTGTTGCCTGGGGTTGTCCTATAAACTACCAAGTAGTATGAAAATACTTTTATCTCACAGTAAATACAGCCAAACATGTATTATACTTGTCAGTACTACTCATTAATATGTCTGAATATTCAAATGGACATAAACCCTGAGATAAGTTCAAAGGACCTGTCACAATGCAGATAGCAACATCATAGACTATCAAGAAGGACCTACATGGTAGAATGAGATCAGATTTCTCAAGCTCACCTCTAACCTCCATAGGTATGACACAGTCACACAGCTACAAACACACACACACATACACACACACACACACACACACACACACAGATTTTGTTGGTTCCAGGCTGCTCAGCCCCAAAATAATATAATATTTATATAATATAGTATAATATAATATAATAAAAGCCCTGTCTTTATAGTTATAGTTTTCCTTAGTTATAATAAAAGATAAAGTAGATATAAATATTATAACTGCAATTCTTGCTTGACAGGTGTTTTGCTGTATGTAATTTTTCTCTGTTAAAGTTAAAACCTTCTTTTATATTTAAACAGAAAAGGGGAGGTGATGTGGGATTTCCCTTTGTATGCTTTGAATAGCATTTGTTAATAAAGATACTGGCTTTGCCTGATAGGGTAGAAGCGAGCTAGGTGGGAAAAAGAAAACTAAATAATGGGAGGAAAAAGGTGGAGTCAGGAGAAGCATTGAGCTGCAGCCGGAGACAGATGTGCTGAAACTTTCCTGGTAGGCCATGACCTCGTAGTGATGCACAGATTAATGGAGATGGGTTAAATTAAGATGTAAGAGTTAGCAAATAAGAAGCTAGAGCTAATGGGCAAAGTAATGATTTAAATAATATAGTTTCTGTATGATTATTTCGGGAGTCTGGGCAACCAGGAAAACAAAAAGCAGCCTCCTTATTACAGACATACACATTCATGTCAAAAATATGAAAAGAGGTTAAGAGGTTTTTGGTTTATTCTTGTTGTTGTTTTGTTTTGTTGTTGACTTAGGGTGTCTTTCTTTAGCTCTGGATAACCTAGAGCTTGCTATGTAAAACAAGTTATCCTCAGTTATCACAGTGATTCACCTACCTCTGTCTTTTCTGAAGAGCTGGGATCAGCATATATCCCACCAAGCCAATCACAAAAAAAAAAAAAAAAAAGTATTTACTGGAGGAAATACATTATCTTATTTTATTTTGGGTTTTGAGATAAAGTCTCACTTTGTAACCCACTTTGACCTTGATTTTACACTTCTGCCTTGGTCTCCAGGCTGATGAAATTCCAAGTTTGTGGTACCATATTCATCAAGCCATCATATTCTGAATTTTCTAATTGAAAGGGTAAAAAAAATCTGAAATATATTCTTATATTTGAATACATTTCATTGTGAACTTTAAATCTGCATTTCTGTATATAAAAAAAGGCTAGGTATACAAAGATAGCCACAAATGACTAATGCAATTGTGATGGATAACGTTCTCCCTACTTGACTACATGCGGAATCAATTAAGAACTAATAATGCAACGGTGAATAATCAAGGTCCCTTGTATATAAATAACAACTTCATGGATAAATTTTTATAAAATTGTGAAAACTCCTTTGGTAATATTTACAAACTTGGGTTGTATTTGGGCTATAAATGATATTACACCATTTGTATACAGATCTTCCTTGAGAACTAAATAAATAACTGAGCTTCAAGTACTAAATAAACATTGCTATTTTTTTTAAAAAAAAACTAGTTTATTAATAGTTTTATCTTGATAACAACAATCATGTTTTAGAGACCTCCATCTTTGTTTCTCAACTTAGTTCATAAATTTCAATTAATTAAATAACTTTATATAAACCATATATGGACATAAATAAATATCCATATTTTGTCCTTTGTATCTACAAAGAGATATAGGATTGAGAGAAGTGGAATAGAGAAATTAAATGATTAGACTAAACCCCTATGTCTTGTGTTATGCAATAGTAGGTACTATACAAAGGAAGGAAAGAAAACAGCCTTCTTCATAGTTGAGCCACAAAAGCAATACTTTTTTGATAAAGTCTCACTAGCTCTTACTATTTAAACTTTGTACAACATATATAAAATAATAAGATAAAAGAGAACGGAATTGTTTATTTAGGAACACACTATCACAATTCAAAGAAAATATTTTCTTTCTCCAATTAAAAAGAAAGAAAAGGACAAAAGATTGTCCAATTTGAATCCATAAGAATTTGAAATCAAGTAGTGAAAAGACTTCTCTAACAAAAAAAAAAGGCGATTAAAAGAGAACATTTTTAAAGATGAAGAATATTAGCAATAAAAATATCTGTAATAAGAAACTAATCACTATTAAGAAAAAGTTATACCAAATTTTAAGATGAGGGGTACTCCCATATAGGACAAGAACAGACTATTTTTAAGGCGAAATATTCAATTACTTTGCCTTTGGCTTAGGACCAAGAATATGGACATAAGCATTGATCTCTGTGACATGGGCAGAAAGAAACCACAGAATTCTGTCAAAGAAAATTGGGTGGAGAGCAGTAGTTGTATCTCCTAAAGGCAGGTCCTTATTTAGAATGATTGAGAAAAAAAAGGTGTTTCATTCCTATAAAAACAAGTACTATTCCTCCTTTAAGTCCCCCAGTCTTTTAATATGAATAAAATTTATTAGAACTATTTTCCCCATCACTGAGACAAATATCATAGAAATAAAGAAACAACTAAGCAGAACTAATAAAGTGTTTGCTATTTTCAAGTGTATTACCTGAACAAAAACCTTGTAAAAGAAGGGAGGTTACTAAATAAAGAGAAAATCCAAATGCATTATTTGAGATTGAGGAAGCTGGTATTGAAAATGGCATTCCTGAGCAAGTAAGAATAACTACACCTAAGCCAAAAGAAAAGGAACAATGTTAAGCTGTTTTAATTGAGTAAAGATTGACTTAGGTGTCTTAGGCTAGGAAACAAATGAATTACTTATAATATTAAAATAAAGGATTTAAACATCCAAGGTATTGAAAGATCAATATAGAAATCAAAGAAAAAAGTCATGAAAAGGTAAGGAAATCCGTGAGTTTGCATTATTGAAAAAATGAGTTTCAAAGAGATTCATCCATGTGCAGTGAATGCTGGAAATATATTATGTAAACAGTGCTATAATATGGTACGGTGGCAAAACAAAATCTAAGACACACGTTCAGAAGTGAGAGAGAAGAAGGTTACGAAGATGAGTTGAAGTTTTTTGGAAATCTTTCATCAAGTATCAGTATAAAAGTCTATTTGGTAATAAACTGCACCAATTGAAGAATGAATCTGATTCTTAGGCAATCACTCTAAGTACTATTTCATTGAAATAAAATTCAAAGTGTAAAGAAGGGAAATGAAATGATTCAACCTCCAGAAAAAAAAATGCAGAGGAACTGCAAAGACCATCTACTGAGTAGGAATTTTAAGAATTATACGTTAAGAAAATATTTAATTACTTATTTAATAAATACAGACTAGAATCTTGAAGAGTACCTAATGACTACTAAAAAAATTAGTTAATGATAGGAATTCCAAATCCTAAGCACTCTTATAATCCTCTACAAATTTAAGTCTCAAAATAATGATTTAAATACTGTCATTATTTCTCTTATCTTCTGTAGAAAGTCTGTTTTTGCTAGGTACAAGTGGCATTTGGGAAATGAGAACTATAAGTAGTTTTATATAAACAAGGATTGAGAAACATGTATAGGTATAATGTGAGAAAGGAAAGAAATGTTTCATATAGTGGGAAACAATAACTACATGTTTTAAGATGCAATTTGAGAACACCTGATGACCTCTTGTCAATTGATTTTTATATACATTTTCTAAATGGTTATAAAATACAGTGAAGAACTGAAGTGACCCTTTAACAATGGACTCGGGCAGTGGAGGTGTAACAATGAGGATAAGAAGTAGCCCTGATCAATACAACGATCATCATGATACAGTTATTTACTTGAAACCTTTCTTACTGAGGTCTGTTCAAATTACTAAACATAAATTCCCTGTGTCATTTTCTCTAAAATATTCTTTCCATCACTTTTTATTTGACTCTTTAGGGTACGCTGATTTACAAGGGGCAAATGTAATGTTGTTGCTATATTTTGATGGTTGAAGTGAACAGCAATATTAGTAAGGGGGAAAAAGGAGGAAAAGAAATCACACCGTTAAATTTGAAGAGATTAACAATAATGTCGACATTTACCAATACTTATCTGTAGTATTCAATAAAGCTTCAGTTTAAATGTAAATGTTTAATGCATGAAAGGCTGGACAGTATGTATTTTGCTATAAACAATACAAACTTTTATAATTAGTTGGGGGCATACCTGGCAAAAGTGAATTTTTTTATTAAACGTAAGCAAGAATAATAACCACCTAAGTAGTCAAAAACTGTAACTTCTTCCTCTTTTTTTTCATTAAAGCTATAAACAAATAGAAGTTGGGGACTGAGAGATGGTTCAGGGATTAATCCTAGCAGTTCTTCCAGGGGCTCATAGTTTGGATCTCAATAACCAAGGGGTAATTCAGCTCCAGGGGATCCTAGCCCCTCTTCTGGTCTTTATGGGCTTCTGAATGCATCTGTACATGTAGGGATAAGTCCCGCCCCTTAGGGGGCGTGTTCGCCTCGGGCTAATGTTGGCCTATAAATTTGGCGAGCATGCTCCCAGTGGTCCCTTTCTGCTTTCCTGGTCTCCGCAGGAACAGTGGTTCTGTAAGTCTATTTCGCCATTAAAGCTATATATATTTTTACAATCTGTCTGCATTCGTTTACGCCGTTACATGTACATACCAGTACACAGAAACATACACACATGCATATGATTAAAAGAAAGTCATTAAAAAAGAAAACAAAAACTAGATGCCTATATACTTTAGAGCAAAAAACTAAAGAAAAGACACTTCTACTTTTAAAAATTGCGCATTTCTAGAGGACAATAGAAGAAAGCTTTCAGTTCTTCAGACTTTTATAATCACATTTAATATATTATAAACACAGGGATAGACTAAAGACTAAAAGATCATAAAACAATTAGATACTTGGAGTACAATAATACAAAGACAAAAATGCTTAGTCGTACATTGAAGCATTTCTAAAAATGCAGTGAGGAGACAGATTTATAGAGTCTAACAGTCTAGACACATATGATCATTTATAGAAGAACTTAAAAAGAATTTTTTTTATTTTTATTTTTGTGTACTCTCTTATACATCCAATTGTAGCAATAAGAGAAGTCATCTTTAACAAGAATGATTTAGATGTGTGGACCTGTTTTGACTGGGAAACTTTTGGGGCTCAATGCAGTAGGAAAATGCTAGTCAATTATACATGTCTCCTCAAGGACTTTTCTGTCCTAGATAAAGAGTCAGAAATCACGTAAGAAACACCACAAATTATGATTTCTGAGCCCTGACTCTAATCCCCACCACTAACTTCTCTGTTGCCCTTCAACACAGTTCTAGGTTCTGTGGATTTCAGTCACTTCAGGGAAGCCAAATATGAAACAGGAAAAACAAAAGGTAAGATGAGATAATCAACTTTTATTTTTTCTTAAAGATAAATGGTAATAGAGAATAGAAAACTAACACCGGTGCATTGTGGAATATATTTCCAATACCCTACAAATGAATTCATTTTTCCAAATAATATAATGTATTTTTCTTTGAAATTTGAAGTATTTTTTTGTATTTTAACTTTGTTTCATATATTTTAAAAATAATTTAAAATTTTTCTATTTGTATACATACACTAATTCTAAAAATTTAAGTGTCTTAAACAATAAAAAAATATAATTTCACATAAACCCAAATTAATTTCATATAAATTGCTAAAGTTCTTTGTGTTGATTCAGAGATGTTTGGTGCTTATATTTTACATCATTTATTTAACAAAGTATGTCCCAGCAAGAGGTCATAGATTCATAAGAGTTCATAAGACTTCTTGATGGTTTTGGTGTTACAATGAACTCTATCCTATCTAACTTTAAAAAAATAATGTCTTAATCTTCTTTTCTATATGCTGTAGTTGGATTTTTTGGAGCCACGAGCTTTTTCCCAAATAATGACACAGAGACATATTATCAATTATGAAAGCTAGGCCTTAACTTAGGCTTTCCCCATTAGCTCTTGTAACTTAAATTAATCTTTACATATTAATCTACATTTTGTCTCATGATTTTTAACCCTTCTTTCATCTTGCACCTCATGTTTTTTTTGTTTGTTTTTGTTTGTTTGTTTTGTGGCTGGCTAGTAAATCCACGCCTTCTTCCCAGAGTTCTCTCTCTCTAGCAGAAGGCCCTGCTACATCTCTTGACAAGCTACTGGCCATCTGGCATTTTATTACACCAATCACAACAATACATTTTAAAAAAGTGTATAAAGATTCCAATATGTCACAGAACTCCTTCTGAAGATGTTTGACATCTTCAAAATGAATTACTACTACTACTGAAATGGAATGATTTTTTTTCATTTTTTTATTTTTCAATTAATTTATAAATTTTAATTCAATGTTTTAGCAAATAATGTCTCTTTTCAAAGTAATCTTCCAGCACCCCTGAAAGGAAAATACTGTAATTTAGAGAATACAAAGCTTATAACACTAGTTTTTTTTTTTCTTCTTCATGTAATGTAGGCCTAGCAATCAGACCTAAAAGAATCTGAAAGAACGGAATGAGTGAGTGAAGTATATCATAAAGTAAAGCATTTTAACCTATAAGCCATGAATGTTGCTTAATTTGATAAAAATACCATCTTCTTCTTAGGTACAGAATGAGAAACACAAGAAAGCCACCAGTCTGTGAAAATAAAGTAGCTCACAAAATCTATAGTTTCTATATACACTTTCCTACATGTGATTACATATGTATTCAGAATCAGCTGTCTTGCCAAAAATAATCACAAAAATATGTTCGATTTGAAGAAAGCATCTTCAAACCACATGTCTTCAAAGTTCAAGTTTTAAGATGTATGTATATTCTTTCAACAGAATTTCAATGATTATTCTGTAAAGTGTATGACGGATACTTAAAATAAACATAAATGCTCAGCAGAAAAGCCAGAGAATGGAGACTCATGTACCTCAGCAAAACACTGGATTGTAGAAGCAACCCTGCTTAAACACAGAAAAACTCATTACTAAAGCAAGTCAAGGAAAGGTTGCACAGTTTGGACTCACAAAGAAGAAGTACTGATAGCAATATGGACAAAAGAAGACAATGGAGTCAGTTACAAAATTAGATGAGCAAGAACAGAAAACCCGGAAATGCTGTGCAGAGGGAGACAGGAGATGGGAGAGAGACCAAATTGTTTAGGTTCAGAAAAACCCATGGGAGACTGAAATAGCCAAAACTCTTTGGAAACAGAAAACTAATTCTTTAGAAACCAGACATACCATTGATGCAAACATTGGTTTAAATATGAGTTTGTATCACAGAAACTAATAATAAATGCTGCTGTTCAGCTGAGAAACTAGTTTAGTAAGATTGTAGAGGTTCCTACAAGACACAGAATAGAATTTTAAGCTCAGCTTACAATTGTTTTTAGTGTCAATCAATTATTTACCTAAACTGTCCATAGAAAAATTATCTATTTTCCCATTAGAAAGTTTTAAGAATTACTGGTGATTTCAGTCTTATTTATCAAACATTTGCTTGAAGAACTAGTACGTGCATTCATAACAATGGAGAATTGTTATACACTGTCTATAATCACCAATGCAAAACATTACAAATCATTGTTTCATTAGCGTTAGCTCTTCAAACAAGTGCCCATGACTGCTTATAAATGGGACATCCGTCAATGACACAGAATTAATTGGCCCTCACAAACTAACCACAGTTAGCATGATGATACAGTAAATCTACTGTGATACAAATATGAAAATGTCAAAGACCTTGTCATTGACAAAGGCAAAAACAGCATTAGCTATACAGTCTTCTATTTGTATTACTACATAACATTATAATGTATATTCTAAGACAATATATTCAAAATCAAAAGTAATTCACAAACATGCCTCAAAATATTCACACACTTTCATTATTGTTATATTAAATTTAGTTTTTGTAGAGTAACATAATACTTTCAGTCTCATAATAATGTCTACTTTTGAATAAGTTCTGAAAATAATATACGAAGATGAAGAAAATAGATGAGAATCACCAAAGAGAAGTTAGACACAAACAGAAAAACCAGTTACAGACTCTTGTAAATACTTTCTTTTTACAAGTATTTATAATTTTACTCTATTTATAGCAGTCTTATTTTGATGATTTTAAGAGTTTTTACTTCTCTAAATATGACTTACTTTACCTTCATCCTTTGTAGTTAAACCTGAATAACATATAAATACAGAGAGAAGAGGGGTAAGGAAAAACAGATTTAAGAATGTTTGGTGATAATGTAGGATGAATAACCACAAATGTTTCAAAAGCTGCTGGGTAGTGGGAAGCCAAGCTTCTGATGATTGTTTTCTTTGCCTTCCCTGTTACTAGGTTAAATGTTACTAGTTAAATGTTTTTAATAGACATTATAAATTTTACTTAATGATTAAAAAAGCAATAAGCAATTACTTCTCTTAAAATAAAAATGAAAGTTATTTGAAAAAATAAAAATATTGCCTGGGTTCCAACATCAAGTGGATGGAGTTCTCCATCTGAAAGACATGTCCATGTGCACTTGTGAGCTCAGGCTATATGTCTGCATTAATACCATAATCTCTCAAAGTAGTGGGGAACCTCAGAAAGCCAAAAATAGGATTTTACTTTTTCATGCTCAGGGAAAAAGAAAAAGAATTGATATGTGAAAACTATTTACTCTTGGTCTAAATGACATACTTTGGCTTTCCAAAAGAGGGAGCCGGAACTCCACAGACAGGACAGAATCAACGTGGCACTCTGGTATTCTGTGCCCATTTTAGCCTTTTAAGTTTAATTGCATAAAGAGCATAGCTAAATCAATGAAAGATATCATGATCCACAATCATAAAAGAAAAGCTGCTTCAAATTCTCTGTAAACATTCAGTAGTAAAATCAAAATAGGATGTAAGTCTTGTATTTACTTTTCCAAACTGTTGTATTTGCATTTTTAGATATCTGAAGAATCTAGGACCTCAGATGTTATAGATGCTTAAAAAATGGATGCCAATTATTACTTGAAAATTCAGAGTTGTTACTGCTCAAAAATATAGAGAAAAAACTAATCAACATCTGAAAATGATTATAAAATACTAAAATTTCTATCTTGTCTGTAGGATCTCCTTGATGAAAATGATGTCCAAGACACTTCATTAACTACCTCATACCCTTAAAATGTATTTTTGAAAATCGAGAATACATTATACATTTTAAGCTAGTTAAAAGCAATCCAAAGTATTAAAAGACTCAAAGTAAAGAAAAGGTCTGTAAGAGAATAATCATTAACTGTGAAATAAAAATATTAGCATTCAATCACAGATTCAGCCTGAAAATAAGAATACTATCACTTAATTCTAAGAAGAATGTGAAACCTTTAGGTTAAATATTGGCAAACAGATAATACAAACACACACCACAGAGAGACAGAAAGAGAAAGAGAGAGAGAGAGAGAGAGAGAGAGAGAGAGAGAGAATGTGTATATATGGGAGGGAAGACAAAATAACAGGAGAATAATTTTAAAACCATATATAAATTCTGAGACCATGTATAATATCTTTCATTGCAGAATATTTGATCCCAGTGTGAACCAAAAACATTGCATTATTTACAGAAATTAAAAAAAAAACTTGCATTTACCTATGGTGTGGCTCAAACATACTACACACCATCAATCCAAGTGCATTCTTCTTGAATACTATAAACAAGATTAACTAAAGCCAGCTATAGGTTAAAAGGCTGAGCATGCAGCCAGGTGACAGGAAAACTGATGTGGGATTCCCTTCTGTATGCTGTGAATATGTTTTACTACCATTGGTTAATGAATAAAGCTGTTTTGGCCAATGCCTCAGCAGAGCAAAACCAAGTGGGAAATCTGAAGAGACATACAAAGAGAAAGTAAGCAGAGTCAAAGTAGATAGATGCCCTAGAAACTTTCTAGTAGGCCACAGGCTCATTGTAATACACAGATTAACATAAATGGGTTAATTTAAGTTGTAAGAGTTAGTTAATAAGAAGCCTGAGCTAAAAGGCCAAACAGTGTTGCAATTAATAAAGTTTCTGTGAGATTATTTGGATATGAGCAGTCGGGAAACAAATGAGCCATCTCTGCCTACAGAAACCTCAGAGAGCTAGAGGAAGTAAGGGGAAAATAGACACAGAAGAAATAGAAGGGAGGGACATAAAGTTTGAGAAGTTTTCTTTGAGATAATATAGGAGGGAAGGCTCTTTCTAGGATATCTGCAGGGAAGAAAGGCCAGCCAGGTGTTTTATTTGCTTCTCTGAACTAGCAGGTTTTCACCCCAGCATCTACCTCACAAGTCTTTATTGGTAAATATCAAACAATTAAGGTTCAAATAAAAACATCAAGTATAATAATATTAGAAATATTTTAGTAACAAAAAGTGATATTTTGAAGTTGAAATAGATTAGAAAAGACAAAAATTGGAATAAAACAGATGCTAAGCACTGGAAATAAATAAAAACAACACCACATAAAGCCTAGAGGAGTACAGGAAACAAAGTTTGCACATGAGAAATTAGCAATCTTAACAAAAGCTTAAAGTTAAAAAAAAAAACAAAAAAACAAAAATGCTATACTGACTTCAGGATTCTTAACAATCAAGAAATTTTCAACAGCTTGGTTCCCAAGCAACTGTACAAGATACAATACCTATATAATAAACCAAGTATTTGTTACTTTCCTTAATTCAGTCACAACTCTCTAACTAGAAGCAACCAAGAGAGAAAGCAATAGTCAGGTTTATGGTTGGAGGGGGCACACTTCATTTTGGTGGAAAAAAGTATGGACAGCAGGAAGAGGCTTGTCACATTTCATACTTAACCAGGGAGGGGAAACAGAACAGGAAGCAGGCAGGTTATAAAACATCAAACACTACCACCAACAATCCACTTCCTCCAGAAGCTCCATTTCCTAGGAGTTCCAAAATCTTGAGAAACAGCACCATGAACTTGGGTCTTCAGGAACTTATGAAGGACATTGCACATTTAAAGAACAGCAGACCATTTTCAGCTTTTACAGGTATGGTCACACTGTCAGTAGGCACGAAATTGAATGTGTAAATAGAGCAAATAAACTGAGGCCCCAGCGGTCAAGCAATCGCTCAAACTGCCTCACCAATTATTGTACATGTCAATATTCCCAAACATTGTAAGGTATCAAAATCATGGGAAACTGTTTCAAAATAGAGAGTATGTTCCCTTCTTTATGGAGGTACAAAGTTATCTCTGGAAACATGTGTGTGATTAGAACAGACAGACGTCTTCCAAAGAGCACAGTGTTCAAAAGAGGCATCTATCATATCACCAAGGTCTTCTGTAGTGGGAAGAGAAAGCAGCCAGAGCAATTCAGAGAGGAAGCAATAAAAGCCAGTGCTAACGATGAAAAGAACAATATTCCAGCAATCCTGCTGAGGTAGAATCAGCTAAATTTCCTGACAGATTGGAAGTGACAATAAAAGAGAGACAAAAGGCACAAGAACTGTAAGTTTATAGTTTAGAGACACCAACAGGAAAGTAGACCCTTGGAGAGCAATAAGTAATTTAGGAGGTTATGTGAGTTTACAAGTAAAAAGTAATAAGTGTGTTTCACACACTACATGCCAGGTCAGAGCCTCTCTTGTTTAGATATGCCTCATTCCAGGAAAGTTTTGATTTGTACATAGAAATAAAGGTGCATTATTGTTTAAAATAGATTCCATTTTTTTCTCTAACCTAGGTATCGCAAATACTATGTATGGTATGTGAGCATCCATAAATGAATATAGTTTCTGCTTATATATCAGTTTACCTTTCCCATTCTCCAAGAACATATATACATTATTGAGACCCACAGTTGACATGCTAAACAATATTGATTTTACTCTTCAAGACAGAATAATAATAAAAAAAATTTAGACCAGCAAAAGGAAAGTGTCTGGTGAGTCCTACTCATAATATTATTTTCAAATATAAATTACTTTCAACATTAATCTATTAAATTACTATAATCAAGGAATTAATGAAATCACACTGTTTGTAAACAAGTATTGTTTGCAAATGCTACCTAGCATCTATTATGAGTAAAAGAAACTTTACTTGCTAGCATACAATTTAGTCATGTGGTCAGATCTTTAACGACACTAAGATATATTACAGGTATTGATCTTTTTAGAAAGGTATGTTCCTTTCAGAATACATGCTCACGTTATAGCTATATAAAATGTACCATAAATAATCATAAACTAAAATATCGAGAAGTTAAGCTAATTTATTTCAAACAAAATTTCAGCACAGTACACAAGTCACAGATAATGGGTAAATCATTACATCAGCCTTCTGAAGTTTTAAGAAGAGACTGCAAGGTATTTTTCCTGGGGTTGTTAGAGGTCACTAGGAAGATAATCTCCACTGCAGTAAGAACGGCATACTGCCTATTCTGTGGACTGAACTGTGCAAGCATCCTGCAACCAGAGCCCCAGTGTTATCCAGTACTCACACCTGCAAAGCATTCACACTGACATGCTTTACCATATTAATTAGAACATGCTGACCCCTCACACCCAGTTCTCAGATTTGATTATTCTCAACTCTACTAGTTTTTCTATTTTCTAATAGTTCTCATTTCTTTAAATAAGTCATCTTTCTGTCATTTTGCCGACTTCAGTTCAGTCTCATCATCTATGATTTTTCTGATATATTTTATCAAGTTGTCTTCTGAGGTTGTAGGGAGATAGACAAATTGTACTCAAGATGTAACTGACAAAATACAGTGACTATAAATATCATTATGAATTCTCAGTTATTGTTGGAAGTGATTTTATGAACACTATAGCAACTGAGTTTGAACTTTATGATTGAGAGGGCAAGTGCTGAACCATCCATCAGATAGTGCCTTAGAATAGTTTTATGAAATATTGATTCTGTATCCACAATGTGTACAACAATGCAATCACTTTGGGCATAATGCAGCATGGTCTCTTGCAATACACATGCATAAAGCTAGATAATTATGGAGTAATAATGAAGGAAGATATAATTTTAAAGGAAATGATTTTACCCTCTCATCAGTTCTGTCCTATACATAGCCACTATATAGATGAAGCCAGAGAGTCCTTTGTCAAAAGTCATGCTGTTGTCTGGCTACGGAAATGACAGTTTGGTGGAGTTTATATTTGCGCACTTTATGTGACCACTACAGTGCAAAAGGACACTGGGAGAGGCAGCTTCTGAAAGGTCATAACACAAGTCCAGGTATAAAGCAAAATATCTGGGACGCAGAGTGCCTGGGAGGGAAATATATTATGTTAACCCACATTGTGTACATATAAGGTAGCCAGGTGAGACACAGTATGACTTCCTCCGGTGCTTTTAAGCAGTAAACTCAAAGGATATAGGTTGCACTATCAAATGCATTATAGAAGAACCAAAACTTAAATAATGAAAAACATAGCCAGGTAGAATAAAAGTTACAACTACAG
Source organism: Microtus oregoni (assembly GCF_018167655.1). Taxonomy (NCBI): domain Eukaryota; kingdom Metazoa; phylum Chordata; class Mammalia; order Rodentia; family Cricetidae; genus Microtus; species Microtus oregoni. The sequence continues at coordinate 19,035,092 of NW_024543089.1, forward strand.
TTCTTATTTATTCCGATACAAATCAGAAAGTTGAAAATCACTTGGGTATTTTTCTTGCAAAATGCCCTGAATCTATTAGATGTTTCTAAGGACAAACTAGGAAGAGTAAAAGGACAAACTAGGAAGAGTAAAAGGATCAGAGATGTAACTTGCTCAAAGAAATACAACTTAAAGCTGGAAAAAAATAAAATATTACACTCAAAAGATTTTAATCCAATCCATTTGTACAATATAATCTGTCATGACATCCAGATAATGAGATGGTAAATAGACAACATCTTTAGAAAATACTGACTTAATTTACTGCACCTTCTCTAATGCATTTCCTTTAGGCAAATTTGTGTAGCGGTACCATCATTGATTTAACATAACTGTAAGAATTCCTCCCTCCCAAGGTTGTGTTGGAAAAGGATTATAAAAAGTTTCTAGGGTTGTTTTTGTTGTTGTTTTTCTACAATGTAATTGGTTGTGTGGTATGGGGGGAGTAAAATGTAAGCATAGGTGGTGGAGAAAAGGAAGAGAAGGAGTCAATAAAGATGTCACTATCCTTGGTTTTTCTCTCAAACAAAATAAACTAACATGCACTCTTTTCATCTGATCCATACAACTCCTCATTAAAATTAGTACACTTGCATATTATAACTAACAAAAATAAAGTCTTCATATTTTTTTCTAGGCATCCTGATATCTACAAAAATAAATAAATAAATATATAAAAGAAATAATACATAAGGAAGCAATTTCTCAAAGTAATTATATCCCATTCTAATGGTTCTGTGCCTTAGATCACAGATCCTTTGAACAATTCTTAGAAACAGGAGGATCAAGATCACAAAAGGACAGAGATATCTTGATCTAGGGAGCCATCATAGGGCTAGAGAGAAACATTCCACTAAGAAAATTCCCAGGAATCCACAAGTATGACCCAGCAAGACTCTAAGCAATAGTGGAGAACTGACCTTTCCCTGTAATTAGATTGATGACTACCTTAATTGTCATCATAGAACCTTCATCCAGCAACAGATGGAAGCAGATGCAAAGATTCACAGTGAAACACTGGGCTGAGATACCAAAGTCCAGTCAAAGAGAGGGAGGAACAAAATATGAGCAAAGGGATCAAGATCATGATGGGGATACACACAGAAACAGCTGACCTGGGCTAGTGGGAGCTCACTGACTCCAGACTGACAGTGGGGGAACCAGAATAGGACCAAACTATGCCCTCTGAATGTGGGTGACAGTATGGCAATGTGTGGGGTCACAGGCAGTGGGACAAGGATTTATTCCCAGTGCTTCAACTGGCTTTCTAGAGCCCATTATCCTTGATGGGATACCTTGCTCAGCCTAGATATAAGGGAGGGGGTTGGTCCTGCCTCAAAGTGATGAAATAGACTTTGCTGATTCCCCATGGGAAGCCTTATCCTATCCAAGGAGAGGATGGGAGTGGGTTAGGTGGGAAGGAGTAGGAGGAGGAGAGTGAGAACCAGGATTGGTATGTATAATGAGGAAAGATTGTGTAAAAATAAATAATTTTTTTTAGAAAAAGTGACTTTGAATCAGCAGCATAAGCACTACTTTGTCTTTGGGTATACAGATATTTTCAATCACTTGAATACTTGTTTAAGGCAGGTTCTCAGGTCCCCTAGACCTATTGAATCAGGGTGGCTCTCAGATGATGGGCACATGTGTTAAAGTTTGATAGTTTGCACTTCAGAATACTGCTACATAGATTTGGGGTTATGACTATGATGAATGTCAGAATCGCAATGTGGCTAACCACTCTTTGACATAGGAATTTTTAATTGAAAGCAAATAAAGGAATAGTTTACTCCGTACTCCTCCTTTTTTCAAAAGGGCAGTATATAGATTTTTCTCTTAGTAGGGAAACTCCAGAGAAGACAAAGAAATCTGCAAACAAACCTTACCCCATTAGTTTCATCCCATGTACTTAGAACCCTGAGTCTCCCCTCAAGGGATAACAAAAACTGTCTTCTATTGTTCTGACATTACTTTACAAAACTATTGTTCATTGTGGATGATGCTACATACCCTTTGATTCTAAACAGTCACACTGAATGCCTTTTGCTTCGGGTTTTTTTTTTAATGTGATGAACACTGCATTTATTAAAACAGTTCTTTTATTTCTTGTTATCTGTCATTTTGTTAAGGAGACCCAGCTGAAAATCTTGGAGAGGAAAAGATTACCTGCTCATCAGTGTGGCTAGGAAGGATATCTTAGGCCAGGCAGGGTGTGTATGAGAGCCACCATTTGAGCTTCTGATATCACAGAAAGGTGCTAAGGAAGAGGGGAGGCCAAGATCACTAGAAAAGTGATCAAGTACATCATGGACAGCTTGCTGAAGAATTTTCCTGTCCAATATTTTACAATTTTACCTTCAAATATGTTACAAGAAGCAAATTTTCAGAATGTTCTTATTTTAGTAAGATCCAGTTAACTAATGCTTGCCTTTAAAATGGCCAGCCACCTTACCTACATCCACAGCAGACTTCTTTGCAAAGTGCATCTAGTACTGTGTAAAATATTTTAAGATTTTTTTCTCATGAATTCTTACAACAGACAAATGTTGACACATACCCTTTCCCTAATAGTATGTGTTCTGCAATATTTTTGCAAAGACAGTGTGAACTTCACAATAGGATGTTAGGGAATGAAAATGTAACTCTGAGAAAGCTCTAACATCCATATACAGGCCTTCAGGTTCACTAGTCAAGAAAGTGTCAACAACAACAAAATAGTAGGTATATAAAACAAAACAACAAAAATTGTTTGAAAATAGGTTGATGATCTGAAAATGATTTGAGTAATTACAAATTTAGCTAGGTGAAGAAATGGGTTGGAGGGTGAGACCGTGTGTAGCACAGCACATGTGTGAAGATAAAAGGGATTGGTCCTCTCATTCTACCATGTGGGTTTCTGGCCCAGAGTTCAAGGCATTATGAAAGGAAGGAGGCATGTGCCTCTACAAACTGACTCATAGCACTAGCCCATTATTCTAAACTCTTAACTCATATTTTTATCTCAGACGTTCCTATCCAGCTTTCCTCAGAATTCAGCTTTAGATCTAGTTGGCTTATTTTTAATACACGTGTGTGTGTGTGTGTGTGTGTGTGTGTGTGTGTGTGTGTGTGTGCTGGCACCATGGCTCACACATTTAATTTCATGGTACTTCAACATTCACCCTTGTATGACTCACTTTATTTTATTACCTTAAACATATTCACTTTCTTTTTTTGAGAATAACCTTAGAATATATTTTATTACTCTGAATATTTAATTTCAACTTACACTGTTTACTATCTTAAGCCAATTTTTATTCTCAAACATTATATCCCATTTGCTATTTGTTCCATGAGGACCATGATGAGCTAGTAAGAATTTTTTTAATTTGATCATGTTCATCCTTCATGTTCCACCTCCAACTCTCTCCCACATCTCTCCAACACATTTTCCTCTCAACTTTGCATCATCCCTGTTTCTATAACCTACTATATCCACTGAGCCATGTCCTTATGTGGAGGGCTGAGATCATCCACCGAACATAAGTAAACCACCACCAGTAATCAATCACACTGTCAAAGGGGAATTCACTCCCTATTCCAGCAGCTCTCAACTGCTAATAGCACCTAAGGAAGGTATGAGGCCTCCAGAGCTATCCCCAGCTACTCTAGAATTTTGACTGCCTTGATCTTTTACAACTCTTATACAGACAATCACAGAGGCTGTGGAAGTAATTAGATCCAGAAGACAGAATTTCAAAGTAGACTGAAGTTTCTATCCCACAGCTATTCTCACATAATCATTCAGAGTCTTTATATTAATTACAAATGCTTGCACAATAGCTCAGGCTTATTACTATCTAGCTCTTACATTTTATGTTAACTCATATTACTTATTTACACCCTGCCACATGGCAGTACCTTTATTAGCATGACTCATCCAATTCCTGCTCCCCTATGTCTGGCTGGCAGCTCCAGACTCTTCTTTTTCTCATCCCAGCATTTTCCTAGTCTGGTTCTCCTGCCAGACTGTTCAGCTACTGGCCAGTCAGCTTCTTTATTAATCCAATCAAAGTGATTTATATTTAGACAGTGTAAACAAATATTCCACAGCAGTAGCGTCTCCTCCATCCTCTAGTTCTTATATTCTTTGTGTGTATGGAGGGGATTGTATGTATGTGTGGGCATATACATACTCATGCATGAGTGTGTGGTCACAGTTACTTTGCCCTCATCTATAATAACTGTAGCTGTAACAATTTATGAACAATTGGGTTTTTTTCCTGATTTCTCCTTACCTTTTTGTATAGTTAATTATTGTGGGCTTTCCCTTTAATGTTCTGATTTGAATAACCATCAAACTAATTATGCATGGGTGGTGGTGGTTGACATACCTTTAATCCTATCACTTGGGAGGAAGAGACAGGCAGAACTCTTGAGTTCAAGGCCAGCCTGGTCTACAGAGCAGACTCTAGAAAAGCCAGGACTACACAGAGAAATACTGTCTCAGAAAAAAATATATATATACCCACACACATATACACATATGTAGAGATTTATAGACACTAGATCACCATGAGATGATGCCATATTAATTTTTTTATGGGTTCTTTTGGGACTTCACTTTAAACTGCTGTTCTACTGACCATTCTTAACAAAAGATACTAACATTTTATACTATGTTCTCTCAATGTTGTTACTGTTGTTGCCAAGTATCCACTGAAAAACAATGACTGTAGAAATGTCTTCCAAATTGACAAATTGCTAAGAATTATCATTTAGATCAACATCTAACACTCTGGGCTTTAACTCCCATCCCCATTTAGTGATAATAGGAGATCTCTGAAAGTGTTGATATTAGAGCTAATATAGCGTATCTTCACAAAGTGTTCAAAAATGTTATCTGATGCATAATAAGTACTCTAAGATAAAAGAGAAAGACGGGAAGTTCTACAAAAAACCAACTTTATCATAGCCTATACTAGGAAGCAAATCTGATTGGCTAATTACTAGATTTTTGTAATTATGCAACCACTGTTTTCTTAATCAATGTTTACAAAAAGAAAACACAGAAAAGAAGCATCAGTTGGACTATAGCCTGTCTCCCTGTGATCATCTGCATAGTTGACACTTTTTGGGAAAAAAAAAAGTGTTATTTGTTCCCTAAGCAGCACATGATTGGCTTCTTCATCATACAAAGACTAATTAGGAAGGCTGCTGTGGTGCACAGAAATAATCCACTAAAAAAATCAAAATTAATGGCAAAATTTAGTTCCCTTTGTGTTTGATTTTCATCTATCTGCACTCAGTTATAAACAAGCTATCAAAAAAATAAAAACTGCCCATTAGTGGTTAATTGATAATGACTTGTACTACCATTGATGACTCCCTGAAAAGAACTCTGTGAGTCTTTAGTTGAAAACCAAACAGGAACACTGAACAGTTTAGAAGTTCACAACAGGTTAGAAGTTGTTCCTTCTTCTGACCCTGCCATGGGAGGTAGCATACAGCACACAGTAGTCAGTTTTAACATAAACAAGCTGATTTAAGATTGGATCTATACATTGAAAAGATGTAAGTGAACTATATTTTTGCTTTGGCTTATTGTCTCTAATTAGTAATTAGTAGTATATACAGTGCAAAATTCTTTCTTTGTAAAAGTTCTTCAAGGTTTGAGAAAAATTCAAGGTAGAAATGTCTCAAAGAGCTGAAACGTGCTATGCTGGGGAATAACATTTAATCATTAATTTGAGAGATGTGTGTTGTCATCTCATGACTGGAACTTTTTCACATTATAAGCATGACCCACTAAGTACTCTGAGTTCTGACACATCCATAGTAAATACATTGTGAAACCTCTTATCTCAACAAGCTCTGAACCACAAAAACAAAGTGCTGAGCCTAGTCCATTTATAAACAAGAAACTTGAGGTAATATGAAAGCCACCTTCAGTCTTGATTTGAAATAATGACAAATTAAAACCATTATTCCCAAATGTGTATACATTTAATTTGATATAATCTCCTCCTTTACAAAAAAAAAGGAAAGAAAGAAAGAAAGAAAGAAAGAAAGAAAGAAAGAAAATGAAAAAGCTATAAAGTAATTTGAAAACAATGAGAATGAGGGCTTAGGAAGAAAAATGATGGGGTAAAAGTACTACAGCATCACAGGATATTTATTATTTAGCTTTTTGATGAATAAAGATAAATGTCAGAACTACTAAATAAAAGTAAGCATTTCAAATCTTTTAGAGTAAGTGTAGTAGTCACTTTACTATTTGGGATTACAGCTCTAGAGAGCTTTGAATCTATCATGGAGGGGAAGGCATGGCAAAAATCAGCTAGATGACAGGCAGCGGGAGCAGGTCTCATCATAAAATAGGAGACTGAAGTAAAGAGATGGAACTACAAGTGGATCAGGGTTTTAAACTCTCAAAGCCATTCCCCAGCAATTTACTTTCTGTAGTAAGGCTATACCTTCTAAACCTTCCCTAACAGTGTCACCAACTGAAGAACCAAGAATGGGCTGAAGATGAAACTTGGTACTTAGTGAATATTCACATGCCACACAACCTACATTTATTCTGTGGTACACACACACACACACACACACACACACACACGCGCACATCATTTACCTAAAATTGTTACGGTATTGATGTGGGATTCCCCTCTGTATGCTGTGAATATCATTGATTAATAAAGGACTACTTGGGACCTACAGCAGAGTAGAACTTAGATAAGCAGGTAAAACTAAACTGAATGCTGGCAGAAAGGAGGAGTCAGAGAGAGAAGCCGTGGAGCCACCATAGACATTTTGCTGGCACTGAAACTTTGCTCGTAGGCCACGACCTCATGGTGATGCACAGATTAATGGAGATGGATTAAATTAAAATGTAGGAGTTAGCCAATAAGAAGCTAAAGCTAATGGACCAATCAGTGATTTAAATAATACAGTTTCTCTGTGATTATTTTGGGGCTGAATAAGCAGAAACAAACAAGTGGCCTCATTCCAACACAGTCTAATAAAAACTCAGGAGTCACAAATTGAGATAAAGACCTGGTAAATCCAAGGAGCAACAGAGTTCATTGACTGATCCTCTGCCCATGTTATTTTCTTATCCACCAGCCCAGGAAATCCCTCCTGAAGACATTTTCTCTCTTACTGTCCCTTCCCTAGCAGACCTTCTCATCCTCCAGCAATTCTGTGGCTGATCCCAGTCAACCATGGGCAAACTCCACCCTTTAATTCAAGGTGGGCTGTACTGGCACGGCAGAAGGCTGTATAGACAATTCAACTACAGCATACATACATACACATGTACACACACAAACACACACACAATCAACAACAAAATATCCACTGCACAAATAGGATTAATGAGAATGTTTAAGTAACAAAAAAACATAGAGAATGGTAAATATTTATTTAAACAACCTTAAACCGGTATTTGTTTACTTGAGAAATTTTTTCTATTTTTCTACCTCTGATGTTAACAGGACTCCTCCAATACACAGAAATTATATTTACTAGCAAAATCTGTTTAAGATATTATATTAGTAAATGTACTGTCTCTGGAAAATTAAAGTGCAAAAATATTTCCCATGATGAAGTCCAGCTATTTATGGTGAATATACTATACATTCATAAAGACAGTAATCATGAGGTAGTTCCTACAAATCAGACATTAAAAAGCCCCTAAAACATCACTCTGTAAAAAACAAAGTTATCTGATAGATTACAGACAGGGTAATAGATTGTTCTATAACTGAAGTGGATACTGATCACAGCATGAGAAGGAACAGACCCTATAGGATTAGAGGGGAAAGATATAACTATTGAAAGGAAAGCTGCATTTGAGAATATGGAAAACATCACTGCATACTTCTGGTTGTTTCTCAGACTATTATACATGAAAAAGGCATTTTGACTAAAAAAAGATATTGTCTGAACCACTCTGAAATAAGACTAAACTAGTCACAATTAGATATTTTTTTAAAGTAGTCAAGTATGGTTTATATAAAACTGCAATGGAAGTAAAGAACTTATTTTGGGTGACCTGCCCAGACTTAGATTATCATGGCTGGCCCCCACAACTGCTTGGTACACTGGGTAGTAGAAATTGAGTACCATGGAAGAACTTGTAGCACATTACCAAAAGGCACGGATCTTTAACAAGGGAAGAAGAAAAAGAGCTATATCTGGTCAAAAATTTGTCTCGATATTTATCAACGGTGAATATCATCAAGTGAACACAGTTGTAACTCATCATGTAATTGAAGACTGAGCATGTTGGGTCAATTGCACTTGCTTGCAAAGTGTTGTTTCTAACTGTATTACAACGCATTGGGGATTTTTGTTATAACTCAATCCATACACATATCTTTATATGCAGTCCATCTATACAGAAGAATTCTTTATTCTTGGTTTTCTATCTTACCATCTTTTTGTCAATTTCCTCTTTATTTATTTAAGCTTTTGTATCCCAAGAAAGAATAATTTGGTTCAAAAATCTTTATATGGAAGAATTCTTTTATTGATGTTTCTTTATTTCCTTGTAAAGACATCCTGTTCTCCTATAAAATTATATCTACATGGTATATGTTAAAGTACTTTTTTTGTAAACTATTAATCATTTTTATGACTAAATAGAAATAGTAAAGAAAAAACTAGAAAAAAAAAAAAAAAACTGCAATGGAAAGCACAGGCCAGGAATGGAGGGCTTTGTACAGGGAGTCAAGGGAAATGGAATTCACAATGGGAAGTGTAAAGCTTATTGATGTGAAGGCAGGTAAGAGCTCATTTGGAAGAGTCACACATGGGATCATGACTATCAAACAGCAATGTGCTGGGCAATATAAAAACTGATCAAACAGGTTTTCTATCACAGGATTCAAAATTTCAGAGAGAAGGGAATGGGACAAGGAATTTCATCACAAAGTGTTTAAAACAGAAGAATAATGTAAAGAGAGCCCATGTCTTAAAATGAAGTCAATTCTGACTATTCTATAAAAATTGGAAGAGGAAGTAAGAAGTTTAATAAAGATAAGGCCATTTTGGGAAAGAATATGAAATAGAAACTGTGTCTTAGTGCATGTAGTAAATTGTTTTCTTTTTTGCATTGCACTATAAATTCAAAAGCAGTGCTTCCATTGTTCCTTCTTTCCTAGTGTCCAAGGCTGACAGTACAATACTTCAAGTAAAAAACACATAAAATCAAATATTTGTTAACTATTATATTAGGAAAGAAAAATCAGAATAAGATTGTTTTCAGCTTTTAGGTATAAGCATAAAATACAAAGGAACACTTCCACTCTCTCACCCATCTTTGCAGTCACAGGATTTACTCTCTAAAAAATTACATTACATATGTAAAGTTTTATTTTGTGCTTCCTATCACCATGCTAAGGAACTTACACACAGAGAGAGAAAAGAAAGAAAAGAGAGGAAAAAATGAGTCAATTTAACAGGGCTTTATTCTCATCTACAGGGAAGAGGCCATTTCCTGGTATGTTATTTGGGCTCATTAGCATTCGTACTGTGTTTGCAAACACAAAGACTCATCATCTCTGTGGTAAGGAAAGTATCTAATTCTACCTATGCACTCTCTCACAAATTAGATGTTTCAGGGTCTTAAAGGTTGATTAAGTTGAACTGGATAACAAATGAAACCATCTGGTCCTGGGCTTTTTTTGGTAGGGAGGTTTTTGATAACAGCTTCTAATTCTTTGCGACTTACAGGTCTGTTTAGATTGTTCACCTGGTCCTGGTTTAGTTTTGGTAAATGGTATTTATCTAAAAAAGCGTCCATTTCTTTTACATTTTCAGTTTTGTGGCATATAGGCTTTTGTAGTAAGATCTAATGACTCTCTGAATTTCCTCTGTGTCTGTGGTTATGTCCCCCTTTTCATTTCTGATCTTATTAATTTGCGTGTTCTCTCTCTTTCGTTTGATTAGTTTGGATAGGGGTTTATCTATCTTGTTGATTTTCTCCAGGAACCAGCTTTTTGTTTCATTGATTCTTTGGATTGTTTTCTGTGTTTCTATTTTGTTGATTTCAGCCCTCAATTTGATTATTTCCAGTCTTCTACTCCTCCTAGGTGAGTCTGCTTCTTTTTTTTCTAGAGCTTTCAAGTGGGCTGTTAAGTCTCCAATATGTGCCAGTTAGTTCCTTGGGCAGCTGAGGATTGGGAACCTGAAATGACCCTATCCTAGAGCAATACTGACGAATATCTTGCATATCATCATAGAATCTTCATCTGGTGATGGATAGAGATCGAGACAGTGACCCACACAGGAGCACTGGACTGAGCTCCCAAGGTCCCAAGGAGGAGCAGAAGGAGGGAGAACATGAGCAAAGAATTCGGGACCACGAGGCGTGCATCCACCCACTGAGACAGAGGAGCTGATCTACGGGGAGCTCACCAAGGCCAGCTGGACTGTGACCGAAAAAGCATGGGATAAAACCGGACTCTCTGAACATGGCGAACAATGAGGGCTGATGAGACACCAAGGACAATGGCAGGGGGTTTTGATCCTACTTAATGTGCTGGCTTTGTGGGAGCCTAGCCAGTTTGGATGTTCACCTTCCTAGACCTGGATGGAGGGGGGGGGGGGGGACCTTGGACTTTCCACAGGGCAGGGAACCCTGACTGCTCTGTGGACTGGAGAGGGAGGGGGAGAGGAGTGGGGGGAGGGGGAGAAGGGTGGGAGGAGGGGGAGAAGGGTGGGAGGAGGGGAAGGGAAATGGGAGGCTGGGAGGAGGTGGAAACTTGTTTTTTGTTTATGTTTTTTTTTCTTCTTTTCGCAATAAAAAAAAATCTGTAAAGCTGCTGGAAGAAATCAGAATTTCAGCAAAAAAAAAAAAAAAAAAAAACAAATGAAGTGAGTAAGGATTTTCTGTAGGTCACAGAAGAAAAAAACATCACATATAATAATAAGGACAACACAAGCAACAAATGATCAGAATAGCCAGAATCTTATGCTCACTCTACACTATGGGAATGCAACAACCCAATGGAAGCCTCAAGTCATTAAATATTCCACTGAGCAGACATGATTTTTGTTTCTTACTTCTCAAAGGGGTTATTTTTGAAGTTGGTATTAAAAGGGACAAACTCCTCAGGGTTTCTTTACTTACCCACGCAAATAAGTAATAGCAAAAAAAAAAAAAAAAAAACTCACTAACAGAACAAGACAAAATGAAAAAAGGAACCATGAATTGCAACAAAATTTTATAAGACTGGAAAGAAGTTGCAAGTATAAGAAACAAATAGAAAGGCAAAAATGGGCTAGAGAGATGGGTCAGTGGTTTACAGCACTTTCTGATCTTGCAAGAGCCTTGAATCTGATTCCCAGAATCCTTTGCCATCTTCTAATCTACATGGGTACATAGTACCCATATATATACTCCATTCTTTCTTAACAATATAATAACTAATTTTCCACATACATATGTGTTTGTGTATGTGTTTGTGTACACACACATATGAAGGCAAAACATTCACAAATGTACATTGTTTTAAATAATTTGAAAAGGAAAGGCAAAGCTATAATCTGATAATTTGATTTTACAGATGAAAAATACTAAAATGCCAATTTTACAAGCACAATAGTCCTCTAAATGACTCAGCATCCAAAAGCCCTTAGGACTAGGAAGAAGTAAAGCCAGCTGATTAAAACAAGCCAGCATTGCTCCTGGGTGATGCCTTTGTGTTAATTGGAAGAGGTCTATACATACTTCTCCAAAAGGAGATCCCAGCTTTATTCTATGAAAACTATAGACGTAGGAGCCTCCAGACACAGAAACTGTGAGTTCAGAAGATGTCTGAAAATAACCTGACTGAGAGTAGGTGAACCACTCATCTGCATGTCCTGCTGTTATTTCAATGGCAATAGATGAGTGTACAGCCCTATATTTCATGCCCATTCTACTCATTCCACACACCTGTTCTTTAATACACTGCAAATTCCAGTGCAAGTAAATTAAAACATTTCCAGAGGGGGAGAAAAAAAAAACTCTTCACTTACTGTCACCATTTCACAAAGAAACTCACATGCAGCATCTGTATATGATGTGGGAGTGTCATATCAATCTGTTGCTTTCATTGGTTAATTAATAAAGAAACTGCTTGGACTGATAGGTTAGAACATAGGTGGGTGGAGTAAACAGAACAGAATGCTGGGAAGAAGGGAAGTTAGAAAGACACCATGCCGCGCCTCTCCAGAGCAGATGTGATGAAGCAAGCCGCCAGGTCAGACATGCTGAATCTTTCCGAGTTAGACTGGTGCTAAACAGATTAGTAGATATGGGTTAAAGCAAGATATGAGAGTTAGACAGAAGAAGCCAGATATAATGGGCGGAGCAGTGTTTAAAAGAATACAATTTTTGTGTTGTTATTTCGGGGCATAAGCTAGCCAGGCGGCCGGGAGCTGGGTGGCAGGAATGCAGCCCACCGCTCCTTCTATAGAATGTATACATAGAATTTAATGACCTTTTTTACATAAATATAAAATAGAACTCTAATCATGTATCACTGCACAATTAAGTAAAACTTGCAAGATGACATTCAGAGATAAAAATAAACATACACGCAAAAATAATATCAGAAAGAGAGGCAAAGGTAGCTAGATAGAAAATTTGATTTTTAAATATCTGCAATTTATACACAAAACATATTTTTAAATATTTTAATGATATAATTTAATTTAAAAATAGAAATTGTAAACAAATTCTTAGAGACTATGAAAGCATAGTTGCTAAGAAAAAAGCAGTTGACAGACAAGATCATCTTTCAGAGTATAACAAAAAGTCAAAATGATGGGTAGGTTAAGAGAAAAAGACAAAATCTACAAGATTCGATATACACATACTAGGCTCCCTTAAAAAAACGAAAAAAAAAATAGGAAAAGAAGGAAATCAACAATTACATAGCACATGAAATGTCCTAGAACTGAAGGCTCACAATTTTCAGATCAGTCTTCTTAGGCAATGCCTATAACACTAAATTCTTGCATGCAACATCTCTAACACAAACCCTTCATTCATCCTTACTCCCAAAAGACCCATTCCAGTTCTCCATAGTTATGTTTAATCTACCTCTTATCACACAGATTCTTTCCACAAAATATCTATTTCTCCATTTTGTTCTCAGGAAAGATGTAATATTCTGTCTCTCAGCATGCTAAAACCTGGAGGTCACAGTTTCCAGACAAAGAGCTACAGAACATAGCACAACATGAAATGTTAGATCTGGGACATGTTTTAAATTCACCTTTTTGTGTACCTGCCCTCCCTCTTCTTTCTGAACCCTTACACTGACTTGCAATATAGCACATTTCAAAGTGTGGAATATGAGAAGATAGATTACAATGAAGACACAACTTGTAATAACTCACTAATTTTGTGAAAACATACCTTTAAGAAGTACTTCTTTCCTAGCAATATAAGGAAGAATGAAAATAAATGAATAAAACATATTTTTTCAAAAGTCTTAGCTAACAAAATTCCAAATATAACTATTTGGTTTCATGCCTCTTTTCTAGCAATCAATTCTATAACATCCAAACAGGTTTTATAATTGAAAAGAAGAACCTTCCTGTTATACAATAAATGACATCTGTCCAAATTTAGCCCTAACGCTAAGATAGTGTTATCTGGAGACTGGGCCACTGGGAGTTAATCAGGTCCATATGGAGTAACAAATTTAGATAGTTGGTTATGAGAAAAACTCACCAGGATTTGCACACATATACTTTCTAACACCCAACCTGCCTTTCTATCTGCCATTTGACAAAGCAAAAAAGCATTCCCCTGTAATCAGAGAATGCTAGTTCATTTCCAGACCACCCTGACCCAAATAATCCCACAAAAACTACATTAATTACAGCACCATTTTACCTATGACTCAAGTGTATTTCTAGGTAGCTCTTACATCTTAAATTAACCAGTATCTATTAATCTGTGTATTGACACGAGGGTACGGCTTACTGGGCTAGATTCTGTTCTGGTGTCTTTCTCCTTCAGCAGCTACATGGCATCTTCTTGACTCTGCCAACTCTCTCTATATATCTCTGTTTGGATTTCCTGCCTGGCTATACTCTGCTAAGGCATTGGTCGAAACAGCTTTATTTATCAATCAATAAAAGCAACACATACACAAGGACACCCCACATCATCTCCTCTTTTCAGTCTAATTAAAAAGGAAGATTGTAACTTTGGCGTAGTAAAATTACATATGGCAAAACAGGTATCAAGCAAGAATTACAGTTACAATTCACATAAATATATTAGGACAGTGAAAAATAAGTTAATTTTAAATGTCATTGCTAATCTTTTAGTTTTAATTGGAATAGCAAGAAAGAAGAGAGGGGAAAGGGAGAGGAGGTGAAAACTAGAGAATGGGAAGGAAATCTTCAGTTGCCTCTAGTAAACTTGCCAAGTTTATCTTCCTGATCTATTCACTCATGTCTCGGGTACAGATACTGGCCTGTGAGAGCCCTATATCCTAGAATTCCAATTCCTAGGAGCCTTGGCCAGAGTCGGGCTCCAACACGATGTCACAGATAAAAGGGAATGAGGGACCAGATTATTTGTCTCCTTTATTACTCTAGTTCCTTCACTTGGAGGCTGCTACAAATGACCTTTGGTTCTCAACCAAAACCCAGTGCTTCACTCAAGACTCCCACTGGGTTCCCAGTTATTAATATATTCATCAAGTGGCAGAGAAGCAGTTAAAATTTTAAGACTTCCAACTCAGCACTCCTTTGAACACTCTAGTTTTCTCTCTGCAACTCAACTATGAAATAGCCTTTTTGAAAATAATACCTACTAAAACTGAGTATGCCATTTGTTTCCTCCTTGAGACCTGGATCAATACTCACCTTTAACCATTCTGCACTCTCAGGTTAGAATGCCTTTCTTCCTGCTACCCCTCTGATCAACTTCTAAATATGTTTCCAAGTATGTAGCGGCGAAAATGAATGCAAAATAGATTGTAAAATATATACACAGCTTTAATGGGGAAATTAGACTTACAGTACCACGGTTCCTGTGAAGAACAGGAAGCAGGAAGGGGTGCATGGACTCCTGCACTCCCAATTTATAAGTAAACATTCGCCTGAGGCAAGCCCGCCTCCTAAGGGGCTGGCTTAACCCTACACAAGTATGCTTGAATGTTATTACCACTTGTGTCTTATGTTGCCATCACACAATGAATATATTGTTTATTAATTGTTTAGTCTTATAGCACTTTCTACTTAAAATATATTCATGCAATATGTGTATAGATAGATAGATAGATAGATAGATAGATAGATAGATAGATGGAAAAAGGATACTTAATAACTATGACAATCTGTCAATTTCTTTTATTTAGATTTAATAAGGTATTAAAGGAAAGCACAATGAAGTGTGAGAGGCATGAATAATATAAATCTAACTATCCTCAAGGTAAGTGTTCTTCCTTATACCATAAAATCCATGAAAGTTTAATTTATTTTATCATTTTATCTTTGAATATTGTCATTCAATTAAAAATTGTAACAGCTTTATTTATAACATGATAAGTGGTTAAAATTCTTTTCAACTATTCGGTTGAAAAATTGAAGTGTTTTGCAGAGAGAACAAAGTTATAATTTCAGTGGTGGGTAATGCTTATTTTGTAAATGGTTACAAGGTTGTTCATAAGATATAGTCACAAATAAAAAAGGTCAATCCCTTTGTGGGCTGAAACATATTTTAAGTTCTGCTTAGGAAATGGCTTTTCATCACCAAGGAAGACTAGTCAGGAATATCACCAGGGTAAAGGGCCAAAGGGTTCAGATCAGTTGATGTTTACAAAAAATTTCCCAGCATCCCACAAAAGGTACAACAATTTCCACACATGATTAACTAGATATGTCACTGTTTAATATTACAAAACAGCTAAGTATACCATTAACACTTGAAATGGCTAAACACTAGCAATAACATCTTGTTGTTAGAGTTTCTTGTTAATTACCTTGACCATAAATTTTAGAGATTCATTCTGACAAAAGAGCAGTTGACCTAATATGTATTTAATATTTCCTTTTTGTAAAACAATAGTTTTGAAAAAGCCAGATGAGAATGTGAAAAGCATTTTAAACCATTAGATAAAAATATCTGTTTAAAAAAATCAAACCATTGTTTAATTTGACCAAGGTCAACCAATTTTTGAAAAAGAAACCAAATGCAATATGTAGCACAGAAAAATTCTAAAAGACTTCAATCAGAGACATCAACTCATTGCTACTTATTAAATTCATCCAAAGTAGCTTTAACATATCAAAAATCATTCATTTCTGGTAAAGGCTAAGTAATCATTATCAAAAAACTTAGGAACTTTTTTTTAATACTTGCATATAAAGGAGGCGACTTAGAGAATAAATCTAAATCTAAATACAAACTTCATGAATATTTCATATCTGCCTTACACATATAGCCTGAAGGGAAGTATTTGCAATTCGTAACAATTTATGTAAGAAACACAATTTCATGGTATGGAATTTTCCACTTGTGTCATCACGCCAGCACTCAAAAGGCTTCTGATTCTAAAGCATTTTCAATTTGAAATTTTAGATTTGCAATGCTCACTACAGATTTAATTATTTTACCACTTGCATAGAAATGACATTTTAAAATTTATTCATTCAGTACTTAATTTTAACAGCAAGGAAATTATGAGGACTCATGAAACTATGAAAATAAAATAAATGATAATGTAATATTTTAAAAGATAATAAATCTACTACCTGAAGTAATAACACAGTTTTCAAAAATGGCAAACCTGAAGAACTAAGAAAGAGCAAACTGTTGAATACATTCATTCAAAACTGGGCTTAAATGGGCCCCAGTAGTATTGTGGTACAAAATTAACATAGTAAGTTTGGTGCCATCTTGAGTTATGTGCCAATGCCTTATCATGCATAAGAGAAAAAAAAAACAAAAACAAAAAAGAAAGAGGGACATACCTTCAATTTGGATCCATGTGGTATTACAGATTTATTCTGCTTGGGTGGAATATGCAGCTCCCATTTTCCATATTCTAGCTTTTTATATGGGTGAGAAAACGGATTCCATCCATCTAAATAATAAAGATCATGTAATCAAAAACTTGATAAGACTAGGAGTTTAGTAAAACCTAATATACTGTTTACCTACAAAAAAAAAATAAACTGCTTTAACAAAACCTGTTTTCTAATGTAATAATCAAAGTACTCTGCCCGTCTTCTCCCTGTATCCCTGTTTGGATTTCCCATCTAGCTATATTCTGCCCTGCCATAGGCCAAGAAGCTTGTTTATTAACCAATGATAATAAAACATATTCATAGCATACAGAGGAGCATCCCACATCAGTATAACTAATGAGGATATTTTTTTAAATGTGGCATATACCAAAAAACAATTAGTTAATTAGCTTTTTAAATAAAAGTTAAAGGAAAGACTGCTACATTTTATCACTAACATAAGCCTATCTCCATAGATAGACTAACAATGCAATCTAACACCTGTATGAATTCACTTAAGAAACAGGAGAGAAACATTTGAAAAACATAATTCAAGGAACAAAGGAAACAAAACAACAGATGAGCAGGCTAAGAAAATATTCAGAGGAAGAACTCTGAATGACCAGTAGACATGAGCAATAATAAAACTCAAGATGATTTAGATCATGGAATCACCAACTCATTGCTACTCATTGACTTAGAAAAACTAAAGGTTCAGAATATCAAATATCCAATAAGGTCATAAAACAACAGTACTTCAGAGGGTACAAATGGCTGAAAATAGCTTGGCACTGAATTTATGCTAACCCAATGGCCCAACAAGTCTATTCCCAGGCAATACCTTAGACAAATTCTCCTGAGTGAATTCAAGAGACTACTTAGAACTGATCACTGAAGATTTAACTGCAAAAGCAAATACTACTACTACTACTACTACTAATAATAATAATAATAATAATAATAATAATAATAAGCAACCATATTTTACAGAAGCTATAGAATACAGAAAATGCATGCAGGTAAGAGAATTAAACAATGAGGTGTCACACAAAGATGTAATAGGGATGTATCAGAGTAGATAAATATAAAACTGCAAAGCTGATTGTTAAGGGGAACAAAAAGAATATCACTTATACCAAACTCAAGAAATATGTAGAATGCAACAGATAGAGACATGTGCATGTTGTAAAACTATTAAAACTGAAATGAAATTGTGAAACAACATCTACAATGATTTTCTCTAAGATAGGAAAAAATTAAATATACACAGAGCAGAGAAACAAATGAAATGAGACAGCCAAAATATTTATAATATTCAAGCCAGCTATATAAACATAGGACTTCTCTATCTTTCTAGGATTAGAAAAATAGCACAATAAAAATTCATGTCAGGTCTCTGTACAGAAATAACTGTCCAAATATCTTTCTTTACCATCAATTATAAAGTGATATTATCAGGCAAAGGGCATCAGATCTTAACATATTTATGATTCCAAATACAGACTACCAAGCTACTTTCTGGGTTAGCAGTTTCAATTCATACCCCCACCAAGCTGCACAGGGGAATGTTCAACTACCCATATCCTCAGCAACACCAGAGATTATCATTTTAATAACAAGACATGCCTGTCTTGCTCAGCCAGGGTTCACTAAAAGAATTAAGCGCTAGTACCCTAAGGAACCACAGCAGGAAATAAATAAACTCCTCTTTAATGCATCAAGAATAGAACTTGTTATACACCATCCTTGGGAGAATTGAGGAAACAGACACTCCAATAATTTTCTGCATCCCATGGATCAGATGCACAGCTAGCACAAAAGAAGCTTTCTCTCATTATTTTTCAGGCAATAACGATAACGTTTGATATACGCTGTTTTCATTTCTTTTCAAAAAATAAGCTGTAATTGGAACAATGATTACTCTCTTTAACCTTATTGTTATTTTGGATAAATTGAGTTGTATTATATTTTCTTTTAAATATCTTTCATTAATTTCCAGTTTTATTGAAATGAAGATAATAATGTGGCTTACTTTGAGGTTTAATACAGTGACAATCAAAGCATTTATTTATTTACCAGCCTGTTTACTTTTAGCAGCTGAAGCCATTCAATTTTCTTAGGATAAATTTTGCAGATGAGTCCAACATGAAACTATATAAAATAAATCAAAGCAGAGGTGATCTGCTGGATATATCTGTATGTGTCTGGACTACTCTACCCTCTCAGCCTCCCATCTATCCTGCAGACAGAAGTCAGTTCTTCTCTTTATGTGACATAAGTGAGTGGTGCATGCCTGTGTGAGCTTATGTATGTAAATGTAAGTGTGAGTGCACATGTCTATATATGTGTTCATAAGCCAGAGCACAACATCAACTACCTTCCTCGATTGTCTTTGCCTTATTTCCTTATTCAATGGTCTGTCACTGAACATAGAGGTCAGCCTTTCTGTTCGCTTCCAAGGAAGCTTCTAGGATCTTCCAGTGCCCACACGCCAACACTACAGTAATGTACGTTTGGTCATGCCTGGATTTTACGTGGGTGCTGAAGAATTGAACTCAAGTCCTCATGCTGGCACAGGAAGCTCTCTTACCCACTAAGCTATCTCCATAGCCCAGAATTCTGTTCTTAAAATCTGTGAGTTATTTGTGGAGGGTTAAGGACTCAGGGGCTTCCCTCTGCCCATGTTAGCATGTCTATTGTTGTCATATGTTCAGCTCATGTTGAAGCAGTCATGTTGGTGACGTTTTATGGCTTAAGATAATCCCAGAAGACACAATTGCACAGATGGAACAACCAGACCTCCAAATATAGGAAAACAAACTTCAGTCCATATCTTAAAACATACATAAAATTAGCTCAAAATGGATCCCAGAAATAGGCTTAAGAACTCTAAAGCATTTCAAATAAAACTACGGTAAATTTCTATTACCTCAGTTCTTTAATACAATGCTAGATATAGATGGAACAAAAGAAAAATGATAAATCACACTATTCACAATGCAAAAATGAGTACACAAAAGACATTATCAAAAAATGAAGCGGCAAGGGAAGAAAATAATTGGAAATCATTATAAGCAATAAAGTTACTTGATTCTAAGGTTTCTAAATAATATTTACAATTTAATTATTAAAATACATTTTCAAAGCAAGCACAGGATTTTAATAGATGTGCCCTTCAAAATAGCAATGTAAAACAAGCACACAAGGGATGCCCAATGCAGTTAGTTATGGGAATACAGAAATCATAATGAGATGCTGTGCTCACAGACGTAAGGTTATTGTGAAAACAATGGATATAAAGTAAACTGGAGGGTGTGGAGAAATAAAACTTCACACATTGCTAATTAAAATGCAGAACCATGTCACTACTTTGGAAAACAGGCTGGAAAGTCTTCAAATACTAGTGTTAGCACTGTACTCAGGAATTCAGCTCAAACTTATATGTCAAAGTTATATCAAAGCAGATTGTGCTGTAGAGTTCTTTGTCAACTTCAGACACGCTAGAATCCCCTTGGAAGAGTGAGCCTCAGGTTAGGAATTACCGCCATCAGACCAGACTGTGCACAAGTCTATGGGCATTTTTTTTCTTTTGATGGATGAATCATGTGGAAGGCCCAGCCCACTACAGGCAGTGCCATCTTTGACAGGTGGTACCGGGGCATATAAGAAAACAAACAGGCAAGCCAGGAGGAGTAAGCCAGTAAGCAGTGCCCCTTCAAGATTTCTACTCCTACTCCTCCTCTTCTTGAGTTGGTACTTTGGCTTCCCATGATGGGCTGTGATCAGGGCATAGAAACCAAATAAATCCTTTCTTTCCCCAGTTGATTTTGATCATTGTGTTTATCAAAGTAATAGAAAGAAAGCTAGAACACAGATGTCCATACAAAGCCTTGCATGTATAGTGCTCATTTGCAATATAATTCATAGTCATCAAAAGCTGAACACTATCAAAGCATCTAAGCAATCAGTAAAGAAAATGCTTTGTGTTCATGTAATAGCATATTTATTCATACAGAAATGTGGCATACTAATACACAGTACAACATAGAATCCTATGAACCCAATTTATATTAAGGGAAAGAAGCCACAATATGTGCATATTCCACACTATTCATACAAACAATCTGTGGTAGGTAAAGTCTGTATTGTCATTGCTGGGACTGTGACAATTAGAAAATGACACCTGAGTGTCAAGAAGGAAAACGTCTTAAAGCTGAGAGTGATGGTTATTACACAAACCAGTTTATAATTACACTAAAGAAATATGAGCGAAGTATATACTTTAAATAGGTAAAATGCATGCTGTAAGAATCATCTCATATTGAAAAAATACCTCAATAAAACTGTTCAAATAATTCAGAAACAAAGCTCAGGTAGCCTTATTTGTTTGTTGTCATTGATCTTCGCCTAGGACTCAAATCAAGTTCTGTCAGAGATATTGTAAAGGAAAAGGCCACATAGGGAGACATATAAAAATTTAACACTAAGAAGATAGCCTGGTCAATAGGTAGAATAAAAAGTCAAGTTTGATGGCTAAAGATGTCTTTGAAGAGAAATGGCTAAAAGTTTAAAGGCTTGCCGAGGCAGAGCAATTTGAGAGCTTAGGGCTGGAGAGAACAGAGAGAAAAATTGGAACCAAAAATAAGAATATATAACTGTCTTTCCATCTGGAGCCCAAACAAGCTGGTTATGGGTCTGGGACAGGATTGCTGAGAATCTGAGGACGGCCTGGGCTACAGAGAGAGAGCCAAGCTAACCTGTACTATCAACACTACCAAGCAAACATGTCTTATCTCGCAAAAATAAATAAATAAACCAAAACAGGAAAAGAAAAACAACAATAAAAGAAGCAACCAACAAAATTCTTCATCCTCAAGGGAAAGTCTAATGACCTGAAAAAAATACACAGGAATGTAAGTAACAGGGTAGATGCACTATAAACTTTTTCGAATGACTTGAGGAGAGGCTGAGTCTGTGTTATACCTAATATACAAGAATACAGGTTTGTTGTGCTGAAGGAAATAATGAAATTATTACACTAGCAGTACGTAGGATGGCCTGGTAAAAATGACTGCAGCAGCAGTTATGGATTCTCCTTAGTGCTTGACATTCAATATCTGATTCAATTATCTCAAAAGTCCTATGCGGTATTAGACTTTTCATTTGATGGATAATGAAGCAGGCTCAAAGAATGAGTGCAGTAAAGCTCAAGTCTCGGAGCTACTAACAAAGCCAGGATTGGAATCATGTTAGCCTGCCTCCTGCTTCAGTCTATCTTTTCTTGCACGTTGGCATGCATAAACCAGCTAGATGAGGCAGCATCTGTCTCCATTAGAAATGCAGAAAACATCTGTCTTAGTGTGGGCTGCAGCAACAGATACTTAAATAATAAACTGGTTTTGCCCCCTCACAGTCTAGAAGCCAGGCAAGTAGAAAAAGGGGAAAGCATGCCAGTTTCTTAATAAGAGTTTTCTTCCAGCTGGCAGGCTACAGGTATCTTCATGTTGTATTCTTGTAGGATCTAGAGAAGTCTTCTCTCATGAGTCTGTGGCTTTTAAGAGAATCCTTCCATTCCTGGGAACTCTCCCCTCAAGCTTTAATAACATTTCAAGGCTCCACCTCCAAATACCAACACCTTGGACATTCACAAACACAGGAACTGGAGATAAAACCCAATGCTCAGCCCATAGCAGTCTCTTACATGGATTTTGCATTTGCACAATCAGTTTCTTGTCTTAGAATCTTACACTTTTGGAAACATATTTTGTATGTAGATATTTGTGTGTTGCTGTTTTCTTTGTTTGGTTGGTTTTTTGTTTTGTTTTGTTTTGTTTATTTTTTTGGCTTTGTCTTTGCTCGTTTGTTTTTACTTTACTAGAAAAGCATAACCCTCCATGGCTGTTTGTCGGCGCTGCTGTACCCACAGAAGAACAGTTCAAGTCTAAAATCACAGGTGATGGGCATACTGCCAAGATGAGTCACCGTTCTTAGCTAAGTGGCTGACAGATCTGTTATTTAGACTTCTCCCAGGAATGTCAACTTTGAATTCTTCCTCTGCTGGTTTATTTTTATGTGAAGTGATCTCATATCACCCAGGTCAACTTTGAGATCTGTGTTACTGAGGGGGAATCTGAACTCCTTCTCCTCCCGCAACTATTTTCTGCATGCTAGGAATATGGGCCTGCCTGTGTTGCCATGCCCTTTGAGCTTAAATGTAAAAAGTTTTCTTGTTTACAATGAATCTAGCAGCAATCTTGGCACATGGCCTTATGGAAGATAAATTCAAAAAAGAAAAAAAAAAACAGGGAAAGGGGAAAACTGGGAGAAAGGGAGGGAAAGGGAAGGACAGAGGGAGACTGAAAGAAAGCCAGACAGAAACAGATTCTGAGAGAAGTGAGACAGAGACATGGAGAAAAAAAAATGGTTCATTTGATTGTTTGAGGCAGTTTTAGGCTGTCTCAAGGAATACGCACAAGTAACAGCACAACAGGAGTATATTATTAGTCCAGGGGAAAACTATAGTTAGAAGAGGAAAACGTACCTCAGGTTGACAGCCGTCTATATCTGAAATTACCTGGCGCAAGAAGAAAACATGGAACATGCAACAAACCTGCTCAGGAGTTTGTGGGGGGGAGGGGGGTAGAGGCCTGGTGAAGGTCAGTGTGCAAAGAGAGAAAGAGAGAGACAGAGCTGAAGATGGCGCCTTCAGCTTTTAAGGGCTGCCTAGTGCATGCACACAGGGGGGTAGCATGGTTACATCATAAGGAGCTCACGTAAGCATGTAAGGGCTCATGCAGCTGTGTCATATGTAGATTAATGCAACCATGCTGCATGTGGGTCACGCAGGGTCCTTTAAGATTCCTGAGGCCATTTTAGGCACTTCTGCCTGGGGGCTTGTCCGCACATGCGTGGCCCTGGAACCTGGAAGTGTCGGCCAAGTTGTGTGGCTGAATCATCACAATATCCGCCACCAACTGCTCCTTCTGTTTACTGCTGAGGGCAGAAATGACCTTTTCCTCACTTCTCTACATTTTTGTTGTTGTTACTGTTTTCACTTTGAAACAGAATCTCACAGGGAACATGGAAGATACAAGTTTTTGAAAGACTGGCCAAAGAGGCTCATGATCCACTACTCTATAGCACCCAGTCCTGGAATGAGAGGTATGCACGATGCCTGGCTTTCAGTGTGGGTACTGAGGATCTGAACTTAGGTTCTTATATTTGCACAGAAAACACGTTGCCCACTCAGCCACCTTCCCAACCTCTTGCATTTATTTTATTTTGTTTCATTTTGACTTTTCTTTAAAAATTATAAATTTCTTCTAAATTTCTTTAAAATTTAAAAAATAAATTTCTTTAAAAATTTCCTGGTCTGCATTCATTCATTTTATCTTTTTCAATTATTTGATGTTCTCAGAATTTTGAACATTCTTAACTCAGTCTTAGTTTTCAGCATTCAAATACAATAAATTTGTATATTTACTGAAACACCATCAATAAACATGGAGCAGGTTCTTGAATTCTTCTTCCATTTGTTCAGACTAATTCAACATCTAAAATGTCTCTGACTAAATTCATGATGCTTTCTAAATTTCCAACCCTAGATGTTATTCTCAGATTTCACCTGTCTTGTGTTCTCAGTGAAACACTTGCCAGTCCTCCTTAGGCTTTAGTAATCCACTCAAGTCGCTGCTCTGAAACCACAACCATGAAGGCATAAAGGAGAAGGAATGTACCTGCAAGCTATTCTGGTTACAATGGATACGTGGCAGTGTCTTATTAGTAGAATTGTCTACAGGCGATATCATCTTCGAGCCCTTGCATACATCCCCACACATATGCATATACACATAGAGATGCGCCTAAGTTAGGAATAAAATCAATCTTGGGGGGTGGGGGGATATGACAGAATTGGAGGAGCAGACAGCCTTTTCTTTTCAAATATATTTGAGGAAGAAGAGATATGGCAATTCTGTACACAGAAGTGGGGAGCTGCATCGAGGGACCTCAGAGAAAGAGGAAGTAAACACAGATTTACAGTCAAAGAGGGAAGGTGAAAAGGAGTTGATGCACTGATCAGTAGCATTATTTTTTCTATTGTCTTTTATAAGCACGCATAAATACAGACAGCTTTGAAGGAGGACTCTTGGAGGCTGAAACATTGCCTTTTAGCTGGCTTCTACTTTATGTGAGAAGTCAAAGTGTTACGCTAAAAAAAGAACAAAGTTGTAGTGAAATAAGGGAAGGGATCAGAAGAGAAAACTAAAATATATAGACAACAAATGAAGAAAGAGGAGTCAGAGTATGTGACCGATGTCTGTGCAGTTGACAACCATGAATCTAGATCATAGGAACAGCACAGCACCTCTGATGGCCTTGGGGTTTATCCCCACAGTCCCAGAAGAAACATCATATAATTTGATCTCTGCAACACTACAGATCTGTAGAGCAGGGATGGTAGAAAGTCCAGGTTAAAAAAACATGAAACCTTCAAGAGCAAAACAAAGAGTCTATATAGGAACAAAGAAAATTAGTCAGAATATTGTGGATCTAGAGGTCTCACAGCTAGAACTAAATGGGGTCAGAGAATTTAAAACAAACATACAAATAAACAAAAGAGCCTGCCTATTGATGGTTCTATATTTTTTTTTCAAAATACATTTTGATAAAGGTTTCCATTAAGTAACAGTAGCTGGCATGACCTGCATAAGGTCTGCATAAGGCAAAATGTCAGCATAGTAGGGGGTAGAATTCTTCAAGGCCCAGTCCTTATTGAAGGCCACTGACAACTGATAGACATTGAGGGAGAGAAAGATCATCCTTTTTGTCTTGATATTTCAACTGGCCAATTTACCATGCTCCTGTGGGTGGTTCCCACACATAAGAAGCACTAATTGATCTTAGTAGATTAAGAAAGGAAGGAAGAAAAGAAAGGAAGGAAGGAAAGAAAGAAAGGAAGGAATAAGGGAAGAAAGAAAGAAAGAAAGAAAGAAAGAGGGAAGGAGGAAGGAAGGAAGGAAGGAAGGAAGGAAGGAAGGAAGAAAGGAAGGAAGGAAGGAAAAAAGAAACAAACAAGCTAGGGAGGGAACTTGGGAGGGGGACTTCTTGGGGATTATGGGTAGATACAGGAGTGAACTGGGAGTTCAATGTGATCCTATTATATTAGTATAGATGTATACAATTCATGAGAAGAAAATTATAATTTATAAAAAGCACTGTAACATTTTCAATAGTTCACTAGCATTCATGCAACTCATCAAAAATATCTCAAGTACAATTCTATCTCCTTCATCTCCTTTTATCAGACCTCCAGAACCCATTACTATGACTGATTTATAGATTCATGAGTGTCAGGTAAATGCATACCATTCTTATAAGCTTAATTTTGTAATATTGTGCATTAAAACATACTGCTGTAAAACCATGGCTATCCCTAACTTGTGCATCAAGTTGGAGTGACTGACTACTATCCAGCAGAACTCCCCACAAACAGCCTAAGCTGCTTCAGAAATGTTTTAGTTTTTATGCTAACTTTTGTAAATTCAAGGATCTAGGTGTATGCATTGCAAGACCAAGTAAACTTGACACAGAACTTCACACATAATTAAACAGTCACCAAATATTATTTAAAATAATAAGCTTCAAGTTTTTATGCCAAATCAAGATGATATTCACCTAAATGGGCAGTTGTAAATTTAATAAAAACAGAATTAACAAAAACTTCAATTTTAAGATTTAAAGGTTATCATAAATGGTATTCTCCTTATACATAATATTAAATAAATTATTTGTATGTTTATTTAATGATATGGATTATTTAAAAGCATAAAATGTTGGTACTTGAGTTTGTTAACTTTTCCAATTAATCTGGACTCTTATCAAACTAGTATAGCAAAAAATATCAAGACCACAGTAAGATAAAAGCTACATGGCTTAAGTATATTTATTTGTCTTTTAAGGTTTTACAGTGCATACACCTAGATCCTTGATTTTAATATTCTTAATGTTTTAAATATCAAAATAACATATATAATATGTAGGATTTATACAACCTAAGTAAATTATATATATATATATATATATATATATATTATTAGTGTATACAAATTATAATCATTCAATAGACTGTTTCCACTAGATAAAGCTGTCTTCTAAAATGCTCAACAAGCTATTTAGAGATGGATAAAATGCTTAACTGTCTATATATAAACACTAATAGCATCTAAAATGGACCTCTATATGTGATTTATGCATTGAGAACATATATAGCATGTAATTCATTAGACTACGTTCCTTCATTTATGAATTCCAAAAATCCAAGAAAACGAATCCTTTTTAAATGAACCAATGTGTTTATTAGATCCGTGGGGTGTAAGGAAACTTCAATTGCAGCTCTGTGTCATGCTGATAGAGGCAGAATCTCTCAGGTTCAACTTCTCTCTTTGTAGTACAAGTTTCAATTTGGATTTTAAACAGCTCGAGGCCATCATTTTTCACATCTTTTCCCACTCTCATTTCAGAAATCAGAGACTCAATTTCAGCAAAATACTGTCAAGTTATGAGCAGGCTTAACGTGTTCAAGAATAAAACCAACTGCCATTAAAGGTAACTCCATTAAAAAAACATTTTAACTATTTATACTTATGATTTTAGCTTTTAATTTAAGAAACATATTTAACATAAAATAAGGTAAATAGTCTTGTTTTCTGAACTACTAATCAAATTTATAAAATTCTTAAATTTTAAACAAAATCATTAACATGTAATTCTATTCACCTACTAATAGTTAGCCTGGCTCTGTCCTCTCACCACCATATTAGTAGTTTCCCAGGATTTATGACTCAGCTGTACTGCAACTCTTTGACGAGATGATCAGACTAAGAATCCATTAGCTTTTCTCGATCACTGAGTGCTACCATATAGGCATATGCAGGTTGAATATTCATTATCTAAAAATGTTTGCTGCCATAAGGGCTTTGTATTTCCGCTCTTTTCATATCGTGGGGTCTGCACACACACACACACACACACACACACACACACACACCATGTTGTTAGTAGGACAAAAATTAAAAAATAAAATTCATTTAGCTTTTGCCAGGCAGTAATCATGCATGTCATTAATTCCAGCATTCAGGTAGGCAGAGGCAGGAGGATCTCTGTGAGTGCAAGGTCAGTCTGATCTACATAGTGAGTTCCAGGACAGCTAGAGTTACACAAAGAAACCCTTTCTCTAGAAATAAAATATATCATTTAACTTCTATGCATATTTTATTCACTTAATACAAATTTTAGTATTTTATTGATAAAATGAAGTTTCCTGCTGTACTTGCATATTTTGGTACTCAAGTTTTGAATAAAGCGATACTTCAGATTTGGGGTCTGGGGATTAGGAATCTCCATTCCATAACTGTAATTCTCCACTGAAAGATCTATTAGCATTGGTTTTCCCTGGGCTACCCCTGCACCACAGAGCACAGTCCAACCTTGAGAACAACAGGATGCCATTCTCTCTAGCACTCTGTAGATGTGAGGGCTCTACAGTTATATATACACTGGGGTAGTTTGAATGAAAATGATCCCCATGGGCTTATATATCTGAATACATGCTTCGCAACTGGTAGAACTGTTTGGAAGGAACCAGAAGTGTGACTTTTTGAGAAGATGTGTCACTGGAGATGGGCTTTGAGTTTCAAATGCCCATTCCAGACCCAGTCTGCCTCTACCTCTCACTTTGCCTCTTTGCCTCTCAGCCTCTGCCTGCTTGTAGATCAGATATGTGCCATCCCTACCTATCTGCTGCCATGATGGCCAGGGACTCTATCATGCTAACTCTGAGCAGCCTCCAATAGAGTCTTTTCTAAGTTGCCTTGTTCAAGGTGTTTTGTCACAGCAATAAAATGGTAACTAAGATACTTAGTTAATCCCAACTACTACAAATAGAAGTTTCTGTCATCATGGTTGAGAAATGCACTGACCTATGGATATAATGATGAGTCATGGGATATTCATTTAATACTATATCCACTTAGCAGCATAATGGTAGTAGGTTTTCCTCTAGGACCTGTTTAGTCACATAAGCATTTTATCTCATAAAATATGGCCTTAATCCAATCAGAATGTGGTTGTTTACTCTTATGATGTTCATGTGCCTATTACACCACTGGGTGTGTTTGTCAAGTGGTCATTATCTTAGCTTGTGAGGTTTAGAGTGGGGATGATTGATGGTTACTTATCTTCTCTGCATGGCATCTTCCAGCACTCTGAAAGCTTGAGGGAAGAGATGAAGTTTCCAGGTCACTACCAGCTTGACTTTGCCATATTGCATGACACAAGTAAGTGCTGTGTTGAGCAAAAGGATCTTGCTATTAAGTTCTGAAGGGCAACTAATGGCATCCGCAGTATTTTGTAATGTTTGTGGAAATCGAGATCTCACTGACCACTAACTCCAAAGGTATTTATCCATTCCTAACATGAGGCTTTGTATTTGTTAGTGTATCATGTCAAATGAAGACAGTGTTATCCTGTTCTCTGTCTCTGTCTCTGTCTCTCTCTCTCTCTCTCTCTCTCTCTCTCTGTGTGTGTGTGTGTGTGTGTGTGTGTGTGTGTGTATACATATATATATACTTCCTCAGTAGTAGGATTCCATGTCTTTTTCAAAAGGACTTTAGTGTTATTTGGGAAACAGTTATTTTTGTGTTAATATATAATCATTTATAAATTACTGTAAATCAATAAATATATACTAAAAAGAACAGGCCAAGTGCTTTGCATAAGGACAATAGGAAATCTGCTTTGAAGGCATGTGAGGAATTAGCCAGACTCTGCCCATGGTGTGTTCAAAGGCATGAGACAGAAAGCTCATGTGACAATTCCCTTGAGAAATGGCTATCTCTTGAACAATTTTCCAGCACAGAGAAATTAGGATTGTTTATCCTGTATTCACTTCAGTACTTATCTATTTGGATGGTCAGAAGTCACTGCAGGTGTTATAAGGCTTGACTACTGGTGCAGCTGGATGCCAAAATTGGCATTATTTCTGAGATGTTGATTGATTAACCGTGGAAAATGTAAGAGTCACACAATTGTGGACACTTTCATTCAAATTGTAAAGGAAGGGCAAATAAAATAGGCAAAATCTGCCCAAGGTCAGGACTTCCTTAAGTCCTCCAAAGGGTAATATTTGAAACCAAAAATGCAATGAAGACCCCAGGACATTTGAGTAGCAGAGTGTGGAACATCTACCAAAGAAAGCAGGAGGATGCAGTACAAATGAGATTGCATATGACTGTGTTCAATCCAACACAAGAGTGGCAGGACAGGTCAACATGTCTGGGACAAATATCATCACACCACCATGTGCTACTTCCAGTGCCCAGAACAAAGCTACAAGATTTAGTGATTGCCCTGTTGTTGGCTTTTGGTTTCACTTTACAGTGACACTTGCTCAGTATCCTATTCCTCCCTTTTAGAGCAGGGATGTTTGTTTAGCAACCATTACGTCCTGAAAACTCTATACTGTTGCATGGAGAGCGGGGACCCTTTGCTCCATCCCTGCCACCCAGCTAGTTACACCCGAAATAATCACATAGAAACTGTATTAATAAATAAAACAATGCTTGGCCATTAGCTCTAGCCTGCTATTGGCTAACTCTCACATCTTGATTTAACCCATTTCTATTAATCTGTGTTCACCACAAGGTTGTGGTTTACTGGAAAAGATTTAGCATGTCTGGCCTGGCATCTCCAGGGTGGCTCTCTGACTCTGCTTTCTTCCTCCCAGAATTCAGTTCTGTCTTCTCCGCCTACCTAAGTTTTGCCCTATGAGGCCAAGCAGTTTCTTTATTGATTAACCAATGAAAGTAACACATAAACAGAAGGACCTCCTACACCACTGTACCTTGTTTCTAATACTACATGGACTCACAGCTTCAAACTGCTTTAAATCTTAGAGAAGTCATTAGACTTGAACCCTTAAAAACTGTCGGAACTGCTGAGACTCTGATGATAGTCCAGGTGGACAGAATGTATCTCCTATTATGACCTAAATATGAGATTTTGTAGAGGGCCAGTGGTAGAAATTGTATGGCTTAAGAGGAATTTAGGATTCATATTGGCAGAGGTTGACTTGTGATGATTTGTTTATCTTAACCATCAGCTTTACTAAATTTAGACATGCCTCAAAGATCAGTAATGTACACTCTGGGTATCTGTGGTGGTTTAAATAAAAATAGGTCCAAAAGGCTCATGGATTTGAATGTTTGGTCACCAGGGAGAGGAATTGAATAAAATGTCAGTAGCAATGGACTTTGAGGTTTCAAGGACTCAAGCCAGGTCCTGTGTCTCTTTCATGGCTGCCTATGGATACAGGGATAGAACTCTCAGCTTTTTCTTCAGCACTGTGTCTGTCTGCAGGCTGCCATGATCCCGTCCATGATTATAATAGACTAAACCCCTAAAACTGTAAGAGGTTCCAACTAAATAAATTGTTTTATCAGAGTTGTCAAGTGTCTTTTGGTGTCTCTTCACCATAATAGAATGCTAACTAAGACAGTTTCCCTGTAAGGGATACCTAAGTAGAGCGGAAAGACTCGTACCAAATGGCAGTGTAAGCAAATAATAGATT
The DNA here is from genome assembly GCF_018167655.1 of Microtus oregoni. Taxonomy (NCBI): domain Eukaryota; kingdom Metazoa; phylum Chordata; class Mammalia; order Rodentia; family Cricetidae; genus Microtus; species Microtus oregoni. Next base: position 19,066,764 of record NW_024543089.1, read on the forward strand.
GGAACACAGATGAACAAAAGATGAAGGAGAAGAAACCTGCTGGTGCAATGACTCCCAGTCTTGCTGGCCACCACAATAGCAGTTACTCCGCTGTAACTGACTCTCTTTGCTGTGACAGATGGAAATCCCTAAAACCATGAGCCAAAATAAGCAATGCTTTACTTCAAGTAATTCCCTCAGGCATTATGACTATATTTGTGAAAACTAATTAAAACAACCATTTTCAATTCACTGATTACACAGAAATAAATTAGTAAAATTAATATAATTTCAACAGAAAACCTTACTTTTCCATCCAAAATATTCAGAAATTACCACCCATATTTCTTTCACAATATAGACTGTACATAGTAGTCATTTAAACTTTGGAAAATTCCAGAAAGCAATGCAAAATTAACGCCGGAGAAAACATTTAGACTGAAGGTACTACATAGAAGGCACCATGCAGAAAACACTCAAGTGCAAACTTTCACCTGATCTTCCTAGCAATCTAACACCGTATATAGCAAGTTCTTCCTGCAAGGCTGATGAAGGAAGTGTGAAAGAAAATACAGTACAGATGAGGATAATCCATCTGCTTACAACAACGATTTCCAATTTTCTGAACGCCTAACATGAACATGCTTTCTTACTAAGCCTCTGAAACTGAATGAATCTCAATCTTCATTGAGAAAAGATTAACAACTCTATAATGTTGCAATTACCTTCGGTGTAATGATGGTATATTTACAGGAGATTTCAACCTGTGATTCCTCATGCTGTGGAGATGAGGGGAGAGGAGAACAAATACAGACTCTTTTCTATAGAAGGCATTCCTTGCAAAATGAAATGAAATTGTGGTAAATAGGTTTGACAGCGTTAGTTTTGATTTGATATGCACAATTAATCTGAGATACTTTTGTGCTACTCAACATGGCCTGACCATAAAAAAATAAAGTTTTAGTTTCCAAGTTTGGCAAATCACATAAATCAAAAGTGTGTAAAACAGAAAAGGAGTAGAAGATAAAAGGGTGAGCTCTGACTTCAGTATCCTCAGACTGCCACGGTAAAAATCTGTGATGAGTTTATTGACAAGAATAATGGGGCTGATCAGATTGCAGCAACTACAGTCAATCTTATCACATCTCAAGTCCTCCTGCTGTTCAGCTGGGCAAACTGGTATGGCCTCAGTCAGAAGAAGGCAGCCTTACATGCTGAGATTAGACTATGCAGACCCAGGGTTGAGGAAGATACAAGCAGGGACCGTGATTTGCTGCATACACTTCTATATGCACCATTGCTTTGTTTAAAGACTTGAGTTAATAATAACTAGGCTGAACCACAGATTATGTCTTAGGTATCCTAATTTCTTCTCTCAAGCCTTAAACTAACTTGGTGCAGCACAGTTTGTAATCTGGCCAATGTATGTGAAGGACATAGTCTCACATGTGTGCTTTTTATACTTTAATAGCTTCACTGGTAGTACACCATAATTTAAGAAGACTAATATCCATCAGAGAATGCTAAAGCAAGAAGCTAGTCTATTGATTAGTAGCATTAAAATGTTAGTAAAGATCAGCAGCTATGGCTCTGAGAAGAGAGGGTAGGGCATCATTTTGTTGTTTTATTCAGAAACAGTAAGGCCGGTTACTGTCTCTAGAAGGGAAAGGCAAACTATATCCATCCAATAACTAAGTAATTAAAATTCCTTCAAAAACTTTCTTCATGTGCTCACTATAATATTTCAATTAAAATATACCTTTTGGTGACTAAACTTTATAAAGAATCCATATTAATGACAAACCCTGAATACCAGTTAAATATAAACTAACGATAAATTGAAGATTTTAAACCTACTTCTAACTTAAAGAAAGTTTAAAGCAATCTACTTTTAATTAAATACATCTATAGCTACTTAATTCTAAATCTTAAGGTTCTTGCAACCCAATTTTTTTGTGATAAGAATATTACTGAAAGTCATCTGCATTGAATGACACTCTTCCATTCCTCAGCCCCTCTGAATCCATTATCTCTCTCATGGGAATGAATGCTTTGCTATGACTGATGATGAATAAGATATATAGGACAAATGATGCATTTTTTCATTTAAAAGACTAAAAAGGAAATTCACTTTAGACTCCTTTCTGCCTAGTTTCATTAAAATCTAAATACAGCTATTCTTAGAGATTTTTTTTTTTCAGGTTCAGGTTGCCAAAAAAAGAAAGAAAAGTCACATGTGTCATTTAAATCAATTATAGAATCTCTAGAAATATATTACAATTGCTTATTTTCAAAACTTTTGGCTTAGATATACACATGTAACTTATCAGCAAATTAAATAATCAAAACACTTAAATGGTAACCTGAAAAAAACTGCTTAAAAGTCTCAGACAATTAATCCTAGCATTTGTTCTCATTTTAGAACTTGTTTTGGAAAAAGCTCTTCCAGTCTTAGTTGCTTTTCTATTGCTGTGAAAAGACACCATGACCAAAACAACTTACAAAAGAAAGCATTTATCTGGGGTCTTGCTTACAGTCTCGGAAGATGAGTCCATCAATATTATGGCATCATGGTCAGAAGCACAGCAGCCATGCTAGGCTGGCATAGCACTGGAGCAATAGTTGAGAGCTTTCACGCTGAGCCAGTAGCCCAGATGTAAGAAAGGGACGGAGAGAAGCAGGGAGGAAGTCAGGGAGGAAAGACGAGAAGAGAGGAGTGAGGAAGAGAAGAGAAAGCAGAGTGCTAACTGGAAACAGTGTGGGCTTTTGAAATCTCAAAGCCCAACCCCAGTGACACAACTTTTCCAAAAAGGCCACACCCCCTAATCACTCTCAAATAATTCCACCAACAGCCACCTCAACATTCAAATACATGGCCCTAGGGGTGCCCATTCTCATTCAAATCCTCACATTTCACAAATTATTTTCTGTGCCATTATCATTGGCCCCTCAGTCTGCCCCAATTGTCAAACACATTCAGAGGGTCCAGTTTGATCCCATGCTTGTTCCTTCCCAGTTCAGCTGGAGTTGGTGAGCTCCCATTAGCTCAGGTACACTGTCTAAGTGGGTGAAACAACCCCTCGTGGTCCTGACTTCCTTGCTCATATTCTCCCTCCTTCTTGCTCTTAAACTGGCACTAGGATTTGTCTCTACTGCATGTAGTGGCTTTTTGGGATCCTATTCTCTTTGGATCCTACCTTCCTAAGCCTGGATTTAAGGGGGAGGGCCTTGGACTTCCCACAGGGAAGGATGCCTTGCCCTCTCTTAGGGCTGGAGGGGTTGGGGGGGAAGGGGATGGGGGAGCAGGAGGGAAGTGCGAAGAGGAGAAGAAGTAGGAATTTGAATTGGATTATTTATAAGGTAATAAAAAATGAGGAAAAAACAAATTATTTCCTAAAATATCTTAATAAAAATTGCTTTTAAAATGTATCTTTAATAAAACATCACATATTGATAACAACAAAAACTTAGGATCAAATTTTCAAATAATTTTTTTATTCTAAGAAATTACCATTCATTCGCTCTCCTACTAGATAAGAACATTTTTACTCTTACTTACACTGTAGAATCTCCAATACATAGTATAGTATTTGGCACACAGACAATAAATACTGATAGCTAAGATGAAGAATATAGAGCAATATGAAAATGAAGTTATTAAATTCTCTATATGCAACTGTATTTTTAGTTACATAATAATTAGAGCATTTAGCTGATAAATTTAAGATAACTTTATGACACAGCCATTTTTCAGAGTTTTTTATTGCTATAGGAAAAATTAAGACAAAACAAATTTAATAGAATTTATGTAGGATTTAGATATATAAAAAATTTATATAAATTTCTTAACAATATTTTAGAAGTCCCAGATAAATAATGTGAAGCCAGTAGATTGCTTTTTTGTGGAAGCCTGAAATTCATTCACTTTCCCATATCAGATTCTAGATTTGCTGGAGTAACATAAAGGAAGTGTGGAAGAGGGAGGAAGGAAAAGAAAGAAGAAAGGGAGATGTCATTAAACCTGAGGGTCAAAGGGTTTGGCACCCATCTTCAATAAGCCTAATTAAATGGGATAAATTAATAGTGAAAAGCAAGAAAGCACATTTAAACAATATGTCCAATTAGCAAGTGGGATGCCACCACCCAATTCCATCTTGTGATCCTGACAGGAAGCAGATTATACAGAAAGCAAGAAAGACAGACGTGAATAGGTAAGGAATCTGGCCAAGGTGTGCTCTCTCTAGCCACCAAAGTCTCAAGGCCAAGTTTCTCTCCACCAAGATCAGACTTTCCTGCAAGTTCATCAGAGAAGCTGTAAAATCTTTCTACAGGAAGCAAGAGCCTCCCTAGTAAAGAAGTTCCAGTTCTTCATTCTCCCTGTATAGCACTCCAGAGTAAATTCTAATTTCATGTGGTCCATTTTTAAAATAGTTCTGATAGCCAAAGAGAAGCAGAAGTGTCTCTTTAGACTATATTCATTCGCACTAAATTGTCTGGTTACAGAGAAACCCATCCACCAAAAAACAATTTTCTTCATTTGAAAACATAATGTAATACCATTTAACTGTGAGGTCACTTCCAAAAAGCTAATCTAAGAAATGACTTTAATGGTCTGTTCTCTAAAGTCACATTCCGAGAAACCTGTGGACAATACTAACTAATCTCAAATTCACCATGCCAGGAACAACCCAGAAGAACCTCTTAGTTTCTTAGACTAGCTCAGGACTCGGGACCCTGTATGATCCTGTTTAATATCATTATTGTCTTGGCATCAACTTTGGAACCAAAATAAAGTATTGGAAACATTTACTGAGTCATGCGCTGTCTAATTGAAACTCTTACCCATGTAGTGGTTTGAGACAAGGGCTACCTGCTTATAGAGAGAAAAGTAAGTTCTACTATTGCCTACTGCTGCCAAAAAAGGAGGTTGTTGTTTTGTAAGAACTCTAATGTACGCCAGTACTCCTCCGGTGTTCCAGTCTGCCACTAATGTCTCCACTAAACTAACTCCACATATGCAGAGATCAAGGATGCAGGTTAAAAAAAACAGAACAGCGCAGAGAAGGCTAGGGAAATGGCCATAATCAAGACAATACAACAGAACTTCAAACAAACCCCCCTCTCTCTCACACACACAGAGTACTCAATTTTCATGCAGTGTTATTCACAATAAACAGAAGTATAAACCATCCAAATGTCGATTGGCTGAAATAAGTGCACAAACTTATCATTTGGCACAAAGAGGAATGAATTCCAGGGGATTAGTACATGACACACACACACACACACACACACACACACACAAAAGGATCTTAAAACTTGAGGCTAAGTGAAAGAAACCAGACACAAAAGCACCACATGTTACATGGAGGAAAAAAAGCTATGGGGTCTGGGAAAGAAATAACAAAATGCTCTGTAATTAGACCATAATAATATTCATATAGCATATTATACATTGTGTTAGCTAGTCTTATGTCAACTTGACACACAAATTAGAGTTATCAGAAAAGAGGGAATTTCAGTTGAGAAACTACCTCCATACTATCCAGTTGTAAGGAATTTTCTTAATTAGTGATTGATGGGAGAAAGCCCAATCCATTGCGGGTGGTACCATCCCTAGGCTGGTTCCTGGGCCTCATAAGAAAGCAGGCTGTGTAAGCCATAGGGAGCAAAGAAGTAAGTAACATCCCTCTATAGGCTCTGCATCAGCTATTACTTCCATGTACCTGTCCTGACTTCCTTCTATGATGAACAGCAATACTGAAGTATAAGCCAAATAAACCCTTTCTTTCCCAACTTGTTTTCTGGTCATAGTGTTTCATTGAAAAAATAGAAAGCCTAACTAATACTGTGAAAGTGAAAGTTATGCTTTCAGATTTTAATTACTTTGCCTACAAGATAAATGAAACAAAAATACCTCTAACCTGTAACCCCTCTTACCCAAGGACAGATACTTCATGAAATGCCGGAGACTATTGTTTATGGGGGATAACAAGTCACAGGTTTCATTCCCCTAAACAAGTTTGATTCAAATGCACCAGATGTACTAAATCACATGTAGGTGGGAGACTCTTGGGCAAGAATTATGTCAGGATGAATGCTTGCCCCTAATTGGATGTAGGTGGAAGGTAAGCAGGAAGGGAATATATCACAATATCTGATGGGAAATATAATGGCCTTATGGGTTTGCCTTTATAAGCCTTTGCAAAATATGACTTGCACCCATTTTCTGGGAATCCAGCAATGGACCTGGCCAGAATCCATCATCCAGACCAGAATTGAATTAAAGCTTGCTTAAAATTTGACTCAATTGTGGTAATGGTTTTGTTCTCATCCTGTGGAATTAAAAACACATACACTTTAAACAAATTAAATTTAGATTCTGAGAATATCATTTTACTCTGATAGGGTTAAAAACGAACACAAAAAGTGAGGGTGAATGTTAGGCAACGAAAATTAAGAGAAAATGTATCATCTGTGTCTCTCTCCATGGATGCTCGGTAGTGACTTCTTGAACAAGCATCTCAATGTTTACAGACATTCATTATTGCTGAGAAAATGTAGCTATTTTCATGTCCCTAAACAACAGGTTTCAGGCACTTCTGCTACTGATTTACAAGCACCTAAGATGACTGAATCATTTTTCTCAGAAATTAATCATGAGAAGAGGGCCTTTGGAAATCTAAATTAAAACTCATATATCTGAAATTTCTTGTGAGGACTGCCTAAATACAATGAAGTGGTAATTACCTTTATTCTTCCTCCCCATCAAAAAACTCTATTTGTGTCTTAAAATACTGTCATATTTTTATAAGAAGATGGTTGATAAGAACTTCTTTTTTATTTATTTTATTTATGTATTTATTAAAGATTTCTGTCTCTTCCCCACCATTGCCTCCCATTTCCCTCCCCCTCCCCCAATCAAGTCCCCCTTCCTCATCAGCCCAAAGAGCAATCAGGGTCCCTGCCCTGAGGAACATAAGATGTACTCACTCATATTTGGTTTCTAGATATAAATAAAGGGCATTGAGCCTATAATTCGTGATCATAGAGAAGCTAAATAAGAAGGAGAACCCAAAGAAAAATATATAGGCATCCTCCTGAATATTAACCTTCATCAGGCGATGAAAGGAGACGGAGACAGAGACCCTCATTGGAGCACCGGAAAGAAATCTCAAGGTCCAAATCAGGAGCAGAAGGAGAGAAAGCATGAGCAAGGTTGATAAGAATTTCAAATGTAGTCGGTGTACCCAGTGAGACGCCATTGGTAAAAACTAAATTTTCCTTTGTGAGCTGTCATCAATTAGAGATAGCTTCTGGGTTAGGGATAAGGGCATCTGTATACTTTCCCTTCTATAACTAGGGCCCAATATGGCTTAGACCTGTGCATGCTGCCCAGTCTCCTTACGTCTGATGGGATATACAAGCCATATTTAAGACCTGACCCCATGTCCAGCAGTAGATGGCCAACACAAAAGGAACTCAAAGGTATTTTGGAAGGATTTTGTTTCACAATGCTTTGCCTGAGCACTTTTCTTTCCATACAGATATTTTACTATGTTTTCTGATACTATGTTTTCATACTATGGTTTCTGATTTTTGTTTTTATGGATTTTCTACATTGTGACTGTGTGCATCTCAACATCTGAATGTGTTTTTTTTCTGGGATTTTTTTCTCTTTTATTCCATTTGTTTGTTTTTCCTTTGCTGGTTTGTTTGTGTATTTAGATGCCTGTGTGTAGTCCAGTAAATGAAAGAAAGGATGAAGATATTGGGTATGTAGGGAAGTGAGGATGATCTGGAAGCAGCTGAGGGGAAACCAAAATCAAAATACATTGTATGAAAAAAATCTATTTTCAGTTAAAAAAAAGAACTTAAAATGAGAAGAATTCAAGACAATATTAGAGAAAAAGAAGGCAGGCTGGAGACGAGAATGAGATGAGAAGCCAGTTATAGCAAGAAACCTCAAGGCTTCACAGAAAATGACAGAAACGTCATTTGGTGCTTAGAGGAGGAAGAAAAACCTGCTCTCCACCTTTGACAGGTAAGCCACATTTCTGCAAACACTTCCAAAATGCAAAATAATATTAATCCATTTGCTATCTGTGGGATAAGAATAAAAACACCAACAACTTAAATTGAAATTTTTTTAAATGTGTATAATATGTGACAGTTTCTTCATTCAAAGATAAAAGGAAAAGCAGCAATGTGATCAAGAGCCTGAAAATGTTGGTCTGTGTTAAAATGTGCCACAGTCATGGCAATATGTGACTATTATAAAGTAAAATATCACTCTTCTAAGAAAGCTCTGAATTAATACAAGAATAATATAAATAATGCACCTTTGTGTAGGCAAATGGTGAGCTTAAGAAAAACATTCTGATAAACAAACGTTGTAAAAGCTTCACTAGACAATTACTAAAAAACAAACCATTTTAAAAGTTTATAGACTTTAAATGCAAGAGAAATACCAAAATTTAAAAACTAAAAGGAAATTCTATCTTATCCACACTGCATAAATTTTTAAGAGGATTGTTATAAAAAGGCAATGTGATGATAGAAAATTACTACTTATGTCATGCAGTTCAAAATCTCCCTTCCAGCATTAAGGTCTCTAACAGCAATCTTCTAAAGTCCTAGGGAGGATGTGTCTCCATAAATATAATCCCGTTAAGCGCTCCAACAAAACTCTGCGATCTAGCAAAACCGGGGTCTAAATCTGTACATAGAATGAAAATATTAGTTAAAACAGGGCAAGGAAAATACACGTACATGAATATATACATGTACAAACTATATAAATAATAAACATTTTTAACATAAAATATAAGTATATATTCACCCATCTTCTAATGAACACTAAGACCATGCCTTTGAGTTTGGATCTGTTATAAGGATTTTGAGCCATCCTGACCTACAGAAACAATAAATGCAATGCAACCTCTAAGGCTTGCATTTTCATTTCAATTAAAATGGAATGAAAGGTATAAGATGAATGCAAAAGATATAGCACTTAAAAATCATTTAAATATACAGCTTTCTCTCATCTCACTTGCACACAACTTATTTCTCCCAAGTTATCCTTGATCAGACTTTCCTGATACTAGATAAGTTTATTTACTGGCATACTCAAAGTTCATCATCTTATATAATATCATGCCACAGAATTATAATGAGAATAGTTATTATTCATGGGATGGTGGATAAGGAGAAGTGCTCACTTCACAATATGCAGAAAATGTAAGAGGTAGACGCAGACTGCATACATGTAACAGGAGGGAAGATTCAATCCACTTGCTGTGCTCAGTGTCCTGTGTGAATCACTCAACATTACTTAGAGCTGTGTCCATGAAGCAGAAGCTAATTCACTAAATCTAATAAACAGAAGAGTGGCTAAAGAACCATCATCAAGTTGGAAAGTAAGAGGAAGTACCGAAAACTTTCTACAAAATGCCTTTTTGCTGATTGCTTATTTTAGAGTCACACACATTACAGAGGCCATTTCTCAGCAGGGACACTGTTTGGGTAAGCAGCACTCTAAGGCTTTTCTGACCCAGCTTGCAATTTGCCACCCCTCTGCCAAGCAGTTCCCAGAATAGCCCTAAAACTCTGCTTTATAGAAACATCTAAACTGCAATAAGCAAACTAAAGGTAAACCATGTAACAATACACAGAAAAGTCGCAGTGAGTTGAAAATGTCTACCAGACAATGGATTCCTTTGAAGCTCCATTGGAATCTATAAGTTAGAAAACAAGACATTTCTAAGCAGTCTAAGTGGTGCACTCCCCTACCTCTCCAGTTCCCTTCTGTCATTTAAAAAAAATGATATCAGAGACAAGTGAAGTCTGCAGAGTTTACACTTAATATACAAAAGTATGACTATCGTCTGGGTTCATATATACAATGCCATTCCAGTCAACAAGAAAACATACATGTAACAGTGTTCTTTAAGATAATATGGTATAGTGATTTCATAGTCTTTATCTGGACAGGTACATTCTATGACATTGGCATATTGCCATGGAAACAAGATAATGTAACAAAATGTTTTGGGACAAAACTTGTCTTTAAGGCACAGGTAACTAACAGTATTATTTGCCTCAACTTAATGAGCATCTCCATAAAAGAGTATTCTATTCGTCTTCCATGCTTCATTGATATAGGGCTGGTCCAGATTATTTGACTAATGAAAACAAAGTGAAAATCACAGATCCTCCCCCTCTCAGAAGATCAGCAGGGTCCAAGAAGTTATTTCTCCATTTCCTGGATTCCATAAAGAGTCTGACACATTGGGCAGAGCCACAGCTGACAGCCGAAGCCAACATGAGTGGAAAAGGAAGGCTTTGTCATTGAAAGCTGTAAAAATGTCACACCACAGTGAAACTTGGCTGGAGCCATCCTAGATTAGAGGAGAATAATACAAAAAGCAAGTGATGTTGGACTTGCAATGTTGTATTATAAAATGTTTACAAGCCAATCAACATAATCTATAACTTTTAGATCAGTGCCTCTCAAACTATAATGTTGAACCATTTATTTATTTTTAATATGGAATCTATTTCAGATACTCCATAAAATTAGGAAGATTATTTCATCCAAACAAAAAACCTCTCAATGTTTAAGACAACTTCAATATCACTGGCCCTGTTTCAGAGCTAAAGGATGGCAGTGCCCATATGCATTTCGGGTGGTGGCAGCAGCAATTAGCGGCCTGCACACAAGGCTCTGAAAAATTGACTGAAAGAATATGAAAGGATTCTCTCAAACAAAGACAACAAATGTACTTTGTAAAATGTGAATTTCTTCTTCAAAAAGTTTTTAAAACACAGGATGGCTCAAAAGGAAAAAGTGAATGTTATCCAACACTATACAACTCTGAGTACTTAAATTTGATTCCCCAGATCCTAAGGCTGAAGGGAAAAAAAGATACCAGGAAGCTGTCGTCTGGCCACACACACACACACACACAACCACATTCTCACACATAAATAATATTAAATTGTTTAAAAAATGATGGAGGGCAATAGCTAGACTTCCTCAGTTTGGACAAAATAGACTATATTAACTTTTATGAGGTTCAACTATCTTTTGAAATTAATAGTAATTTTCCAGCAAGAAATAGCATTTAAAATGCATCTTCCCTTCATGAATACAGCATTGAAATACTTCACATTTGTAAAATAGGGCCCAAAACAACCCAGCCAGACAGGCATGATCAACATATCACGTTTGTCTCCAACTGAGCCACATGAAGATACATGGTTACAGAATTCAACTCCATTTTCAAATCCTTCATTTTAAACACCAACTCATGACAACGTACTTCTTTAAAAACTAAGTTTGTTCTCTCAAAGCACATCCACCTAAAATATTCTCAGGTCATACAGGAAAAAAAAAAGAAGGAAAAAAGGAAGGAACGAAGGAAGGAAGGAACGAACGAAGGAAGGAAGGAAGGAAACAAGGAAGGAAGGAAGGAAGAAAGGACTTAAGTCCTGAAAAAAAAAAGAAATGTAAAGAGTTGTTAATTTCTAAACTGATTATAAAACATGACACTGATTATAAAACACTATATGCAATCTTTTTAACACAGGAATAATTTTCCATAAAACAAAATTAAAGGATGCATATTCTTTCCTTGCAATTCTGAGACTTGAAGATGAATGAGCCTTAATGTACTAGGCAGGCACTCTACCACTGAGCCATATCCCAGCCCTTTATTTATTTAGCTTTTCAATCATTTCATGTTGATAGTTGAATCTCTGATACCTGCTACAGCATTCTGAGTTACTGGGATTCTCAGCTATACAATCCAAACTAGTCTATATTTTCTTCGTTTGTTTTTTTTATTTTTGTGGTTTTTTTAAGGTAAACTTTTAATTAAAATTTTAATTTCAAAAATTATTACAACTAAATAGTTAACCACATAGATAAAAGTAAATTGTTATTTGTTCTTTGTTACCTAAATATAATTAATCACTTAACAGATGTAAAATATTTTGCTGTAGATTTTTAATGTTTGATGAAATCAGCATAAAAGAATTTTTCGTTAATTACTACATAAAAACATTAGGAAAATTATGTTGGTTTCATTGTTTGTTTTTTAATCCCTGAAAATAGGCAACAAAAAGTAATATTTCAAGTCAAATTCTTGCTTCATGACAAAGTAAAACAAAGGGAAATTTAAAGCAATCAGGATGTGGTTAGAGGTTAACACTAACCAGATGAGTTGGCTACTGACTTAATTTATCAGCTGGTTTTTATCTTTATTAACAAACCCACCACGAACAATATTTTATTTGGTTTCCAAATCTAAAATCGAACGTAACTTGTGAGCTTATTAACATCTATTTTTTTCATTGTGAGCATAAATATAGACAGTAGAAGACTTATAATAAGATATTCTAATAATCTTGGCCTTGAAAAAATACTGAAAATAAAAAATGTAACTTCTTGTTCAACTAGTCTGAGGAGGGGGGGGTAAAAAATAGGTAAGATTTATTTAAAAAGCAAAACAAAACAGAATCTTTTAGTAAGGAACAGGGTGTGATTAGGTAATGTCTTTTTTTTAAAGATTTGTTCATTTACTACGCATACAATGTTCTGCCCACATGTACGCCTGAATGACAGAAGAGGGCACCAGATCTCTTTACAGATGGTTGTGTGAGCCACCATGTGGTTGCTGGGAACTGAACTGAGGACCTCTGGAAGTGTTCTTAACCTCTGAGCCATCTCTCCAGCCCCAGGTAATGTTTCTAAGGGTGTAGCTGAGCCAGATGATTACCAACAATAAAATTCTGTGTTTTAGACTTGTGCTTACTTGCTACCCCACACACTCACTGAAATAAATATCCCTTTCAATGCATGCTCATAAATTTGTCCCTGACTTATAAAAGTTCTGCTTTTGCAGTGCAGGAGACGTCATCCAGAGTTTCCACTGAGGAGCCAATGCAGCTCCCACTGAACTACATCCCGATTAAAGCATTTTGCTCTTGCTGTCTGTTGGTTGGCTGACTGGTTGGTTTCATCCTGTTGTTTTAAGACAGTCTCACTGGGGGAATCCAGATAAGACACCAAATTCCCATGGTCTCCCTGCTAAAATCACAGATGTACACTACAACATTGGACTTCAGAGAGTAACAGGTTTGTACTACCGTGTCCAGCTTCAGAGCAGCTGCTCCTGGCTCTTAAGCCATATCTCACAAGCACAGACCCTAAGATGAGACCCTGTTAAGATGGGCATAGAAAGAAGTTACCCTCTCCCATTTACTAAAAATTAATTGGTTTGATAGTCTTATGTCTCTAAAATATTTTTAATCGTGACTGATTTTAATCATAATGCCATTAGGATTACTATCCTACTGTAGAGTTAAATATAAAGAGATTCACTGACTAAATCTGATGATCTTCATCACCTTAACCATTAAATAAATTCTGGTTGATCAAAAATCATGTAGAAAACATGCTATCTCCGGGACATGGAAAGAATTATAATTAGGAAATACATTTCATAAGAGGTGGAGATTTAAAAATCAGTTCAATGCAAAAAGAGAAATTTAGCACAGGACTTCTTTATATTAAAATCAGACTATTATGGAGCAACTCGGCTCAGGCAATAAAGGTGCCTGCAGCCAAGCCTGAAAACCCTAGTTAGATTCCTCAAACTCACATGATAGAAGAAAAGAACAGATTCCTGCAGCTTTCCTAGACATCCACATGTACAGCTCAGTGTAAAACACAAGTAAATGCACACACACACCAAAAAATGCATATTTAAAACATGGACCACATGATGTGGGACTCTCCTATGTGTGCTGTGATTACCATTAATGAATAAAGAAACTGTCTTGGCCTGTAAATAGGGCAGAACTTAGGTAGGTGGGGAGGACTGGACTTAATGCTGGGAAAAATAAGGGCCGAGTAGGAGAGACGGAGAGATGCTATGGAGCCACTGCCAAAGTCAGACATGCCGGAACTTTGCTAATAGGCCACAACCTCGTGATGATACACAGTTTAATAGAAATGGGTTAAATTAAGATATAAGAGTAAGCCAATAAAAAGCTAGAGCTAATGGGCCAAGCAGTGATTTAATTAATACAGTTTCTGTGTGGTCATCTAGGGGCTAAACTAGCTGGGTGGCCAGGAAGAACAAGAGGGACCTCATCCTACAACCACACAATTTTAATTTCACTTAACAAACTCTTTAAATCATTGTGCTACTTTTAATAGTTCAGCATTAAACTTAAATACATTACTTAAAAATTTTAAATCTTATTATTCAAACACCACTGATAGCTTTAATAAATCATGACTTGTAATAACTATAGCTTCAGCATGTACATTTCATAGTTTCTTACCTATATTTTGATATTTATGAAAAGTATTCATGAATGTGGTAGAAAATAAAACACCAGTATCAGTTTATTTGATATTTTTATACTACTTCTGGGGGTGAGAGTGTTATATTGAAGGCCAGTAAGATGGCACAGTAGATAAAGGAGCTTGTCACCATGCCCTCAGATCCGAGTTTAATCCCATTAGGTAGAAAGAAAGAATCGACTCCTGCACACTACTGTCTAACCGTCACAAGAATGGCATGACACACACACATACCAGCACACATATAAAATAAATAAATGGGGGGGGGGGACTTCAACTTGAATACTTTCAATCAATAAATTCTCAAAAAATATTCACAGTATAAGAAAAGGAAATAAAAAGAAGTCATAAAATTGAGTGCTGGGTGATTATAAATTAAATGTTAATAAGAAATCTAGTTCCTTATGTGGCTATTGAGAATTTGAAATAAGATTCATTAAGGCTACTGAGAAACTGAATTTTACATTAATTTCATTTTCATTAATTTTATTATTTTATTAAGTTTAATATTTAAAACTGCTATTCACGTCAGTTTCTAAGAAAATATTAACTAAGTTGAAAAACTTCTCGGTCTGTGAATCGACTCTTAAACTGATAATTTTGTTAAATTAAAATGCGTGCCACGTATCTCTCATGAAAAGGTAGCATTTGTGATCAAATTTGTGATAACCCAATTTCAAAGACATGGTACAAAAGGAGAATAAAAGGGTCTGCCAATGCGTTTTAAAACCAATATATGGTAATTTCATAATACCTTTATATATTGGGCTAAATAAAATATAATAAAAACTCATTAAAGTGTTCTTGTACTTCATATTACTACAAAAATTCTTGAATTATGAAAGGGAGATAAATTTTATTTCTCTTGGACAGTTCTGCTTTATTCAAAACCTAAAACTTCTTCTAAATTCTAATTTTTATTCAAGACAAGGTCTCATTATCTAACCCTCATCTGAAACTCCCTATGTAGCCCATAATTGACCTTAAACTCATAAAGAGCTGTCTACCTCTGCTTCCTAACTGCTGGAGTTAAAGGCATGCTGTAGGGAATGAGTAAAGTCTTGAGCTAGTGAAGTCCTGATTTGTGTATTGTTTGCAATGATCCCATCATGTGAAGAATGAAGGTTCAGACCTATGAGAAATTGGCCAGGCCTTCCCCATAGCTAAAGCTCAAAGGAACTGCCAAAGATTTTCTCCCGTTCTGGACTGAATGTGAGTGTCGGCAATGAATGCAAGTATAACTGCTTACCAAAAATAGATCAATGTGTGCAAAACCTAGCAACTACAGCTTCCTCCTCCTGTGTGACTGCTGCCTGAGATTGTTCCCCCACAGAGGCCTCTGACCCCAGCTAGCTATCCCCTGCCCTTGTGCCGTACAGAGCAAACATGCTGAAGTTTCAACTTGCTGCAGGTGACACCACTCCATCAAAGTGCACCTAACCCACCTAACCCCAGCTTTTCTGTAAATATATCTGTGTGTCTATCCTTTCTTCTTCTCCTCACCACCCCAGTTAGGTTTCCAGACCCAGGCTTCATAGGTCCAGGTGGCCTGCGTGACCATCTTTTGCTCTGTTCAATTCTTTAAGGCACAACTCACATATAGAAAAACTTACATAAGGCACACACATACACACACATAGTTCTATATTTTTTAATTGATACAAGCAACTACTTAGCCACCTGTGGTAGTTTGAATGTGATTGGTCCCCCATAAGCTCATAGAGAATGGCACTATTGGGAAGTATGGCCTTATTGTAGTAGGTGTGGCCTTGTTGAAGGTAGAATGGTCACTGTGGAGGCTTTGACATCATTTTGCTTAAGCTTCCCTCAGTGTCACAGTCTTCTTCCTGTTGCCTTCTGATCAAGATGTAGCCAGCACCATGTCTGCCTTCATGGTGGCTAATGGTGACTGAACTTCTGAATTGTAGGTGACACCACTGAACCATAATGGATCAAACTTCTGAACTATAAGCGAACCACCACCATTAAATATTTTTCTTTAGGAGAGTTGAGGTCACCGTGGTGTTTCTTCACAGCAGTAGAAACCCTGACTAAGACACCACCATGGCGGTTTGAATGGAGTCAACCTACCTCAAGATCCAGCAATACCACTCTTGGGAATATACCCAAGAGATGCCCTAGCATACTACAAAAGCATTTGTTCAACTATGTTCATAGCAGCATTATTTGTAATAGCCAGAATCTGGAAAAAGAAAGTGTGGAACATATACACATTTTTTACACTCAGTGAAAAAAAAAAAAAAAAAAAAAAAAAAAACAAAACAATGACATCTTGAATTTTGCTTGCAAATGGATGGAAATAGAAAACACTGTCCTGAGTGAGATAGCCCAGGCTCAAAAAAAACGAATATGGTATGTACTTACTCATAAGTGGATTCTAGCCATAAACAAAGGACATTGAGCCTATAGTTCGCAATCCTAGAGAAGCTAAATAATAAGGTGAACCCAAAGAAAACAAAAATAGATCCTCCTGGAATTTGGAAGCAGACAAGATCGCCAGGAAAAAGTTGGGAACATGAGGGTGGTGGTGGGGTGGGGGGTAGCGGAGAGGGGGAGAGAGAAGAAAGAAGGGGAGGATTGGGGAGAGCTTAGGGGAGTGGGATGGTTGAGATGAAGAAAGGGCAGATATCGGAGCAGGGAAGAAGTTATCTTAATTAAGGGAGCCATTTTAGGGTTGGCAAAAGACTTGGCTCTAGAGGAGTTCCCAAGTGTCCAAGGGGATGTCCCCAGCTAGGTCCTTGGGCAGTAGAGGAGAGGGTGCCTGAACTGCCCTTGTCCCATAGTCACACTGATGAATATCTCAAATATCACCATAGAACCTTTATCCCGTGATGGATAGAGATAGAGACAGAGACCTACATTGGAGCACTGGACTGAGCTCTCAAGGTCCATTTGAAGAGCAGAAGGGAGAAGATGAGCAAGGAAGTCAGGACCACGACTTGAATGGTATAATATTTATAATTAGCAAAAAAAGAAAGAAGTATACCCATAGGCTCACATATTTGAACACTCGGGTGGCTGGTTAATGGTAATTTTGGTGAAGTTGTAGAATTTTGAGAATGGAGGACTTACATCCCTGAGGCAGGCTTTGGAGGCTTATAGCCTCACCCCACTTCTAATTCAATTCTCTCTCTCTCTCTCTCTCTCTCTCTCTCTCTCTCTCTCTCTCTCTGCCACCCCCCTCTGCATTCTGCTTGTGGTTGAAGATGTATCTCTCAACTTCCCCCTCTAGATATCTGTTGCCATGCCTCTTCTCCAAATCTGGATTCTGCATCCGGAACTATGTGCAAAATAAACTCTTTATTCTGCAAGTCATTTTTTAGCATGGTATTTTACCACCACAACAAAAAGTAACTAATATACTAGCACAATAACTATGGCTTAAAGCACTTTCATCATTCAAGACTGTGTTGCTAAAGCTCCTTCCGATCCTTCAGCCAATAGCCACTGAGATATAGCCCATTGGGGCATGGTCTCTCTCTCTTTAAAAAAAGCAGACAACACCCCTCTGCAATCTAGAAGGGAGCCTAGTCACGGGAACCAAAGCCGGCAGTGGCTGCTTTTTTAAAGAGAGAGAGACCACGCCCCAATGGGCTAGTATCTCAGCGGCTATTGGCTGAAGGAGCGGAGGGAGCTCCCACAACAAGATGGTACCCTTTCACTTCAATCCCCTGACAACAATAATCTGTTTTTATCCCTATACCATTGGCATTTCCAGAATGTCTATAAATAGATTAATATATCATGCAAAATATTTCAATCTGACAATATCAAGTCATACATAGCATATGCCTCTATAATACTAAAGATTATGATCACTTCCTTCCTTGTTTCTTTTGCTGATATCAAAGACTGCTTGACATTGTCTGTCTTATCCAGTTATTTCATTTTCAAAACATAGCTTTATTCCTTATTATTTTATGGATTTGCTTATCCTCCAAGCATAAGGCATAACATGCTGTCTTACAGCTTTTCTCTAGGTCCTTCCAACCATAGACTACAAATTAAGAAGTCTTGTTGCTTGACACTGAACTTTTGTTTGTACTCTTAACTGTGTCTAATGCAGGTAACAGTACAGATGTCAAAAGAAAGGGATGATGAAGATGACAAAGACAAACAGCATTTGAGTGATCGAGGTCCCTATCTAGCAGACAGAATGTCTACTGTGACTGAAGACTCAAAAGAAGTACAAGGCAGCAAATAAACAAGAAATGTGACACCAGCTAGTCACCTGCAAAGGCTCCTGAGACTATCCATGTCAATGTTTTCAGCAATATCGATCTTCTCTTTTGTAAGAACATGGCAACAATGTTGGGTAAGGTTCCAGTACTCTTTCTAACACTATTTTCTCATATCCTGCTATTTCTTGTGCCTAGTATTCTAGAAAGTAAAGATTCATGAATACACGTATCATACAATAGCATAAGCAACCGGACCACATGATGTAAAATATTTAGTGAGTTCTATGGCACTAGATGAAAAGTCAGATAACTATTTGAATCATTAATATTAATCTAATAAAACATGCAAATTAAGTTGCCATGACAGAACAATAAAATATTAATATCTTCAATGCTTTCAAAATACTCACTGAAGTCTCCAGTAAGAAAAACTGCTTCTGCTCCCGGGGCCCATTCTTTGCAGTATATGCCACCATCGGCACTTCTGTGGATGCCAAATGACTCATAGCCTTTGGAAAACTTATCGATCCCACCTTCGTTTTCTCCAATGTCACTCAAAATCTGGGTAAACTTCTTATACCTTTGAGAAAGTACAATAAAAAAGAAGTTAGAAAGCTTGACTTCCAAAAGGAAGTAACATAGTCAAATCGGCAAGAAAATAAAATTACTCTATAGCAAAGTTTTACAAAATTTTCCGGAGGCTATGTCAGCTCTCTGGTCTCTTTGTCACAGACCCTCAGCCGTGTCTTTGAAGCAAGAAAGGGGCCACAAATAATATGTTCATGAGAGTTTGGTTTGTTTATGTGACTATGTTTACATAGTTAAACAGTGACTATGTTTACAAAAGCAGGGAGTGGCAAGTAAAATTTGACCTGTGGGCTACAGTTTGTCTACCTTTACCCTAAATCATCTGAGCACGGAAAGAACTCTTATCATGCCTCATCACAAAAGCCAGTAAGCACAGAAGGAAACTGAAGATTCCCAGGCCGAGAAGGACACAGCAAGCTATTGCTGCTCCATACCCTCCTCCAGATTCCCAGCATTGCAGGATCATTACTGGCACATTTAAAAAGAAAAAAGGAAGGAAGGAAGGAAGGAAGGAAGGAAGAAAGGAAGGAAGGAAGGAAGGGGAAGGGAAGGAAGGAAGGAAGGGAAGGAGGGAGGGAGGGAGGGTAGAAGAAAGGGAGGAAGGAAAGAAGGAAGGAGGAAATATAACAATAAAAACTACTTATTTCATTAGTCACTGCTTATATCTGAAGCAAATTTGGAGGAAAAAAGCAACAAAACTAAATTACTAAACTGTGAAGCATATCATAGTCAGGGTTACTACAATTGTGATGAAACACTATGACCAAAGCAACTTGGGGAGGGATGGTTTATTTGGCTTCTAAATCACTGTTGATCATTAAAGGACATTAGGCAGGAACTCAAACAGAGCAGAAACTTGGAGGCAGAAGCTGATACAGAGGTCATGATGGAGTGGTGTCTAGTTGCTTGCTTTATGTAGCTTGCCCAAGAATCAAGACTGCAAAACCAGGAGGTCCCAACTACAATGGGCTAAGTCCTTCCCATATCAATCACTAATTAAGGAAATGTCCTATTGGCTTGCCTACAGCGTCTATTTAAAAAGGCATTTTCTCAAATGAGGCTCCTTCCTCTCTAATGATTCCAGCTTGTGTCAATATGGCATAAAACTAGTCAGCACAAAGATCTTTCACATAAAAAGTAAAGATATACTGCAAGATGTACTGGTATTTCATTTGCATTTTAATAAATAAAGATTGCCTGAAAATCAGAAAGGTAAAACAGCTGCACTGGCCAGCCTTACAGACCAGGCTTGCCAAAAAAACAAAAACAAAAACAAAAAAAAAAAAACAGGCAGTAGTGGTGCAGCCCTTAATCCCGGAACTAGAGAGGATTATAAAATGGGAGAAGACAGCTCAGTCTCATTCTCAGGTATCCTGCAGGCAGGATCACTATTTTTGGACTAAGGTCAAGGTAAGAGTCAGTGACTAACTGCTTTGCTTTTCTGGTCTTCAGGTTGAACCCACTATCTGTCTATGAATTTTTATTAATTGTGCTTCAGCAAGATGAATCTCTCCACAGCATCTTCTGCAAATCTATAGGGAAAAAGAAAAGGAAATTCCCAGAACGATGGTATGAATCTAAATGGAAATACACAGGGAACATATAAAATCATGGAGGCTAACTAATAAAACAAAGTGAACTTAGTTAAACAGACAAGAATCTATATCTACTTCATGCTATACAGTAAGTGATCTTAAAAATGAGTCCAACAAATGTAAACCAAAGAACTATATAACAATTAACAGACAGAGAATTTAAATGTAACTGAAGGCCTAAAGAGAGAGAGAGACAGTCAGATGGTTCTGTGAGAAATGGTGCTTGCTACCAAACCAACTGACCTGAGTTTGATCCCTCGAGCCTACATGAAGAAAGGAGAGAATCACCTCCTATAAAACATTTTAAGTCTTGTACATACATACAAACTAAATCGATGTGAAAAGAAAAAGATAAAAAAAAAAAAGATGTGCTGCTGGAAAATAACTGAGAAGTTAGAATAACTAAAAATTACAAATAATTGCATAATTAACAAGTTAATTAGTAACTAGTTAAAATATTAACAAAATATTAAATAGATTAAAAATAAGTATCCAAAATGAAAATGAACCAAACAAGGAAAGGAGGTAACTCAAAAAAAAAAAAAAAAAAAAAACAAGAAAAGTAGGTTTAATTGACAGCTTTTTGTAAATAATTAAATCCGTATATGAAAAAAAAGAGCATGCCGTATGTTACATTTTGAATATAATATGTTCCCCATGGGCTCATCTGCTCAAGCATGGTCCCCAGATGGTGGTGCCAATATGAGAACTTTTAGCAGGTGGAGCACAGCTAGAGGAAGGGAATCACTGAGATGGTGGTCGGTGAGGGTTCTTTGGAGCTGGCCCCTCTTTTCTTGGCTTTCTGACTGTTATAATTATGCTGACCCGCCCTGTCACCTGGGTGACATGCTCTTTAAGAGGCAAGCTCTGCCCACTCCTGATCTCCCAATCTCCCACCTCCCTCCAAGGCAGCTGATCACCATGCTTCTTTTCT
Organism: Microtus oregoni; assembly: GCF_018167655.1. Taxonomy (NCBI): domain Eukaryota; kingdom Metazoa; phylum Chordata; class Mammalia; order Rodentia; family Cricetidae; genus Microtus; species Microtus oregoni. The sequence goes on from NW_024543089.1 coordinate 19,088,439, forward strand.
TCCTTTTCTCTCTCTACCTATTCTCCACCCCTCCATACCTCCTATTCTCTCATACCCTCATGTACCCACTAAATAAACTGTCCATACCCAAGCTCTCTCTGCATGGTATATCTGTCTGTCTCCGACCCACTGTGGGACCTGTCAGGGTCACCTGTGCTTAACGATCCCCCCATCACACAGTCTTACTACCATATTTTATCTCGGGCTCATAAAAAACGGAGCCAAGCACAGGCTATTGCAATTCCTCCTGGTGGCCCATCAGAACCTGAAGGTAAGGGCCTAGTGCTGAAGAGTCTAATTATAAGAAATGTAGAAATCAAGCGGGAATGGAGCTAGCAGCATTCTCTCTGTTGACCATGTCTCAGAGTACTCCAAGGTGCTAATCAGGCTGATGATGAGAAAGGCCTTCAACGGCCTTACCCTCAGGCCCCCACATGCTAAAGACCATGTACCAGGCAAGAAGAGCCTGCTGATAACCAACTATTTTTGTAACTAGATTTGAGGCCTGAGCAATGCACACCTGGTACTGAGTTAAAAGCCTGTTAGTCTCAGTAACTTCCGTGTATGCCCAGAGGTTAGTGCTGCTGTGAGCTTAGGTTGGAGAGGCTGCTTCTATCACAATAGGCAGTAATTAATTCAGGGAGTCATAAATGGTCCAAGGGCTGAGAATAAGTGACTGTTCAATGTCAGCCCTGAACTGGATATCTATAACACCGCTACCTCTCTTTGCCTCGCCTCCCAGACTCACCACCTTCTAAGGCTCAGGGAATGTCACAGGAGAGGGGAAGGAATGTAAGCGCCAGAGGAAGGGCGAGAGGGCTGCTGACTACTACAGATTGTCCCACTTGATAAGGCTTTTAGACCCAGGAACTCAGAGCGGCTCTGAGTACGTGCACAAGACTGACTCATGATTGGACCTATCAACATTCTGTCACAGAAGGCGGCGGGGTTTTATGAGGGGCGGGGGAAGATTTGTAAACAATGATTGCTTAGCCACCTCACTCCTTTCTTGGTATCTACAGGAGCTAATGGAAGCAGGGGTAAATTATCCATGAACCTGTAGGTAACCTTTCAGCTGTATTACCAGAAGAAGCAAAGCCTGACTCAAATCACTGGGCAGGAAAATGTGTGTGTGTGTGTGTGTGTGTGTGTGTGTGTGTGTGTGAGAGAGAGAGAGAGAGAGAGAGAGAGAGAGAGAGAGAGAGAGAGAGAGGAAGAGGAAGAAGAGGAGGAGGAGGAGGAGGAGGAGGAGGAGGAGGAGGAGGAGGAGGAGAAGGGAGGCAGGGAGGGAGGGAAGGGGGGAGGGAGGGAGGGAGAGAGAGAGAGAGAGAGAGAGAATACTGAGGGGCTGTGCATTATGGCTAAACCGCAGAGAAACTCTGGAACAAGAATTACTACAAATAGGGCCTCGGCTGACAGATAAAAAATCAAATTGAAAAATAAAATATGGTGAAAAGGGGGTAGAAGTGTATAGGATAAAATCACTCACCACCAAGTAAAAATTCATTATAGCTTTTATGCTTTCTAATTTCCTGAGAAGGCTTAGATGAACATTTGCAAAATAATATATAATTAGGTAAAGAAAGTAACATATGAATCTTAACAATATTTTTTCATTTTATTTTAATTTCATTCTTTAAAATAAGTAAAATGAGTTAACATTAAATGCATCATATGCAATTCACTCATGTTTATGGATTTTTCTGCATTCTCCTACCAACAGACAATCATATAAAACTAATAAGAATGCTATTCCTTTGAACAATTAATGATTTTGAAGAGAGGGAGACTGGCTTTCTGTGGTTTTGCTTGTTTGGTAGTTTCCTGTGCAAGGTTTCTTTTCTTGGTCTTCCTTACTTTGCTCTCTTTTCTTCTTTTATAAAATGTGAGTACCACTTTAAGAAATTAGTTTTCTATAACTCATATGATTTTTATATTAAATCCGCTAGATAGTCTTATATAATTTCCATAGCAATTTCACTAGGTATGCAAAACTCTGTAAAATTTACAGAACTGAAACCATATGAAATAGAGTTTTGGCACTAACCTGGGTTTCTGAAATTGTCATGGGCTGAGCTCAGATATAAAAACTAATGAATGATAAACCAGCACCGTAAGTTAGCAGGGGAAAAGGCATATCTAGTAAAACAGAGCAACTGTGAGCCTGTCATTAAAATGTCATCCTTAACTACATAAAGCCATGAAAGTCCAAATCTGAACCTTCAGCCCTAATCCCTACTAAAAGACCAGCCAGTGTGGACAGGGAGAAGTTGGGGTCATGGCGGGGAGGTGGGGGGAGGACAACAAATACTCAAGGTTCTTTGTTGGAATACAAAAGAATAATCTAGCATCCATCGTTCAAATCTCAAATCTCAAAAACTGCTTTATTCAAGCAACTCCCTTTTCAGAAATGTATTCTTTAGACACACTCCATAAGAAGAAAAGCACCTATGTATAAAATTATTGCACTGTTTATAGCCAACTTTGGGAAATAAGCTGTCTAGTGTACAATGGGAAACTAGTTGAATAGAATTACAAAATATCCAAACAGAAAATGGCAGTCGAGCCTCTAAGAAGAATGAGGTCAAACAAAATGTGCTAATAATGAAATACCGCGCAAGGGAATCACTGATGCACTCCAGTCTTAATCCGAGACCCAGCCTGCATTCTTGGTAAAGCTGTGCAGGTAAACGTGAGGCATTGAACACACGGAAGACACACAATATGACAAGAGAATGCTAGTGAGGTTGGCCATGGAATGCTGGGAGAAACAAGGAAATGGGAGTCACATTGATACAACCAACACAGGTACCATTGCCCTCTAACTCTTAGCAGCTGCCAAGCATGCTTTAAGCAATCAGGTACTTTGCTAAAGACAAGAAAAGAAGAAAAAGATCAGCATTTCTTATGAACTTAACAGTTTCAAAATTCTTAAAATAATGACCAAAGCAGGCTATGAATCTGACCAAAATACTCAAAACCTTTAAAACTCTGCGATAAGTTTCTTTCTTTTTAAAAATCCATATACAAGTCAGATCCACTTCTTTGAATGCATTTTATTTCACTGTGACCCTTTTTAGATCCAGTTCTTTTTGAAGAAAATTCTAATTCAGAGCAACTGCCATTAAGTAATAATCATGCAATAAAATGAAGAAACAATATGAAATCAGGGTTGAGGGCAAAAAAATACAAATTATCATAATATACAGAAAAATACTTAGTTCTAAAAGGCATAAATTTTCAGAGGTTAAATGCTATAATAATTTTTATTGTCAATCTACATATGATGCACTAAAAACACATTCTTAGATTTAAGCTATATTTTATTTAACTCACTTTTACAAAATTTGCTAAGAATATGTTCCAGGGCTCTGTCTGGTAAAGTTTCAATGGAAACAGGATTAGAGCACACTATTACTTTCACTAAGTATCTTGACTTCCCTCAAGGTCAGCCCTGTAGCTTCTAAAAGAGGAATACACATTCCACTTTGAAATCACTACGGCTGGGGAAAAGAAAATGCCTGGGGGTACAGCAAGCTCATCATGCCTATGCCCTCTCAGGCTATTGGCATCTCTCTTAATATTTTTTCTATGCATTTATAGGATACTTAAAAAGTAGGTCAAATGTTGGTAACCAAAACTACATTATGATGTTAATATTGGATCAAGCATTTTGAACAGACATGAAAAACTATTGTAAATAATGCAACCTACATTAATTAACCACTTTTTTTTTTAAAAAAAGGGGGGGGGATAAAACAGAAGCACATAAATACAAAAGTTATTTAAGGCCAGGAAAATAAAACCAATAGGGATATATCATTATTGGCCCCAAGAGGTGTCTTCAATAAAATCTCAAGCTAAAATCACCTGTCGTTAAGAAGCCAGGGCCTATGTTTTATTCCTGAAGCTATTCATCTTACAATTAGGGTAACAGCACAAGATAACAATAGCTTCACCTCTAGAAGTAAACAGTCCAAGTTTATTTATTTATTTACTTTTTTAGCCTCTGTATGTGACCTTGAATAAACCACGTAAGCTCTTTTCTCTTTCTGCCCTGCCCCTGTTCAAGGCAGAGAAACCTCATAGGTCATGGGGAATCAATGAAGGCACAGTGGGATCCTTCCTGAAGTAGCCAGCAAGTACTCAGGAGGTACTGGCTTTAGCTTTCCTACAAACGGAAATAGCAGTGCTCCACTATTCTTTTCAATGTAGCAATTGTCTTTTATTGAAAACACATGTTTAAACTTTAATGTACATGCTAATTAGGGCCCATTTATGTTGCCCTCCCAAATCCCAAAGGTTCCTGAGACCTGTACTCAGTATTCCATACTGACTTTTCATATACAGGTTTTGGGAAATCTGAGTTTAAAAAAAAAAAATGACTGATTTAATTAAATCAATAGGGAGGCTAAGAAAGTAAAAGAAGATGGGAACATGAGAGGAAAAAATTAAGCAGTTCAAACATTTTCTTTCCCAAAAGATGACCTATACTAGATGGTATGTTAGTAGTGAAGCTCCAGTGTAAGACAGGGTTGTGAATATCACAATTGTGTAGTAGAAAATGGTTCATGTCTACCTGAAAATGTATATAAAACCCATTCTTCTGAGTGAGATACAAATATAACCAATCCTTGGGAGAAGTTCCTTGCTAAGTGTAAAACCAAAGTTCCTCCATTTTGTCCTCTGCCTCCATCTTTTATCTTCTGTAACTTCCTGTAAAACATTCCAGTCCTCAGAAATGGCTAGGGGAAAGAGTAACAGGGTAGCCATCTGGAAACTACAGATAACTGCAGAATGTCTACCCCACCTGAAGGTCAGCCAATAAGAAAACTTGACAAGCAACAGGAGAGTTTCGAAAACAAAAAATTGTGAAAAGTCCATAGATAAAAGCCAATCAGGACTAAACCCATCACCACAACCCCTGCTAATGTAACTTTTCTTGGTTTTGTCTTAAATAGTACTCTCTAGAAAGGTGGGGTACCCCTCTCGCTGCTGCACTGACGAGGTCCCTGCCAGCTTGAACACATGTACACAAGAAACCTTGCTTTTGCATTTCGACAAGTTGGTCTCCCTGGTGGTCTTTTGGGGTCCCCATGGACTAGGCACAACACTAAGTAGCTCAGACTATGAGATCGTATTCTCTTTTGTTCATTCCAGAGGAAATTAACTATCCAGGCAAGAAGCACAACAATGTAAAGGATAGAAACTGGAGAGAAGGCCGGGAAAGTCTGGGCTCGTTGAAGATGGAAGAGAACGGAATCAATCATTAAGAAGATTCAGGGCTTGTGCTGGTTTAAATAAAAATTGCCTGCATAGGCTCATATGCTTGAATACTTGATCCCCAGTTGGTGGAATTGTTTGGGAAGTATTAAGAGGTGTGGCCTTGTTGGGGTAGATGTGACTTGGAGCAGGCTCTGAAGCTTCTAAGACCTCTCTGGAAACTCCCAGGCCTTGTCTCTTCCCCCTGCTGCCTCAGCCAACTGGCATTTGGAAACTCCCAGGGGTGTCTCTGCCCCCTGCTGCCTCAGCCGCCTGGCACTTGCACTCTCTGCTCTGCCATCATGGTCTCTAACCCTCTGAAACTTTAATCCCAAAATAAGTCTTTGTTCTATAATGTGCCTTGGTAATGGTTTCTTTGTACAGCAACAGAAAAATAACAAGTTTAGATGCTTAGCAGAAACCTTTTTCTTTCAGTGAAAATATCCACAATGCACAGAAGTGTCCACATAAGGGGGCTGCCAAGTGATGGTTAGGCCATTAGGACGTTACAGTGAGTATTTTATGTCTCTCAACAAAAGCAAATACTTAACAACAACAACAACAAATAAACAAAACCCTAATACTTCAGATCCATAATGCTTGAATGGCACTGATACAATAATTAGCAGAAAAAGGTTTCAATGGTAATAATTAGAAAGGTGGTTTTTGTAAGTTTGAGTCTATCAATTAATAAGGCCTTATTAAATAGAAAATATTGGAAGCACATGATCAGTCCAAAACTGATCATTGAAAATTATTGAAACTTTGACATCGTAGTTAGACATGTTTGCATTGGTCAACTTTATGTAACCACCACAAAATACCTGAGGCAACAGACTTTCTAAAGAGAAAGAGTCTAGGCTTTAAATGGGATATCTGTATCACAGCCGCGAAATCCAAGGAGCATCACGGAGGAGAGGTGAAAGCACTGTGAAAGAAAGGTCATAGAAAGGAGCACCCGGAAAGCTGTCGTCTGGCTATGACGTCACTGTTGCAGTCATAAGCACTTAGCTGACTTAGTCATCTGTGCTGCACAGAAGAAAATGAAAAGAGGACGAATGTTTGAGATGAAAAGGGGTCACCAGGAGTGAAAGGAGACTAAGAGAGAGTGAAGGGGATGTATAAAACATTGTTTCATTTATAAACTATCAAAAAGTACTTTTAATTAGATTAAAAACAAGTATCTTTCTGTAAAGGGAAAAGGTATTTAGCTCACAGTCAGCCCTCTGAGTTCATCCTTTGATAAGACTAGCACACAGCAGCTGTAGGAAATCCTACAGCCAATAGCTTTTAAATTAACCGCCAACTGGGGTGTGGCCTTTTATACTGCGTCCAGCCTCTTTTCTGGCTGTGGATTAGGTTGCTGTTCTCTGTTCCAGCAGAGAATATTGATTTGTGAGTCTACCCCTAAATAAATAACCATCTATTATTCTCAGTTCTGAGCTAGTGCGGGTTTCTTTTAAGCATCCATCTTCATACTGCAATGAAGCTCATGAACCAAATGGGTACATCTCAAACTGCAGGAGATAACAGAGTCCTGCGATTCTAAAGGCACGCTCACAATGACGTAAGGACTACCCACAAGGCTGCACATTCTATCCATCTATATGACATTTACAAGGATATTCAATAGTCAAACCATACCAATATGTTTTCTTAAGTTTAAATACTATTCCCTATCTTTAAATACTAGTAACCAAGATAAATGCATGAATTTTTTAACATTCCTTTCCAATCTCTGGAACTTTTCTAATCTTATCTACTTTAACATTGAGTGTAGTCATCTTCTTCGCACACACTCAGTGAGCACCTGCTTTACGTCTAGCACTGCACCAGCCACTGTGAGCAGAACTAAGACCTAACAAAGCCTGAGTCCTTACAGGCTCTGTATGTGTGAGAATAGCAGAGCAGAAAGGAAAGCTTAGGGAGAGTCCTGATAGAAGCATGGAGATGGCTCAGTGGGCAACGTGTTTCCTGCAAAGTTTACAGAGCTACCATAAAGGCTAGACATGCAGTGTGCATATATAATCCCAGAGATCCTAAGGAGCAATGGGAAGTGGTGGCAGAATAATCCAAGGCAGTTCCTTTGACAGCTTGCTTTGCACACCTATGGGCAAACAAGGCATACTGTCTTGCACTCTATCAAGAGCAAGGTGAGGCAAGATACCCAACGTTATTCTCTGATCTACATGTGTGCACTGTGGCATGAATGTGCCACAGTAACATGCAGGAGCACATGCACATATGCATACACTTAGTATACCCATATTGGAAAAGAATTTTGTTAAACAAAAAAAGGATGAGAACTAGTCAGGTCATGAATTTCACAAGGACAGGGAAAATTATAGGTCTGTAATCTAATGTATCACAAATACCTAAAATATTGGGAGACAGGAAATACTCAATGAAAAGTTTTTAGTGAACATTTATTCTTAGCCAGGATGTGTGCAAGCAACACTGGTGGAAGAAAGTTAGATTCCAGATTAGAAATATGCCTGAATTTCAATCCAAATCCTGCCTCTTAGTATCATAACCAAATTTAAAACAGTGTTAAAACCTATTTTAAAATATACAGTGATAATATACCTAGATAATCTTTCCTGTGAAATAACTAATAAACACACTGTTAGAGAGAGAAACGCATTCAATAAGATTGTTAGATTTGAGATTAACACAGAAGAATCAATATTCTATTGAAATATAAGATAAAATTCGCTGACTATACTAGATCATTGGCAAATGCCTCTCTGCTAATGATAACTCTGTGGTATGTCCTATTTTCCTTCTCAAAAAAAAAAAAAAAAGAAGAAGAAGAAGAAGAATTTTAAAAACAACCAAAAAGCGGGCTAGAGATATAGCTCAGCGGTTAAGAGTACTAATCATTCTTCCAAAGGTTCTAAATTCAGTTCCCCGCAACCACATGGTATCTCACAACCATCCATAATAAGATCTGATGCCTTCTTCTGGCCTGCAGGTATACATGCAGGCAGGACACTGTACACTAAATACATACATGCATATATACATACATGCATATATATATATATATATATATATATATATATGCAAAAAAATCAAGTGTGGTTGTGGCAAACACCTTTAATAACAGCTCTCAGGAAACAGAGGCAGGCAGATCTCTGAGTTTGAGGCCAATCTGGTCTATAGAGCAAGTTCTAGAAAAGCACAAGCTATGTAGAGAAATCTCTGTCTCAAAAAAGATAATTTTAAAAATAAGAAACAAAAAGTCTCAAACCACAAAAAGTTGCAACAATTACACCATATTAATTTTACATTATAAGATCTAGGTATCAATTCAAATACAAGATGATATTATTATACTCCAAAATGCATCTTTTAACAATTCTTACTCAGGCACAGTGAGCTGAATGATTCAGTGAACGAAGGTGCTTGCTGGCCGACCTGGGCTCTGAGTTTGATTCCAGTATCCCACAGGGTGGCAGAAGAGAACTGATTCCCAAAGGTGGCCTCTGACCCCCACATGTTCTGTGCTTCAGCTCTCATGCACACTCCTGTGGTTCAAGGTTCCCCACTCCCACCCCTATACGCGTGCACACAAACACACACACAAACACACACACAATAAAAGAAATAAACACCAAGGCCAGCTGGCCTAGGTCTGAAAAACCATGGGATAAATCCGGACTAGCTGAACATAGCGGACAATGAGGAATACTGTGAATTCAAGAACAATTGCAGTGGGTTTTTTTTTTTTTTTTTTTTTTTTTTTGGTTTTTCAAGACAGGGTTTCTCTGTGGTTTTGGAGCCTGTCCTGGAACTAGCTCTTGTAGACCAGGCTGGTCTCGAACTCACAGAGATCCGACTGCCGGTTTTTGATCCTACTGCACGTACTGGCTTTGTGGGAGCCTAGGCAGTTTGAATGCTCACCTTACGATACCTGGATAGAGGTGGGCAGTCCTTGGGCTTCCCACAGGTCAGGGAACCCTGATTGCTCTTCGAGCAGATGAGGGGGGGGGGACTTGATCGGGGGAGGGGGAGGGAAATGGGAAGCGGTTGTGGGGACGAGGCAGAAATCCTTAATAAATAAATAAATTAAAAAAAAAAAAGAAATAAACATCATGAGAGCACAACAGTTAACTTCTTGCTTTCCGATATGAAGCAACTGTTATTTAAATAACAATTTTCTCTTAGCTAGCATACAATCAACCTTAATTTTAAAAATGGTCTCTACAATAACAGAGCAAAATGATGCTTATACCAAAAGTATTTAAAATTTTCAGGAGGAAGGAAAAGGAATTCCACTGAAAATTGTCCTTTAAAAAGAAGAGTTGTTCCTCCCTACATTTGTGTCCTGTCAATAAGTAATGGCTGCTGTTTGTTAAATACTCTTTCCTAATTCTGGCACTGAGCCACAGAAGAGCAAAGGCTAGAAACCACTGCTGAAATCCTATAAGGTTGAAAATCTCCCTTTATAGTGAAATATTCATAAATTCACAATTGCTCAATACAGTTTGCTTGATGATATTACTTAAAAAGCCATATAAAATTCATCTCTTTTAATTATAAAATATTTATTGCTAGAATTCTACTTTTTGACTGGCAACACTACACAGTTTAAGAAACACAGGGAAAGACCTACTATATAGCCATTAATGTAAACATATTTTGACTTTTTAACAGATTAATTAATTATAATAAATTAACAAAATGTAGCTAGAAATTAATTTTAATCGCTGTGCCTTGTCTCGTGTTTGTGAGCAAATTACTAATGTGTTGCCCTTGCAGTTTACTAAGGTATGATTAATGGTTAATATTAAAATTCTTGGGGTCTTCTGGCAAAGCAAAAACATGATTGCCTAACTAGGAAAATAAATCCTCTGACTGCAATAAATCAGAATTACTGAAGGTAAACCCTGTGAGCTGGCCCATCTGGTCAGTCCTGGGAGCACCAGGACCTGTCACAAGCAGAAGCTGCCAGCCGCCTTCCCAGGCTCTCTTTCGAGTCACGCTCCTGTTCACGTCTCTGCTACATGCTCTGCTGATTACCATGGAAAAGGGCAGAGCTGTAACTGTTCGACTGACCTTTCGGTTTATTTTCTCTTGTGTAATCTGAAACAGGAGCTAACACAGTCTTAGGCTACTGATTTCTACAAAGCATTCTGACTTCATGTTTCAACAGTCTTGGCTCAAATAGCACAGTGCTCTCCTGTGTTCATGTTTCTTTGCTCTGAAATCACATGGGAACACTAGCTCTATGCACGAGAGACAGAAACTCTGGGTCCTCTCCTTAGCAGACCACAGTCTACGATGCCCCTAGAGTGCAAGGCCATCCAACTTGTGAGCAATAATTCCAAATTCCCATAACCCAGCTAAAATCTTGGTTTCATGGTGAATTTAGCGTGACTATAGACAGAATAAAAACAACCATGTAGATTTTCTACTGTCTTTTGATAAGAATGCCATAATATTCAATCACTGTCAAAAAAATTTATACTTATCCTAGAAAACAAAAACATAATTTTTTTTAAGAAGTCAAAAAGCACATACTTGAGACCCAGCACCAGCCATGTGACCTGAAGGAAAATAAATATGAAGATTTAGGTTCCTCTTCCTTAAAATTGAAATACTGCATACAGATCAACTAACACCTAAATCCATACTCTAAACTTCTGTAGCTCCTAGTTCTCTTAGTTGTATAATACACTGATCCACACATCTTTTATAACAAACAATGGTGAAATATCAAAGGTCTATCAAAAATTATAACAGTTCTTTGCCTTTAAAATGGGAGATGAAGGCTTCAAAATTCTGTCTGCTGTAAAACTATAAACGTTGAAAATTTTTCACAGCTACTCACACCCCAATAATTGCAAGATTTTTTTTAAGGCATAAAATTTTAATCCTTATCTATAAAAACATATTGTAAAAATATTGTTTTAAATAGTTTTTAGTAATCATACTGTATTGTCAATTCATGTATCTTGTTTATACACCTCCATTAATTATTTCATTATACAACTAATGACCTAATACAGATATAATAGCCTAACACACATAATAGCCTTGAAAGCATAGGGTGGCAAGTACCTGTATGCTATGGCATATTATTTCTCCCAAAGTACATTTATTCTTTTAATTTATTCCCAAACAGGGTTGAGAATAGGTCTACGGTTGTATAATACTTATAAATTTTATTTGCATATTATGAAGATTACCTATAATAGAATAACTACTATAAAAAAGACCATATGCTAAAAAAATTAGGAAGAAAATTCAGACCTAAATTACATTCAATTAGTATCAAATTTGCTTCTCAGTAAAGCCATGATTGATTCAGGAGTCTTTTCAAGGTAAGTAAGACAGAATTGTAAGTAGACCGAGAATACCTGTTACTTATGGACAACAGTTTTCTACCTTTGGGTTCCCAAAATGTGTGGGCAAACCTCAGACTAATAGGGACAGTTAATAAGTGGCCTATTCATCCAGAATTAAATAGCCTATAGATTTTTCAAGGTCAACCTTGCCCAAGGCTAGGTCCACAAAAAGCGAAGGTCAAACTTCCAAGATGGTATAATCATTCAATATTATAAATCTCTTGTTCATTTAAAATGCTCTTCACTGCAGTGATAAACACCATGAACAAGAACAAACTAGAGGACTAAAAGGATTAGTCATCTTAGATGTTACAGTCCATGGAAACCATGGCAATGGCACAGGAGAGGAACCTGGACGTAGGAACTGAAGACCATGGATGAATGCTGCATACCGGCTTGTTCTCTATAACATGTTCATCTTACTTTGTTATACAACCCAGAACCATCAGCACAGGGGTGGCCCTGCTCACAGTGAGCTGGGCCCTCTTATATCAATCAGCAATCAAAAAATATGCCACAATAACATACCACAGACCAACTTATTGGAGGCAATTAATCAGTTGAGATTCTCCTTCCAAGGAACATGAAAGTTTGTTGCCAAGTTGACAAAGATAACCAGTACAAGCAGATGGATGTGTCCTAAAGTCAAGGGGTTTTTGGTTTTTGTTTTCTATTTTATATTCTCACTCCTCCATACAAAATTCTTTAAGGTGGTGAGTACAAACAAAAGGTTCTCGCAGTACGTTTCATTCTGGGATGCTTGAAAGAGAAGCAAATTCATTCATCTGCAGTAACTTCACTGAGAGTTGTTATCTATTACTGAGCATTTACTATGCATTCAGTAAGATGCTGAATGATATGTAAGCAATAACTTATTTAATTATCTTACTGCTGTGTGGGAATAAATCCTGCTTTATTGAAATAAAAGAGGAACTCAAGGATCAGAAAGTTAACTTATTTGACCAAGATCCTTCAGAAGAAATTCTCTTGAAATTTATGTTAAAGAACTCGGGAGGCAGAGGCAGGCGGATCTCTGTGAGTTCGAGACCAGCCTGGTTTACAAGAGCTAGTTCCAGGACAGGCTCCAAAACCACAGAGAAACCCTGTCTCGAAAAACCAAAAAAAAAAAAAAGAATCTTAAAATATAGTTGTTCTTATAATAATGACTTGTAACAGTGATTAATTCATCTCAACTTCAAATCATTTTTAATAATTTTCAAAGTTCTTATGGGAAAATTTAGCTGCTAGAATTAATACTTCTCCATAGTAACTTCTAATTACTGAGCACTGTCCATGCATAGAATAGACACGATTTTATTGAATATGTAACATTCATACACAAATTATCAGGAAGTTTTAGATCCATATTTAGTAATATACACAGTTCATTTATGCTACAACATGAAAGGTGAATTAAATTTCAAGGGCTGTTTGCTGTATGTTTAGATATTGATATAAACTAAGAGATAACAAAGATATCTGAAGATTTTATGACAGAACATGACTGAGCTGTAATAATATGTTTCTTTATTGTTATCTCTAATTTCCCATTTTTCTAGTATAAGCATGCAAAAAGTAGGAACATAAAATAGAGAAAGCTCTATATCACTTGTAAAATTATAAAGCTTAAAGGCAAAGCGTGTTTCCTAATGCCTCTGTTAACAGAGAGCTGTTCAGAGAACTGTGCTGCAAGATTCAATCTCCGTTCCTAATGCCCCAAATTTATTACACATGAGCGTGGTGGTCATGCATACACTCAGACACAAACACACACAAAAGTCCTAACTGTCATAGTTGAAGAGTGCAACCCATCAGCATGGATCACACTAATGAAATAAGCCTGCTAAAACTTAAAGCTGATTGATTCTGCACTTGTTCACTTCCCCAATGCCTTTCAAACATTTATTTTCACTCAAAAGAATGTTTTTCCAAGGCATGAGCACACATGTGCACACCTACCACCTAGATGTGTGTATATATACCTAATTTAAAAATCACATACTCTACTTAAAACACAAATCTAATCTAGTACCTGGATATTGTAGACACCAGAAGTAAAATATCCCTTGAACTTAAAACAGTAGTTAGTTAACTAGAAACCTGACTCCTGTACTCAGCTAACTACAGCCTGCAAGTGGTCCCTTGTTGCTCTCACTTCTCTTCCATCGTCATTTCCTCAAGGATATACAACATGTTGTAAAACCCCATGGATTTCCTGAGCAGTCCTCAAATGTGAACTGCACTTCACCCCAGACATGCAGTCTCAAACGCTGAATGGGGGGGGGGGGGGGGGGCTGCAATAGTAATTGAATAAACCATTTCCATGTTATCCACTTCGCATTTTTCCCCTAACAAACAAACAGCGAAGTGTATCTTAAATTACTTTAGTGTCTGTTGCACATAAAATCCCAGTGATAAATCTATTTTATTGTTGTTCGCTTCAATGCCCGTTTCCCTTCTCTTTTCTGATTTCAGCTCCACTCTCAAGAACAGCCTCACAAACAGTAAATACTAAGAGCAGGGGCACTGAAGCAAGATGTGCTCATTCTCCTCTAAGACTGGTCACCACCAGAGCACACTGGCCGGCTCTGCACCCTCAAGAGGAACATAACAACTTCCAAAGAAGGGGAGGCAGCTGGGTGACGATGGGTCTGCAGCCCTGCACTCTACCTGCGCGCCCCTTGCTCACCTGCTAGGAAAAGCCCCTGGCATTCTGCCTCCCAAATCAACTTCAGCAGCAAAGCTGGAGTTTTAAGTCCTTGCTTGCTTGTTTCCCTTTTCTTGTTGTTTGTGTTTCTTGTCCTTAGAAAACATTTGCTTCCAGCTCCCTCCCTTTATCTTGTTACAGGAGCCAACCCCTAAGTAATAATTGTACCCATCAAGAACTGGGCAGCTTAACAAGTGCAGAGAAAAGAGTGTTTGACATTTTTCTCCACCAGAATCCATCCTAACTTTCGGCACTGGTTCAGTGAACATGGCTGTAATTGAGAGATGCCTGAATGGAACAAAAGATTCATTCTACAATAGAAATGTATGCCCTTAAAATATGTTACATAGGGTATTTCAAGACTAAATAGATTTAATCCCAATTAAAGAGTGTTCACCACCATTTCTTTACTAATTTTCTAAACATGAAGGAGGGAAATGCTTCCTACTCCATTCTGTTCATTAACATGCTCTTCCCTAGCTCTTTCCCACAGCTCTGTGGTATCAATATAGATGTTAAAATCATATTTTTTTGGATTATTTTTTTGAGACAGGGTTTCTCTGTTGCTATGGAGCCTGTCCTGGAACTAGCTCTTGTAGACCAGGCTGGTCTCGAACTCACAGAGATCCGCCTGCCTCTGCCTCCCAAGTGCTGGGATTAAAGGCGTGTGCCACCACCGCCCAAAATCATATTTTCTTGAAGTCACCTACCATCTAAAATCCTTGTAACCGAAAAAGAGAAACATGGGTTTTACCAGAAAAACAAGTACAAAAAAAACAAAAAACCAAAAACCCAATCCCCCAAATTATTCCAAAATTTCTTTGTTATGTTTCCACAGTCCCAATAACAGTTCCAGTTCTGGAGCCACTGTACCCTCGGGTAGCACACACTTTTTTTTTAATGACTCGATGTAATACATAACAATGTGGATTGTACACTGAAAGCAAAAATTATGTTTCCTAAAGAAAGATGCAAATCTAAGTTCTGGGGTAAATTGAGTATGTCTTTGTGCACAAATGATCAAAAGCCAAATGAGCATACAAACACTGGACAAGTGTCACATAAATCCAATAAACAAGGAGCAGACTTTAAAACTGCCCTCCACTGTACTCTCTCTGCAGCTGACCCAACAGGAACGTTAATCAAAATCATAGCATGTGGGATGCTTACTTCACTTCACCAGGCCCAGTTTCTGGAGGTATATATTTTCTTATATATACCTCAAACTATTCTTAATGTTTACTGCTACACATATCCCTTCTTACTGGATATTACTAAAACTTACCAAAAGGATGTTTTCTCCTTTTGATTCTTTCATTTATTTATTTATGTCTTTTACGAATTGCATAAAAATATATCTCGTTATAAAATTTAGTCTGTTTATTTCTAATACAATCATATTTCCTCTTTGAGCACTATAGCCTCTGTCAAGACATCTCACTCTAGAGTTTATGCTTTCCTTCAGTGGTTTATTGTCTTGAAGTAGTTGTTGTGGCTCATTTGCTTGCTTGCTTTACTAAAAGTGACCTGGGGACACTCTGAGATACATTCAGATTATGTATGAAAGTGTCCCTTCTCTGGACTAAGCTTCTGATTTCTCTTCCAGGAGACGTTTCCATTGGGACAAGCAGAATTAGAGACCACACAAAGGGTTACACATGGAAGAGCTATATAAGGAAGGGGCTAGGCAACACTGGGACACTCTACAAGCTCTGTCGCCAGCCTGTACCCACAAAGAGATTATTCCAAATGTCACAGTGATCACTGCTCATAGCTAAAGATGCTTACTTGGCTGTGAGTACCAAAATGCTCCTACCTATCTAGACTCTGTGGTAATGAAGCATGAGGAAGTAAGTTATAGCTATGATGGGGAGGGCAACTAATTTTAATTTCTTCCGTAAGGCAGAAATATAGTCATGGTAACATTTAATCAACCTGAGGAAATTAATAGTCAGGATGTTTGGTTTCCTTAACTAAAATACAAGCATGCTTATTTCCTAGGCAAAATTTCCTAATAGAAGATTTACAAACAGCACATACTCTCTTCCTTGATGCAATGCATGCCATAGCACCCTAAAAAGAGGGCCAGGGGTCTAAATCATCATCTAAGAACAAACCAAACAGTCACAGATGACTAATCTACCACAAGTGGAATCCTTCATTATCAGAGGAAGGCTGGAGGATCTGTAAGCCAACAGATGGTGACTTATCAAGTGACAAGCTACTTCAGTAGGGTCAATGGAGAGCTGCTAAATTTAAATGCTTACTTTAAATGTTTACATTTGAATGTTTACAGATAACAAATTTTAATCAGCTACCAGGTAACAGTCATCGGGTAACACAAGACAAAGGTCTTCAAAGAAATCTGTCAAATTTGGAAAAAAAAAAAACAAAACAAAACAAAACCCTCCCCTAACAAATTTCAAGCTAAAGTACAAAGGAGATTATGAATGAATAAAATAAAACTTCCAGAAAATAAGAAAAATGTAGACAGTGTATTTAGTATATTTCTAATCTTCTTTTGGATGATAAATTCCTGCTGAATAAATTGAAGTTACATTTGGTTTCTCATAACTCATAACTTTCCTGATGGCCTGCTAAGTAAAGTTTCTTATGTAGCCTTTTTTCACTAACATTGACACCCAGCCACAACTGTCAAGAAAAGAGATGCTTTTCAAAGATGCTGATATAGTGAATATTTAGAATCCTACCATATAGTTATACAACTAGCAATTAACTCTCCCAATTACTACCTTTATAATAACTAATCACTTCCTGATGGGTATCTATTCTGTTCGTATATATATTTAGCACCATAAATATTATAAAACATTGCAAATTAACCAAAGGCTATAACAGTTCTAAAGAGAAAAGAGGGTGATGTCAAACTGTCTGAATTTTAAATGTCTCTTCGAACAAGAATCTGGTCCACATACATATTATAGAAACAAAAGCAACTGTCATCTTAAACATAATTAAATGTATCAAAAGTAATTTAAAGTTTGTAAAAAAAAATTAGTAATTTCTGCTGTAGGAACTCTATGGGTAGGCAGGCAGTACAACTACAATGCAAAAGAAAACTGATTTATTTTAATTGTATTCATATGACTGCTAATTACCCCAACCACAGATTTATTCTAACAGGGATGGATAATGAAATAATATGAAATCACAACATCCAATTTTCCCCTAAGTGAAAAAAACAGGTAAAGTAGTAACAAAAGGAACTAGACAGAGAAAATGTGGCAAACATTGATAACCTGTCGAGTGCTAAGCCTATTAGGTGAGCAATATATAGAAAAGAAATATAAAGCACAAGTACATTCTAATTCTTGAGAGAGAAAGGTGGAGGACGAACCCTCTGTCCCTATTTCTAATGAAAGAAATACATAGAAATATCATAAGAACAAATGGTGACCATGTCACGCAGTTTCCTCCGAGCAGTCACATCACAAGGAGTCTCAGAAGGCCAATATACGGACACACGGAAGTATAAACTGAGTCTCACGCTCATCTACAGAGACGGGCCTTTTTCTAACGTGTTACCTTCCATCTGTCTCTCCTGCTGTCTCAGGCAAACGTGTATGAACAATGGAGTAGCTAGTGCTAGGTTTTATGTAGGATAACAGGTCTTTGACAAGACTCCACTACAGGGTGTCCTATGGGACATTTATGTATCATCAAAATCAGGATTCTCCATTTTTGACCTGAGTGGGGGGCACAGGATGAGAGGCAAAATGAGCAGACTGCCAGGCTTCTTTCACGTGTCTCTCAGTCTCTTCTTGATCATTGCACACCCAGTCCTCTGTCTGAAGAACACAACCCCCAACAGATAATATCAATAGGCTTCCAGTTTCCCCAACGCCTAGTATGGGGCAGGGACCCTTCCGGGCCACACTCCCTTCCTGCAACTGACTTCCAGAATTCAGTTATTCAGTACTAAAAGTGAGAACTCTAAAGCTAAGCATTTGGAATGATCCACAGTGCATCTACTAATGTTATTATAAATAAACTGTATAAATCCTATTTAGATATGTCATCTGTTTCTTCTTAACTTCCTAAAGTCTTAACACCCTAAAGAAGCTGTCAGAGCATGTAGGTCACTTGGGTTGTACTCTTAAAATTTTAAGTACATCTTTTCCCCACGCTCCTCTCTCATTCTCTCTAACCACATTTTTTCATGACAGAAAGTGTTTTTCTTCACGACACACTCCCTCACCAGGATCCTCTACCTCACTGACCACAGGCCCAGAAGTAACAGAGCCAAGCCACAATTGGTCGAGGCAATGAACTAAAATAGACCTTTGTTCCTTTAAGTTGTTCCTCTCAGATGTTTTGTCACAGTGATGAAACGTGCCTAATACATAAAACTGAAACTGAGCAACGCAGCTGTGCTGTTACCTGTATAAGTACTTCAGAAAACCTTTAAAGGTGTTGTGTGGGAGGAATTTGGGAACATTTGAAGCAAGCTAGAAAAAGCTTTGAATGCTAAATCAGCCAAGCTTAAAGGGTAGTTCTAGTGGGAGTTCAGAAGGCAAGACAAGAATGCAAATAAAGAAAACTTTACAGAATGCAAACACTATTAGAAACAGAGTTAGACACCATCATTTTAAGTTTTGGAAATAAACTTTTCTACATTTAGCCAATGCTCTGAAGTCTGGGTGAAGCTAAATTCAAAGGTGACAGACTAGCAGAGGGAATTCCAAAGCAGAACAAAATTCAGACTGTCCCATGGGTGTTCCTGGCTACTTCTAACAACACACAATGTGAGAACTGGAAACAAAAACCATAAGATAAGCATAAGATCGTTAAAAGATTAGCTTGTACAGAAAAGAAACACTTTTAAGTAGGAACCAATGGAGTAGTGAAGGCTTGAAGGAACAGCACGATTAAAAGGAAGCCAAACACTTTGCAATTAACAAGGAGAATTCCTTGAAGGAATCTCAGGAACTTCCCAGAACCCAACTATGTTTGGTGTCTTCATTTGAACAAAGAGTGAATATTAGAGATTTTTCCATTCTTATAAAACTGATTTTCTAGCATCATCAATAGCTTTGATAATTGAACTTAACTTGTACAATATCATTGGATACAATTAATGAGAAACAGCTTAAGAATAAAAGCATTAGGTTATTTCCAAAATAATTTTTTCTTGTTCTTACATGTAATTTATTAAGCTAGAGATGTACTTTTAAGTGCTATGTTGGATATGCTATGTTTTATAATCATATGCACGTAAAATATATACTTAATTTCATATTCTTACTATCTGAATAAAAACCTTCAATTAAAAGAAATTAATTAAAACAAAAGACTCAAGTCAAAGCTACAAAGAAATGCATATGTCAGAAATTTGATGCTAAGATTTTGAAGTGAGTGTGCATGTGTATGTGTGTGAGTGAGTGTGAGTGTATATGTGTATGTGTTTCCTTGCTTACACACCAATTGTCTTATGGTTCCTATTGTGGAGAAGAGACACCATGACCACAGCAACTCTTATTAGGAAAACATTTAACTGAGGTGGTTCCCTTACAGTTTCAGAGGATCAGTCCATTATCATCATAGTGGTGAGCATGGCAGCATGCAGGCAGATGTAGTGTGGGAGCTGAGAGTACTACATCTTGCGGGTAACAGGAAGTCAACTGAGACACTGGGAGGTATCCTGAGCATAGGAAACCTCAAACCCTATCCCTACAGTACCACACTTCTTTCAACAAGGCCATACCCACTCCAACAAAGCCAGACCTCTTAATAATACCACTTCCAGTGAGAATATAGATACCAACAACATTCAAACTAGCACACTAGTCATTAGCAGAAAACAAAAACATATAGACTCTATGATGTTGACCCAGTACTTTGATGTTTTAAAAGCAAGGCTTGCAAAATAACCAAATTTAGAGCTTAGTACTTAGCAACCATCGTTTAACATTTGTGATTCTTGCTAAATCGTCTAGGCTACTCAATACTGCACACTGTCCACCAGTTAGTTACAAAGGTATCATTATTCAACAAGTCAGCCATGATAAGCTAAATATGAACAGATCACCCAAAGGAAGTTCTTTACTTCCAATCATTATCACCTGCCAAAGTAGAACTCAACCATTCCATAAGTCTAATGGAGGCCTGAGTCTCAGTAGTTTACCCTGAAGCAATACCTGGTTGCAGGAAGGACCATAAACTAAGATTACCTGAGCACCACCCAAGAGCAGACCATCCAAAGGAAATGCCTAACAGCTGTAGATAGGACCACCTGCCAGCACCCACTCCCCAGGACAACCCTAGACAAATGTCAGCCAATCAGGGGTCCTGAACCTCAGAAACCCCTCACCCCAACCTTTACTACTATAAAAACCCAACTCTAACTGAGCGCGGGGCTCTCTGTTTATTCCAATGCGTTGGACATGCAGAGAGACTGAGTTTGCAAACTTGCATAAAATAAAGGCTCTTTGCTTTTACATAAGGGACTCAGTCTCCTTGTTCGCTTTTGGGGAACTTCGCAGATTTGGGCATAACAATTATGTCTATGCGTTTCCTGGTCCTAGGTGACAGCTTCAAGATATTCAAATGATTAACATCCCGATGTATCATGTCTTGATAGAGATAAAGAAAATTATCATCACGTTGACTTAGACTGTGAAAGTGTTCAGTGCTCTTACTGACTTTTATTTTTTTGAATTGTTCAATTAATTACTATAGACCATATGTAAAGGACTATATTGATTGCCCTACTGTGATTGTCCTCTAAGATACATCCATGAAACTAGCAAGTTAGGAGTGCAACTTCCATGTCATGTCCGAAGGACAGTAATTCAGGGCACTCTTCCTATCCTACAGCTCGTACATGGAAATGAAAGGTGGAGGTGGGTGGTAAAGATATATTATTTAAGGATGACAATTAAGTTCCTTCTTTTCTGTGCTTTTACCAGTTATACATCACTGCAGTGACCACTGCCCACTGTGAAAAGAAGTTTCTCTGACACCAGCTATGGTCACCTGCATAAAAACTGCAAAAGATCAAGCCAGCCAAAGTCTCAGAGAGATGGAGACAATTATCCACACACCTGACCCCTAACTGAGGAGCTACTGAAAGTTTATCACAGGTAGGGGCGAGAGAATCATCTTCCCTTGAGGGTGTGGTCATAGTTTTTCAGTGTTCTAGTTGCTGGCCTCCTAACCATCTACATATGAACAGGACTAATTAGATTTAGTGAATTATCAGAGAAGGAAAAGAAAAAGGAGGAGGAGGAAGAGGAAATGAACTTAAGAGGGCAAGCTATTGGGGGAGATTAGAGGAAGTTGGAGGGAATAGATGGGGAAGAAACTGTATATAATCATATTTAACATATTCATATTTTGAAATTCTCAAAGAATAAAAATTTAAAAACAGCACATTAAGAGGATGTTTTGGTAATCTCTATTGTTGCTTCCTTCGGGACCATGAAGAGTCTAAAATCTGGATTTAGCCTGGGATGTAGCGCTAGGGATCGTTTTTACTTTTTATAGTTAATGGCAGATTAGGGCCTTTATTTGGTTCCCCTAAACTGTTCACATTCCATACTAAATCCTTATGAAAAACATCTGAAAATGATATGCATCTCACAACAATCAGGAAGTAGGAAGAATAATTGGGGATTCGCTGGCCAAACTACTGGACTCACAGGGACACAATTTCAACCAAGAGTTAATTTACTGAGGGTCAGACCATAGAGACGCATATCAATAATTTCAGCACTTGGGAGGCTGATGTAGAGGATCATGAGTTTATAATCAGCTCAGTATACATAAGCAAAAACCAGACCCAATAAATTAATTAATTAATTAATAAAGGCAATGTACCAGTGATCAGCGTTCAATTTCACATATACATCACAGTTGCATATGGATTCCAGTGAATAATTGAGACAATACTTTATTAATTTTATATACCTGGGCATTTTCCTGGTAAATGACAGGATTTAAAGTATTTATTTATGGTAGGTATGCTATGTCTTCTCTCATGGAAAATCAGTTTCCCATTATACAGAAGTCCTATAAGAGTAATAGCAGTCAAATTTCTATGGTATATATCGAGAATTTCTGCAGTAAGAAATAAGAATGTTCAGATGCATTTCCACCATAAGAAATCACAGTGTGATCCAACCTGCTGCATTCCAAAAGACATTGTGATCAATCAGCTAACATCACAGAAGGAAGGCTCCATTTCCACTTGAAGCCTATCATAAAAAACTACAGCTTTGTACTTTTGAAGCCAAAGCACTGTTAGAGCCTTTACACTCCAGAAAGCCATGGTCCCCACGGCAATCACGGTATCTACTAGGTCCATAGCAGCAGTGTATTCCAGTGACATTTCCCCAGACTACAGCTGCCACCAAGAACTGCCTACCTCCTCATCAACACATCTATCAATTCATAATCAATGGCGGGTCTTCTAGAACTTCATCAAGATTTGAGTGTGACAGAAGAGAGCCCAGAATATACAAGACATACTTTATCACTCTACCAGTGTGTCCTTCCTTCCTTCATAACTAAAGAGATTCAATGTTGGCAGTGTTGAACCAACCAAGTCTCAAGTAATTAAGCAAACCATATAAGCCACTTCTGCTTTCTCAAATCAACACATTAAACCCAGACATCTATTAAAACATTTTTATCTCAATTTATATCAAGCATACATCATAATATAATAATAATTGCCTTTATTTCATGTATATTTTTCAGTTTTGGATAATACATATCTGAATTTTATCTCAGCACCAAGGAAATCAACAATGTATACTACTGATTTCAGTGTTTAGTGTTTCAGAAAAGCTCTAGCACAAAATGACATTTGCACCTTTGGCACATGTGAAAAACTGTGGCTTTTTCAAACAAAATATTCCCAAGGCAAAGTCGAAATTCAAATCTTGTCCCAAAGCTAAGTTCCACAGTTTTAATCATTCTGTACATTTTTCTGAACTTTTCTCCACTTTATACAATGCACACAACTATTTTTAGATAATGTCTCACACTATATAACCCAAGAATTTCCTGAATCATTTGCCTCAGCCTCTGGAGGATAATAGGTGTGAGCTGCAATGTGTGACTTTCACCTCCTTTTGCAGAATTTGCTTCCTCAGAACAGTTTAATAAAATTTCTGGATTAATTTTCTCCAGGTTTTCTTCTATAAATTTGTGGTCATTTAAGTATTAGATGTGGCATAATTTTCCATAATTCAAGAATCATGAGCATGTTAGACTTTTCACTACTGTGACAAATGTCTACACAATTTAAGGAAAAAAAAGAATTGAATTTACCTCACAGGGTCAAAGTCTCAGTCTACAGCTAACTGACTGCCTGATTTGGTGGCCACTGAACTTGAAGAAGGAAAACAAGTAACAGACCCAAGCAGCTCACCTTGAGGTGATCAGGTAGCAAGAAGGCAATAATTATTTATTTTTGCCACTTTAATTCCATCCAAAGTCACAGCCCACTGTTGGTGTTCCCTGTATTCAGAATAAGACTTCCACTCTCAATTAACCCACTCAAGCAATGTCGAAACAGACAAACCAAGAGGTGAGTTGGACTAATCTCCCTCCAGCACCAATCCACTCAGTTCAACAATGAAAATCATACATTATAAACAAGTGTAAAAACGATCTAATTGATAAGCTAAACCATGATCACTGGAGTTGGAATAAGACGTGGCAATTATTTCCCATAGCCCAAAACCCCAACTCTGGAATACAGAAGCAAATAGGGTAACACTGATGGAAAGAGTATGTTTGAAGATGGACTGTATTATTTTCAGCACATTATAAAGATAAGCAGACAGAGTTACCCTTTTACATAAATCCTTCTGTTGTAGAATATTGCTTTAAGATGCACTAAATTAAAAAAAATGATGTGTTATATTTGTTTATGCTGTGGAACATTTGTTTAATGATGCCAACATGTATTACATTCTCTTATGCCAACTCTGTGAAGCTGTGTTACTTTGCCTGTCTAAAACATCTGATTGCTCTAATAAAGACCTGAACAGCGAATAGGTAGGCAAGAGAAAGGATAGGCAGGGCTGGCAGGAAAAGAGAATAAATAGAGGAGAAATTTAGGAGGCAAGAGATCAAGGAGTGAGAAAAGAATTGGCCAGCTAACCAGTCAGACATGGAGTATGAGTGAAAGTAAGATTATAGAAGTGAATAGAGAAAAAAGTCCAGAGGCAAAAGGCAGATGGGATAATTTAAGTTAACAAAAGCTGGTTAGGAACAAGTCAAACTAAGGCTGGGCATTTATAAGCACAAATAGGCTTCTGTGTGTGATTTATTTGGGAGTTGGGTGGTGAGCCCCCAACAGAGCCAAAAGAACAAAGAGTAAAAACAACCAACAATCCTTTTATCCTTGATAGCCACTCAAAGCAGAAAAGCAAATACTCCTTAGTTTTACAATTGGGATGAATGTGAAAGAATAATAGTGTTAGCTGAAAGTTTTAAGAATTTCATATGCAAAGATATGGTGTTGAGGGTTGTTTATGAGTCTACTTCACTTTGCTTCTTCGTTGGCAGTCTAACTATGGAGTCCAGGCTAGCCTCAAAGTTATCATCCTTCACCTCTACCTCCCAAGTGTTCAAATTATAGATGGACCTCTATGCCAGGGTTGGAAGTGATTTTTGAAATATATAAAAAGGACTATAGAAAATTATTAATAATAAATCCAAATTGGGATTATAATAATAAATTAAATGTTAAAAATAAAAGTAAAGATAAGGGGCGAGGAAATGGTTCAGGCAGTAAGTTGCTTGTTGCAAAAGCATTGTTACCTGAGTTTGGATGTCCAGCACCCATGTAAAAGTCGAGTGTAGCAGTGTTCTTCTGTAATCCCAGTGCTACCAGGACAGAGACAGGGGGACCCCAAAGGCTTGCTGGTCAGCCAGTCTAGATGAAATATTGGTCACCAGATTCACTGAGACACTATATCTCAACAAGTACGGTAGAAAGCAATAGAATATGATACCAAATATCAACGTCAGACCTACACACACACACACACACACACACACACACACACACACACACGTAAGGGTGTGGTAGGAGAAAAACAAGTACTCACTGCAGGCAAGCTTTTTCTTTACTCCTTGAACAGGTCTAGCAGCACCATAGAAATACTGACTAAAAATGCAAGTTCACAGGCAGATTCTCCAGCATAAAAATCATGCATGTTAATGAGATCCATGGGCACGTGACCCAGTACACTACCCAGAGTTGTCTACAAAAGCATGAGATATCTTACACATCCCACTTTGAGTTCAGGACTGAGTGTGAAGCCTTCCCTAGGAATTTCAGCAATTTCCTTTAACTTCAGTTTTCTTCTGACTTAGAAAGCAACAACAAAAAGGCAATTAAAAGTTAGATGTTCTCCAACATGCAATCAAGCAGGGCATTACTGATTGGTTTTTTGTTTGTTTGTTTGTTTTTGTTCTGATTGTTTTGTTTTCACTTGTCCCAAGGGGAAGCATTACTAGTGGGAGGACACGAGGTGAAACCAGACAAGCCTACCAACTCACAGCTGAAGCTCTCAGAGCTTTTCAAAAGGCTTATCATGTACTATCATGCACACACCATCATTCAAATACTTAGTTTATTAAATCACTCCCAGTTATAATCTCCTTAATCACCCATTGGCTGGCTAGCAGAAAAAAAATCAACCCTAAAGGTCAGAGCACAGAAGAAGAACCAGAAGAAAGTCTAAGGGAGGAAAAGGCCTGTTGCAGCCAGTTATCACAAAATTATTGTTGAAATATAATGATATATATATTTGGCTCTGGAACTGACATCTAGCTTCGACAGTATTATGCAGAAACTGCACTGTAGGTTGGAAATAACTAGCCCGTTACCTAATGCATTCAGTAACTTACACCAATCCTGACATCTCACTGTACTGAAACACCAGAATAATCCCAATGAAATCTAATGTAAATTAGTCACAGCTTTGCATTCTTCCTAGATATTTCTGATGACTCCATGAGAAAAAAGATAAAGATAGAATTGTTCATAACATTATTGAAATGACTCTTTAACTGGTCACATGCCACCCACTTGTGTTTCAGTTTAGAGAGAGCATTTTATTTATTATTATGTAAGAAAAGCTAAGATGCTCTTAAAATACCTTTTTTCTTTTAGTTTGCACTTAATTAAACATCATTTATACATTTCCTTTCTTCAAAAGAACTCCATTATAATTCCTTCCACTTAAGGAACCAAATAGCTTTATTATTCCTCTTCAAGCTTCCCACTGAATGAAGTTTTCCCAGCAACACAAAAACATTCCTTGGTCCTGATCTTTCCGATTTGAAAGTGACTAACTTCGGGAGATTTATACCACTTGCTTGTTAGCCTTTGACAGTGCTGGTTACAAACAATACTACTCCAACTTCAGTACTAAAGGTGATTAAAGGTACACATCATGGTACACATCAGGGGATCACACTAAAGGTACACATCAGGGGATCACACTAAAGGTACACATCAGGGGATCACACTAAAGGTACACATCAGGGGATCACGGGTATTGAAAATACATGAGGGAATTACAACAAACTTCTCCTAAGTTGTCTAAGAATAATAGAAAGCACAACTGTAAAACCTAAATACTCATCAAAACAGAAAATCCATCATAACTATAATAAAAGATTAGCATCAGATAGTCAAATGACAGATCTCTAAGTCACTAGACAAAGGTCAAGACCCAAATTATATACCCAAAATGAGAGCGAAAAAGAGAGAAACATATAAGTCAAATAAACTCAAACCTGGCTTATGCTTACTAAAAAATATACTATTCCACAGATTAATAATTAAACTTAAATTTAAAAAGGAATAAAAATAAACCAACATTTTCAGGGAACAGCCTTCACCAATGCCATCTTTCTAATGGCATCTCTTTGAGGCTGTATAATATTAAGTGCTTAAAACTTTCATACTATCTTTGAACTTCTGGCCAAAGTTTTCCATAAATTCAAAAATGGTTTAAATAAATAATAATTAGAAGTACTAAAATCATGAGAAATAGTTACTTTAACAAAATGTTTGAGGTTTTTTAAGGCCAAAGAAAAGCTACTGAGACTGGTATCAGTCATGAATGATAGAGCCTCAGCTGCATTTAAAAGTATAAATTTCAAAAGCACATATCTGCATTCACCTTGAACACCAGCAATCAAGGAGGAATATGAAGTCGTCTGAGCTTGAGAATAGCCTGGTCTACAAAGTGAGTTCCAGGCCAACCAGGAATACACGATGATACCATGATTTATATATATATAATTTTTTTTATTTTAAAATTTTCATACAATATATTTATCATACTATTTTCCATCCCATATATGGGATTGCTTTCCTCATATATCATATAAGTGTTTATCTTATTCTTCCCCTTCCATTATTCTTCCCAGATCCAACCCACCTCCCTACCTACTCAAACTTATGAATGTCATGTTCTTTCTCACCCTCGCTCAAAAAAGAAAGAAAATGAAAACTAATAATAATAAAAGTAATACAAAAAATTATCAAAGCAAAATAAAATTTGTTGCAAAAACAATTGAATCTCTTTCATATTGACCAACTACAACTGGGCATGGGGCATGCTCTGATGTGTGGTTGATGGTCCCCAGTAACACTCCACTGGATAAAACAAGCTTTATACTCCACTAGAGATGGAGCAATGACAAATTCCTAAATGTCAACACAAATGAAAGCTGAAAGGAACAGCAATGAAATTGCAATGCAAACTACACTCATAAAAGCAGTACTCTTCCTAGCTCTTTCTTAATAGTAGGATCACTATCCTCAAAGAAGACCTTTTCCCCCCCTGTCTATACACAGAAATCAGCACAGTGGAAAAGAGGACTAATTCCAACCAAGATAGCATGTGATATAAAAGAAACTTAGACAATATACTGTAGACAGAGTTTTCCTGTCCTGCAGCTGCTCTCAAATAATCATGCAGAGTCTTAATATAAATTATAAATGATTTGCCAATAGCACAGGCTTGTTACAAACTAGCTCTTACAAGTTAACCCATTTCTATTAATCTAAGTGCTGTCCCAAGGCTCGTGGCTTTTACCTCTATCCCATTTTGTGTGTCTGACTCATTCTCCACCTGGTTAGCAACTCCTCTGTCTCTACCCTTTGTCATTCCCTCATTTTCAGTTTGGTTTTCCTGCCTAACTCTATCCTATTCAGCTAGTGGACAATCAGCTTATTTATTAAACCAACCATAGTGACATATATTCACACAGTATAAAGAAGGATTATTAAACAACATTTAAAATATTCACAAATGTAGATTTATTACAAAGCCAGAGTTCTAATGTTAATAGAACCTTAGTTCTCTACATACGCATTTCCTAAAATCTCTTGAGAACCTTGATTGCATTAACAGCTGCTTCAATATCTACCTCAGTGTCTGACACAAAGACTTATGAAAACAAAGATTTGGACACAGATGTTCTTGCTTACTGAGCTTTGTCCCCTAAAAATTTAATTCTCTCTAGATTATCTATCACCAGATTCAATCCCAAATAGCAGCTTTAAAATCTCCACTTGGAATAGCATCTCATCTTAAACCAAAATCAAACCTAATTGACGACCACTAAAGTAGCAATTCGGGCAGCTTGTCTCATTAATTTCTAACATACCACCTTAAGAGGACAATTGACTACCTAGTGAATGAAATTGAAAGAAAGAAAAAAATGGGATGAGGTAACTCCAAATAAATCAGTTTCTTTCTCTAGTGTGGCTATTGTTGTGGCACTTTCCACATTTTAGTAAATAGAAAGGTAAAATTCCATTTATTAAGTAAGTAAATATGGCTTATGCCTCCAAAAAACTAAAGTAAAAAAAAAAGTAAACATCTCATCCCTTATTAATAAGAAGGAAATAATATTGTTGTGAAGCAGAGGTAATGTCAACAAATCAGCAGTATCCCAACACTAACTTTGACATAAAAACAGTCATAAAAGGCATTCATAGTAGGTCCACTTAAAATTTTAACAGCAACGGTGACTAAAGCCAGCAAGGCTATAAATTATTGGCCGGGATAAAAAATCATGTTGGGCTTGAAGCAAAAAAAAAAAAAAAGTTTTTAAATAGAATAGTTTTCTGAAATAGAAAGCATGTTAAACAGAATTGCCCAAGGACTGTTAGGAAATGAAAAATTACACTAACTGCATTGGGAACATCAACCCGATAACAGCACAATGCACAAATTACAATCTTCTTTGAGGCTGTATTAGACAGGAGAAAGGTTAAGCTGTGTGTGTGCCCAGTTTTGCCCACCACAGGACCCAACATCATTGAAGAATTACTCGCAAATGTTCCTAGGGACACCCAAACAACTACAGTAATAAATACGTCTAGATTTTAATATTACAGAACAAGCTGGACCAGACCCCAAGTCAATAGATACTTGCAAAAACACCCCTAGAGTGCATGCCTCTATTCTAAGTTCTGAAGAAAACACCAAAAAACAATAATATGTTCCCTAACTATATTCTTCTATTCTTAAATTCAAGACACGCATGCAGCATCCCAGGATGCTAGGTGAATCAGCACATAATGCAAGGCTGTGCTAAGGCAAATAAATAAATTAATTAATTAATTAAAAAAATGAAGAAAGCAGAAAGGAGGCAGCATTACGGGAACAATCTGACTGACAGCTCTAGATCAAATAGCTATAAGAGCCATGTTTTCCCTATTGTTACAAGGTGAACTATCGGGAATTCATACTGGGTGCAAACTATATAGAAGTATAAACTTTGATACATTTTTTATCTATAGTAAACAGACATACCTCATGAAGGAAAGACCATAAAACACACACAAGTTCATGTATACTTGAGCCTAAAATGTGGTCAGTGTTTTAAGGGGAACAGAGAAGCAATCTTTCCAAACTTTCTCTCCGTTAACAAGAGATTTGTTCTGTAATAATGCAAGTCATAATGAGTCACCACAGCATCTAAGCGAGATTTGGAGAGCAGAGTTATAAATGGCTATTAATTCATCCAGGTCCAAGTAAAGTGGCACACCCAGAAAGGTCTACAATTAATACAGCCAGGGAGAGTCACAAGATCTTAAACCCTTCACCAAGAAGTAAATAGCTACCAGATTTATTTTGGTGCATATTTTCTGTGCTATGTTTGTGAGTTTGCTTTATAAGAAAGAAATAGTGCATTTAACATAAGAAAATCTGACATAAAACCATGCAAATAAATAAGTAAATAAAAAATTAACAAATTTTCTATTAGCTGCCTCAAAGAATGGAGGGGAAACGTGGCCATGTGCTCACCTCCAGTTAATTATGTGGACTAGTTCTTTGTTTATATTTACAATATCATTCCTTTAATTCTCTGAGTATTAAAATACCAGGGTTCAATAACCAGTGAGTCCCTTAGGCAAAATTGTAATCTCTATGTGTCTAATTACCTCTCCTGCAAACACAAAGCTGACTGAATCTTTCTACTTACTTAACTTCCTCTTTATTCTCCTTGTGGGGGTCACGCTCACTCTCCCTCTAAAAGCTCCTGCTTCGAACACATAACCTAATCATTCCTCATGGAACACAGTAGCCACGGGCCACACACTGTTACAGAGCCCAAATGTGCTTTCAGTAGGAAACATACGGATCTGCGAGGCATAATTGGCAAAAATCTGAAGTATATGATCAGAAAAAAAAATTTTAGTTGCATGTTGGGGTGACATTCTTAATCCAACCCAATGCATTAATTAATAGATATTTAAATGGTTTCATCTACTTTGCCTTTTTATGTGGCTACTAAAAAAATTTAAAGTATACACATGGTTTATGTTATATTACTATTACACAGTGCTAATCTAGGCAAGAAACTTAAAGGGGGCTAAGGAGAAAGCACTGGACACTCATTTCTACCTCTGGAATCCTCCTAGCCAAGTGACACTTGACATAATATCCTCTACTTCCCGATTCATTAAAAAATGGAGTTCCTTAGCTTACTTCGGAATTGCTCACTGTCTCTAAAAATAGCCCACTCTTACTTCCAAAATGTGCTTGTCTGTTATGAAGAAGCATGCTGGTTTGTCATCAGATATGATTTACAATGTATTTTACAAGCTTCGGTGCTTACAGAATGTGGCAATTCTTATAAAAGCACATTTTGCAACTGAACCCTTTTTGCAAGGAAACTTTCACATTAAGTAATACAATCCAGGAATAAGGTCACACGATATCTTCACTAATTATTTTAATGAAGATTAATGAATGACTCATCTAGTGCTTTGAATCTCAAGTCTCATTGAACTGCCCACATCCTGAAGGATTAATTCTTCCTTTTCCAGAAAAATAGTTTTATAATGTAAAATGAAGTTCTTGGTGGTACCAGTCCCCTTCTTTAACAGGACTGATGATTGCATCAGAATTATACCCAGGCTTATCTACTGTGTTGACATTCTCTTCTCTAATTGAGCTGCTGGCAGACAGGCAGCCTATTCTACTTGTTATGTTGTGTAGAAGAATGCCTGTGACAAAGAGAATGCTGGAAATAGATTCTGAAAACAAATCAATGAAGAGACCACAACTCAGACGCCTACGCACAGCCTGTAACACGACTTCTGGGGGATGACATCCCCTGTGTAAGTCACCTTCTGTAGGTCGCCCTAACATTCCAGGTGCAACCATTAAAGTCATAATGCAGCAATAACAGAAGCAACTTGGATAATGCCAATGATGAAACCTTTTTCCCTACAGCAAGGGTTTTAAAAAGTCATTACAGATTACAAACCAATCTAGTAGTTTGGTTAGTTGGATTAATATAAGGACTGTCTATTTACATTATAGTGAGCTATAATTGTAGAACTTCTCTAAAATCTCACTTCTCCACCCTATATGAAGTTTCACAACCTCTGTCAAATCAATGTGCTAACAACAGTTACATTTCAACATCTAGCCTATTTCTTTGGAAACTGATGTGTTCCAATTGCTAGCAGCATTTCTAGAACAATCAATTCTGATAAACATCAAAGTAAATATTAAGACTGAAATAAACCAAAGGCCAATTTCAGTAAGATAAAAAGAAGCTAATTTTGGAAATATTGGTATTACCTTAGTTAAGATTTAACAAGTTCACTCCTACAATTAAGAACATATGAAAAAGTTTTACATGATCAACCTATCATTTAAATCAAGCAAAAAAGATAAACTGAGTAAAAGCAGGTTTTAAAAAATATATTTCTTATAGTATTTATCCAATAAGTGCATAATAGAGCCAAAAAACACTGTAAGCATATCACTTAAAACCTTGTAATATTTTAAATCAAATTAAGATTATGAATTGAAGTCTACACAAATTCTCTACAACTACAATATAAATCAATAATATTCTGAAGTGATACAAAAATAAGAAAATTAAAAATTAAAAAAGAAACAATAAAAGTATCTGCGGTTAAATTATATATTTGCCAGGTTTTCCCTTTTAGCTGTCTGAAGATAACAAGCAGAAGTTTTTCTAAGACATTATAAATAAGAAAGTTGATTGACTATTTCATCCTCATTCTATGAACAAACTGGAATATATTACAACTATAACTGCTAGTATACTTCAGTTAGAGTTGAGCAATGACCAGCATGTTATAATGTAAAATGAGCCAATAAACATTCACAGCCACTAAATTAGACTTCATGTAATCCTTTTTGTTATACAAAAGTTAGCTCAAAATGAAAAACAGACTTAAATATACTATGTAAAACAACAGTACCTTTAGAAAAATAACTTTAGAGCTAGAAGTGTATTCATAAGAACAAAAATAACATAACTATATT
Organism: Microtus oregoni; assembly: GCF_018167655.1. Classification (NCBI taxonomy): domain Eukaryota; kingdom Metazoa; phylum Chordata; class Mammalia; order Rodentia; family Cricetidae; genus Microtus; species Microtus oregoni. Next base: position 19,121,585 of record NW_024543089.1, read on the forward strand.
CTTTAAATAAAAGGATTCAATACATAGTACTTCAAAATGAAAATATGTGTGTGTGTGTGTGTGTGTGTGTGTGTGTGTGTGTATGCTTGAAAGACCATACATTTTTAGATGAAATCATAAGCTACAAGGCTGAGGGAAAATATTTGTGACCCATATTAATGACAAAGGACTCATAGGTGGGATATGCAAAGAACTCTGACTCTCAAAGAGTTTTTGTTTAAAGGAAAGAACAGTAATCTAGTTTTAAAACTAAACCAAATAAAGGCATTTCAACAAATTTAGCACACAGATAGCAAGTGACTCAATGAATATGATCTTAACAAGCTATGAAAAAAATTAAAATTATGACTACATATACTTATGTAACTATTGGAAGACTAATAAAATATAGTGTCAATCTTGACAAGGAATCAGATAAAACTGGGTTCTTCATAGATGATAAGACAGAAAATGATAAACTTTGGAAAGTAGTTTTACAACTACTTATAATACTAAACATATACTTATCACATAATTAGTCTTGATTCATCCCCAACAAATAAAATATGTACATGAAGGTTCATATCATTTTAGTAAAATAATTCTAATATCTAAAACTTGGAAACAACTCAAACGCCCTTCAACTGGTAAATAGATAAACAAACTGGGCAGATGGTACTCCCACATGATGAAATACTACTCAGTGACAAAAAGAAACAAATTATTGCTAAGTGCAATAGGCTAGATCTCAAAGGCACTACGCTAGGAGAAGAAAAGAAATATCAGTCTCAAAAGTTTCCATATGATATAATTCATATAGTATTCTCAAAATGAAAAAAGTTATAGAGCTAGAAACTAGGTCAGTAATTGTCAAATTTAGGAATGGTGAAAGAATAGTAATGTGAATTTTATGCATGAGAAATTTCTTTGTGGTACCAGACAATTCTATATCTTTGCCACAGTGACACTTTCATTAATATACACATTGATAAAACCATGAATATGTAGACACGCACAAGAATAAACATCTAAAGCCACGAAGACATAGACACACACAAGAATAAACATCTAAAACCATGAAGACGTAGACATTCACAAGAATAAGAATCTAAAATCATGAAGAAGTAGACATACACAAAAATAATTATTGTAAAACTGAAGAAATGGGAATACGGTCCCTGGATTGCATCAGTCTCAACTTCCTGGTGTTGGTACCATAGTATAGTTATGCCACAGAATACCACAGGGACAAACCTGCTGAAAGCTACAGAAGCCTTCTTTGTGCTGGTTTTGAAACTTCCTGTGAGTCTTTACTTGGCTGAAATGAAATGGTTTTAAATACAATTTGAAATTCTTTCATAAATGTCCTATGAGTTTATAAGTAGTATTAACCTGCTACCCGCAATACTCAATTTGATAAAAGTTATTTCTGCACAGAAATTGTGCCTAATTGTAGTTGACTGTTCAATGACTTCACTAAAATGAATAGGAATAAGTTATTCCCTTGTTTCCTATATCTTTTAAAAGTCAAATTTATTTTAAAAGTATCTTAAAATCATCAAATATCATCAATAACAAAAAAACAGAGAAAGGCAGGATCACAAAATTAATTTTTCATACTAAAAGTCATGAATAACATGCTAAGACTACACTTTCATTTTCTAACTTTTCAGTGCATATCGTATTTTTTTCTCCTTACACATTAGTCTTATTTTCAAAGTTCTCCTGCCTATTAGTAAACTCGGTGTGATCATCTGTCTAGCATCCAGAGTTCAGGAGGAAGAAAATCCCTGCAGCTGTTTGATGCTCAAGAATATGAACACTTTCCAGTCAGATGAAAGAGGAGAAAAGACAGGAGGGGAGATCAAGAGACAGTGAGTCTGGATTTCTGCAGGCTAGCATTTACCTCTTTCCATGAAAGGAGCTCTATGCTTCTTATGTCCCAGGACTCATCCTGCCTTCAGCTGACAGACAACTGGCAATTGCCTCATCATTTCCACCCCAAATTAAGGATCAAAGTTGAAACATGCTCTTTTCCTTCTCTATTAGACTGTGATTAAAACTGCCACCAGCCTCACCTCACTCGCCCAATCCCCTCTACAGGGGAGAGAACAATTCCCTGAAGAAAGAACAAAGTTAATTAGGAAAACAAAGAGCAGTGGGGAATTTAAAGTCTTGGCTTGATTGCAGAAAACAGTACTAAAGAACCTAACCAGAATAAAATGTAGTGAAAATAATATTTAAGATGAAAAGTTATGTAATACCTGCAAGTTACAGCATATTACGCACTTTACATACATTTTTGGTCCTCAAGAGATCCTAAAAAGTATATTTCTATGTTTTTTCCACTGAGTGAGAAAGTGACATTCTTGGATTCAAATCTATTTGGCAGTTAAAAAAGCAAGGATCTTCTCTTTGTCTTGTTATTAAACTTTGTAACACAACCAAGCCACAATATTTTTATATTTAGCATGTAATGGACCTAAGTTTAGAGCCCAAATTATTTGGATTATTTGAACATAAAAAGCTACAACTACTAAAATGCAGAACAACTGAACATGGAGTGTCCAAGTAACACTAAATGAACTCCATGGATTGTATTTATTTATTTGGGCGGGGGAGGGTAGGTGGGTGTGTCAGTCACTATCGTAATTAAAAAACAAGAGGCCATAAATTTAAGAGGGAATGGGAGAATGAGGGAGGGTAGTAAGGCAAAGGGGGAAATGATATATTTTAATTAAATGTTTTACTAGGAACAATAAGTTTATTTTTTAATTTATTTTTTTATTAAAGATTTCTGTCTCTTCCCCGCCACCGCCTCCCATTTCCCTCCCCCTCCCCCGATCAAGTCCCCATCCCTCGTCAGCCCAAAGAGCAATCAGGGTTCCCTGCCCTGTGGGAAGTCCAAGGAACCCCCACCTCCTTGGATGGAGATCCAAGTCTAGTAAGGTGAGCATCCAAACTGCCTAGGCTCCCACAAAGCCAGTACGTGCAGTATGATCAAAAACCCATTGCCAGTGTTCTTGGGTTCTCAGTATTCCTCATTGTCCACTATGTTCAGCACGTCCGGTTTTATCCCAGGCTTTTTCAGACCCAGGCCAGCTGGCCTTAGTGGGTTCCCGATAGAACATCCCCATTGTCTCAGTGTGTGGGTGCACCCCTCGCGGTCCTGAGTTCCTTGCTCGTGCTCTCTCTCCTTCTGCTCCTGATTTGGACCTTGAGATTTCAGTCCAGTGCTCCAATGTGGGTCTCTGTCTCTGTCTCCTTTCATCACCTGATGAAGGTTAATATTCAGGAGGATGCCTATATGTTTGTCTTTGGATTCACCTTCTTATTTAGCTTCTCTTGGAAAAATAAGTTTAAATAAAACAAAAAAAAATCACAGAAAATAAAATCAATCAAGCATTATAAGTCAGTCACCATCACTAAACAGATCAGAGAATATACAATGAGATTATTAGACAGATCAATACATGTAAATTGAAGAACTACTTATGTTTAAGGTTTACCTTTTGCTGAGGTTTCAGGTTCCTATTGGCCCCAACAAAAAAACTAAATTGGACTTTGTTTATTAAACATAAAAGCAGCCTGGATTCAAAACAAGAACAAATGCTGATGAGCAGACATGACCGCAAGGAAAGAATTTTTTGGAGAGAAAGAGAGAAAGAATGCTGACTTCAGGTGAAAGGTACCTGGTATCCGCAATCCCCTCAGAAAAACAGACTTTCATTCATTCATGCTCTGCTAATTGAAACCTAATACATTCATGTGGGATTCTCTTCTGCATGCTGTGAATATGTTTTATTACCATTGGTTAATAAATAAGCTGCTTCGGCCTATGGCAGGACAGAATATAACCAGGCTGGAAGAGAATATTTAGAGAGAGTAGGCGAAGTCAGAGACACTAGGTAGCTGCCAAAGGAGAAAGATACCAAATAGGCCATAGCCTTGTGGTGATACACAGATTAATAGAAATGGGTTAAGATGTAAGAGCTAGCTAGAAATATGCATGAACCAATGGCCAAACAGTGTTGTAATTAATATAGTTACTATGTGATTATTTGGGTCTGGCTGACCCAGAAACAAAAACAAACGAGCAGTCTCCGCTTACAGTCCATGCTTTCAAGTAAGAAAGCTACAGCACTCCTCACTCACAGGGCTGTGTAATCATCTAATTGATTGCCTCGGGCCCAGCGAAGTGAGAGCTGAAAGGAAGCCTCTAAGAAGTTCCCACGCAAAGAAGGATTTATTCCGAGGTGGTGCCGAGGTGGTGCAGCTGGCGCCGGAGCCTATTCTAAACAGAATGTTTTATTATGTCATTCTATGACACTCCTAAAATGAGAAGAGGTCAGAGACTTTTGGTCACCCCTCTCGATAACCCAAGAGTGTTTCTGGAATGATGACAGATCTCCCTTGCAAAGAGCAAATGAGTCTACCAGTACAAAAATGCAGGTCAGCAACATCTCACAGCTGTTTTTTGGTTTTGTTTTGTTTTTCCTGCCTTCTAAGACCACTGACAATTGACTCTCTTCAGAATCCAGTTTGGCTGGGTGCTGAGGGGAGAAAAGTACACCATTAAGTCTCATTTAAAATTTGTATTCTGTGAGCAACAATTGTAGAGATGATGACTGATACGCCAAGTACAAATAACCTTGGCTATGTCTCGACACGTGTGTGAGATCATGCTATGAGACAGAAGGAACAAATGCATGTAGCAGACATCGTAAAACATGCAAAACCACAGCATGATCTGAGACCAGACCAAATTCATACCATACAGTAAAGCAGAATGTGCTGCTAACCCTTCAAGCTGGTATTCATGGTGTGTTTAATGCCTATTTGATATAATATAGTCTGTCATTTAATCAAAGACACAAGAAGTTTTGCTTAATAATTAACTTGCACCAAGATATAAGACTCACTATTAAAAAAAAAAGAACAGAATTTGTCTGTGTTCTTGACATGTTGCTTCTCATCTAATGAGTTTTCTAAATTCCCACTTCAACTTCTTCTGTGTAAAGGGAACACTCTTGCATTGCTGGTGGAAGTGCAAGCTGATACAGCCCCTTTAGATATCAGTGTGGTGATTTCTCAGGAAAATTAGGAAACAACCTACCTCGAGACCCAGCAATACCACTTTTGGGTATATACTCAAAAGATACTCAATTGTACCACAAGGACTCAATTATGTTCATAGCAGGATTATCCATCATAGCCAGAACATAGAAACAACCTAAGCACCCTGACTGAAGAATGGATAAAGAAGATGTAGTACACAATGGAGTACTACACAGTGGAAAAAAGTAACAACATGTTGAATTTTGCAGGCAAATGGATGGAGCTAGAAAACATCATATTAAGTGAGGTAACCCAGACCTAAAAAGACAAATATCATATGTACTCACAGGTTGAGAACCACTGGCTTAGCCCAACATCTTCTACATAAAGGGCTCAGTGTTGGGCAAAAACTAAACACAAATCATAGCTGCACTTTCTCTTTTCCAGGCTACTAGAACTGAGAATGAAATTTCAAAACAAATCCTTCATAATCCTAGATCACTGAATGATCTGTGAGGAGAACCCTCTGGCCAACTCCCAATGCCAAGCATGATGTGGGCAATCAAATGTTGTAATCACTCATAAGAATGAATTGGAGTACAACAGCAAGTTTCACAAAATTAGAAAGAGCAAAGTAGAAAACATCACGTTAGGAGGCAATCAATGAGGCGGTGAACACATACTAATGCATTTACATTTTATGTAACTCACATTCCGCACTGGATTTGGAATTCTCACAGAAGGTGAAAAGAGCATGTAAAACAGAATTCCAAGTGAAGCAATGGTGAGTGGGAAAGTGAGTATTGATCCATCAGTGAGAAGAAAAGGCCTCCCCGTCACCATGCTTACATACTGATGATTGTACCTCAAAGTTTCTGCATTATTTAATAAGCACACCTATTGTGTTAGGCCAAGCACATACTAGACATGTGGGTTACTAAAAATTAAGATGAAAATAAAATAAGTATCTTCTACTATTATTGTGGCTTCAACAACACGCTGTGATGTGGGAGGGTCATCTGTCTATGTGTTACTTTCATTGGTTAATAAAGAAACTGCCTTGGCCCTTTGATAGGACAGAATATTAGGTAGGCAGAGTAAACAGAAAGGAATGCTGGGAAGAAGGGAAGTTAGGCAATCACTATGCCTCTCCTCTCCGGGCAGACGCCATGGAGCCAGACACCAGATCAGACCTATTCTCAAACTTTAAATGGTTAAGAAGCCCGGCTCGCCGTGTGGAATGCGAGTGCCTAGTGGGCCACTTTTGGTAAGCAGAACTGGCGCTGCAGAATGAACTGATGCTGAATCTTTCCCCGGTAAGCCATCACTTCGTGGTGCTACACAGATTATTAGAAATGGGTTAATCAAGATGTGAGAGTTAGCCAAGAAGAGGATAGATATAATGGGCCAGGCAGTGTTTAAATGAATACAGTTTGTCTGCTGTTATTTCAGGTGTTAAGCTAGCCAAGCGGCGAGCCGGGCAGGACAAAAAGCAGGCCTGCCCGCGGCTCCTTACTACAATACTGTAGTAGGATAACTTATAAAAAGTAAAAACATATCTCCTCACAGCTCAGGAGGCTGAGGAGTCAAACACAAGTCAGCAGTGGCTGAAGCTGTCCAGCAATGGCTGCTCTCTGCTTCCCAGGTGGCACCTTGTTACTTTCAGTCACCAGAGAGTGGGAATGCAATGCTCTCACAAGGAGAAGTGCCAAAAGGCAAAATTACATCAAAGGGTTTCTATTTTTTTTAATTTTAAATTAGTTTTTAACTTTTTTTTTTTTCGAGACTTTCTTATTTGTATACAATGTATGGTTGCAACATTTCTCCTCTTGGCCTCCTCCCATTCCTGCTGGCCTCTTTACCATTCTCTTCCCAAGAAGCCCCATCCTATGCTTATGTCTTTGGGGTGGGTATGCATATGTCTATGTTGTGCAAGTGGTCACATCCCGTGTGTCCATGACAGCCACAAAAAAGTAATTTCCAATGATGGAAATTTACAGTACGGTTCCCTGTCTTCTGGCTCTGACAGCCAATTCCCCATCTTCTGCTGTGTTCCCTGGACCTTAGAATGGGTGACATGGATGTCCCCATAAATCCCTTCTTTGATTAGACTTCCCCACTACCAAACAAAGCATCTTGACTAGGGCTTCAAGCTATATCTGGGTATAAGGGTTTACCTCATTTATGAGGGAGAAATCCTCATGACCTAGGCATGTCTATGAGGTCCCAGCTCTTTTTTGTTGTTGTTGTTTGTTTGCTTGTTTGTTGTTTTTTGAGACAGGGTTTCGCTATAGTTTTAGAGCCTTTCCTGGAACTAGCTCTTGTAGACCAGGCTGGCCTCGAACTCACAGAGATCAGCCTGCCTCTGCCTCCCGAGTGCTGGGATTAAAGGCATGTGCCACCACTGCCGCGGCGGGCCCCAGTTCTTTATACAGCATACTGGTTAGCACCTGAATCTTACAAAGGACACATTTCAAATCATGGCAATCCATGACCATGACGACACTATGAAAAAGTTTTTATTCTTCAACAGTTGACAATAAAAACCACCACAGCCAAATGCCAAATTACTATCTGACAAGCCTAAATGGAACATGTGTGCTGGAAAATGTCAATTACCCAGAACCAAGGACAGAGTAGTGTCCTGGTCACAGTGAAGCACAGAGGGACCCACTGGGCCAGACTTCTCACCATGAACACTGGATTCTCTCGCTTCTTTATTCTGGCCTTTGTTCTTCTCATTAATTTTGACAAACCATGAAAGATGACTATAATTGCTTCAATCCCTATGGAGCTGAGTATGAAGTATACAAAAGAAAAAAGGGGATAATGATGTTTGTCTGCTTGTGGCCATTGAAAACTGGAAACAGGGAGCGGGCAAACATTTCCGCAACCCTCGCTTTAGAATTACTTTCAGGGCATTTTACAAACCACACACGCAGAGTCACTGAAAAATTAAGGACCTCCAAGAAAGCTGGCCATCACCCTTTGTTTGAATTTGTGAGTTCATTATAATAAAGTGGTTTTTATATTAAAAACCAGTATCTATGGTGAGAATACATGAGGCAGACAGGAGGCTCATTGCTTTGATTTTTGACCCATGTAAATGGTTTCATACAAAAATATAGAAATAAAAGATAAATTATTTGTTTTTGTTTGAAAAAATCAGTTATTTCAAAATCAGATCAAGTGTTTGAATGTCAAGGGTGGCCTGAAAATTCTCTTAGCACAGACCGGCACATTCTGGATGAAATTTTACCAATCTCTTCCCCAGTACTTAATCTAAGGGCATCACTACATGCTTAAAGTGAGTGTCGGTCCAGCCTGGTGACTTTCATGAGGGCTCACTCGTTCAAATATGTCAACTCTGGAATACTCTGCTTATGATGTCTACAAATGTTTGAGAATCTTTAGAGTAGCAGTTTTGTTCATCAGCTTCATACTAGAAAGTTAGTTAAGTGAATGTGCTAAATAACATGACAAAACGAGGACAGGAACTTAAGGTTTCTTTGTGTTTTCAAATCAAATCATGTCCATCATCACCAATGCCCCAGCTAGTTAGAAATTTTTTTTATAAAAACAAAAAGACATTGTAGAATCAGCTGCCATGTTAGCTTTGATGGTCATAGTATCTGGGCTTTAGAGAAGAAACTGGTATCACAAATGTGACCATGGCTGGGCAGTGGTGGCACATGCCTTCAATCCCAGCACTCGGGAGGCAGAGACAGGTGGACCTCTGTGAGTTCAAGGCCAGCTTGGTCTACTAGTTCGGGAACAGACTCCAAAGCCACAGAGAAACCTTGTCTGGGGGAAGGGGGCGCGTGTAAAAAGTGACTATGACAAAATACTTGAAATTGGATCATAATCGCTCCAGTTAGAATAGAAGTTATTTTTAGCCTGGCAGTGGAGGCACAAGCCTTTAATCGCAGCACTCAGGGATGTAGAGGCAGGAGAACTTCTGTGTGTATAAGACCAGCCTGGTCTATAGATCGAGTTTTGGGACAGCCAGTGATACACAGAGAACCACTGTCTAGAGAAAAAAAAAAGTTATTTTCATTTTAAAACTAAACCTGAGCTGATCATAATTGTTAGATTCCAATAGAGGGAAGCATGGTCGAGAGCAGTTAAAACTAAAGGCTTTTGGATTGAGTTCTACAAGTTGGTTATCCACACTCTCCTCCCTCTCCTGGATGGCAAGGTCAAACGCCCGCGAGTGTTGCCCTACGGACACTCTTCAGTGTTGGTTTAAGAGGGAAATTTGATCAAAGACGAGACGAGCAAACACTGGGGAATAATAGCGTCCGCCTGAAAAACTGCACCAGCCCTGCTCGGAAGTAAACCACAAAGTTCGAAAGGCACAATCGCACGCGTGGCGTCACGGCCACTGCAACTCACAGGACCAGAGAGTGCCTCAAAGTGTCACAGACGGGGGCTGGGTGGCCCCGGAGCCGCCCGACCGGACACGTAGGACACGGCGCGCGGCCGCGGAGTGCGCGCGAACGGGGCGGACGTGCGGGAAGCCGCGGACGCCCCAGGACAAACGGAGCGAGGCCAGAGCCACGCCCACCCACGATTGGCCCGCGCGAGGGGCGGGGCCTCGCGGAAGGGAGGCAGCCCGCGCGCTCGCGCTCCGCCAGGCCGGCCGGCCCGGGGCGGAGGGCGGTGGCCGGTGGCCGGGGTCCCTCCGGTACCTGCGCTGGAAGTCCGAAGCGAAGGGCTTCAGGTACGGGTCGATCTCCAGGAGTCGGGCCAGCTCGGGCACGTCGGCCAGGGCGGCCTCCAGATGAGCTTCCGAGCCCTTGTCAGCTGCCGCCGGAGCCGCCATCTTCGCCGCAGCCCGAGTAGCCGAGGCCCGAGAGGGTCGAGTGGGCCGAGCCGGAGAGCGAGCGGCGGGGCGGAGCCGGGCGAGCCTAGGCGAGCCACCGCGGACTTGCCCTTTATAGCCGCCCAGCGGGACCGGGGTGAGCCCGGGACGCACGTCCCCAGCACAGGCCCCCGCCCACTCACGCGGCCGGCACCTGGGTCTCGGAGCGGGGCTGGCCGGCCACCGAGAGGCGGGTCTCCCCCCTCCCTTCCCCTTCCTGTCCCGTTGTCTTCACTCCTGACACAACTTTCTGCTCTGGTTTCTGAGTTCGTGCTGGAGGTGGTGACCAAAAACAAAATAGGAAATTCACCAGGAGAACAGTAAAATGTAGATGACGTTAAACTGTTGAGTGTTTTAATGTCCCTTAACTGTCCTACGTTTACTGTGTCTAATGAATTTAACCGAGACAGTTTTTGGCGATTGCGTGAATATTCCGGTATAAGAAGCCACAGCAAGAAAAAGAACTTTCATACAGCCAACAACGAAATCAGAAAGGCGTTTGTGTTTCCGCGAGCTTTTCACCCTCAAAACTGTCTTTGATGAGCTAGGACCAGGAGAGCATCATTAAACTGAACTCACTCTCCTGTTTAATGGAAGTGATAAAACAAGACATTGCTCCTCGGGCCGAACGCCCAACTATAACTTCCTTGTGTCCTTTCAGTTCAGTGGTTCCTTTTTAAGAGTACAGAATTGGGGACCTGGTGACATGATGGCTTACTAGATAGAAGGTTCTTGGCAACACGGCAGATAAACCACATTGTGGAAGGAGGGGTCAACTCTGCCATGATGTCTCCTGACCACTCCTAGCACTTGTGCACTGACACACAGGCATATATTCATGCATGCATACGATAATAAAGAAGAAGAATGCAGAATTGGACAGCAGGAGAAATGGACTGTAGTGTTCAAGAGGTGGCAAGTTACTTTGTACTCAAAACTAAAGAGATTTGAGTATAACTCTCTCTCTCATTGATATGGAGGAAAGAAAGGAGATGAGAAGATAAATTTGGTCAAAGCTTTCCTGAAATGAGTTTTTATCACTTTTAAACGGGAAGACATCACCCATACACTCTCATTCTTACCTACTCCCTGTTTTCAAACTGGCAAGTTTCTCAAACTGAAGTCGATATTGAATTAATTACATATCTTGGTGAAAATGTGCATTCTGAGATTGGACTCCATTTACCAGAATACATTTTTAACTACTTCTAGATGCTGCTACTGCTGCAGGTTTTACATCTTTTGAATAGCTAAACTCTACACTGTAAGTCAAATAATGAATGCCATTAACACTTTAAATGCCATGCTATTTCACTTAGGGTGAAATATAAACTTGGCTTTCCTTAAAACATTTATGCAATCTGGATTTACTACCATTATTTTCCAGTTTTCTTGTTCCGCAGTGGCATGGACTTTCCGGAAAGTAGTAGAATTCTGTGACCACTGAGGTTGCTGTCTTGTCTGTGGGGAATTCTCTTCCTTGGTGGGCTCTCTCTGGCTAGTTTCTTTCCAGCCATCATTCAGGTTTCATTAGAAATGATAGCTCATCTCCGAATCCCATACTTCTTTCGGAATAGACCATTTCGGCCCTCCTCTTCTGTGCAACAGTGAACACAGCATGGGGTCTGTATTAATCTTTAAAATATAAGTTCCACAAGAGCAGGAACCTACTCTACCCCAAGTTCCATATGCCAGCCCCTTGCCCACATAGTCCAGCTAATTGGGACTTTGGGTCCCACTGTCATGTCACAGTCTCATGGAGCTGGAGCACCAGAATTAATACGGATCAAATGCACATCCTCAGTTCTGGTGTTAAAGGAATGCCATTCGGTACTGCCATTTAGATTATACTGCTATATAAGCAGCCATGGGGAAACAGCACTCCAGGCAAAGAGTTTCTGACATGGGGAATTGAGCTGCTCAGGTTAGAAAGAAAGGAGGAACGGGAAGAAGAGAAAGGAAACTAGTGCGTGTGGTATCCAGAGAAGCAGGAAATACCAGGAAGTGAGCTAGTGCCAGAGATATGTTTGATCTTGTAGAATCTGTAATTTTAGCCAAAAACTAGACAGCAATAATATGTAGAAGAGAAGACGGTGCTTTGACGAGAATGAGATGATGGAATGAAGGTAAAGAATTTATGGTGAATGCCCACGGTATGCTGACATAATTTAGAATTCATTTTTAGTTCCTCCAGCCAAACCTCCAGCCACAGGCTTTTGACCTTGCTTATATTATCTGATGAGTTCCTTCCTGTAAAGTAATCCTCAAGACCTATAGGAAATGTGTTGTTTGTACCAATTAGTTCTGTCCTTGTTGCCACCACTTTGCACAACCTTATGTGCTAAGTAGCATGACATGCAAGGTACAAACTAAGAAGATACTTAATGACAGATTTTCTCAGTACCTGTGTTGTGTCTTCTACAAATGTGTGGAGGTGGAAGGAGGTGGTGCTTTCAGCTTATCCCAGTCTGATTTCTCCATGTCCTACAAGTATGTGTTATCGTCAGCAATAGGAACTTCCTGTTTCTGGTTGATACTGGCACGCGCTTTTAATCTCAGCACTTGGAGGCAGAAGCAGGCAAATCTCTGAATTCAAGGCCAGCCAGATCTGTTGAGAAACCCTCCTTGTCTCCAAGCAAACAAAAAAGAGATTCCTGTCTAGTTCCAACTTTCAGCCAATATCAGTGGCAATGACCCTTGTGATTTGTCAATCCTGAGAGGTGCCTTTAGCCAGCAGCTCATTGGGAGATAGCCAGTCTCCAGCACTTTGATTTTAATAACTTATGTCTGGGAGATTCTTTTCCACCTCTACAAGTTGCCTTCATTGGGGCTTTCTGCGTGCTTTGCTATTAATTTGCAGCTGCTTCTCCAAGTCTGTAAACTAGCATTATATAATCAAGTTTCACGAAGGGTGAATTTTATCTCTGAAGGCCCACTACCACCCATTTCTAGAAATTAAAAATTGGCCTTGGGACTTAACATCTAAGGAAATGTTAAAATAAGACATGAGGACTATCAAATACAGCATGGAACATTCTCATCACATGTATCAGTTGCTCCCATTGCTTCCTGGCTCAGGGAGCTATGCTAGCTGCAACAGCATGAATGGATGAATGAATGGATGAATGAATGAATAGTCTCCCTTATTTAATACTGTAATCTGTAATCGTCAAGCTGCTCTGCTTTTTCACCCTAGGGTGATGCTTTTTCATCCTTAGTGCTGATGTCTATCTTTTTACTCCTTAAAGCCAGAAAGGGCAGGTTTTTATCCTGTGGAGGTACCTTGAGGGGAAAGGGGAAGTAGGGCTGTGTTCTTACCTGCTAGACCTGCAGTTCAAGCCAAATTCCTAGATCTAGCAGGCTCTGGGCCAGAAACATAGCCCTTACCTTTCTGTCAGCCAAACTTGGCTACGGAAAAAGCTTCAGGTGTAGGTGAAAAGTCTCTACTCCCAGTAAAATTTGTTGCAGGATAAAAACACACAGAGCATATTTTTGGGAAATGGTTGTCCAACATAGGACAAAAATATTTTCTCCTATACTATTTTCTTGTTTACTGTGTCCGCGAACTGTAGTTCTCACTTCTAAAAATTCCACATATGTTTTTAGACTCCTGCTGGTTTTCCCCCTCAATACTCCAGCTAGACAGAAGTCTTACTATATCTGCCATTGGGTGTTCTGAATAAGCCCTTTTTTTTTCCTCCCCCTTTGTTTCTTCGAGATTTCTTTAGCACTTTATAAACCTGATTTAGTCACTAGTCTAAATTGTTTTTATCTGTCACAACAGTTTTGCCCCTTAAAGATCATATTCAGGAGGGGCGATGGTGGCGCACGCCTTTAATCCCAGCACTCGGAGGCAGAGGCAGGCAGATCTCTGTGAGTTTGAGACCAGCCTGGTCTACAGAGCTAGTTCCAGGACAGGCTCCAAAGCCACAGAGAAACCCTATCTCGAAAAACCAAAAAAAAAAAAAAAAAAAATCATATTCAGTCATGGGGGTTCAGCAAATCAGCAAAAACACTAAAGTTCCAGCTCAGTCCTAAAATCCCTACTCAACTAGCTTCTTTACTGTCAATAAAATTCTTTAAGGCCTTTTGAAGTGGACATCACATACCACTTCTCTCTTGCCCATTTCTCTGAGCAATCCTTACTCTTCCTCTGTAGTCTTCAGTCATCATGAGACCTCAGATGTCAACAACCAAGTCAATCAGAACGGTTGACTTTGGACTACCTCCTGTTACACATTCTGCATGTCCAGGAGGATGCTAGTGTAGGAGGTTCTTCTGTCTATGTGTTGCTTTCATTGGTTAAATAAAGAAACTGCTTTGGCATTTTGATAGGGCAGCAATTAGGTAGGTTGAGTAAATAGAATAGAATGCGGGAAGAAGGACAGGCAGATGCCATGGTTCTCCTGCCTGGATGCTGGATAGACTGTGGCAGATAAGCCACAGTCAAGTGGTGATACACGTTAGTGGAGATGGGTTAAACTATTATGTGAGAATTAGCCAATAAGAGGCTAGAAATAATGGGACAGGCAGTGATTTAATTAATACAATTTCTGTGTGATTATTTCAGGGCTTAAGCTGGCCATGTGGCGGGACATGGCCTGCTCCCTCATACTATAAGATACTAGTTGCCTTGCTCAGATTTCTCTGCTTCCAGAATGTTTATACCAATCTCATACTTCCCTGTATCCCACAGTCTTGTGAGTTATGACAGAAGAAATAATTTCAAGCTTTGCTAAAATATCTTTTCTCAGGGTGGGGAGATGGATGCAGACATATAAAAGTCAGGTACAATGGCCTGTGCCTGCAACCCCAGAACTAGGTGGCTAGAGAGAAATTAATTCCTGGGCTCACTGTCCAGCCTGTCTTACAAAATTGTAACACTCAATTTTCAGTGAAAGCCCCTGTTCGAAAATGTAAAGTGGGGGGACTAGAGAGATGGCTCAACAGTTAAAAACACATGCTGTTCTTACAAAGGACCTAGATTCAATTCCGAACATGCACATATGACTGCTCACAACCACTTTTAACTCTAGTTGTGGGGGAATATGACACCTCTGGACTCTGTAGACACCTGCATTTCCATTCAGTCATAATCTGCATGCACACACATACATGTATGTATTTCCTTATTTTTACATACTAATCCCAGTTACCCCTCCCCTCCTCCTGATCCTTCCCCTTCCCCCATCCCATCCCCCAATCCCACTCTTCAGAGAAGTCCTCAGCTAGGTGATAGGACAGAATTAGTTGACGTCCCAGGGGAGACCTTAACATATACATATTTTTAAAAATAAAAATAATGTTTCAAAGCATGATAAACTAGGCTGGAGAGATGATAATGGAGTAAGAGTACTTGCTGTTCTTGCTGAGACATAGGTTCAATTCCTAGTACCCACACAGTGACTCACAACCATCCAAAACTCCAGTTCCAGGGGATCTGATGCCCACTTCTGACCTATGTAGTACCAGGCATACATGTGCTGCACATTTATACATCAAGAAAAAGAGCACCCATACACATAAAATAAGGTTATTTTAAAAAGCAGAAAGACAAGACACATTGTCAACCAACCTCTGTCCTTCACATATGCCTACACAAGTAAGCACAACCAGACACATGTACATTCCTACACCACATACATGCATACATAAAGAAGTCCTAATTCAAGCAGTTCAGATATACAGTATTCCTTCATTGTTACATATTCTTGTGCTCAGCCATAAGACCCCCATCAGCATGCTGTACTATGAATTTTCCCTCCCACTGTATTAGAAATTGGACTTGAAGCATAGTCTTCATCACTTCTACATATTTCGCCCTCCTCCTTATTCTGTTATTCCCATGGGTTGGGTTGCAAAGTTTGGGATTCCCACTAAGGAACCTTATGCCTTTTTCCCCATTATAGTTCCTTTATTGTATGGGCAATATCCTTTTGTGCTGACATAACCCACAGCAATGCCCCACACTATTGCTGTCACAGCTTAATTATATTCTTGTCCCAAAAGTAGTACCTTCAAAAATTGTAATCTCTTCTCTAGACTGTTAGCCATTTAGGGGAGGGGGATCCAGTAGCAGACTTCATGCATGAAATAAAGATGCTACCCAACATGGTATAAAGTAATATGGCCACCTTGGGATTTCTCACAAGGATGATCCACTGTCAACAAGCTCTGCTTGGGTTGCACGTCTTATCATTGTTTACAGGAAGCATGCAGCTCCCATAACAGAAATGAGACACTTAAACACAAAAAAACATGGGGCAAGGGAGCCAGACATGGCTCTCAGCAACAGCTCAAGTACCAATATCTCCATGACCCATGTTGCCATCAAAAACCACAAAGCAACCTGGGGTGTGGCCACAGGGCCATACCAATCTAGGTGGCCTGTTATGTGTAATAATAAGAGCGGCAGGGCTGCGTCCCCAGCACCCGGCCGCCCACATTGCTAGCTTATGCCCCGAAATAATTACACGTATTCTTCTAAACACTGCCTGGCCCATTAGTTCTAGCCTCTTATTGGCTAGCTCTTACATATTGATCTAACCCATTTCTAATATTCTGTGTAGCACCACGAGGTGGTAGCTTACCGGTAAGATCCTAACCTGCATCTGTGTTGGGTGGGAGAATCATGGCGACTCAGCTTTCTTTCTCCCAGAATTCTGTTCTGTTTACTCCGCCTACCTAATTTTCTGTCCTATTAAAGGGCCAAGGCAGTTTCTTTATTTAACCAATGAAATCAACACAAAACAGAAGACTGCCACATCAGTTATGGATATCAACACAAAACCCAACTGTTGCAGCTCCATAGACCCAGATATGGCCCCTTGGCAGCAACCTGGGCCCAGATGTCACCCAAACCCCTGGTGGCAAGCAGGCCACCCACATTAGCCTTTCCACACAGCCTTTTCTTCTTCAGTTCTATCTCTTTCCATAGCCCATGGACAGTTCGATGTCTCTTTCCCATTTCTCCACCATTTATTTGTTCATCATAATGGCACCTACCCACCTGGCACACTAAGAAGTTGCGTGGGCATGGGGATGCCTTCCCAGGCTGGCCTGTGGGTGTCTGGTGCCGGGTGGCAGCAGATGGGCCAGTGGATGCCTTCAGTCAGCCAAGACTGTAACCAATCTAAATATTTGAAAGAAGCTGAGGTTTTTATATTCACAGGGTAAATAGAACAAAAGGTCAGTAGGACTAAGAAACTTCTCTCTGAGACTATCATAGATTTTTTTTACCCATGGAATTTGGCTTTTGTGGACAGTTAAGAGATTAGAAATCTATGTTAGGACTGAACAAGGATTTCAAGAGGATGAGAAAAATTGCTGATTTAAAAAAAAGTGTGACCTGACTGTCACAATTTCTGATATTTATAACATTAGCAATGCACTTTATCTCTGTGTCACTTGGCTTTTCAAAATTTGTTCCTTATATAAGAATATTTAGTGACAATACAATGATAAGATAATATCTAGCACACAGTAGATGTTATATGAGGCTAAGCTGTGTTGTTGTGGTAGACAGTAAGCATTAAAAAGAAACCCATCAGTCTGAACACTATATCCATAAAACACATTCTGATCTCGCTAATTTATTACTTACAATTCTGATTAGCAGGAACATGCACATGAAAGGAACAAGATGTCAATTTCATTTACTATGAAGTATTTAACATGGAAATTTAAAATTTGAAGTGCCTCCTATACTTATGTCTTGTCCAAGTTTTTAGATAGTGTATAAGTCTTTGATATGGTATTCAGAATATAAAGTGATTTTAAATTGAAACTTCAACATGGTTATCCAGAATTACATGGTATCAACTTTTGGTGGTATTTATGAGGTGATGTGGGATTCCTCTCTGTATGCTGTGAATACCATTGGTTAATAAAGAAACTGGCTTGGCCTATTGCAAGGTAGGACTTAGTTAGTTGGGGGAAACTAAACTTAATGCTGGGAGAAAGGAGGCAGAGTCAGAGAGAAGCCATGGAGCTACCAGAGACAGACGTGCTGAAACTTTGCTGGTAGGCAAACCTCATGGTGATGCCCAGATTAATGGGGATGTGATAAATTAACATGTAAGAGTTAGCAAATAAGAAGCTAGAGCTAATGGGCCAAGCACTGATGTAAATAATATAGTTTCTGTGTGATTATTTTGGGAGTCTGGGTGGCCAGAAACCAACAAGAAGCTCCTACAACAATGAGGTATAATTTCTTCTATCCATATTACATTGGACAGAGTTAAACTTTCTACACACTCACTCTGTCACCTGCCTGGCCTCTCAGAGAACTCTGAAGAAAATCATTGCTTAAATACTTAAATGCCGTGTAATGAATGTTCACTATGATGTGAGTTTCATCACCTGAAACCAGAGTGAAGCAAACAACTTTTTCCTAAGTTGGCATGGAAGAGTTTTTAAACGACAATGATTTTCAATTACTTTTGCCATAAGTTGAAGGAGAACGAGTGACCTAGAGGTGAACAAATTCTCCAAACAGCAGGGTTTCTCACTTAGAGTGAAGCAATTTTCCTGATTCTAAAATGGTGATTTTTATTTCACTCAGTTACACTCTTCCTTATGCCTTTATATTATCTATGGTGGGTGTTTTGTGTCTGACATCTCCAGTACATCTGTATTTTCCCTTGAAATTTCTTCAAGCATTTAAGCACAAAATAATGGGAGAAAGAAAGGATGGATATTTGAGCTAATCGGTATGGAGTTACTCTGAGAAGGGAGTGCACTGATTACTCTGACTGATAGCTGGTAATGCAGTAGTCCTCCATGACAGACTCTGCTTCAACCAGTATCGTGTGTTTGTGTAAGGTCTTCAGTAAGCCAATAGAAAAAGCACAGGCATAGGAAGGCTGCATAAGATAGTGTACTTAAGAGAGTCGAACACAAGTATAATTTTTGTATAGCCCTGGTTTTCATGGGAAAAAGGGGAATGTGGAGGGCAATATATTTTTTAACCATTTAAAGAAGAAAAATTCTTACCCATAATTTTTAAACTTTACTTAACCTAATAACATTTGGGTGAAGCTCCAAGACCTTGGAAATCAATCTGGAAGAAATCTGAGGCCTATAAAATGTGCTCATGTCAATGGGGAAAATTCATATAAAAGTTGAGATACAGAGAAGAAAGCTCAATGTAGGGAACTTGATACAAGGAATAGAAAACAAACCCTGCAAGTGCTGACTCCCACTGTGGCAGTTCTAATGATTTTCTTAGTTCAGTTTTTTTTTTTTTTTTTTGTCATTAAACATTTCCTAGTGGCAACTTGGGAAGGAAAGGGTTTATTTCATTGTACAGTTACAGTCCATTATGAAGGAAGTTGAAGCAGAAGCTCAAGGAAGGAACCTGAACGAACAAACTGAAAGACCATGAAGACCATGGAGGAATGTGGCTTGCTGGGCTGCTCTCCAAGGCTTGCTCACTTTTCTTTCTTTCTTTCTTTCTTTCTTTTTCTTTCTTTCTTCTTCTTCTTTTTTTTTTTTTTTGCTTTCTTATAGCATAAGACCACAGGTTGTAGGATGTTACTTCTCAATAGACTGGGTTCTCCTATATTAATCCAGAAAATGCCCTACAAACTTGCCTGTAGGCAATCTGTTAGAGCAGTGGTTCATGCAGTTCTTCACATTATGGTGACCCCCAACCATAAAATGACTTTTGTTTCTACTTCATAGCTATAATTTTGCTACTGTTAGAATCTTAATGTAAATATTTTGGAGATAGAGGTTTGCCTTTAGGGCCATGGTCTACAGGTTGAGAACCACTGTACTTTCTCAGTTGACGTTCCCTCTTCCTAATTATGTGTAGATTTGTATCGATTTGACAAAAAAAGATGGACATTAATCATTCTCCAAGAGGCTCAAGCATATTCTAATATCCAGAGCCTGCGGAGATCACACACACACACACACACACACACACACACACACACACACACGGGGTGGTGTCACCAAAGGAACGACCTCTCTGATGCCAGTAACAATGAAAATGATAAGGAGTTTTAGGTGGCCATAAAGAGCACAGAGAAGATGCAGCAATATGAATGAAGCTCATGATTGCAATGATGAAATCACAGGTTGAAAAGTCAGGAGAAGCAAAGAGTAACCTCTCCCCTAAAACCTCCAGAGGAAGAAGAGTACTGACAACATTTTAATTTCAGGCTTTGGGTCAGAACTGTGAAAGAATGGTTCTGTTGTTCCAAGCCACCCAAGTGATGGCAATTTATTTTAGTAGACTGTAAACTAACACATCTCTTGATGTTAGTCTTTAAAATGAGTTCCGGTAATTGTAAAATCAGCATTGGGGGAGTACCAACCCAAAACAACTCATTAATTTAGGAGAGCCAGAGGTGTTTTATCTTGGCTATATTCTGTATATTCCACACAAGAGAACTATTACATTCTTTCTTTGTCCTTGTAGTTGAACACTTAAGAACAAACCTGAGACTTCACTATTCTACTAAGCATAGAGTCTTTCACTAAGTAATACTTCAGAAAATGTATGTATATATGTATATATGCATATATAATATACACACACATATATGCATATATACATATGCACTCTGCAGAATCCATTTTATTTTTTTGGTCTGTATATGTATTTAAGGCAAACCACTTGGGACTGAATAAACATCAGGGGACCCATTCCAAGAAAAAGTCAATTAATTTATAGCTAGAATCCACTACTGAGTGAGTACATACCATATTTATCTTTTTGGGTCTGGGTTACCTCACTCAGGATAGTGTTTTCTTTTTCCATCCATTTGCATGCAAAATTCAAGATGTCATTGTTTTTTTATCGCTGAGTAGTACTCTAATGTATATATATTCTACACTTTCTTCATCCATTCTTCCATTGAGGGGCATCTATGTTGTTTCCAGGTTCTGGCTATTACAAATAATGCTGCTATGAATATAGTTGAACAAATACTTTTGTAGGGTGATTGGGCATCTCTTGGGTATATTCCCAAGGGTTGTATTGCTGGATCCTGAGGTAGGTTGATTTGTAGGGGTCATTTTAATTCAAGCTACCACAGTGCCTTCTTGCCAAGGAGGCTGAAGGCTGTTTTTGCCCCTTCCTCACCCGTCTGCAAGTCAACTCTTTCCTTAGCACATCTGATGTAGGAGACCACAGATATTGGGGTCCAAAAGATGAGAAATATCCTAACAGTAGTTGTAAAAAGGTGTTCCTAGGTTGTTCCTTGAGCAGCTGAGGAGAGGGCGCCGGAACTGTCCTTATCCTATAGCCACACTGATGAATATCTTGCATATCACCATAGAACCTTCATTTGGCGATGGATGGAGATAGAGACAGAGACCCACATTGGAGCACTGGATTGAGCTTCCAAGGTCCACATGAGGAGCAGGAGAGAGACCATGAGCAAGGAAGTCAGGACCACAAGGGGTGCACCCACCCACTGTGACGGTGGGACTGATCTAATGGGAACTCACCAAGGCCAGCTGGAATGGGACTGATGGAGCATGTGATCAAACCAGACTCTCTAAACGTGGCTGATAAGGAGAACTGACTGAGAAGCCAAGGATAATGGCACTGGGTTTTGATTCTACTGCATGTACTGGCTTGGTGGAAACCTAGTCTGTTTGGATGCTCACCTTCCTAGACCTGGATGGGGGTGGGGGAGGTAGGACCTTGAACTTTCCACAGGGCAGGAAACCCTGACTGCTCTTTGGACTGGAAAGGGAGGGGGAGGGGGAATGGAGGAAGTGGGAGGGAAATGGGAGGAGAGGAGGAGGTGAAAATTTCTAGTAATAATAATAATAATAAAGAAAAAAAGAAAAAAGAAACAGCCACAAAAAGTCAATTAAACCCCGCTTTGTAGCCATTAATTAATTGTCTGTGGTTCTGTACCTAAGGGTGGGGTCTTTTGAGATTTACCCTATTATCATTGGTATTGTATTGTGGTCTTGTTTAGGTGACCATGATTTTGAGACTTCTTAGGTGCAGCTTCTCTGTCACATATGGAAAACATTATCCTACTGCAGATGTCCTGGTCATCTGGCTCTTACAAAATTCTGCCCACTCTTGTATGATGTTCTTGAAGCCTTGGGCACAGGAGTTGCACTGAGGATGTATCAGTTGTGGTTGGGCATCTCACAGTCCATTGTTCTCTGAATTTTGACCATCTGTAGATTTCTATATACTGCATAGGAGAAGCTTTTCTGATGAAGGTTAAAACCTACATTTGTCCATGGATAAATTTTTTAAAAGGAGTCAGAAATTAAAGTAGTTTAAGAAAATGGCAGTAGAAGTTCTACGTTAAAATCCAAAGTTTTTAAACTGATGTATCTGTGTGTTTCTGCTTGAATGCATGAGAACATGTATGCAGGTACCTGCAGAGGCTAAACGAGGGACTCAGATTCTCTGGTGTTGGTGTTATAGGCAGTTGTGAGCTGCAGAGCATGGGTGCTGGGACCCTAACTTGAGTCTTCCGCTAGAGCAATATGCAATTTTAAATGCTGAGTCATTTCGACAGCCAACAAGAATATTGGAGAGCAACCAATTGGTAACATAAAGTAACTGTATAAGTGCATCCTTATAGAAATGATTGATTAAATAAATCAGGAGATAAAGGAAAGATCTTGCCTTCTTAAAAATTTCCAAATAATTTATAGTCTCCTTTCTTCAAGAAGTAATGCTTAATCTTTTGAATGTGGGCTAGACTTAGTTACATACTTTCAGATAATAGAATATCAAAAAAGGAACAGTGGAGAAATCTTCCAAACTATACATTAGCCACATAATCAAGGTTTTAACATTGTCATACTTGGACTTAATGCACCCTTCATATGAAGTTGTGAGAAATGCATTCTGTCTTTGAGATGCTCTTTCCTAAATCCCTTCAGTGTTTCTAATCATGTTATAACATGCAGGACTAAACTGAGGGAGATTCTATGAAATTCCTGTCCAGTACACTTAAAACTTATCAAGATTTTGTGTGGAAAGTGAAGAAAGACTTACAGCTGCCAATGATGGAAGACTAGGCACAGAGGAAGGCTATGAAAGAGCATCCTGGAATGCATCCCAGATAACAGGATAATACTTAAATCTTACAATTCAGTTAGTGGTATTATATAAATATTAAATTCTTTATTTTATTAAATAAGGATGTAGCAAATACTAGCATTAGAAGTTGAACAAAGGGCATATGAGAACCATGGACTGTTGTGAAAACTTTTCTTTAAAAATTATTGTAAATTAATTAGTATACATTTTCATTTATACTATTACCTCTGTTAAATATTAATGTCTACTTATTTTGCGGAGAAACTATAATCTTGCATTACAAATGTTGTATTTGTATACTTTTTATTTTTCCTAGAAGAAAAAAATACAGTACTTGCTATCCATTTTCCCCCAATGATATTCAGACCTTACTCAACCTTTAGATAATGTTTAAATGAAAAACTATAATAATATTTTAATGCTGTGGTTAATCAGAACTTTCTGTCTCTTCTGGTGGAATTAAATGCAATGGATTTCTGAGCTTCTATTAACCCTTTGAGTTTATAAGGCTGTCTCTTAGTTATCTGGTGGCAGGGTGTTCAGAGAAATTTAGAGGAACTGTTACAAGTACCTAATTAATCCTTACAATGTTGAGATAATCTGATTCATTAAAAGAACAATGTGTGCCTGGCACTGGACTAGAAATTTTTAATTACCATTTTGTACTTTGCCGATAACTTGATCTTCAGTGGGGAAAAAATAGAAGAAAAAAAGTGATTCTCTTGGTTACATACTAAAAACTTTAAAACACAGACTTGAATGAAAGATAGAGGATAACAGATAAATATCCAGGACTTTAAGAATTAAATTTTTGACATTTTGAGATCATATTTCCCAGATTATTGATTCTAAAAATAATTGCAATAGGAATTCCTCATTTTATCTGCATAACACTTACGTTAATTAGCAAATACAAATTTTTGTGAGGATAAATTATTTAAGCAATCAAGCAACTTCAATCTGACATTTATAAAGAAGAATTAAGTCTTTTGCTCTTACCATCCACATATTTTCATTCTAACAAGAAGTTTTATATTTTCCAAGATTTGTATTAGGACATGTTAACCATCAAACAGCTTACTCTTTAAGGAGCAGGTAATGAGCCCTAAGATGCTGCACTTCATGTTGAATGCTAAAGGTTAATTTTCTGCAGAGTTTCTACTCTTACTTAGAATTAATATTGTAGGTGTAAGTTTACTTATATCAAAACTTCTTTTGAAATCTTTGCAGAGATAAGTAGACTTGTAGCTATTTCTGCATGCCTCTATTCACAAATACCTTGTAAACTAACTCTCATTTGGGAAGCTAGAATTTCTTAGGTCTAAAAGATTGAATTATTTCACAAGGTTTATCATTTTACCCAACTCAATATTCTATTAGTTACATTGTGCATTTGATCTAAAATAAAAAAGTTGTTTGACAGAGAAAGCTCAAAACTTCTCTTTAGTGGGATGAGGTAGAAAAAGATCTAAGAATAGGTCTAATATAAAAGGATTCTGGAGGATGGAAGTGAGGCACATATTTCTGTGAAGTTATCACTACTTATTAAATGACAGGCATCCCTGCAGTATTCAGGTTTGTATTTTTCCTTACTTTTCCTAGTGCATATTATTGGGAATAAATTTCTCACTCATTAAAATTAATACTTGTCCAGAGGAGGAGAATATATGTTAATTATATATGGGCATATGTATGTATGTATGCATCAATAGTGTGAAATTGTTCAATATTCAGGCTGAGAATTTTGTTTTATTTTGTTTTGAAAGAATATCTCTATAGCTGAGGCAGGCTTTGATCTTGAACTTCTGATCCTCTAGCCTCAATCTTCCAAATATTGAGATTTCAGGCATGTGCATAGGTGGATTTTCTGTATAATTGTGTTTAGTTTCTTAATCTTCCTAAGGGCTCTGTTGATTACTCACAGTGGCTAACAATTAGTTTTTAGCGGATATAAAAGGACAGTGGAAGGATTTAACCCCAAGCGTTAAACATTCAGCCTTGGGCATCAGGCAAAATGGTTATTTCAAATAGATGGAAAGGAAATGAGGAAATCTCTTTCAACAGTCAGGGAAGAAGATCTGGAAGATGCTTGAAGACGAAAGCGTGAGTATAGAACAAGCAGCCTAGACTTCATAACACAATACCACAAAGAAGAGATCTAAACAGAGACAGACTCTCAGAATTGTAACAAAATTTCCTACTGAGTACTCAGTGTACTCATGCAGTTCAGTGTGTGCATTTGACAAAAAAAAAAAAAAAACCATCCTAAGGAATTAAAGGGAACAATGCTTAATATTCATACAGAGCCAGTAAAAAGTACCTATTCTTTATAGCCAGATAAGAAACTTGTCTTTTGTGTAGCACGTGATAGCTTTCTCAGAAAATCCTTTTCTCTGCACCCAGGAATAGTTAGGCTTAGAATACTTATTTTTCTGGAACTACCTAATAAGTTACAACTTTAAGACCCTAAACTATCTTTCTTTGTATAACTTACATGCATACAAGTACAAAAGATAGAAATATTTATGGAAATATGAAAATAGTTACTCAACCAGGAAAATCCATGAGGTCTGGTGCTCAATTATGTCATGAAGCAAGAACACACAATTGAGGAGACTATCATTCAAAACTTACCTACAACCAACACAGGTGTAGGAATTAGCAGAATCAAGGATATCAAGGCAGTTAGGATGCTTAAATTCCATGTATCTCAAAAGTTAAGTAAAAATGTTGAAGAAAAAGAGAAGCATCATATTTATAGAAATGAAAGCTACAATGTCTGAAATGAACATTTACCATGTGGGAAAAGAGCAGCAAAAAATATCTAAAACTTAAAAACATGGGAAAGAAACCAAAAGCATGATGAATAAATAGGCAAATTGCTAAACGTAACTTCATAAGAATTTGTCTTATTTGAAAAATATTCGTAAAAGAAGAAAATGGTAAGAAGGTCTGGAACAATGCCTGTGTTTTATATATGTTTGGGAAGAAGAAACGTTAATCATAAAAGCACCCAACCAAAATTCAGGAGCTCAGCCTGATGGTGAGGACAAGGGATAGCTGGCAGGCTGCAACTACCCAGGCCCAGAACCAGAGTTATGGATTGACCCACTCCAGTATCCACCCCATCTGTGATATGCTTGAGCATATAAAGGGGCTAGTCCTGCAGACCCAAAGCTGCAGGATTTCAATGATAAGGGAAACAGCAGGATAGCCAAGAGGAGTTCCAGTGAGGGCTCAGCTTCAATGGTGTAGCAGAAACCAGAGACCTCCACTGTCCCTTTGCAGAGTTTCCTATGTGACTCACTATGTCACACCACTGCTTCCATTATGTTCCCCCATTTTCTTTATTCTTTTCCCTCTTAAAGTTTATGGGGGGAGGGGTTATTGCAAGGGCAGAGAGTGGATACGTAGGGATGGGAATGAGTGGGATCAAGATACATGATGTGAAGGATATAAAAAATAAATAAAAATTTAAAATAAATAAGATGAAAGAAATGTAAAACCTATGCCCGAGTAACAAAATTATGGAGCCCCTAAAGCTTCCAATTCAAGTAACACCTTTTGCCTATCATTACTACAGTAAAAGGTAGGTAGGGGAAGCAAAGCAAATCATTATTAAGATCTTCAGGTCAATTTTCCTGAACCAGGACAGTTACAGCTTAAGGTTCAGCAAATCATATCAGGAATTACATGCAACAAAGCCTAGTTTTGACTTATTAATCATATTTTGCATTGCTAGCTTTATATATTTCCAGTAATAAAATAATATTTTCATACAAAAAATACCCAGTGAATCCGGCCTGTGGTCAAGCCTTTTGGGCATTTCTTGATTGATGATTGACAAAGGAGGGCCCAGTTCACCGTGAGTGGTGCCACTACGGCTGGGCTGCCTGTCAAGGGTTCTATAAAAAAGGAGCCTGAGCACAAGCCACTAGGAACAAGCCGGTAAGCAGCACCCTTCCACGCCCTCTGCGTTAATTCCTGACTCTGAGTCCCTGTCTTGATTTTCTGTCCTGACTTCGCTGGGGAATGGACTACAAACTATTGGATAAAATAAACCCTTTCATCCTCAAGTTGCTTTTGGTCATTCATATTGTATGATAGCAGTAAAAAACACTAACACCCCTACCTAGCATAAAGAACTCTCAAAATGTGGTAGTTCGGAGCTTACTCACTCTAATACTACAGTACAGAATATTAACCATGAAAGAGAAATTCATATGGTATACATGGGCTACAATAACAAGATACCTGATATAAATAAGAGAAGGAAATATTTCAAATAACAGTTTGATAGTTTATTCTAAATTATTATGGTTAGTATTGATTGTCAACAAGCATAACCAGGAAGACACAGTTCTACATACATCTGTGAGGTCATGTCTAAGAGGTTTATATTTATAGTGAAAGGTAGAGAAATCCAGGATGTTGTGCAGAGTAACCAAGTAGTCGTCTACTGAACTTTATTTCAAGCCCTTGAAATCTGTTTCTTATCACAACTTCCTCTGTGTCTCTCTGCTTCCTGACAGACGTGAGACAAACACCTTTGCTAGGCCAGGGACCTTCTAATGTGATCTTTAGTCCTGCTTTAGGTCTACAGCAAAATAAATTATACAAACTGTTGTGTGATATTTTGATCTCATTCTGACAATAAAGTTTCCTTTGAATCAGAGGACAGAGCTAGCTACTAGCTCACCAAAATTAACCATAGAGGATTTGGAGGATTGAGGATAGATACAAAGGCAGGAAGTAGTTGAGCTTGGTTTAGAGATTGTCTTGGTACTTTTGGATGGAGAAATGACATTGACAAACTGCATTAGATAATTTGTCATCAATAACTGTGACTAGTTAACAGTTTTATGTCTCAGTTACTCTTAAATTCATCCACACTTCTCCAACTCTAATGTCAATTATCCAGTTCTGATTTCTATCACTGTGGCTTTATTTACAATACTGCAATAGCCTTCTGTTGGTTTCCAACATTCATTCTATCTATACGATCTCGAGTCTATTCTTACTCTCTAAGCGATGTCAAAAGTAGAAAAATAAAATCAATACAATAATTTCTTAAGATCCTTTAGTAGCTTTTCCCTTTTCTTAAAGTCCAAATTTTTCAAATGGTTTAAAAACAAAAGACCTCCCTGAGTATGAATGATTCTATAGTTTCAACCAAATCCTTTGCCAACTTCACACTCTTTTTAATTAAATAGTTTTGTTTTTGTAGAATATTGGTTGTCTGATCCATGATGACTCAAATGAGACTCAGTTTTCCCTCAGTTATGTTTAAAATTATTTTCAAATAAATGAATACAATTCTTTTATTATTCTAATTTTAACAATATCTCTTTGACACCTGCCAACCACTAAAGTAGGTCACATGATACCTTACAATTGCTTTATATTATACTTGCTATACATGTAAATATTTATTTTATATCTGTTTCCTATGATACATTATAAATGCCACAGTGGCCAAAATCAAGTCAGTTTAGTTGTTGCGCTTAACCAAAGTCAGGTTTTTACTGAATGCAGACAGAAAGAGAGGCGAGTGGAGGGAGAAGACTAGTTAACAGAAGGAAGGGGAGAAAGACAGATAGGAAGAAAGGGATATATGGGGGAAGGGAAGAAGGAAGGAAAGAATAATACTCTAGCATCTGTTCTTGATTATTAAAAATTTCCCCCTGAAATTAAACAATTTCCCCCTTAAGCCCAGGTTTATTCTTGATTTTAAAGTATTAGAGTTCTAACAATACACTAGATAATCTACCATCAAAATATCTTTTCTCATCATTCTTTTCATTTTTCTTCACAACTGCCTCTTTTCACCTCTAATCACTTGAAATCCTTCATAGAAATTATTAATTCCTTTCTAAAAACAAGTGATGAATGCACATCATTTATTTCATGAAAAAGAGTCCCACTTTTCATTCTTTGACCAGCTGTGTGAATTATGGTACCTACTTGTTAATTACTAAACTGCTGTCCCTTAGGAGATGAGAGAGAATACACAGTACTAATAAGGACTGTGGGCTTAAACCAGAATAATTGGGTACCCTCTTATCCTTGTATTTTGGAAAACTAAGCAAAATGGCATTAAGAAAGACAGATGTCACTGGGGACTAACCTTTTCTCTCTCACATTTATAAAAAGAAGTCATCAAATGTCTTCAAAATTGTTATGTACTTTTGAAATAGCTCATTTCGTCTGGGATAATGTAGCAAATACTAGGACAAGGGAATCATATGCAAGCTATTCGATATCTGTGATTGACTGTCCCTGACCAACTAAAGGCAGAATAAATGAAATTAACTCTACAGGAGTGAGAGGTGCCAAATTTCTTGATATAGATTGGAAAGAATCCAAATACAAGCCAGACATTGCATCCTAAAATCAAGCAGAATCAGCAAAATTACTTCCACATAGATTTATTTCCCCTGAAAAGGAAGATAGAAGGGAAATTAATACAATGCTCTGGATAACAAGTAGGAGGACAAGCTGGAGAGAAGGCCCAATGACTAAAAGCACCATTGTTCCTGCTGAGGACCAAGTTCGATTCACAGCATCCACGTGGTGCCTGATAACCATTCATGACTCCAGTTCCAGGGCATCCAAATCCATTTCTGACATGCTTGCACACCTTGGATATTTTTAAAAAGTAGATATTAAGAAGGAAAGTGTGTCATCCACAAACTAACCACACATCATTAGTCTGGTGTTGCCCCTCTTTATTCATGTCTTTTGAATCTATAAGAATGCATTTTACAGCTGTTCAGTGAATTACATTTAAGTGAATTAAATTTTTTCTTCTGATTGTACTAGTTAGGGTTCTCTAGAATAATCTCTCTCTCTCTCATATATATATATATATATATATATATATATATATATATATATATATATATGATCCATCTATATAAAACAGATTTATAAAAATAAATTACAGTCTGTGGTCCTGCTAAGCTAATAATATCTGCCTATGTATAGAAGGTCCATGAATCCAGTAATTGTTCAGTCTATGATGCTGGATGTTTTAGCTAGTCTTCAGCATACACTGAAATAACAAAGAAGTAAGCTCTAATGCCAGAGAAGGAAATGAATGACTTGCAAGAGATGGGAAGCTTCCTTCTTCCGTGTACTTTATATGCACTTTCTAGGAGAAGGTGTGACTCAAATTAGAAATGGGATTTTCCACCTCAAAAGATCTGGCTCAAAGGTGTGAATTGTCTTTATTCTGTCAATCATATTTTAAATAAAAGCTGATTGGCCAGGTAAGAAGTATAGGCAGGTCAACAAGACAAAAAGTAGAGGCAGGGCAATGAGAACAGGAGAATTCAGGGAAGGAGAAAGCCATTCCTCCAATTCCTGCCCAGACTACCGAAAGGCAAGATGTAACCTACCTGGCTGAGAAAGGTACTGAGCCATGTGGCTAACGTAGATAAGAACAATGGGCTAATATAAGCTACAGAGTTAACAAGAAAGCCTGAGCTAATGGGCCAATCAGTTTTATAATGTATGGAGATCTCTGTGTGATTTTCTTTGGGACTTGCAGGCTGTGGGGTACCAGGCGGGACAGAAACCCCAACAAACAGGCCCCTCATGTTACATGTCTGTAGTAGTAGGAGCGGTGGAGCTGCGTCCCCAGCACCCTGGCCGCCTGGCTAGCTTATGCTCCGAAATAACAACACACAAGCTGTATTCTTTTAAACACTGCTTGTCCCATTTCTATCTAGCCTCTTCTAGGCTAATTCTCACATATTAATTTAGCCCATTTCTAATCATCTGTGTAGCACAGCTAGGTGGGCTTACCGGGAAGATTCTAGCCTATGTCCATCCTGGGTCGGAGCTTCATCGCGTGTGTCTCAGAGAGCAGATCTATCACGTCTACCCGGGAGAGCAGAGCATGGCGTCTCTCTCCAGAGTGCAGAGCGGTCGAGTCTGAGCTCACTTCCTCTTCTTCCCAGCATTCTGTTCTGTTTACTCCTCCCACCTATGTTTTAACCTATGAGGGCCAAGCAGTTTCTTTATTGCTTAAACAATGAAATCAACAGATTGATATATGACACTCCCACACATGTCTTCGCATTTCTAATGATCCAATTAAGCAAAAAGCCCCTCACAGGTGTGTCCAGCCAATTTTTGGGTTTTAGTTAATTTCAGATATAGTCAAACTGACAACAAAGAATAGCCATCACACATATAGTATTGCTCCTTAAAATAACTTGTACTATAGATCTATGACAGCAGTATCTGCTTATAAAGACATCCTGGTAGCTTGAGCTTATTGCCACATTTTTCTTTTCTCTTCTTTAATTGATTGTATTGAACTGTACAGTTTTCTCTGTTCCCTTTGCTTCCTCTCCCCTCCCCTTCAGCCTTTTCCCATGGTCCCTATACTCCCAATTTACTCAGGAGATCTTGTTTTGTTCTCCTTCCCATGTAGATTAGATCAATGCATGTCTCTCTTAGGGTCGTCTTTGTTGTCCACGTTCTCTGGGATTGTGAATTGTAGGCTGGTTTTCTTTGCTTTATGTCTAAAAGCCACTTATGAGTGAGTACATAAGATATTTGTCCTTCTGGGACTGAGTTACCTCACGCAATATGATGTTTTCTAGCTCCACCCATTTGCTTGCAAATTTCAAGGTGTAATTTTTTTTTCCTGCTGTGTAGTACTCCATTGTGTAAATGCATCACATTTTCCTTATCCATTCTTTGGTCAAGGGGCATTTAGATTGTTTCCAGGTTTTGTCTATGACATACAATACTGCTTTGAACATAGTTGAGCATATGTCCTTGTGGCATGATTGAGCAGCCTTTGCATATATACCCAAAAGTGGTATTACTGGGTCTTAAGGAAGGTTGTTCCCTAATTTTATGAGAAATTGATAGACTGATATCCAAAAGGGTTATACCAATTTACACTTCCATAAACAATACAGGAGTGTTCCCTTTATCCCACAACCTCTCCAGCATAAGTTGTCATCAGTGTTTTTGATCTTGGCCATTCCTATAGGTGTAAGATGGAATCTCAGAGTTGTTTTGATTTGCATTGCCATATTTTTCAATGCATGTTAAAATTGACCATTTTATTTTTACATTTGGAAAAATTTATGTATAATTTATAGCCTGAAAAACTTACATTGTAGAGATATTTGATGGAGATTTATAACTTGTAAGCCTTCAGGAATAGCAGTAATCCAAAAAGGGACAACATGTTCTGCTTAGATTAGCAAAGACCATGTATTCTGTAGGAGTGGGGTAGGCATTCAAGAGTAATAGATACTTGAAGAATGGAAGTTGGAGAAGAAGCGAGATAGAGTGAGAGGAGGAAGATAAGAGCTATGAGAAATACAAGTACAATTTTTTCTTTATGTGGTCACTCTACACACACATGCATGTGCATACATAAAAAGTAATGTATACTGGTAGAATGGAAATAATTTAAAAAGAGCGATGTGGAACTTTGATCCCTCTCACCAGTGGTTCAGAGGTGGAGGGGCAATGGAGGAGTCACAACAAGTTTCTCAGGAAGCAGACTGCAGAACTAGCATTGAAGTGCAGACATGGTTTAATGTGTATGCTTACTGGCATATATATATATATATATATATATATATATATATATATATATACTATCCAATCAGCCAAGGTTACTGTCCAATGAGTTCAAATAGCATGCAACCCACATTGTTTTGGGTATATGAAGGGGGCAGTATGTCCAGGCAGTGTGTGCAGACAAAGGGCAGGACACAGGCAATCCCCTGGGCCTTGACATCAAATTAGATGGTCTCCAATTAGCTGGGACTCTACCAAGAGTCATGTCATATTTCAGAGACTCAGGTCTGCTCACACAGTCCGTGGAGGTGATGGTGCTTCTTACATTCCCTGTCTTTTAGAGACACCATCTGAACAGAGACTGACCCCACAGAGGGAGACAAAGGGAAAGAACAAGAAAGGCTAAGAGTGATGGCTTTTTATAAAAATACAAATATTATTTTGTTCTATTTAAAGATGACAGGAATATCTATTGAAGTCAGGCATGAAACGTCAAGGGCTTAAAGATTCTTTTTCTTTCTTAACTGAGGACTTAATTTTATAAAGTTTACATTGAGTGATAACATAATTAGTTGAGTTGGAAAATGCCAAATAAAAATGAAAAGCCTAGCACATCATGCTACATATGAATGTCTTATTATGAAATTTTTATAGATTCTTCTCATCAAGGAATGAGTGTCAGAGTTTTTCCCCCTGAATAATGAAGACTATCAAATCAGGGCCTCCAAAATTAAAAAAAAATGCTCAGTGATATTCATGAATTGTAGAGGAAGGAAGAAGAGCCTTATTAATGTAACAATGACATACAGCCCCCCTAATCTTTAATGAACAGAAGGCAAGAACTAATCATAAATCCACTCTACTTTATCTTCTCACAAACAATTCTTAGAACACAGCACATTATTTTGTAAATCATCATTAATAAAAAGTCACTTTTAGTAAGTTATGTTGTAACTGAGAAATGATTTACCCCAATAAAACCTTGATTGCTTGTTTATATTTCCACAGCTCAGATTAGAAAGATTATTAACATATTTTTTCTTGGGTGAATGCAGAAAACTTCAAAGCTATTCAGAGGAAGAAAGAAGAGGAGAAAGCAATTTATGAGCTTCAGCACTGATCATATGTCTCATTAAGAGTCTTTGTTCAGGGTACAGGGCATCAATAGGAGTGTAGTACATCTTTATGTATAACCCTAACATCCCTTCCTTGGGTTCCAGGCATGACTTGTTCAACATATAGTGATTAATTTCAGAGTGTTTTAACTGGTTATTGGTTTGCTAGTCATGACACCTCACCAGTGATGAATCTGATCCCTGACCTCAGTTTATTTTCTGCTTCTTAAAAGAAGAGACTCACCCTGTACAGGTATCACTTCACAATCAAGACATAAAGTTGGGATGTTGCATATGGCACTCCTCTTGTGGAAAAGTAGCATTCTAATGAAGCTCACACACACTTTCAGTTATTTTTGAAGTGATGTTTATGGCAATTATTATCACAAATTCTTCTTGACTTCACAGTGAAATTTGGAATTACTTTTTGACTTGGCAGGCAAGCAGAAAAGGACTAGGTTGACATTTGGTCAACTTTTATAGCTTATACTTGACATTTTTGGAAACCAATTTAGATATTTGAATTCCTTACCATATTTATCTGAGTCTTTTAGATTTGTTAAACTAATTTGGCAACAGATCTATTCTTTACTCTGTAACTTTGGAGTTTGGAAAAGTATTGTTTTTGGACAGTACTGGATAAGACTATTGATTAGACTCTGAATTCTGTATCTATAGCACAGCCCTTAATTGGCAAATTCTGCTTTTGACAATTGAAAACAAAAGCTTAACTGAAATATTATACACACACACACACACACACACACACACACACACACAAACACATACACCCAAATCAATTAATTGACCTAAGCTTGCAGTGTTTATACAAGTACAAGGTTGAATGTTGTAGACAGATGTCACTAATCAGACAGTACTAAAGGTTCCTTTGGTTCTCAGATGACTCCTGTTTAAAGGACTGAATCTCAAACACATTTTACTACTACATTCATTTTAGAATACATTGATGATGCTTGGATTTAAAGACCGCTAACAATTCAGTTGCAATTTTCTCAGTAATTTAAAAGAGCTTTGTGATTTTTGCTATTGAAATGAGGGAAGAAATATACCAGCGCTGTCACAAATCTTTCATAACCTGACACCCTGCCCCCCTCTCAATCCACAGATCTTTTATTAAATTCCACTCTGGTGGAAATATGAATAGTCATTGAAATGGTTTCTCTGCCAGGATTTGAAAGCTGATCCACTGAAAAATGTTCCCAGTGTATGTTAAGTGAACACCAGACTCCCTGGCAATAAGAAGACTAAAATGAGACTACGACACAGTTAAATTTAGAAGCAGGATTAAAAGGAGTGCCTAGGTTCTTCATTCCAAGGTCATTCACAGACACATGCTCAAACTCCTATGCAAGTTCCATCCCAGTGAGGTACTATCTACTTATGAGGTAGTCTCTAATCAATATAGCATGTAAAGATTTTTGAAGATATATAAAAGACATGTTTATTAAGTATTTTCTATATTCCTGAAATTGAGCAAGATGCATTTCTCTGTATCTAATGAAAACAATAACATTATGAATTATAGTACTGGCTAATTTCCAGACAGGTACTAGGGAAAATGCAGTGGGCTAAGTAATTTCAATTTCTTGGTTTGCTTTTGAGTTTTGCAAATGAAGAAATCAATGCTTACAGAACTTCAGTAACTTGTCAAACATAGCTGCTGCTTTTTACTAAATGGAAGAATAAAATTCATAGTTCAGGGTTTTATTTGCTTTGCTTTGTTTTACTTATTTGTCTCAAAAGCCAATAAAATAATATGTGCAAAAGTTTTGACATCAGACTGTGACTTTAATTTTATTAAGATTTATCTTATTTTTAATGTGTATTGATGTTTGTGTGCATTTATGAGCACTGTGTAAGTGCCTGCTGCCCTTGGAAGTTGGAAGAAGGCTTTGGATTCCACATAATGGAGCTATAGATATTTGTGAGCCACCAATGGGTACTGGGAACTGGAATCTATTCTCTGTAAGAGCAACAATTGCTCTTAATTATTGAGCCATCTCTTCAGCTCTCTGTGACTGTGTATCAATGCTCTTGTTTGTGAACTGCAGATAGGATAGTAACCTTGTCAATATCAATACTGATACATTGTGAGAATAAAATATGTGAATACATAAAATTTTGTATAATTCCTGGTACACACACACATGACACATCACATACTTTCAATAAATATTATCTTTCAGTATTCTTATCTAATTACAGAAAAGTTTAGGCTTGGTATGGTTGGACACCATTGTAATTCCAGGAGTAGAGAAAATTCCAGGGATATCATGCATTCAGACACAGACTGCTCTACACAGCAAGAGCCTATTTTAACAAATATATAGGTTTCTGCATTTTAGAATAGAGGAATATTTTCTTTACATTTTAATTTTAGTTGTGCTTTCTTCAGCATTTAAAAATTACTAAAAGTACTTTACTTTCTTCCTCCCTATTAAGTAGCTCAAAACAGCTAACTTTTCAAATATCCAAAAGTTTTTCAAATATTAGTGCAAAATATTGCTTAATTTTATATCTCTGGAAACTCAATCATAAAATCATGTCTCGGGTGAGGCCTTGTCTGAAGCACTATTGACATAATGCTTCTCTTTTATCTTTAAAACACTTCTTTTTTCAGAATGTTCATCATCCCATGGAAGGTGAAAAGTTAGCCATGAAGCTGTGCAGCTCATGGGTCCATTCATACAGGTGCTGTTCAGGGTTACTGATGTTACTGTAGTTTTCTCAAATCCCCCAAATCTGTCATGCATCTTTCTCTTGATTTCATATTATTTGCAATGGGCTGGGAAAGATGTTCCAGTGCTTGAGACTGCAGTCTTTTCTAATTTTATTGTTTGTATACTGTGGTTTTTAAATTTTTATTTTTATTAAAATCATTTCCATATAACATATTTTGATAATGTTATTTCCCCTCCCTATCTTCTACCATATCCCACCCATGTCCTTACCCACCCAGCTTCATGTTCTCTATGTATGTATTTTTGTCTGTCTGTCTGTCTGTCTATCTCTGTGTCTCTTTCTCTCTCCAAAACAAAAGAAAAACGTAAAACTCAAACCACAAAACACCAGTGAGATAAACTGTACCAAAGCAAAAGCACAAAAGGAATTATAGAATTCATTCAGGTTGGACAACTATTCTTGGGCACAGGACTTGCCTTGGAATATGATCGATATATCCAGTTTTACTGCACTTATACAAACAGATTTTCCTTTCTGAGCAAGTACCAATCAAAAACAACTTACTGGTTCTAGTTGGGCTTGGAGTTCTCTTCCGTTTCTCAGTGCTGGGATTATGTCTGGTATGAACTTATGTCTTATGTGTTCTGTCACAGCCTCTGTGAGTTCATACTTTATTAGTCAAGCTGTGTCTATGCCTTAGCGTTTCATTGAAGAGACATCATGATGACAGCAACTCATAAAACTTTTAAATAATTGAAAAACATTTCATTTGGATGGCCTTCATTTTCAGAGGTGGAGTGCAGGCAGACATGGTACTGGAGAAGTAGCTGAGTGTCACACATCTTGGTTTGCAGGCAAGAGGAAGTGGTCTGTCTCACTGTGCATGACTTGAGCATATATGAGACCTCAAAGTCTGTCTCCATGGTGACGCACTTCTTCCAACATGGCCACATCTCCCATTAGTGCCACTCCTTTTGGGGGCCATTTTTTTTCAAACCCTCTGTCTACAAGGCGATGTTTCCTGTAAGCTGTCCACCACTTCTGCCTCTTAGTCTTTTAGCTTTCTTTGCCTCATCTTTGTCATATATCCCAAACCTTTGAGGAGAAGGATTTGATAAAGACATCTTATCTGATATACATTTTGTAGAATCTAGACAAAACATACACTGTCAGGACATCTGTCATTATAATGTCTGAGTTCCAACAATGTAGTAGGAGCTGCGGGTTGCATTCCTGCTGCCCTGCTCCCAGCTGCCTGGCTAGCTTATGCCCCAAAATAACAACACACAAACTGTATTCTTTTAAACACTGCCTGGCCCGTTATATCTAGCCTCTTCTAGGCTAATTCTCATGTATTAATTTAGCCCATTTCTAATAATCTGTGTAGCACCACTAGGTGCACTTACCAGGAAAGATTCAGCATGTCTGACCTGGTGGCTTGCTTCATCGCATCTGGCTCTGAGAGGAGCTGCAGGACCTCTGAGCTCACTTCCTCTTCCTCCCAGCATTCTGTTCTGTTTACTCCGCCTATCTAAATTCTGCCCTATCAGATGGGCCAAGGCAGTTTCTTTATTAGCCAAATCCTCCATCACAAGTCCTTTAGAAAATATTCTTTTTAAGACTCTTTGAAGGTTGAGCTTTGTCTGAGTTTGAGATACTTACTGTCTTAAGTTCTTTTCCTTTACCCAGCATCTGTTCCTCAGTAGGCTATATTGTTTGCCAGTATCTGATTTGCTGAAGTGTATTTGTAAAGATATTACCTAGTCTTTTGAAATACCACTTTCAACAGCAGCTTACTATTAGAAGGCCTTGAAAGTGCAAAGAAAGGTCACCAAGGCATTCTGGTCATAGGTGGCTCTTAAGTCAGCTTCTATCACTCTTTTTTCACAGCCAGGAACAGTGGCCTGCTTGAGTTACATTTTAGTGATGATTGTCTTTCATATAAGGTAGCATTAAATGATCTGTTCAGTTAATAATAGTCACTTTCAAATATGGTACTGTGGAAATGTCTACTGCTATTCATAAAATATATCTTATCTCAGCCACATATTCAGATTTTTATTTTCTGGTTTCTTTTTCCTTTTGATATAAGACAACAGTAAATGATCTGATCAGTCAATAATATTTACTTTCAAAATGATACTTGGTACTGTGGACATATATATCATTATTCATAGAATATATCTTATCTCAGCCGCATATTCAGATTTTATTTTTTGGTTTCATCTTCCTTTGGTAGGTCTGTATTACTGGATTTGGTCTACATAATTGTGAATAGAAGTGACATAAGTCACACTGGGACCAGAACATTTAGCTGTCAGATGTAGACCTTCATGAACTGTCTTTGCTGATGCCACTGTGATTGACAGCTTTCCTGACTGGCTGTCCTGGCTATCAACCTGGTATCTAAAATTAGTTAAAAGCAAAATCCTCAGCTGATCTGGCCTAACATGCAGAACAAACAAAATAGTAAACATTTTGTTAGACCTAATAACTCTAGACTTGTTTATTACCACAGCAGAAGCAATCCTGTGTCAATTGATATATGCAAGTATTACAATTGAGGGCTAACTAGATGGCTCGGTGGGTAAACATGTCTGTTGCAAAAACTGAGAACCTAAGTTCATTCATGGAAACCACATGGGGAAAAGAGAGAACCAACTCTAACAAGTTGTCTTCTGACCTCACACACCACTAACATAAATGAGTAAAAAGAGCATTACAAATTAAAATTTGTGATTATCAAAGAGAAAACTAGTGAAGGCTAGATGACATTACCAAATACTGGTTCCCCAACTCCTAGTTCTGAGGGTCAAACTTGGAACCTTACATGTGCTTCACAGCACCAATCCTCTGGATAGCTGATGACTGTGATGTTAATTTCGGTTTCATAGAAATAAACGTGGGTCTTTGAAGTGAATCCATGTTTTACAAATTCAATATCTGATTAGCCACTGTGAATCTAATACTTACAATGAATGTCTAGTATCTTAAATTTTATGCTATGACATAATGTGACTGTCATTAGTAAAATTTCTTAGAGTAGAGAAATAGAGTAAATTGTCTTATAAGTAATCATAATTTATGCTTAATCAAAATACTGCTTCTTTATCTTTTTATAAAAACTTATATTACAAAATTAATATAAAAATAAAACATAGCAAAAAGAATCTTGATTCAGCTGTACAATATTGTTTCTCTGATAAAGTGTCAAGTTTTGGCTTCATTCTTTGCTTTGACCAGAATTATACTCTATTTTCTGTAATATCCCAACTCAGCACTATCATAGACCCACCTGATCTAGTCCCGGTGCCACATCCGGTGTGCCAGTCTACTTTAGAGATTTCTGTCTTCACCACATTCAACCTCTGGCCTATGTCAGTATACAGTTACCCTCCATGCTGGCTATAACCTCTCCACCCAGCTAGATCTACCTGCACACACTGGGCTTGGAGAAGGATGCACATCTTGCACACCCTCGGATTACCTACTTTCATTCAACCTAAATCATTTTCAACCTTGACTCAGGCCCACTCGTGCATGCTTTCTTCTTCCTAACCTGCTCTGTTTGAATTAGATAAAGAACTAACAAAAGAAGTTTACATGCCAAAATCTCATCACAAAAATATAAACAGCACAAAAGACTAAGCATTGTCTCCTACAAAACCAAGTGCTTCTGTCCAAATGCTGCAAATGAGAAGTACTGAGATGAACCCCAGGATGTAGAATTTTACAGAACAATCATAGATTTCATCAAAGATTTCAAGGAGTTTCAAAAGATATAAAATAACAGCTCAATTAAATTAAAGGAGAGAAAACTTAGGAAGAATTTTGCATTTGCCCAAGTGGTGTCCAAAATAAATAAATAAATAACAAGTAAACAAAAGGCTCATAAAAGTGGCAAAGATAATCCAGGATTTGAAAAAGGAATTCAATAAAGTGGTAAAAACATGAAAAAAAAGACTGAGGCTGAAATAAAGATGAAAAAAAAAAAAACACATTATCCCAACTAGAAAACTGCAAGGAACGTCTAACAGGTAGAATGAACCAGAAAGAAAGCAGAATACCAGGTATCAAAGATGAAGCAGAGTACCTAGACCATATAAGGAAGGAATAGCAAATATATACAGACTTATAGGAACTGTGGGACATTGTGAAAAGACCAATTCATCAAGTTATAGGCATAGAAGAGGGAGATTAATCCACAGTCACTGACAGAGACCAGTTCTCCATAGAGATCATAGAAGAAACCTTCCCCAGTCTAAGAAAATGCATCCATTTAGATACTAAGCATACAGAAAAACAAATAGGCAAGACCAGAAAAGAATATCCCCATAGCATATCATAGTAAAACAATAAGTGTATAGCACAAAGAAAATGTATTGAAAGCTGTAAGAAAAAATAAGTCATAACAAGAAAAACCCATCATAACAGATTATTTCTCAATGAGAACTTTGAAAGCCAGAAGAACCTGGAGCAATGCACTCCAAATCATAAAAAACACCTAAAGTCATGTAACCACCCAAACTCCCCACCATAGTTTAAGGAGAAAGAAAGTTTTTTACTATATACACAGCTTATAAATATTATAACCAACAACCAAATGTAAAGAAAATACAGGAAGCAATATTTTGGGCTGAAAAGAGGGATGAGCATAGTGAAGAGACTGGGGAAAGAAAACCAAAACCATAATCATTAAAACACAAAGTACCACTGAGAACCCACTCTCATGGGCACTGCTCCCCCTTAAACAGTAAGCTAAAACAAAGTGTTTCCTTTGTAAAGTTGTTTCTGGCCTTGGTATTTTATTATATGAACAGAAAAGCAACTGATACAAGTCTATAATGGTGGGAACAACATGGTAGGCGGTAGCCAGAGCAGGAAGCTGGCTGATTGCTCTCCAAAATAAGAGAGTGAACTGGAAGTGAGTCAAGGCTATAAATGGAATGCTCCCAGCCCCTACTGACATAGTTCCTCGACCAAGCCTCTACATTCTACAAGTTCCATAGCTTCCTCAAACAGTGAACTAGGCCAAATGCTCAGTTAACTGAGATTATAAAGCACATTTCTCATTTAAATCACCATATTATAATGGGTTTTATAAATTATAATAAGTCATAACACAGAATATACTATAAAACAAAATACGTTTGGTTGTAAAGAAATGAGGTTATTCCATATTGGATAATTAGGCCAAGGTCAGCAATAAATTCATTTTAAAATTTAAATAAAATTTTACCAAAATAAATAAATAAATAAATAAATAAATAAAATTAACCAAAATTTATTTCTTTGATTAAAAGACTGATCATGATTTCTTTAGAATATACATTCAACTTTGATTAAGTCTTCTGTTTTTGATGTACAGATTAAAAAATGACTATTTGGTTTTTAAAGAGTAATTGAATTATAACCTGGAGGCCAGAAGATTGCATGCAAGTATCTAAAGATGTCATTCAGCTATGGTCTAGCATAGGTTTGTGGGGGGGTACACTCACATGCACCTATGTGCTTATGTGTCTGTCCAACCATGTATGTATATATATATATATATATATATATATATATATATATATATATACATATATGTACGTTAGCACAATGCTATGGCACTCAGGAAGATGTCATAAGGCAACCTTTAGGTAGCAGTCTTCACTGTTCTACCTGTGTGGGTGAGACAAGTCTCCCCCCACCCCACGTGAAGGAGGCTAGCAAGCTAAGGATCTGCTTTGCGCTCTGGCTCAGTTTACCTCCTAGGCCTACT
This sequence comes from Microtus oregoni, assembly GCF_018167655.1. Taxonomy (NCBI): domain Eukaryota; kingdom Metazoa; phylum Chordata; class Mammalia; order Rodentia; family Cricetidae; genus Microtus; species Microtus oregoni. The sequence goes on from NW_024543089.1 coordinate 19,163,659, forward strand.
GGGATTATAGGTGATTTGCAGTACCTTGCCTGCTTTGCTCTTATGTTGGTTCTAGAGATCTGAACTGAGGCTGACAGATTTTCATGGCAAGTGGATTGTTACCCACTGAACTCTTCCCTACCCGAAGGCAGGTTTCTAAAGCTCTGCACCATAAAGTCAAATAAAATACCAGTTCATAGCTACACATTGTTGTAATTGACAAAGCAAAACTGTAGTGTTAGTATTTCTGAAATTTCTTCCTATGCACATTTAAAAGCATATGTTAAGTTCAATTTCTAAAATGACACCTAATATATTTTTATCGATTATCTAGGATTGTGAAAAGTTATTGCCATATAAATAATGCAAAAGTGTGCAAAGTAAAAACTTTACCATATTTTAAGTAGGATCAAACTGATTTTTATTTTATGTATATAGCATGTCAAATATGACAAAATAAACCAATGAGAAAGGAGCAAGGCTATAAGCTCTTAGATTTTCCCTTAGATGGTCTATAATAATGAGAATCTGATTATAAATAATAACTTCAATTTGCTGACACTGGAACAATTTTTTGACAGTTTGTAATAAATTTATCAGCATGGAAAAGGCAAAAAACATTAATTAATCCAAAGCAAAGGAGAAAAAATTAAATTATAAGAGATAAGAACAGACCTTAAGATTTCTGTCCGGTGCTCCAATGTGGGTCTCTGTCTCTGTCTCCTTTCATTACCTGATGAAGGTTAATATTCAGGAGGATGCCTATATGTTTTTCTTTGGGTTCTTCTTCTTATTTAGCTTCTCTAGGATCACTAATTATAGGCTCAATGTCCTTTATTTATGGCTGGAAACCAAATATGAGTGAGTATATCCCATGTTCCTCTTTTTGGGTCTGGCTTACCTCATTCAGGATAGTGTTTTCTATTTCCATCCATTTGCATGCAAAATTCAAGAAGTCCTGAGAGCAGGAGCAAGGAACTCAGGACCGTGAGAGGTGCACCCATACACTGAGACAATGGGGGTGTTCTATTGGGAACTCACCAAGTCCAGCTGGCCTGGGTCTGAAAAAGCCTGGGATAAAACCGGACTCGCTGAACATAGTGGACAATGAGGACTACTGAGAACTCAAGAACAATGGCACTGGGTTTTGATCCTACTGCACGTACTGGCTTTGTGGGAGCCTAGGCAGTTTGGATGCTCAACTTACTAGACCTGGATGGAGGTGGGTGGTCCTTGGACTTCCCACAGGGCAGGGAACTCTGATTGCTCTTTGGGCTGAGGAGGGAGGGGGACTTGATTGGGGGAGGGGGAGGGAAATGGGAGGCAATGGCGGGGAAGAGACAGAAATCTTTAATAAATAAATAAATAAAAATTAAAAAGAAAGAAAGAAAGAAAAAAGAGATAAGAACAGGCAAACTAATCAATTATCCTTTAAAATTTACATTTAAAGAGATAGCATTTATGTTAAGATAAGAAGAAACAATTCAGATCTTCTAATTCATTATAAGATTATAGTGGTTAATATTAATGTGAGTATTTCAAAATCGCTAAAAGGGAGTATTTTAAATATTCTCACAAGGAAGAAATGGTAGACTTTAAGGTAGTGACTATGCATAAAGGCCTAGTTTGATTACTTTTAGAATATACATGTATAAAAATATCACTCTATACCCACCCCATCTATTTATCATATTATATCTATCTATCTATCTATCTATCTATCTATCTATCTATCTCTTATGTATATATATAAAATTTATGAATATATATGTAATTATGTCAGCTAAAAAAATTAAAGGATAAAAAGAGTTTACCTTCCATACTCCTCACCTGAAGTAAAAAACTTCAATATCAACAAAAATAAAACAATTAGTTTAAATACCATGCTGACTGATGTGTATGTAATATTTTCTATAAATCTAAACTATTCTACCACACAATTCCAAATTTGAGAAGAGAAGTTATCCAGTTTTAGAAGAAATGATGGTAGAGGAATTTTTAATATTTTGCATAATGCTCAGTACCCAGTAGAAACAACTAATTAGGCTTATGTTTTAAATTCTGAAAATTGGACTATGATATGCCATAGAAACCTAATTTGGCATTCTTAATTTTAAGTTATATTTTCTCAAGTGAGGAGTCAAAAACCTATAAGAAGTTGATGTTTAGTTAGCTTAGATTGCCTCCGTTGCCTTTTCCATGACAGTCAAGAAAAAAAAATGTACGTGATCATTTGAGTCTCACTACTTTATAATTTATCAAAAATGATATTTTCTAATTACTACTAATTACATAGAGAAATTGTGATTAGATGCTCTATGTGGGAAACACCATATAATGTAACAAAATTGACGCCTTTTACAATTGTTAACAATATAGCAATATGCCACAGCAAAATGCATTTTAATTCATACACAGTGTTCATATAAATGGTGAGGATATGCTCGTAAAGCATATTTCATTACTGGTTTTCTTCTTATTCTTACTTCATATTGACAAAAAAAATCTGGAATTTGGCTTTCTAGGGAAATTTGCTATGGATTAAATAGTTAAGGAGGAAGGGACAATAAAATAGAGATAAACTAAAAGAGCAATCATGTTCCATACAGAAAATCTATCTGACAAGAGTAGAAAGATGAAATGTAAGACTCAATAATATGTGAAGAATTTTCCATTGCCATCATGCATAAAATTAGAGCAATAAAGTCAAAGCATTATTAGTGATGAGGAAACTGGATTTTCAATGCAACTGACGAGATGATGTGAAGGTAATTGGTCATGAGAATGTTTAGCATTAGCAATTCATTGGCTATTGCAAAAATTGCTTTACCATAATTAAATTATAGAAAACCATTGTTTTATTACATAATATTACTGTGTGGCAAATTAAAGAAAACATAACTATTTCGAACAGGATAGGCTATTACTTCCTAACAATAGCATTAAAATGAGAATCTCCTCATTGCTCAATCACTGACATTGACACATACCAGTCTCAATAAATGCTTTTTAAAAATTAGTTGTTTATGGTTGCATGGGTGTTTGACCTACATGCATGTATATGCTGTGTATATGTGCAGGACTGTCAGAAGCCAGCAGAGGGGATCATATTCCCTGAGACTGGGTTTACAGACAGTTGTGAGCTACCATGTAGGTCCTGGAAATTGAACCCATGTCTTACAAAAGATTAGTCTTACGAAAGACTAGTCAGTACTTCTAAGTGCTGAGACACCTCTCTAGTTCTTATTCAGTAAACAATTGTTAATGAGTAAAAGAATTCACATATGATATATCTGAAACTCTAGAAAAATCCAAAGTATTATTTTCTTTATGAATATCATAATATGAGTATAAACTGGGAGCAATGTTTTGGCAGTGAAATCACTGGCTTCTTTTCTAGAGCACCTGAGTTCAATGCCAGCATCTGAATGGCAGGTCACAAGTATCTGTAATCCCAGTCCCAGGAGTTCTCGTGCCCTCTTCTAGACTTTGATTGTATTGCATACATATGGTACACAGATATATGTGAGGACAAAACACCCATGCACAAAAATAAATAATGTTTAAAATCAGAATTAATATACTAATTAAACACAAAAATTATTGAAGAATATATAATGTGAAATAAATTGCATGCACACAACAAAAACAGAAGTCTGTATTATAAATTTAATGTATTGAAAACTATTAGCTAATTATTACTGAACATAAACTACAAAAGGAGCCAAAGCTATGTGTAAATTATTTTACATGGAAATGGTTTCAGTTGCTGACTCACTTTTAGAAACTGCACACATATCATTTGCCTTCACATTCTTCTACAAGAGTTGGAAATTTTTAAATAATCACTAAACTCTATAGAAACTTTAAAATATGGGTCAACTTTTTATTGAATTACCATTTGAGAAGTTTAATGTTTAGGATTTTCATCAAAGTCTCCAAATGAGAGGCTTGAGGTATCCTTTTTTTGACAATGTTAATATTGTTTTTCTCTGTGCTCGAAGAGTTCCTATAAAAAGCTTTGAAGGGTAAAAACTCAGAAAAGGACTAGCGCAACTTCTTCAGAAGTGGGTATAGGAAGCCAAAATATAATGGCACAATCATATTCTTCTGTCCTTGAACAATTGGTGTTTGTATGCTTATTGTATGGCTTTGTGTACGTAAGCATTTGCTGAAAGACTCAGTTTCTTATCCTCTTTTAGCCACCTGACTTCTTACCTATTGTCAGCAGTGTGGGACTTTGCAGTAACTATTATAGAGTAAATTAATGACAGTGCTATTTGTGCCATTTAGAATAAATCAATGGAGAAATTCAGAGACGTTTATTTAGCATAATTATTTCCTCCCAAGTTTTTATGTTGTAAGGACTTACTAGTCCATTCTTTCTTCTTCCTTTAGAGTTGTAGAAAACATATAGATGACGTGTTAAGAAAAAGAAAATAGATATAAAATATTCTTTTTCATTTGTGTATTTCTTTCATTCATTAAGACAATATGTCAGTATGCCTGCTTGAGTGATAAAATACATTAGAAACTATAATCTAGGACAGCCATTTGACCTTTGAAATTAATTATGCAATAACTGAACTGAATTTATATCTTGTCTAAATATTTTCTATGTTCACACCAGTTAACTGACTATACTTTAAAAACCTTTTTAGTTAAAGCAAATATCATAAACTTTTAAGTTGCATAGGTGGAACATAGCATACCCACACGCTAAATAAAACTTTGGAATATATTTTATGGCAGAAAATATAATCCACGTTATTTTAAGGAAAATTATAGATGTTTGAGAAAATATACAAAAACAAGATAACCTGCTATGCTTGACATTAAATGTTTCCCAGTTAAAGAAGAAACAGAAAAAGGAACAGTGCATCATTCTGTATATTACTAGGATGGAACTGGTGAATCTTCATTAAAGGGCAAGATCAGACTCTTAAAGAGAATTATCATCTAAAGTAAAGTAAAGTACTACTTAGGTACAAGGAAAGGGGCTTAAAAACACAAGAGCAAGCATAGATAGGGCAGGAAGTGCACACATTAGAAATAATCTCAGGGCTAAAAATAGGCACTTTCCTGAAGCAAATTCAGAATTAATCAAAAGAGTGACATCTAATTACAGGAAAGTCATGAGTTAATAAATATAGAGGTCTAAGAAAAATAAGAAAATTAACATTTAATCTGAAAGGGTTAAAGTTTGCCACGATTATCTTAGAAATGGAAATGGAAATGTTCTTTCCTGGCTATAATAAATCAAGTCTAAGGTCCAAAGCTGTTAAGGACCCAGGACAAAGGCAGCTCACTAAGACCACTAGATTTTTCCCTCGTACCACTTGTCCAGACTCGAAATAATCCTTCATTCCCCAGATGAGAAAACTGGCAAACAGAGATATTATGACTTTTTCAATCACACTGCTAATAAGCAGGGAACTTCAGCTAGGACTCGGAGTCTGCCCATGCCTGACATGGCAGTCTGTATAGCAGGGGAATGTGTAGAAGGAAACACTCAGAAAAGTTTGAGTGGCTGCTTTCATATTAAGAATGTGACTCATAGTTGAGGTTTATGGGTGGAGCAGTAGGTTTCTGTGTATGTGTAAAGGCAGGACCATGGCTTTTCTAAACAGCCACACTTGATTAGATTGTTTCAGTGCAAAAGTACCCCTTCTAACTCTGCTGTTTCTATTTTGAAATAATCAGAAGAAAGATGTCCTAATTCTGCTGTTTCTGCTTTTAAATAACCAGAAGAACATTGTTCAGATCCAAAATGCTTTACAGATGGTTGTCTGCTTATCAAGCGACATTCAGTCTTCAGTCTTCATGGTTTTTAAAAAGTATTTTTGAAATTTATTTCTTATTTTGTTCTCTTTAACATGAAAGTTTTTGTTCAGATACTTGAGGACCCTTTCTTACTTGTTATGTAGTGTATCTGTTTCTTTGTGTGTTTCTATTGGTAATTAGTGTTCCTAAAATGACCGTTTCTTTATTTTAGTTGATAATTAAGAACCAAATATACAAATTGAACTATTCCTCAGATGTAATGAAAAGTAATTTGTGTTACTCTTAGAGAATATTTTACTATTCATGAGAGAATAATATAAAGAAGCAAAGAAAGGTCATTTTTTAAGTGATAGTTTAAGATGAAGGGGCTTTTAAAATAACCTAGGCAAATCACATAAATAGTATACTGAATTAAAGGAGGAATGCTGATTATATATTTGAAAGTGGTGTATTGTTTTCTTTCGTTTTTAAACTGTGACCTAACTAGGATACATTACAGGAATTGAGAGTGCAGACAATGTTCTCTAGTTCAGTGCCACACTCTGGATCAACAGTGGGAACAATTCTTAGATTTTTATCAATTTCTGTTTTTCCCTTTCTGCAAATTTGGACTGTGCTCTTGGACAACATCAGTCACACCTACCGACATATCAGTGTTTGCTGATGCAGGCCCCTAAAGAGCCTACAGGGTAAATCCCTGCCCTGGCTTCCTATCTCCTCCCACTGTCAACACTGGATTCAATCTGAGAAGCTTTCAGCTTTGACTCCACTTTCAAGGAATGCATATACAAGTTGAGAGAGTGTGGAAGGAAACAGGATCCAGACCTCATTGTCATCAACCTGCCCAACTTAAGCTGTTGTTGTGATTAAATTAAGGACACTTTACTTTAGACACAGATTTCCTTAAAAGGGAATCCTATACCATCTTAATCAGGTTTTAAGAGAGAGAGAGAGAGAGAGAGAGAGAGAGAGAGAGAGAGAGAGTAACAGTGCTGAGAATGAAGGTTAGTGTGTTTAACATGTTGAATCCTCAGTCCATAGATCAGCAACCAGACAAAATGTTGAACAAAATCTCACTATTTCTCCATGGATCTTTCTTTTCCTTTTCCTTTTCCTTTTCCTTTTCCTTTTCCTTTTCCTTTTCCTTTTCCTTCCCTTCCCTTCCCTTCCCTTCCCTTCCCTTCCCTTCCCTTCCCTTCCCTTCCCTTCCCTTCCCTTCCCTCTCCTCCCCTCCTCTCCTCTCCCCTTTTCTTTTCTTTTCTTTTCATCATTCTTTCTACTTCGCTGTGGGATTTTGGAAAGGAGTTCCCTATTGAAATGAACCAAGATATTGACAAAGATGCTTCCCTTCATTTTAAACGAGATACCATTTCTATACTGGACTAAGCTACTTCTACATGCAGCCTATAACAATTTGGATCTGATCTAGAGCAAACAAGCTCCCTGTGAAATATCACACATAGTTAATATATTTCCACAGAGAATCACAAATGTAACAGAAATTAACACTTACAAGAAATCCTTTCTTTCCTTAGTGAAAGTTCAGGTAAAATACAGCTATATAATTATGAAAGGATAGTAGAGTTTTTATTTGGCAAAATGCTATGTTCTTTTTGTTTTTGTTGTTATGCCCACATTTTAGTGATGCCATTCTATTCACTATTTAGACTGCCTGCTTGTGAGAGAGCATTCTTTGCAAGTGGGGTATGGTAATCTAAAAAGTCAAAGGCTAGGTTTATAATTCAGTGGTTAAGAGCAGTGGTTTCTCTTTAAGAAGACACAGGCTACATTCCAAGAACTATAGTAGTTCACAGTATTTCACAACTTGAGTCTCAAGTGATTCATGGTTGTGCATATAGATACACTTGTAGGAAAAATATCCATACATGTAAAAATAAAGAAATTAATTATAAAATTAAAATAAAACAAAGCACTTTATTTGAATATTGTGGTACCCATTTGTAGTCTCTATTATTTGTATGACTAGAGTTGAAGGATCAGTAGTTGGAGCTCAGCATGGACAACATAGCAAGACCCTTCCTCTAAACAGGAAAAAAAAACATTGATATAATTTTCCCTGAAATGTTTCCATGACTTTCTGTTTTTTCTTATGTTTTGGCTATTGTTATCTATCTTGTATTGTGAAATATTACTTAAAGATGTGTTACATTTATTTATGCTGTGGAACACTTTTTTAATGATGCAAAGATGTGTTGCATTCTTTTCTGTTGTTTTGGTTCAACTCTGTGAGGCTGTGTTACCTGTCTAAAACACCTGATAATCTAATAAAAAGCTGAATGGCCATAGCAAGGCAGGAGAAAGAATAGGTGGGACTGACAGGCCAAAAGAATAAATTGAAGGAGAAAAAGGAGGACTAAGGAGAAGGAGCAAGAAAAGGAAGAGACCATCAGGGATCAGCCACCTAGTTCCATAGCAAGCCACAGAGTAAGAAGTAAAGAGACATATATGGAATAGAGAAAGATAAATGTCAAGAGGCAAAAGATAGATAGGATAATTTAAGTTAAGAAAAACTGGGTAGAAAAAAAGTCAAACTAAGGCTGGGACTATAAAAAATAATAAGCAAGTCTCTGTGTGATTCATTTGTGAGCTGGGTGCTGGGCCCCTCCTGGAAAAAGGAATCCAAGGTAGCAAAGTTGTAAAATGGAGAAGGCTGCTGAAATGGAGAAGGCTAGTTGAAAGGCAGAAGGAGGGAGAAGATGAGCAAGGAAGTGAGGACTGTGAGGGGTTGGTCCACCATCTGAGGTACTGTTCCTGTTCTAATGGTAGCTCACCAAATACAGCTGGACTGGGTCTGAATGAGCATGTGATCAAACTGGACTCTCTGATTGTGGCTGACAATGGGGGCTGACTGAGAGCCATTAATAAAGGCACTGGGACTTGTTTTTACGGCATGTTCTGGCTCTTTGGAACCCGAGTCTATATGGATACACAGCTCCCTAGGCCTGGATGTAGGTGGGGAGGGTCTTGGACTTCCCATAGGGCAGGATTCCCTGCCCTCTCTCAAGCAGGGAGAGAGAGGTAGGAGAGGGTGTGGGGGAGTGGGAGGGGATTAGGATGAGGGAAGTAAGTGTAAATATTTGAATGGAAAAATAAAAATAATAATAAAAAATGGAGAAGGCTGCAGGCAGAGGAGAAATATTCCCAGCTCCTCACCCCATTGACCAGAGGTTTAACAACCACTGTCAACATCACAGAAGTTTATTATTTACTGAGCCCATTTTTCTTCCTGTTATTACTTATTGAGGAATATTTGAGAAGTCCTTGAGACTTTTGAAACATCTGCCTTAGCACAAACTATAAATGGTCATTGTCTTGTATTCTAATTTATGTCAATCAAAGTCAACCAGCAATCTCCTGACACTCTACCTCCCTCCTCACAAGGGACTTTAAAAAACACACTTTGCTCTCCCTAGGTGGACTTAATATTTTATTTTAGACCCTATCACACAGTTTTAATAAACTCTTTGATCTAACTCTTTGCAAGCATGCCATTCTCGTCTCTAAACCTAGCTGTCTGTCCCTCCCATTTCCCTCACATCTGCTTATGAAGCTGTTTTAGTGCTGCTACACTCTTGATTCTGTAATCTCTTTTCTATTTTCTGTGCTGCTGTTTCAGGCTTACCTTAATTGTTTTCTGAGATATAAAGCTACACTCCCTATGGATTGTCATGACTTATACACTTCTTATATCATAGACTCTCTCTGGCTTAATCTACTTAGCAGAGCTTTGATCAGGCCATTGCCCCTCTCAAGTAGTCTCAATAAGTTTGCATTTCTCAGAAGATGAAGCTCAAGCATCTTTTTCAGAGGATTAATATAGTCTGTGAGCAAGAGTCATCCCAATGATTCTATTCTTACTCCACACCACCACATTTATCAATACCAAAGTCCTACAACATCCCACAGTTTGCTGCTCCTTTTTATTTGCCAAATCTTGTCTTTGTATGAAGCTCAACATTTGTCTTTGATTTAACTGGGTTCTTTCTAGAATTTTTTCTTCGAATACTCAAGTTTCATGACATCTGTGCACTGAGATTTTCATCTCACTCTTCATTGTGTTTTTACAGCCCTCTCTAACCACATTACAACAGACCCTTTTCTCTGTGTACATGAACAGGTTTACTCTTCTCAAATGTATCTAAACCTTTTTTGGCAACCTTCAAATCCAGTACTATAACCTGTAGAGTTTGATACATGGTGGTACAGACTAATACTTTGAAAACTTAAAATTCTGCTTGATATCACAGCAGAATCAGTATCAACAGGAGAATCAGATCTTGAATATTGAGGAGCCCTTAAAACACACACACACACACACACACACACGCACACACATGTTGTAATAGGGCTGCTAGTTAGTTTCTGGCTGCTTCGACCCAAAATAATCACACAGAAACCATATTATTTAAATCACTGTTTGGCCCATTAGCTCTAGCTTCTTATTTGCCAACTCTTATATCTTAATTTCACCCATTTCTAGTAATCTGTGTATCGCCACATGGCTGTGGCTTACTGGCTAATGTTCCGGCATCTTGTCTCCAGTGGGGATACATGACTCCTCCTTTAATCCACACTTCTTTCTCCCAGCATTCACTTTATTCATCCCCCGTGTCCCTGTTCCCCCCGCCCCCGCCTAGCTCTTTCTTCCCTGATCTGCTATAGGCTCAAAGCAGTCCTTTATTAACCAATTGATGGAGGAAGGTCATTGGCTAATAAAGGAACTGCCTTGGCCCATTTTATTGGTTAGAAGATAGGTGGGAGGAGTAAACAGAACAGAACGCTGGGAGGATGAGGAAGTGAGCTCAGACTCGACAGCTCTGCTCGCTGGAGCAGAGACACCATGCCCCGCTCCCGGGCAGACACACGCCATGAAGCTCCGACCCAGGATGGACTAGGCTAGAATCTTCCCGGTAAGACGGGTTCTCACAGATTATTAGAGATGGGTTGATCAGGATATCAGAATTAGCCAGTAAGGGCTAGAGCTAAAGGGCCAAGCAGTGTTTAAATGAATACAGTTTGTGTGTTGTTATTTCGGGCATAAGCCGAGCAGGCGGCCGGGGTGCTGGGAATGCAGCCCCGCCGCCCCTATTTACAACAACCAATGGCATTCACAGCATACAGAGGGGTGACACACACACACACACACACACACACACCATGAAATATCATTTATTATAGAAGGCATGAAGATTTTCCTTGACAGCGGACCAGTCCAAGTGATGGTAAAGAAGTTTCATTGTAAAGATCTTAAAAATATATTGGGAGAAATAGATAAAGCATCTTGTTGGAGGTCAGGAAACCTGCCTGCTAGCCTCAGTTTAACCTCTCATAGCTTGAGGTTTTTATAATGATTTTTATGGCCTTCTATTGGTATTGTATAAAAATAGCACTTAAGGCTCAATGCCTGCTAGTCTCTTCTAGAATTAAAATTTTGTACCTATAAAGAAATAATGGGTTCCTCTCAGGTTTTGGGCAATTAGTGGCATAAAAAGGTTGTACTTAAAGAAGATAAAAAAGAAATCAAAAGATTTTTAAAAATCATTGAAAATATTAAATCGTAGAAGCTTTACTATTTCATGTAAGTAAAAACAGTTGATTTATGTAGAGATCTGCAATCATATAAATAAAGTTGTAGTCCTCATTTTGATCAGTCATTCATTTACTTTGTTAATGATAGCACTTTTTTATGCAGAAATCATTTTTTTTTTGAGGAGGTCATGAGTGTTATACAGACCCACACTCAAACCGAGTCCTACAAATGAGATTCTATCTTTGATTTTTAAATACCTCAAGGCAAATAGCACAGTCTTTTTCTGGCTCAAATAGATCCAATTACCTCTAATGACCCTGTTACAATTTATTGAATATCTGTGATGCAAGTGTTTTACTTAAGTCTAAAGTTGAAGTTTTATAACATTTTGTGAGAATTTAGGGGCCAAATGAACAAAATTATTAACTTTCTTCCACTCTTTTTTCTATTGTGTGTTTTCTCCTATGAGAAATGTAACGTGGTAGACACTCACAGATGAATAAGACACCCTGGGACTCAGAGAATTTACAAAAATATACAAAGTAAACAAAGCTTACTTTGAGTTACTATAGAATAAACTCAGGGCTTTATCCATGTTTGGTAAGCACTCTACCCCTGAGTTACAGTTGAAGTTTAGAAGAACTTCAGAAAGGTAAGAACAGATCCTGACATGTGATGGGTATAATATATATATATATATATATATATATATATATATATATATGATTTTTGGTAAATCAAGTAGCCAGGAATTATATAACGATAACTATCACTGTGGCAGAGGACAGCATAAACATAATCTTAGTAAAAGTTCATAGGAAAACTGTATTTAGGTATTAAAGTTAAGTTACTAATGGGAGAAAATTTTGGAAAGTCATTTGAGCTAATAACAGAAGCCAGAGGTGCCTGCAAGGAACTACGCACTTTAAAAGCTGAAGAAACCCAAGCTCACTATGTAAAGAGTAGAAAAAGTTAGAGAGGCAAGTAAGTGGCTAAAAACTAATTTAAATTTATAGATTATCTAGGGATTCTGTAGATAAAATACATTGTTTTGTTTAGTTGTGAGCAGTCGTAATATTTATTCTTGGCTATTCTGTTATTCCTGTTTTAGCCCAGATGTAGACAGCACTGGAGGGGTACTCAAAGAATGTCTTGGTGCTGGTGCCGAAACATTTTTACTAGACTTCACATTTCAGCTTGAGTTTATATTGGCATTTTATTTACTACCATTACAAAACAGTAACCCAGTATCTAGTAGAATATTATCCAAATCACATTAGAAAAGTACTTTTGCTTAACACATAAAAAAATTTTTAGATTTCTGTTACTGTCTATGACTTGCACAAAAGTCATGACAGGAAAAACATTATTTCTAATCATCAAGAGTAAAGGTCATTTTCAGACAATGTAGTCATTAAACTACTTAATATTTTACATGGAATTATATTTATTTACTTGTTCAGGGAGATATATTGCAAATGTTCACATATGTTAGCAATAGGAATAAATGTTAAATGTTTGCATAACCTGAAACTCTTAATATAAATGGATATGTTTGACTTACATTTTAAAGCTTGAACTAGTATTATATGTAGATCATTGTAGTAATATGGGGCAGCAGGGCTGCGTCCCCCACACCCGGCCGCCCACATGGCTAGCTTATGCCCTGAAATAACAACACACAAACTGTATTCATTTAAACACTGCCTGGCCCATTCTCTTCTAGGCTAATTCTCACATATTAATTTAGCCCATTTATAATCATCTGTGTGTAGCACCCCAAGGTGCGCTTACCAGGGAGATTCTAGCCTAGTCTATCCTGGGTCGGAGCTTCATCCCGGGAGCGGGGCATGGCGTCTCTCTCTGAGGCGTCTGCTCCCGAGAGAGCTGTGGAGTCTCTGACCTCACTTCCTCTTCCTCCCAGCATTTTGTTCTGTTCACTCCACCCACAGGGCCAAGCAGTTTCTTTATTGGCCAATGACCTTCCTCCATCAGATCATTGTATCATAATGACCAAATGAGTATTATTTATTATGCAAATACATTTCTAAATTGAAAATAATAAATGCCTATTATAAACCATTGAGAAAATATAGAATATTACAATTTTTCAGTATTTTGCTTTAAATTATAGACCAGAGGTCTCAAACAAGGTCCTTTGTACTTTTTATTTCCTACAGGGTGAATGGTCTGTAATTTTCTACTGCATTTATGTTCAACTTGGCCATTGTACCCCATCAGTCAATGGGATACAACAGTCAAAGCACATGAAGAGTTGTACCAGTGGTCCTGTTGAGTACTTGGTTTTGTCATCTCCCGTGAGAAGAGCATGTGGAACTAGGGAGATGGACATAGATGGAACAAATTTAAGACTATGCCCACGCCTTAGAGTCCAGTTAAGCATGGTTCAAGCTCAACTGAGTTCAGTTAAGATTCTGTAGTCTAGATGCTCTATAACAGACTTGATGAGTGGGAAGAATGTTTATTTCTGTAATTCATTTATATTTTGGTGTTGCTAATTATTCATCATATTTCATAATGTCATTAACTGATAGATATATTACTTTATGTTTCTGAAATAATAAGTAATATATAGGATGTTAGATTTACGAGGGTTTTATAAGAAATAAAATGTTAATAAACATTCTGATATAAATGAACAAGTTTGATATGGTGGCACAGGAAGATCACGAATTCAATGGATAGGCTAGCTAATGAGATCCTTTCTCAAAAATAAAAGTTCACTAGAAATTATTAAATTTTGGTGAGCAGAAACATAGTTTTCTCTGCAAACTATCTGCAATTCTGCAAGAACAACAACAAAGTTCAAATGGAAAGCATTAGGACACTTTTTTTAAACCACAAGAAAGCTTTACATCATCTTAAAAGTTTCTACTCCTTGAAATAACATTTTGTAGATTTCCTTATATTATCTTTATTATTTTTAAGTACAGAATTTAAAAATGGTTTTCCTATTAACATAAAGCATCACCTGTCCCTTGTCTGTGGAGCAGTGCACAAATTAGCTTGGTTCTACTGAGAAACTGCTTAGTATAAATGGCCCAAAGATGAAAAGTATCTACAGACATTTCATAACTTTAATTCTATGTACAAATGTTCACCAGGGGAAAGTTCCAATGTCATATGAGGATATGCTTCAGGATCGAAGTCAATGGAATGAATTTCTCAATTTTAACGATGGCCCATACCATTTAAATAGTCTCATCTGAATTTTTTAGCATGAATATATATCCATATATATTTGAAAAGTTGTATAATTATACAGTGAATATTTCCACTTCAGATGTCAGAGACATTTTGTCAAAAGGCAAGAACTATGAGTAAGAGGATGAAAATACTTTAGTTCATAAACAAGTTGCCCTATTTTATTTGGCCTACTTTTCCAAAAAGAGCAATTTCTTTTAATAGATAACAGAACAATTATTGGACAATGGCCCTGATAAAATATTATTTCATAATTAGATACCAAAATAGTAAAACAAAACAAAACAAAAACACAATAAGATGAGCAACTAAGAAAAACTGAAACTCGAAACATTTCCCACATTTCAGTCAATCAATTGCATAATAGGCTCGTTAAGTCAGTATTTTTGATATGCATCTAAAATTAAAGATTTTATTTGGGAAAAATATTCTTATTGAAAATGTTTTCAATTTCGATTTGTAGAATATCTGCTAAGGTTCCCACATTACAGTTTACATCTAATATGAAATTGATTTAGGAAAGTCTATTTTTAGCTAACACTAATTCATGAATAGAAAATGAAGTCATGATAGAAATTAAGTCTACATGTTTGCTCTGATTTTAAATGTTATGGTTTAGTTTTTCTTTTTATAGGATTATAGGTCACTTCTAAATATACTCCAATTAAGCACAAGTAATTATTGATTTTACAATTAAACATATATAATTTAGAAAACCAAAACTTCACGTGAAGTAAGACAATTAGAGACAATGAAGACAAACTCAGTTAATAAGCAGAGAATGCCAGAAGTTTACTTAAACTCTTGTTTTGCACATTATGGAAAACTTTTTATTATTTCCTAAGAAGTCTCCGAGTATTCACAAGCCTCCCCACATCGTCACAGACCTGTGGAAAGCCCAATTAGTTCTTCAGCTTTACCAGCATCTATTCTTGTCGGAGATGTAATTCTAAACAATTCTGCAGCCAGCACAGCATTATCCACATGCTCGGAAGCTTAGGAGGGCTTTAGCATAATTTTATTCGGGGCTTTATAATGACAGGCAGAACCTGTCACAAATACCAGCTTTAGACAAAATCTACACTACATTAGGCTTGGTTTTTTACCCACATTAAAAAGATCAATTGCCAAAGTGATGGAGAGGAACTGCACCTATAGGTGTCGGAAGAGGAAAGGAGATGAGAAATAAAATATTAAAATGTATAAATGTGTAGACATTTAAGGTTCCATGCGAGTTTAGCATTTAATTTGAATGCTGTCTACACTGTGTCCTACTGTTCAAAGATAATCATCTCCCCAAATATAGTATAAACTCTCTGAAACAGGCCTTGGATTTTCAAGTCCTCGATTCCATGACACCGATGCCAGCTTAGTGCTGAGCACTCGGCAAGTAATTATTGATTCTTTAGTCATAATTCAAGTTTTAGGTCAATGCAATGTAACAATATCCCATTAATGAATACAGTGACGAGGGGTCCCAAGAGGTATACCATGAATATGTTTAGGTCACCTCAGCACTATTAATTTCTAATTTTAAGGATACTTTACTCAGTGTGAGAAAGCAAGGCAAATTTCTACGACAACTTTAACTGTACATAAAAATGTTTCTTCCCAGTGCAAGTCTGATCTCAGTGTTGCTTTTTATTGCCTTCTTTTCCTTTGGCTTAGTGAAAAAGAAAATAAAATGTTATATACTTTTTGTAGGTGTTGTCTTCACTTTCAGAAACACATGTCTAGCCCAAGAAGTATGAATACCCTTTCTCCCAATGTTTTTATTCCCATTCCAACTGTGTTTGGAAATAAGTATGCTATTGGAATAGCTCTCACTCTACTAGCTTCATTGACGAAGATAGAGAAGTCAGAGAAAGCCATAATAGCATGCAGCCAATGTTACTTCATTGCATTCAGAGGGAAGAGAAATGATTCCAGGGTTATGACCTGAATTAGACCTTGCCCTTGGGACATTCCAAGCAGAGGGTTGCAATAGAAAAAAAAAATGTCCTTTCTTCTACTGATCACACCACATTGCCAGGAAATCTGCCAGATGATGTGTGTGTGTGTGTGTGTGTGTGTGTGTGTGTGTGTGTGTGTGTGTGTGTGTAGAGGGTACTCTGGCCAAAACAACTTAAAGAAAGGTGGCCTTGTTTGGCTCACGATTTCCTGACCCAGTATAGCAGGATATCAGGGTAGGCAAGCCTTGGCTGCAGGGACTTGAAACAGCTGATCACGTGGCATCTGTAGACAGGAAGAAACCATTAGTGTTAGTGCTCAGCTGGCTTTATCCTTATTTTTATTTAGTCTAGATCTCAGTGCAAAGAATGGTGCTGCCCACAGTGAAAACATATCCTCCTTCTCAATTACCCTAACATAGGCATATCCAGAGGCTCGTCTACCTAGAAACTCTTCATAGGAAAGTCCAGAGGCTAAATTAATCCAATCATAGAGACCTACTTCCTAAGATGATTCTTTCCTGTCACATTGCTGACAGATATTAATTAACCACATTAGTTTTTAAGACAGGCTCCTTCCCTCCCTCCCTCCCTCCCTCCCTCCCTCCCTCTCTCTCTCTCTGAACTTGGAGCTCACTGGTTTGAATAAACTAGCAGCTAGCCATCCCCAGCAATGTTCTTGTCTCCACTCTCCCAGTACAGAGAATGCAGGCACACACTGCTCTGCTTGACTTTCATGTATGTGCTCAGTCTCTAAACTCAGGTCCTCCAACTTGGCTTGGCAATCACTTCACTGATTGAGCCTTCCCCTCAGTCTCCTAGAAATCTGTTCAGCTCTTAGTTCTATGCATTTAAACAGCATGGCTTTGTTTTAGAGATGGATAATTGAGTTTAGCTGTGGTCCTGCCTATGTCTGATTACTTTACTACAGTTGAATTGCTTCTGGAACACAGCTTTCCTTTAATGGGCTTTGGCAGGGGTTGTTATATCCTGTTGAGACAAAGAAGGTGTTTTAAGTTATGTTTTCTAGGTTGTAAGCTAATTTTATACAACCTTGTGATAAAGTATGAGCTATACAAAAGGAATAATGATGTCTTCTGCAGGGACTATCTGGAAGTATTACTAAAAAGTAAAAGGTACCCTTGGTGGTTTTTTTGTTCATGATGCTTGGCTTTAATACAGAGGATATTGCTTTGGGGAAACTATTGTTAATAGTCTCTGGACAAAGATTTTCTGTGCCACTAATTTTTGAAGAGCTTCTAAAGTTTTAATATATATCAAATGCATATTAACTAACATTCTTGTTTGCATGTGAATTCCACATGGTTTATCTGCTGGCTCATTGAGCGTAGGTCAATGAGAAGTGAGCATTGTTAGCATGAGGAAGGTTTTCGTGCTTTGTGTCTTTAAGCTCAATAAATCACTCTAGCGTCCAAACTGGCATTGCGCTATTTATCCTATCTAGTCAGGAATAGAATGCCACAGCATCACACTTGCTGCACAACTGTAGCTTTGTAATGTAGCATGTGTTTGCTTAATGTGTTTTGAGTCCCATTAGAGTCTCATCTTTGTCTCCCAGTGCGATATGTTACTGGGTTAGAGCACACCTTCCAAGCAAGAGGAGATGAAAAGGAGGAAAATTACGTTGTGACATATGCCATTGGTTACATTCCAGCAAAGAGGCTTCTCTTCTTCTCTCCTCCTAACTGAACCTTAATTTTGTTCTTGTCTGGAGAAAGTGTGCTCTGCTTAGACGAACCTCTCTCCTAACCTGAGGAATTAAACATAAAATGCATCAGTTATAATCTCATCCTCCTGTCATTAGGGGTTCCGACAGAGTGTGTGTTTGACAGAGTTCTGTCCAAGGTCCTCTGAGAAAGGTCTCTTTCTGACAAAAGAAAAAGGCACAAAGAGAAAATAGCTCAGTCCCTATTCGTTTCCTGTCTTTGGATGTTATGCATACAGTTGATGCTGCCAAGGGATCCAGGGCAAGGTAGACTGATGAATGCAGAGCATGGAAAAGCCTAAGGTTAGCGAGAGCTTAGGTATGTTAAGGCATTGTTAGGTGGCCAAGACAGTTCTTAGATCTGCTTCTCTCTGGAAGGCTTGAATGTCATAATAAATGTCCTTATTGTTTAAGATGCATATAATAAAGTCTTCTGTTACCTAACAGACAAAAGCATTCCAGTTGATAAAGGAAGGTAGTTAAAAAAAAATGCACTTCATACCAGTGTGCTCGCTTCTTTTACAGACAAGGAAGAAGCAAAGAAAAGAAAGGGCATTGCTGGTTTACTAATGAGCTTTTTGTACATCTGGTAGTTTAGAACTTGAAATGCATTTTCCCTATAGAAATGTTACAAATGGTGTCCAGGTTCCCAAGGTAAGTTCATAAAGCCCATTTAAGCCAATAATGCCACAAAATCTGTACAGCCTAGTAGAATTGGATCACCTTGAAAGACAATGTTTCCTTTGGGAGAAAAATGAATTCAGAAAAAAAAATGATCAAAGATTCAGCTTGGTAAAACTAAAAAAAAAAATCACTCTAAGGGAGCAATAAAACTAAAGACATCCTTTGCTTCGTGATTAGATAGTGGGAACCTTTATTCAATAACCCACCCCAAACGACACACAACACCTGTTCATTGGAGTCCCCCACAGAGGTCAGAGGTTAGGTTGTAACTGGGCAATAAGCTACACATCTGGTAAGGGGAAAACTGGCTAGATGTTCTTTTTTCTCTTCTACTCTTCAGTTCCATCAGTTTCCTTCTACTTTCTCCATCTTTAACATAGCTGCTGTTGTTAATACAACTGCCCCTTTCCTGCTTTCCCTACAGCATCAACCTATGGCATATTTATACAGAATTTACACTAGTGTTTCTTCTTTCCTGATTTTGTTACTGTGATTACAAGATTCTTGGTATAACAGAAATCTGAAGTTTTTTCCCAAATAATCCTTGAAATGACCTTGTATGATGGAATGGCAAGGTCAGGGGTGATGAGAGAAAAATGGATTATTATAGCAAACGGTGATAAAATCCTAAAATGATATAATGAAACTATACATGGTTGGCCCCACATAAATTGCATATCAAAGATATGTGCCTGGTATATCAGACTTTCTTTTTCTGCTTTGAAATTGTATGATCAATGTTGGCTTTTCTAGAAATTGTCTGTAAGCTGCTGTCAAGTCCCAGAGAACATTTAAAGTCTCCAGAGCAGTAGCTTACCCAATAGATTATCTCAACAATAGGCTGATTATTTCCATTTAATTACCTACCTCTTATTTACCTAACAGTCTCTATCACACTCAACTCAGGATTATGTAAGTACTTCTGCATATCACTCATTGGATGTTAGCTATAGGTTCTTCTTAAATTATTTGAAAATGACTATGGAAGAGAAAGAGAGATTAGGTAAGCAGTTCCTACACTGCTACTCTTTTACGTAGATATTCATTTCATCCTCCTGGAACTAAGCTGGGTTTTCTCTGCCACCAAAATAAGTCTTTGGAATTTCAAGCTTTTTTTGAAAAAGAATACTCAAACCACATTACTTAGTATAAAGTTACATTTTTGATTACATCAAGAATCATTTCAGTCTGTTCCAGAAACAAATAAATATGCATTTTTGATCTATTTATGGGTGTCATACTACTTTTAGACCAAGGTTTCGACAGCCTGTGTGAATATTTTTATAGTTTCTGCAGGTTAAGAGTCAAGACAAGGTTTAACTGAGAGTCTCTGCTCATGATTTCACAAGACTACAGTCAAGTTATCCACTTGGCTGTGATTCCATTTGGAGACTTGAGTGGGTAAGAATTCACTTGGTAGGTAATTGAGCTTGTGTGAAGGATTCATTCTGCTGTGACTATATGACTGAAGCTGGCTTTTCTGGTTGTTGTGTGAGTAGTGCCTTCATATTCCACAGGACTCTCAGTGTCACTGTGGTCACCTCCAATTCCTTACAATATAGACTCTTCAACCCTGGGCTGCTTACTTCATCATCTAGCATGGAATGCCTTTCTAATTTGGACAGATTAAGTTTTACAAAACACAATATTGTCATGAGGAATGACATTTTATCATCTTTGCTATGTCCTATTGTTTATAGAGAAGTCAAGGTCTTTCACACAAGCAATATAGAGAAGTTACATAAAAGCGTGGTCTCACCTTCATCTGGTGATGGATGGAGACAGAGACAGAGACCCACAGTGGAGCACTGGACTGAGCTCCCAATGTCCCAATGAGGAGTGGAAGGAGGGAGATGAGCAAGGAAGTCAAGACCACGAGGGGTGCACCCACCCACTGACACAGTGGGCCTGATCTATTGGGAGCTCACCAAGGCCAACAGGACTGTGACTGAAAAAGCATGGGATAAAACCGGACTCTCTGAACGTGGCAAACAATGAGGGCTGCTGAGAAGCCAAGGACAATGGCACGGGGTTTTGATCCTTCTACATGTTCTGGCTTTGTGGGAGCCTAGCCAATTTGGATGTTCACCTTCCTAGACATGGACGGAGCGGGGAGGACCTTGGACTTTCCACAGGGCAGGGAATCCTGACTGCTCTTTGGACTGGAGAGGGAGGGGGAGAGGAGTGGGGGGAGGGGGAGAGGAGGGGAAGGAGGGGGAGGGAAATGGGAGGCTGGGAGGAGGGAGAAACATTTTTTTTCCTTTTCTCAATAAAAAAAAGTAACAAATAAATAAATAAATAAATAAAGCGTGGTCTCAAAGAGTCATTTGGAGTTGTGTCACATCCATAGCTGTGTATCAAAGCATGCACCCTAAACACTAACCACATTATTAAAATATGAAATAATTGACATGGCATTATGAAAATGTCTGCAATATTTCCCCTGGATCTAGACTCTAGATTATAATTATTACTTTTTCCTTAGTATCTGTTGTGGAACATCCCTTTATATTGTGTGAGTATGTGTCACTGTGATGGGTTTAATAAAGAGCTGAATGGCCATTAGCTAGGCAGGAAGAGGTGAGGCAGGACTCTTGAGGAGAGAGAGTTCTGGGAAGAAGAAAGGCAGGGTTGTGAGTCAGGTGCAGAAGAAGCAAGATCAGCAGTAAACTAAAGGTAACTGAGCCATGTAAAAGAATGCAGATTAAAAAAGATGTGAGTTAATATAAGATCTAGAGGGACAAGCCTAAGCTAAAGGCTGTACTTTCATAATTAATAATAAGTCTCTGTATCATTTTTAATGAGCTGGCAGCCCAAAGACAGATCCATGTTCAAGTAACTTCTTTTACTGCTGTATCTTAACAACATAGGCCTGATCAGTCTATATAAAGTACACACTGAACCTGTATGGTTTAACTGGGGTTACCATAGCTCCATGTTGCTTTTGAAAGACAAGTACAGAAGGCATATCAGAGAAATATAACCACTTCACTAAATATTTTCTATGTTTTTAAATGACTTATTTTTTATACTTGCTGTGTTTATGGTGTATGTGTGTATGCAAGCAAGACAAAGAATGCAGGGACATGCAAGCCATAGTGAGTATGTAGAGTTCTGAGTACAGCGTTGAGCATAGGTCCTCACTTCCTACTTCTCTGAGGCAGGGTTTTCCTTGCTTTATGCCAGGATGGCTGACTCTTGAGATTCATTGCTTCAATCTACTGGTAAGAGTGCTGGCATTACTGATACGTTCTACTGTGTCTATATTTTTTTTTCTTTTTTATTGAGCTCTACATTTTTTGCTGCTTCCCTGCCTGCCTCTCCCCTCCCCGCAACCCTCTCCCAAGGTCCCCATGCTCCCAGTTTACTCAGGAGATCTTGTCTTTTTCTACTTCCCATGTAGATTAGATCTATGTCTGTAATTTTAATATATGTTCTGGGGATTTAAACTCAGGGCCTCACATTTACATGGGAAGCATGTAAATTGTTCCCCCATCATTGAATCTTCTCTAGCCAAGTAGTTTTGCTGAATATTATTGGTTCTCTTGCAATAGTAATTAAATGGTTCAAACTTTGAAAGGAATACACAGGCTAATTGTATGCTAAGACTTTGCTATCTGAGGGGGTTTAGGGAAAAAGATACACACTCTCTTATTGGCTATCTTCTTTAGTCTCTGTTCTTGTGTTCTTTCTAATATATACTTTTTTTCCTACGGTTTATATACCCCCCAAAAATTTTTCAGGACATATAGGAATTACAATATGGTTGCATTCTGTTTTTTAAGTGAATGATTACAATAAATACAAAAAAAGGTAAAAAAACAGCATGTTTCCATACTCCTTCCATTAGTAAACATTTTATGTGCTATGGTTGAAAAACAAATTGTCCCAAGAACCCACATATTTTCACACCCAAACAACTTGTTATAGAGTAACTGTCAGGGGAATCAAGGTATTCTTCAGTTAGGCCTTTTACTGGTAGGCTTCATTCTGCAGGTTCGAAGAAAGGGTCAATTACTTTATTACTTATCTTGAAATGTAATCTTATAAGGAGTCTTAAAGGAATCACAAGCCTAAACTTTTATATATGAGAAAGAATTAGTCAGTTCTGCTTTAAATCTTTAGGGTTGTTTTGTTTTTGTTCTTGTTCTCTGACCTTAGTGAGCTCTACATTTAACTATGTGCCTTTCTAAAATTTTAGATTGTCTTCTTGGGTTTATGCACTTCAAAGCTATTTAACAAAACATCCTAGTCTATCTTTGTTATTTTTAAAGCTTTGTTTCAGTTGTGATGTACTCTGAAACAGGTGAACCCAATTCCCATCATTAAGGTTAAGAGAATTTAAACTAGCTTGGATACTAGAACTCAATTGTTTTTTCTTAATCATTAACTTGATCTACAATCTATGCAGCTCCTTAGGTAGAACTTAAAGGCCCTGGTTATGAAATATATCCTTGTAATTACCTTTATTCACCAAAACTCTGTATTGGCTATCATTATTATTATTAAATTAGACAATACAGCTTAGGGAGGGGTCATCTTTTCTTTTCTTTTTTTTCTTTCTTTCTTTTCTTTCTTTCTTTTCTTTCTTTTTTTTTTTTCGAGACAGGGTTTCTCTGTAGCTTTAGAGCCTGTCCTAGAACTAGCTCTTGTAGACTAGGCTGGCCTCAAACTCATAGAGATCCGCCTGCCTCTGCCTCCCAAGTGCTGGGATTAAAGGCTTGCACTACCACTGCCCAGCTAGGGGCGGTCATTTTCTTAACAACCCACAAATAAAAATACACACTAGAATGTGATGTTTCCAAGAGATAAGCATATCACATTACAGGCAGTGTAGATCTCTCCACATCTGCACACACCATTGTAGATACCAGAGGAATGTTGCCATAACAAACATGTAGAGGCACAGCAGAACAAAAGACATTCTTGGATCTTTAGTCCCTTGCCTACATGAGATTCACCCATCAGAGAGTTTCCTCGTGGTTGGCTGACACGCTGAACTTCAATTGTTACCTGCTGCTCCTCTGGCAAGGATACCAGTATCTTCCCTCTTTAGTGAACACCGTTGTGTCCAATTCAATCATTCACTTTCTTTATCTCCCGTGAAGTCCTCTTAGGAGTCTTGGATGTTAGCAGAATTCAGTAAGGCTGTCACTTTCCACTAAACACCTCCTATTATTTTCTAATCTAAAGGACAACTTGGAGCGGCTTTGCTTCCACTATTTGCCAAGAGTTCTTTATGCAGATTGGAGCACATATTTCTAGAGTTCTAGTTACTAAGAGTTAGATGCAGCCTGCTAAATCTAACTGTAGACTTGCTCAGTTAGGAGAGACTTTATTCCCTGCATTTGCATAACTGTGTGACTACAGAGAAGAGAAGATCAGCACAAGGATGGCTTTTCACTTCTGCCTAAACAGAAAAGCAGCTGATACGATGCTCAGTAAAAGAAATGAAAACCCTGCCGCTCCAGTCATTTACCCCCCTCTTCCCCCGCCATTACACTAGGATTTTATGATGGGCAACCTTAAAGCAGTCTTAAATGCAGAGTCTTCATAAATTGCATTCATTTTACTCTTCTCTGTCATGCTTCACCAAATGCTGGCTAGAGCTCTGTGGTGCTACTCCTCTGTCGTTTAATCTCTGACCGTCTTTGTCTGCCCTACGTAAGCATGCTGTGGCTATGGGAGCAGGGCTTTAAGGTCTCTTTGGTGGAAGGAACTCAAACCAGAAACAGCTCTCCCACTGGGTGGAAACAAGGAGGCATGTCCCTTTCTGCATGGTACATTAAACAGTCATTCCAGGAAGCAGTGCACCAGGTGTTCCTGCTTAACTCCTTCACATAGCCTGATCTCATGCAGGCATGCGTGCACATGGGACTGCTAAGATGCTTCTAGAGCTGTTTGCAAATGGACAAGAAAGGAGAAGGGAGTGGGGATTGAAAACTGGGTCTGAAAATAGTCCTGCTTCATGACTTTTATTTTATTTTCTACTTGCTGCTCCAATGAACTGCAAAGTGGGTAAGAGATAGGTGATGCCAAGCGAAAACTGGCATGGCCCAGGAACACACATTCAGGTTACTCTGAATGACACAATTTACTGTGACAAGAATATTTACAATCAACGAAAATATGAGAAACAGACATCAACGCATGTTCCAAATATGTCAGAGGGAAATTTTGTGGGTGGGTCACAGCAGAGTAGGGAAATCTGTTCAATCGGTTTCAGGAACTATCTTACAATGTAACACCTTTGAATTCAGTGTCAATGGAATCTAATAATTGGCTCACTAATGCATTTAAAACATTTCCCCACCAATCCCAAAAATGTTAGGGAAGATAAAGAGGTTGGTGGCAAATTTCTAGTAAAGGGAGTAAAGATAGTCCAATGTGATTTTGATTCTCATTCTTTCATAACCCAACTATCCACAGTCAGGAAGTTTCAGCCAGTTAGTCTGAAGAATCTTCAACAGGCATGGGGGCTTTTTCAGAGTGTTTCATTCCCTAAAAATGCCCTAATATCTAATTTCAATATACTTTCCCCCATTTTAATTACTTTGTGACCATAGAATTTCTTTTGACAACTTTGAGTTTCTAAGGTTAGAAGCATCCACATTTCAGAAAAAAAAAAAAAAAAAAACTTTACTGAGGCGCTCTTTCAAGTTTTATTAACACATAAAAAAGATTCAGTATCACAAAGTGAGGAAGAGAAAGAACAACAGCAGGAAAGACTGGAACAAGGACTGACTTTGAGATCACCATGTGTTGATAGGAACTGTACAGCAGAGCTTGCAGGATGGGCTGTTAATCATGTCTTTCCCTACTGATGTTGATCCCGCTATTACTGGGTAAACTGGCTACGAAAATTAGTAACGAGGCATGTGCGTTCCTGTAAAGTATTATTATTAACAGTTAGGATAGGTATTTACCTAGAGCAACTTATTAAGAAGGTGCATATACCAATTCACATGAAGCTTCTTGGGTATTGCTTTTGCTAATATAACTCATAATGTTTAAAGTTCCAGACAGCAAAGTCCATTCCAGCTAAGAAAGGCAGGGGTGAACTATTATTCACCTTCTTAACTTGTGGGTTGGGACCCCACTGGTGATCTCATAACTGAATTCAGGAACTCTAAAATATGGCAACAGTACATTGTTTCTGAATGCACAATGACCAAAAATTCAAAATTAAACTTGAGTCCGACCTGTGTCTGGTGGCACAGGCCTGTGTTACACTCTCTGTCTCTATCACACTCGTGCTTCTCAGCATAAAATGTGTGTGCTCCCCACTACAGGCGCGATGGCACTGTACACACCATCATGCTGCAGTCTGAAGTATCTCTACTCATTTGCCACGTGATTTTATGGCATGAATTATAACATTTCACCATATGTAAAAGTTCTCTTGTCTTACAGAAACTTTATGGTTTATTTGTAGAAAACAAGGACACTGAAGGGTTTCCTGCTTATTCCTTAATAGGTAAGTATACCACATTATATCTCTAGACAGTTCTGTTTTAGAATACTTGCTATTCTTTAAAAAAGGTTCTTGGAGTTACTTACTTGTTTTTCATTAAAAAAAAAAACATTAAATAAGGAAAGTAGGGGTGTTTTGATAGGAGCGGCGGGCTACGTTCCTGGTGCCCGCCCACCCGGCATGGCTAGCTTTACCCGAAATAATTACACAGAAACTGTATTCTTTTGAACACTGCCTGGCCCATTAGTTCCAGCCTCTTATTGGCTAGCTCTTACATATTGATCTAACCCATTTCTAATATTCTGTGTAGCACCATGAGCTGGCTTACCAGGAAAGATCTTAACCTGCGTCTGTCTGGAGTGGGAGAGTCATGGCGACTCACTGACTCGGCTTCTTTCTCCCAGCATTCTGTTCTGTCTACTCTGCCTACCTAATTTTCTGTGCTATCAGGGCCAAGCAGTTTTCTTTATTAGTTAACCAATGAAAGCAACAGATAAGATACAAGACCTACCTCCATCATAGGGGATTGGAGAGAAATTACTCAATAAACTTTGGCTTAGCATTAGACAAAAACTCAAATAATTTTGTGAAATGATCCCACACATTTGCCTGATTGAAAATAAGAATTTATATGAGTGCTACTCTTAGCACTGTGAAAATCAAAATATCAGCCAACTCTGAAAATTACTGAGGATGCTCTGTGTTGCAGTATCAAATGTTCAGTCAAGATTATATTCTTTATATATAAGTAAACACACATATGCAACTCACTAGCATATTGATTTTCTTTCGTCTTTAATACATACTGAATTATATGTACATAAAAATTGTTCTAAAATATTTTTCTTTATTTTTTAAGATCAGTAAAATTATATACATATTTTATATACCCATACGCCATCACTCACATCAAAATTACTTGAGAAGGAGCCTAAAGACATGGTTCAGCACTTAGGAGCACTTACTGCTCTTCCAAAGGACCCAAGTTCCTTTCCTATCACTTATGTTGGATGGTTCAAACTGCCTGTAACTATAACTTTAGGACCCCCGACAAAAATCTTCTGGCTGCTGCGGACAACTACACACAAGTGGTGTACTCATAGAAACAGATATATAAAGGCCCCAAAGCTACAGAGAAACCCTGTCTCAAAAAACAAATAAAAAGAAAGAAAACAAAGAAACAGATATATAATAATAATAATAAATCTAAAAACTAATGAGTGAAAAGCATTGGAAGCAGAAAGCGTTTAAAAAATCTTTTTTTAAATTCTTCTCTTCTTCTCTCATAGATTACACCCCAAGAGTGGTTTCCCCTCACTTTTCTCCTGTGAGTCCCCACTCCCCGACACACACACACACACACACACACACACACACACACACACACACACACCTCTCTTCTCTCCCAGATCCATTCCTCCTTCATTTCCCTTCAGAAAATAACAGGCCTTTCAGGACATGAACTGAATACCAGATAACATATTACAGAAAGACTAGGCACAAGCTCTCATATCAAGACTGGAAAAGGCAACCCAGTAGGAGAAAAAGGATCCTAAGAGCAGACAAAGAAGTTAGAGACACACTCTACCCCCACTGTTATGAGTCCCACAAGAACAGCATGTTGCACAATTGTAACATATATGCAAAGACCTAGCTCAGACCCACACAGGCTCTGAGATTGCTTCTTCAGTCTCTGTGAACCCCTATAAGCTCTGCTATCTTGAACTTTTAATCAATCAAAAGTTCCAGTAGACCATCAGGCATAGAGAGACCTGAGAAAAGACATTAAAGATTGGATGCTGAAACAACCCCCTTACCAACCCAGAGAACTAGAAGACCCAGAAGCTATTCCTTCTACTAAGATCAAAAAAAAAAAAAAAAACAAAAAAAACTTTTGAATAATGTGATCACTTATGTAACTATTTGGTTAGCATTTCTGACTAGAAAAAACTAAACTGTACCTTTGTCTTAGCTGCACGGGAATCTAGAATTTTTTTTTTCCTTATTCTATCTGTGTTTCCATACCAAGAGTTGGAATGAATGTCAACCAAGACTCATTACTCTCTTGTACCATACGACTAAATGAAGCAGACTTCCAAAACAATCATTTTCGAAATGGAACAAATTTGAATAAAAAATTAAGTTAAAAGACAGTAAATGAAAAACAACAAATCAAAACACAATGGAGTGAGTAGGAAAGATGGCTCAATGGTCGAAGGACTTCCTAACAAGCATGACAACCTCCATTTAGATCCCCATTACCCTCATAAAGAGCTGGGCAAAGTAGCATGTGCTTGTAGTTCTAGCACTAATAGGTAGAGACAGAAAAATAACTGGAGTTCAATGGCTAGCCAGTCTTGTCAGTTGAGGATCTCCAGTTTCAACAAGATATTACATCTTATCAAACCAAACATATGAAAAAACCATTAAGAATAATTCAGGAATATGTCTTCAGTGGTGAGTTTTGAAATTTTCGTTGTTGTTGTTTTCTGGTTTTTGATCAACGCAAAACAAACTGGAGTCTTCTGAGAAGAGAGAACTTGAACTAAGAAAATAATTCTATCCAATTATCCTCTAAGCATGTCTGTGGGACATTTTCTTGATTAATGATTGATATGGAAAGGTATAGCCCACTTAAGGATATGCTATCCCAAAATAACTGGTTCTAGGTTGTATAAAAGCCAGTTGAGTGAGCCATGAGAGTAAGATAGTAAACAGTCTATTTCTTGTTCTTGGCCTCAGTGTACTCACTGTTTGCCTCTAGATCCTTACTGAGTTCCTGCTCTGACATCACTCAAAGATGGACTCTTATGGAAGCTTAATCCAAACAAAACCTTTCCACCCCAGCTACTCTTGGTCACAATGTTTATTACAGCAATAGAAGTCAAACAATAATACCCTAAATCAATGTTTAGCCTCCACACGAACATGCATAGGTATGTATACACCACAAATTCATATACACATATGTACATTTTGTGTGTGTATATGTGTGTATGTGTTAGGTAGGTAGAGGGAAAAGGGAAGAAAGAGAGACAGACTAGTTAATGTTGCCTCAGCTTGAATTGTTGAGTCATTACAAAAACTAATTCATCAAAAAGATATGTGCATGCTTGATTTATATAAGAAAAAAGCAATTCCTATTTTGGTGGACAAATGAATTATAATATTACCGGTTAGAACACCTACCATCACCCTAAGACAAATTTTTTTTCACCAGTAATTTTTGTGCCAGGCCTGCTAATTATTATTCTGTCCCCTGTAATATAAGTACAACAATCATGTTGCTGGCATGGTACACAAACTCATTTGGAATCTTTTGCCAGTTTATCCCCAGTCTTATTTCTCAACAATTTCCTTCATATGTGCTCTATGCTTGAAAGGATACAATTATTAGCTGTTCTTACCAGTTTTACTCCTGAACTTTGTAAAATGCATACCTTCTTCTCAGAAGTCTTCCATATCTTATTATACTGTTCAATAACACACTAAATTTCAAATTTCTTAGGGAATGTCTTTATTTTTTATTTTTATTTTATTTTATTTTATTTTTTCGAGACAGGGTTTCTCTGTGGTTTTGGAGCCTGTCCTGGAACTAGCTCTTGTAGACCAGGCTGATCTCGAACTCACAGAGATCCGCCTGCATCTGCCTCCCCAGTGCTGGGATTAAAGGTGTGCGTCACCACCGCCCGGCAGGGAATGTCTCGAAAAAACCAAAAAAAAAAATATAAAAATAAAAAAAAATAAAATAAAATGACATTTATTTTATTGTGATTTTATTTCTTTTCTTATTCATTATTTTCCTCAAATATACTATGTCCTCTTTGAAGATAGACCTGTTTTTTGACACATTATCTCAGTAGTCGGTAGATTATGAAGTAGATTCACTACATAAATTTGGACTACATTTTATGTGAGATGACCAACAATGAAATAACAAAGAAGTATATAAACAATGTTTGAAGAATGGGTATTACAAAATACTTTAAATATAAATAAAAAAACTGAGATAGTGAGAGACTAGGGCTGGTGTTGGAGCTGGTGATAGCCAAGCCCCAAGGTCAATTGTCCTCCAATATTAACTTCCTTTTGTATACTTGTCTCACATTCATCATGACTAGTTGATGAAATATGGTGAATTCTAGGTGCCATCTGAAACTGTGTCTCTGCCTTGGTCTTTAATATTGTTTGTTCGGGGAGAGACTGCTGTCTATTTAGTGAAGATACATTGCTCACTGCACACATCCATCAGGAGATGGCCTTGTGGGTTATTCATCTTGGAAGTGGTTATTAGCTGCAGTTGGGACTCATGACACAGTGACAACAGACATCTGAATGAAATATCATGGAAATTCTGATCTACAAAACACAACCAAACTTTATATGAATTACTCAAAGAAAATGCATGAGGGCTGATATTTTGACACACTATATTCAGTGGTATAATACAATATAAAATAAATACTACAAGGTCTCATCTAGAGAGGTCTTGAAAGCTTCTTCAAGCAGGTAACAGCTAATGTTAACAGAATGAGGAAACATCAGCTGTTGACATTTCAGAAGGCAAATGTTCAACAGAGGTAACAATGGATGGCTCTGCGGTAGTGGAATGTTTGTCATATTAAGGGAGAGAAGAGCAGGGAGCATGTGAAGCAGGAGAGGGGCAGCTAGGGGGAGAGTTCCTTTAATTTTTTTTCTGCCAAGAGAACAGAGTCATATGGCTTGCCATTCTTTCTTTCTTTCTTCCCCCTCCATCCTTCCTTTTTCTGTGTTTTTTTCATAACAAGCTTTCTCTGTGTAGCCCTGGATATCCCAGAACCCACTCTGTAGACTGGGCTGCCCTCAAACTTAGAGATCTGCCTGCCCCTGTCTCCGAAGTGCTAGGATTAAAGGAGTATTCCACGACCACCCTGTTTGTTCCTTTCCTTTATATTGACACATCTAATACTTCTTTATATGAAAATGGACTAAAAGAGCACATCTGAATGTTGGAGAAAGAAATAGCTGCAGAAATGAAAGCAATAATGAAACATGTCTTTAATAGAGGGCTTATGTGGGATTCCCCCTCTCTATGCTGTGAATATTATCAGTTAATAAAGGTTTAGGTCTATACCAGAGCTATAAGGGAACAGAGCTAGGTGGGGAAAACTAAACTGAATGCTGGGTGAAAGAAGGGTGAAGTCAGAGAGAGAGAGAGAGAGAGAGAGAGAGAGAGAGAGAAGCAATGTAGTCCCACCAGAGACAGATACTGAAACTTTAGCTGGTAAGCTATGACCTTGTCATGATGCACTGCTTAATGGAGATGGGTTAAATTAATATGTAAGAGTTAGCCAATAAGAAGCTAGAGCTAATGGGCCAATCAATAATTTAATTAATACAGTTTCTGTGTGATTATTTTCATTCTGGGTAGTAGGGCTAAACAAGCACTCTCCCACAACAAATTGGTGCACTAACATGGCCAACTAAATCCACTTAAAAACCTGAGAGAGCTTGAAAAGGAATTCTAGACATAAAAATACAGAGTTTAACACAGCTTCTTGTTGTTTGCTGACAGTGTGCTACAGCTCCTTTACAAGAGGATTTCTTGATTCAGTAGTAGCAGAAAAAAAGCGCCACACTGTTTTGAAACAGCGGCTTCCTGGGCCATGCTTCCAGCACAACCTCTGACTCTTTCAATAGACTGAGCATTTGAATGGGGTTTGTGAACAACATGTTATGGCTTGCTTGGTGTCAACATGGATCAGCTGTGTTCCTAGAGATGGGCACTGTGCATGACTCTTGGAGGTGGCAAAGATCTCCGCCATGCTGGTCTGGGCAGGGCAAGGAGTCAGCACTGTATTTCCCCAAGCAATGGTGCCTCTTAATTTTATAAGGAGGGTTTAGCATTTTAAGAAGCACTTCAGGTCACAAAAGAATTTCAGATACATAACAGGACAGATTCAGACATAAAAGACCTCTAAACAAGACACAGTATATTTAAAAATGTACATGGGCTTGGGAGAGAGAAGAAAAAAGTATAGAGAGTTATAAAATGAAATAAATGGTTTAGAAAAAAAATCTTTAAAAATACAGAGTACAGACAGTCATAGATTAAAGGAGTAAAGATAATAAAATAAATATTAAACTTCTAGAAAAAGTAAAATAAGCCACAAAAAGATGAAATGTACACAGACAGTCTGGATTATGTATATTATTGTGTTTTCTTTGAATTTTTTGACTGCAGAGATACATTTGATTCTGGGGATTGCTAAGCTAAACCAACATATATACTTTAAAGGTATCTTGATTTCAAAATATGGAACTAAGGATATGATGGAAAAGAAGTTCTTTTTTGTTTCCTCAGAGGATGAGAAACTGTGGAATTCTTCCAGACTAAACGGTTTGATACACCATGACCCCCTGAGAGGTCACCGTGAACACCCCCAAAAATTACTTCACCCAACAAAAAGCAGGAAGCAGTTTGAAGAACTACATGCATATTCCCAAATATTGTTTATAAATATTATTTACATTTAAAGGGGGATATGCTATAGAGACTTACATTGGTATGGATCTTGGTTTATTGATTCAAATTTTGTTATATGCATATTTCTGCTCTTGATTAAGGTATTGTGTTTGTCCAGCTCATTTAAAAATGTAATGTATAATTAAGAAATATAGGTTAATAGATAATCATCTATAATAGTCAAGTTTATAGTTATGTTAGTTACATTTTCTAGATATATAGAGATATATTTCAGTTAATAGGTATTTTTCAAATCTATCAGAAACCTTCAGAATATGGCATTTAAAACTTTTTAAGAATTTAGGACTTTTCATGACAATGAGACACATCTGCTCTTGGCAGCAACAATCTACTTCAAGAGGAAGATGGGCATCGAAGAGGTTCTTTATGAAGTTGCTTAGCCATTTGGGCAAGAAACTCTTCTTGCCTGGACTGCTTGATGAACTGGACCCTCAGAGAAATGACTGCTGAATTTGCCTAATCATGAGATGATCCTTTGGAATTCATGCTATATGAAAGTGTCTTTGAGACATTCTGCAGGATACTGGAGAAAGTGACTGACAAACTGCCAATATAGGTAGAACTATCTTTGAAATTTTCTGCTTCATGGAAATGTCTGCTGGATATTATGGGACAGTAGGCTGAAGATGGATGCCCGAATGGTACTAAAGAAATTTGGGTGGCTGTCCAGGCAGTGAGATGTCTCTGTCAATTTCAGGGTTTTGGAATTTGCTTACAATGCACTTCTTGTTTACTTAGGTAATGTTATATCCTTCTGGGGTCTTTGATGGAGTTGTAGAATTTATAGTTATAGTTTTTCTTAGTTATGATAAAAGAAAAAGTAGATATAAATATTGTAACTATAATTCTTACTTGATACCTGTTTTTTGTATGATTATGTTAAAGTTAAAACCTTCTTTTTTATTTAAACAGAAAAGGGGAAGTAATGTGGGATTTCCCTCTCTATTGTGAATATCATTAGTTAATAAAGGAATTGCTTTGGGCCTATAGCAGAGCTATAGGGGAACAGAGCTAGGTGGGAAAAACTAAACTGAATGCTGGGAGAAAGAAGGGTGAAGTCAGAGAGAGAAGCCATAGAGCCACATTCAGAGACAGATGTGCTGAAATCTTGCTGGTAGGCCATGAGCTTGTGGTGATGCACAGCTTAATGGAGATAAGTTAAATTAATATGTAAGAGTTAGCCAATAAGAAGCTAGAGCTAATGGGCCAAGCATTTATTTAATTAATACAGTTTCTGTGTGATTATTTCAGTTCTGGGTGGCTGAGATGAACAAGCAGCCTCCCACAACAGAGGGTAAATTGTTATCTCAATCAAGTCTGTTCCATAGTAGTGACAAAGACAGAGAGGACCAAGTGAAGAAGGACACTTAAAAGAAATCCCATACTAGCTCAGAATTGAGTTCAATAGAGGGTTATTTATTTAGCGTAGACTGACATCACAATTCTCTGCTGGAATGGTGAACAGCAACCGAATCCTGCAGCTGGAAAAAGGGCCTATGTGTGTTTTACATTGGCATATATATAGTATAATAGGCCACACCCAAGTGGGCGGGTAACTTAAAGGCTACTGGTGGTAGGAATTCCTACAGCAGATCAAGCACATGTGGACACTGACCTGGAGACTGTCAGATCTGCACAAACAAGGCATCTTTGTCAAAATGCCTCTATTTTCTGAATAAAATGCTTGGTTTGATTATGAACTAAGGTGAAGATGTAGGAGGTTTAAAAAAAATGAAATAGCTATTTGTTGCATGCCTGAAAGAAATTGAATGCTCAGTTGGAATTTCTATTGTTTTCTACTCTAGGGAAAACAAATACCACCACAAAGAGAAAAACAAGTGGATATGAAGTATTTAGTGTAAAGAAAAAAGAGAAAAAAAGCCTGGCTGGCAGCAAGGGAGGCTCAAGGGTGAAGAGAGTGAGCCAAAAGACTGGCCTTATTTTATCCCCCTGAGTTCCAGTATTTTAGACTTAGAGGGATCAGTATATTTAGACAAAAGCAAACTCTTGCTGTTTTTCTCTGTCCTTCATATCCTTTTTTGTTGTTGCTGGTGGTGGTTTTTTGGGGATTCATATTAAAGAATGAATTTATGTTTTCTCTTTTTAATTAGTACTGGAACTAAGAGTCACAGCTAAACGTGGAAGACTATCCCTCCATTAGGAGGCACTGGTGAGTCTCCGTTGGAACTGATGTTCTCCATAACTGATGAACTGGTTGTAGTAATTTGAAGGCTTTTTTATTAAATTTATTTCTTCTGTGTATGTTGGGATATGAGGGTGGGGAAGTGAGTGAGTTTGTGAAGGCCAGAGGACAACCTGTGAGAATCAGTTTCATACTTCAATCATATGCACCTTGGGCATCAAATTCTGGTTATGAGGCTGGGTGACAAGTATCTTTACCCACTGAACATCTCATTTGCCCAGGTATCTACATTGTTTAATGTACACTCAAAGATATTGGTAATAGAAAAGACATGTGAGTGAATAAAGTAGATAGGATTTCAGCACTTCTGCCCACTCCATACTCTCTTTACTATGTAGATAACCTGACAGGCATGCTTTCTAAAGTTCAGTTACATAAAATATTTCTGCTATCATATATAGCTCTTCATTTCTGGGGGGGGGGGTGCTACAGTGTGATGCTCACAGTACGTTCTTAAGTCCAACAAAGTTTGAATCATTTAAAGTGTTTGCTCATTGGTTTCTTCACCTATACAATGGTGGATAATTACAGAACACATTTAAATTCTTAGCATACAATCTGACATAAAAATGTTATAAAATAATCACAGTCAGTCCGTATAAATATATCCTTTTCACAAAGTGAAGAAGTGTCCTTCTTCTTTGCATACATTAAAAAGACTTTTCAAAAAATTTCAAAAAACCATACCTGCTTTTGAGATCAAACACAATTTAGAACGTAAATATTCCAACATACCCCTTTTTTACATAATGTATAAAGATTTCTAAAACAAGCGTGATCGCATGTGTGCCTGTGTATGTTTGTGAGGGAGGGCACAATTCTTGTGGAAATGGCATGGGCTTTTGGTAAATCTGACACTGGTTGTGACACTATTTTCTTTTTAAAATTTAATTTTTCTTTATTCTTCTCACATATATTACATCCAAACCAGTTTTCCCTCCATCCTCTGTTCCTAGTCCCACACTCCCACACACTTGCCCTCTCCACTAAATCCATTCCTCCTCTGGTTCCCTTCAGAAAAGAGCAAGACTCCTAAGGACAGCAACCAAACAGTGACAATACTTTCATTCTAACAAAATTAATAAATTGCAATTTTATGGCTCCACTTTGCACTTTAATACTAAACTTTGAGTTGGTAGAATTAAAAACGTCAAATCAAAATGAACCCTAACAATCAAATATTGAATAGTTTCATTCCTATCGTTTCACAAATGAAATCTAATCAACATCAGGATGTTTCCCCATTAACACCATCCTTCTATGGCTAAGATAAAAAACACAAGAGACAACTCATGCTTGAGAGAACATGGAGCAAGGAGAACACTCCTCCACTGCTGTTGGTAGTGAAAACTTGTACAGATCCTTTCTTAATCAATATGGTGGTTTCTCAGAATATTGGGAATCAATCTACCTCAAGACCCAGCTGTACCACTCCTGGGCATATACCTAAAGAACTTACACAGCTCTGTTTGTAGTAGCTTTATTCATAATAGCCAGGAACTGGAAATAACCAAGGTGTCCCTCAGCCAAGAAATGGATAAAGAAAATATGGTACATTTACACAATAGTGCATTACTCAGTTGTTAAAAACAATGACATCAGGAAATTTCCTGGCAAATGGATGGGACAAGAAAAGATGATACTGAGTAAGGTAACCAAGACCCAGAAAGACAACATGGCATGTACTCTTGTGTAGTGGACATTAGCTGTAAAGTAAAAGAGAACAATGGTACAGCCCACAGACCCAGGAAGCTAGTTACAAGGAGGGCTTTCTCCATGGTTGTATGAATTTTACTGAAAAAGGGAAACAGAATGGACGCTGTCTGTGGGTAGGGAAAGGGAACTGGAAGAGGAATAGGGATGGGAACCAGAGGGATCAGGTTTGGGGAGGATGGAGGAAGAGAGTACTGAGAGAGACAACTAGAATCTGGGAGCATCTCTGGGATGCAATGGAAACTCCCAGGAATCTATGAGGGTGAACCTAGCTAAGACTCCTAACAATGTGGGATACAAAGCCTGAACTGACCATCTCCTGTAACCAGGCAACACTTCCATTAGAGGAACTGGGATACTGACTCAGTCACACACCCAGAGGCATACACTTTACCCAGCCTACAATATATGCTGGGGTAAAGGTGGAAGAGAAATTGTAGAAGGGATCAACTAATGACTGGCACAGCTGGAGACCCATACCCTAAGAGGGAGCTCCCCCATTAGGGCCAGTACCCAAAGACTTAGGATAGAACCAAACACAACTGGCAAAAAAAAATAAGTCAAGTAAATGATTTCTAATGATTTTCTGCTATGCTCATGGATTGGTGCCTAGCCCAATTGCCCAATTGTCATCAGAGAGGCTTCATTCAGCAACTAATGGAAATAATGTAGAGACTCACAGCCAAACATTAGGCTGAGCTCCAGAAATCCTATAGAAGAAGCAGGAGGAAGGATTGTAATACCTAGTGGTGTCAAGGAAAACCCACAGAACCAACCAACCTCGGCTCAGAGAGGCTCAGAGAGACTGAACTGATAACCAGGAGGACTGAATGGGACTGACCTAGGCACTCTACAGTTATGTAGCTTGGTCTTTTTATGGGACTCCTAACAGTGGGAACAGGGGATGTCTCTGACTCTGTCACCTGCTTTTGGGACCCATTCCTCATACCGGATTGCCTCATCTAGCCTTAATAAAAGAGGAGGTGCGTTGTCTCACTGCAACCTGATGTACCATGGCTGGCCAATATCCATGGGATGCTGAAACAGTTGAGGAGGAGTTGGTGGGGTGTGGGGTTGGGAGGGACAAATTGGGAAGAGGGGAAGGGAAACTGGTTGGGATGAAAACAAAAAAAAAATAAAAACAAAACAAAAAACCAACATTTTTTTTTACTTTTACTAAATGCATTTATAATTCCTCCTCCAATCATCCCCCCACACCTCCATGATCAGGTATGTATTCTGACCAAAAGCAGAGAGTAGAGGGGGACTGACCGAAGAGAGCTTTGTGTTCTTCACACAGAAGTACAGAAACTGCTCAACAGCAGCGGCAGCCACAAGGGCTATAACATCATGTCTGTGTCGTGGTACCAACCTACAGGGTGAGCAATCAGCTGCCCAAGACCATCGGGTAGAAGGGGTCCTGTCACACTTTCTCTTACCCTGAGGACAAGCTGCCATGCACTCCGACTAGCATTTCAGCTTCTTCCCACAACCACTCTCTCCTATGGTCAGAGAAGGCTGGCACTCAGGCTGCAAGATGTGCAAGCAATGGTCTATAGAAACAATTACACTGAGGAAGAAAGATGAGTTTAAGAAAGCTTCTAAGAAATTTATGCAAAAAAGAAAAAAAAAATTCTAGGTTGCATTTTTAGAAGGCTTTTTTTCCTTGTATATTTTAAGAGTGCATTATGTAGTCATTCATTCTGTAAATTAAGCCTTTTGATTTCCAGTAGCATATGCAAAGCTAGCATATTGTACCTATTTGCAAAGATAATAAATTAGTGAATGCTTTCATTTTCTTTGGCAAAATTGCCAAAATGTGTCACAACAGACAAAGAACATTTGAAATGTTACCAAAATAGAAGTATTTGTGTCAGCTATGAGAAGCACAATAGATGATACAGTTACTTCGGGTGCCCAAAGATATATGGGAAAGGAAACAAAAATAGCCAAAGGACAATTACTCTGAAGAAGCTATCAGGGATCTGTGTGAACATCATGAGAAAATTACCCAGGGCCACTAATCACGGAAACAGAAATGTTGGATAAAATGTATTGTCTAATGAAGCAAAGATTTGGAGAATTTTCCCAGCCGCACCCTTCCTCTTCTTGCTTCAAATTCACTAGATGAATTTCATATTCCCAGAGGTCATCTGAGATGGATAAAAGACGCCAGCAAGTCACAAAGCCTTATCTTTGTGTGGAGATTCTTTCTCAAAAAGCATAAAAGATAAAAGTAAACTAAAATTTGTATCTTGGTACATATGTGTCTAAGTGACATAAATTATAACATTACATATAAGTAAATAGTTATCACAATACTCTCTGGTCAAAGTATTTGGTGAAATGACTGCTGAGCAGTTCGGTATTCACTGTCCATGTGTACATGCATTTACAGCTGGTCTTCCTGAGTGCTCTGATTACTGACTCTCTGATAATTACATCTGTACTTTCTCTCAGAGTCATAGGACAGCTAGAATTCATTACTGCACTGTGAATTCTCAAGGGACACTACTGAGGACTCTTTTTTTTTTTTTTTTTTTTTTTGGATTTTCGAGACAAGATTTCTCCGTAGCTTTTTGGTTCCTGTCCTGGAACTAGCTCTTGTAGACCAAGCTGGCCTCGAACTCACAGAGATCCGCCTGCCTCTGCGTCCCGAGTGCTAAGATTAAAGGCATGCGCCACCACCGCCCGGCTTGAGGACTCTTTTAAGAACAGTGTGAGACAAAAAAAAAAAAAAAAAAAAAGCTTAAGCCAACCGGAGATGATACTACATATGAGAACAGCAAACAGCAAGACAGACAGTCAAACATATAAAGTCACATCGGATGACTGAAGCTAAAGTTAGTGTCTGCAGTTTTTTTAATACTGCCTTTCTGTGTATTTTTACATACATGTATATGAGAGATATTTCAGAAGAGCATAACAGTCCATTCAAAATATTTTAACCTATTTGGCAGAAAGGCCTTTTCTGCTCACAGAAACGAATCTGACATTTTCAATGGAAACATGCTAGTTGCACTGATTAGTGTTCTACATGTGGCCTCAGTATTTGTTATACTAATATTTATCTTCAGTGATGACTAAAGGGAGGGTGAAAAAGAAATTCACTGACCCCCAAAAACATCTGCTTTTAGTGAGGACAATCCAAATGACAGATGACAGACTGAATTGACAGGGCCGAGACAAGGAGAAGAATATTTGAGTCTTTTTTTTATTAATTTATTTATTTATTAAAGATTTCTGTCTCTTCCCCGCCACCGTCTCCCATTTCCCTTCCTCTCCCCCAATCAAGGCCCCCTCCCTCGTCAGCCCAAAGAGCAATCAGGGTTCCTTGCCCTGTGGGAAGTCCAAGGACCACCCACCTCCATCCAGGTCTAGTAAGTTGAGCATCCAAACTGCCTAGGCTCCCACAAAGCCAGCACATGCAGTAGGATCAAAAACCCACTGCCATTGTTCTTGAGTTCTCAGTAGTCCTCATTGTCCTCTATGTTCAGCAAGTCCGGTTTTATCCCAGGCTTTTCCAGACCCAGGCCAGCTGGCCTTGACCACATACTCGGAATAGTATTTGAGTCTTTGAGGGCAGAGTTTGCAGAGATCTTAACTCCCACATGCCTGGATACAGTTTTGTCAGTCCTTGGCTGGCCAGAGGTCTAACAGTGTTCTTTGTGATCGACAGCTGTGTGTTTAGCTCAGAGCAATGCCCTCCAAATGCCACCTTATGACATGAAAGCAGTGCACTGGGCAGCCCTGGCATTCTAGATTGAGGCCTAAAGCTGCTTTGTGTTTTACTGAGGAACATTCC
Organism: Microtus oregoni; assembly: GCF_018167655.1. NCBI lineage: Eukaryota > Metazoa > Chordata > Mammalia > Rodentia > Cricetidae > Microtus > Microtus oregoni. Next base: position 19,204,278 of record NW_024543089.1, read on the forward strand.
TTGACTGGTTTCTCATTATTGTAGTCATCACCTATTTGTGTCTGTTTTACCTATACCTAGTCTAGAAGTACTTCTTGAACACATGACAATTACAGCACAAAATAATTGAAAAAAAAAGTGTTCGTTGAGTGCTATTCATATCAGCAAAACATAAACTGAATATATAATTTATTACAGGTAATCGCCAGAAAAGGAGTCTAGTTTATATTACATTTCTATTTATTATAATGTGGCTTAAAAAAAAAAACTCCTCAAAATGATCTTTTCTTCATTGAGTGGTAATCTAACTCAGTTTAATTTGCTTGCTCTTCTCTATATGAAATTTTGTTTTTTGTCCCAGGTGCAGTGAAATTGGAATACAAGTGAATTACCTGTTCCTCTCTATATTATTGATTTAAGAGATCCCTGTTTGTGAGACTAAGGAAAGAGCCAGAGAGCCCTGGTTCTCTGTTTGTGCAGATTCCAAAGCAATGAAGCGAGCTATTTCCCCTGAATATTGTTATCCATGACAAAGAAGCTAACTGCTTAATTCCAGGGGTCTGTTATTATTTGTAAACTGGCTCTTAAATAAGAATACTTACAGACGCCTTTTGCTCCAGATGGTACCATTTAACTGCCTGTGTTACTCATGAGTGGTTTTCTGCTTTCGTTTTAAACAAATACTTAACACAGCAATTCGGTTATCAAGAATTCCTTCTCAAAATTGGAACAAAATCCCGAAGTGCTGCATGAAGTGGCAACACAATTTCCTTCAGCAAGGGACACACGGGTTAAAAGTAAATGGAGCTTGACAGTAGAAGGGAATAAAAAGAACTACAGTGGAAGCGCAGGGGAAAAAAGGTTCTCTGGACCTCACTGGAGGGCGAAGTGCCAGCTCTTCTTTGTTAATTGCTGGTTTTGTGACCTTAGTAGGAGACACAGACTCACATACACACACACACACACACACACACACACACACCAAATCAAAAACAACATAAACAGTAATCACCATCCTTTTCACAGGATTTGTTTCAGGACTAAATAATTAGGAACTCTATGACAAATTTCTGAGTGATGTTAATAAATGCTACCATAAATAATGCTTTCTACAATAGCATTTATTCAAAGCCCATTAAGTGTGAGCTGGAGAGATCACTCAGTGGTTAAAGGCTAGGCTCGCAACCAAAAACAATAAACACATTAAGTGAAACCAGAAAATCAGTTTCTACAGTGAAAATCCTCTCTGTCATTAAGATGCTCATATGGGTTGAGAGCATATAATGTCATCTGGGATTAGGATTCTAAATCCATTCTTGTTGGGAAATGTTTCACGTTTCCTTGAAGAGCAGGCATAATCATATGAACGCTCGGACTGTTGAATGACATCACCTGTGGTCTTGGGTCTCCTAGTTGTAAACACTTGATACAGTGATTTTTGCATTTGGTGATGTGAACCAATTCCTTGGTCTATATGTTTGTAAACTTTATTTCTGCTCTTTGTCTGAAGAACCCAGGGTCATGCACGTAACATTCAAGGCTTTTCTTAGATGGATCTCAATTAACCTTTCCAACATGTTTTTTCCTCAAAACTACATTTGTGCTCCTTGCACTCCAGCCAAAATTAAATATTATTTTCTTTTTTTAAGTTGTCCAAAATGTAGATGTTAACAGTAGGCACTTACATTGGACCGACATTCTACTTGACTTTCCTTTTAAAAAGGAACACCATCTATTTTGAATATGGGATAGGTAAGCTATCTTTCCTCATTTCTCTTTGTAAACATGGCACTCTCTTCCGTGTCCTTATCCATAAAACCAGAATTTAAAATCTAGTCTTCCCTATACGATTGCCAAAATCAATTCATTTTGTAGACGGCTCAAAAATAAATTAATTAGCCATAACAGTATACAGAAATCTCAAAGTCCAAATCAGGAGCAGAAGGAGAGGGAGCACAAGCAAGGAACTCATGACCGCGAGGGGTACACCCATACACTGAGACAATGGGGATGTTCTATTGGGAACTCATCAAGGCCAGCTGGCCTGGGTCTGAAAAAGCATGGGATAAAACCGGACTAGCTGAATATAGCGGACAATGAGGACTACTGAGAACTCAAGAACAATGGCAGTGGGTTTTCGATCCTACTGCATGTACTGGCTTTGTGGGAGCCTAGGCAGTTTGGATGCTCACCTTACTAGACCTGGATGGAGGTGGGCGGTCCTTGGGCTTCCCACAGGTCAGGCAACCCTGATTGCTCTTCTAGCTGATGAGGGAGGGGGACTTGGTTGGGGGAGGGGGAGGGAAATGGGAGGCGGTGGAGGGGAGGAGGCAGAAATCCTTAATAAATAAATAAATTTAAAAAAAAAAAAGAACTTGAGAGTCAGTGAAAAAAAAAAGTGAAACAAAAAATATTTATTCCCACAAGTTCAGAGGATGCTAGCTGCAAAGCTCTGCTTTGTAGTTAAAGTATAACACATACTGCTCTTTCTCATTTGTGGAACTTTTCCTATAGAATGGATTAGCATAGTTGAAGCTGAAGCTATGTGAAATGGTAATGCTACCTCTGCATTCTTTTTATTGTTTAGTGGCACCTGCAGAAGTGTCATTAAAAAGTCATCTGAGTGTTAGAAAAGCAGCTGAAGTGCTAGATAAATCCTTGATGCCAAGCCTCTGACCTGCTGTGTGACCTCTGCTATTTACTTGGCCTTTGTTTTCTTAGATAACACCTGAGAGAAGTAACACCGTCTGTCTTGAATATTTGTGAAGTGCCAAAATGGAAATCTTTGTGTCAAAGTTATTAACACCCAGCTCTTATTTTAGATTTAATCAAAAGTCATATGCCTAAACGTCCCCACTTAAATGAAAATGAGTGTGAGACAGCAATTAGTATAAGGCAACAACTTTCCAGTTTTTTAAAACTAGAAACAGATTCAACTTGTTGAAATAATGCTAATGTAAATGATAATGCCATGTATTTCAACTTTTATTGCAGAGAACACAAGAAAGCTAATTTAAGATGTGTGTACCTAAAAAAAATCTTTCCTGCAATGTTTCTTCCTTTGGACTTTTTTCCGTATTTGCTATCCCTTAGGTCTTATTTGGTATCTGAATATAAGTTAGTATGCTATAAAAATCCCAGATTTTCACATTGCACCTTTCTATTTAATATTTGTGATGAACTCTGAAATAACAACAGTATTAATAGTCTTTTTTTAAATTCACTGAAGTGTAAATCTAATCAAACTTTTCAATAAAAACCAGGAGTCCGAAATCAGGGTAAAAACCTGAAAGAACAGGGAAGCAGAGCAGCAGCCACAGTCCCTTCCTACCTCTTCCATTTTTCCATCCAAAAGGGCCAAGATCTCCACTCCCCCCGCCCCATCCCCACTGCCTTATTACTTGCTGTCTCCTCTCTGTGGAAACCTCCTGACCTCTATTGTAAACTCATGGCTAGCTCTGTCCTCTGACTCCAAGAAAGCTTTATTTGTCAGAAGACGATGAAATTATCACACAACAATTAATACTTAATATAACATCCTAGATTGACACTTCTATTGCTACAGAAACAGAAATGTTCTTGGACTAGGGGTGCCTAATATTAGAAGCACGTCTTATAGAATACCTTCCCAGACAAAAATTCTAAATGAAATCTGAGAGAATAGTCTTTGCTGAAATTTACTGGGGTCTTCATGAAGTATATTCTCTTCCCTCTATGATGTGAGTCTTGGGTTAATCCTCCAAATCCTCAGACCAACTATATGACATTGGGTTGACCTTTAAATATTTTTATTTATTTACTTTATGTGTATGGGGGCTTTGCCTGCATGTATACCTATGAACCATGTGTATGCTTGGTGCCCAAGGAAGCCTCAAGTACCAAGATCCCTTGAAACTGGAGTTCTAGACAGCTTTGCCTGTGAATTGAACTAGCACCTTCTTGGAAAAGTAGCCAGTACTCTTAACCACTGAGTCAACTCTCCAGTCCCATTTCCAGATAATTTGTACTAGGGAAGAAAGAATTATCTTGTTATGAGAGCATCATTCTATTGGCTTGGTCCTGGGATGAGTGAAAAGAAAAACAGAATATTTGCATATTGTGGGACAATGGTCTGTATTCTGTCAACTATATTTTAAATAAATGCTGATTGGCCAGTAGCCGGGCAGGAAGTATAGGCAGTTTAACCAGACAGGAAGTAGGGGTAAGTCAATGAGAACAGAATTCTGGGAAGAAGGAAGCCCATTCCTCTGCAGTTCTTGCCAGGACACAGAAGAAGTAAGATGTGACTGCCTCGCTGGAAAAGGTACTGAGCCATGTGGCTAACATAGACAAGAATAATGGGCTAATATATGTTATAAGACTTAATAAGAAGCCTGAGCTAATAGGCCAATCAGTTTATAGTTAATGTAGACCTCCGTGTGATTTCTTTGGGATTTAAGGATTGTGGGAACTGGGCAGGACAGAAACTCAGTCAACATTTACAGAACACCAGGATTCATCTCTCTCCACTTCCTGTCAGTGGATTCAATATGACTAACTGCCTCACGCTCCTGCCCTCACAGCTACATCTGTATTCACCACCCTATCTTTTATGATGGAATGCAACCTCAAAGTTTGAGCCAACTTAAGTCCTTCTTTAGTTTGGTTTCGCTGAATATTTTGTAACAGCAATGAGAAAGGTAACTGATGCACGCTTCCTTTCAGTATTTGAGTATAGCTACCACCTGCTGTTTTGAGATGTTTAATTCCTCGAGAGAAATAAGTTTGTCCTCAGAAATGATTATGTATCACTGTGGTAGTTTGTTTAGCTATGGTCCACATAGTTCAAATGTTTGGTCACAGGGAGGGAACTATTATAGGTGTGGCCTTATTGGAGGAACTGTGTCACTGTGGAGGCAGGTTGTGAGGACTCCTATGCTCAAGCTATGCCCACTGTGGCACACAGCTGCTTCTGCTGCCTGCAGATAAAGATGTAGAGCTCTCAGTTCCTTTTCCAGCACCATATCTGCCTGCACACCACTCTGAAGATTGTAGACTAAACCTCTGAAAATGTGAGTCAGTTCTAATTAAATATTTCCTTAGTAAGAGCTTCCATAGTCATGGTATTCCTTTCTTTCTTTTTTTTTTCATGGTGTTTCTTCACAGCAATAGAAACATTAAAATGATCATCCATTCACTCATTCATTCCTTCATAAAGTATCTGTTAAAATTCTCTCAGATACTGTCTTAGTTTTCTATTGCTGAGATGAAACACCATGACCAAGAGAAAAACTGGGGAGAAAAAGGTTTATTTGTTACACTTACATAATACTGTTCATTATTGAAGAAAGTCAGGACAGGAACACAAACAGGGAAGTACCTGGAGGCAGGAACTGAGACAGAAGCTGTGGAGGAGTGCTCTTTACTGGCTTTCTTATAGAACTCAGGACCACCGTTCACCATGGGTTTGCCCCTCCCCCACTGATGACTGAGAAAATGTCTTATAGCTGGATCCCATTAGGCATTTCCTCAACTCAGGCTACTCCTTTTTTGATGACTCTAGCTTGTGTCAAGTTGTTATAAAAAACCAGCCAGTACAACTGACCCGTTGTCGGCTTGACACAGAAACAAATCACTCTGAAGCCACAGTCTTTCCCTTCCTATTTATCAACAAGATTCCATGATAAAATTGTAAATAATTTATTTTATTTTATTTTTTAATATTTATTTATTTATTATGTATACAATATTCTGTCTGTGTGTATGCTTGCAGGCCAGAAGAGGACACCAAACCCCATTTCAGATGGTTGTGAGCCACCATGTTGTTGCTGGGAATTGAACTCAGGACCTTTGGAAGAGCAGACAATGTTCTTAATCTCTGAGCCATCTCTCCAGCCCTATAAATAATTTTAAAAGAACCACAGTCTTCACAAATTCAAATATATTAAAGTTTCAATCTCTTTAAGAGGAACAATCACTTTTCAAAGTTCAAGTTTTTCATCTTTGGGCTTATTTAAAAATAAAAATTATATTAAATACTTTCTTCCAGAGTAAAGAATCAGGGCAGCATCACAATCTGAACCAAGCTAAACCAAACTCCAACAATATAAATAACTTAATTATTTGGGATTCACTTATTATTTGGACTCCTCCAAAGGGTTTTAGGTCACTTATCCTGTTCTGCCCTCTGCAGCATACATAGCTTGTCTTCTAGGCTCTGGCTAGCTCCCCTTCATGACTGCTACTGTTATTGGTGGTTGTCTCAAGGTAGTGGTATCTCCAAAATGCTGGGGTACCTTACTGTAACTGGGCTGCACTTTCACCAATGGCATCTCATAGGTTCCTTTCATGGTGCCAAGCCTCAGCTTCTTCACATGACCCTACAGTCCTAGGCCTTCAACTGCCACTGAGACTGCACCTTCACTAATGGCCTCTCCTCACCTCTCACAATGCCAAGCCTCAGATACTCTCATATCCTCTTGCTTTCAAAGCCAGTACCCCCTGGATGACTCTTACTAAGTCCTGCTGCCAGCATGAGGTACAACCTTGACTGCCTCTGGAACATAGCTGCTCTGTGTTCTTCCAGAAAGATTTTAACCCAACAGGCTGGTCTCTTCTTAATCACTACTAATTTCTTAGCTCCAACTGGTCAGCATCAATTGTCCCAATAGCATAAAAGTTTTACTTCAGTAGTTTTGGTATCTTACTAATCACAGTTGATACTTCAGCCCCAGTTAACCAGAAGCACAGACGCTAACTTGAAAATAGGAAACAGCTCTGTTAGATCCTTTAATCTTCATCTGTAACTTCACAAGTCAGGTTTCCATCTTCTGCATTGCTCTAAAAATTCTTATCTTCCTAGCTCCTAAGAGAACATCCCACTCAATGGCTTTTCTAGCCCAAAGTTCCAAAGTCCTTCTACAATCCTCTCAAGAACATGGTCAGGTCCGTTACAGCAATACCCCCACTACAATATGGAAAAATAGAAACAACCTTTCTAACCTAAAACTAGATCTTCTTTTGTTAAAAAATTACTGGGATAGTACTCCTCTCCCCTCCCCTTCTCCTTTACTCTTCCCCTTCCAGCCAACAGAATAGTCAAGATGGAGGAAAGACAGATATGGAGAGAAAGGAAAGAGATATTTTGATTGAGGGAGCCATTAATAGGGCTAGCAAGAAACCTGTCACTAGAGAAATTCTCAGGAATCCACAGGATTACCCCAGCTAATACCCTAAGCAATAGTGGAGACGGTGCCTGAACTGTTCTTGCACTGTATTCAGATTGATGAGTATCTTAAATGTCACCATAGAACCTTCATCCAGCAACTGATGGAAATAGAGGCAAAGACCTGCAGCAGAGGGCTGGGTTGAGGTCCAAAATTCCAGTTGAAGAGAGGAAGGAGTGATAATATGAGCAAAGTGGTTAAGACAATGATGGGGACACCAACTGAAACAGTTTACTTTCGTTAATGTGAACCCACCAACTGCAGCCAGACAGGGAAGGAACCAGCACAGACCAAACTAGACCCTCTGAATGTGGGTGACAGTTGTATGGTTAAGGCAGACTGTGAGGCCACTGGCAGTGGCACCAGGATTTATTGTTACTGCATGTACTGGAATTGTGGGAACCTTTTCTCTTTGGATGGATACCTTGCTCAGCCTAGATATATTAGGGAGGGCCTTGGACCTTCCTCAAAGCAATGTGCCTTACCCTTCCTCAAAGCAATGTGCTGAGGAGTGGAAGTGGGTTAGGGTCGGTGGGAAGGTGAAGGGAATGAGAGAAGGGGAGGGAGTGGGAACTGGGATTGCTACATAAAATAAAAATGAGATAGTTTTCTTTTTTAAAAAACAAAAAAAATATTGACTAAATCAATAAACAAATGAACTCAGTGTTTCTTTATAGTTTCCAGCAGTTAGAGTAGATTTGCAGTGTTCCCTCTGCTAATTCAATTTGCTAGCGTAGCCTATGGTTACTTCTTGTCTGAAAATTGCTTAAAGCTTTGAAGATAAAATTTTTAATTTGTTAACAAAAAAGACTACAACGAAGAATCAAGCTTCAAACACATAGAAATTTTAATTGACATTTTAATTTCACTGTCGCTACCATGTATGTTCTAGAAACAGATCGTCAAAACTGCTACCATTTATATAAAGTTGATAGCCTTCAGTGATGACGACTGCTTTTAGGTTTAATTATCTAGATTTGCTGTTCACAAGACTCCTAAGATATCTGAAGTTAAAATGCATCTTGTCGTTTTGAAAAAGGAACTCCTTGACATTACAGCATTGACATTCCAAGATAATTTATGGATCTTTGGTTCCGGAGTGCTTCTGGACTAAGTCGCATTCTTATATGTCTATAGAAATTTAAATATAACTATCCTCAAAAGGTAGTGACTAGGCTAGGGTGCTTCCAAAAGATCCTTTTCAGTTTTCTGTCCTATAGATAACTCAATATTGTCTTCTTCAGTAGCAGAATTTTTGTGAAAATTTCTATATATGCTCAATACTGGCCACATTTGAATGTAAATGAGGGGATGGCTTTTCAAGACTAGAGATTTGATAAAAAATATGGTACAAACCAGTCTCATTCCTATCCATTATTAATTTGTTTTGATCAATTAAATATTAATGACTGATTGAAACATGACTGTCAAAAAATGTCAAGCATACAAAAATTTCCTGAGTACTTTCGTTAGATCCACTCCATGGTTTTCAAAGTAAAATTGCTCTGTGCATTCTGAAGAGTGATCTAAAAGAGACATACTTCTAGTTTCTAATGAGTATGTTCATTAAGAGGATAGCAAGTAAAAGTGAAAAACAAATAGTAAGAAACAGAGAGATAAAAGCAGCAGATAGCAAAATTCATTAAATTAAGCACTTAAGAATATTCAACATTCATCCTCATTTACACTCTGTCATGTGGCAGTAGCTTTATCCCGCATGGCAAAGTCATCTCCTGCTCCCCTGGAAATAACTCTTGTAGACCAGGCTAGCCTCTAATTCACAGAGATCTGCCTTCCTCTCCTCCCAAATTTTGGGATTAAAGGCATGCACCACCATCACCAGTTTTTTTTTTTTCTTCCTGCTCCCTCTGTATCTGGCTGGTGACTCCTGACTCCATACTGTCCTTTCCATCATCCTGAGTTTGGTTGTGCCACCTCTCTGCCTGGCTACTGGCCAATCAGCATTTTATTAAACCAATTTGAGTGACAAATCTTTACAATGTACAAGAGAATTATTACACAGTACTTACCACTTTAACAAGCTTAAACAGCACATGCAATTTACAAATATAATGAATATTCCAAAAACATCAGTAACCCCAGAGATAGAGTGCTTTGTCAAGGACTTGATCGGGGGAGGGAAATGGAGGTGGTGGCGGGGAGGAGGCAGAAATCTTTAATAAATAAATAAATTTTTAAAAAAATGTAAAAAGTTGTATACATGGTTTACATCTTTACCATCTCATTAATCTATATAAAAAAAGGGAAAAACAGTTTTGCATTTAAATTTTTGTTACAAAAATATGTATCTGTTATAAATCAGAAGCCACAAGAATTTTTCATTAATAAGAGATGACATCTAGACATCTGACTTTAAATAATTTTGAATTACTTTGAATTGTAATTTCACAATAGCTTCCCAGGAGCACTCCCTACCTCTCTCTTACTTCACTTTCTACGTCTTGGTGGAAATGGATGCAAAGTTCGTCTATAGGTGAATTTCATGGTCCTAAATTATGGGTTTCATTACTTACATCATTATCTTAGCTTCTGTAACAACAGTCTTTAATGTTAGTAGTTAATTTATGAGAAAATCCAATGAAAGCTTTTACTTTGAGATTAGCATATTAAAACTCGATATTTCAAAAGTTAGATAAAGTAGAGATGTGAAACAGCCTCATGGCTCTATGTGTATTGGCAATTTATTTTGACTAATTTCACATGAATGGCTGGTTGAAGCTTAACATTCAAGGGTATGAATCACACAAAATTGTCTTGCATCTTTATGAAGAGTTGCCATTACCACATTGCTAAGACTCTCTTTCTGATCTGACTGTGACTGCATACTCTTCAGTTTCTAATACTCCTGAGTTACCATCTCTATGTGCTTTAAGCTGGGTCTCCACATGCTACTACTTTGGCAGCTGTAAGGAAATTTCAGGGAAAAAAGACTTGCATATTCAAATTACTGAAATGACAGCTTTATTTTCAGCTAGTTTTTATTTATGGATGCCTCTCAATTTGCTACCTAATACAGACAGATGGGGCCATGAATTCTGAAGAAAATTTCCATTTTGGGTCTTTATTGCAGAGATGTCTGCATGGAAAGAAAACTCAAAACATGGCTTCCTTTATTCAGAAAACATGGCTTCCTTTGTTAACTTTATACATTTCCCCCAACCATACATACTTAAGTCGGGAGCCAAGACAGCAGACTTTCAGGAACGACATGGACACCTTATTTTTCTTGCCTTTTTTTGCTTCTCTCTTTCTGCTTTTCTAAAATATTGCTGTTGTGGGAAATGTTCACTTTCTCATTGTCTTCTGTCATGTTCCTCTGAGGTCTTCAGAAGCTGGGATCAGCGCTTTTCTTCATATCTGTAAGTGCTTGCCAATGGTAAAAAAAACTGATGAAGTTCCTTTCTACTCAGTTGTTTTTAAATCAGTATTATATCCATGAGATTCAATAAAAATAATTTCAAGAATGAATTCTACAGTACTTCATTTGAAATCATAAAGCTAAGACCTATCAGAAGAGTTAATATATAATGAATACTACAATACTTGACTTGAAGGCATAAAGCTAGGATTTATCAAAGGATATATTATATAATCAATACTATGATTCGATAGTTAAGAGTTGGAAAATGTAAGCATAATTGTTTCCCTGTTTTCGAACTTAAGATCATTCACTTTTTACTTTGGCATCTTAGTAAAAAGTGTTTCTTTGGATAATAATAATAAAAGTTCAGTGTTCATTTTAGCAAAGTTCACCATTAAAATGTCTGTGGATCAGGATAGGGCTTGGAGTGTGGCTTGGTACAGCATTTGCTTAGGACACCCAAGCCCTTGATATAATCTTTAACACCTAATAATGGTACTCTTCGGTATACATACATGGACAAACCATTATGAAAACAAAAAGTCTGCTCTTAAATTCAACTAAAACCTAAAACCTGTTGTGTTATGTTTGAATCTAATACTCATAATTTCAGGAATTTAAGACTAATTTCATCTTTCCTATGACACATCACCAAATATTTGAAGAAATAATGTTTTTTTTTTAATCTAGAGGTTTGGTAGACCTATTTTATATAAGATTACAAAAGTCAGGTTTCAAAATATCAATAAATTTGCAAGTTGGTTATCAAACTAGCCATTATTAAAAATGAAATGATACAGGCTGGGTGAAGGTGGAGCATGTTTTCAATCCCAGCACTTGGGAGGCAGAGGGAGGCAGATCTCTGTGAGTTTGAGGCCAGCCTGGTCTACAAGAGCTAGTTCCAGGATAGGCTTCAAAACTACAACGAAACCCTGTCTCAAAAACAAAACAAAACAAAGCAAATCAAACAAACAAAAACCAAAAAAATATAAATTTCTGTTAAAGAAAATATATTAAAAACAAAAGTAGTAAGAAAGTTCTTCACTTTTTGATTATTTATTATACATTACTATTACCTATAATTAACATTATTTACACCTATAGTATTGTAGAAATACTATATATTACTATATATGTATAGATTGATGCTTGTATCCCTCCCAAAGTTCATGAATTAGAATAAAACCCTAATCTATAAAATGACCAGATTTAGAGGTAAGTCTTTGGAACCTAACTGGGTAATCGGTATGAAGCCCTCAAGAGAGAGTATAGGACCACTCAAGAAGTTCATTTGACCATGCTGTTAGAATACACCTTTTAACTACTACCACTATCTTTCTCAGAAACCAAGGCTTGTCTTCCCTGCAACTGACAGGCCTCTGATCTGAAGACTCAAATAGCAAGCCAGCTACTTTCTTACTTACAGATAAATATAAGTTCCTATTTATTACCTGACACCTTGGCACATAAATCACGTGGAATGGAGAATTGCTACTGATGATTTAAACTTTGAGTTTTATTCATTTAGAAGACTGTTATTGTGTTAAATACTGGTTTTGCTATACATAAAAATTTAAGAGGAAAAAATACTACTTATTTGCCTATCATCAAGATTTTTGAAAGAAGACAATATCACTGATTAAAAATGCACCATAAACTGTGTGATGGTGGTGCATGCCTTTAACCCCAGAACTCAGGAGGCAGAAGCAGTTGTTTCTTTGAGTTTGAGGCTAAGTTCATGTACAGAGCAAGTTCCAGGCAGTCAGGGTTATAGAGAAATCTTGTTACAAAAAAGAAGAAAAAATGCACTATAAAACCATAAAACATGGGCAGTAGTGTCTATAAAACCCTCTTCTCATTCTCTAGCACTGCAACAAAGAAAGGCAAAAGGAAATATGCATAATTAGATAACACATATGAATAGCTGAGAGCATAGTCTACAGTAAGCCGATTTTCCACTATTAAAAAATAAAAATCTAGATAGATATAACATAATTGAAAGTAGGTTAATTTACATTTTCCTATCTCAAAGTAATCCTTCAGATTTTCAAAATAAAAAGTAAATCCAAACATTTATGAATGTAAAAACACAAATGTCACAGCCGTCTGCAGAATAAAGCAGCAATGACTTAAGAATGGAGTGAGGCTTTAATGGCTTAGTGGGTAAAATACTTGAGGCACAACTGTGAGGATGTTTGCTCACATCCCCAGAACCCCCCCCCCCCCAACACACACACACACACACACACACACACACACACACACACACACCTCTCTCTCCTTGTATTGTTAACATGACACAGGCTTTTGGGAAGAGGGAACCTGAATTAAGATAATGTCTCCTTGAGACTGGCCTGTAAGCAAGTCTGTGGGAGCTTTTTCTTTATTAATGATTGATGTGGGAAGACCCAACCCATTGTGGATGGTGCCACTCTGGATAGGGTGTCTGAGTTGTGTAAGGAAGCAGGCTGAGCAGTCTACGAGGAACAAGCAACTAAACAGCATTCTCCATGCTTCTAAGTCTTTGCCGTCAGATTCCTGCTTAGTCCCTGTCATGTCTTCCCTCTCTGACTTCCAGTTATCTGGAAGTATAAGAAGAAATAAACCCTTTCTTTCCCACTCTAATAAGAGGCTGCTTGTTCATTTCCCAGCTGCCCAGACTCCTGAAATAACCACACAGAAACTTTATTAATTAAATCACTGCTTGGCCTATTAGCTCTAACTTCTTATTGGCTAGCTTTTACCCCACGTTGCTTTGGGCCATGGTCCGTAACAGAGCACTAGACACCTAAAATAATATACCTTTTCTTTTCCATGTTTGTTTCAGGACCTCTGATTTCCATACTTTGTATCTTATACTTTGGTTTTCTCCCATAACTGGAAATTTTCCCTTTCTGAAAAGTGCTTTTATAAGCACAGCAGCAAGAAGAAACTGATTCAGTAGAAGATGGAACAAGAAATCTATTACATCAAGTTGTCATCCTAGATTGGACAGAATTGTCCTGACAAGTTTGTTTTCTTTATGTGGTATTGGAGAGTGTAATTAGGGAAGAACATTTTCTCAAATCAACATATCTCTCTTTTTAAATCCAAGTTGCTTTCTGTGGGAACATAACCTCTCTTTTCATGGCTGCTTTTGAAGCTGAAGAAAAAGGGATCATTCATAGCAGGAGGATGTGCAATAATGTACATATCCTCCCAAATGTTAAAAACTCATTTAGCTTTACAAAGAAATTGTCTCCACACAATGAAAACCTCCCAGGAAGTCCAACTGCTTATTTGTTTGTTCTTTCAAGTGAAACAAATCATCATTAAAAGGTTCAGCTTCAAATTAAGACCTTTTAGGAGCTTAGAGGGACTTGCTCACAGAAGTTCAAATCCCTTAGAAAATGGCTCATTGCTGTCTGTGAGAAAGAGAAAAATAGCTACTGATGAGATTCAAATCAGTCTCTATCTTCTCATTCGTTAATTTTGAACATAATTCATAGGCCATTATGCTCTAGAAATCAAAAGAATTATTTCTTATTGTAGCACTTCATTTTTCATCATTATACATACACAAAGTCCAATTTCACCCCACTTATCCAACATGGCGCTTAAAGCAGGCAGGAGAGATTAACTCTAATACTTACATTTGGCTTTAATTCATAGCTTTATAAAGACATTTACTGTTCCAAATATGTATTTACACAATAGAATATGATGAGTCATTTTAAAAATATAAACATACTAGTTTTAAAAATTGCTTAAATATGTACTTCTGCCTAAGACTTTCTCAGGATATTTCTATGAGTCACAGCAACAACTCCCTAATATTTGAATCACACCACTTCTCAGCACAAAACAAATAATAAAACAAGAATGGTGCAAGGGTAGGGATACCTCTCAAAATAGTCAAAATATTTTCATCTTTTATCTTTTTGGATATTCCACAGCTGTACAAGGATTGGCCTCAGTTCAACTAGAACACCTTCAATTTGTTCTGACTATGCTTTCAATAATATTATAGGGTTGCTGTTTAAAGACTCTCATAATGAAACACCTGGGAAGATGCTCAGGGACTAATAGTATTCTCTTTTTGTAAAGAGAAATACAGATGACAGGCCTTGTTCTTGGCTATGTGACTACACTACCAAGCTATCTTTGCTTTTTAATAGTCTGTTGTACATATTTTAAAAGTACTTGAAATCTTATTTTCTGTTGGAGTGAGATTGAAGATGAGCACAATTTGAGGCTAATGTCAATGTAATCATATGCTTGTGATTGCTAATACTACCTTAACATATCATTGTTGGCTATGAATTCTGTACAAAGTGAGGGAGAAGTGAAAACAGCTATAAATATCCATATTATGGACAGCAGAAGAAAAAAATTCATTGTAGGACACATCCGCTCTTCACTCTTTTATTAATGACATCTGTTTATGTAGTAGGGTAATCTCATCTAAATATTGTACCAAAACATATTTGTTGTAAGTGCTGTATGCTATACTTCTGTTTCAAGTATTTTCTGAGGATTTCTACAACAACTTTTTTGACATCCCCTAAAGCATGTTTTTGTTTTCTTTTTCCGCACCCTGGGGAACAGACTTTGATTGGCAAACCTGTGTAGAGAATATACTGAGAAGTGTTTTCTAGTCAAAAGGCTACTGAGGATGAATAAAGTATGATTGGGCAGAAAAAAGTAGTTGAATTGAAATAGTATCTCAACAAAGGCATTCCAGAATGTATGGAAGCTGTGGTATTGGGATGGTGTTTCAGGTATGTGTTATATCTAGAAAATGGGAGATAGTCGAAGCTTTGGTTTAGAACCTGAGGATTCCGTGCTCAGGTTTCTGTAGTTACTGAAGCAGAAGCTTGAATATGACATCAACTTTGTTACTTGAGTTAATAAAAAGAAAAGCACTGACATAGTGACTCTACAAATCAAGACTGACCATATGACCAAAAGGGAAAAATTAAAGTCTGACTGACTCCATTTGGGTTCCCTTCCTATATGGTATATTGGCTGAAGATGAGATCTAACACAGAAATTAAGATGCTAATCCCACTGCATTCTCAGATGTCTGGCTCTCTATGTAAAACACGATTTAAAAAATTCAATTCCTGTTTTTTGTCTCTGCAACAAGCAACAGGGTCATTTACATATATACTTTATAAATGCCATCTTGAACAGAATGGGACAGAGAAGGAGGTCCAGAAGGCCTTTTGCAAAGCCTTACAAAATTAGCATATGAAAAATAAGTTGACAAAAGAGACAGACTGGAAACACTCCCCCTCACTGAACCAGACCAGCTAAAACTACACACAGGCATAGATAAGTCATAGGCAATCCTGAGAGTCTGCAAGAAACCCATGGCTCATTGAAATACCGCAGCATACACCTTGAATAGATACTTAAGGTGCTGACTAAATGATAATACACAAAACTCTGTGTAAATCTATATGTAACAGACCGTGGCCAGAAAGGTTGGTATTAAACAATGAGGTACAAAACCTGCTCCTGTGCTAAACCAAATACAGACCTTAACTCTCTGTGCAGTGGGTGGTGGGTTCTCATCTGCTCAACCCTCTCCCCCATACTAGGCTAATGAACTCTCTCTGCTGCGTATGTACCTCTACTCAACTCTGTCAGGACAAAAGAACCCAGAACACATCTAGAGGCACCCTCCAAACCTGAATATCGGCCAATATCAATTAAATTCTCTTTAAAAATCACAATGTTAATATAGCAGGTTTACAGGTAAGCCTGCTTTCTTGTACAACTATTGTGGCATATTTGTTATACTCTTTGGCAGGATGATTTGTATATAAGGAAGGTATAAAATCTAGACCTGATCTATCATTAAGAAGAAATCAACAATATTTAGGCAAGTGATCACTCGTTAGAACCTAGAGTCACATCTTGGAAAAACATTCTTTTTGGCTTCTATGTAATTTGGTATCTGAGCTTAGACATGTACAAGACTAGCATGCTCAAGGTGTTTAAGAAATAGCAATGCTAATAAGATTTGTCTACCTAAAATTTGCTAGTTTTTCGTTAACTATTTTTGATAGTTTCAACATAAATACTACTGGTATTATTACTCTCATACTTTTGGCAAATAATGAAATAAAACTTTCCCAAAATCTTATTACTAGAATGTAGCAGATTTAGAGTTTAAATGGATGCTATTTTACTAGCCTAAAATTTGAGTCATTACCCAATGATCTCTCTGAAATATATAAATTTCAAGACTAAAATCACCCCTGTATTATCTTATTATGGAAGTATCAATAACATTGCTTAAAAGTCACTATGGCTTTTGGAAACAGTGTTATATTAGTTCCTTTATTATGACTGTTACCAATAGCTTGCCAGTGACAAGTAAAAGGAAAGGCTAAGTTTCATTTCGTAGATTTCAGAACATGAAAGTTAGGAGGAGAGAAGTGAGCTTTTTCTGCCATAAAGGCCAACAAACCGGCTCTATCTTTCGTTTTAAATGGTTCTAGTGTGCTTAGTGAATTCTGAGTGATACAAAAATTAGTGCTTGGGGAAGCATGCTACCATAATAAAAATCTTAAGTCATTAGGCTTTAGGATCAAGGAATGAGCCTTGTAATGCTTAGAGAAAACCCACAATGTATAAAAGAGAACTTTAGGCCAGGCGGTGGTGGTGCACGCCTTTAATCCCAGCACTCGGGAGGCAGAGGCAGGCGGATCTCTGTGAGTTCGAGACCAGCCCGATCTACAAGAGCTAGTTCCAGGACAGGCTCCAAAACCACAGAGAAACCCTGTCTCGAAAAACCAAAAAAAAAAAGAGAGAGAGAGAGAGAACTTTACTGGAGAATATGCCATGCATTTGAATCCAAATGAAAAAAAAAAAACATAGTTCAAGCTGAAAAACCTCAACTTTCTATAGACATAAGTTTAAATGAGATATTTAATCAGATAAAAGCATGACGTGTATTCTCAGGAAATGAAAGGTTACTCAAAGAGAGGTATCCAGAACTTAGACAGTACATGGATCTCAGAACCCTGAATCACAGAGAACTGAGGATTATTAAATCAGTAACATTTAACATTCCTGATGAAGTTTGGAGGTATAAGATAGGTTATTAGCTATATTTGGATTTATATTTACCTTTCCTTTTCTCTTTTATTTAAAAGACATTTTTTTTTTTGGCCTGGAATGTTGGTGCACATATTTAATCCCAGCAATCGGGAGGCAGATGCAGACAGATCTCTGTGAGTTCAAGGCCAGCCTGGTCTACAAGAGCTAGTTCCCAGGACAGGTCCCAAAGCTAAAGTGAAACCCTGTCTTGAAGCAACCCCCACCAAAAAAAAAAAAACATTTTGTTTTGCTCTTTATCTGGTTCCTGCAGCTTCTTCATCCATGAGCAGCAAAGTCTCTCCCATATCCTGGATTCAGGCTTAAAAAAGATTAGCGAATTCCCTTCCTTGCTGGCACACAATGAAAACATGGTGGCCAAAGTCAATGAGGTGATATCCACAATCAAGTTCCAGATGAAGAAGGTGCTGTGTCTGGGTGCTGCTGTCAGCCATGAGAAGATGATTGATAATAAGCTGGTCTACAACATCTACTTGGCTGTCAACTTCTTGGTGTCCTTGCTCAAGAAGAAATGGCAAAACATCCAGGCTTTGTATATTAAGAGCATCACAGACAAGCCCCAGCATCTGTACTAGGACACCCCAAAAACCTTAGTGCTACGAAAAAAACCCACAAAAACATTTTCTTTCATAGCTACTGCTATGAAATTACTATAAACTCCTAATTTTGAATCTCATTCCTGCTTTTGTGCATTAGCATCTGTTGTCATTGTTATTTTAATGCTGACCAATGTTGGTTATTAGAAGATCATATACTTTTGCGTTTCTAAGTTTTTAAATTCAAAAGACTTTGTATAAAGTAAGTAGACTCTAAAGAGTCGTCCTAAAGGAGGTTCTTTGTTTGTTTGCTTGTTTGTTTGTTTTTCACTTTTTGCTCTTTTAGGGGCCTGCCACCCAGCTCCTAAATAAATACATGGAAACTTATTCTTGGATTGTTTCTAGACAGCTTTGCTAACTTAAGCTATCCCATTTACCTTTTGTCTCTGGGCTTTTACATTTCTTTATTCTATATCTCTCTTTCCTTCTTACTCTTTGGTTAACTATTTTGTTGGATGGCTAGATCCTGACATCTTCCCCTCCTTTTCCTTTTCTCACTCCTTGCTCCTCTCTTTTTTCTCATTATATTTATTCTCTCTTCCTGACAGCCCCACCTAGCCCTCTCCCGCCTAACAATAGGGGATTTAGCTCTTTACTAGACCAACCAGGTGTTTTAGGCAGGCAAAGTAACATAGCTTTACAGAGTTAAACAAATGAAACCTGAAAGAAGGCAACATATCTTTGCAACTTTAAACAAACATTCCACAACATAAACAAAGTAACACATCTTAAACTCTTGTTGAAGAGGCCAGTTGTTCGTTTCCTAGCTGCCTGGAGGGGAATCCCACATCGTTAAGCTAATATTCCACAATACCATCCTGACAAATAACCTAACTTAAATGTAAACTTGCACTTTGAGCCAGAGCTAAATCACTCCATAGATGCATAATACTTTGAGGGATCTTTTCTAGAAATTAACACATTTAGCATATGGAAAAATATGAATTATATATAATTGCCAAGCAATTAATTGCTCTCAAGTCTAAACATGCATGTATTTTTTCATGGAGGAATGGGTTATAGTTTTGTGAAACCTCCTTTAACGAATAGTTGTATAGCAAACAATGCTGTCCCAGTTTTTGACCTATCCCATGACAGAACTGAAAAGTTTGACTTTTGCTTTGTTAGATCTCTGAACTACTTCTTCTAATTCCTTTTATGGAGATTAAGCTCTTCACCCCAACCAATCTTTTCAATGCAGTAGATCTGGAAATGGGATCACTTAGAAATGTCCAGATCCACCAAAGCATGTAGAGGAATTCAGCTTCATGAGTGACTCCAATTACTGTGCCTTGTGTAGCAAAGCAGCTTGTCTATTCCCATCCAACCCAGAGAATTATAAGATGTAGTAAATTAGTTTTATTTTAAGTCACTAAGCCTGGGCTTATTTGTTATACAGTAATTCATAACTGAAATATATAGAAATAAATACACACGTAAGGAATTAAATAACCAATCAAAATAAAAGCTTGTGTAAAGGCAGGCACATTGTATTATGTAGGACATCCCTGGTATGTTGCTCTTTCTTTCCTTTGACCTCTACTAGCTAGGACCTTTTTGAAGCTTTAAACCTGGTACCACCTAGAGATGCTAAAAGTTAGGAGAAGGCACTAATATGCTGATATGAAAGTGAACGAGAATTTAGATAAGGCTGTTGGATTGCCCTCAAAGGTTTAGGTGAGAAAAGATTTTATTTTTATTGTTTTACTAGAATGTTATTATGCACAGGGATCTTTAATTGTTTTTGTTTCTAAAGATGTATTGTCAGATTTTAAAGTGTGTGTGTATGTATGTGCGTGTGTGTGTATGTGTGTGTGTGTGTGTGTGTGTGTGTGTACATAGAGTGTATGTACCCCAAAGGCCAGAGACATTGGATTTCTTAGAACTGGAGTTAGAGGGAATCCTGACTCACCTGATGTAGGTGCTAAGAACTGAATCAGGGTCCTCTCCAAAAGCAGAATACATTCTTAACTGTTTATCCATCTCTCCAGCCTATGTTTTGATCTCTTTGTGTACCCTAAATATTGAAGTATCTTTTAAAAAGTAAATAGAAAAACCTAAAGTAATAAAATAAATGAGGTAGAAAATAAATCTTTAATACTGTGGAAGAAAAGGACTTACAAAACAACAATATCTAAAGGTCTAATACACTAAATGTCATAAAATGTCATTGATTGGTTGTATGTCAGCACTAAATGAATACACTTAAGAAAACAACAGCCATGAGATAAAGGCAAAGTAATAAAGTTTATTTCAAAATAGATCAGCTATCGTTTGACTGGGGAGTGTGCATTTGAAGCTGATTGCTTGTTTTCTTCCTTCCTCCGGGACAAGAGCATATGTAAATGACAGACATAAGGAAATGGGAAGAAGTGGAAAAGGATAGACTTTATAGAAACTACTAAAAAGGCAATAATGAGGAATGATTTAACAAAATTCAAAGGTTTCAGATCATTTGAGAGCCTGGAACAGCAGATGGCAAATATAGCTCAATTCCGACAAACATTTAAAATGAAGCGAAGCAATGGAGAACTAGAAAAGAGGGCTATGGAAACACATTTCAATGGACCAATCACCCAGGGTGCCCAGCAAGGAAATATTTGAACATTTGTAAGAACCAGTTTAGTGCAAAGACACATTCCTTTTATTTGAAGATCAGTATAAGGAATTATTTCAAGAATTAATTTTTACTTGTTATGAGAAAAATAAAATGAGTAAGAACAAAAATACTCAGAAAAGGATTGCAATAGTTTGTGGAATAAGAGACTTGTTGACAAAGGCTCTGTTCTGCCCAGTCCCACAGCCAATCTGTCCAAAAGAAACACCCAGAGGTCTATATTAATCATAAACTGGTTGGTCTATTAGCTCAGTCCTATTACCTCTTACATCCCACATTAACCCATAATTCTTGTCTGTGTCAGATATGTGGCTTAGTACTTTTTAGCAGTGATGCATTCTCATCTTGCTTCCTCTACATCTGGGTGACGACTGCATCTTTCCTCATCCCAGAATTCTCCTATTATGTTCACCCTGCCTATACTTCCTGCTTAGCTACTGGCCAATCAGCATTTTATTAAAACAATACAACTGACAGATCTTTGGTCTTTGGTACAAGACCATTGTCCCACAGCAGGGATTCTTAGTCATAACTCCAAGAGATTTAATTTCCCTGAGATGAAACAGCATTACTATGAGTACACATTACAGTGTGACTAGAAAGTGTACTCACCATCCCTGGTTTGGAAGGCTCTGAGATTTTTAGGAGATTAGAATTATTTGGAGACACTACTTGGTAAGAGATTACAGAAAGAAGACCCTTACAGCTCTTTCCTTCTCTCTCTGCTGCATTTTGTCCCTGCTTTCTGTACACATACACTTCTATACATTAAAAATATCAGATTCATAATGGTCTCAGAAATGCAGAACCAAGTCACTAAGAACCTGCAACTGCAGCACCAAATAACAAATTCTTCAGTAATGTTTATTTTGTTACAGTTATTGTTTGTTTTCTAGTTAATAAAATGCATTACCTTGTTAATTCATTTAATGGGATACATTTTAATAACTTTAGAAATTTTGTATACTCTATAAACTATGCAAAACTATGAGCTGTTTATACCCATTGTCATAATCACAGAGAAGGCTCTATATACATGTACATGGCTAAATTTGGGTGGAACATTTAACATGGACATCTATTTACGTGTAGCTTTGTACTTAATTTCTTTATGTTAGTCATTTTTCATGGGGTAAATGAAAATAAGAGGAGATAGAAACTAGACAGATAAAATCAGGGACCTGTAAAATAGAAGTTCTATACATGTCCTTGGCTCTTTGTCTGAGAAGAATATCAGAAGATTATTATTATGATTGTTTAGCTTTTCTAAAGCTGTACCTTTGCTTGAAGGCTGTACAAGAGGCTGTTACCACAATGTGAGTCCAGACACCAAATCCTTCTGCTAAAAAGTTTTGGAACTAGATCTACGGATTTTTATGTTAGAATTGTGGTGTAGGAGGTCCTTCTGTATTTTTGTTGATTTCATTGGTTATTAAAGAAACTGCCTTTGCTTAGTTGATAGGGCAGAACTCACGTAGGCAGGGAAGACAGAACAGAATGCTGGGAAGAGATTGCCATGGTTGTCCTGCCTGAGACAGAAGCTGGTTAGACTCATGCCATTAAGCCACATTCAAATGGCGATACACATCAATGGAGATGAGTTAAATTAATATGTGAGAGTTGCCCAATAAGAGGGTAGAAATAATGGGCCAGGAAGTGTTTAAATAATACAGTTTCTGTGTGATTATTTCAGGTTTACTCTAGCAAGGCGGCCGGGACAAATAAGTGGCCCCACTCCTTCTACAACAGAATTGAGTAATATCCAGTCTCCTCCATCCATCTTCTAAGTGATGTTATAGTTACCATGTGGGGGTAGTGACGATTTATCAGTTGTCTTTATAAGTGCTCTACTGAGGCCTGTTAAGGGAAACCTATTTCCTCCTGTTGAGAAGAATGGGACCTACTTCTGTCCTTGACTTACTGAAAACTATGTCAAAAAGAGAGAAAGAATAATTATCTCTTTTGTGAGGTAATGTACTCCCTTCCCCAAACCCAGAAACCTACTCTCTGTGTAGTCATTATGATTCTATCATAGGGCTCTGTGTGGTTGACAAAGCTTAACTCAGGAAGGCATAATTTATTTCTTTCAGATATTGGTGATGCTTTTTTTTTTTTTGGTAATTTGGGGTTTTCCTTCCTCGAAGATAGCCCCTTTTGCTTTAAAGAAATACTTTCTCTCTCTTTTCCAGACAACTTTCAAGATTTACAGCTTGCCGTACCTATGGTTTTTCTCCTAAACTCTAATAAAATTGTCCTCAATCTTCCTTCAGAGATATCTGTTAAATTATTTCATTAATGAGACTGGGATCCCTAAAGAGGAAATCCCAATCTCCCTAGTGACATCAACTGAGAGAGCATTCAAGGCTTCACTCTTATCTCATTTACAACAAACAACTCATTGGGGTATTTTCCACAGCAGGTTTTATATTTTATTTGGACATAATAAAGTTAGTCCTTCTGTAGTGCTTATGTTATATTTCCTAGATTGACAATTTTAAAAAGTAAAATTGTTTTAGCCTTAGCCAGTATTTTGAAATATGGAACCATCTCTTGCTCTCATCTTTAGAGGTCATTTTTTCCCCAGAGTGGTACTGTTGATCACATGTTCTTGGAGGTATTACAGTGTTCTTGTATGTGTTGATTTTGACCTAAGTTAAAAACTGATATGCCTATCAGGAGTACCTAGAATCATTTCACTTAAGTGGAAGGAGGACTCAGAAATGTGCATGGAAATGCAGATTTAAATCAGGGTAAACTTTAATTAGAGGTTTACAGAACAAGTTCTCCAGAGACACAAAAGTATAATAATCAACAAAATAAGACATAACTGGCATCTGGAGTCCAAAGATTAAAGATAAACATCTCCATAGTACTTCTCAAATTAGGTTCTTCTGTACTTCTTTTTGGTAGGTTTTTAATTGCCTCTAGATCATCAAGTTAAAAAGATAAGGGGATTGTCTTTCCAAACTTCAAAATGAACTTCCTGGGTAAGACTGACTATATTTCTAAATATGGGGAGTTGTAAGTTTTCACATTGATATAATAAACTTTTAGTGTAGTTTGATTCTTTGCTTTATGTTTCATCCATCTGCTACATGGGATTATTTTAGTTGGTATACTGATAATAACTTGCATCTATATATGGTTTAAACTTATTACTTATACAGAGACCAAAGAATATATTTTAATATGATTTTTTTGTCTGGTAAATAATGAAAATGAGTGGTAACAGAAGAACCTCATGCTAGGATCTTTAAAACACACATATTTAGACTTACTAAATGGAGATTGTTTAGTTAAACAATAAAGTTAATTATTTTTCAGTGAATTTTTCTTTCCACTTGGCAAGTGTGTACCTGTATATCTTCTCTTCCTTATTAAATAAGTAAGAGATATGATTCTAACTTTACTAAAAATTGGGCTCTTGTCATTCATTTTCTCCCCCTTTGTGTTCAACACGGTGTTACAGATGGCAGATGAACAAATATTTGTGGAGAAAATGCATGAACCATAATTTAGCACTTCCCAATGGATTCATAATTACAATCATATGATGAGACAGAATTAAAAACACACAACCAAATCAGAATTATATTCACTATTTCATTTTTCTTAAAACAGTATGCAAATAAATTTAATAGGCATGAAGAGAAGGGTTATAAAAATCAAAAGATGCTAAGCACTTACATTTTTGAAAAGATCACAAGTCACAGAACTGACAAAGGAACTGAATGTTATATTTAGAAGTAGATTTAAAACATGACAGTTCATGACACTGTATTTATTAAGGAACACACTTTACCTACGGGACTTGACTTTTTGCTCTACTATGCTTTGCTTCACACCTCTTTTATATGAAACACAAAAAATGCTTTTGTACATGACATTGCGACAGGAACTCTTTTAATTCTCTGATGTATTTATAAAAAGTCTTTCCTAATGTATAAGTTACAATTTCAATATTAGTGTAAGCCAAATATAAAATTGACATCAGCAGTACTGGTTTCAAAAAAGTTACTCAGTTTTTTTTTTTTTTTAATGTTTGCTTAAAACTTCTACCACCTCTCTAATATTTACTTCATGGACTAATTTCTTAGTTACTAACTTGACCACAACAAACTGTCATAGACTAGTGGTCTACAAACACCAGAAGTTTATTACTTACATGTCAGGGTGTGGAATTCTGAGATTTTGGTTCCATCATGGTAAAATGCTGGTTGAGACCTTTTCAAATTATTGATTGCTGGCTTTACACAGTATTCTCATACCGAAAACAGAATGTAGAGAGCCCTCTAAGCTTTCTCTCTCTCTCTCTCTCTCTCTCTCTCTCTCTCTTCTGTGTGTGTGATTTAGGAGAACTTGCATATCACTGTGTACACAGGAATGACAGAGGACAACATTATGGATTTGGTAGATTTTAGAATTTAACTCAAGTCATCATGGAGGATTAGTAAGCAGTTTAACACATCAAACCATCTCACCAGTGATTCATCAAAGAATCAGTCTGATCTTAAAGTCTCTGCACTTAAATGGCTTAATTCTCACGGCCCACCTCCAAGTACAATGTCAATAAATGTTGTAGGAACTCCTTTAGCCAGTAGCCTTTAAGATACCAGACCACTTGGGCTTGGCCTCTTATACTATAAATGCCGATGTAAAGTGCATCCCGGTTCATGCAGAAGACCGTGATCTGTGAGCCTACTTCTAAATAATAAGCTTTTATTACACTCAGTTGTGAGCTAGTGTGAGATTTCTTTTTAGTGTCTGTCTTTACAATAGGTTTCATTATATGACAATGAAATATTTGCTCTTTGGCAACCACCATTGTCAATGTTACTTCTTCCATTCTCCATAGTGGTTTGTTGCTAGATACATAGTTGCCCATCAGGAGCAGGTACAGCCACCGTTTGCAGACTCCTTTCCAGCTAACGGAGATCTTTCAGCTGTGTCATCTATGTTTTAACTAATCTATTGAAACTCGAAGTGGAAGTGACATGTCAATGTATGGGTCATAGAATACCTGACAGGACAAGTGGGCTCTTTCCACATTTCCTTTCCTGAGAGATAAACTATAGCTATTTCTGTTATCTAAATTGGGCCATGAAGAAGAAAGTAACTTAATTGTTGGTGGAATCACACTGTAAAGGATTTTAGTTTCTGGTTAATATCATACGGCATGGTGACCTGCATATCTGCATTATTTACTTGTTTTTTTATGTAAGGAAAAACACATAGATTCATGTTGTCTTTATATTTTTTGACATATTTATGGTAATAGCTTTATCTTCACCATTAGTAAATCAATTGGACTTAGCAAAAGTTTTCATTTACTCTAATCCAGAATGATACTAAACTTACCTACATATATTTTTTTCTAAAAGAGCAACTACAGATGGTGTTTTCATCTGAAAATAAAAATGTCCTAGTTTATAAAAATTATTGAACAGATGATCACTACTGATTAGAATTTCAGGCTAAGTGTTTTAGGAAAATTAATAATGACTCATTCCTGTGTATTAAAAAATCTATCCTGTAGTTAATGGAGGGTTCCAACTTTATAAAATGTTGTTTTTGAATAGTGGTACTAAAAAGTAAAAGCCAAAGAGACTTGGTGCTTCAAATGGCCTTCACTCCATCTGCCTAGAAGTTCCAGATGACTGCCAATCTCACAATCTGACTTTACTACTAATTGTGCTCTACTTTGAGGAATGATATGGGTTATAATCTGCTTGAGTTTAAATAAAAGGGTTGTGGTTCATTTGCTAGCATGCTTTCATTTAGTAGATGTATGTTGGGTAAGTGATTGAAAAGGCAACTGTTCAGTTTCCCAGAGATTCGGTAATGAATCAAAGAGATAAATTTATTGTCTCATGGAACATGAATTTCACTTGGCATAGAGAAAGAAACAAATGTGAAAATTTTAAAGTGTTGAAAAGTACTATAAAGGAAACAAAATATAGAAACAATATTATAAGATAATATTCAGTAAGAAGGAATCCTCAGATGCAGCTTTCTCAAATTCTTTGTGATCAGGTCACATGAAGCTCAGATTTGGGTGGATGGTGTAAGAAAAGAGGAGTAGGAGAGAGTGTTTTGGGTAAAAGATGTAACCAAATCCTCAAGCATTTTTATATTTAATTTTGGGTGTAATATATGTCTAGATATTTAATTGTTATCTAAAAATAAATGACAATTTAGATATAAAGAAAGGATAAAAGAGTTGGTACTTCTATCAAGAGCCTATGTACTCAGGCTTTTACTTAGATATGATGTGAATAAGGCAGACAAATGCCATAACTTCTAATGGTGTTTGCAACTAAAACTGATTCAAATAATGGAGGCTATTTAACACAACAGTTTCTAAAAGTTACATTCTTTGAAATAAAAAAAAAATGCACATGATGTCAAATAAACATTTCTATGAGTTTTTAGGAACCATTAGTAATTAATTATCTTTAATAAAATCTCATGCATTATGATTTTATTTTTAATTTTGTATAAAACGAAGGACTGAAATGTTGAATAATAAAATGTTGGTGAGGTTAAATATTCAGGTGAATACTCTCACAGATGAAGATATAACTATCATAGAAAGCAAAAAAAAGAGACTATCTAAAATTCTTAAGCAACGTTTATTGGGAATTCTTTAAAATCTATTGGAAAAATATAACAAGTTTAGGTAAATTGGAAATCGAGTATAAAAAAGTCTCTTATTTTACCTCTATGTCCTGATTTCAATGCATGGAACCATAAAATGATGCTTGCAATAACAGAACACGAACCAATCTATGAAATTTAATGCCCCAAATAAGATTCAGCATGCCTGAACAAGAATACAGTGAAGAAAAAGTTACTGTAATTATGAAACTTGCAGCTATTAAGTTATTTATGTTGTATATGTTTGCTGCCTCTTTTTACAAACTTTTAAATAAGCAATCTTAGAAAATAATTTTCTGGGAAATGACTTAGATAACCAGAGATAAGAAATTAAAATGAATTATTTGGCAGCCATTGGATGGTAGCATTGGATTCAGTTCTGCAACTGAAATTGCCTCTGTATTGTAAGCAGCTAGAAAACACTTTCTCAAATGATCAACATCTATTTCCAAAATTGTACTTATGGATAATACACAGAGTTACAAATGATCACAGACTTTTCTTCTGAGAATCAATCCAAGGAGAAATCTTCAAACAAATAGATACCTTTTAATAAGTCAAGTCCCTGCTGTGAACTTGAAGACAATCATAAGAGATAAAGAGTCCAGGCAAAATATATAATAAATAACCCCGACAAAACTAGAATTTGCAGAGTTCTAAATCTTCATGAATCCACAGGGTGTTCGCAAATATATTTAGAGGGCAGGGATTTCAGAGCTAACATAAAATCTAACTCATTATCTTCCTCTATTTCCTCTTATAAGAATTCTGAACAGAGGGTAGCTAAAATAGCAGCATTAATCTAAACTTCTTTCCCATCAAAAGTTCATTACAAGTGCCCTTGGCTCTGTTCTCAGCTCCTTCATCCCTGCACAGCTCTCCTGCATGACTTCAAAGAGAACTTTCTACACAGGAGATAGGAAAGGGAGACGGGGGATGAGAATGGGGCCACCTCTGTCAAAAGAGAGGCTTAATTGAGTACATATTTGAAGAGTGCCTTTGACATAAAAAAGCAGTAAGAAAATTCAGTACTATTGACACTGGATGAGAAGCGCTTGGTCCTGCGAGCAAAGCCTAACAGAGATTAAGGCAACAGTTTATATTCTTCTCCTCCAGGCAAGCATTTTTTTTCAATGGGTTCCTTTATTGATCTGCCATCCTGAGAGAGTCAGTAAATCTAGCATCTGCATATTGATTCCTAGTTGATTTGGAAGACAAGGAAAGAGAAAGTAAAAGATATAGCTTTCTTAAATCTAAATAGTAGTAAAATGTGTGTGCTTATAAATGTAAGGACATTTCTTTAAAAAAGGGTTATAAAACACAAAAATTAATGACAAAGAGATTATCTATGTGGCAAGAGAAGGTTTTTATTTTCATTTGTTACATGGACATTTAACTGGAGGGTATTAGTCGTGAAATAGCCAATGTTAATGTAGCAGCATGTGAAAATTGGAAGTTTAGACTGAGGCACCATGATCCCACAGCTATAAAATCCCAAAGAGAGATGCCAGACCAAAATACAAATCATCTATAAAAACAACTGGTTGGAAGTATCTAATGCCCATAATGGAAGGATTGAGAGTAAAAGCCATGGAAACAGGCTGTATTTGTGAGGATATTTTTCTTTAAGTGATCTGTGCTGAGCTCTAAGTCTCACTATCATCCCAAAGGCAAAACATGAGAACCCTTCCTTCCCACGACACAGAAAGGAGTGTTTCACCAAAAGTATATAAAGAGCTTTGGGGTGCGATGTGGCAACTCTTTAGTCTGCTATTTGAAAAATGCTATGACATTCTTCAGAAAAATGCCACAATTCTCTGAGGTGCATTGACTGAGAAAGAGAAGGGAATTTGCCTATAAAATAATGGCATCACCACTAAGGAAAAGACAATAAGCAATTTTATGAGCAAGTGAAGATAAAGAAGGCAGAAGGGCATTCTGCAGACCTTTAACATTATGGTTGACTGGACTCCAGTAGAGACAAAAGGAAAGGCTAGAGTCTATGCACTAAATAGACCCCTACATTATTCCTAAGGAGAAAGCAAGAGCTGAAGATAAGGCCTTGGATGAACACACAGAACAGATATCCCTAGAGAAAGCTAGCCTGCAAGGAACCACAGAAATTTAAATATCATCGAGGCTAGTTCTCCCTAATGTTGTCTTGTGATAGTACCATCAAATAAATTCTCTAACAAAAGGTCTTTGGCCTTCATGCTGTTAGTATAAAATGGTATCAGGAACACAAAAGTCCAGAAAGAGTGAAGCAGAAAGATATGATCCCTCCTTTCTTCAACTACCAAATAGCCAATCCACAACCAGATTTTGCAACAGTAGATAAAGTTCTAACATCAGACTTTTGATTGTTGAGCATAGAACAATGTAATTTCTCTTCTCAAAAAGCAAAGGAAAAATAAAACAAAACAAAACTCTAAACAGACATGTTGACAGGCTCCTAAAAGGTGAGCTCAGAAGTCTGTGGTAGGATATTAATTCAAGGCCATCATAGTGGGATGTGATCTCCAATCAAGGGCACACACACATAAACACACATGCCTTTAATATTACTTTTGATTGGCAAATCATAATTGTTTCAATTCAAGGTGTGATGATTTTTGAGATATATAAAACCACATATGACATGATTAAATCAAGCTACTGACAAATTCATCACCTTACTTGACTTTCACTTTTCATTTTGAGACATTTGAGATTTGTTCTCCATGATTTAAAAATTCTGAATACAATCTTGTTGATAATAATCATTTTTTTAGTGCAGTAATGTGGTACAATGGTCTTTTATCCTGTCACTGTATTATTTTTAATAATATGCTGATTGGCCTGTAGCCAGGTAGGAAGTATAGGTGGGATGATGAGGCAAGGCAATGAGAATTCTGGGAAGAGGGAAGTTTCAGTCTGCATTTGTGACTCAGATGCAGAGAACACAAGATGTGACTGCCTTGCCAAAATGATAACAAGTCATGTGTCTAACACAGCAAGAATTATGGGCTAATATAAGAGTTAATAAGAAGCCTGAGCTACTAGGCCAACCAGTTTATGATTAATGTAGACCTCTGTGTGTTTCTTTGGGACTGAATGACTGCAAGACTGGATGGGACAGAAACCTCAACCAATAAATGGTGCCCAACATGGAGTGGCAGGAAGCAATTCTAGAAAGTGACATCTCTTCTCCAAAGAAAGTTTGTTCTCATGGTTAGAGACTCAATTAGGGTTGGAGGTTGGGGTGGAAATTATGTAGGCCTAGAAATCTCAAAGAAAAAAAAAGGGGGAAGATTGAATGGGATAATAGATAATTAATTATGAACTTATCACACTAATAATAGTAATAATATTGAGTAATAGAGTAAATACTTGTGAGATATTGTTTTTGGACAATTTACACTAGTATAGTTTCTTGTATATTGACACAAGTTCAAATAGTACTTGTTATTTCTGTTTACAATATTTGTACACCAATGCAAAATTACTTTGTCATGTTGTATGCATGCATGTTTCTACCTCTGATTAAGAAATTTTGCATATTGATACAATTTTAGGATATATTTATTATATTGTACTATATATTCTATCTCTGCTCAAGATGCTTATACATTACTTACATTTTGAGGTCATTGTTCTTCTTTACTGCACAGTTGCTTAATTTTCTGATATAAAGTCTTAGTCTTTAAGTTATAAAGGTATAATAGGTCAATAGTCATTCATGTTTGCTATACTTTTAGTAAGACTAATTGGGTGCTTTAGATACATAGAGATTGTTTTCTACATAGATAGTTAACTTTCAAGATCCGTAGAACATGGCATTTAAATAATTCAGGATTCTGTTGACATGAGACACAATTCCACCTGACAGCACCAATCTATTCCTGAGAGAGTGTTGAGCACCAAAGATACTACAACTGGAGTTTGTCTTCTTCTTGGCACAACTGGCCTTTGGACAATAAACTGCCTATGCTTCAACCACTGACAAAGTGCATGATGTCTGGACTGGACAAGCAGGATACAAGAAAAAAGATTTTAAAACCTTGCCAAGACAAGGTAGGACAGTTTTGAAAAATTTCCTGCCTCTGTAAATGGTCTGTCAGTAACTCTAGCCTTAGACAAATGGTTGCTTTAACATTGCAAATGAGACTTTGGGTGATTGCTCAGGCGACCAGTTGTCTCTGTCATCTACTGTACATTTTGGAAGCTGCTTGATTGTACTTCCTGCCTACTCAAGTAATATTATCCCCTTCACAGGCTTTTGATGGGGTTGAAAATGAAATATTCATAGTTACCGTTCTCTTATGATCTAGCCAAGCCATTTCCAATATAAGACTTAGACTCCTTAGGATAGCATATTTATTAAAACATTTAGCATACATTACTTGTTTAGTAATGTTTATGCTGGTTGTAATTCTAATCTTATACTTAATATTGGTTCCTAGTATATATACTTTTGTACTGGGTTTGGAACTCTTATTTAAATGAAAGAGAGAGGTGCTGTGGGAGTTTCTTTTGCTCCTTCAGCCAATAGCCTTAAGATACCAGTCCACTTGTGTGTGGTCTCTAATACTATAAATGCATCTGTAAAGTATGTGCTTGTTCTCTTGCTTCCAGCTGCTAGACAGTAAAACTCAAAACCTATGCTTCTTGTCTATTTGAAAATTTCTATTTATCCAAAGCTCCATAATACCTTTCTATAATGTATACATGACACAATTCATATATTTTCTTATCTGTTAATAGGACACCATATTACCTATGTTTCCAACTGCTCTTACCAAAACTATGACAGAAACAAAAAATTCAAAGATTTATTTTCGATCTTAGTTTCAAGGCTGACAGTCTTTCATAGGGCAGCAGACGGAGAGGTGGAGAAGTTCATATCTTGGTGATCAAGCAACAGAGAAGAGGGCTATAAGAAGGAGCCATTGCAAAGTAAAGTCTCCAGGGCATCCTTTCAGTGACTACTTTGTCCACCTGAGCCCCACCTATTGCCTCCCACCATCTCATGACAAGGCCATTGCATTATTAATTCATCACAAAACTCATTGATTTATTTGTTCAGAGACCGTAATCTGAATGGGTAAATGCTCATTGACACTTCTACAGGTCAAATTACTAAGGCCTTAAGCATTTTTTAGTCCAATCAATTTACAATCAAAATTAACAATCTTAGACAGTTATGTTGATTTTGTGGTTTGGTTATTGTGGATGATGTTTTAGTGAACATTAGGGTTCACATATCTGTTTGACATTTTGGTTCCACTTCTTTGAATATATAATGGAAATGAGATTGATGTAACATATATTAGTCTTTGGTTTTTGGAGGAACCCTCATAGTGTTCAAAGTATGATTTTGAAATAAGACCACACTTTTAATAAACTGACTAAAGAAGTCTAAGTTATCTAAAATTGATAAAAAGAACATAAGACTTTCAAATCTTCTACATAAGGTTGGTGCTAAACTACCTCTAACAGAAAGATTAAAACATTGTTATAGAGCTCAGTGGTAAAGTACTTGCTGGCTATGTACTCCTCCATCTCTTTTTGTCTATATGTTGAGCAATATGGGATTCTGTAAATCTATATCTACTGAAAAAAGAAATTTCTCTGATGATGGTTGAGAAATTCACTAATTTATTGGTGTGGAATTTACATAGGGAGTAGAGACCATGCATATTATTGTTTTCTTTTAATTTTTTTGACTGTGAATGAGCAACATACAGAGAGACATCTCATTGTACAGGCTGCTAAGCTAAACCAACATATATATTTTAAAGTTATCTTGATTTCAAAATTTGGCTTTAAGGATATGTTGCTTTGGGGAAAAAAAGGTTCTCCTTTTGCTTCCACAGAGGATGATAACTTGTAGATTCCTTCCAGACTAATGTGGTTTGATGGACCAGGATCCCCTAAAGGTCGCTGTGAACACTCCCAAAAATTACATTGCCCAACAAAAAGCAGAAAGCAGTTTAGAGAGTACTATGCTCAAATTCCCCAAATACAATTTATAAATTGTTTGTAAGTTTCTGTTTACATTTAAAGAGGGATATGATATAAATATTTGCATTGATATGGATCTTGGTTTATTGATACAAATTTAAGATCAATTTTGTTATATATATATATATATATATATTTCTGCTCTTGATTAAGTTATTATGTTTGTGCAGCTCATTTAAAATGTAGTGTATAATGTAAAATATAGGTTAATAGTCATCTATAATATTTAAGCTTACTGTCATGTTAGGTTTTCTAGAGGTCTAGAGATATATTTCAGATGGATAGTTTTTCTTCAGATCTTTTGAAAACTAACATAATTTGACATTTAAAATGTTTTCAGAACTTAGGACTTTTCATGATAGTGAGATACATCTGCTCCTGGCAGCACCAATAGACTTCAAGAGGCTGATGGACATTGAAGAGGCTCTTCCTCATGGAATTGTTATCCATTTGGGCAAAAAAAAAAGGCTGCTGTTACATGAACAGTTTGACTGTGTTGTGGGAGCTGCAGGCCTGCTTTTCACATGGCTAGCTTTACACCAGAAATAACAACACACAAACTGTATTCTTTTAAACACTGCTTGGCCCATTAACTCTAGCCCTTACAGGCTAATTCTCATATCCTGATCAACCCATCTCTAATAATCTCTGTAGCACCAGTCTTACTGGGAAAGATTCAGCATGTCTGACCTGGCAGCTTGCTTCATGGTGTCTGCCCGGGAGAGGGGAGCATGGCCTCTGAGCTCACTTCCTCTTCCTCCCAGCATTCTGTTCTGTTTACTCCTCCCACCTATATTTTAACCTATGAGGCCAAGCAGTTTCTTTATTACTTAACCAATGACCTTCCTCCATCATTTCCCCTTTTTCTGTTTAAACAAAAAGGAAAGGCTTTAACTTTAACATAGCAAAATTACATATAATAAAACAGTTATCAAGTAAAAATTACAATATTTACATCTATTTTATCTTTATCATAACTAAGGAAAACTATAACTATAACTATTCTTCAACTCCATCAAAGACTCCAGAAAGATACAATATTACCTAAGCAAACAAGAAAAAAGCAACTTTCAAACCCTGGAAATGACAGGGACATGTCGCTGCCTTGACAGTCACCCAAAGTTCCTCTATACCGTTGGGGCATCCATCTTCGTCCTGCAGGCCTATAGTTTCCAGCAGACATTTCCATGAAGCAGGAAGTTTCAAAGACAGTTCAGTCACTATCTGTTGTGTCCTGCAGAATGTCTCGCAGACTCTTTCATAAGTCAGGAACCCCGAAAGATCATCTCACCTTTAGGCAAGTTCAGCAGTCCTCTTTCTGCAGGTTCTCTGTGTTCAGTTTATGCAATAGTCCAGGCAAGAACAGTTTCTTGCCCAAATGGCTATCAAACTCCATAAGGTGCCTCTTCAATGCCCATCTTCCTCT
Source organism: Microtus oregoni (assembly GCF_018167655.1). Lineage (NCBI taxonomy): Eukaryota > Metazoa > Chordata > Mammalia > Rodentia > Cricetidae > Microtus > Microtus oregoni. The sequence continues at coordinate 19,239,253 of NW_024543089.1, forward strand.
TGAAGTAGATTGGTGCTGCGAGGAGCAAATATGTCTCATTGTCATGAAAAGCCCTAAGTTATTAAAACATTAAATGCCATAGTCTGTAATCTTTGAAAGATATGAAGAATGTCTATCTAAAATATATCTATGTACATCTAGAAAATCTTAACATGACTACAAACTTGACTATTATGATTATCTATTAACAACCTATATACATTACATTTTTACATGAACTACACAATCACAATACCTTAATCAATATCAGAAATATATATACATAAAACAAAATTGATCTTAAAATACATACTAATGCAAACTATTCATATCTATATCATATCCCCCCTTTAAATGTAAAAGAACATTTATAAACAATATTTGGGAATATGGACACAGTTATTTCTCTCCAAACTGCTTCCTGCTGTATGGGGGTGCTGTTAATCAGGTATTTCAGGGTATAACCTGTATGCTAGTTTCATCTCAGTCAGCAGTTGAGTGAAGTAATTTTTTGAAGGTGTTCACAGCAACCCTTCAGGAAGGCGTGGTCCATCATTCCATATTGAGATAGAAGCAATCCACAGAATCTCACCCTCTGTGAAAACAAAATAAGAAACTCCTTTCCAAAGCATCATGTCCTTAGATCCAAATTTCCAAGTAAAGGCATTTTCAAAATATCTATGTTGGATTAATTCAGCAGCATTTACAAACAAATATCTTTTAGCAGCTAGCTGTTGCTCCTTCCTCAGCATTCAAACAATTCAAAGAGAGCATAAGAAGCATACAGTATCAAGATTCTCTGTGTATTTTCCATCTTTGTGCAGCTTTGTTTTAACCTTTATTTTGTTTATTTTTACTTTTATTTTATATTCTCTGTATATATTTGTCCTGGAATAATTCTGTAGACCAGGCTGTCCTTGAACTCTCAGAGATCCTCCTGTCTCTGCCTCCCAGGCACTGGGATTAAAGGCATGTGCTACCACACCTAGAAGTCACAGAAGTCAATCTCCCTCTGCCCCCCAAGTGTTGGGATTAAAAGTGTGTCCACCACACCCAACCACTCTCTTTCTTCCTTTTTTTTGCTTTTTACTTTAAGAACTTTAACTTTTAGTCTGCATATATTTTCAACACACTGTAAATCATTTAAAAGTTTTCTTTTTCTTTGAATCTCTCTTTACTATATATCTTTCTTTTTCTTGCCACATGAGTCTTTAATTTACCAAGCAATATCAGTAGGACTAAAGCCGTGGCTTTGACGGCTGGATCCAGCCTATTCCTTAGCTTTCCAGCCTCATGGCTGAGGTACTGGCTGTAGCCATGTTTACTGCCACAACTCTATGGCATTTCAAGGTCCCTGCCACCAAGCAAGTTGAGTGTTATTTAACTCTCAAAACCTTCATAGTCAGGACTGCCTGCTTGAAAGAGTAAGAGTTTGCTCTGGCAGGACAACCCAGAAAGCCGGCATTTTAAAATGGCACAACTTTTTTCCTGCTATGGCTAAAAACCGAAAAGCATTTCTTCAGGTTTTCATCAACACCGTTAAAGTGTTTCGTGGCAGGAACTCTAAAGAGCTGCAGGGTTTTGCAGCTAAAGACGAGTCAGGAAGCTTCTCTTAGATGAGAGCACTTGCCTGCCTCCAGCAAGCAGAGTAGACCCGAGAAATTGCTGCTAGCAAGAAAACATGCTTTACTCTATTCTTTCCCAAGCCTTCTCAGGCTTTCAGTGGACTCAGTTGTCCACACGCCTGGGTGACATTCTGTTGTGGGAGCTGCGGGCCTGCTTTTCATCCCGCCAGGCTCCCACATGGCTAGCTTTACACCAGAAATAACAACACACAAACTGTATTCTTTTAAACACTGCTTGGCCCATTAACTCTAGCCCTTACAGGCTAATTCTCATATCCCGATCAACCCATCTCTAATAATCTCTGTAGCATCAGTCTTACTGGGAAAGATTCAGCATGTCTGACCTGGCAGCTTGCTTCATGGCGTCTGCCCGGGAGAGGGGAGCATGGCCTCTGAGCTCACTTCCTCTTCCTCCCAGCATTCTGTTCTGTTTACTCCTCCCACCTATGTTTTAACCTATTAGGCCAAGCAGTTTCTTTATTACTTAACCAATGACCTTCCTCCATCATGACTGGACTTGCAGGAGCCATAGAAAAATGAATGACTGCTAAAGCTGCCTAAAGAAGGTGAAACAGGTTTTTGTTTGTTTGTTTCTGCTTCAGGAAATTGTCTGCCAGACATTCTGCAGTACACAGAAGAAAGTGGTTAAAAACTGCCACTACAGATGGAATTGCCTTTGAGATTTCCTGCTTCATGGAAAAGTCTTCTAGATACTATGGGCCAATAGACTAAAGATGGATGCTCCAATGATACAGAAGAGCTTTGGGTGACTGTCCACACAGCAAGATGACTCTGTCAATTCTAAAGTTTTGGAATTTGCTTATACTGCACTTCCTGTTTACTCACGTAATATTATATCCTTCTGGAGTCTTTGATGGAGTTCAAGAATAGATAGTTATAGTTTTCCTTAGTTATGATAAAAAATAAAAGAGATATAAATATTATAACTATACTTGATACCTGTTTTGTTATATGTAATTTTACTATGTTAAGGTTAGAACCTTTCATTTCATTTAGACTGAAAAGGGGAGATAATTTTGAAAATCATTCTGTATATATGTTGATTTATTGGTTAATGAATAAAGCTGTTTTGGCTAGTGGCTTTTCAGAATAGAGCTAGGCAGGAATGCTAAATTGAATGCTGGGAGGGAAAGGTGGAGTCAATGAGAAGTCTTGTTGCTGCTGTAGGGAGACAGACACACTGGAACCTTGCTGGTAAGCCACGGCCACATGGTGATACACAATTAATAGAAATGGGTTAATTTATTATGTAAGAGCTAGCCAAAAAGAAGCTATAGCTAAGAGGTCAAGCAGTGATTACCTAATACAGTTTCTGTGTGATTATTACAAGTTTGGGAAGCCAGGAATGACTGAGCAGCCTCTGAGTACAATTTATAGGTACAAAGAAAAGTAGATAGGAGTTGGTATAATGCCATGCTCATTTAGCAGAATAATAGCAGTAAGTTCTCCTCTAGGGCCTATGACCTACCCAGCCATTGGTTCTTGGTCTCATTTTTATAGTGTCAAGCATCAATGTCTTAAGGAACTGGTAAACACAGAGTTTTTCATCACTAGCATAATATTACATGAGTATTGCACTACTGCATGTATGTTGTCAGAGCCCTCAACACAATGACTGGTATGTTTCATTGCTGGATAAGTCGGTTGTTTAGGTTGCATAGCACTTACAGCATATAAGAGCAAGCCAGTGGAAATAAAGATTTATCTGTTTATTTTATGTAAAAAAAGAAACTTATTATTTTTTTAAAAAAATTCCACTACATCTTAACATTGCCATGCTGGATACCAAGCTCCCACCACATGAACGTTTGACAAACACACTTTACCTATAATCCAACTATGACATTCTCTTGTATTGTACCTTACACTATCTTCAAAGATTTTATTTAGGTGCAAATCTGCTGTTTCCATTGTATAGTCTCCACTTGTTCCTATTTCGAAGGAGTGTTTTACCATATAGTTTTTTACTACCCTTAACAAAGCAGATAGGGTTAACATGAAAGGCAAATCCACATAGATACATGTAATATGGTGGCCTTAACTATTTGAAATTATAGAAACACGTGAAGAAGTCTTTTATTTGAAACTATAACATGCAACTTAACTATTAGAATTATGAAATGGTTGCATTATTATTAACATTATTGTGTTAAATTTTGTATAATTCTGACTATTAATAACACAGCAGCAGTAAAACTGCCTTCTTAGACAGTTTTAGTTACTATTTTTTTTTTTAGAAATAAAAACTATTATTGACACCAGGAAATATGAAGGCAAATGGATGTAACTAGAAAAATTCATCCTGAATGAGGTAACCCAGACTGAGAAAGACATACATTCCTCCAACAGAGGAGGCAGCTTCTTGGTTTCTGACTGCTCAGCCTTGAAATAATTACACAGAAACTGTATTAATTAAATCACTCCTAGCTCTAGCTTCTTATTGGCTAACTCTTACATATTAATTTAACCCATTTCTATTAACCTGTTTGTCTCCCTGTTGCAGTGACTTACTGGCTAACTGTCTCCTGCAGGTCAAAATGGCTTCTCTCTGACTCCACCTCATTTCTCCCAGCATTCAGCTTAGTTTTCCCTGCCTAGATCTGCTCCTCTATAGCTCTGCTGTGGGCTCCAAGTATTTTCTTTATTTATCAATGGTAATCACAGCATATAGAGGGAAATCCCACATCAACACATGGTATGTATTCACCAATAAGTGAATATTAGCTGTATTATAAATTATAACTATTCTACAATCCACAGACCCGGAGGGACTAACAAGTAGGGTTCATTGAATGAACACCCAGATGTCCCTAGGAAAGGGAAATATAAATGATTTCATTAGTGGACTGAAGGAAGGTATGGGAACATGAACAATCAGGTTGGGTGGGCTAAGGAAGAGTAGGAAAGAGACTACTGGAAAGTGGAGGCATTTTAGAGTCAGGTAAAAACCTGGCCAAGAGACTCTCCCAGGAATCTACAAGGTTGACCTCAGCTAAGATGCCTAGCAATAGCAATACATAGCCTGAATTGACTGACCATCTCCTGTGACCATATTGGTGCCAAGCCAAAGCATCAGAGAAGCTTTAACCATCAACTGATGGAAACAGATGCAGTCCCTTAGCATAATATTAGGCAGAATTTGAAAACTTCTATAGAACAGAGGGGAAAAGATTCCAGGAGCCCGAGAGGTCAAGAACACCACAAGAAAACTTACAGAATCAACTAACTTGGGCTTATAGGTGATCACAAAGACCAAAAAGGCAACCAGGGAGACTTCATGGGACTAACCTTGGCACTCTGTATATGAGTGACTGTTGTGTAGCTTGGTCTCTTTGTGAGACTCCTAACAGTGGGAGCAGGGGTTGTTTCTGACTCTCTTTTACTGGCTTTTGGGACCTGATTCTTCATAATAGAGTTCCTTGCCCAGCCTTAATACAAGGGGACATGCTTAGTCTTACTACAACATGATATACCATATGTTGTTGAAATCCATGGGAGACCTACCTTTTTTTGAACAGAAACTGAAGAGGAATGGATGGAAGTGGGGCAGAGGGGACTTGGGGGAGGAACTGAAAGGATAAGAGGAAGGGGAAACTGAGACCTTGGTGTAAGATAAATGAATTTATTAAAAATCTATTTGCTATGGTAGCATATTAAGATGTTCTTTTTTAAAAAATGTTTAGACTTGATTTGGTATCTATAACTCTAATCTAAAAGTTTGTTCTTTTCTTCTTCATATGTTCCTCTCAAAGACAGTAATACAAATCATGTTGGACATGACAATTTCTTTGAAGAGTAGAAAGTACAAACATGTGATATATTTTTAGCCTTTATGGTCTACCCATGGCCAACCTGTATCTATGAATCTTGCCATGAATATCAAGAATGTTGCCATTTTACAGCTTTTCAGAACTCTGATGAAAGAAAACATTTACATGATGGAATTGTTATAAAATTATTAATATAATTTGTTAATAATTCAGAAGGTAAGACCTTTTCAGTTTAAATTTCACCCCTTCATGATAAAGGTTTTGGAGAGATCAGGGATACAAGGAATATATCTAAATATAATAAAAGCAATATACAGCAAACAGTCAACATCAAATTAAATAGAGAGAAACTCAAAGTGATTCCACTAAAATCAGGAACAAGACAAGGCTGTTCACTCTCTCCATATCTATTTAACATAGTTCTTGAATTTCTGGCAACATAAGGAAATCAAAGAGATTCAAATTGGAAAGGGAGAAATCAAACTTTCATTATTTGCAGATGAAATGGTAGAATATATAAGTGACACAAAAAACTCTACAGCTGATAAATACCTTCATTGTGGTGGCAGAATATAAGATCAACTCAAAAAAAAAAAAAACAAAAACACAAAAAAACCCCAAAACCAGTAGCCCTCCTATAAACAAATGAAAAAGAAGCTGAGAGAAAATCAGAGAAACATCATCTTTCATAATAGCCACAAATAACATAAAATATGTTGGGGTGACAATAACCAAAGAAGTAAAAGACCTATTTAACAAGAACTTTAAGTCTTTGAAGAAAGAAATCGAAAATATGCCAGAAAATAGAAAGATCTCCCATGCTCTCAGACAGGATCAACATAGTAAAAATGGTAAACCTATCAAAAGCAATTTATAGATTCAATGCAATCCTCATCAAAATTCCAACACAATTCTTTTCAGACCTTGAAAGAACAATAATCAACTTCATATGAAAAAACAAGAACAACAACAAAACCAGGATAGCCAAAATAATCCTGTACAATAAAGGAACTTCCAGAGGCATCACCATCCCTTACATCAAGCTCCATTACAGAGCAACAGTAATGAAAACAGCTTGGTATTGGCATAAACACAGAGATGTTGACCAATGGAATTGAACTGAAGACCCCAATACTAATCCACACACCTATGAACACCTGATTTTTGACAAAGAAGTTAAAATTATACAATGGAAAAAAGAGCATCTTCAACAAATGGTGCTGGCATAATTGGATCAACATATAGAAGAATGAAAATAGATCCATAACTATCTCCTTGCACAAAACTCAAGTCCAAATGGATTAAAGACCTCAATATAAATTTGACCAAACTGAACCTGATAAAAGAGAAAGTGGAAGTAGCCTTCAATGCATGGGCACAGGAGATCACTTCCTAAATATAACCCCAGTAGCATAGACACTGAGAAAAACAATAAATAAATGGGACCACCTGAAACTGAGAATATTCTGCATAAAGCAAAGGACACATTCAATAAGACAAAAAGGCAGCCTACTGAATGGGAAAAGATCTTCACCAACCCCGCATCAGACAAAGGACTGATCTCAAAAATATATAAATATCTTAAGAAATTAGACATGAAAATTTCAAATAACCCAATTAAAAATTGGGGTACAGAACTAAATGAAAAATTCTCATCATAAGAATCTGAAATGGTCAAAAGACACTTAAGGTAATATTCAATATCCTTAGCTATCTGGGAAATGCAAATTAAAACTATTCTGAGATATCATCTTACATCTGTCAGAATGGCTAAAATCAAAAACACCAATGATAGTTTATGCTGGAGAGCATGTGGAGTAAGAGGAACACTCCTCAGTTGCTGGTGGAATTGCAAACTTGTACAACCACTTTGGAAATCAGTATGGTGGTTTTTCAGAAAATTGGGAATCAATATACCTCAGGATCCAACAATACCACTCTTGTGCATATACCCAAAAGATGCTCAATTATACTACAAAGACATTTGTTCAACTATGTTCATAGCAGCATTATTTGTAATAGCCGGAACCTAGAAACAATCTATAGATGCTCCTCAACCAAAAAATAGATAAAGAAAATGTGTCACATTTACACATTAGAGTACTGCTCAGCAGTAAAAAAAAACAATGACATCTTGAAATTTGCATGCATATGGATAGAACTAGAAAACATTATCCTGAATGAGGTAACCCAGACCCAAAAGATGTATTCACTCATAAGTGGATACTAGCTATAAACAAAGGATATTGAGCCTATAGTTCATGATCCTGGAGAGGCTAAGTAACAAGGTGAACCCAAAGAAAAACATGTATAGGTCTACCTGGAAAACCAAAATAGATAAGATCGCCTGACAAAATTGAGAACATAGGGGTGGGCGGAGAAGGGAGGACAAAAGGGAAGAGAAGGGAGAAGAGGAGGTGTGAGGAGAACTTGAGGGAATGGGATAGTCGAGATGGAGGAAGGTCAGAGATGGGAGCAAGGAAAGAGATTATCTTGATTGAGGGAGCCATTATGGTTCTCTCAAGAAACCAGGCTCCAGAGAAACTCCCAGGAATCCACAAGGATGACCCCAGCTAAGACCCTAAGCAATAGAGGAGAGGGGTCCTGATCTTGACTTGCCCTGTAGTCAGATGAATGAATATCTTAAACATCACCATAGAACCTCATCCAGCAACTGATGGAAACAGAGACAGTGACCTGCATTGGAGCACTGGACTGAGCTCACAATGTGAAGCTGAAGAGTGGGAGGAATGAGAATATGAGCAAAGATGTCAAGACCATGATGGGTACACCAACTCAAACAGTCTACCTGAGCTAATGGGAGCTCACCAACACCAGTTGGACTGGGATGGAACAAGCATAGGACCAAACTAGTGCCTCTGAATGTGGTTGACAGTGGCATGGCTGGGGCAGACTGAGGGACAGCTGGCAGTGGCACCAGGATTTATCCCTACTGCTTGTACTGGCTTTTTGGGAACCTATTCTCTTTGGATGGATACCTTGCCCAGGCTGAATATACTAGGGAGGGCATTGGACCATCCCTAAAGTAATGTGCCTTACCTTTTCTGAGAATTGGATGGGGGTGGGGTGGGAGGATAAGTGGAGGGAATGGGAGGAGAGGAGGGAGTGGCTACTTGAATTGGATTGTAATATGAAAAATGATAATTTGTTTTCTTTTTAATAAAATAAAATAAAATTTTGCTTGCCATAAAAAACCAAAAACCAACATATCAGTTATTTTTTGAGACAAAGGAAAAGAGGGATGTCTGAGAGGAAGAAAATACGGGCGAGGGAGACAGGAGGGAGGAATTCAGGGAAATTTTGAAAATTTAAGTAGCAGTGATTGTAAGAAAGTCAGGTCAATGATAAATTACTTAATTTCATCAGATGGAAAGCCATTGGCAGGGCACAAGTTTTTTGATGCATTGACCAACACCACTCCATTTGACTTTGGTAGCCATTGCATGTACACAGGAAATCCTGAAGTTTTTTTTTGTTGTTGTTGTTGTTGTTGTTTGTTTGTTTTTTCTCTATGTTCTCAGCATGCTTTGCTAATTATGTCTCTAGTCACAGGAAATAAAACTCCTATACATTCAGGATTTTGTCTAATTTATTTTGTAGACCATGTTGAATCACCAGTATACTCTTTTCTTTGTTTTAATCAACATTATATTGCCTATGCTAGCCTATTATTGTCTAGAGAAGCTATGAGTTAAATTTGCATGCCTTGAAGGAACAAGGCATCATTTCTGCTTTGAGTTAATATTTAAAAATGCATGTAGGAGTTTCATTCAGCATAGATTCTAACATACACTTAAATCACTCTTAAAATAGAAATTCATCTAATTCTTTTGGATGTCATGAATTGCTAACGTCAATGCTAAGAACATGTTCTTTAGCTTAACTGTGGAAAGCAGGGCAGTTTGTAAGTTGAGAATTATTATACAAGATACCATTTGAATCAGTGCAAGTGCTAATGTGTGGTATTTCTTTCTTAGCCTCATGGTAAGTTACCTTAGTATATCACATTTATAAGAGAGTCTGTGCATGCTACATGATTCTCTAACTTAGTTGTTTTGAATAATTTATCATTGAGCTCAAGCATTTTCAGATAGCAGATCTGGAAACAAACATGTATGGTAAAATTGATAATGAATAGTTTTATAAGAAATAAAAAATATATCTAAATTTATGGAGAAAGAGTTACATTCTTGAAAAACTTAGGTTAAGCATACTGTGCAATATAAAGTTTATGATAAATATTTTCAGAGGACTGGTTTAATGACCTCCACAGATACAAAAGTCTGAGCACACACAAATTCCTCATGTAAAATGCTGTGGCATTTGGAGCTAATCTCTATACATATCCTTGTGTGTGCTTTACATTATCTCTGGAATACTTGTAAGGTCTAAAATAATGTCAGTGCTGTATAAATAGTACCTATACTCTGTTATTTGAAGGAATAACGAATAGAAAAAAGAGGCTGTAGATGTTTAGTATGGATCAGAGCCCTAAGCACATAGTACAAGCAGGATTCTGAAGATGGAGGATGTTTAAACTGGACGGAAACATAGGCTATGTGCAATGATGGGATGCAGAGAGGTGTACCCATATGAGTTTAAATCCTGTAATTTCAGCTTTGTGTTAAGCATGCAGCAAACTATTCTTTTTTTCTGCTATTTTCTAAGTCTTTGATCCATAATTAAATATATAGGCATAAAACATGGATATTTCCTTTTAGCTTTTTAGCTCATATTGCATGTGTTTAAACCCAGCAAAGCCACTTAGTAATTTAGTGGGTTTGGCAAGTCGTTTGTACTTTTTAGTAGATATATATTATGTACTTTTTATTTGCCTATAAATGTGATAACCATAGTGTGCATGTGCTTTTGAGATTTATTCTTAAAATTCTCTGTGTTAATATATGTAACACTACCTGCCATATCAGTAGGCTATGCAAATATTAGTTACTGTTATTAGTGGCATTACATCAAAGGATTTTATATATATATATATATATATATATATATATATATATATATATATATGACTTAGAAGAATGCCTGCTTCCTATTATAGAAACCAGTCAAAAGACTAATAATCATTCCTAACATTTTTCAGAGAGCTAGGCTATATTTTAAGAAAGTAAAAGCAAATCGGATCAGAACAAACAAAGTACATCATCTCAGGGTGGAGGAGGATTGGTATGGCCAGGCAATTCTTACTTAAAGAGAGAAATAAGTTGTTATGACTTTAAGGGGAAGGTTTATTTACATTTGATTGTAGCTTGAAACAAGGTCTTGTTATTATTTATGAGTCCAGGCTGGCCTCAAACTGATAAACCTTCTCCCTCAGCTTCCCAAATGCGAGGATAACAGGTTAGTGACAATACACCCAGCTAGGACAGGAAATGAAAATAGGCTTAGGATATAAATATGTGGTTCTACAACAGAGTGAGATCCACAAACCAAGAGAGAATGAAAATCACTAGATTTGGCAGTGCTTCAGTGCTCTGGCTACATACAAAAACAAACAAATGAAAAACAAGAAAAGCTTTCAATATTAAGCCTCAGTCAGTTGCTACATGTTGGTGATGTTGGTGAAATAACCACAATTATTCTCGGAAAAAAAACTGCAATGAAAATAATTTATAGAATAGGATGCAGAAGTTCTAAATCCTAGAACTTCTTTTCTTACTAAGGTAGCAAGTAAAATAAGTACCTTGTCCTAATTAAGATTCTGTGCATTTGTGTTTGCATTGAAAACTTGAAAGCTACATCTGTGGTGACTTGCCTACTTAAAGTTAAGTGGATTCTGATGAAGGACAGTGGGTTTGTGTAAACTTAATGACCATGTCTATCCAATTCTAATTTTACCTACTATTTTACAAGTGCTTTTACTGAAGATAAAATCAGTGCATTATCTGGTAAAAGGTATGCACCATGGGCAACTGACTGTGTTAGCGTCTACCTATGCTTTACAGTAACATCTCTAAAAGGTGTGGGAATTCCATGTGGCAGGGTTATCAATCAATATTCTGACTTTTTCTTATAATGTACAATAAATTGCATGGCTTATTTGAAAAACAAAACAGAAATTTATTTCTCAGGATTCTGGAAGTTGGAAAATCCAAGATCAAGGAACTTCTAGGTTTGATGTTTGTTGAATTCACATTTTCTCATTTAAAAGTTTTACTCCTGGCTCTGTGGTGCAAAAGCACTAATGCCCTTCAGGGTGGCGCTGCCCTCATACCTCATGCACTCACGAATGTCCCAATCTGTCCTCTTTGTTACACTCTTACAGAGCATGCAAGGTGCACATTTGCATGTTCTAATGTCAGGATTCTGTCAACTTCCGAGGATTTCTGTCACGAAGTCATGGCAGAGCATAGGAAACAACCCCTCTGGAGATTTAGAAATGAGAACTTCCATTTTGGGCCAAATACTCCACAGCCTGGCAACAAGGAGTCAGGGGCAGGCATTATGAAACATGGATATACCCTTGCCATGGGCCTCAAACAGAGGGAGAACCTTTTGCAGTCAGAGCTCAGCAAAGGAAGACCTTGAAATGAACAGAAAAGTAGGGATGCGGGAACACGAGAAGGAGAACGTGGAGCACAGTCCAAGTGCTTCACTGACAGAAAGTAAACACTGGGAAATAGCATAAGAAGAAATGCCGCAGGCAGGTTGAGACCTGGATTGCTAGGATAAGTAATCTGAGTGCAATTTTAGTAATGTTTGTGAAAGATCCCCGGAGCGGGGAGACTCTCACTCAAGTCTCAAAAGAACAGGACGCCCTCCCCCCCACCCCTCAGGAACTCATGAGAGACCCTCCTTGCTGCAATCACACGAGGTTGATTGACAGGACAGGAACCAGTGCAGTAGCTGGGAGAAGGGATATTTAAGGGAAGAAACCATAACCCAATAACCCAAAGGGGGTAGGAAGGGCGTCGTTGGAAAATTCCAAAAATACTAGTGATAATCAATCACAAGGGGGTAACTCCCTGTTTCTCAACATTATTCTCAAGATTATAACCTAACTTTATGGTCAGCTAGTTCCTGGAACAGAGTCACTGAACCGGCTAACCTAGATTTTTGGTTCTTCTCTCCCTGCTAGAATTTTTTTTTTTTTTTTTTTTTTTTTGGCTTGACTCTTTCTGTTAGAGGGGTCTGAATTTATCCGGGTCTTACATTTGTTTGTCTCTGAAAGAGGAAAAGGTTCCCTACATCTGTTAGTCTTCAGGAGAATGCAGGGGTGACCTGGGGTACTTTTGAGTCCTTTTCCCCATCCTCTTCAATCAAATACTCTCCGGAGCTGATTGGTTGAATGCTCTTAAACCGGAGGAAGGAGCTGTGTTGTTAGCTGAATGTTACCAAAATATGCCATTTTAACGTTTGTGTGATGAGTCAGGGTAAAGCTCGTGTGTGGGGGCGGGGAAGGAGGGGGAACTAGTAACACACGTCACAGTGAATGTGTGGTGATCATAGAACAATTCAGCTCTCAGTGCTCACTTTTCCACCTATACACAGGTCACTGGTTGGTTACCTCGGCTTATGCCACGGTCCCTGGCCCATCAGCTTCCGGATTTTTCTCTGTCTACTTCCCCTTTCTCCATAAGTGTGCTGGGATTGCAGGGCGTGTTGCTGCGTGAGTTCTGGGAATCACAATCTGATTCTCTTGTCTGGATGGAAAACATTTTATCACCCAAAGTATCTCCCGAGCCCAGTATGCCAGATTTTCACCCCAGACTTTTAACATATCAAATAGTAGAAGAAAATTACACCTTTTAAAAGTCCTACTTCCAGACCTGGGTACCCATTTCAGTGGATAAAGTGTCCGTTTGAAGCAGGAGGGCCTGAGTTCGCCTTCCTGAACCCACCTAACAAATTCAAAGTGTGGTGTCCTTGTGGTCACAACACTGAGGAGGTGGAAATGTGTGGACTGCTGGAAGTCATTGATTATTCAACTCAGGGTTCTTTGAAGGCTCCAAGCAAGTGAGGAGACCCTGCCTCAACGAAGTGGTACATGGCTTGTGAGGAAGGGCAAGAGTTTGGGCTTCAGCCTCCACATACACAGGCACCCATGTGAATACAGACGTGCATCCTCCACAACACAAATGAGCAGACACACGCGCACACACACACACACACACACACACACACACACACACAGAGAGAGAGAGAGAGAGAGAGAGAGAGAGGGGGGGGGGGGATCACACTTTCCTGAATGGTAGCTATCTTAGAGGGGGGGGGGTCACACTTTCCTGAATGGTAGCTATCTCATTGCTACAGCAGTTGATTTAACTTTTAGCTCTTAATTTTGAATAGAAAGTTCCTTAACAAAAGTAGTACTGGGATTTGTACTTTATCTAACTTATTTTTTAAAGATTTCCTTTTTCTTTTTTCCTTCCTTCCTTCCTTCCTCCCTTCCAAATCCATGTGTCTGTGCGTATGTATACACATTCATGCTCTGGTGCCTTCAGAGGGCAGAAAAGCGTCACCATCCCCTAGACCTGGAGTTAACAGCAGTTGGGAGCTGCCAAGCAAAGTTCTGAAGACCAAACTTAGGTCCATTGCAAAAAGAATCAGTTCTACAACCTATTGGTAGTTGTACTTTATAAAACATTTCCATTATTGGGAAGAAAGAGAAAGAGAGGCAGGCTACCATCACACATTTAACAACACTTGTTTAATGGATTTATCATATTAGTGACAATAATCAAAGTAGTGACAATACTGAGAGCAGTCTTGTAGGTAATATAAATCAATTTTGAACTCATTTGCATATCAGGAATATTTTGTATTGTGACACAAAGAATTGAACTACTGGTTTGTTGTTTTGCTCTTTTGTTTTTGTTTCATTTTTGTTGTTGTTTTGTTTGTAAATTTGAGGCAAGCTATAGTTATTTGGGGAAAGGAACCCCAATTGAGAAAATACCTCCCCTGGATTGCCCAAAGGCAAATCTGTGGGGAAATTTTCTTGATTATTGATTGATGAAGAAGGGTCATCTCACTAGGTATGGGAATATCTTTGGGTGTGTGGTTTTGGGTGTTACAAGAAATTAAACAGAGCAAATCAGCAGAAGTAAACCATAAAGGAGAGTTCTGCCACACTTTCTTCTTCAGCTTCTGCCTCCAGTTCTTTTCTTGAATTCCTACCCTGACTTCCTCAATCATGGTCTGTAAAAGGAATTGCAAGCCAGCTAAGTCCTTTCCTCCCCTTGGTCATGTTGCTTATAACAAGGATGGAAGGCAAATGAAGACATGTCCCTATTTTTACCATGTTACACAACCGCTCTCCCAGAGAGCTCTTGTCAACCTGTGAGTCCGGAACATTTCTATAAAGCCAATGAACTATCCCTTTGAAAAACCTGCTGTCCTGGAGTCATCCCTACTTTTCAGATGAGTGAATCTGTGCCACATAAAAGCCTCTAACCTAGATGGAGGTCACATAGACAGAAAGCAGTACCCCGGTTATTGGCCCAGTCAGTGTGCCTCCAGGTTCTCTGCTCTAGATAGAATATTGTTGGGAGTTGATTCTTCATTCACGAGAAGCTAACAAACTCTGGTCACAATGGTTCAAAATAGATTACAGCTACTGTCTACTTTCATATTTTTTAATTGGCGAAAATAATTAGCTTTTATCTGAATGAGTGATCTCTGTCCTATTAGCATGTTTTGCTAATGACAAATATAATGAATCATAACAGTGAAAGTGAAGTTACCATTTCTCTGCCCTAAAATCAAATCACAACATTTAATTATTTTTAAGTTCATGACATTATTTTGAAAGTGTAATTCGTTGCATTTTATTTTTAGTATGTTTGAAAGTTATACTTTGTATTCAATTATTTAAGTGTTATCCTCTTTGGGTTATACCAAAGACTTCACTTCAAGTGCGTTTTATGATCTAGTTTGTTAACGCTTTTTTCTCTTTAAATTTGTATTGATGAGAAGCAATCATTGTGTATTTTCTTTCTTATGTTCAAATATTTAAGCATTTATATATAAGTCTTGTTTTCAGTTTTATCATTTAAGGTAGCTAGGGCAAGGATCAATTATTCTAGAGGCTATGTTGGACAATCAGCTCTACTTTGAAAAACATAAACTGTGCCTAAATTCCACTCGTCCTATATTTGACATACGAACTACCCAGTAGTGAGCCGAAGAATTGTACTGTTTATAATTCAATGCACAGTCTAATTTTGTACAAACAAAACCTTATTTCTGACTCATGAGCTTAGTGTATAAAGCGATGACTGACTTTGGCTTCTTCTTTACTTTGTAAGACACAAGATTCTGTAGTCGTGGAAGCTTATGCAATTTACTTATTGCTCACCACAATGGTCAGTAACAAAGGATAGCTCTTTAAATAAACTGCATGCTTTCTGAGTAAAAACACACAGAAGAATAATTGTTAAACGTTTTACCTCTTCTTTCCTGCAAGAAATGATGCTTAAACTGTTGATTATTATGTATGAACATGGTATTCACTCTCTCTATCCCTACTCCTCTACATGGTAACAAATTCAACTCTCCTTTCTTACATGAGACATATTAATATATATTCTGAGGAAAAACTAGAAAATTACTTGAATTTTATTATGAGAAATTTTTTTGCCACACTGGAGATTCTTGACAACATTCAGCAATCTTGTAGTAATTAGTTGCTGTGTTTCAAACTATATTTCTTAACATTTTTCTCTACTTGCATATGTTTGATGATTTAAATTAAAAACTACAATGTTATTTTGTCATCTAATGTTTATTGCTAAAAATGTTTTAAAATTTTACTCGTACTTTTACACTGGAAAGCAAGGATATCTTTTACAGAAATTGCAGATCAACTTTAAAGCTGAAGCGTCTTTTCAAGACAATGAAATGAATACATCTTTAAGGAAAATGCCAATTTTATTCCATGTAATTAAACTTAAAATGAAATAAAGAATATTGCATTTTGAAAATGGATAGGAAAACAGAAAACTATAATCTTTTCTGTAGTATGTTGACTTTGTTCTAAGCCTGCAGAGTTTATTATATGTTAAATATTTTCTTTTCTTCTTTTCCTTTCACATGACAATAACATCACTGCATTCAAACATGTGATGATTTTAGTTTTAGAACCAGTTGCTTTATTTCTGGTTCTTGTCTTTATCATGCACAGGCACGAAGCCATCTTCAGTGGAACAAAATGGCATTTGTCGTTGTAAAGACAGGTTGGTCTGAGAGAGTGCAAAATATGTTTTAAACAGACAGACATTGTGTAAGAACATTTAAATGGATGAAAAGGGACTCAATTAGGTGCTGAGTTAACGGTCACAAAAAAAAAGCGTCCTGATTTCATGGCATTTTGTTGTTTTATGGGATAATCATTTAAAACACAACATATGTATCTTGGCTCTGGAAGAGCAGAGAATTGAATGTTGCTTGGCAGAACTGAATAGAGCAATGAACTTGGCAGGAGAATGTGTGAAGACTCTGACACCTCAAGGTCTTCCAGCTTATGTTCACTGTCTTTTCTCAGTACAATTTCGATATTCTTTTTTCTTTTAGTTTGTCAACACCTCCTTAAATGAAGTCTTCTGCCTACTGGGGTCATGGGGCATCCTCCTTTTGAATAGCTGCAGATCTGAGGCGTGCACACAAAGTAATGAGGAAAGCAGAAAAGGACAACTGGAGAGTGGAAGAGAACGAGAGGCTGAGTGGCTCTGTGGGACGACTCTGGAACAGTCGTGGTTTTAGGTCTCCACCCATGCTGAGCCCTTATGAACCACTGTGGATAATTCATGTAACCCTTTGAAAGTCCAAACACAGTTTCTTTCTTTCTTTCTTTCTTTCTTTCTTTCTTTCTTTCTTCCTTCCTTCCTTCCTTCCTTCCTTCCTTTCTTTTTGTTTGTTTTTTTAAATGCTAAAGATGCCTGATTTTTGGGAGTACTGTGAGAAGGCATAAGGTAGTGTGCGACAGGGGTAGAGGTAGGGGTACGAAGATGGTCCTTAGGAATTGGTTCATGTCTAAAAATGAAATGCCTCAAGGATTAGAGGTAGCACTGATGGTTGATGACTGCTAAGGAAGGAGAGTCATTTTTCTTTAAGAGTGCAATCCATGGCAGATTGACCATGCTTCAATGGATATCTGCACAGCTGTGCATTTATGGAAAGCACTAATTGGACTCAATTGTTGAGAGCTAAATATATATAGAGAGACAGACAGCTAGACAGAGAGAGAGAGAGAGAGAGAGAGAGAGAGAGAGAGAGAGAGAAAGAGAGAGAGAGAGAGATTGAGAGAGAGAGAGAGAGACAGACAGCTAGACAGAGAGAGAGAATGAAGTTGGAAGAATGGGGTAGAGTCCCAGAAATTGGAGGTGTGTATGAATATAATTGAGAAACTCTCTAACATGTTAAAATTCTCAAAGAAACAATAAGGATATAATAATAATAAATTAAAGCTCCTCAGGTAGGCAAGATGACTTAGTGAATAAAAATGTGTCCTGCTAAGGATGATAACCCAAGTTAAAAATTCATAACTCACATGACGGAGTAGAGAACAAACACTTGCAAATTGTCTTGTGACTTCCTATATGCACCTATATGCACAAGAACACATGTTCACATTGGTATACCTGAATCTAGAAAGAAGATGATAGTTGCTAGAGTGTTCAACCTGTGATTTGTGGGTCACATGTGCCCCAGGCTAGTCATGAATGCACCTAAGCTGCACTCAAACAAAGCATAAACTTGTGAGATTACTTTTCTGCTTTGCTACCTTTGGCCATAAAGCCTGACTTTTGTAGATGGCTGTGTCATGTACAGTGTCAGAACACAAGCATTTATGTCTATATGGGTGGGGCTTATGAAATCAAAGGTAACTTCTACACAATTTTGTGAAAAATAAGTATTTCACAATTATGTCTACATTTTTCAAAAATCATTTATAAAAAAACTATCCCTAAAATGTATGTGGATATTATCAATATCATCCTATTCATTAAAAGGGGCAAAATTTAAAAATTAAGTTCATTCAGGTATCTGAATTTACTACCTTTTCAATTTTTTTTCAAACTAGATGGCTTGCTTTTTTTCCAATAAAGTTTCTTCAAATATTGCCTGTTATAATTCACATATTTGCCTGGAGAGACGACTCAGAGGTTAAGAGCACTGACTGTTCTTCTCGAGGTCCTAAATTCAATTCCCAGCATCCCCATGGTGACTCACAACCATCTATAATGAGATCTGGTGCCCTCTTAATGTGGGTAGGCATGCATACAGGCAGAACACTATACATAATAAATAAATAAATCTAAAAAAAAAAAGACCAAAGACAAAAAACCAACCCTTACTATTCCAGAGTCTATAACAACAGATTGTCAAGGATTATGAAGCAGAGCAAGTCTGTGCCACAAAGTAGGCGAGAGAATGGGGCAGGTTGATTGAGAAAGCTGATATGTGGGGCCTAGTCTAAGGTTCAAATGGAAGATGTTCCCAGTCATTTGAGGTCCGTGGAAAAGACGATGTAATAATTTACCCGTGACAGAAATTTGGTGTTACAGTATTATGTATTATGGTATTGAGAGATGTATGATCAAGCTACAATCCACAACCTCAGAAAAGCTAGGTAAAAAGGAGGACCCTAAGAAGGACACACATGGACAGTCCCAGGAAGGGGAAATGTTTAAAATCTCTTGGGTAAAATCTCTTGAGCGGAGAGGTTGAAGTGAGGAGATGAAAGATGGAAACATGAGGGCTTGAGATGACTCAGTTGGTGGAGGATGGAGAGGGGAGCACTGAAAGAGATATCTTGATAGAGGGAACCATTATGGGGTTAGAGGAAAACCAAGTGCTATGGAAATTCTGAGGAATCCACAGGATTGACCCTACCTAAGACTCTTAGCAGTAGTGGACAAGGTGCCTGTACTGAGCTTCCCCAGTAATCAGATTAGTGACTACCCTGACTGTCATCATAGAACCTATATCCAGTAACCGAGGCAGATGCAGAGATCCACACTCAAGCACTAGGCTGCCTCCTGGAGCATAACTGAAGAGAGGGAAGTGGGATCAAATGAGCAAGGGAAGTTAAACTCAGTGCTGGGAAAAGCACAGAGACAGCTGTGCCAAGCTAGTGAGAGCTCAAGGACTCTGGGCTAACAGCCTTGGATCCTTCATGGGACCAACTAAGCCTTCTGAATGTGGGTGACACTTATGTGATTTGATCTTTTGATGGGGTCCTGTCAGTGGAATCAGGACTCATCCTGGGTACATGAACTGGAGCCCGTTCCCTATGGAGCTATACCTTGCTCTGTCTTGATACAGCTGGGAGGAGCTAGGTCGTGCCTCAACATGGTATACCAGACATTGTTGATTCCCTAAGGGAAATCCTCTGAGGAGTTGTTTGGGGGTGGGATGGGGAAGAAGTTGGGGGGAGGGGTCAGGAGTAGGAGAGGTTGGTTACAGGCTAGCCTGTAAAGTTTTAAAAATTTAAATAAAAAAAAATAATTTAATTTAGACAAAAATAAAAAAGAGATGTGATGGTCTCTGTAAATATTTTCAGTACCCTGGGACAACTGAGATGCTGATCACAGCTTGTTTTGCTTTTGTTTCTCCCTTTTTCTTTCTTTCTTTTCTTCCTTCTTCCTCCCTTCCTCCTTCTCTTCCTCCTTCCCTCCCTCCCTCCTCCCCCTCCTCTTCTCTCTCTCTTTCTCTCTCTCTCTGCCTTTGTTTTTCACCAGACTTTTTGATGCAAAGTGACTGTGTAAAAGTTGAAGGAATTTTCCTCTCTG
Organism: Microtus oregoni; assembly: GCF_018167655.1. NCBI lineage: Eukaryota > Metazoa > Chordata > Mammalia > Rodentia > Cricetidae > Microtus > Microtus oregoni. The sequence continues at coordinate 19,259,422 of NW_024543089.1, forward strand.
GAGTGATGCAAGTTACTATGGCAGCTGACACAGCAACAAAAGAACAATCTTTTGAAGGGTATACAGTTCATTTAGGCTGTTGTAATCAGTATTTACAGTAATTGAAATTGACTAAATGGTAGAAAATGCTCGGGGATAATTATTGCATCACAAATTAATTGGATGAACCTAGAACTGGAGAGGGTGAGGTGACCTGGCCAACTAGAAATAGTTAGACAACCAGAAATCTTAACAGGAACTGTAGGTATGCCTTTATAATCCCAGCATTTAGGAGGCTGAGGCAAGAGGATTTTGAGTCTATGTACAGCCTAGGCAACATAGTGAGGCTCTTTCCCACGAAGTAAAGAATCAGACAAGCACAGACTAAGGAAAATTAGAGTAGGGCAGAGCAAACATCTGCAAAGGAAACTCCAACAGCAGTTTTGCACCCAAAGTTCTTGACTGTTTGAAAAGAAGGTAATCAACCTGTTAGTGAAAGGGAGCACTAGGGGTGCGGCTTCTAGTTCTTTTCCTGAAAGAGATGGAGAAGAGTAGACTTCCTCCCCCTCCCTCTATTTACATACACTTGTAATTATATGAAACAAAGAGATTCTACCAATCTGGGATGACCGCTTACTGTGATTGATGGTTCACAAATGTGGCAGCTACTGTTTTAGGAAGTTCCGTATTTCTAAACTGAAATATGCCTACTTATCATATTTATCATATCAATAAATAAACACATATTTATTGAATTCTTAACATTCTTCAATACTGAGGAAAGTGCTTGAGTTATAAGAAAAATAAGAAGCATATAGTCCCCGATTTCTTGTTTAGTTTTGTATTAGTAGTTGGGGCTCATAATTAACAAGTTTAATGAGCCAGTCTTCGAGCTATAATAAGGGTTGTGTAAGAAAGCATCAGAGAGCTTATTATAAAATGGTAGTTGATCTAATAGTGAGTGTGACCAGGAAAGGTGACTCTGAGAAAGTGACAGTTAGTTTAGTTTGCTTGAACATAAATTAAGTCAAAGTTTGAATTTTCACACCTGATACTTTGTAACCTATTTCTCATGTCTCAGACTTCACATAAAACTTAGAATGAGCCAGGCAGTGGTGGGGCATGTCTTTAATCCTAGCACTTGGGAGGCAGAGGCTAGCCTGGTCTACAACAGCTAGTTCCAGGACTAAATCTACAGCGAAACCCTGTCTCAAAAAACCAAAACAACAACAACAACAACAAAAACTTAGATGAAACTTACCTTATTCCTTTCTGTGAAACAGACACAATTTATCTTTGTGTTCACCTTTTATGTTCCCTCCCCCCACCCCAGATTTTACAGACATACTCTGAGCTTGTCTACTTAATTAAATAATTTAGAAACAAACAGGACTTAATTTATTTGCATTTACATTTAAAATAATAGAAGAAATCTGCAAATAAATAGAAGAGCAAAAAGCTAGTCTGTAAACCAGACTTCTAAAAATATCATCAAAAAATCAAACAACTAGTTAAAGAGGCTTTATATTCAAAGAGAAATTACCAATTAACCTTCCCTTGGCCTCCTATAAGGAAAGACAGCCAGAGAGTAGGGAAGTGAGAAAGACCTAAGGGGAGATGAGCAGATCCAGTTGGAGGGGTGTCCTTGCTGAAGGCTGTACTCACTGGCAAGAAAATCCCTGTGACTGATTCCACTTAGGTTTAGGACCTCTTAAGGGCTAAAGGGGAAAGCTTTGTTAGCAGAAAGAAAAACAAACAACTCAGATAAAAAAGAAGGCTGGATGAAGGAAGTGCACAGCATCAAGGCAATTTTCTGTCAGGGGGTTTATGGTTTGGCCCTGGATGGAACGGAGGAGACTGTTTTATTTTGAGCTCAGCCTGGCGAGATGTAGCAGACAAACCCTGTCTAAACTGCAGAACCCTCATTTGCTGATAAGCAGAGGGTGTTCTATTTGTGTTAGAAGCACAAATGCCTTCCTGGAAGTCACATACTATGTGCCACCCCGACTGCTTCTCCTTCATAAGTTAGCTTGTCCTTACATCACCTGCAGAAACAGCACGCTTAAGAAAATCTGCATATGAGAAGCAAAAATAGAAAGCAGAAAGCTGCTGTTCCCTTTTCATCACTCTCAAAACACTGCATGTCTCGCGATTTTCATCTATAATGAATGTTTAAAGCTATCTCCTTAGAAATGTTCTTTAGATTATAAAATCCTTGAAGAATCCTGTTTATCTTTGCAATATTAGTGTCTATCCATGCCTGCCATACTAAGAAATAATGGTGAATTTAAAGAAAACTGGGGAATAATTTGTTAATGGTACTTGAAATGCATAAAACTATCCCTCTTGGGTTTTTTCTCTTCCTTTCAGATAAAATTATAATCATGCTTGCCAATTACTTTCCTGGGATATAATCGCCAATACTTTATCTATTAGCAGCTCTTTTGTTTCCTTTGCATGGAATTATGATAACATAAGCCTTTTTTTTCCTAAGTCACATACACACACACACTTTCTCTCTTTTCTTAAAAATAGTTCGACCCATTCAGTTTGCATGATATGACTTTTGTTTATATGATTTTTGACTGGCCTTGATGATGGGGAAGGTGGTAACTCAATGCAGTTTTATTTGTAGTTTTCTATTGACTAAGGATGTTGTACTCTTTTCTCCCAAATATTTATTGGTTATTTGTATTTCTTTCTTCAAGAACTCTTTTAAGTTTATTATCCTAATTATTGATCAGATGTTTTGCTTATCGGGATTTAACTTTGTGTGTTCTTTATAGCATCTGGATGTTAATGCCTAATCAGATGTACAGGTGACAATGCACTCTCCTAATTCTAGATGAAACCTCCTTACTCTGGTAATTATTTCCTTTGGTGTACATAAGCTTTATAATTCCATGGAATCCTATATATCATTTTTAGGATTATTTTCCATGATACTGTGTTTCTTTTCAGAAAGTCTCAGTTTACTATTAATTATTATACTTTGCTCTTTTGAGACAGGGTCTCATGTAGTTCATGCTGGACTTAAACTCATCACCCTCTTGTTACACTTGCTGTGTATAGAAATTACAGGCTTACATGACAACACATGATCTATCCATGTATCTTGAAGTATTTTAATTATGCTTTCCCTCACAGGTTTAACCTGCTTAATTATAAAATTATTGTTATTTTCACTATTTCTTTTTTAACATGGGAAGGAAGTTTATTGGGGTAGGGAGGAGAGAGAGGGAGTGAGGAAGAAATAGAAAGAGAGAGACAGTGATCTACCTCCTCTGAGAAATGACAGAAAGAGCATTTTCTTTCTTTCTAATTGGTATCCAGACATGGCTATACTTTAGAACATCTGGGAATCTTTTGAATTTATCTGTTTCATAAGTTCTATTGGAAAAACTGCGTATTCACATATAGAATAAAGAAACTAGTTTTGAAAACACCCAAACTAGAAATAAGTTACTAACACATTAAAAAAATAAGAAACTAGTTCCATATCTCTCACATTGTAAAGCAGCCAAATTGAGACGGATGAAAATAATGAACATTAAACCTGAAATTTAGAAATTATGAAAGGGAAGCATAGACAAAGGAACACACTTGAAGGAGGCAGAGCCATGTGGGTCTCTGAGTTTGAGGCCAGCTAGTTTTATGACTGAGTTCCTGGGTGGACAGGGCTACATAGAGACACACTATCCTGAAGAACAAAACAAACAAATAAGCATAAGTTTATGCTCAGAAGATAAAATTTTAAAAGTGAAGAGTTAACCTATGAAATAGCATAAAATCTGTTCCATATATTCATCTGACAAAGGATTTCCATGTTGATTATATAAGGAACTAAAAAAATTAACAATAAAAGTACAGAATTCTAGACAACAAATGAGTAAACATATATATATATATGAGTAAACATATATATATATATTCTCTCTCTGTGTGTGTGTGTGTGTGTGTGTGTGTGTGTCTGTCTGTCTCCCTCTGTGTGGTATGTGTGTGTGTGTGTGTGTGTTGTAGGTTAAGGGTGCCCATGAATGCTTGGCGTCAGAAGGGGACATCAAGTGACCTCTTCTGTCATTGCCCACCTGATTCTCTTAAAGTTGCAGTTTCATTAATCCTGGAATTCACTTTTTCCCCCAGAGTGGCAGCCTGAAAATCTGAGTGATGCTCTTGTCCCTTCCTCCATCCAGCTGTTCAGCTGTGAGACTGTAGGCATACCCATCCTTTTATATGGGTGCTGATGCCAGATCCTCATTCTTATACAAGAGTGGCTTACCAATGAGGTCAACTCCTCAGTCCTAACGTATACTTACAAATGATAAAGTAGTCATACCAATAAATAGATGAAATATTCAATATCCTTAGTCTTCAAGGAACTGGAATAGAAACTGCATTTAGACCCCATCTTATCCCAATAAGAATGGCCATCATCAAGAACATAAGTAAAAATACTGGTAAAATAAGAAAAAAGAAGGAGGGAGATGATACACATCTATACTGCTGTTGAAAATGCTAATATGACCACAGGGGAAATGGGTATGGACTTCCTCAAAAAGAAATAAAAAATAAAACAACAACAAAAACACATAATAATGTACAACTACTATATGATATATCCATTTCATTCCTGGAAGCCTACTTACAGGAATCAAGTCAGCATATCACAGAAATACTTACACACCTATGTTTATTTCTATACTAGTTGGTCAGAGAGACACCATGGAGCCGCCAGAGTCAGACATGCTGAAACTTTTGCCTGTAAGACACTGCCACGTGGTGATATACAGATGAATAGAAATAGGTTAAATTAATATACGAGTTAGTCAATAAGAAGCTAGAGCTAATGGCTAAGCAATGATTTAAATGATAGTTTCTTTGTGATTATTTTATTCTGGGTGGCTGGGACAGACAAGTGCCTCCCTCCTACAACTACTCACATCCAAAATATGGAATCAGCCTAGAGGTCAACACCAAAAGAACAGAGAAAGAAAATATGTTACATACTCACAGTGGAGGTTTACTCAATGATAAAAAAACCCAACCAAACAAAAACAAACCCTCAAGAGTATGCTATTTCCTGGATAATAGATCAACTGATAAGCAGCATGTTAAGGGAAGTAAGTTAGTCTAATAAAGACATGTGTCATGTGTTTTCCCTTATATCTGGAAGCTAGGCTCAAGTAATGTAAACTAGAAGGGGAACAACAAAGGAAGGTGAAATTTGTAAGAGTGAGGGGGTAAAACAGATTAATAGAGATAAGATTATAATTAAAGCATATCATATATATCTGTATAAATGTCACAACAAAACCTCTTTGTACTAATATCAAACAACAGTAAAAAAGAAAAGAAAAACCACAAAAGAATGACCAATTTCCTGGGAACTTTTTGAGGTATGTTCATATAATTTGTCTGGTGCGGGGCTCAGGATAGACATATTCTTATTTTAGAAATCCTTTCCTGGTAATTCAAATAATAGTTGGGCAAGAATCACTGACACACAACACTGTGGGTGGGTAATGGAACATAATATTGTAACATTTAAAAATATATTTGAGAATCAATAGAATCTGTGTTACCTGAAAATATGTCAGGAACACAAAAATTACAAATCATAATCTCTGGGAGGGGCCAATGTTTTATACTTTATCAAAACATCCACTGCATGCTGAACTTTGAGAATTCTTAGAATAAACATTAGACATTTTGGCTTCAGGTTTAGAAAGATCTAAGCTTTAACTAGCTCTCTTGACACTCCCATCACCTAAACCAAATGAGTCAAATTTTCAAGCCAGTTTCCCCAGTTGAAAAAAACAAAGCAGAATGTTATTTACTGTACTGACCAATTGCAGGAAAATTTGTCTAGACCACTGAGCCCATGCCAGTGTTCAGTGCTATGGGATTAATATTTCAGAAAAAAAACAATGAGAATGAAGCTGTCTATAAAAAAAAATCCACCTTTAAAGACCTGGATACAATAATTATAGGAGGAGGAGAAGGTAATTTAGATTTGTCTGAACATATTATGTTCAGAGAGGCCCAGCAGCTCATACTGGAACAGAAGAAACATGTCACACTCATTGAATATTTAAAAAAAAACTGCCTTCAGAAATATAATTGGAAATAATTCAATCTGTTGCCGGATATTCAAGAGTTATTTAGCATACACTTACATGTCCTACGTTTCAACTTCATTAGAGGAAGACAGGCTGGCTTGCTTTTGGCTTCACTGATTTAACTAATCTTTGAATGTTTAAACAACATTACTGGTCCTATAAACTACTGATAGGAAAGGAATAGATAGGAACTTTGAGTTTAACTATGTTTCCTGTTTTTAGTCGAATGTTATCCCCTCTGGTACCTTAGAGATGCAGTCTAAAAGCAAATGAATGGAGCCATGAAGAAAACGGTGTGTGTTCAGAGAATGAAATGATTCCTCTTTACCTGCTTATAGCTTCACAGCATTACTGAAGAGTATTATCTACTTTAAAGGAAAAGACTTATTTTATAATTTTTATATAAATAACACAATAGCATGCCAGTATAGGTTTTTTGTTTGATTCAGATGTATGCTAGGTAATGTATGATGCTTTATCATAGGAATATCATATTTATCATATATCTGTGGAAGGGAGTTGAATACAGGATTACCTAGTTCCTTGTTATATGTAATGTAAAGTTTTTGCAATATGTAACACACACACACACATATTCACGTGTGCACATGCATGGACCTAAGCGTGGCTAGGTAGCTAGGGAAACAGGCAGGTAAGGTGGAATATTGGATTGCAAACATTTGCCAGGTGTGATTGCTATTTTTATGTCAACTTCACACAAACTGGAGTCATAAAGGAGAAAACCTCAATTGAAAATGGCTTCATAAAATTTGGCTGTAGGGCTTTTCTTAAGTAGTGATTGATGGGGGAGGGCTCAGTCAATTGTGGGTGGTGGCCCTGTTTCATTTCTTGTTCTTAGTTTCTTTGATGGTGAATAGTGATATGAAAGTGTAAAAAAAAATAAATCCTTCCCTCCCCAAGCTGTTTTGGTCATGGTCTTTCCCTACAGTAATGGAAAAATCTAACTAGAACACATGGATACAGGAAATACTTAATATATAGGCTTACTTATGTGCTTGTTGTACAGTATCCAAGAAAAACTATGCCAATAAAAATGCACACTTTGGCTTCAAATTGGTCTTTGTTTAAATATATATGATGTACCTGTGATGAAATATTTTACTCTTTACTTGGTTTTTCTAAATAAAACTTTAATAGTACTTGGCTGAGATATGTACTCTTTTTCTTTTTGAGACACAGTCTCATGTAGCTCAGGTTGAATTCAAATTCCCTGTGTTTCAGAAGATGAGCGTGAACTTCTGTTCCTCATAATGCCTCAACCTTCAGAGTGTCAGAATTGCACATCATGATGTCCCAGCACATCAAGGTTTTGTGGTGTTAGGGCTCAAAATCAAGACTTTGTTCAAAGTAGCTAGATATTCTACTCACTAGGTTGTGGATTACCAGGAAAGGTCCTGCCAGCATCAGTTCCAGGCAGGAGAACCATGGTGTCTCTCTGACTCCGCCCTCTTCCTCCCAGAATTCAGTTCTGTCTACTCTGCCTATCTAAGTTTTGTCCTATCAAAAGGCCAAGGCAGTTTCTTTATTCAACCAAAAAAAGCAACACATAGTCAGATGGACCTCCTACACCCAATTTCTTTCATCAAAGACTTAAAATTCTTGTCATATACATCTTACACTTATTTGGTTAGAGTTACCCAAGATATTTTATATTATTTGTGGTTATTGAAAAGTATGTTATTTCTCTGATTTCTTTCTTAACCCATTTATCACTTGTATATATGGAACTAGTATTTTCTTAAAATTAATTTTGTATGCCCCCCCCACATTCATGAAGATGGTTGTCAGCTCTAGGCATTCCCTTGTAGAATTTTTTGGATCCCTTATGTATACTATCATATCATCTGCAGATAGTGAAAATTTGACTTTTTCCTTTTTAATTTGTAACCTCTTGATATCTTTTTTTCTTTATTGCTCTAGTTAGACCCTCGAGTACTATATTGAACAGATAGAGAAAATAGACACCCTCATCTTTTCATTGATTTTATTGGAATCACTTTGAGTTCCTCTCCTTTAATTTGATGTTGGCTGCTGGCTTGCTGTACATTGCCTTGATTATGTTTTGGTATGTTTCTTGTACTCCTATTCTCTCCATATATCATGAAGGGGTTCTGGATTTTGTCAAATGCCTTTTCAGCATCTGATGAGATGACCATGTGGTTTTATTCTTTCAGTTTGTTTATATGGTAGATTGTATAGACAGATTTTTACATGTTGAATCCTGCATCTTTGGGATGAAGCCTATTCAATCATGGTGGATGATTTTTTTTTGATGTATTCTTGAATATTGTTTGCAATTAGTTGCTTGAGCATTTTTGCATCAATGTTCATGAGGGAGATTGGTCTATAGTTCCCTTTCTTTGATGCATCTCTGTGTGGTTTGGGTGTCAGGGTAACTGTGGCCTCACTAAAATAATTTGACAATATTCCTTCTGTCTCTATTGTGCAGAACAATTTGAGGAGTAATGGTATTAGTTCTTCTGTGAAATTCTGACCATCTATTTTTGGGCTTTTATTGGTTGGGATACTTTTGATCACTGGTGTGGGGGTCCTTCTGTCTATGTATTGCTTTTCTTGGTTAATGAATAAAGAACTGCCTTGGCCTGTTGATAGGGCAGAACTTAGGTAGGTAGGGAAAACTGGGATGAATGCTGGGAGAAGAAAGGTGGAGAAGGAGACATCATGGAGCCACCAGAGACAGAAGCTGGAAATTTTATCCAGTAAGCCACAGCCACATAGCAGTATATAGATTAATAGAAACAGGTTAAATTAATATAAGAGTTAGCCAATAAGAAGCTAGAGCTAATGGGACAAACAGTGATTTAATTAACACAGTTTCTCTGTTATTATTTCAGTTCTGGGCAGCAAGGACGAACAAGTGCCCTTCTCCTACAAATGACTGCTTTTATTTCCTTAGTGGTTATAGATCTATTTAAATTGTTCATCTAGTCTTGATTTAATTTTGGTATGTGATACCTATCAAGAAAATTGTCCATTTCTTTTACTATTGTATATTTTCCAATTTTGTGGAGTGTCAATTTTTGAAGTATGACCTAATAATTCTCTGTATTTCCTCGGAGTTTGTTGATATGTCCCATCTTTTATTTTTGATTTTGCTAATTTGAATATTCTATCTCTGCCTCTTGGCTAGTTTGCATAAATGCTTGTCTATCTTGTTGACTTTTTTCATTGATTCTTTGTATTGTTCCCTTTGTTTTTATTTTATTGATTTCAGCCTTGGCTTTGTTCATTTCTGGCTGTCTACTTCTCCTGGGTGAGTTATTTTAGAACTTTCAGGTATGCTGTTAAGTCACTTGTGTGAGATTGACATATTTTTTTAATGGACAAATAATGCAGGTAGGAATAAGTTTAGTTACTTTCAGTGTTGACTAGAAAAGCCTTTCCTTCCAGTGAACATCAGTGAATACAGAGTGTAATGGCTGTACATTATGCTGTAAATAAGGTAAGCCTTAAAGAAGACATTTAAATTATCCTCACTAGGTCTCAGGTAACATTATAGAAGAGTAAAGTAATGTAAGAGCAAAAAGAAAGAGAGAGAAGGTGAGAGAGAGAAGGAGGAGGAGGAGGAGGAGGAGGAGGAGGAGGAGGAGGAGGAGGAGGAAGAAGAAGAAGAAGAAGAAGAAGAAGAAGAAGAATGCTGAAAAGGTTTATGCTGTACAAGACAAAGCCAGTACCATAATTAACTCACAGCATCTGTACATACCTGCATTGGATAGATCAGTCTGAAGTCAAGTGTGTGGAGAGGAGCAGGTCAGGAGCCAATACCTATAGCTGATGAATTGTTTGCCTCTGGTAGCTTCATGGAAATGTGGAGCCACTACCTTCAGTTGTGTAATGATCGGTGAACTTGCTATAGTAAAAAATGGAAGCTACTTCTAGGTAGAAATGCACCATCATCTTTTCCTCTAAGAAATAATGCATTTGGAAAGGTTAGTCACCTAATCAGGAGACAACCCCTCCAGAAAGGTGGCTCTATCTTAACCCATTTTAAAGATATAGTAAGAATACTTAGTTTTTAATGAGATAATATGTAACATGACTAATAAAAACCCAGAGGGAGATATTGGGGTTCAACTTAAAGGTCAGCAAAATAAAACAGTCAGTCACTAGCTCTTACCTCTACCTAAGTCTGAAATGGTGACCCTGCCTCCAGGAATCTCAGAATGAGACTGTGTCTGAGAGCTGTTTTCTCCCATTTTATATTTCTCTCTAGGGCTGGGAATAAAGGCATGCACCACTACTACCTGGTTTCTATGGCAAACTAGTATGGCTACTGTCATTAAAAGTGTTTGTCACCACTGCCTGGTCTGTAAGACTGATCTGTAGGACTATTTTACTTTCTGATCTCCAGGCAAGCTTTATTTATTAAAATACAATTGAAATATCACTATAATAATAGACATTTTCTTTACAGAATTCCTGATGCTACTGTAGTCCCTGTGAGACATCATGAGGTTTGATCTTCCTTTTTTTCTGAGCCAGGACTTAGAAATGAATAACTTTTCCCTTTCCTTTTTCTATCTCTTTCTTCTGGATAATGGATAAATCAAAGGATGCTTTTGTTTGTACTTTGTAATTTTTTTTATTTTTCTCTACAGCTATCCTTCATGCCATGTGACTGATGCCAATGCTGTCTCTTTTCCTTTTCCTCTTTTTTTTTCTTTTGGCAGCACAACATTTTACCTGCTCTAGGAGTTTTCTTTTTAAGTTCTCAACCATTTGTCCTTGATCTTCTATTTGAGTTTGTTCTAAAATTACTTTGTTAATAAGACTAAGAACCCAAGAAAACAAGGATTGGTATCCCAGGTATTTTATATGGTGATTCTTGGAGGTTTCTCAAAATCCTGGTAGGTAAATGCCCCACCAATAAACAATGGCTAGATCCAATCTAGTGTTCATACCAATTCTGTTTAAATTAAATGGGTCATAAAACCAAACTAAAATTCTTTAATCTGGGAAAGGAAAGAGGGGGGAAATGCTGCTTGGGATGAAAGAAACAAAAGGAGGTGGGAGTAATAAAAGTGTATTATATACACATATATGAAATTGTCAAAGAACAAAGTAGGTAGGCTTATGTATTTGGTTGATACAAAGAAGAATGCATTTATGTGATTGTCAGCATTAGGTTACAGTAAAATTTTAGTATGAATTCTAAATTGGGCCTCTAAGTGAAGCAAATAGACCTTATTTTTGGTAAGTACCTAGCTTGTCTCCTGAAGAGCACTGGCCACTAATTTTTCTTTCCAATTTGTTTTTTAAAAGAGCTTTATAGTTTAATTTTATTCTGGCTAATCTTAATTTTCAACAGATAATTAAAGGTTTGTAAGACTATTTACTAATCAATAAAAAATTAGTTTACTTTGACTACTCTAGGACTGTAACCTCTGACATTCCTGCAGTCCTTCATCTGCTCTCCTTTATTAGCTACACTGAATACAGATGCTTTTTTGAATTTTACACCACAGCAAAAAAGAAATCGTTTTTTTCTGATTATATGAGTCTGTTTTAGAACATGTTTATAATATAGACCAAGTTCCTTAAATGTTTGTGCCCTTCAGAAAGTGGAAATGATTTAAAAGCACTTTTGAAAAGAGTGTGGGAATAACCAAAAAGTGGTTGCAGAATATTGGATTAGGTAACTGTGGAATTAGAATTCCAATTTTCAGAAAATCCCTCCAAGTAAAGAAGCTCAGTCACTTGATGAATATGTCATTCTAGGGTATTCTAGAGGCAAGATCACATCTAGTTATTGGGAGACTGTCTGAGTATCTCAGATCACATAAAATAAATTGGATTTTTTTCTGGCAACTTAGCTGAGTTTTGCTACAAAATAACATACATGATCTTTGCAGTCAAACGGTGGATTTGGGGTTTTAGAAGTCTCTTAACTAATTAATTAGTCAATTCAGATTTGCATAAATACTTTTTATTTAAATCAGATACATTCAAGATAAAAACTGACAAAGCTCTTAAGTTTCTTCATAAGCCATTCGCTATGGTGATGCCATTACTGTGTGCAGAAATATCCACTATTCTCTGATTGGTTTCTATAGGCCCAGGTTTTTGTCTATAGATAAATCATACATAAAACATATATTTTCACTTTCAAATGTGTATACATTTTAAATCTACACATACCCTTCATATTGACCTGTTGTATTCTTATTTACTTGTCATGAAAAATAATCTCTCCATGCACATTGATACTTCCTATACCCTCCTCTTGCTCGTGATCATTGAACAACTCGTTGCCTCAATTTAGAATGATCTCATTATTTTGGCTAATCTCCATCCCTACTCAACCTTTACATTTTATTTAGTTTACTGTTGTAGGAGGCTGCTTGTTCATTCTGGCCACCTAGAATTGAAATAACCACACAGAAACTGTATTAATTAAATCACTGCTTGACTTCTTATTGGCTAACTCTTACATCTTAATTTAATCTATTTTTAGTAATTTGTGTATTGCCACATGGCTGTGGCTTATCTGCAAGATTCTGACTGGCATTTGTCTCCGGTGGGGCTACATGGCTTCTCTCTGACGCCACCTTCTTTCACCCAGCATTCATCTTGGTTTTCCCTGTCTAACTAAGTTCCACCTTGCTATAGGCCAACCTAGTTTCTTTATTCATTAACCAATAAAAGCAACACATAGACAGAAGGACTTCCCACAACAGTTTACTATAAACTTTTAACTGACAAACAAATTGTCTGGGATGCTGCTTGCCTTCTCAAAATCCAACAAATGTTCTGTCATCATGCTTCTATATAATCCATTGAAAGTAATTGCATTTCTTGGTTCACTTATATATTGGCCTCCAGGTAAGGAGTCCATAAAGAAAATGCCAACCTTATAAATTCTGTAGACTTGAAAACCCACTTAGTACTTAGCCTCCTGTAGGTTTATGTGGCATATTATGTTAAATAACTCATTTCCTCATAGTAGAATGAAATTCCACAAATTGGAGGGCTAAATTATCAGACATATATTTTATCACATTCCTGAAGCTATACAGGGAAACAAAGTTTTGATTGGATGGGTTCCTACTGTAGGCTTGGTGGAAGAACCTTTCTGATATCTTTGTGGCTATCAGAAGTTTCTTGATAGGTTCATTTATCAATCATACCAGGGTGTTTCCACCTTCTCCTGCTGTGCTCTCCTGTCCTTTGTCTTATTCACTGCCCTAGTTGGTGGTGTGAACCTAAAAGATTGGATCCTAAAAATGAGGCAGTCTATTTTTATACCCCTCAATTGAAGGATGAACAAAATGTCGTATATTTTCACAATGGAGTACTACTCAGCAGTAAAACACACTGACACTTTGAAATTTTCATGTGAATGGATAGAACTAGAAAAAAACATCCTGAGTGTGGTAACCCAGACCCAGAAAGACAAACATGGTATGTACTCACTCATATGTAGGTATTAGATGAAAGTAAAGAATAACCAGTTCATAACCCAGAGAAGCTAGGTAACAAGGAGAACCCTAAGAGAAACATACATGGATCCTCCTGGGAAGGGCAAATAGACAAGATCTTCTGAGAAAATTAGGAGTGTGGGGGTAGGGAGAGAAAGGAAAGTGAGAGGGAGGAGAAGGGTAGAAGGGTGTGTGTGGAAGACAACATGCCTGGACAGGATGGTAGAGATGGGAGAAGGACACACAGAGAGAGAACAAGGAAAGAGATATCTTGATTGAGGGATCCATTATGGGGCTAGCAAGAAAGCTGGCACTAGAGAAACTCTCGGGAATCGACAGGATGACCCCAGCTAAAACCCTAAGCAATAGTGGAGAGGGTGCCTGTGATCAGACTGATGACTACCATAATTATAGAACCTTCATTCAGCAACTGATGGAGGCAGATGCAGAGATCCACAGAAAGGCACTGGTTGAGCTCCCAGAATCCAGTTGAAGAGAGGAACTAGTGATAGTATGAGCCAAGAGGTCAAGACCACTGAAACATCTTACCTGAGCTAATGGGAGCTCACTGACTCCAGACTGACAGTGGGGGAAAACAGTATCCTCTGAGTGTGGGTGAGAGTTGTATGACTGGGGTGGTGTGTGGTCACTGGCAGTATTACCAGGATTTGTCTCTACTTGAACTGGCTTTTGAGAGCCTATTCTCTTTGGAGGCTGCCTTACTCAACCTAGATATAGTGGGGAGGGCCTTGGTCCTGCCTCAAAGTAATGTACTAGAGCTTGTTGACTCCCCATGATAAGCCTTACCCTTGCAGAAGAGTGAATGTGGCTGGGGTGGCGGAGCATGGAGGGGAGAAGAGGGAGTGGGAACTGGGATTAGTATGTAAAATGAGAAAAGACTGTTTTTTCTTTTCTTTTTTTAAACAAAATTTAAAAAACAAGGCAGACTAAAGTCTCATGTGATAGTCAGTGCATCAAATAATTTATCCCCTGAGGGTTAAGAAAGGTAATCTGAGAAGTAAAGTTCTCCTGAGTTCAAACTGTCTACCATCACAAGGACAAGCTGCAAGTAGCAAAACCTGTTTTTCCATACTGGCACAGTATGGAAAATAACAACAGCTGAAGTAAACTCACCCCTATATGCTACACCTTGGAGGGGAATGCAAACACATTCCAAGAACAGCACGTGTTCTGGAGGAACAGTGATTACGAGACTCTTGTCTTATTTACTTGGAGTTTTCTCACAAGCTCTCAGAAATCTCACAAAGCCCCCCCTCCCCCGAACTGTGTTCTGATAGTCTTTCTTCTCTTCTCCTAAGAAACCAGTTGTTACTAAATAAGGACACAGTTTGTGGATTTCTTTTAACTGATAGCATTAGCAAGTATCCTATTTACGAAAAAAGAGCATTTATCTGTACCAAGATCTATTACTTCACTGTGACTTATATATGCCTTCCCTTTTTCTCTTTCAGAGGGGGATGCTGTGTAATTCAAGCTGGCTTTAACATCCTATGTCTTTTACTCTAAGAGATGGGACAGAGTTTTGCTCTGTAGCCCATCCTGTCTCTGAATCTGCTATCCTGAGGCTTGTCTGAAACTATCAATTTTTCTTCTTCAGTATCTCATGTGCTGGGATTACAGTCATGCACCATCATACTTTGCTTCAACATGTTTTTAGGAGATATAATCCACCTGAAACATCATTTATCAGGGGTCATTTTGTTGTATAATTGGCTTGCTATAGAATTCCTTCTTACACAGGAACAAGCCAGTTATTAAATGGCTAACTAGCTCATTTTATACATTTACTAGAATAAAAGTTACATGATGAAAGGCACTTGGATTATTTTACTGTATACAGACTTGATAATTTCTTAGTTATTTTATTTCTTGCTATTTAAACTCTGATTCAGTCATAAAACGTATTCATTAACTTGTTACATGGCTATAATTTCCTTTCAAGAAAGGATCAATTCATCAATTCATCTAGAAATTTCTGGAAGAATTAGGCTAAAATAGCTTGCACTCAAAGTTGCTGATTCATACAACTAAAGTGCTTATAATTTGGATCAACTTTAGTTGATAACCAAAGTAGAGGGAGAGGATGCAACAGAAAAGTTATTTCATGGCATTTAGCAGTTAGTTGATTAACATGTAAATTTTATTCAAAGTTATATGAAATATGCATCTATTATTTATTGTTCATCAGATTGAGTTATTTTTAATTTTAATAAGATGCAACAATAATTAAGTGGTCTAAATATATAATTTAGTACTCAACTAGTTGATCTGCAGCAATGCATCCCTTGCTCATGAGGTTCTTCCTATATGCTCAGAAACGAGGGCGAACCCACAGGAGACAGCAGAAAGGAATTGGGAACTGGTGCGTGCTTCTGTATGCTAGAAAAGGAGGCCTGCAGAACACTGGGACGACGAAAGCAAAGTCACAATCAATCAGTAGAAAATGGGAGAGGGGTTTGAACGTTTCTTTGTGTGTATATGTGTATGTGCAGCACATGACTGCCTTAGTGCTGGATGAGACATAACTCTCTGTTGCAATAGGTCTCTGAATTTGCTGCATACATTGATGTCATACATTGATCATTTTTTTTATAACTTTGGAGAGAGATGCCTCCTAGATCTTCTAAATTAATAAGATTTCAGTTTAATTTTGAAGTCTAAAAACTTCGTACTAGAGGTTTTTGTTTTTTTTTTTCTTCTTCTTCTTCTTTTTATTATTCTGGTGAGCCAGTAGGGGGAGGTCACACATTGCATTCTGGTGGGCTTCCGAAATCTTTGTGCTTTTTTCATTAGTAGGTTTATCTTCTTCTTTAAAAAGTAATTTAAGATAGAGTATTTATGCTTATGTTTTTCATAAACATGCTGCTATTGTTTTTTTATGAAACAAATTTTCTTAAAATTTAAGTTTCTTATTTTTCAAACTGAAAAATTGAAACACCTCAATATTCCTGGAAAAAATAACCATATTGTTTATTATATTCAGTGGATAAGTTCATTTGTGACACCGGAGAGTTAATGACTGAATTTAAATCATACTCAAAAAGTTATAGAAAATCTATCTATCACTTTTTGATTAAACAAACAAACAAAAATCGGTAATAGTGCTGGGTGTGATGGTACATACTTGTAAGTGTGAGGCAGTGGAATCACTGTGAGTTCAGAACTATAGTGAGCTTAGGGATAGTGTGGCTTACATCGCAAGAGCCTTGTATAGAAAACAAAAGGAAAGAGCAAGTAAATCTGATATTTGCTTTTAACTCTTAATGTTTTCTTTCTTTTCTCAGTACAAATCATCAGAAGAAATAGAACCTTTCAGATTTCAGGATACAAACAAAACCAGCTCATCACCAACAAGAAAGCACAATGTGGGAACTCTTTGGCTATTGTTTCTAAGAGTGTAAGAGCTGATTGCATCACAGTGTGCATATGCTGCAGGACAAATCCAGCCCTGCTCTGATGGCTAATAACAGGGAGATCTAAGTCAGTATAGTGTGCAGCTTTGTGTAACAAAGCAAGGAGAATAAGACCACTATTCTTTGTATTTTAGTTTCTCTGCTCAGTTATTCATGTTCACTGTTCCCTCATTGCCAATCCCTCATTTTTTGCAAGTTTGAGCATTTTTATATATTGTTATAGTATTGTTTGTGTTCACTACAGCTGACTGCAGTATACTCAACTGATAATTTAACAGCGACACATAAAAAATAACAAAAATTAAATATTTGAAATAGAAACATCTTACCTTGCAACAGGTATTTAGTGCAGCCATGAGTAAGCTTTCTAAACATATGACAGTTGGAATGACATCACCTTATGAAATGTAAATTCATCTGTTTGAAATTCAAATTTATTTCTCTGAAGTCACTGTTTAGATAGTATTTATGTTTGAAATAAAACCTCAACCATAATGATTATTTATTATTTTGACAGTCACATATACAAGATGAAATTACACGGAAATATAATAGAAAATAAGTACCAAAATTTAGGAAAATAAGGCATAACATAAAAAGACAATTATTAGTAAGATTCAAATTAAGAAGTAGGCTGGAAGGTATTTAAAGTGACTAATGAAAAAAATCACTTTCATTTCATACAGCATTGTAGCAAGAATAACAAAAACACAGAAACAGATATTGGGGTGCAGCCAGATGACCAGAAAAGCAAAGCAGCCGAAATGGCTATCCTGCCTACAGAAATCCTCAGAATGACACAGACTGAGTTGAAACCTGTCTCCTCCCATTTTATAATCCTTTTTAGAGTTTTGATTAAAGGCATGCCCCACTACTACTTGGCTTCTATGGAGAACTGGTGAGGCTACTGGGACTGAAGGTGTGTATCATCACTGACTGGTCTCTATGGCTGTTTTATTCTCTGATCTTCAGGCAAGCTTTAGTTATTAAAAATGCAAATGAAATAAAACTGCACTTCTACTTTTTGTCCAAAATAAAAAAGAAAGCTGTAACTAATATAAGAAAAACTATATGTAATAAGTACAATGATTATATACAATATACATAGGCACTAAATACATCAACAATGTCTAGTTAATTCACATTTTACAAATTCAGAGAAAATACTCCATATCTATCCTATCTTGGTGAGTCCAAAGTCTTTTACCTAATTTAATTTAATATAGTGATATTTTGTTTGCATTTTAATAAGCAAAATGCCCAAAGATCAGAGAGTAAAACAGACACACTGGCCAGGCTTCCAACCAGGCAGTGGTGACAAACACCTTTAATCCCAGTAGGAACACCAGTTCGCCCTAGAAGCCAGGTGGTAGTTACAAATGCCTTTAATTCCAGCACTAAAGAGGAATATAAGACGGGAGGAGACAGGTCTCATCTCTCACTTATTCTGAGGACCAAGACAGAGATAAGAGTCAGTGGCTGGCAGCTTTGTTTTTCTGACCTTCAGGTTGAACTCCAATATCTGTCTCTGGATTTTTATTATTCATGCTACAGAGTATACACTGTGTCATGAGACCTTCTTCTATAAGGATTAAAATAGACCTATAGTTTGAAAAGACCGTATTTTTCCTAAAAGTTTTTATTTATGAGCTAAGATTTAAGCCTGTGAGAGACACAGCAGTTGTACAGTAAGCCCAGGGCAAACCTTTCCTAGATTATATTTTCACTTTTAAAAAAAGGAGAAAAAGTCAATAATATTTAGGTATTGCAAAATCATATTGATTAGTCAGTAATCTTAATAACAAAGAAAGTTGTAAATTTATTGACAATTGGTGCAGAGAAATTAGAAAGTTTTAATTTTAATAAAATAAAATTTAACCTGGAGTATGTGTTTAAACCGTCATGTAGAAAAAAATATCTGAGAATAAAAAAAAACAATAACAAAAACAAAACAAAGAAAACTACACACACACACACACACACATTTTCAATTTAATGGGTTATTTTTTTAAATAATAGGCTCTATTTCGAAAACTTTGATTTGCTTATCATAGCTCAAAGATATTGGGGACTAAAACCATTCAAATCCTGTTTATAAAATATGTTTCTATGAACACATGGTTTTTCTAATAACTGGAACTATGGAAATACAATATGACACAAAAAATCATGGTACCAGGTACTGGAGAGATGGCTCAGTGATTAGGAACACTGATTGCTCTTTCCAGGGACCCATGTTCAATTGCCAGTATCCATATGGTGATTCACAACTGTCTATAAATCTAATTCCAAAGGATCTAACACTTCTTCTGGCCTGTGTGGGCACCAGACATGTATGTGATGCACAGACATATGCCCACGTATGCATCTAAGGCACAAAAATTATTTTAAAAGTTGTTGTACCAACTTCACTTATTAACACTTTTCATGGTTCATGCTATTTGGCACCCCTACTCCATATTCAGACTTTTGATATTATTTAAGTCTTAGTAAATCACCAATATTACCTAAAAGATACCTTATTTTACAACACATATTTAGAACAGAAAATAATCTGAAACTTGATTCTTTGTCATTTATAAGTCAACATCCATTATAAGACAGTATTCATAAAAATGAAGATTTTTAATCATGAGGACAATAGTGTGGGCATAAAAAACTCAAAAAACAATATCTTCTATATGAAAAGTGTTCCAATAAACAACTTACATATTTATTTTCAGATAAGTCAAGTGAAACAGATGCTAACATCTCATTTAATAAATAAAGAAGAAAAAAAGGCTCAACAATGCCCCAAATAACATGAGGAATATTAGATGTGAAATTTTAGATTCATCTTGTTCTAAGGAAATTCTTTACCTTATTGTCTATCAGCATGTCATTATTTATATGCTATTCAAAATATGGCTTTTTGTAGGTTTTTGATTTATTCTTCAGCAGTTACTGCAACAATGTGTCATTTTCCAAGATCACATGACTAGCTCCTTTGTCTTTCTTGTTTTCTGTGTATCATTAGATGTTGCCAGATCTCACATTAGAATGGTTTTGACTGGGTTTGGGACTTTCACCATTAACTCGAATGTGAATTGTAAGAGATATTCAATTCACCTTCCCAAGCTGTAGGAATGCCCGCATGTATTATTAGAGGTTATTTACTTTGGAAGCATTTCCACAGTTCCGTATCTATATAGCACAGTAATCAAATGATCAGATCTGTTTCTTTCATCATCACAGCATGACCTGATGAGTAGCAATCTTTCTCTCTCTTTCTAAGCTTAGGCTGTGATTAATTTGATTGATTTCAAAACCTGTTGTGTATTTCTTCTGTGCCCTGCCTGAATATTGGCACAATATGATTGCAGTAGGTTACATCATCCCATTTTCTCTTATGTACTTGAATTCCAGGCCACTTAATCCAGACATGTAAATTGGGTGGTATTAAATGTCAGTGAACAGTGTAAGCCAAGAGCCCTACAATAGATTTTCTTTTTTGTAAGACTGTTACTAGTCATAAATTGTCATGAAGCATGTTCAAATAATGGCATTATTAATCATAACACAAAAGGACAGGAAGGTTACATGATACTTGGGAAATATAATATTCATGCATTTAAATCTATGGTATGTTTTGTCACCTTTATTGTAATATCAATGCTGATCTTCAATCAAACTGATTTTTAATGATTACATTTCCAGATTAAGCTATTGCAGTAATGAAAGGAACCATGTTCATTAAAAACCATTTATTTAGTGTATAATATTATAAGGCTGTAATTTATAGAAAATCAAATGAGGAAACATAATATAGACATGAATCTCATCATTAATGAAAGTATAATTTAACTGCAGATTATGCCTAACTTATTTTTGAAACACATGAACACTGTTAATCTGCAGGCAGAGATGGAAATGTTACATCACATACACAAAGGAATAACCAGCAAATCATAGAACCTATGTGAGAAGCCTAGAACAGAGTCTTGCTTGTAGTTCTTAAAAGGAATCACCCGTTGCCACAGCCTTCAGAGTTCTGAAGTATAACCTTCTGTGTTTTAAGACAGCAGTCCATGGTGCTTTCTAGCAAAATAACACGATACCATATTATTCATTAGTATTCATATTCTGAGGAATTGAATATGAACTTGTACTAGGGGACTACTGCTATGAAATAAAATGTCACAATTTAACAGCTTCAAGTAGTGTCCATTTATTATTTCACAGTCCTGAAGCTCAAGTGGCTAGGTACAGGTTAGCTGGTACTCTGCTCAGTTCCCAGAAGGCTGAAAACAAAGGCTTGGCTAGGAGACAAATCAACTTGAAAGCTCATTCAAAGCAGGTCACTGACAAAATTTGTTTCTTTCTAATTGTATAATAGAGGTTTTCTCCTAATCTTTTGCCTTTTACCATATTTGATTGGGGTCTTTTTTCAAGTTTAATACTGTTTCTTTCTTTTTTTTTTAATTATTTACTTTTACCTCCTGACCCCAGTTTCTCCTCCTTCCTCTCCAAACCCCTTCTAGTCTGCCCACTCCCATCCACTCTTCTGTTTCTGACAAAAGGGACAGGTCTCCCATGGATATCAACATAGCATGGCATATCAAGTTGCAGTAAGCCTAAGCACCTTCGCTTGTATTAAGTTTGGGCAAGATGGTCCAGTATGAGGAATAGGTTCCCAAGAGTCACCCAAAGCATTGAAGACCACTCCTGCTCACATAGTTAGGAGTCCTATAAGTCGATCAAGCTACATAAACTGCCACATTTATGTAGAGGGCCGATGTTGGTCCCATGTAGGATCCCTGGTTGTTGGGTCAGATTCTGTGAGCTCCTACGAGCCCAGGATTAGTTGATTCTGTCAGGTTTTTGTCACGTCCCACCTCGTCCAGCAAGGAATGACACTACCACCGGAGCTCGTCTCACTGCAGTTTATTCCAGGACTTTATTCACTTTCTCTCTCTCTTCCTACCTCTCTCTCCCTCCTCTGTCTTTCTCTCTCCTTGACTTCTCTCTCTCTCTCTCACCAGGCAAACCTCTCCCAGCCCTTAAGTAGGCATGGGCTGTTAACCCCGAACTGCCAGGTGGGCACTGCCCATAGGTTCACGCATATGCAGGCAGCTGATAATCATTGCATGATCATAGCATAGGTCAGGCCTTAGCCATCTCAGGAGTTAATTATACATCTCCATCAGGTGTGACACCACGCAGCTCACTACAGCTTTTCTTGTGGTGTCCTTGACCCTTCTAGAGCCTATGTTCCTTCCTTTCCTCTTTTCAGCACGGTTTCCTGAACTCAGCCTAATGTTTGGCTGTGGGTTTCTGTATCTGTTTCTATCCCTTCTAGATGAAGGCTTTCTGATGACAACTGGGTAGTCACCAATCTGATTACAGGAGAAGGCCATTTTAGGCTTCACACCCACTATTGCTAGGAATCTTATCTGGGGTCATCCTTGCAGATCCCTAGGAGTTTCCTTTGTATCAGGGTTCTCCCTGACCCTGAAGTGCCCCCCTGTCCCTTTTCCAGTCATCCCTTTCAGTATTTTCCCCCTCCATCCATCCTGCAACCTGATTCCTTATGTTCCCATCCTCATCCTTCCTCAGTCCACCAATGAGATCTCTTTGTTTCCCCTTTCGAGGAGATCCATGTGCCCCCCTCTCCCTGGGCTGTTCTTGTTATCTAACCTCTCTGGATCTGTCGATTATAGCATGCTTATTCCCATCCTCATCCTTCCTCAGTCCACCAATGAGATCTCTTCGTTTCCCCTTTCGAGGAGATCCATGTGCCCCCCTCTCCCTGGGCTGTTCTTGTTATCTAACCTCTCTGGATCTGTCGATTATAACAAGCTTATTCTTTATAGTACTGCTTCTTAATGTGTGTACAACATGGCTGATAGTTCAGGAACACATCTAAGGCAGCATTACTTAATAATGTAAGATAAGACCACTGGTAACATACCATTACATATCAGTTAAGGACATTCACAGG
Source organism: Microtus oregoni (assembly GCF_018167655.1). Lineage (NCBI taxonomy): Eukaryota > Metazoa > Chordata > Mammalia > Rodentia > Cricetidae > Microtus > Microtus oregoni. Next base: position 19,282,394 of record NW_024543089.1, read on the forward strand.
TTAAAACCTACACCTAAAAAGAAATAATCATACATGGATATGTCACCACTGTTTCTGGGGAGAGGGTTGATAATAATGCATATTTCCAGTCACAAAAATGCGCTCATTAGCAACCACACACGCACAGATACAGGTACACGAGCACACACATATACACACACATGCACACACCCAGGCACACGGACACACATGCACACACACACACACACACACACACACACACACACACACACAATGAGCAGATTAGTTACTTGAATAAATAAGCCTTTCTAGTATTATCTAGTCTCCAAGCTTACAAAACAAGTTCTAAAGACAGACCATGAACTTTTATTTTTCTGGAAAAGGTTAATTCCCACAAAACTAGAAGAAATACCGTGGGGCAAGGGGTTGTATACTGCCAGTCAAAGAAACTCATTGGCTTTTCAGTTTTCTCAAGTTATTCTTGAACTTATTCCTCTTCATTAAACCAAAAGAGGTGTGTTTAAACAACTGTGGAGTGATCCTGAAATCAACTTACAGTGTCAGTGAATGCCTAAGAGAGGAGATTACTATGATTATTTTAAACTATGAGACTCAAAAGGAGGAAAGATATAACTAAATAGGATTATTGATAGATGTTTTAAAATTAAGTTTTTAATGATCAGTTAATGGAAACAATTAAGCAAGGGTCAAATAATAATGTGGATAAATTTGGGGAACTTTAAATACAGTTTGAAACAATTTCTAAGCATTACACCAATTTCTATCTATCCCAGAAATATTTAGATATGGCAGTGCAGCAGTAATACTTGAATGTATATTATGTTAAGTTGAATTTCCATTAGTACTGTGTTTTCTAGGTGCATATTAGATAAAAAGGAAAATTCAAAATTTAGCACAAACTTATATGCAATTTAATTCTGATAAGTGACAGACGGCGTCCCTCCATGTTTGTACCTGTAAAGTTGCAAGACTTTTCCTGCATTTATTTATTGATTAAATGAAATAGAAATTCTGCAGAGTTAAAATTAAAATGTTCATACCAGTAAGAGGGTCAGTCAGCAAGGATTTCTTTCTAAATTTTATGTCCCCAGACAACCATCAGGCAGCCAGCAGAAAAATTCATTTGAAGCCATGGAGTCTTCAGTTTTTATTTCTGACATTATGTTGAGAGTCGACAGATGGAAACCCAGCAGCAGACATGCAAAGTGGAAGCCAAATGAGGCACATATATATAGCAGAGTGGTGCCCTACCCAGGTGGTCATCTTCTCCTCTCCAGAACCTTTAACATGGCTCTCTCCGCACTTGACTACGCTGTAATGATATTGACATGTTCTTCAGTCATTGGCGAATGTCAGTGGGCTCTTGGCTCTCTGCGTAAGGAACTTTGGTATGCTCTCTGCTCTATACATATGTCCAAGCTGGCAGCCAGTTGGCATGGTTGCTGATGTGTCTCTATCTGTCAGATCTCCTCATCACCTTTGAGATAGAAATGGGCGATATGAGGATGTCAGCAAGAATGTTATCATTGGCTGAGGAACAATATCTAGGGAAATTAAAATTTAGCGATATTTTAAAATTAACTTCAAAATATCATATAAACTAGGGATCCGTTTATCTTTGGGAAAATAGTAAAAGTATAATTAAAGGTGGAAATCATTTGCAATTGTTTTAGATAAGACACTCATAGTAAGCAGAGGGTGAAGCAAACCTTGAACAAATGTGCTCCAAAGACCAAGGTGATGAAGCAGGAGGGTTGCTTTCCTAACAAAGCATCAGGTAGTTAATTCAAACAAAAATGATTTAATTTTAATTGACCAAAATTACAATTATAGATGTATGAAATAGAATCTTATACATGTTTTAAATATGTATCATGGCCATGTTTTAGACAGTTTTAGGATGACATATACCTGCATGTCTGCATTTCATCTTTGTTCTATTTATCCCCCACCTAACAGAAGCTAGACAGCCATTTGGGCTTAAAATTTATTAGATAACCTTGAAATAATTGGTTGAACTGGCTCCATTTTAAATGAACTTCTCCATCATCTTTTCATTCCAGTGATGCTGTATTTGATTGTTAGATTCATTAATCCATCTCTTCACATCAACAATTATTTACTGAACTCATTACCTCCTGTCCAACACTTTAAGCAATTTCTCTGATTATGCTCCCTAATTAATTTCATGAAATCAAAATCTACTCACTCAAGACAAGAACTTCAGACTCATCCTTGACTTTTCCTTTCCACTCACTTCTCATGAGCAATCCATCTTTAATCTTCAGCAGGCAATTTCCTAAACATCACAGATGAGTTATCTTGTATAAAAAAATCTGAAGCAGTATTCTGGTTTTTTGGATTTAAGTAGCTGTCATAGTATTGAACAGCAGGGCCTTAGGAAATATGCCACTGCCACAGCATCTTGTGATAGTATGTGTTAATAACAAAAGGATTAGCATTTTCAATCATTTCTGGGGGTTTAGTTAAGGAAGAGCAGCAAAAAGGTCAAATGCAAGGTTATATTTTTCATTTTTCATTGGAGTGGTGGTAGACAACTGTTTATTTAGATATGGAAGAGTTTTCAGAATGCTCTTTTGCAACTGAATGTATCATTTCCCTGATAAGCCCTATATTAAGAATAGAAAGCAAACCTAGGCTTTGCCAATGTGGCCTTTCTTTGATGGGAAATCAGAAGATATATAGAACCGTGGGTTCCTGAGCAGTCTAAAGACAGAAAAAACATCTGTGGTCTATGATAGGTATTAGAAGGGTATATGTGAGTTCTGGTTTGATTGCATGAATAATAAAACTTACCTCACAATGAATAATAAAGCATATGGTTTATCATCTACGCGTAAGAATGAATTATTGCACTGGGTGGTGGTGGCACACACCTTTAATCCCAGCTCTTGGGAAGCAGAAGTTGGTGGATCTCTGTGAGTGCAAGGCCAGCCTGGTGTACAAGAGCTAGTTTCAGGACAGCTAAGCCTATTATGCAGAGAAGACCTGTCCCTAACAACCAACAAAGAGTTATTACTTTGTATAGCAAGTAATGCTTAGGCCCATCCCAGGCCATCAACCATGTGGTATTGCTACCTTCTATGTCTGCTGTCTGCCTTAGCAGTTAGTTTCCCGGTCCTGTGCTTTGTAGCACAGACCCATTAGCAGTTTCTAAACTCTCATGAGATTCTGATTGTTTTGTGCAAGCTCTACTCTTGCGATAATCACTACAATCCTCTGATTATTTTTTCATCATTTTTATTCTTATCCTTTAACACTATTTTAGAAAATAAAATATTTTATTAAATCTTTGAGAATTTTATGATTTTGAAGCATTTTGATCACATTTACCCTCTAATTCCTCTAATACCCCAAGACCCATGCTCACCTTCTTTCCTTCTCCCTGACTTTTGGTGTTGGTCCATTTGTTTGAATAAACCCCCAAGTCCAGTTTTTGCTGCCCATCTACTCGGGGGTCTGTGTCCATTCTGTGGAGCATGGTCAGCATACTGGATCCCATACCTTTTAAGCCACTTTGAGTTTTGAAGATTTTTTTTTTGTGTTTGCATAACATGGCCTCAATTTATCTGTATTATTGTACTAGAACATAGTGATAGTCTCCAGGTATGTCACACTTGTTGTGAAAGGCATATCGGTTCTAGGATAGTCTTTATATGCATTTTCTGTAAACAGTCTTCAGAGTATACATTTATTTGGGGATCCTTAAGTTGTGGAAAATGGATGTCAGTGGAAAAGGTAACTTGTTGTGGCTCATACAGTTTGTAAATAGAAGAGGTGATGGTTAAGTTCAATTGATATGTTTCCTAAACCTATTTTTTAAAATCATCCTACCCCCTTTATCTTATCAAAACAAGAATTTCTCTCTACTTACATTATAGATTTTGAAGGTTAATTTTTTTCACGTTTTGCTTTTAGATTTCCTAAGCCTTAGTCTAGTAGTTAGCACATTTAAAGATATAGCAAATGTTTGATTAGTGAATGAATCACAAAGTCTTCATTAATTCAATGACTTTGTGAACCTTAACTAATTTCTTTAAGTACAGTGTTTCATTCCTCATATATCTGCATGCTAAATGGAATTCTGGTTTTCATGTTTCTCTAACAATGTCTTGGAAGGTTGAAGTCTAGACTGGCTAAACCATTTGCAACAAGGCAAAGCAATCATCCATACAATTAGGTAAAAAGGCATTATCTCATAGTATGATGGAAGGTTAGGAAGAAAAAAATAATCCATTTTCTATATGAATACATCAAGAATTGTAGGTATCAGGCATGGTGACTCACCCTTGTAATGCCAGCAGTCTAAAGCAAGAATTGTAGGTAAAGGTTATCTCCGTTGTTCTGTTTAGGAATAACTGAAAGTATACATTTGAAACTTTGTACAGAGAGCACTAAGGAAACGGAATTTGGATAAAGATAGGAAGAGGAAGAATGAGTGGTAATTTGGGAGCATAAGGGTACTGTGGAGGAGGCCAGAACTTAATGGGCTTTTGAAGCAGGGGACTTTGGAGAGCCAGACAACAATATGGCAAAAGTGACAGCATGGTGGCACCGGAACTCTGGTGACATGGGGAAAAGGAATGTCAGCCCCACAAAGCAGGGTAGTGGCACAGAAAATAACATTTAGTCCTCTGAAAACCCAGAGGCAAAGTGAATCTGCCATTTGACTCTTGTATTCCTACCAACTGCAGGCTGAATGCTGCAGACACAGATGGGATCCTCATGAATGTGAGTCCTTCATGACGGAAAGAAAATGTGTTTGAGAGCGCTTTGTGACATGAGCAGCTGAACATGCACCCAGCTTGGAAGTGCAAATTAGTAACCTTTAGTGTTTTGGATTTAAAATATTTAACTCTTGATACACTACTGCAACATGGTTCAGCCAGTGTTTATTTCTCATTTGGTTTTATTTAGGTCAGGGTTAGTGAGGTCTTGCAATTTCCACAATATACAGATGAAACTAGGAATATCAGAAATAAAAGAGGCCCATGCAAGAACTCACTTAATGACTTAATTTCAAAGATGTGTTAATAGGAGCCAAAAGATACTATAGGTTTTTATTATTTTTATTTTTTATTTATTTATTTATTGATGTTTTTTTGAACCACATTGTAGTAAGCTAAGCCAGGGGTTCTCATTCTAGCTTCTAGATCCAGTTTTCTGTCTTCTATAGGGCTTAATTCCCACAGCAGCTTTGCAGCCGGCACACTAATTTTTCTTCATCAAGAAATGTGTGGTATAAACTTACAACATAGGGGGTGATGAGGGAAGAAAGTCTTAGCCACAGTCATTCTTGACAACTCATTCCTATAGTCTCAGTATTCAAAAAGAAAAGGTGAGACAAGAAGACTGTTGAGAGTTCAAGGTCAGCCCGGGATAGTGAGTGAAACCTCTTCAAAATACCACTGATGTGGGATTCCCCTCTGCATGCTTAGAATACCATTGGTTAATAAAAAAATCTGTTTTGGACAGTTGCTTAGTGGAGTAGAGCTAGGCAGAAAAACTAAACTGAATGCTGGGAGAAAGAAGGCAGGGTCGGGGAAAGCATGGAGCCACCGCCAGAGGAGAAAGATGTTAGCTGCCAGCCAGAATCTTGCCTGTAGGCCATGCACCTAGTGGTAAAATATAAAATAATAGAAATGGGTTAATTTAATATGTAAAAGCTTGCTAGGAATACGCTAGAATCATTGGCCAAACAGTGTTTCAAATAATATAGTTTCTATGTGATTGTTTTGAGAATCTGGGTGGCCAGGAAACAAACAAGTGGCCTCCTACAACACACCACCACCAAGGAATCTTGCCTTATGTAATTTTCAGAGTTTAGAGACTAAAATAGGTAAGAAGGTCAAGATGCTCTTTATGGAAAGGGATAGATGCTAATAGTTTATGCATAACCTTAAAGCATAATGTCTTATTTGTTTTATTATGGGTGCAGAGTTGTGGAGTACAATGACAACCGAAGCTGCAGACTTTTCAAAGCACCGACTTTCCAGTATGTGGTCCAAAGAGCACCACACAAGACATTGGCATTAGGAAGGAGTTTATTCTAAGCATTGGTCTCACTGTAACCTAAGTGGATTTTGTCTTGACTTGATAAGCTCTCCAAAAGATCCATACACATAGCAAGATTTTAAAAATATTTGCTATAAGAACTCCTGCAGCTGATAAACACCTTTAGTAATGTAGCAGGATACAAGATCAACTCCAACAAAATCAGTTATCTTCCTATACACTAAGGATAAGGAAGCAGAGAGGGAAATCAGAGAAGCATCACCTTTCACGATAGCCACAAACAGCAAAAAATATCTTGGGGTAACTCTGACCAAGGAAGTGAAAGATCTAATTGACAAGAACTTTAAGTCTTTGAAGAAAGAAATTGAAGAGGACACCAGAAAATGGAAGGACCTCCCTTGCTCTTGGATTGGGAGGATCAACATAGTAAAAATGGCAATTCTACCAAAAGCAATCTATAGATTCAATGCAATCCCCATCAAAATCCCATCAAAATTCTTCACAGATCTGGAGAAGACAATAATGAACTTTATATGGAAAAATAAAAAAACCCAGGATAGCCAAATCAATCTTATACAATAAAGGATTGTCTGGAGGCATTACCATCCCTGACTTCAAACTCTATTACAGAGCTACAGTATTGAAAACAGCTTGGTATTGGCATAAAAACAGAGAAGTTGACCAATGGAACCGAATAGAAGACCCTGACTTTAACCCACAAACCTATGAACACCTGATTTTCGATAAAGTAGCTAAAAGTATACAATGGAAAAAAGAGAGCATGTTCAACAAATTGTGCTGGCACAACTGGATGTCAATCTGTAGAAGAATGAAAATAGATCCATATCTATCACCATGCACAAAACTCAAGTCCAAATGGATTAAAGACCTCAATATCAGTCCGAACAAACTGAACCTGACAGAAGAGAAAGTGGGAAGTACTCTACAACACATGGGCACAGGAGACCACTTCCTACATATAACCCCAGAAGCACAGACATTAAGGGCCTCATTGAATAAATGGGATCTCCTGAGACTGAGAAGATTCTGTAAAGCAAAGGACACTGTCACTAAGACAAAAGGCAACCCACTGAATGGGAGAAGATCTTTACCAACCCCGCAACTGACAAAAGTCTGATCTCCAAAATATATAAAGAACTCAAGAAATTAGACCTTAAAAGGCTAATCAACCCAATTATAAAATGAGGCACTGAGCTGAACAGAGAATTCTCAACAGAAGTTCAAATGGCCAAAAGACACTTAAGGTCATGCTCAACTTCCTTAGTGATCAGGGAAATGCAAATCAAGACAACTTTAAGATACCATCTTACACCTGTCAGAATGGCTAAAATAAAAAACACCAATGATAGCCTTTGCTGGAGAGGTTGTGGAGAAAGGGGTACACTCATCCATTGCTGGTGGGAATGCAAACTTGTGCGACCAATCTGGAAAGCAGTGTGGCGGTTTCTCAGGAAATTCGGGATCAACCTACCCCTGGACCCAGCAATACCACTCTTGGGAATATACCCAAGAGAGGCCCTATCATACAACAAAAGTATATGCTCAACTATGTTCACAGCAGCATTATTTGTAATAGCCAGAATCTGGAAACAACCTAGATGCCCTTCAATGGAAGAATGGATGAAGAAAGTATGGAATATATACATATTAGAGTACTACTCAGCAGTAAAAACAATGACTTCTTGAATTTTGCATACAAATGGATGGAAATAGAAAACACTATCCTGAGTGAGGTAAGCCAGACCCATAAAGAGGAACATGGGATGTACTCACTCATATTTGGTTTCTAGCCATAAATAAAGGACATTGAGCCTATAATTCGCGATCCTAGAGAACCTAAATAAGAAGGTGAATCCAAAGACAAACATAAACGCATCCTCCTGAATATTAACCTTTATCAGGTGATGAAAGGAGACAGAGACAGAGTCCCACATTGGAGCACCGGACTGAAATCTCAAGGTCCAAATCAGGAACAGAAGGAGAGAGAGCACGAACAAGGAACTCAGGACCGCGAGGGGTGCACCCACACACTGAGACAATGGGGAGGTTCTATCGGGAATTCACCAAGGCCAGCGGGCCTGGGTCTGAAAAAGCATGGGATAAAACTGGACTAGCTGAACATAGCAGACAATGAAGACTACTGAGAACTCAAGAACAATGGCAATGGGTTTTTGATCCTACTGCACGTACTGGCTTTGTGGGAGCCTAGGCAGTTTGGATGCTCACCTTACTAGACCTGGATGGAGGTGGGTGGTCCTTGGACTTCCCACAGGTCAGTGAACCCTGATTGCTCTTCGAGCTGATGAGGGAGGGGGACTTGATCGGGGGAGGGGGAGGGAAATGGGAGGCGGTGGCGGGGAGGAGGCAGAAATCTTTAATGAATAAATAAATAAATTTAAATAATAAAAAAATTTAAAAAAAGAAAAAATTATTTGCTATAAATCAGATTTCCTTTTTTGTGATATCGGTGCCAACCTGAGCATACATTACATCAAATCAAACTTATATGAGGCTACAAGTACAAAGCAGTTAAAATAGGATGAAAGACCTTTATGTATTCATCTCAGAATAAGAAATTTGGTTTATGAAGCAAAATTAGGAGGCTGGAGTTATGGCTTAGACATTAACAACATTTTCTGCTCTTTCAGAGGACCAGGCTTGGTTTTCTGTACTCACACAAGGAAGGTCAAAACGGCTTGTAACTTCATTTCCTGGAGATTCTGCACCCTTTGGTCTCTCCCAGCACTTGCATGCATGTGGTACACATACCCTTATGCTGGCTCAAATGTAAGGAAGCATAATTTAATTAAATTGAAAAAGTCAGAGAGATGAAGTAAAGTTAAAGTAAATATAAACTAGAATTGAATTAAGGTTTTGCTTCTGTTCTGTTACTTGGGACAAAATAAGCATGCCCACGTGTTAGAGGTAATGATAATTATGCAAGAAGTGGGGCTATTTTGGTCCTTTATGAATCTAAAGGAAGTGATGCAGAAATTTGCACCTTCATATCACATGTAGTTTTGATTCTCTCAAATCTCTACCTTTACACTTGTGTTATAAAGGAATGAACAATGTGTGGCAAACTATCACTGTTCCTTTTTCATTCAACAGACATTCATTGCTTACTCTGAAGAAAAATTCAAGATGATATGAAGAAGAAGTAGTCTAACATTTCAAAGATCACTAGAGCAGTGACTGGGGCTCATAAGTGGCCTCCAATCAATGATGACTGAAACACAACCCAGAAATTTCCATTCTCTTCGGGAACTGTCATTATTGGCTATGTGACCTCAAATAAACTTCTTGTCTCTCTTTTGTGCTTGATTTATTTAATTTACTATTTCAGCTGAAGATATTCATAATGAACTTTGCATCTCTTAAACATAACGATTCTTAGTCAATTAGAAGTACAAAAACAGCATGAAAATTTGAATGAAGTCTGTCAAGTCTGAGCTAAAAACACTAGGTACCACATGTCCAACCTTGGGGATGTGGGGTGGCTTATCCACACCTCTCTTTTCATCTGTGAAATGGAACCATATCTCAAATTTTCAGCCTTGTTTATGCCCTTTAAATGGTCTCACACTTGAAGCTAGCTGTGTATCACCTGACATGGAGAGGTATCAATAAATGGGAACTCGTACCAGGATGGCTTTATTGGCTGAGAAAAATCTCATTTCCTATGAGAGGCATGCCAAATAGGATGCTCAAGTTACTGTTTGCATTTTTCACCCGTGAAGGTGTCCATGAATTGAAATTAGCACTGTGTGCGAGCCTCATGGGATTCAAGTGTTGCTAAGGCAACCACTAATTTCCAAATCAGGGTAAATAGTTTCACAGAATGTACAGTTTCCTTTAACAAATTGGATTCCAGTGAAGGGCACACCTTTCCTTCCCCTGCTGCTCTGTCCGCAAGTTAAGATTGTGGACTGGCAGCTGTGTGCACCAGGGGCTACTTTCATCTTTTGCCAATGATACTCTGAAGGTAACAGGCAGTAATAGAGATCCCCAAGGTCTATCAGCTTTTCCCAGTCTTTACCTTTTGTGGTTTGTCAAGTTGAAGTCACATTTCTTGACTCACACAGTAGGGCACTGAAACGACTCCTCAGCACATTCATGTAACAGACTTTTAAGCAAAGAGGCCATGGGGTTTACAATCATCTAGCTCTGTTCCTTTTCCGACTCTGCACCACTCCTTACTCCTGCTCATGCATAAGAATTCCTGCCGAGAATGAACCTATTATTAAGCCAGCATTGCTTCTCTGTCTACATTCTTGTGTTAAATTAGTCCTCTTCATTGTTACAAATAATAGGCGACCACTTATACATCAATGAAAACTCACTGCACTGCTGTGGGATTATTTCAGTCCTCAATGAACCACACATTCCTGCTATTGTTTATGGGAGTGATTTTTAAAGTCTCTCTTGCTTCCATTTAAATCTTTTCTTTGGGGAGGAATGGCCAATCTTCCTCATGTACTTTGCATATTTTCTCCTTGAACCCCTTTGCAGAATGGGTACCATTCACAGTGGCATCTTTTTTCTTTCCTTTTGCAGTAATTCCTGGCGTTGCCTCCTGCTTTTGAATATGCCAGCAGCAAGGCCTGAATACAATACTTAAAAAAAATTCATGGAGGCATATTAATTACCTCCTTTGCAAAAAAAATGAAAGCAACTTTGTGATTATTTCATCTTTTCTGGTCACGTCCTGAATTCAGAAATAGCCTTGCTAACTTTTTCATAAATTCTTTTGGAAAGGGCCTTGTCTGTCCATGTGCATTGAGGTTCTTTTTGTGCTAGACAAAATGCTAGACCCCACATGCATACTCTTTCTTTTTGGATGTAATATAATGTGATGAAGAAGACATTTAATTTATCGATGCAGATGTAGACTGGGGATTGAAAAGTTCATGCATCAACTAAGTTTGGTATTTTAGTCCTGTAATTGAGCACTTAAGAGATAAGAGGCAGGAGAATCACAAGGAGTTGATAATGCGAGGTCCCCAAGGGCTCGTAGTCGTTGCTCTATCAGGTCTGTATTAGACAGATCAATGCCACTTTCCTAAGACAAGGCTGCATAGAAAGTTCCAGAACATCCCGAGTTAAATAGCGAATCTCTTGCTTAAAGAGCAAAACAAACTAAATGAAGTAAATCAAAATCTTACAATAAAAATATTCAATTTGGAAAGCCCATCTGTGACAATAGTGTTTCTAAATTATAGATATAGTTTGTTATACAAAACATTTCTCCCTGTGTTGGGAGGAAAACACATACACAAAAATTACAAACTATATAGTATACAATAGACTGTATACACAAAGCATATTTTGAAAGTATAGTGATCAAAGGAATAGTCACATATTCACCACTTCCTTAAAGTGAAGAGCTTACTCCTAGTCACACACCTTGCCTTAGGACTTTGATATCTCATGCATTGTTCTGTTATCACAGCCCATAGTGACTTCATTGATAGCGTTACCTACTGTATTGCTCCACCCCCATACACTTGTATCACATACAAGTTAGAGACAGAAGCCAGGGAGGACTGAGGGTGTTTCTACTCCACCCCCATCTTAAGTGGGTTTCCTTACATGGCTGTGTGATGCTGAGTTTCTGTAGTTTCAGGTTGGGCTCAAATATTGCCATCTTCTCCCTTTTTCTCTCTGGTTTATACATGAATGGATTCTGGGTTTTACCCATTTCTGCTTTTCTAACCCTTTTTAACTTCTCAGCTCTATGATCATGGAAGGCATTTATATACCAATTGTAATTACACCATCAGTGAATACATGTCTCAGCTATTCTCAACCACAGCCAACACTCAATTTTAGTGAGTGAGTATAAAAGATTTAAATGAGGAAATTTCAGATACATAATGTATCTGAAGCTATTTTCTATATTTTCGTACAGTTCCGTATTCTTGTCTTGACACTTGTCAGGTATCATGTGAACAAGTGCAAACATTTCTAGTATCTACTTAGAAAACACTTGCTTTTGTGTAGATGAAAAGACTTCCGTGGATCATTATAGTTAATCTTTTCATTTAAGTGATTTGTTAAAGGTCGCTAGTTAGGAGGAAAGTGATGTAAAAATAACAGCAGCAACAACACGTGATTCTTAAGTGACTTGGAAGAAGATGGTTGCTGAATAGTGAAATCAAGAACATGACAAGTGAAATGTTACAAGCCAGGCATGAAACGCAGTCCACAAAAGACAAGATTAAGAGCGAAGTGGAAAATAGATAAACAAGACTTACTGTACCTCGTCTTCAGCATCATAAAACTCTGTGCATGGATCTTAAAGAACAAGAGTGGAGGGTCCCATTACCAACCTGGACTGACAGAAAAGTAGCCCGTGCCATGACAGCCACTCTTCCATTCTGTGATTTCATTGATGTGAACAAAGGTGTTTATCTGATACTGAAGAGTCTGCCTACAGAAAATGACTTCTCTTTGAAGATCATGGAGGTGGCAAAGAAACACCCAGAATGACACTCTTATATGAACCGGCAGAACCAGAAGTGGGTGTGTGCTGTGCAATTTTATTGCCAGTGGAATCAAATGTGGATATTTGAGATCTTGAAAAATTCAGTCTTCATAAGGAGCTGATACATGTCTCCCCCAGGGATTAGAAGATAATGATGACCCTGGCCTGTATGAATGATTAACATGATCCAACCCTGCAATGATAAAGTCAGTCAACCCCATGTGGTGCACATGTTCATCACAGAAAGTGCCGAATCACTACAGGATATATTTTCCCCAATCAAGGAGAGTGTCACATTTATCATATTCATTGCTAATCTAGAGTCGATCAGCACCATGCACCATGAACCTCAACAGTGAGAAGGTTGGGAACTGGGAAGTGAAAAGGACACAGCTATGCTCAGGAGGGTAGGTCTAGAATCATACAGACACATTCCCCAAAGAAGAATATCAGCTTTGATGTGAACTGTGAGGGTATGAACTTTATCATTACGAATTCAATGGGGCAAAACCCAGGGTTCTATATGTGGAGCTGACTACAATCTTATTGTGCAGGAGTACCAGCGAGATCACTCATGAGGACTACAACTGGCATTCTAGAGTACATGCCAAGAAAAAAGCCAACATGTGTATTATGACTAGTAGTTCTTATTGGTTATATTCATATAAAACAGTTTTGATTCTTGCAAAAAAGCAAAATAAATGTCAAACAAACCATATCTCTTTGCATTTGAAGCCTCAATATGAAGAGAGACAATAAGAAACAAATCATTCTATAGGTGGAAACTCATTACTAGTTATTCATAACATGAGGTATCTCAGACTTGTAAACACTGATTCATAACTTGATATATACAGGCTTTAAAGAAAATACCACAAAGCTTAACATACATCTGGAAAAATGGAGGATTGATATTGAGGAGTCTAAGAAAAATATTTCTTTGGAAAAACTTATTATATCCTAGTAGTGTTTTTACCATCCAGGAAATAAAGCTGTAATATGCTTTCTCTTACATATTCTAAATCTGAAGAATATCAGTATAATGATTTAGAGAATTTGAACCTCTAGTAATGAATAATTCAGAATTTATTGTTAGAAAATTCTAAATGCCAGGGTTTTGTCCTGGTGGTGAGTCTAGAAGCATTGAGAACAGATGTAGTCATAGTACATATTACATGAAACTGTCAAACTGAAGGATCTATAGATCATACCTAAGCTTGAGGAAGTGCTGTGTACTAGGTTTGTCTGTAATGACCAAGGAAGTCGAACAGGGAATCTGTACCAGGGGGACTGCTCAAGGCTGAGGAGGAATATGTAAGCACTACCATATAGGAGAGACCTTGCTAAGTCAAGTGATCCACATTCAGTATTTCTGAGGTCAGTGGATATGGAGTAGGGTTAATATTTTTTTCCAAAGAACTTGTACAGGAAGTGGCAAAGGCAAGCTTCCACTTTGAAGACACACATGTAGTCTGTGCTCACACTAGATCACTGTGCTACCAGTCATTCAGTAGAAAACAGACTTTCCATGCCACAGCTGTTTCACCCTTGCTGTCTTCAGAGGCAGGACATTGGACAGTGGGGCAAGGGAACCATAGGGGAAAAATGCCTCTCACACAGTCTTGTTCCCTGTGAGTTCCAATGAAAAGAAGGCCAGAATGACTCGGGCGAGAGATTACAAATTTCCCTTAGTTTCTGTATTTTATTGCTCCATGCACTACATAACTTAATTAACTGAATGAAAAGGTTTCATGAATAAGAATCGCAGCAGTATTTCTGAAGGGGTTGAGAAGCATCACAGGCAAAAGAGGCAACTTGCGTCTAGTGACAATTTTTCTATCTGAGAAGGCCCCCCAGAATGTCAAATATACATTTTTGAAGGTATAATCCCACCAGGACAAATAGAAGGGAGCAGAAGCAATAACAGAGCTAATGGCAAAATCTTTAGAGCCTAGAAAGCAGCAGGACAAGAGCGAAACAGACAAAGCAGAGCCAAGAAGTCTGACTCCTACACACCGGGAGTGCCGACAATCAATTCGGTTTCATTAGAGATTTGCTAAAAGGCTGGGAAGTTGGCTCGCACTGCAGACCTGCAGGAGTGAGGTGAAGGTGGGCCAAGCAGGGTTGTCAAGTTTGTTGAAAGGCTGTTGCACTTACTAGATTCCCTCTAGATTGTCCTTCACAGCCCTTGTACATGCGTCCATATTGCCAAATAAAGTATTTATGTTCTCCTTCTTTCCTTTCCACTTTTAGACAATACCTTTTGACTTCCAATTATTCCTTTCCCTGAACATTTTTCTCTCCCTGATAGTTTCACTGTCATTTTTGATGATTAATATAGGGTATTTACATTATTATTATGGTGTGGGTTTTATTTACTGCCAAGCCATTTAGGATAGCTAATTGTTTTCCCCTAAAAATGTTTTTGTTTTCCGTGGCATTAATTAATGCCTTCTTTTAGCATTTTGATTAATTACACACAGGAAAGAATACAATGGAGAGTCATACAGGATGTTCACTGGGATAAGAATACTCTCATTCAAAATACCAGGGAGAAAGGGAACATGAAGATGTAATGCAAGAATCCAGAATTAGTTATGTTGGCTTGAGAGGTTGGCAGTTCTTTAGGCTTAATTCGTTTGCTATGCAAAGGTCTGTTGGTTGCTTAGATGCATTCTTCACCTTTTGTATTATTATTTTGAGAGGAAATCAACATGAAAAATTACATGAAAATGCATTGGAAGAAAGGTATTTTTTAGGGGCCTGGTGACACTGGTAACAAGAAACATTTCTTTTGAGTCTAGGCTTGAGGATTACTAGTGGACAAATAGCGTTGGAGGAGAGTGAAACTTCAAAGTAAATATTAGAGTCATATGATAGAGTGCTTTCAAGAAAATAGTTTCTTCCCACAGGTCTCAAGACTGAATAGAATACAAAACTGCGGGCATTCAGTCAGTTTGGAGCTGCTGCCGTTGTCTAGGAAGAAAGGAACAAAATAGGAGAGGGATTAGCTTCCCTACTTGTAGTCAGGGACTGCTCGTTTGTTCCCAGTTGCCCTGATCAGAAATAGTCACACAGAAACTATATTATTTGCAATAATATTTGACCCATTACTTAAGTGTATTGCTAGCTAGCTCTTATGTCTTAACCCATCTCTATTAATCTGTGTATTGCCTTGTGGTTCCATCTGGCATCTGTCTCTGGCATTTGTCTCCATTTTCTGTCTCCTAGCAGTGGCTCCATGGCTTCTCCCTGACTCTGTCTACTTTCTCCTCCTCTATCTACTTGGAATTCCCACCTTGCCCTATTCTGCTAAGCCACTGACCAAAACAGCTTTATTAATGAACCAATAAAAGCAACACATAGACAGAAGGACTTCCCACACAACCTAGTGTAGAAGAGCTAAAAAAGAGCTAGCTTGATATTTGAATTAATAAAACTGTATTGTCACATTATGGGATGGCAAAGAGTATTAGGTTATTTAGATATTTTTGTTTGGAGTTAGCAGATGACTAATTATGCTATTTCAATTAAATACAAAGGAAGTTGATTTAAAAGGAAGATACTGGATTTTTAGAGTGTCTTATCTGTAGAAGGTAATGGGGAAGTGAATTATGATGTGCGATATCATTTTCATTTTAAATGATAACTTCACCATTTATCCTGGAATCAAGGAGACTTCCCTATAAAAGACAGTATAGATACTTCATCCTTGCTACTAGTGGAGTGAAGGTATCCATATAAAGATGATAAATATAATTATTAAGCTTGTTTTTGTAAGTCTGGGATCAAGTGCAATTTAGAAGAAATGTTTCATAGAAAAGAACAGATAAAGTACCTTTTAGTGAATTTTTACCCTTTTCCAATTGAGAACAATTATAATATTTAAAAGAGGAAAAAAGGGACTTCATTCAATTCCTGAGTCTGGGGCGTTGCTTGAATACTGATTTTTTTCTTTCTTATAAGCGTACTTGGATGAAGAGATCTCTTAGTATCTTTAAGTAGATTGTTTACAGAGAGATGAACAGAATTTACCACACCCGTTTGAGATGACAAATAATTTCCACACAGTCTCAGATGTTTGCCACAAGACTAGCAGAATCCTAAAACTTAAGGAAAGTGAGGCTGTAGTTTTGGCTGAAATGAGAATCTCTGTAAATGACAGGCAGGACATACCAACAATATCGTTTAATCCTGACATCCAGGTATCTAAAAGAAAAATTGAGAAGGTAGATTTTTCTTTCAAATGATTGAAATTCATTTTTTGTGATGTTAACACAGAAATTATGCACAATTTATTGAAAATAAATATGATCCCTGTTTTCATAGACTGGAATTGGTATTCACTACATATGGTAGGCAGTGATGTATGCCCTAGAGACATACAGATGAGATCTCAGCTGAAATTTAGCTGGGAAGTCATCAATACGAGTGTGAAGCTTAATAGGAATCAGCTTGTTTCTATATCACGTAGAGGGAAAAATGTTTAAGGACCCCAAATTAAAACAAATTAAAGAGGGTTGCATCAAGAATATCAAACGAACTTTTTTTTATGGAAGCTAATGTCTGAAGGTCTTAAAATGTCAGACTTGCTTTTGCTCTTTGAAGAGGATGGTAACTTCCTGTCTATACATTTCTCTCACAATATCGTATGTCGCTAAAAACAAAATCTCTTCTTATCATTCATATAACTAAGCTAACTTGCTTCTGTAATTTTTCTTTTTATGTTAACTTTGACTAGAGTCAGGGAGGAGAATTTGAACTTCACTGCATTTCACAATACTTCACAGTGGTTTGATGGAAAACAAAACTAGCAAAAGCATCTTTTCATGAAAAACAAGGATCACACGGACAAACATATTTAAAAAAAGTCTTCTAGTGGTGTGCAACTATAATTCTTTAAGGTCAAATCCATGGTTCCCAGGTTGGGTATTCTTAAGTCTTTCTTAGACTTTCAGTTGTCCTTAGTAAACCCACCAGAGTAAACTTTCTCTAGTGTACATGTTGGTATTCGTGAGTACTTTAGAGATGTAGGCTCTTATTTGGGATGAAATTGAAGAGGCTGCCAACACTTCAAGTGTCAGACTTGGTAAAAACTGGTGCTCATGTGTTTCTGTCAGTTGTCACCTAGGATAGATTTCAGTTGCCATTGTGAATATAAAAAGCACACTACCCCATTATTAATTCCCTATGAGTTATTTAGTCCTGTCTTTCTTTTTGCTAAAGGTTAAACTCTTATCTTTCTGCTAAAAGTTAGATAATTAACATTCTCACTTACAATGCTTCCATAACATCTGTAGATTATGCACCATTAATCAAATTCCTCTACAGGCATGATTGACTTTTGCAAGGAAACTTGGGGAATAAATCTTTGCTTTCCATAATAAATTTGTTGTTATTATGGTTTTCACTTGGTTATCTCCTTCTGAGAGACTCAATTTAAAGTAACAGTCTCTAGCTATTTTAAATGGTTATCATAAAACTGCATATCAAAAATAAGAGCAAATGATGTATTTTAGAACCCTTGGAAGTGCTGACATGTCTGTGAAATAAAAAAAAACATCAAATTTGTGATTTCCAAAGCATTTGCATATTTATAAAATAATTTATATTGACATTTAAATTCTCTGTTTTCCAGTGACAGGAGCAAAAAGTAAGGCTATCCACTCTGTTAGCATTTACAAGCTGAATTTCAAATTTTGCTCGTATGGAAAGGATAGATGAAAATAAGATTTTTGTTGTCCTTACACTTCCTTGCTTGAATTATTTTTCAAGAATACCTGTGCAAGGTAAGTGCTGAGCAATTGTAGAAAATCATAGAAATGATTTTTTTCTTTTTTAAGGGAAGAAAATCTATTTTATACTTGCGATGTTTCCTCGACATTTTTTTTCTGCTGTAGGTTTCTTATAATGCCTCCTTGATCTGTCTCAACAGATAGATTGCAGGAAGTTTTTGAAGCTTTAGAGATCTATTGAACATAAAACTAAAACCTTCTTTTTCATCATGAGACTTTGCTTTCAATTTTCTTTCTCATAATACTCTTCTTTCTTTTCACTTTGTTAATGCAAAGAGTAGAAAATATCAATGCACTTCAAAAAAATAACCAATATACTTTTCTTTATTGAATAATAGAAAATAAACATGATTGAGTCACTAGAACCTTTATATACATGTATACATTTTTTATTATATAAATAATAAATATCTTGACTTAATCAACACTTCTAAATTTTGAGTATAATAAAAATTGTCATGGAAAACAAATTGACAACCATGATATCAATCTCAATAATGTTTCAGACAGCAGATTCAGTGTTTTGGACAAAAGGAATCATAATCACAATAATAAAGAAGCAATTTTATAGCAATAGATCATAACTAGGTATACAAGTAAAATTATAGGATCAAGATATATATTTAAATTATCCATATAATTAAGATCCATATAATTATGTGAGAAAATAGTTCATTATCAAGTAGCCTATCTTCAGTTTGTTAAAAAATTGTTGCAAGAACCATTTAATTTAGTGATCATTTAAAGTTTAAATTGCTCTGCACTCATCACAATTACCTATGTACTTCTAAATCTTTGTAACAGCTTATATTAGCCTCTATGTTTTACCTACAAAGTGAATGTGTGCTCATCTTTTAAGGGGAGAGAGAAATGTAGTCTCTTTGAAGGCTTAAGACTCCTCTATTCAGAAATAATCCATCTCCTTGCCATGGTTCTATATTACTTGAAACACAGCTTCATTAATCACATCTCTTCTTTCCTTCATACCTATGTCTTTTGTTTCTCCTTGTTAATTGTAAGCTTGAGAAGGACACAAGACACATCTTAACCATTGTATCCCATTTAATGAGTTCAATATCTGACCCAAGCATTTGTAATTTCAATAATATATCTAAATGTATATATATATATATATATATGTATTTACAGAGTTAAAAGCAGAAAGGGTTATAGCCAATAGCCTTAGTGAAATATTTACTGATTTATCCAGCTATAGACAGCATTAACGACTTATTAGTATTTTATTAATAAGAAAAAATTAAGAGTGAAAATGATTATGGGTAAAGTTTGAAAACCACATTAATATTCAAATATTTACTAGAAAAAACTTCACACTTAAGCCATCAGGAAATAAATGGGGGGGAAACTTACCAAATTTAAACATGAGAGCGAGGTGTGATGGCATACAACTTTAATGCCAGCACTGCAGAGGCAGAAGTAAGAGGATCTCTGCTTGTTCCAAAGTTAGTCTGGACCACATACTCAGTTTCAGGCAAACCTGGTCTACATAATGAGTTCTAGGACAGCCTGGGCTACGTAGAGAGTTCTAGGACAGCCACTACTAAATACAAAGTCCCTGCTTTAAAAAATAAGTGAGTAAATAAGTAAACATTTAGAAAAGGTGAAAATGTTTCTCTGCTGCTCATACATGACTTTATCAAGTAAGGAACACAGAGATTCAGAAATTCACAAGTTAAAAACTCAACCAAAGTGTAAAAATAATGTAAGTGGATAATTTTCTTAATTTCAAATCACCTACCAATATTAAATCATTATCAAGCAAGAAATTTAAACAAATTTATAACCCCTAGTGAAATACAAGCAGTTATTAAAATTCTCCAAAACAGGTTGTTTCATTGCAACATTCTATCTAACTTTCACAGATTTACTGCCAATACTCCTTAGATTAACCAACAAAATAGAAACAAAAGGAACAGTGCCCAATTTGTTTTATGAGTTGATGACTATTCTTATACCCTTATAACCAAACCACATAAAGATCCAATTAAGAGGATTACAGACCAATTGTGTTTACCACAAAGGCAAAAATTTTGAATAAAATACTTGCAAACTAATTCTAAGAATAGATTAAAATGATTATCCACTATAATCAAGTCGGCTTCATTCTCAAGAAGCAGGGATAGTTCATAAAATATAAACCAATGAATATAATCCACCATATGAAGAAATTGAGACATATAAAACACATCTCATTAGGTGCAAAAAAGGCCTATGACAAAACTCAACACTCATTCATGATAAAAGTTCTGCTAAGATTAAGTATACAATAATCATAGCTCTGCATTAAAAAAATAGCTTACAACAAGCCCACAGCCAACATCAATTTAAATGGAAAGAAGCTCAAAGTAGTTTCCCAAAAATTAGGAACAAGAAAAAGTTTATATATAGAATGCTTGAAGTCTTAGCAAGAGGAATAAGACAATGGAGGAAATAAATGGTGTTGAAGGGGGCTGCTTGTTTGTCCTGGCCACCCAGTACCAAAATAATAACACAGAAACTGTATTAATTAAATCACTGCTTGGCCCATTCGCTCTAGCTTTTTATTAGCTAACTCTTACATATTAATTTAACCCAATTCTATTAATCTGTGTGTCACCATGTGGCTGTGGCTTACCGGCTAAAGTTCCCAATATCTATCTCCAGTGGCTCCATGGCTTCTTTCTGACTCTGCCCTTCTTTTTTCCCAGCATTCACTCTAGTTTTTTTCTCCTAGTTCTGTTCTGCCCTTGCCATAGGCTCAAAGCAGTTCTTCATTCATTAACCAATAAAAGTAATACATAGACAGAAGGACCTCCCACACCAAAAGGGAATACAAATTGGACAGGAAGAAGTCAAAGTATCTTTATTTGCAGATGTTGTGGTAGTATACATAAGTGACACTAATAAATTCCACCAGGCAATGCCTATAACTGTTAAACACTTCCAGTAAAGCAGTAGATTACAATATTAATTCACAAAAACAAGTAACCATCCTATATATCAATGGCAAATGGACTGATAAAGATATCAGGAAAACATCAGATTTCACACTAACTCCTCAAAATTTAAAATATCTTGGGTAACTCTAACTATGCAAGCAAAAGACTTGTAAAATAAATACTTAAGACTTTAAAGAAATTACAGAAGATATCAGAAAATGGAAAGATATTCCACAATCATGGATCTATAGTTTTAATATACTAAAAAAGACATCCCACCTAAAGCCACCTACAGAATAAATGCAATCCCCATAAAAATTTCAACATAATTCTTCACAGGTCTTGCAACAATTTTTAGCTCATGGAGGAAATCCAGGAAAGTTAAGACAATTAAAGAATGTCTAAAATTTTCATCATCCCTGTCTCTAAATTGTACTACAGAGTCTTAGTAGTAACATTATAGTATTGGCACAAAAATATACATGTTGACAAATGGAAAAACATTGAAGAACCAGACATAAATTCTCACACCCATTGACACCTGATCTTTGATAAAGAAACCAGAAATACCCACTGAAAGAAGACAGCATTTTCAACAAATGCTGCTGCTCAACCTGTATAGCTGCATGTAGCAGAATATAAACAGATCCATACTTACCAGCCTGCACAAACTTAGCTCTAAAAAAAACACCCCTCAACATAAAACCAGATATAGTTAACCTCAAAGAAGAAAAGTGGGGGATAGCCTTGAACTCATTGGCAAGCAATAAACTTCCAGTACAGAACATTTTTAGCACAGGCACTAATATCAACAGTTAAAAAATATATCTCATGAAACTGAAAATCTTCTATAGGACAAAGGACATCATCCTTTGGCCAAAGTGTCAGCCTACAGAATTGGAAAAGATTTTTTAATTACACATCTGATAGAGGTGCTCTATCCAAAATATATAAATAACTCAAAGAAAATGAATATGTAGAAAATATCAAGAAAACTAATAACTCAATTAAAATGATATACAGATCTAATCAGAATCATCAAAAGAAGAAACTCAAATGGCTGTAAATACTTAAAATTGGTCAACATCATAGTCATCAGGGAAATGTTAACCATAGATTTTGAGATTCCTTCTTAGAATTGTCAAACTAATTAAGGTCAACAAATCAAATGATAGTTTATACTGACAAGGATGTGCAGTGAAAGAAATGCTCATTCATTGTTAGGGCACCTACAAAGTTCTACATCTGGCATAATCATAGCTGATGGGAAAGGCAAAAGTCATGAAGCCAGCACAATTGTTTGACAAAGATCCAACAAAACTGAGGGACATGATGGCTCCATGACATTTTTGGTTTTGATTTCTGCCTTTTGCATACTTGGGGAATTTTAATATTCGTACAATTTTGTGGATATTGTATTTATGGGAAATTTCTTATGGATCATTAATGCCTTCTCACAGGAGTACTGTTTCTAAGCTTGCCCAGGAAAGTCCTAAACATATTACCCTTCCTGCTTTATCCTTATCTACTTGAAGGTCTTCTTTATGCCTTTAAAGTTGTAACACACATAAAGAAGCCAGAGGTCTATTTGTGAGGCTATGAGATACTGAAACATCTTTTCTTGTACTTACTCAGGAACAAGACTATCAAAACAAAGTAAAATTTAAAATGATCAACACGATTCAATGGGCTAGAGGAATTGGTCCTAGATTATATTACAAGCTTCTTCCCGCTATACACTCAGGCAATTTTGTGATACATACAGCAACATAGTTAGGTTTGCTGAAGTTACCTCTGCCCTACAGAGACACTTACATTCATTGGCAAAATATGATGAAAAAATGAGAAGTCAGGATCTCCCTTCTTAAAGTTAACTCATACAAAGAAGAAAAAATGACAGGGGTAGACATATAAACAAGTTATATAAAGATATAAAACATAAGCATTGTATTATGCTAGAATTTGAGTAATAGCTGTGGCAGTTTTACCTATGGATTTTTGGGGGCACTCTGATCATTAAGAGTTAATAATACTCTGCTTGGGACTTGGTAATCGGCATGGACTGGCTTGGAAATTTTGTTTTGTCTAGCATCATTGAAGCCATAAAATGCTAGTAGCCTGAGAACAAGCTATCACAAGCCTGTAGATTCTTAAAGAGTGGGTTATGAAGTTAATGAGTTAACATGGTTATAAAAGATAACTGTTTATCAATGATGATTGAACTTGAGGGAAAATGATTTAAAATATAACTCTGTTCTGTCATAATTTATCAATAATGACTAAAAGATATACAAGAGGAAGTGAAACATATGTCCAAAACCAAAAATGGCATGATCTATGAATCTATTCCTACTTGCTGGATTCTGTGTGAATAAAGAAACACTGTGGATGCTAGTCAGTCTGAATCAAGGTTCTCCTGACCATCATGCCTGAATTATCTTTCCCTCCCTGACTCTTTACCTTTTCTAGGGTTCTGTCAACACCTGGGACTGGTCCCTGGCCCCTGACATACAGCCACTATGGAAATCGACATGCCAGTTCCTTGGAAAGATGATACTTGATCTACATCACAATTCTGCTATATCACCTTTGGGCATATACCCAAAGGACACTTCAGCCTACCACAGAAACACCTGTTCAACCATGTTCATTGATGATCCATTTAAAATAGCCAGAAATCAGAAAGAATCTAGGCATTTCTCATCAGATTAATGAGTAAAAATATGTGGCACATTTATACCATGCACTATTAATCAGCCATTAAAAACATGAAATACATTCTCAGGTAATAGAAGAAACTTGAAAAAAAATCATCCTAAGTGAGGAAACCCATATTCAGGAAAACCAGATATGGTATATATCCTATTTTATGTAGATCTTTGCATTTAAGTCAGTGATAGCGAAGCTACAATCCATTGAACCACAGAAGTTAGGTATAGAGTAAGGGGCTAGGGGAAACAGATTTCCCTAGAGAGAGAGAGAGAGAAATAGAATTGATCATTATGAATGGACGGGGGACACTGTAATGCAAGAATCAAGTAGATGGAGGAAGAGAGTGGGCATCAAGGAAGGAAATGTAGAAAGACAGCAACACTAAGGGCAACTTGAGAGTTACTATGGAAACCAAAACAAAGTAGAAGCTTCCTAAAGCATATACATATAAGTGTGCAATCTAAATGAGATCTCCAAATAATGGAGAAGGTTGAACCTAACTGGATATCTTTTGTCACCAAATGAAGCTTCCAGTCAAGGAATGGAACATATCTAATTGAGTTGTTAGCCAAAGGGGTCCCATTGTAAATCACAACCAACCCAAGTGCCTGCCAATGTTATAGGAGTTTCCTCACAAATTAAAAGCAAGGCCCTAAATCAGAATACAACATGTACATAAGTCATTGAACATGGAGATGTCCAACTGGTATTTACTTAGGGCCTTCACCCCTACAGGATAATGTTATTAGTACAGGAAGGTACCTTGCTACCAAAAGAGAAATGTGAACACCAACTCACAAAGCTACAAATGTTTTGTTCTAAAATGTTGCACCACCTACAAGATATGTTAGTGCAATGATGGCAAAAAATTTGTGGGAGTAACCAACCAATATCTGATTTGACTTAAGGCACACTGAACAAGATAGAACGCATACCTAGGGTGACCTTGATGACCAAGATAGCTGAGGTACCTATGGTAAAACCAAACACTAATGTTGTTTAAAAGAAAGAAAAAGAGAAAGAAAAGTAACAACAAAATTACTCTTAATGACATTTTTCTATACTCATGATTAAGTGCTCAGCTGTTATCATTGAAGTGTCCTCGTGTAGCAGGTGGGAATAGACATGTATACACACTGACAGATTTCCCACAGAACACGAACCCTCAGAACATTCAGTACAAAATGGAATTTTTCCATCAAATCCTCTCAGGGCTCAAGGAATCCAGTTTAAGTGTAGGTAGAAAGCACATAAGAGGCAGAAGGGATGGAGGACACCAAGGAAACAAGGTCCTCTAAATCACCAGCATCTTTACTCATATGAACTCACAGAGATTGAGACAGCCTTCACAAGGCCTCTCTATGGGTGTGTACCAGGTGAGGTACCAGACCTGAGAGAAATGAACACTTGCCCCCATCCCCAATCCACTAGCTATCGTCAGTTGATAACTACTTGCAAATGAAAATTTAGTTTCTTGCAAGGGGAAAACAAATAACTCCTAAGAGTAAGCTACATGTCCAGCAGTCGATGGTCAATAGAAAATGAATCCTCTGGCATCTTTCAGGTTCCTTGTCTCATAATATGTCAAGGCTTTTTTCCTTGCCTTTAAAAAATGATCTTTTTCCTGTATTTTTGTTTGCCCTATTTTGATATGTTTGTTTCTGTTTTCTTTAATTGTATTTTATTTCTTTTGCCCTTTGGAATTCTGTTTGTTTCCTAATGAAAGACAGAAAGGGAGGCAATTCAGATGGGAAGGGAAGTAAGGAGGAACTGGGAAGAGTAGAGGGAGGGGGGAATGGTAATTAGGATAAAGTATATGAAAAAAATCCACTTTCAAATAAAAGAAAATAAAAACAAGTACGCAAACTCAGTGTCATGGTTTGCATGTGCAATGCTAATCACTCATTTGCACCCAAATCTAATGCCCAGGTTCTCTTAAAAGTGTTTTATATCAGGGACTCAGCTCACGAAGTTAGTTTTATCTCTGTATTATTTTTTTGCACTTTTTACTTTAAATCCGCATAGTCCTTTTATTCTCAAATATAACAACAGTGAACTTGACCAAGATATGGAAATTAGTCTGGTGCTGCTACTGCTGTGTTTTGAACACACTCCAGGCTACACTTTATCTCTGTCTCTGTCTTTTCCTGATTAGAAGAATATGTAAAGTGTATTTTTGGCTGTTCTATCCTTAATAACTAGCATACTAGCTCATATATAGAAGAAAACCAATGAATATTTATGGAGCAATGAGAATCTCTCTTACTAAGAGACATCATATATGGAAAGAGAATATATGATCTTTATTTTGTATTTAGTGATATCTGGAAGACTAGCAAATCCTTATTGCACACACTCCAATAATTTCAACAAGCACCTTTCCTGCTAAATATTAGAGTTTTAAACTCTGTTTTCAGTATAGTATTTAATAAAGATAAACTAATTAAGGAGACCCTGTAAGGAAGATAATGTTTTTACCTATCTGCAAAATACGGAGGACAAATTGATATTATCATTGGCTTCTCTATTTTAGGTAATAAGTCAGCTGCAGCTTTGATAGTAGTATAAAAGAACACAATTTCCAGAAGATCTAATTATAAACATTGTCAACAAGAGAGGACTCAGGGTTTATTGAGCTGTCTTCAGAATTCCATTGCAAGGAGGATGCTAAGCTTTCACAGCAATGTGTAAAATTTATAGTCATTCGATAAGGATCGTACCATTGCAGAGCTGACATTTTCAGTTTAGACAGTCATTGCTTCCAGCATCCTGCATTTTCCTATGAGAAAGTGAGTTATAGAATGTGTTCAAGTGAGTGTTCGATTGGGAGAATTCAGGATTTGGGGCTCGCCATTTAATGAAGATACCTGTATGCCTCTGTTGTTCATCATGTGACATGATACAATCAAGCCCAAATCAAATGTTGACTAATCCATCTGTTAACGAACTGGATAATTAATGATTTATGTGGAATCACACTAACACAGGAAGAAATGGGCTTTTGTCATATTTTGTTTTATTTTTTGAAGTTACAAACTAAATACATCATTTCCTGCTCCCCTTTTCTCCCGCCAGGTCCTCCTACAGCCCCCTCCTTGCTTTCTTTCAAATCTTTGCCCTCTTCCCATTAATCACTGTTATATTCATATGTGTATTGTGTGTATCACTAAAACCTGAGTATACCTGCTCAGTTTTCTTATTGTTACTTGTATGTATAAGTATTAGGAACCTGTTTTTATTGATAGAAACCACAGCCTCTATTTAAGGTATATTCTTTGAAGAATTCTCTCATGTGGAGGATATCAATATTTCAGTGCAGGTTTCAAGTCTGCAACAATGTAGGTTATGATCATTATTTTTGATTTAATTTTATTTTATATGAGACTTCATACATAAAAAGCACATATACATCACTCTTTATTATCTCTATTCCCCCCAACTACTCTTTCCCCCAACAATGATTGCCTTTTAAATTATTGCTGATTACATGTATATTTGTGTGTGTGGCATGTATGTATATATATACATACATATATATACATACATATATATCACATGTACATATAGATTACTGATTCTGTAAGTTTGTTTTTATGTACATAGCTTGAGGATGATCACTGGGGATTGCACAATTTATGTGGAACTTGTCTTTTGAGGAAACTAATTCTCCTTTTCTCAACAGGAATTGACCATCTAAAGTTCTTTTTCTGAGTGGGATCATGTAGGGTTTCCCCTGTTTACACTGGCATGTCAACTGGTGTTCCTATTATGCTAGACTTGGTCAAGAAGCCATATTTTTAAAAACTCATGGATATAGTTCTGTTTGTAATGGCGTAAACGAATGCAGACAGATTGTAAATATATATATATAGCTTTAATGGCGAAATAGACTTACAGAACCACCGTTCCCGCGGAGACCAGGAAAGCAGAAAAAGACTGCAGGAAGCACGCTTGCCAAATTTATAGGCCAACATTAGCCCAAGGCGAACACGCTCCCTAAGGGGTGGGACTTATCCCTACATCTGTTATGTAGAGAAAATACTGCCTTACACCTGCCATCTAGTCTCTGGTTCTTACGATCTTCATCCCTTCTTCTGCATGGATTTCCTTGAGACTTAGGTGCAAGGACTTCATTGTTGTGGGAGGTTCTTCCTAATTACTCAGATAACATTATTTTCCTTCTCAGATCTTCGATGGGGTTGAAGACTATATAAATGTAGTTACTTTCCATTCATGATTTGGCCAAGCTATTTATTATACAAGACCTAAGCTAGTTAGGATATTTGTACTTATTGTATATAATTTCAAAGTTGGTTTAGAACTCTCTTTCTTAAACAAAAGGGCGAGGTGTTGTGGGAGGTTCTTCCGCTCCTCTTGCAGATAGCCACTGAGATACCAGCCCATTGGGGCGTGGTCTCTCTCCCTTTAAAAAAGCGGCCACTTCCCTTCTTGCTCTCTCTTACTTCCTGCTCCGCCTCCGGCGACTAGACTCTCTTCCTGGTTGCGCAGAAGGCTATTGTCTGGGACAGTGATCTGTAAGTTTTTCCCCTTTAAATAAATGACCATTCTATTAATCATAATTCCAAACTGGTGTGGGATTGTTTGTGACTTCCACCCTCGCCTTCACTTCATTGCACATATATCAGATTCAGTGTGGTACCCCAAAGTCACTTATTCTCTGCAGTTTGACCTGTTGTGGACCTCTGTAATATTTTCTGTTTGATGCAGAAAAAGCCTCTTTGATGAGGGTTGAGCACAACAGGTATCTGCAGGTATAAGGATAAATACTTATAATACAGTTAGAATTTACATTGGTTTAGGAAAATGGCAGTAGTGGGCTCTCCTCTCAGGTCTATGACTTTTTAATCCACAGATCATTGGTCAGGTTTGTGGTACATGGCATACTTCCCTCCAGTTGATCTGGCCTCAGTTCAATTACACAGCTCTTGGTTACGCCAAAGGTAAAAGTACCAATGTTGCTTCATCATGTATATTTTGCCAGTCACATTGTTACAGGGTTTGTATCTCAGTGGGACTGTTGATTGCTTCTCTCTCTTGGCAAATTGATGACCCCTTTTGATGCTATAAGAATCAATATTCAAGGAGGAGGCTTCTGGCTCAGTTGCAGTATGATTCTACTAAGCTACCTATGCCAGGTGTGTAGTGTCTTCAGCTATAGGGTTCTGCCTTTACCTTCACGTTCTGGTAGGCAACCAAGGACATTTGCAACAGATTCTGTTATTTTGGGAGTCTCTTAGACTCCTGAGAACGACATCTGAGAGTTTTTCATGTCTGACTTCAGGTGTTTTATTACATAGTTGATGGTTCTTGGAGAAAGCATTATCACCACAGAGGGAATAAAGTCATTCAAATAATTTATACATGTATACATATACACTTACATATATTATTTGCATTTTTTAAGTAAACATAAAATATACTTCCCTTTGGCTTCTTCATTCATCCTCGGTGTTCTTTACCCTTTCTTCTTTCCATCTCCCTCACAGCTGTCCTCTTTCTCTTCAGAGGAACATACCCTCAATAATGATATTTTATTTATGTTTTAATACATAAAGGTTTACTAAAGATCAGAGGGTAAATACAGCCACTAGAGGCCAGGCAGTGGGGCCATACACCTTTAATCCCAGGATTTGGAAGACAGAATCAGATGGATCTCTGTGAGTTTAAGGCCACTGTGGGCTACACAAGGTCATTGCAGAAACAAATCCAGGTGGTGGTGGCTCAAACACCTTTAATCTCAGTATTAGGGAGTCACAGGCCTTTAATCCCAGCACTAAAGGAGAGTACATAATGGGACGAGACAAAGACTCAGGGCTCAGTTACCCAGTCTTGGTAGAGGTAAGACTTTCCTAGTGGCTTGGCTGTTTTGCTTTTCTGATCGTTAGCTTGAACCTTAATATCTGTCTCTGGGCTTTTATTAATCATGCTACACCCACTCCATTTTTTTTCCATTTTTCCCCTCATAACATCTATGTGCTCCTTCCTGTCTTCCTCTCCACAGTTCTGCCTTCCTTATCTCTACTCTGTCCCTTTTTACTTTTCGATTTTTGTTGGTTACTCCACCTTATGTATTTACAGCTAAATATTTAAAAACAGGAACCACAATAAAAGAAACATTTGAGATTTGTCTTTCTGGGTCTGGGTCTCCTCACTGAGTGTGATATGTTCTAGTTGCATCAGTTAACTTGAAAATTTCATGATTTCATTTTCCTTTGCAGCTGTATGGATATGTATATGCACCACATTTTCTTTATGCATTCATTTGTTGAAGGACATTTAAGACATTTCCGTTTCCTAGTTATTGTAAGCAACTAGAAATGAACATGTCTGAGCAAGTGTCTACAGTATATGCTGTCCAGTATTTTGAGAATAAGTCAGTAGTGATGTAGTTGGGTCATATAACAGAATTGTGGTTAGCTTTCGGTGATTCTCCACATTGATTTCCAGGATTGCAGCACCCCCATCAACAGTGAATGAGGGCTCCCTTTTCCCCACATCCTCATTAGCATTTTGTTGTTAGTTGTTTTCTTGATATTAATCACTCTGGTTGATAAATGAAATCTCAAAGTTATTTTAATTTGCATTTCTATAGTCCCTAAGAATATACATGTCTCTTAAAGTCAGTTTTACTGGCTGTGTATTTGAATTTTTGTCTTTGATGCTGCTTTTTTTTTTATCTAATGTGAATGGCAGTTCTTAAAGGCCATTTTGTGCCATGTGCAAGTGACTGGAAGACTGTGTTTGGAAGGTTGAGGCAAAAATGTTGTCATTGAATGTTGTGGGTAATTTGTTGAAGCACTTCAATGTTTAAAAAATTGTATGTGAATCAATACATGATTAAAATAATGATGATGATGATGACAGAGGAAATCCTTTGGGGGAAAAGTCTTTCAACCAGAATCATTGCATTTATCTCTCAACACTTCAAGGTATCAACCAGAACGACAGACAATAGCACATATACAAATTAATATCTTGGTTAGGTGGAGAAGTTTAAAAAATCCTTTAATAGAACTGAAAGTGTAGCTATTGATTTCTTAGGAGATAGCCTTGCTAAAGGCTGAATTGCGTTATGATTAAATCAGAAGGTTCAGCTCCGGCATCAGTGTTTCCTTCAGTCAAAATCACAGTGGATATCTACAGATCCCCAGAGCTGTTTCTCTGAGTAAACGGTAAAAAATAAATATTTCCCTGAGGGGTTTTGATCCAGTGCTAGATTAGCTGCCTGAACTTGATCATTTCAGTTTTACTTGGAGAGATCTATACAGGCCATTTACCTTACACGACTTGCCCATCTGGATTTGAGAATTAAAACAGATAAAAGTTGCAATCTATGTTTGTATTTCATACCCTACAGTGTAAGATGAAAGTGCATATTTCTAATGTACTAGACCTTCTAGGTTATATACTACTTTTTCTGGAAGTTGAATATATTGCATTCTACTAAGGAACATTATGTAGTTCAGAGTTCATTACCAATCATCTTTAACTCTCACAAGTCATGTAGACATTAACTTCATGGTCTCAGAAAATAAACTACACATACTCTAAAGTTTAAAGTTATGAGAGGATATGAAAAGGTAGCTACAGTTGCAAATAATGTAAGATTATTAGCCAATCTTGAGTGTTGTAATGCATATTCCAGTAGCCCCCATTTTCCCCAATCATTTCTTTGAGCCATGTCCCCTTAATTTCCTCTTCCTACCCCTAATGACATCCTGGGAAATGTCATAGCTTTCTTGCTACTTTCTGTTATTAAAAGGTACAGTACAGTCTTATCCATTCTTTTTTTTTTTTTAATTATCCATTCTTAAAGTGCAGTTTCATCAACTTTTCTCCTTCCAGAGTGGCATCAGGAGCCATGTACTTGCACTATGGCAGGTTGCTTCCTCTCCCTTTCATATTACAGATTCACACATCTCCACCAATAGTGATATGACAAAGACTGAAGACTCAGGCAATAACCTCCCACATGCTCGTGACTAATGAGAATATGTATGCGTTAAACAAATGGCAGCTGTGGAGGCCCTTGTGGAGTAAGATTTTCTCAGAACGCAGGTACAATATGATCTTTTCCATCTCAAAATCAAAGAGGGAGGAGATTCACTGGTTTTCTCCCACTTCTCACATTTCTTGTTTTCCACAGTAGCAAACTCACAGTTCTGTTGTCCCAACTTTCTTCACCCTGTAGTCTTTTTTTTTTTTTCTTTTTTGAGACAGGGTTTTTCTGTGGCTTTGGAGCCTGTCCTGGAACTAGCTCTGTAGACAAGGCTGGTCTCGAACTCACAGAGATCCACCTGCCTCTGCCTCCCGAGTGCTGGGATTAAAGGCGTGCGCCACCACCGCCTGGCTACCCCATAGTCTTTAAATGGTTAATAGTTGGGGGCACCAAAGTTGCCAAACAATCCACAGAAAATTAACTTTGAGAAAACTGTTGTATTGGTACAATATCAAACCATGGACATTCACTCTACCATGGTGTTTCATTCCTTCACTCTTTTTTTTCAGAACATTCTCTTTCCCATATACTAAAATAGGTCACAGATGATGGTGAGTTGGCATTCATCTGGCTCTCATCCAGGGTATAAGATGCCAGCTTTCCATTCTAGAAAGAATCTCTTTTCACTTGACTATTGAATAGGGTGACTAAGTATTTCTTTGTCCCTTTGTACATATGAGAATTATAGGGGAAAACGAGCATTAAGCTTTTTTATTTGGGGGCATAAAATTATTTACCAACTGATGATGTGGGTTCAGGATGTATGTTTAACCACAACTAATGTGTCAGGCCCTCAATTTTCTGCACTTTAGCTGAGACTGTTAAATTTGGCTTAAGTCAACAATAACTGTCCAGTAAATTTGGTGCTCTTTTAAGAGCTCAGTCCTTAATTATCAGTTATTGGGTCAGAGGAAATAAAACACTTCCAATATCAAATTTGGTTCAGAAATTTAACTGTACAAATCACATGTTTTAGAAATAATGTAAGTCAATTAGAATAAAATAGCCATGTGGTCAAAGGTATACTTTCCAGAACCAGGATCTAGGTCTCAGCAGTTTGAATCCATTGACTATGTCCTTTGTTGCCTTTAATATTGATTTCTCTGTTACTATTTGAATGATTGTCTTGAGCACAAATATATATTGCAATATATTATCTTCCACTTTTAGTGCCAGCTACCATGCAAATTTTCTGTTCTTTTTAATCTCCAAATTGTGGTCCCAAGTTCTGGTCCCACCTGGTTCCATAGTCATTTAGTCCCAAAGAAATACACAGAGACATATATTATTTATGAACTGCTTGGCCTATTAGTTCGGGTTTGTTATTAACTTGTTCTTACAACTTAAATCAACCCACAATTCTTATCTATGTTTAGCCATGAGACTTGGTACCTTTTCACAGTGCAGTATTCTCATTTTGTTTCCTCTGTGTCTGGCTGGTGACTGAATCTCTGCCTTTCCTCTTCCCAGAACTTTTTTAGTATCATCGCTCTTCCTGCCTGGCTACTGGCCAATCAACATTTTACTAAACCAATATGAGTGACAAATCTATACAGTGTACAAGGGTATTATCCCACAGCACAAAACTTCTCAAAAATAATTGTCTATATGTGTGACCGAAGTCTTTTTTACTTTTCTACCAATCCTCTAACATTTCTTTCCACTTTTAGACTTTGTTCTTGGAGCAGTTAATAGTGATTGCTTTCAGGTACTCATCTTGCCTTCAGAAGAAGTTAGTAGTGTCCTTATTCCTTTGTTAATATGTTTCCACATCATGCTTTGACATATACACACCTGGTTGCCTGTTTACTGCAGTAATGTCCCTTTTGAACCTCCTTGAGAATCAGATTCATTCCTGAGTCCCCCCACCTTTCTTTGGATGTTTCCTACTAGATATCCTCTCCTGTAAAGTGTGAATACTAAGGTAAATAATTTTCAGTTGCATTTTTCTAGTTTTCAGTTTTTCCAGACTCATATATGTTGTAAATAGGGGCGGCGGGGCTGTGTCCCCAGCACCCCGGCTGCCTGCTCGGCTAGCTTATGCCCGAAATAACAACACACAAACTGTATTCATTTAAACACTGCTTGGCCCATTCTCTTCTAGGCTAATTCTCACATATTAATTTATCCCATTTCTAATCATCTGTGTGTAGCACCCCAAGGTGCGCTTACCAGGAAGATTCTAGCCTATGTCCATCCTGGGTCGGAGCTTCATCCCGGGAGCAGGGCATGGCGTCTCTCTCAGGCGTATGCTCCAGAGAGGAGAGCTGTCGAGACTGAGCTCACTTCCTCTTCCTCCCAGCGTCCTGTTCTGCCTACTCCTCCCACCTATCTTCCAACCAATAAAATGGGCCAAGGCAGTTCCTTTATTAGCCAATGACCTTCCTCCATCACATATAGACTATGATATTTATAATTTCTCCATTAAGCATCCTAACCATTTTGTACAAGACAAGTTATTTAATTTTTTGCCTGCTCTGTATAGCTCACACCAAATAAATGAAGCATAAGCATATGAACAAAACCATGCTATAGTTATGTTTGCAGAGGCTGCTTGTTCTTTTAAGGTCACCAGATTTGAAATATCCACACAAAAACTGTATAATTTGAAACACTGTTTGAACAACAGCTTAAGCATACTTGTAGTTAATTCTTATATCCAACTAACCCATCTCCATTAATCTGTGCATCATCACAGGGCTGTTGCCTACTGGCAAAGTTTTAGTGGGCTCCAGAGGTGTCTGTCTCCTGTAGTAGCTATGTGGCTTCTCCCTGACTCAGCCTCTTCGCTCTCTACATCTCTGTTTGGATTTCCTATATGGCTTTACTCTGTTAAGCCATTGGCCAAAGGAAGCTTCTTTGTTAAATGGTGACAATAAAACATATTCACAGCATATATCACCTCCCACATCACGGTTACTCTTGCTTCTTCTCCCATTTCCCATGGCTACTCTACTTCCATCCTTTTACATGTTACTTTACCTTGAATGTTATCACCTCAATACAGGCACAGAATGCTCCCTTTTAGTAGATTTTATCCTCCGATTTCTGTTGATAGTAACAGAAGCAAATTCATTCACATCAGTGAAATATCAGAGGCTGGAAAGTTGGCCTTATGGTTAAGAGCACTTGCTGCTCTTAAAGAGTCCACACATCCAGTTTGCAGCATCTACAATGTGGATTACAACCATCCATAACTCCAGTTTCAGGTCATCTGATGTCCTCTCCTGATCTCTGCATGCACCAGGTAGGCACCCAATGTACATGAATATATGAGGGGAAATACTTATAGCATAAAAACATCTTTTAAATGTAAAACATTGTAAGATTTTCCTGAGATAAACCTATGGCTAATTTACAACTCTTTAGGATGACTTGTATTGTTAACTCTTCATTTTCCACACATTTCTAAAGTGTATTTCTTATTTACTTTGTGGAATAAAGCAAACAAATCCTATGAATAAAAATCCCAAATCACCTAAATCCAGGTTTGAACGTATAATCATTTAAGAAATAATAAAATCTGATTAATGCTTCATTATACTCATCATATATTCTATTACATATACTATTAAAAATCTCTTGGATACTAAGAACACTATGCTCTTAGTGCTTTCATCACATCATGCAGTATTTTTACTTGTATTCCATTTGAAGTGGAAAACAATGATGTGGAGATATAAGAATTTCAAAATAGAAACACAGTGTTATGGTCTTTGTTGTTCTTTCTTTCTCAGAACCTGTTTTGCTTAATTTTCCACAGGCCTGTGAAGCTTGCATTTTGTATACACCTAGTTTTATCTCTAGATATTGGGTTCTGCCTCCTGACTTAGCCTTCAAGAGAGGCTCTCTTCAGGAGCGGTAGCTAATGATTTTACCTGGCCTAATAAAATGTGAGAGGAAAATTGCTGAACAGTTTGTGTGATATGCATTGACTCCCTTCTGAGGGGGGTTCTAGAAAAGATTCATTTTTCCTAATTACCTAAGGTCAGGAAGCAGCTTCTTCCAAGAGTTGATAGTAAGTTTTCAAGTTCAGTTGACAAGATAGAGGTTAAGTCAACATTAGGAAGAAGTAGAAATTCAGGGAGGAAAAATGATCCATGTTAGAGGAGAGACAAAACGTCAGCAGAAACTAAATCAAGCACAGGTCTTTAGTTCCTAACAAGATCATGCTACCATACTATTGTGGAATTAAGTCACATTTGAAGCACCGGATAGTTTTAGAATGACCAAGCAGCAGAACCATCAGATCTCCTTTTGTTGATGGAGTCATTATCTATTGTGTTATAAGCTGGCTCCATTTTTAATACGTCTGAAGAGGTACAGTGAATTAAAAGGATGTTTCATTTTTCCTCAATAACCTGAGAATTAAATTGTGTACCTGCGGGCAACAAGAAACTAATGGCAAGCTCCATAACCGATAAGCCTTTACAGTGGCAATGTTCTCATTGTTGCATTAAAATTTATGAATCAACAATGAGAAATCCACATCTCAATGTTAGTACTGACATTATTACAAAACACTGCAGCTAACAAAATCCCGTTTGAGATTCTGGTTAACATAGTGTAGGTAATCCAGAAAACTGATCAGAATGCAAAACACAGATACTATCAAAGATACAAGCCATAGCAAGCAATAGTTCAAGGGAAAACCTATCAATACGATAAAAGAATAGGATCATTAAAAGCACATCGTAACCTACTGCCACACTTGACTGGCTTCTGCTAAGGCAGGATGTCTCAAGATCTGTGAAAGGAAATCACAGTTCTGCTCTCCTCACACCAGCGCTCCTCCCCCAGTCTGTGTTTACCTCATATCCTTGTAGGTGAGAAAACTAAATCATGCCTTTCCTTTGTGGGATCAATTTTAATTTTAGAGCCGTTTAGGACCAAAAACAATTTTAGTAAGAAAACCGACTTGTGCAATCAAATTTGGGGTCTTTCAAAGCCTTTCTCTATTTTGACTTTAGGAGTCTATTTTAGGAGTCAAGTCCAAGAAGGAAACACTTTGTTTTCCTTATTTGATTCTCCTTTAAATGAGTGAATATCAGTTTCAAAATCTAATTTTAACTCTGGAAAGACCTACTAAATGATATTACTGAGTATGACAAGAAATGAACAACCCCCAAAATTTAAAAAATGAAGACTTTGAGTTATTATTTCAAACTGGTAATTCACTGTGGGTCTTCATTATGGAAACCAGAGAGTTCATGATCCTCATTTTTACTTTAGTTTTCAGAAGCATGCTTCTCTTATACCTTTGGGTATATAGACATTTAAGCTTAACTGTCTCTTGCTGTATCCTTTCCCAGAATGTTTTGCTCTGTCTGTCTATTGGTCTCTGCACCAATTCTTTTGGGGACTGTGTTGGTGCCTGTTAAGTATAATTTGCTTACAGGATTAATGGCTTTTCTTTACAGGATCTGGGAAATGAAAGGATAGAAATAGTTTTTAATGGCATTCTGTTACAGATCTTCCTAAAGTCTGTAAGTATCTGTGATCAGAGATGCTACAATGTTAGGAAAATAATCCCTTTTGAATGTGAGTTATCTCGTGATTGCCTTTTCCAAGAATGCCACATTTTTAAAGAAGAACTGAAGACAGACCCCCAAAAAGAAATCCCACACTAGCTCAGAATTGAGTATAATAAAGGGTTATTTATTAAGCGGTAGACTCACAGATCACAGTCCTCTGCTTGAATGGAGAACAGCAACCGAATTCCGTAGCCAGAAGAAAGGCCAGATTCGAGATACATCAGCATTTATAATATGAGGCCACGCCCAAGTGGGCTGGTAACTTAAAGGCTACTGGCTGTAGGAACTCCTACAGCAAAAACAACGAAAGTGTTGAGAACAGGATTCAGAAACTCATCCGGTAGCTCAGGGACGTTAAAGCAGCAGAATTGAGAATGTCCGTCTTAGGGGCCAAGAAAGAGATAATGGAGCTCGGGGTCCTGGTTTCTTTCCAGCTCTCGTCCTAAATAAATACGTGTGTAGAGACTATAGGATGATGTGGCAAAAACTTAGAGTAGGCTACTACGTGGTTCCACGTTATGCCCACTGTACTGACTAGCTGATCTACCCCATTCCTCGGCTGCGTTAATGCTTTAAGTCTTCTAAAAAGGCCTAAGATGAAGTGAGGTATTCTATGCTGTTCTGCGACCTCCCGTCTGAACAGGACTCTGCTCTCTTCTCCTCCGTATGTTTTCACCTATGAATCTATAACTAATTTCTTAGTAAAACCGACCTTTTGTGGTTTCTGAATCCCAGTCTTTAAATTCATGAGAAAAGAACTTGAGATCTTGTTTGGAGGTGAACGCAGCTACTCGTATACCCTTGACGAAAGACCAGTCCTTCTCCGTTTGGTGGAAGGCCTTCCTGTCCTCTTTGAATAAGTCCCTGCAGCTTTGGGAGCATTGAGGGAGGAATGGGACACCGGCCTAGCCAGGCAAATTAGAGGAAGCAACCCTGGCAATCACTGCAGTGACAGATGTCACAGTCAGATCGCCCTTACATCCTAAAGACAAGATTTCCTGAGTAAATTGGGAACGTGGTCATCACTAGAGAGGGCAGAGAAGGGAGGGGAGTGGAGAAAAATATATATCTCAATAAAAACAATAAAAAAGAACTTGAAAGCCATTGGCTTGTGATGGGTTTGGTGGCTGCAATATTTTATGGCACCCTAGCACCCCAAACTATGCTCAGCAGGATTCAAGAGATTCTCCACTTCTTTCTAAAGCACCCCAATATTCCCATAACAGAAGGTTACCATCTCTTTTCCTTTAGCTTTGTTGTCCCTGATCTTTACTATTTCTTTAAGTTTTTCTGTCTGAGAACTGCCACATACTTACTCTTGAAAATGATGACCTCCCTGACATGCTGAAGTCTTACTGTCTGTCTTTTCAGAGTCTATAGCCTCAATGCTGCTTTTACCCTGGGTGGTGTGTGGTGTGTGGTGTGTGGTGTGTGTGTGTGTGTGTGTGTGTGTGTGTGTGTGTTTATAGATTCTCTAGGCTACAATCCTGAGGAGGAGGTTTCAAGTAGATTCATTAATTTTATCCTCCCATTTCTCCTTCATAATGACATTTTATTGGTAGGTGAATTTAAAAAGCTCAGAAATACAAGTATTCTTCAGAAGTCAAATTCATTTATAAATATGTACTACACGGTATTGTATTGCAGGGTGTATATAGACAGTGATTTGATTGCTATAGTGAAAAGAGTTAACATGGCCATTAAAACATAGTCAATAAATGTGAATAATTGTGTGTGGTGTGTATGTGTGTGTGTAAGAACAGC
This sequence comes from Microtus oregoni, assembly GCF_018167655.1. Lineage (NCBI taxonomy): Eukaryota > Metazoa > Chordata > Mammalia > Rodentia > Cricetidae > Microtus > Microtus oregoni. Next base: position 19,321,684 of record NW_024543089.1, read on the forward strand.
TAAACTTTACTCATGGATCAGGTATCTCAAGTAAATTGCAACTTTATAAACTACTCATGCTGTATATTAATAACCTTGTTACATATATGTGCATATATTTTAACTTTTTATCATGAGTGCAATCTGATTTGATATGAAATTAAAGAAAGGCTATTACTTTCAGTAGTGAGGATGTGCTCTGTGGGTGGGTCTGAGCACTACACAAAAGAGCACTTGCAGTCTGGCATGAACACAAAGGACCACGGTAGCTTGAAATGGGTGTTTTCTCTGCTGGATAGGGAATAGCATGAGTCTCAAATTAATTCCTGTGTTTCAGTTGCTCCTCTAATATGAAAAGGAGAAGTTGTACAATCCTGTCATCACATCGAAGTGGGAATTTCTTTAAAGTCAAGCCAAAAGTTCATTAAATTTTGAGACCTTCTGTGCTTGTTTAAACCTTAAAGGTTTCTGAACTTAGGCAAATGATATAACTTAGAACATGATTTCATAATTAGTAAATAGAAATTTTACAAACTAACTTTTCTTCCAAGATTGGGAAACAAAAACTATAGCATTTTGTTTGTACCCACAACCTGACCTTAATCAAATTCTACCTATGGTGTCATTACATAATTAGTCCTCTGCTAAGGCTTGGTAATAATGCCAGGTTCCTCTAAGCCTTATGAGGGAATAAAAGAAGCACGTACACATATGTATATATACCCACATGTGATGATAACACATGCACACTTTGTCAGTTTCATTAGGTGTCTATCTTAGAAAGGTCTTTGCAAATTTTTATCTCTCCTATGATATGAAGCATAAAACCTTCACCATCAGTATCCAAAGCAGTTCAGAAACTAGCTATACATACAGGATGGGAAAATCTTCACAGGATTTTCAAGGTTATTACTGAAGTTTATATCCCAGTGCCCTGACCCTTTTCTCAAAATGATCAGACAGCAGTTCAGATCTTTGACTCTGGTAGTCTAAGACCCTGACATTTAACCAAGCACAGAGATTATGTGTCTTTTTACCATGCCTCACAGTTATAATCAGGTTGCAGAGTCATTACATCTGAACAATCAGAATTATTGCTTCTCAGGACCTACAGGTGAGGGTTATTTTCTTTAAAAGAACTGCGTGTAATTTCCTTAGTGTGTTTGTCTCTTTTCTTTGTCTGGTAAGATATTTTTTAGAATGGATATTTAACGAATATTAAATGATAATTCTTTATTGACCTTCGTAGCTTTGGGAAACCATGAAAATTTTTCAGAGAGATGTTTTAAATGTTTTGTGATCTTTAGGATTTTAAAATAGACTTGTAATGACCTTTGCAAAGGAATAAAACAGAAAGTTGTCTAACCCGAAGGTGAAGCAGCTAAAACTGTTGCAGCTGGGTCTTTTTCCACTCACTAATTATATCTAAGTAGATACACTGAGTCTTTTGTTAATTCCAATTTATAGGACGTCCTGGATATGGTATTGTCAGAAAGGACAAGTTGCCTCCATGGCATAAAAGTAGAGTGTCAAGGAAATGTTATACTGACAGCCAAACTAGATACTCATCCCCCATGTCCCCAGTGGGAGTTTTGGCTCCAATTAGGATGTTATAAGCTGTTAATTTCATTACTGCCAAGACCACAGGAAAGCAGATCCTGTAAATATTTTCAAATGCTGTAAACACTGCCCAAAATATAGTGACTTACCTCTAATTCATTATTTGATGCTTCTGTAGGCTAGCAGTCCTATCCCAATACCTTATACATGGTCAAAGAACCTAGGCCTTTCCAGTTTCTTAATGCTTCTCTCTCTAATTCCTTTGGGCCTCATTTCTTCATCCTCAGTACCAGTGGAATAGAAATCTTGGATTCCTATAGTCTAATCTTAGACCTCGACATTCAAACTGTAACACAAATTTTGAGTCTTTTTATGGTGACATATTCTATATAGTAATCATATGTTACAGGAACATTGCCTTACCTTACCTTAGTCACCACTGAATAGGCAAGCCTTCCCCCATCTATGGTCATGTCAACACAGATTTTGGAGATTAGGACATGTGAACATCTCCCAAAAAGGGCAACACTGCTGTTACTAGTCACTAAAAGTGAAATTATGTCTTCTTTGTGTAAGTACAGAATATCATTTCAATACCAAAGTAAGGAAATAAAAAGTGGAGAAAGGTTACTGATTTGTGAGAAGCTAAATGGATTTTCAATTGTCAGGTTTTAGTCATAACAGTGCTGTGTATTTGCAGTGTAAATTTTCTGATCTTCAATTTTGTCACCTGAATGATAAGCTTAGAGAGCTTTCCTCAGAGGACTTTTTGGGAAGGTTTATGTTGATTTTTGTATCAGCACGTAGAATTATAATGTCTTGGCTCAGAATTCATTAACATTAAGGCAAAGCTGAGGTTTTAATCATTACTTCTTAAAACAGTATTTTTTTTTCAATGTAGTTTTGTGTTAGTCATTAAATGAAATTTAAGATAACCATTGTAAGTTACTTGTTGTGGCCCTGAGAAGAGGGTGCACAGATGTCTTGCAGTCTGCTTCTCACCTCTCATGATATGCCAGATGGGGTGAGGCAGCATTCCAAATGGAGAACTTGACCCCTTGTTGAGAAGTTGTACCATCAGATATCTGCTCAAAAAAAAAAAAAAAACTTACAAAACTAAATATTGAATATCAGAGTATGTCAAATCTATGATCTCACAGGTGGTGACAGGACATTAATTATATTACTGTCTTCAATTAATAGATTTGTTGAAAAGGTAAACAAATGTCAACTGGTAATCTAATCTTTTACAAGTAGTTTGTTGTTATAGACAGATGAAAATGGATGAAAACTGAATTTGACATGGTAACATTTATTAACTTTAATCTTAAAGCATATTGGCTAGTACTTGCTGTTAAGAATTCTCTTATACTAAAATTTTTCCTTTTTGGTTGTGTTGTGTTAATAAAGATGTGTTCTATTTCCTTTGCATTCTGGTAGGCCTTCTCTGGTCTGAAGTTCTAATCTAATTGTGGAATTTTATTATAGAAAATGATGTCACAAATTATTAGGATATATTTGGAAATATATACTCTTTGGATGGTTGTTTTAGATTGTCTTTTAATTGAAATATTATTTTTTATTTTGGAGAGTCATTATTTATCAATATGAGATATGCTACAATGGTGGAAATGATATGTACTCTTCCCTATTTTTAAAATAATAACTAAAATCTTTCGTCTTAGTAGACTTGATATAGAGCTTCATGTACAGGCAAATACTATATGACACATTTTGAATTTGTTACTCTACAAGTTAGATAAAATCAGTATTTTATACATCGAATGCATTTGTGTGTGTCATCAAATAACTAATAAGGTATAAAAAATCATTAGCCATCCTTTAGAAAGATATTTAAGCTAGTGGACTATAAAATTCCAAGTTCTTCTAAATGTCACTTAGAGTTCTGGGGGATGCCTCGCTTCTGAATTCAGAACTCGTAAATTGAATATCTTGATCTAGTTGAGTAAGCGGGAAATGAGCACTGCTTTCCAATCGACTGGTAGATGTGATCCTAAGTGGGAGGACAAGGATGGAGAGGGTGAGAATGAATAATAAATGCATCTGAAAATCGGGCTTAGCATGTAGAGAATATCGGCACATCCTCTAGACTCTGGGAAGTCTGTCTCCTATCATTCATTATACTTCCTAAAGAATAGGTATGTGATGGCTAGAGCCTTTCAAACTTAACAATAATTATTTTTCTATCTTAAAATAAAAATGAAGTCTAGAGAAATATTTCTAACTGTAACAATATACTATAATGGTTAGAGTTCCATAAAGATGTCTGTCTTTCTCCCCTAAGATTTCCTTCTATGATTTTAAAAATCAATCTACTTTTAAAATATTTGTAAAAATTAATATTGTTAACTTAACCCCAGCAATTTCAATTGTAAAGAAGTAAAAATGGAAGCTTATTTTATAGACTGGAAAGTGTCTTTACAACTTCAATTTCACTTTTAGGCTAAAATTTTCCTTTCTTTTTTTTTTCTCTAAGGATTGTGAAGAATTCCAGCCTCCCTACTGTTGTGTCTTACACAGATTTATGTTGAATATGTATTTCTCAGCATCTAGAGATGCTGATTTAGTGTAGTTGGTGACAGGTGTCTCAATGACAAAGGCAGGAGGCCTTTAAAATCTCCGGTTTGGGAGTGTCAGGATGGGTATGACATAGACTCATGCTGACAATCTAAAATGAAGGTTCTTGGCATAATTGCTATTCTTTCAAAAGTTAAGAAGTGCAGCTGTGTCCTCGTCACCTCCAATTCCTGAAAATTCCACACAGGGAATAGATACTTGACCCCTTCACTTTTGAGGTTTTACCTTCTCCTTTTTTTTCCTTGGATGGTACTAAAGATCAGTGGACATAATGTTATTTTGTTCGAATTAAACTTAGACTGGCCCAAATTATTCATTTACTTGGGTGGGGATGGTTCATAATATACAGAGGAGAGTTTTTGTTCTGTTTTTATTTATAAAAGAATGAATGCCTATTTCATTCCATCTAGTCATGGAGTGGTATGGGGGCATGAAGGCACTGTATTATATCCTCAGGCAAAGCCGGAACAATCAATTAAATAAACAAATATAGGAGGGGGAAAGCAATTGTTCTTTCCAGAAATGACACGTGATATTTCTTGTGAATGAATTAAGAAGGAAGAATGAATTAGTTGTAGATTTACAGGACTCTATTAACTTTTGGGCATGAGCTGTAGGCTAAATGATCTATAAAAATATGTTAATTAATTAATCTCTCTTAGCTTTGGGTAGCAAAATTTACAGTGAACACACATGTTAATTTCTAAAAATGGTTAGAATCAGAGTGTAATTTTATAGTACGTATGTCTTCACATGAGCTATTCACATGGTTTCTGCCTGTTTATAGAGAACTTTGAACAATTGACTAAGGTCATTCACAACTTAACACGATCATTGTTCGTCAGGTTCACATCATTTTTTTCATGCATAGTCTTTTATTGATTTTATTGAGTTCTACATTTTCTCTCCTTCCCTCCTACCTTCTCCCCTCCCTTTCAACCCTCTACCATAGTCTCCATGCTCCCAATTTACTCAGGAGATCTTGTGTTTTTCTACGTCTCATCATTTTATTTTATTTTATTTTTTTATTTATTTTTTTGTTTTTTTGGCTTTTCGAGACAGGGTTTCTCTGTGGTTTTGGAGCCTGTCCTGGAACTAGCTCTCGTAGACCAGGCTGGTCTCGAACTCACAGAGATCTGCCTGCCTCTGCCTCCCGAGTGCTGGGATTAAAGGCGTGCGCCACCACCGCCCGGCCATCTCATCATTTTATAAAGCTCTTCCATGAACTCAGTTCTTACTCTTTCCAACCTTATGGGTGATTCAGCAAATGCTCCAGGCTATAGACTTCCTTCCTTCAACCCTAGCAGCTAAGGACCAGAGAAAACCTTACTGCCAGCATGCATCATGGATTACCTGTCAATCCAATAATACAAATTTCCCCTTCCTCTAAGTTCTATAAGAAGGGACATCACTGAGCTACTTAAGCATGTACTTTGGGCCTGACATGCCTTAAAGCCTTTGTCATGTTGTTGTCTGCCAACCTGGCTATGCTCTTAACATCACTTCTCATCAATCTCTTCTAAAAACAACATCCATCTCTGTGTCATCCCCTTGAACTCTAAACCTGAAAGTTTCCAATGACAATTTCAGGTCTTCTGGGTAATTGGGCTTAGTTTTATATGCTGTGTTTGGGTGTGGCTCTGTGTCCATAGGAGCAACTTCACAAACAATTCCCTTCATGCCTTCAAAGTGATAAACAAATCCTAACTTTTACTAACCCCTGACTTTGTGTTTCTGGGCTCAGGATGCTGTACATGCTAGGGAAGACAAGGAAAATTTTTAGCCTAAACATCAAGTTTTTTTAGCTTTCTATGGGTGAGTTCAAATTACTAACTCCTCTTGTGAAGCAGCAGCAGCAATGAAACATAACAACTCCTCTTTTGAGAAGCACATCATGTTTGTGATATATGAAATCAGTACTTCAGTTTACATTAAATGATAATTCTAACACCCTTTCATTTTCATTTTCATATTTTCATTCCTTCGTTTCCTCTTCTTTTTCCTTCCTCCTCATTTCTGATCTATTTTGTCTTGGGAGTATCAGACCTTAAGTGTTAAGACTCATGACTATAATTACTTTGTAGATGGAACTGTTTTTTTTTTCTTAAAATTTGTTGTTTTTTATTTTCTGTCAAATGAGTAATATATAAATACTGTAAAAAAACAGATTTGATAGATGGAGATCGCAAGCAATGGTATGAATGTCAAATCATCAAGTTTATGGGCCAAAAATGGTCATGAACTGTGTATGTAAATTGAGTTTATAGATTTTGATTTAGCAGATGTAGAGATATACCATTGTTCTGGCTTCTGCAATCATGAACTTAGAGGCCTGGAAATGACATTTGACTATTTAATACAAGTTTTCTCTTTGCCAAACATACTATCCTTTGAAGGTGATAAAATAGAAAATAACTTAGTTTCAACTGTAATGCCACCAGTGAAAGTGAGTTAAGCCACAGGTCACCCAGAATTTTCTCAAGTAACTCCAGAAAATCAATTCATAGCCTCCATTCTCTCCAGTGTGAATCCCATAAAATGTGGCATTTGAGGCATCATCCTTTTGTAACCTATATTTTTTGACAAGCCAGCTGTGCAGTGATTAGTGAATTATTTTCGGACATTACATAGAGCTTAGATGACGAAGGCTCTTTCCTCTCCCATATTCCATCCCTTAACTCATCATTTTATGCTTTCACAGTTTAAATACAGATTACCTAACTTTTGTTTTACTAACATGCTCACTTTGTTGAAAATCCATTTTGTTTCTGGGAGATATTCATGAAGATTCCCTGATCATAGAAATTAAGGAAGACAAAGGACCATCAATCACCATCCTTACCCGCAAGGTTGAAAGGTGAGGGGTGTGGATGAGAAAGGAGCCCACAAAGGAGGGACAAGAAGATGAGGACATGGGGAATGTCATGACACAGTAGCTGAGTAAAAATAATGAATGATTTGCTTAACCTAGGATTCTGTCTTGGAGATAAAATATCTACCCTACCAGAAAACAAAACAAAAACAACAACAACAAAAACATTGAAATCTAAATATGCAAAGTCATTGCTGGCTTTCTCTTCTATTGTAGATAAACTTCTTCATGTTTCTACACAAATCAATAGTCCAGCAGACAAAACAAGACAATTATGTATTTTGTTTTAAAAAAAAAAACCCACTATTTAAGAATCATATTTTACCACAAACAGCATTTTTTTTTTTTTACACAAAGCAAGCTCAGAATCTGACTGTGTGTTTCTACAACCCCGATAACATCATTATTCATCTCCATGGATAAGGAAATGTTACTGCATTTTTTTTGAGAGCAAAAAGGGGGGAGATCTGACTGATAAAATAGTCAAACAGGGCTTGATAACAATTTATTTCTGACCTTTCCATGCCTTCTGCTCCTAATGATTTTCTGTCATCTCTGTCTAGTCCAGACTTGAAGTTAGGTCTCTGAGGTGCTTAGTTTTATGTTGCCACTTAACTTTCAACTTCCATTTTCAGCTCAGAAAGGTAAATCAGTAACTGTCACTCTGGCTTCTCAAGGTTTGTCAGGCACCCAAAAGGGATTATGACATAGATCTGAAGGGGATTTCATGGGACTTTTACTTTAATTTTGACATAATCATGGAAATGCCTTAGGACTCCAGGAACTTAATTATCCTGAAAGTTAACCTCCCTCTCTCTTCCTCTGCTTAGGTTTCTGGTTCACTACACCAGTCCTTTCTCTTCCCTGACTTATCAAAAAGTGATTAAGGAAGAAAGAAGGAGAAAATTAGGGGTATTTGCTCTGAGATGTATGCATGGTTGATAACTGTCTGTTTTCTCTAATTTATTTTTCTTTTATATTTTATCTCCACGGCGAAGGCACATAACTTTCCTAGTCTGGTCATTTTGGCACTTTTTCAGAACCTTGGGTGCTACCCTCTACAAATTCCGTGCCTCATCCTTTATTTAAATATATTGTTAAGTCCAATTTTTAGCTTAGCAAAGGGAGTCTTGTGGGACAAGAATCTACCCAGAGGTCTTCTTTAGAAGAAAATGAGAAAAACAAGTTTAAGGAGATATCTCTGGAGAGAATTCCTATCTTTAGATCATAAAATCTTTTATGGTTTGTAGTATATTCTTTCAGATATATTTCTCTATAGATGGGTGGATATGGATTTTTTCACACTATGCAAATTTTCTTTGTTACAATGAGATTGACGCAAACTGACTTAAGCCAGGACACTTCTAGGTTTGGCTAGATTCAGAACCTAAATAAGTAAGTAAACTAACTTCTTGTTGTGTAATAATTTCATCTATTGAAACATGACATTCTGCGAGGGAACTCCTCAAACAGCAAGGCAGAAAATTCAAAATAGCTTCAGGAAGTTCCTAAAAGTGACTAGATTTGCTAGCCCACTCGCTGCTAGAATAAGCAATGAAAACTGAGAGTCCTTCTCAAGGTAGTGGAGTTAAGCTGCAAAGGAGCTCAGACAAACCAAGCTACAAAGAGCACTCTGAGACTAGACTGCCTGCCCGGAAGAAGAAGATACCAGCCATGCTGCCTGCAAGAGGCCCAGACCAACTGAAGAACCTGGAAAGGACACTCTTTAGCCTGGTGAGCTGTGGGCAGGATGTGCAGCATGCATCAGGTGCCCAGAATTGTGAAATGTCACCTATGCTGGAGTGGACTGTGGTGGCACATGTGTCTTTGAGGCATTTCTGCTCCTGTAAGTTACGCCTTATTCATATTCCTGCATATGTATCCTACAAAAAAAAATCTCACTCTTTTAGCAAATTGGACTTTGTGTGGTATCCTTAGTTTTGTCTGTTGTGAGTTTCCTACTTAGGGTGAGAAGATATGTATGTTGCATTTCCCCCAAAAAAGTTTTTCATACAACACTCCTCTTTGTCCTCTGCTCTCCTTATTTTGTCTCTGCATCTTTCTTGGTAATGCATTTGTTCCCTCAAGCTAAAGGTGGGGTAACTTGAGACAGAAGCATCCCTTTTCTAAATAGAATAGACCCCTTTCTCTAACTACCCATGTGCAGTCTTCTGGATAAGCACGCAATCTGTCCATGGTCTATGCTTATCCCTGGCTTAGTTACATGCTCATCTCTCCTGAGATGACTTTCTGTTGATAGTCCAAACCTGGATCACTATAGTATATTGCATGATGAAAAGGACAGGCTAGGAATAAAGATTATTGTTTTACTTATAGAATTGGAGGTGTAAGAAAGCCTGTGGAGAAAACCGTATTTACCCAAATATTGATCTTGATGTATATCTGAGCATACAGAGATTTTTTTCTTAAACCATTTCATAGTTGCTTAGTTCAAGTTTTATTGCTGTGAAGAGATACCATGACTACAGCAACTCTTATAAAGGAAAACATTTAATTGGGACTGCCTTCCAGTTTCAGAGGCTTAATCCGTTATTGTTACAGAGAGAAGCATGGCAGCATGCAGAGAGACATGGCACTGGAGAAGCAGCTGAGAGAACAATATCTTGATCCATAGCTCAAGAAGGAGACTGCCTCACTAGGCCTAGTTTAAGCTTGTAAGACATCAAAGCCCACCTCCACAGCCAAACACTTTCTTCAACAAGGCCAGACCTCCTAATAGTGCCACTCCCTATGGGCCAAACATTCAAACACATGAGTTTATGGGGCCATTTCTATTTAAACTACTACATTCCATTCCCTGCTCACCATATAGTTACAGCCATATCATTAGCAGAAATACATTGAATTCAACTTTAAAAGTCACCATTGTCCTACCATTGTCACAATCTGTGTTGATACCCAAGGCTGCTGTTACCACCAAATGTCAAAAGTATAGCAATGCACAGAGTTGACCCTGATCCTCACTGGCTACAGCACTAGGGAGAACTGACCCAGCTCTTCATGGGCTGCAGCACTCAGGAAAGCAGGCCCCACACCATGCCTGGGTAACACAACAGAGCTGACCCTGTTGCAAGAGCCCTAAGGGTATGAGAGTGGGAGAACTGATCCTGTCCCCCTCATCTGCCATGTGGTGGTGAGGGTGAAGAAAGAGGCCCTGCCCCCATTGCCTCTAGGTACCTGTGGGAAGCTAGAGTGTAGCCCCTGCCCCTCACCAGCTGTAGAACTAGGGAGAGTATGTCCAGCACCTCACCTAGGCAACACAGTAGACATGGCCCTGGTAGTACAGGTGTGGATGAGGCAGCCTGAGGCTCTGAGAGCAGGAGAATCAGCTTTGCCCTCTGATGCCTGCTATGCTTGGAGAGCTAGCTAGTGGAATGCTGGAGAGCTTACCCCGGTGATGAGCGTGAGAGAGGACTGGCAGGCTGACCAATCCAGATACCACGGAGGCTCAGAACCAGGGTTGAGTTGGCCCACCCCAACATCCACCCCATCTATTATCTGCTATGAAAGCCACAAAGAATCAATGAAAAGCCCTTTTAAAAAGTCATCATAGTCTATAAAAGTCTCGAACTTTTTAACAGTCTAAAGTTCAAAGTCTCTTCTGAGACTCATGCAATCTCTAAGACACCATGGCCTCAGCAACTCCTATAAAGAAAAACATTTAATATGGACTCGTTTATAGTTTCAGATTATTAGTTCATTAGCATCATTGCCAGAAGTATGGCAACACAAAAGCAGACAGGGTGCCAGGAACCATCTGAGGTTCTACATCTTGACCCACGATATATTATGAAGAGTGTTTGAATATAAAATAATCTTTATCACATTTGTTGGCTGTATTCTGTGGCATAAATAAGAGAAATTGAACTAGTTCTTATAAATTTTTGCTACATTTATTTTGTTTTTAGGTGAGTATGCTTGCAAGCTTGCAATAGACTGGGCATGTGGGGGGCAGAGAACAACTTGCATGTGTCAGTTCTCTCCTCCCACTGTGTGTTTCCCTAGGGATCAGACACAGAGTGACAGGCAAATTTATCCGCCTGCAGAACTACCTGCTGACTGCATTTATTATCCCTCAAATACGGAGAGCATTTGTTGTATAATGTTTCATCATACTGATGGAAAATTGTTCCTGTGCTCCTCTTTACTTAAGCATAAGTTTTATTTCCTTCATGGATTTATAGGTACTTTTAAAAGAATTCTTTGACAGATATATTTACTTATTTTTTTTATAAAAAAAAAGTCATGAAGGAGTTAGGTGTCTTGTTTATGATGATTTGTGCTCTTTTATCATGGTTCTAAAGGGGTGTTTATAACAAAAATGATATAAGATTTATTAACTATGCATATACACATATACACATAAATATAAGTAATATTAAGGGTACTGGACAAGTATTTTATTATGGACAATACAGAAGTACGTAAAGATCTCTGTACTGAGCAGTTACTGAGCTTATTTCTAGACCTCATTGATACCTTGTTAACAAAAAAATAAAAAACAATGCTTTTTTATGTGTGTGTGAGTGTGTGTGTGTGTGTGTGTGTGAGAGAGAGAGAGAGAGAGAGAGAGAGAGAGAGAGAGAGATTCTCTGAGTAGATTTGGAGAATTTAAAGGTTTGAAGCATACTTTCCTGGAGCCGTCAAAGGTCAAAATAATAACTAAAATATTATTTATGTATTTATCAGCCTGTATATCAACTATTCATCTCTCCATAATTTCTGAAATATACTCTGTCTTCTTCACACATATACCAACTAATGTTATATAGAAGATATTTAAATTTTGTTTCCTCAAGGTTCTTCCAGGAAACAGCTGATATTATTGACTGGCTCATGGTGAGTTTCGGTTATAATGGGGACAGCAGGCTTCTATATCTCTGGTTAATAGAAGGCACAATACCAGCAGAGATTTTCTAACTATGCATTTAAAATCTCTTTAATAGCTATTATTACTTTCTAAAACCATTTGTGCATTGGCACCAAGTCAAGTGAAATAGTTTCATTTAAATAATTTAAGGGTTTGACTGAAGTTCTTACCCTGGCCATAATAAATAATGTTACTAATTTCAAGAAAAAGAGGGCACAAATATTGTGATTTCCCTTTGCTTTCAGCTGAAAAGTATTTTTGAAAAGGATTAGAAGAGCAGATTTCCCCCAGTCTGGGTTTGACACCCCATGTATCCCACCTGTGGTCCTTTCATAGAAGCCCCACCCTTTGTGTATGGCCCTGTTCACCTGCCCTGCAGTGTGGCATCCTGTGGTGGGAAGGCTTAGTCTTCTCAAACAAGCTTATTGATCAGCAGGGATTGTTCACTCAAGGATAAGGACATTTTCATTCTTTCCCTTGGGTTTTCCTTTCTGAGAAAACCCATATGAAGAATTCTTTTACTCCTTTTATTGTGCTTCCAATCAATCTTTCATTTGATACTATATGAAAACTGGGAAGAAAAAATATCCATCTTAAGACTCCCACCAAGCATAGAACTCTAAGTACAGCAGATTCTCTTTATTGTCCATAAAACTCCCTTCTGTTTTTAAGAGGAAAAGTGTGACTTTTTGTTCTTTTCTTCAAATGACCATTCAAATGTCACCACTTTCCCAAAATTCTGATCATAAATGCTATGTGAACGTAAAGGTTTCTTTGTTTGTCTCCAATATTGTAACTTAGTAATTTCAAAGTGAATTAATTTAACATCTCCAGGTAGCTTCGAGTGTTTTATGTGTAAATAATATCAATTATTTTCTATTATTTTATAAACTAATGCTAATTCCACATTTTGATGTGACTATCTGAGTGGCTTGTTCTATGTTCTCCTTCCTAATGTTTTGTACTTCATACTCACTATATTTATAGGATCTTTTCATTACAGAATTGAAGTTTCCATCCCTTAAAGAGGATTTTTTTTGAGGTGACATTTGACGGTAACTGTTTACTCCTGTTGGCACTGAAGTGAGGAGAGGAAACCAACAGCAGAAGGGCAATGGCTCAAACACAGCTCAGCTAACACCGAGGATGACGACCAACAGGAAGTAACATGCTTTGATAAATGTGCACCGAAACATTTTCCTTCAGAGGAAACAATGCTAAAAGTGGTTGGGTGCCAAGAACATCTGTGTTCCTAGTATCCCAAATGCACGGAAGGAGCAGATGTGTGAATATATAGCAGAAACCCTGGCACACTTCCTAACAACGTGGGGGGAGGGATCTGGTTTTGTACAGAAGGCCTTCTGATGCCCTGAAAAATGAAAAAAATGCTGGGGAACTCCGGAATATTATTAGCTTTCTAGAAAAATATTATTAAAGCACTCAACAGAATGAAGACAGTGTATTCATAAGAGAGAAAAAAAAGCTACCTATTGCAAACAATGGAGGAGACAGCTCAGGAAATACATTGTGTATGCATGCGACAATACAATTACATTGGAGTCTAAATATGGCCTGTAAAGAAAAGATGTTTTTATTTTTAATATTTGCTTCTTCTTATACTGCCTGTACAATCGTAATCTCTTTCAAGGACAGAACATAATCATAGCTTCACTAAGTAGTCCTTCATACGTTTTATGGGCTTAACGAATAATTCTAAGGATGTCTAGGTGGAAGTAACTATGAAATAGAATAAACTCTAAAATCCAATTTAAGAAGAGCCAAACGATAACAGCTGTTCTTTCCTTATTCCATTATATCAAGAAATTTTATTTTAAAGGTTTTTATAAAGTGAATGTCTGGGATGGCCACAGTAGTTGGCAAATTTTAATATTCCATAAGTAGTTAGAGTATATATAGTCACCTATGAGGAAACAATATGTCATTGTATATATACATAGCTGGATTTTTGTTAGCTGTTTTGTGAATAGGATTGACCATTCGCAATTATTTGTAGAATATGGCTTGGCTAGTTGTCATTTTGTTGGTAAAGTGAATGGGCTATCTTTGCAGGTCTTTAGCCCTTCTTGCTCATTATTACTTATATTGTGGACATCGTGCTGTGAAGCAGCAGTTATATGGCGACAATGAGGTGTTGACTGAAAAGATGAAGACACACAATATGAGCACATGGGAGCAGAAGGCTCTTGTTGTGATTTTTCCAATGGGCAAAAGTACCAGCACAAGTCTACTACTCTGTTTAAATTTTTGCTTATTTATGAGAGAAAAAGAAAAATCAATTTAAGAAATTTTTATTATTTGGTAGCTATTTTATTCCAAGTCATTATTTTTTATTGGGAATCCAACTTCAATCCTTTTATCCATTATTTCAAAATAGCATCATATTTAGTAAACATCATTAGCATCACCACTCTCAAATTCCTCAAAACACAAAGCTGTATAGATTAAGAGGAATGTAACTGTGGCAACCAACTTCAGGAGAAAGACTCTCCTGTTAGATCAAAGTACAGCGGGGATACCACCTATATTTATTGATAACATCAAAGAATGAAATCGACAAATCAGACAAACCAGCGGTGAGACAGGATGGAGAAGGGCTTGGAATGCACAGCTTTAAACAACTATTATAAATTCAGTAGGTTTAGCATGAACAAACAAAAACAAAAACTGAAAAAAATTATATAAACATGATGGTTTGATTTTCAGATACTTGAAAAGATTTTAAATAGAAGATATGAACTTACTCTCACCGCCAAAGTTTAATTTTAAGAAAAATAAATGTAATGATTGGAATGATTATTGCTAAGTGATAAAATAATATTTCTGAAACATAAACCATCTAATAAAGAATGTACTCAGATACCTTTTAAGACCAGTAGTCTACTGGGAAACTCTTTGCTGTAGGGAAAAAGTGTGGTATTTATTTATCTTTAAAGGTTGGAGACCTAGTACATGTTATAGTAACTATGAAATAAGTGAAACTGCTCTGTTATACACAAATATCCTTTGAATATAAAGTTTCACATAGTTGGAATATATGTGTAATAATTGCATTTATATCAATGTTTTCTAGTTCTATTGATTTTTATTGGACTATACGATGAAACTTACAGTTGTGTGAGATAAGAAATACAAACTGGAGAATGAAGAAAGCGATGTAGATGCCTCACCTCAGAAAAGTGCACTATTTGGCTAAACAGTATACAAGCTGAGAATACTTACAGCAAGGCTAGAAGATAGTAGGTCTCTTTGAGGTCAGTGCTTCCATGTGTCCATCATGGAGATTAAGGCTTAGAAAAGGACACCAGGAGCCACTCGTTTTGCCCATACAATCTACAGGATGTGAAACATAGCATAGGCTGCTGCATCCCATCTTAGAAATTGATTCAAAGGATTACTTATGCTTTCAAGACATAATCCCCTGAAACAATTCTAGCATCCATTTTTGTTATTGTGAGCTATTATTTGCTCTTCTGTCAACTGCGGTGGGACAATGGTTTTACACTATAACGATATGTTTCTTATACTTGTTTAACAAAATACTTATTGTCCGGTAGCCAGGCAGGAAGTACAGGTGTAGCAACCAGGCAGGAACGAGAGGTGGGGCGATGAGAATTCTGGGAAGAGGAAAGATTCAGTCTGCAGTCATCACCCAGACACAGAGAAAGTCATACACAGAGGAAGCAAGATGTGACTGCTTCACTGAAAAAGGTACCAAGCCGAATGGCTAACACAGACAAGAATTATGGGCTAATATTAGTTATAAGAGTAAATAAGAGGTCTGAGCTAATAGGTCAATCAGTTTATAATTTATATAGACCTCTGTGTATTTCTTTGGGACTGAATGGCTCTCTGACTAGGAAGGCCCACGTGGGACAGAAACCTCTGTCAACAGTCAACCAGGCAAGATGTCAAATCATGTTTCCTGGCTTCAGATTGCTGCATATGATCTATCCCTTTGGGAACCTCTTTCCCACATGTTCATATTTAAGAAGGAGTAGAGGTGAATGCATAAAGTCGAATGCCTGAATTGTTTTTAAAAAGCCAATTCAGAATATGTTAAAAAGTATTTTAGTGTGTCAAATGCGAATTGACACACACAATATTTTGCTCACAGCAAGCTAAAAAATCTTTGGTATATGAACTTTTTATGTGACTTGGAAACTAATAATTCAAATTGTAAATCTGACTGTTCTGTAATGAGTATTTTCAGAAACATAGTCAAAATCTACTCTTTACCCAACAAGCTGAGAAATGAGTGTTCTGGGCATTAACTTTTCTTTTCTTGGAAAATGTAGCTGCAGACATTTCTAATTGTCCAAAGAGTGTCTTTGTTTAAAAAAGCTTCTCACATTTTTCATTAGGAAAGCAGTGCTTTTGAAAAGGAACCCAACAGGAATTTAAAGCTTCTTTGTCACAAGGCTGATTTGTCATTAAGGTCAATTTTTCCTGGATTTGTTCGTGATATCCTTTATATTGGAGTAAATAATACCATTTTACTGAAATGTAGTTTTGACAATTAAGTATAGGCCATTTTTCCTTCAGTGTAATATAGTCCAGTCACAGTTTAGGCAAGAAATGTATTAGAATATGCAGATTAGGAAGTTAAAGTGATTAACATAAGCATCAGTCAAAGTAGGAATTAATATTCTGCAGTTTTGTTCCGCTATATGACTGGAAAGTACTGAAATTTCAAGCATAGTTACAACCACCATTGCTATATGTACAGCAAAATACATCTGAAAGGAATGCAAAAGCAACGATAAATATGACAATAAAAAAAGAAAACAATCACTCTCTAACAGTTGTTTTCTACACAGCTTTTGTTGGCTTTTGCTCTGTGTACAAATGGCTGCTTAGTGGAAGCTAATGAATCACTTCTTATAAATAAGGAATGGGGAACCAAAAAGTAAGACTGCTTCTTAGGGTGGAGAGTAGGGAAAGGAAATGATCTACGGGTGAACAGAAACCATTCAGGAGAAGAGGAAGGAAAGACATGCAGCCTCTAAGTTGCATATCATATACAAATCTCAGCATAGTACTTGGTATTTTGTGGCAATGACCTTGTTTTCATGCACGCTTCAGTTCTTTAACTTGGACAATTTGTTGCTGACTTGCAGAGCAAAAAGTCAAGACCTAGAGAGATGAAGGCACACATAAGGATTTCAAAGCCTATTGGGAAGTGAAGATAATCTTTGATGGCTATTACACATCTAAGTTGAAATGGCTAGGTAGGCATTTGGGTGTCTAGTCCCAAATGGGGTGAGACAAGTACACAAGGTAGCAATTTGGGAGATACCAGAGTAAAAACTATAATTATGCTTTATATCTTGAGATCACTCAAGGTAAGGATAGAAACGGAAAGGAAACTATGAATTGTAGCTCTTTTAGTCTCTCAGAAAATGGTGAAGCTGTATAGTCTAAACTATAATAGCAACTTAGCAACATCAGAATTCTCATAAGGAATATGTAAATGTAATTTAAAAATATATGTTTTTTTTCCTTCTATTTTTTCCATAAGAGTCATATAAGATAGGTAAATTCCACACTAGGCCACCTCTTATGTAAAGAAAATTAGGGAAAATTTTTGGCATTGAGTATCTAATTTCACCATGGCTTAGAGGTAATGAAATGTAAATATGAAAGAGAGAAAATAGTGGACAAGCAAGCAGCATTCTTACAAAGGTACAGATACTTCTAAAAAAACTAAAAAGATTTATTAGACAATGATTAGAGAAGTCACAGTAACAAAAACAAAATCCCGGCGTGTTCCATGACTCTTAGTAAACAGCAGAACATCAGAAAATAAGCCAATTCTCTTCAGTAAATATGAGACTCCTATTTGAAAAGGTCTCCCAGCCTGGTCCTCTCATGCCACGCAAGATGAGGAATAATGAAGGAAAAAGAGAAGGCAAACAAAACAAAGCAAACCAAAACCTTTTTATCTTATAAAACATGGATAGATGAACTATGACAGCACTATCTGGAAAAATAAAGCATTTAATCAGGTTTCTGAATGAGCCAATTAAGGAGGACAATAAATGATTGCTTCCAATATTACCAAACAAATACACACACACACACACGTACACACACAATCTATAGAGAGATGAAAGTTAGATAGATGATAGATAGATAGATGATATTTTAAAAAATATCTATCTATCTATCTATCTATCTATCTATCTATCTATCTATCTATGATCTATGATAAATACCAGAGTTAAATTTAAAGAAATTCTTTTGAGAAAGAGTTGCTTTTTTTTTTTTTTGCCAAGTTAATAAAGCAGGTGTAACAGGCAGGTGGTCCCTGGGATTTCCAGCACAAGACACTGAATGGGAGTGTATTTACCTGAGTGATTACCCTTGCTTTTGCCCTCTTTAGAGCTCCATCCTTAGGTATTTCTCTTTTTTCTTTTCTTACTCTGGGTGCTGGCTTTGTTCTCTTTGGCTATCAACTTCCTAAGAAACTGAGTCTTATTATATTATTAAAAACAGGGTTAGTGGGTAAAAAGACTATTGATATGAGACCATGAACAAATATTCCAGGTCCTGAATCTTGCTAAATTTTTGGACCTTGAGTTTTTAAGTACAAAGGAGAGAAGTGTGGTCGTCTCTCATATGTTAAACCAGAGCTTTCAGATTTCCCTAGGTCTAAGATTAGTTCATGACAAATCTCTCTTTGTGTGCTAGTCTAGAGTGACTTTCTTTTGAAGGAACATTAACTTCATCTCTGGAATGAAAGACGCTTTGTATGAAAGTACCAGGGAACCAAGTCAAGACAACAGAGTAATTAGAAAGAAACTTAAGCGTAGGTTTGTATAACATCATGCCATCTTTTATTGCTTTTCTTCCTTATATTTTTGAACTTGGCTATTCTAGTTCTTTTATGGCTCTCTTCTATGCCTTCCTTCCCACTGTGTGTAACTACACTCATAGAAACTCCCTTTTAGTTGTGTGTGGTGAAACAGTCCTGTAATCCCAGTCACACCTTGGAGGCTAAGGCACAAGTCTGAGGCTAGTTTGGGTTATATAGCAATATCTTGTCTCACAAAACAACACAACACAACATAAAATAAAACAAGAAATATGGTTTCCATTTCAAGCACTTTTCAATAGGTTTGTTGTATATTATATTAAGTAAGTTTCATAGCCACGGGTCTTAATCATGCCATATCTCTGCCTAAATGTTTAGATACCTGCTTATGCTTTACAAAGTCTAAACCCCATTGAATCCTTAAAGTTTTTACTTCTAGTCCATGATACCGCCCTTGCTGCTGTCTTTATTATTCCGGTAGGCTTTCAATGCATCATGTATTCGGTGGCCATTATGCATTTATTTACTAGTGGTGTTCATTCTATTTGGGTTTCTCTCTCCCTTTATGCT
Source organism: Microtus oregoni (assembly GCF_018167655.1). Taxonomy (NCBI): domain Eukaryota; kingdom Metazoa; phylum Chordata; class Mammalia; order Rodentia; family Cricetidae; genus Microtus; species Microtus oregoni. Next base: position 19,340,989 of record NW_024543089.1, read on the forward strand.
TTGCCCTATATACTCTGTAAATTCCATTACATTCATCTTCATTGTGAAGCACTTTTCCATCTGTAATATTTTATTTTACTTAATTTTTATGTGAATTGTAAACTAGAACTTATTCTACCCTTTAGCCCAGTAGTGGTGACACATGACTTTAGTCCCAGCACTTGGAAGTCAGAGACAGGCAGATCTCTGTGAGTTTGAGGCCAGCCTGGTCTACAGAGTGAGTTCCACGACAGGCTCCAAAGCTACAGAGAAACGCTGTATTGAAAAGCAAAACAGAAAAGGAAAGAAAAAATTAGCAATAACATGTATATAAGTAAGGGGAGGGGATATGAGATAAGTAGGGGAGTCATGACTGACAGAGAAAACAGCCAGAGAATGACCTAGAATTCGCTCAAATCAAAAGAAGATAAGCAAAGTTTCAGGCATCAGAAATGAGACATAATTACCACTTTTATAGAAAGAGGCTTGTTAGCTCTTTAGGCAAGAACACTTATTTGAAACTGAGAAATCTTCAGTTTCAGAATACCTTATGGCAAGTCAGCAGAAAGAGACAATGGGATGAGATTAAGTGAAGCTGTAGAAGAAAATGGGCTAGAATAGAGGTTGATATATTTAACACAAGGGAGAACAGCTCAGGAAACCTGTGTCTTGGAAAAAAAGTATGTACCCAAGTCAAATTGATGATATTTGAGGATTTCCATGCTGTTATACCAGAACCATTAGATGTCTTTTATATATCTTCTCTGATTCAAACCATTTTATAATATACCTGGGAATCCCCCACCATGCTCAAAACATGTTTCACAAATTTATTAGCATCCTGTTCAGCCTCAATATGCTGCAATCTTTAGAGTAACCTTGTTGTTCATTCAAGAAATACTGAGTGCCTCTCACAAGGTAGATCGGTGTGAGAAAAGGCAAGACTGACTCCTTTTTGGTAAATTACAGAGCCTGGTAGAAGAGACACAAAACAGTACTGTATTTTAAAATAGAAGGTGCAATTATAAAGCATTATGAGGATTAAGGGACATAGCACTGTGATATTCTGATTTCATCAATTAGTTGTAAATATGTTTACCACTTAGTAATTTTTAGTGACATTATTAGCTGTGTTCTTGAGCAACTAACACTTGTTGCCTTTGATTCCTAAGTTGAAATTAGACAAAACACATAAACTATTCCATATGGTGTTTAAGATGGCATCTGGCATATGGGGAACACATTACTATTACTTCTTTTCTGAGGGTATTTGAGCTGCTGCAAATGCTGTTATTTACTATGTTGCTTGAAAACCATCATGTTTCTTTCTCATACTTCCAGAGGTTGGCAAGGAAAAGATCAAAGAGTTTAGACACTTAGTGTTTGGTGAAGACTTCCTTTTTTTTTCTTTCTTTCTACAAGATCATGTCTTGATGTGATCTTACACTGTGGAAGGTGTGAAACATTTTTCTTTATGTCCCTTTTCTAGAAGAGCCTTAATTTTATCAAGAAGACTTTGTACTACAACCTAACTCATTTCACAAAAGACATTCTTTGTAATATTACTTCTCTGGGGTTAAGTATATCAACACATGCATTTGAAAGGAAGGACACGAACATTCAGAGATTAGTTATATCAGCTATTGAATTATTGTCATTACTATTGCAGTGAAATGGAGTAATAGTCCTGGGAGTTATTCTTTCTCAGTAATCAGAACTGTACATCTTCCATGTTCCCTTTAATGGCTTCTGCGATTTGGATTCACATAAAGGTCTAAAACTGCTGGCATGAAAATGGTAACATTCAATCTATTAATTGTGGTCCAACTATTTCCTAAATTGAAAAACCAAGAAAGAAATCTTGTATGTCATCTTTCTTATTCTCTCAATTATCCTTTCACCTACCCATATAGCAAACATTCCTTGAATAAATAAAGCTAGATACTTACGGAATCAAAAAAATAAATAAATTCTCAACACTTCTGGTTCTGTCTCCCATGTCCAAAGGCTGACAGACAAGTATACAAGCAATGAGAACAATGTACTGAGTACAGTTCAGGAGCAAGTCGTCTGTTCCAGTCAAACTGGGAGGTAAGCAAAGGTACATTGCAGACTGTCCACATTCCTCTGTCCTATTTCCTCTCTTACACACGCAGATTACAAGAAGCAAAACTCATCCGTTATCCCTATGGCTTGCTCCTTTTTTAAAAATTTTCTCTCTCATTTATTACAGCCTGATCACAGTTTCTCCGCTGTCCACTCCTTCCAATAACTCCATATCTCCACTCTCCCCAAGATCCACTCCTCTGTTTCACTTAAGAAAAGAAGAGGCCTCACAGGGATAGCAACTGAACATAGCATAACAAGTTACAGTAAGATTAGGCACAAACCCTCAAATCGATGCTGGATTAGGTGACCCAGGAGGAGGAGAAGGGTACCAAGAACAGGCAAAAGAATCAGAGATAGCCCCAACTCCCATTGTTAGGTGTTCTGCAAGAAGACCAAACTACACAGCATGTAAGCAGAGGACCTACGACAGACCCATACAAATTCAATGATTGCTACTTCACTTTCTGTGAGCCCCTATGAACCCTGCTTAGTTGATTCTGTGGGACATGTTCTTTTGGTGCCCTTGAACGCACCAGATCCTATGGTCTTCCCTCTCCCTCTTCTGTGGGACTGATATTTGGCTATGGGTCTCTGCATCATTTTCTATCCGTTGCTGGGTGAAGCTTCTCTCATAATGAGTATGTTACGCTTACGGCTGGCTCTTATTTGCAGATTATGCACTAAAGATGGGCTAAGAAATTTCTTATGGCATTCTATTAATCATAATATAATTCTGTTTGGAAATAAATAGAACAATGATAAGACTTTTGTGATAGATTATAAAAGCTGTACATAGTGCCTTTGGCAACTTAGTATTACTTTCTTCTTTAGTTTATCAGTATGCCTCCCATGTCAAAGAAGCTCACGAACTCATATGCCCCCAATTTATGTTTTAACACATTCTTTTCCCTAAACATGCTTCTTACTTGTTTCAAAACTATTATTTTTGCAGAATTCTTCTTCTACCCTCTGCTGTCGGTGTCACTGCTAATCCTCTTTTCGTCCTGTCATTTTCAACAAAGAACAGAAATGTCATTTAAAAAACCCTCTATAGTCATATCACAGAAACTGGCGAAAGGGGTATGCTGTGTGGCACTGTTCTATGGGAGGTTTGAACAAACATCTGCTCACCTCAGCTAGAGAACCAGTAACAGACTGAAGCAATGATGCTAAGGACCGGCTTAGTCAACTAGGGAATTAGATTGCGGCAACTTACAAGAATATGGTGGTGTTTACTTATACCAGTATTTTTCAATCTGTGGGTCTCCACCCATTTGAGGTTGCATATCAAGTATCCTGCCTATCAGGATATACATTTCAATTCATAACAATAACAAAATTACAGTTATGAAGTAGCAAGGAAGTAATTTTATGGCCGGGCTCACCACAACATGAGGAACTGTATTAAAGCGTCTCAGCATAGGGAGGCTGAGAAGCATTGACTTACAAGAACAGAAATGGCTCAGAGATAGATAATCAGCAAGAGTCCACCTCAGCACCAGCGACAGCTCTAAAAGTTGGAGACTTAGAGCTCACTGGAGGAGCTGCAGGCAGGTGAACAGGTTGGGGGGGGGGGTGTCTCTTCCAGGGATCTCTGCTGGTCATTACGACTTCAGGCAAGCTGGTCTGGTCTGAGTTATTTTCTAGGCAACAGTTTGTCTGACAGTGACATGCCTGCAGTCCCAACTGCATATATAGGCTTGGGGAAGAAGGAGCCTACTTAGTCTGGTTAGTATCAAGGACTTCATGGAGGCCTTTTCATTATTTGCTTCCTGAGTTTGATGAGTTCCCTTGAAGGACAGAGTTTTACATCTATTTAGAGCACCCTGAATGTTAAGGTGGTTCTTTCCATAATGGAATGTTTATATTTCTGAGGAACCTTTTACACAACAGAGCAGAAATTGATGAGCTCTGTTATGACAAGCTGTTTTAACGTATATAATAGATAGGAGGAATAAGAAAGCCAGAACATGGCAAAAAAAAAAAAAAAAAAAAAAAAACCACTTGCAAGCAAAGCAAGTAAGAACCACTGAAGTAGGTTCCTAGCTAGTATCCTTTCTTATGTCCATCTTCTAAAATCTTGCCTGCATAACGTAAATTACCAATACCAAGCTCATATTTGTCATTTGATGAAGAAAAATCCATTTTTTAGCAATCTTTAGAAAAGCTATTTATTTTCCAGTTATGTACAAAGTAGGGAAGTAGAACAACGTAATGACTGTATTCGCAAGTATCATTAACTGGTTAAAAAAGATAGGAGATACTATCTATATATTTAGCAAAATAGGTGTTAAAGTGCGAAAAGAAATTGAGAATATGTTCTAAACAAAGTAAACTCACTAGTAATAAATTGGCCACAGCGGTTTATCATTTATTAAACTCAAATAAGTAGAATGGATGACTTTTTAAGAGGACAAATACTATGAAAAGTAGACAACATGATGATGGCAAATGTCCTGTGCTGGGATAATAAGTTACTAATAGAAATAAATACCTTTTGTAGACATACAATATTGTCCACAAAACTTTTTACAGAATAGGGTCCACAGCAATGTCAACGTGCCTAAAGAGCTGTGGAGAGAACTTTTGGAGGTATAGCAATGATGTGAGAGAAAGATCTGGGTTGTCCATAGTTAGAAATTCTATAAAGTACAAAAGAAGAGATGGGAGCTAAGTGGAAAGGGAAGGAGAATAGAAATGTACCTGGGGAAGTAGCAAATCTTTACATTTATAAGCAAGGAAATACCAAGGGTAGAGAACAATATGAAACCTAGGAGAAATATAGCCAAGTCAGAAACTGTGGAAAAGACTTATGTATGTCACAACCCACTGCTTTCCGCTACGGTCCACAGCCATTCCTTTCTTGGGCTCCCTTCAATCCTAGCAGAAAGTTGGCTCTGAGTCAACATGGCAGCTGAATGAATCTTGATACGCAATTCATTTAGATTGGGGAGAAGTGTAAATAAAGAAAGCATAGAAAGATTTCATAAAATGAACTGTTCATTGAAAATCCTGGGAAAGTAAAAGACACCCTTTGCAATTGTCTACATGGAAGCACCATTGTCATGAGCATTAGGAAATGAGGATAGAAACAGGGTTTTTGGACAAAGTCATTTTTCAGATTATTTTTGTCAGCTTTGAATTATTGTAAAATATATGGTGATTGCAAGATTGAAAAGTTAGTAGGGATTTTTCAAAACTGTACTAAACTGTCATTTGTCCGTTTAGAACTTTGACAATGTTACAGGGCATGTTAATTAATTAGCCAATGAATGATAATTCTTAGCATGTCTTTCTGCTGTAAATAAGCTGAAGAGATTTGATGAGAGTAAACCAAGGAGCTATAAATTTTCTTCTAGTCGTTGTTATTGTCCTGATGACAATGGCAATGATGATGATGCCAGAAGCAGAAACTTTACAACTTGAATCTCCCATCTGTCACTACTCCTCTGCTCTTAAAAGTCCCACAGAATTGTAGGAAGCACACCTTTCGGTCTTTCCAAATGACCTTGGGAAGCATTTTTAAGGACATACCCTATCTTACCAATCATTTACTCTGATGCAATTTATGCATTGTTTTAGAAGATTCAGACCTGGAAGATATAAAGGCTGATTTTCTTTCTTTGCCTTTTCCCAGGAATAGTTTTTCATGCCCTAAACAGGAGAACAGGACTGCGTTTTTAGTTACACAATTAAGGAGCTGAGTATCTTAAACTGTCAGCACTGAACTATCATCTTCATGGCCTGCCATTTTGATGAAATGTCAACAGTGGAACAAATGTGTGAGGAAACGACAGCGACAACAAGGATAAAATGTAAGCGATGAGATGCTACACTGAGAAAGAGCCCCACAATGAAAGGTTGCATAACAAGATGACCTTGTGATGAAATGGTAAACACAATGTGACCAGCACAAATGTGTAGTACACTCTGTTACTCACACCCTGAGAGGAAACAGGACTTGCTGGGTGCCTCGTAGCTTTATGATTTATATTGATAGAAAGTCTTTATTTTTTTAATATTTGAAACCAGAGACTGCGAACACATTTAAATGTGGGAAAGTTTTTTTCCCCTTTTTCTTTCCGGGACACTGCAGGTAGTCCCTTTCATCTCCCTGCTTCAGACTCTGTGGAATGTTGCCTAGGAGCAGGTGATCCTGGCATCTCAGTCAAGAGAGCTAGTTCAATCAGCTTTCGCCTTCACTGCCTCTCCCACCTCCTTCCCAGTTGGAACAGTGAGTTCTCTGTGAAAGCTGCTGCAAATGATGACAAGAAGGAGAGAGTTCTCAGGGCGAGCAGCTGAGCTTTAATGCCAGTGAAACTGTTCCAAATGTAAAACACATTTGAAAATCTAAATGGGTGCCCCGAAACAACATCAATAGAACCTTTAATGATCCTTAGAACCAGCCTTTTTTTTCTTCCAGTCAGTAGGAAGATTGTTTCAAATCTGTTTGTGCCTGAAGCACTTTTGATTGTGACAGTCTTCTCATTCATGGGCTAAACATGGCGTCCCACTGGAAGTGACATCGAGGTTCACAGCAATACAGTTTGATATGAAAGTATAAACAGAAGTCAGCGCTGCGTTTCTCCTCTGAGATAACAAGTGCAACTCGATTTTCAGACCACCTATTATGCCATAAAAATAAAACAGAAAGTAATACCTGCTCAATGTCAGTTGCCTGGTTCATGAGAATGAAATCTGTCTGGTCAAAATGGAACCTCAGTTATGGCACCTGGCCACTTGCTAATTTTTCTTTCATAGGACAAATAGCTATTAACATTGGCTAAGTTGTCTTATCATAGTTCAATAAAGGATGGCTTGGTTTTCTTTTAAGATACGTTTTTATCCTTAATGATGTCATGTTCATGTGTCTGTGTGTGGGTGTGTGCACTTGAGTATAGGAGCTGGTGACCATGTGGAGACCAGAAGAGAGCGCTGGTTCCCCTGGGGCTGGAGTTGCTGACAGTACAGAGCAGGCCAACTTGGTTACTGGGAAGGGAACTCAGGTTATCTGCAAAAGGGCTTTCTTAACCCTGAACCTCATGGACTGTTCTATAACCAGACTTAGTTTTCCCCTTTTAAGTCTGTGGCCACAAATAAGGGTTTAGCTACATCTAATGATCAAGATTCCTGCGTATGCATTAAGATCTCACATGCTTGTAGCTCTGTTTCTTGTAGTAATGGGCTGACTAGATAAAATAACCCAAGTTCTCTGTATAGATAGATATACTCTACCCTCATTATAGAACTATTTTCAAAAGCCAAGGATATTGAAAGTTATAACAGTAATGTCAGCCCTCATGATTAAATCATGAGGCACATGAGTTTTCCGTTTAAATTTGATGTTCTCATGATCTCAATATTTTTCATGCAAATCTTGTTATTTCTGCATCCCTTCACACTCCAGCTTAAATTGCTTGTCAATCGCCTTGCTTTTCTTGAGTGCAGCACTTCTGAGCTTCTCCAATACGATTTTATACATCTATTTATATCTCCTTCTTTGGTATATTTTCCCTTAAAGAAGACACTGGTACAGCATTCCAAATCACATTTAATGAAGTCTTTTGAATTGGGAACAGTGACTTTGGAGGCCAAAGGAGATGAGGCAAGAGGATTGGTTTGGCTAGCTAGCAGCTCGGTATGCAAAGGAAATGTAGGTTAAGAGAAGAGGCTTTTCTATATTTTTAGTATTTATACATTTCTAAACATTTATAAGTAGAGTGCTTACACTGTGTTTGATTAGAGCAGGGGCAAAGCCTCAGAGTAGCAAAGAGAAATAGGAAATACATTGTAAGTGTAGTTAACAAAAAGGCATTTAAAATCACTCTTGATAAATAACCCTTGATAAGTCAAGTCTTTCAATACAACCCACTTTGTTTTATCACATAAATTGTCAATCACTAATATTGTAGCAAAGCATTATAATTTTTTAGTGAACAGTACTTCTAATTTTGATATCCTTTCCTATTATCAGATTTAATCTCATCTAATTAGTTAAGGGTAAAGGAACAGAGACAAATATTGTTCCATCACAACAGCTGTGCTCGTGTTACTGAAATTACAGGACTTGTTTGTGGAGATGGATAATTTCCCAGGCAAGTTTTGGTCCCATGTTTCCCCAACCTCATCAGTGTTCCATCTCCTCTTCCAGAGTGAAGCGTATCACCATGTATCTTGTAAAAATCAGCTACTTTGCTTGCACAGGGCTGGAATGTCACTGACATAACAAGACATGCAATAATGTGCACTCATGTAGTTGAAGACACTTCTAATTGATTATACATTTATTTGCCACACCACTATTCTCCTCGGAATATTGCTTAAGGAAAAAAAACTGTTTGAATAATCACATACTGTTCTCAGGATTCCTCATGCTTGCTAATGAATACACACAATGCTTTATTTTTCAAATATGTTCTCAAATGTGTAACCTACTTATTGCTTTTTCTATGCATTTTTATATTCTGGAGGTTCCTCTAGTGACAGAGCATTTTCAATCATTACTTCTCTTTTGTGGAATCAATTACCTCCTGATAGATTCTCTTTCCAAGTTTAAAATTGCATTTAAAAACTCATCTCTTTTCAGAATTCTAATTGGGTGTACTTTGAACTCTAGATTCTTTTAGTGAATATTTGTTTATGAATCTTTCTGTGTTTAAAGGGCTCACCAACACATTTCAGGATTGAGAATAATATTTGACAAATAATAGGTAATATCTTTGGGAAATAACATTTATTAAGACCAAATTTTCATTTTCAAAGCAAAAGCCCAAACATAATGCTGACAAACTTAAAATTGAGAAGTAATTATATACTTTAAATGCATTTTGTCCACTTCATTTGTTTAAAGTCATCTAAATGATAGAATTGGCTGTGGTTGTCTCCTTATATGCAGAATCATAATAGTAGGCCATTTATATTCCTATACAATCAGCCCATCACTTTTCAATGGTTATTATTTGACATGCTTATCAATTTGCAACACAACCAAGAAGTGAGAGAATAAGCAAAACATCTCTCTGTAATTATAGTACTAACACAGAACCCTGTCCTGTACAAAACATCTTATTAATGAACCCAAATCAATTGCTTGTACTCATCCAGGTAGACAGATTAAATTAAGATAGGAAAATCACAGAACATGCAATTTTTGAGGGATAACTAATATTGACCCTGAATCATAAAGAGTAGCAAAATTCAACTAAAAGATGGGGATATTTAGTTTTACTTACAAATTAGTAATATAAGGGAAATGTTACTCATAAGGATTGCATAATTAATAAAAGAACTGTGGATGGAGGACAAGTGAAACTCACTTCAAAGCTATTAGTATTTCTTATCAAATGACATTGTATCTCACAAAGAAGATGGTAAAATGATTTGGGTTTAAAATATGTGTGGTTCTTTTTATAGAAAAAGATTGGGATTTCATTCAGAGCCTTTTCTTTCATTTGAAAATAATTCTTTTACTTAACTGATTTTGTTATTAGATATTGAGTAGATACATAGAAAAATATATAAAAGCTAAATGAATGTCTGGAAAGCTCCTTCATCTCCAAATCACATAGAAAGCTAGCAAAGAAATGCCTTTGAGGATATTCCAGGACACTGGAGGACTCAACACTATTATTTATGGTGTCAAAATCCAGCTACAGAAGCCAAAGGGCGAAAAGTATACATACATAGTTACCTACCTACCTACATGTATTCATTCATTCATTCATACATATGTGTATGTCTTCAAATTCAGTGAGTTGAAGGTTCATTAAACCAACCCCACACCCAGTTTTATTTTCTCTGACCTAAATGTTTAAAATCTAAATTTGATTGGTTATATTTTTAAATGTTTGCTTCATTCTTGGGTTTTTATCACACACTTCTATCTTATGTTAAGCCTACCTTGCTCATTTAAATCAACTTCATTCATTTATTATTTATGTATACGTACATATGTGTGTGTGTGTGTGTGTGTGTGTGTGTGTGTGTGCTTTGTCTGCATGTATCAGATGTACCCCTCGCATACTTGGTGCTGAAGGTGGTCAGGAGGAAGCATAGCCCCAAGAACTGGAATTATGTGTGGTTGTAAGCCACCATGTGGATGCTGGGAACAGAACACAGTCTTTTGCAAGTGCTAATAATTGCTGAGCCATCTCCAGCCCCTTTATCAACTAGTGTGTTTGAAAAGTTTTAAAAAATACTTTAAATTTATCATTTGACAGTCACATTCATGTATACATTATATTTTGATTAAATCCACCCTCCTTTCCCCTCCTCCACCTTTTTCTTTTCTTTTCTTTTTTTTTTTTTTTTTTTTTTTTTGGTTTGGTTTTAGATTTTTTTTGTTTTGTTTTTTTGTTTCCCCCAATCAGGTCACCCTCCCTCGTCAGCCCAAAGAGCAATCAGGGTTCCCTGACCTGTGGGAAGTCCAAGGACCACCCAACTTCACCCAGGTCTAGTAAGGTGAGCATCCAAACTGCCTAGGCTCCCACAAAGCCAGTATGTGCAGTAGGATCAGAAACCCATTGCCATTGTTCTTGAGTTCTCAGTGGTCCTCATTGTCCGCTATGTTCAGCGAGTCTGGTTTTATCCCATGCTTTTTCAGATCCAGGCCAGCTGGCCTTGGTGAGTTCCCAATAGACCATCCCCATTGTCTCAGTGTGTGGGTGCATCCCTTTCGGTCCTGAGTTCCTTGCTCGTGCTCTCTCTCCTTCTGCTCCTGATTTGGACCTTGAGCTTTCTGTCCGGTGCTCCAATGTGGGTCTCTGTCTCTGTCTCCTTTCATCGCCTGATGAAGGTTAATATTCAGAAGGATGCCTATATGTTTTTCTTTGGGTTCTCCTTCTTATTTAGCTTCTCTAGGATCACTAATTATAGGCTCAATGTCCTTTGTTTATGGCTAGAAACCAAATATGAGTGAGTACATCCCATGCTCCTCTTTTTGGGTCTGACTTACCTCACTCAGGATAGTGTTTTCTATTTTCCATCCATTTGCATACAAAATTCAAGAAGCCCTTGTTTTTTACTGCTGAGTAGTACTCTAATATGTATATATTCCATACTTTCTTCATCCATTCTTCCATTGAAGGGCATCTAGGTTGTTTTCAGGTTCTGGGTATTACAAACAATGCTGCTATGTCAGAATGGCTAAAATCAAAAACACCAATGATAACCTTTGCTGGAGAGGTTGTGGAGAAAGGGTTACACTCATCCATTGCTGGTGGGAATGCAAACTTGCGCAACCACTTTGGAAAGCAGTGTGGCAGTTTCTCAGGAAATTCGGGATCAACTTACCCCTGGACCCAGCAATACCACTCTTGGGAATATACCCAAGAGAGGCCTTATCATACAACAAAAGTATATGCTCCATCTTTTTCTTATCTGCTCTGCGCTCTCCTATCTAAACTACACAAACTCTTTCCTTTACCCATTGTCTTAGCGTTTCTGTTCCTGTAACAAAAGACCATGGCCACAAGTAACCTTTGGAAGGAGAGAAGAGTTTATTTCAGCTTACTTGTTCAGATCCCAGTATACTCTGAAGGGAAGTCAGGGTAAGAATTTAAGTAAGAAACCTGAAGACAGGAACTGAAGCAGAAGTCATGAAGTGCTGCTTTTTGGCTTTCTCCTCATAACTTGGTCAGCCTCCTTTCTTATAATACTCAAGGTAACCAGCCTAAGATTGGCTCCACCCATAATGATCTGTGTCCGCTTACATTAATCACCAATCAAGATATTGCACCACAGGACAGTTTTACAGAGGCATTATCTCTCTTGGGGCCATCTATTCCCAAATGACTCCAACTTGTATAAAGTAGATGTAAAACTGCCCTCATACCCACAAACTTCCTTTAGTGCTGTCAGTATGTGCATTGCTATAGAGCCATCCATTGTACTTGCACAACCTATAGGAAGCTGCATCCATGAGAAAACAACCCCAAAACCTGATTCTTCTCCAACAGCCATCAGTTGTCAACAACTCCCCAGCTATCTGTGAGTCCCTCCCACATATATGATGGAATTTTGACTGGGTTGATCATGTGCAGGTCTGTGCATGCAGTAACAACTGCCATCGTTTCTTGTATGCAATGTCCTGGTCATATCGGCAAAATGCTGCTATTTTACTTTGGCAGTAACCAGCTTCTTCCTCTTAGACTCTTTCCACCCCTTCTTTAGCTGTGATCCCTATGCATTGGGAAAGAGTTATAACACAGTTATCACATTTAGGACTGAACATTACATGGTCACTTGTTGCATGTACTTTGACAAATTGTGATTCTCTGTATTGACATCTGCTGCTGCAAAAAAAAAAAAAAAAAAAAAAAAAAAAAACCCAAACTTCTATTGATGCGGGTTGAGAGCTAGCTATACTAATCTGTGTGTGTAAAGGTATATATTTAGAGTGTTGTTGGATACTATGTCCCTTTAACAAACTAACAGGAGTCATTATCTAGGGTCATTGACTTATTCAGGCTCTAGGACTAGGCTTAGCTAACCACACGAGGCATAAATTTTCTCACATAGATTGTGCATTAATTCCAATTCAAGAATCATTATTTACGCCTAAAAAAATTCATGTCAGTATTGTACCAATAGGCATATTTCATGATTTCACTTTTTTTTTACAACTGAAGAGCATTCCATATTATATTTATACCACATTTTCATTATCCATTCATCAGTTGAAGGATATTCAGGTTCTTTCCATTTTCTAGCTATTGTTGATAGATCAGTCATGAACATGGCTATCTGGAGTAGTATGTCGACAACTTTGGTATATGTCAAGGAGTGGTATAGCTATGTCAGATGATAGATTTATTTTTAGGTCTTAGGATTCTCCACACTGATTTCCAGAGTGGTTGGATCAGTTTTCATTCTCACCAAAAGTAAATGTGGGTTCTCTTTTTCTCATTTCCTTTCCAGCATTAGCAATTGTTGTAGGTTATTTTGTTGATCTTTGTCATTTTTGCCTGGGGTACAGTGAAATCTCATAGTTGTTTTGATTTGCATTTCTCTAGTTATTAGGGATAAATCTCTCTCTCCCCCCCCCTCTCTCTCTCTGTGTGTGTGTGTGTGTGTGTGCGTGTGTGTGTGCGTGATTTTTCTTAGCCATTATCATTCTATATTTTGAGGACTCCAGATCCTTAGACTATTTTTGAAATGGGTATTTTTTAAAAAATCTTTTTTGACCTTTATTGCCATTATTGTTTAGAAATGGGTGTGCATGATGCCGACTAACATCACCTTACTTACTTCCTTTATATCACTGAGACCAAAATTCTACATCAACAATGTAAGGTGGGAAAGTCTTCCTTCGCATCACAGCTAGAGCATCTCAGTCCATCATAACAGTGGGAGGGAGAAAGACGATCCTACAGTAGTTTTGCCAACAATATGTGGGTCGTGACCCCTTCAGGGGAATCAGATGATTCTATCACAAGGGATATCTAAGACTATCAAAAAACACAGATATTTATATTACGATTCATAATAGTAGTATAATTAAAGATATGAAGTAGAAACAAAAATAATTTTATGGTTGGAAGTAACCACAACATGAGGTACTGTATTAAAGGGTCACAACATTAAGGTTGAGGACCACTGTCCAAGAGGTTCTTTACATCATAGAGGGCAGACAGAAGAAGGACTCAGTTGATCATCTTTAAAAGTCTGTTCCTAGTGACCTAATCTGTCATGTAGATGTTATCTCCTAAAGTTTCTGAGCCCCCAAAATAGTCTCCCAAGCTAGGGAATGAAAACTCACAAGAGGCTGTATGGGATGTTTCAGGTTCAAACCACAACATTCTTCTTTTGAGGAACAATGGAAGAGTTACCTTTGCAAGTCTGGGATTTAAAATTCATCTTTTACATTCTAAATCATGTAATTGCTTTGACTGTTACATATTGGAGTTTAAAGATACCAGATTATAGTGAAATCCAATTTGAAAGGGAAGGAGGATATTTTTATGATTGAATGCCAGCACTGATCTATCATCTTCTCTAGAACCTCTAAGGCTGTCAGGTTAGATATGATGATGTTTTGCTCACAAATCCACATTTATTTTCTACCTAAAAATACATTCAATAGTGTGTTTTTACAGGGGCTTAATGTATTTCTCTAACTAAAACGAGATAATATTTAGGCCTTTAGTATCATTACAGGGAAAACAAAGAAAATGGAATAAACAGTATCTAATCAAAGAAAAGAAAACCACATTTTTGCCATTTTTCCAAAACACAAACAGGTATGAATATTCAAAAGTATATCCTAATATTTTACTTTATTACATTTTATTTTATAACACACTCAAGATGAGGAATTTCATCTTTGTGAAGGTATGTTCTTTCAGCACTCATAATATCTGTTAGGGAAATGTCAAGCATTCTAATCAACAGAAGAAAACGGAACAATTTAAGGAATCTGTAACAGGAAGGTTCAAAGAAAATGCTACCTCTTAGCAGTGATTACAGATGGAAAGATTTTATCTTGGTCTACTGGGGTACCCCTCCCATATATTAAAGGAATGCAAACCCACAATGAGGAATATATAGAAATTAAAAAAATTAGTAAAGACAGGTTTTTTTGTTTTTGTTTTTTTGTAAAGCAAGTTAAGCTACCTTAAGAAAGTTTGCTTTCTTAAAATACAGGTAAAACCACACACTTCTCTTAATAATTACTTGATAATTTAAAATGTTGAATTATTTCATTCCTTTTTTTTTCATTTCTTATTTTAAGTCAACCAACGTATTATTTTCCTTTAGAAGAGCCATATAAGTATATCCTTTCTCTACTATATTTTTAGGAATAAACCAGCTATCTGATAGAATAATTATTATTATTTTGATTTCTAGATTAAAAGCAACTGGCAGGTAGAAGGCTGGTAAGGGTGCTGGGAAGAAGGCCAGAGAAAAGTTGAGTTAGAAATGGAAAATATGTGCACAAGTTTGTATCAGGAAAAGCAAAAGCGCTCTGTTTGGAAAAGGTTGAAATCTCATTATTTTGCAAGAGGTACATTAACAACTGCAGAAGCTTTAGGAATTCCAGGTAATCAAGAGCCTCAGAAGCTCAGTGAGCCAGCATGCTACTTCCCACAAGCAGATTTTTCATTTTCACGTTAATAGCATGGTTGAGAAGCTCTTGATAGAGTACCTTCTGGGGGAATGGAATTTGTCTGAAGAGGAAATAAGCCTGGAAAAGTTAGAGTAGCCATAACTAAAGGCTGAAACGTACTTCCCTACCAGGATTTTAAATTACCATCTCCCACCCTCCCATTTATTTTTTTATTATATTTCATTTTTTTTGTAGGAGAGACCTTTGTTCGGTAAATGTTCATATTCTTTTGCCAATCTAGCATTTTTATTGAATTATTAAGGGTATGAAATAAAAAATGATGTTAAAATATATCTTGGCAACAGTTTTTTCTCTCTTGTATTAAATATAAGGTTTAAAGGCATAGAAAAAGTACAGCTGGTGTATTGTCAGGCTTCTCTGCACATCTCTTGTATGAATCAATACCTTCCGTCTTCTATTACCAGCGTCGCTGGTGGCAATCCTGGGTAATGTGACTGTAGGTTCCCCTCCCTTCTTTCGTATCCTTTAACTTTGTTCCTTGATCATGGCTCTACAACCTTTGCATCCTTTCTGTCTTCATTTTGTCATCACAACATTTCCAGCATAGATTTTTTTTTCTATACACAAAAATATAAGATCCTGGAAACAAAAATTTAGACTTTAAGAGTGATATATATAGATAGACTAGGTAGTTTGGCAAAACTTTTAAACAAAACCCTCAAAACCTCAAAAAGGAGAGAAATGAGGATGAGATTAATGGGAAACAATGCAAAAAGGAATAAAGTCAAGCCAAAGCTTCATTTTCCTTAGACTTCAATTTATTAAAACCTCAAATCCTATTCCACAAATGCAGAAGAAAGATTATTTAACTGAATTAGGTTGAAAGTTATCTTCCCCACGTGATTTATTTGCCTGATTTTATTTATTTATTTATTCTGGTGACAAGCTCTCAAATAGTCCAGACTGGCCAGCTTCCAACTTGACATGTAACCAACCACATCCTTGACTATCTCGTGCTCCTGCCTTCACACTCTAAGTGCTGGAGTTACAGGCATGTACCACTAGAGCTGGGGATTGAACTGCTTTGTGCTTTTTAAGCAAGCACTACACCCATTAAGCTACATTAATAATCATCTTTAGAGGTTTGAGAGATTGTTATATTTGGTCAAATTCTTTTTCTGACCTGATATAATATTTTTACATTTTATTATTATATTTAATACACAAAGGAAGAAAGATTCACAACATCTATATCTGATGATAGATGAAACTATATGCCCCTAACTGTCTCTATCCATGTCTTCTCCCCTGCCTATGAACTAAGCAAATTATTGCTCAAAATGTTTTGAAAAATAAATTACTTTTGTATTGAACATGTACAGACTTTTCCTATTAATTACTACTCTTTCCTAATTTCCTAAATAACCCCATGGGTATGTATTTTATTGCATTAGGTACGATGAATAACATGGAGGTAATTTGACGGTGAGATGATAAACAGCGTTTAAGTGGAATAAGTCATCAGGATAAAGCAATTTTGAAATCAAGAGTTTTGTTTCCATGTATATTCTGGAGTCAAGCTTCCATGCTTCAAACAAAACAAAACAAAAAACAAACAACCAAACAAAAACCTGTATACAGACTCATGGTTTTCTTATTTTTAAAATAATTCAATCAAATAATTATTGCTTCTAATAAATATAATATTTAAAAAGTTGTGCCAAACTTTATTAAATCTTCAAACTCTCATCTTATTTCACTGTCTTGGCCCTACTTACTGTACCTTGTTCACTATCACAATCATTCACAACTCCTTTTAATTGCTTGCTTTGAATGTGTGCTCAAAAAGATTTTCACATACATACATATAGCAGAATAATTAGCACAATCAAGTTACTTAATATACCCATCATTTTATATTGATATCATCTATTTGTATTGATAACAATTGTCTGCTTTCAAGGTCATTTCATACTAGTTAAAGAACAATCCATAAAGAGGACTTTACGATTCTAACTCATATTTATCCAACTCAGGCTTGCCTAATTTCAGAAAGCAAATAAAACAAATATAAAACTACAGATTTAACCCCAACATTGTAATAGTGGTTTGATACTGTGGAATATTACTTTAACTATGTATGTAAAGATGTGTGACAGTTGTTTATGCTGCATTTGTTTAACATGTAAAGACATGTTGTCCTGCCTGACTAAGACCTGATTGATCTAATAAAATGCTGAATGTTCAATAGCTAGGCTGAGGAGGGATAGGCAGAGCTTGTGGGCATAGAGAATAAGTAGGAGAAGAAGTCTGGGAGAAAGGAGAAAGAGAATGAGGGAAAAAGAGAGGTAGACTCTTCGGGGCCAGCCAGCCAGACATAGAGGAAGAAGGAAATGTAGAACATAAAAAATGAAAAAGGAATAAATTCCTGAGGCAAAACACAGGTGAAGAGAAACAGGTTAAACTAAGTTATAAGAGCTAGGAAGAAATGAGCCTAAGGTGAGGCTGAGCATTCATAATTAATAATAAGTGTCTATGTCATGATTTGGTAGCTGTTTAGTGGCCCCAAAGAAAGCCCGTTGCAGGTTGACTTCAGTTCCTCACTCTCGCTAATGTACAGGGCATCTGGACAATAAAATAAAGAGAAACAATAATGTTAAATGACATCATAGATCAAATGGACATACCAAACATCTGCAAGACATTCCTCTAAAACACTGCAGCCCATGGGATCTAAAAGTATGTTTAACTAAAAAGGATAATTAAAATAACTTTTCATTCTTTCTCATTACAATGATACCAACAAGAAGAGAAACTACAGACAATTTACAAATTTATTGTGATTAAATAGCACTCTGTTGAATGATGAGTCAAAGATGTTAAGAAGGAATATTTTCCCCAAAGTTTACTATAAATCAAAATACAACACACAAAACTGATGGGGAAAAGGGAGTGCAACCCTAAAAGGGAAGCTTATAGTTCTGAGCACCTTAATACATAAGAGAGGTCTCAAACACAACTTAAGATAAACAAGAGGAGCCAATCACAAAAGCGCAGATGGCAAAAATAACTAAAATCATAAAATAGAAATGAAAAAGTATAGGATCAATGAGGGTGATTATCAAAAATACATTGTATGCATGTATGAAAATCTTACAGTGGAATACATTGTTATATAGTTAGTATATGCTGACAAAAACCACCAAATAAAAAATTATAAAGCAAGACCTGCTTTCCTAGAAAATCTTATACATATGATATGCTATTATGAATTGTCGTCACCATGCTTACAATTAGCTCTCCAGAATTTACTCTACTTGTAGCTCAAACTTGCATCCATGACCCAGGCTCTCTCCTGTTCTCCTACTGCCCCTTTCAGTAGTGATAACCACGTTACACTGTGTTGAGGTAAATTTTTAGTAAGTGTGTGTATATATATAATTATATAAATAATTACTTTTGTATTGAACATGTACAGACTTTTTCTATTACTACTCCTTCCTAAATAACCCCATGGGTATGTATTTTATTGCATTAGGTACGATGAATAACATGGAGGTAATTTGACGGTGAGATGATAAACAGCGTTCAAGTGGACTAAGTCATCAGGATAAAGCAATTTTGAAATCAAGAGTTTTGTTTCCATGTATATTCTGGAGTCAAGCTTCCATGCTTCAAACAAAACAAAACAAAAAACAAACAACCAAACAAAAACACACACATATATATAAATGAAAAATAGTAATATTTGTGTTTCTCTGAGTTCTCAATCTATATAAAATGCTTAAAGTTCCTCCTTGTTGCAACAAGCAACAAAATTTCTATACGGTAAATAATTAAATAAAATCTTATATATATATAATATAGGTGTACACATTCAACATTCATTCTTTATTCATTACACATGGATACTTAAGTTACATACATGTCATGACTCTGTGAACAGTAGTGCAATAAACACTTGCATGATCACATAAAAGGCCACAAATTTACTTACTTAACTTGTTATTTACTTGTAAGAGTTCTTTATTAGCCCCCTATCATACAGACAGTTCACCCATAATTAAACCAAATTTTTGTTTTTGCTAAAGATTTGGTGTTGAATTTGTTTTGTTTATTTATTTTTTATGGTCATATCTAAAACATCCTTGTCAAAGGTCTGGAATTTGTTTCTGGTTTCTGGGATTTTCTTTTCTCTTGGTCTACTATGTCTATTATTATGCTGTTGTCATAAAAATTACTACACTTTAGTATAGTATTGCTATGTATTTTTATTACTAAAGTTTTGTTATGTATTTTGAGATTAGGTGATGTGATAGGTTTTATTTCTAAGAATCACGATGGCTACATGACACCATTTTTTTGTTTCATACAAATTTGATAATAATTGTATAAGATAGACTTAAAATGTTAAAAAAAAAAAACAACAAAATTCCTCGTGGTCCCAACTTCTTTGCTCATGTTCTCCCTCCTTCGGCTCCTCATTGGGACCTTGGGATGCCACCCACTGAGACAGAGGAGCTGATCTATTGAGAGCTCACCAAGGCCAGCTGGACTGTGACTGAAAAAGCATGGGATAAAACTGGACTCTCTGAGCATGGCGAACAATGAGGGCTGATGAGAACCAAAGGACAATGGCACGGGGTTTTGAACCTATGTAATGTGCTGGCTTTGTGGGAGCCTAGCCAGTTTGGATGTTCACCTTCCTAGACATCGACTGAGAGGGGAGGACCTAGGACTTACCACAGGGCAGGGAACCCTGACTGCTCTTTGGACTGGAGAGGGAGGGGGAGAGGAGTGGGGGGAGGGGGAGAAGGGTGAGAGGAGAGGGAGAAGGGTGGGAGGAGGGGTAGAAGGGTGGGAGGAGGGGGAGGGAAATGGGAGGCTGGGAGGAGGTGGAAACTTGTTTTTTTTTCTCCTTTTCTCAATAAAAAAATGGAAAAAAAAACAACAAAATTCCTAAATAATTCTAAAATTATCATTAAAATTATAGAGACTGTGCTTAAATAGATATTACTCTGTATGTTAACTCTAATTTATGAGTTTGAAAAACCCTTATAATTACTTATCTTTATAATTTATGTCATTGGTGTATAGATATTTTACATCTTTAGCTAAAATTATTCCTAAGTATTTAAATTATTTTTAACACTACTATAAATTCTTTTTTTCCTTTATTTTTCAGTGAGTTAACTATCAGTGGAAAGATACACATTTCACATTCTGGGTTTTCCTTGGAGTAACTTTATTTAGTTTGTTCTTATTTTTTTTTTTGTAAACTGAGTCTTCAGTGTTTAAAAATATATATAAGATCATATATCAGTCAACAAAGTTGTTGGTACTGCTTCTTATATGTATATGCCTTGTCTTTCTAAGGCATTGTCGCTGGAAATTCATTACTCTGCAATAAATATGATGAGAGTGGGCACCTTTGTCTTGTTCCTGAGCATAGATAAAATAGTTTTAGTTTTCTCCATTGAGCATGATGTTATAATGCACGGCCTCTATAATGCTGAAGTACATTCCTTCCATATGCAATTTCTTTATCATGAAGGAATGTTAAATTTGTCAAATGATTTTTCTTATAAGTCGAGATATTATTATCCAACATTCAGCTAATATGGTGCATCACATTTACTGATTTATGAATGTGAAATGTCCTTGCATATCAGAGGTGAATGTCACTTGATTATGACAGATAATGCTCCTAATGTGATATTGAGTTAAACTTTCATTTTGCTGTGAAATTTGCACCTGTAATTTTCAGGGCAGTTGACCTGGGATGCCCTGATTTTCACCTGGTTTTGGTATTAGGGTACCACTTGTCTCAAAGGATGATTTTGCACATGTTCTTTCCTCTTGAATTATTTATCGTGGGGGAGTTTGGAAAGAGTTGACATTAATTATTTAAATGTTTAATTGATTACTAATGGTTACCATCTACCTAATGCAATAAGTTTTATAATTCTCCATTTTTTTTCTTTCTATTTTCTAGTTCCTTTGTTCGTTTTCTCCTGTCTTGCAATCGTCTCTGTGAAGTGATGGCTTTTTGTAGTGTCACCCTTTGATTCCTTTCTTTGAGTCTTTTTTAGGTATCTATTATGAGCTTTTTCTTTGTAGGGACTGTGAGGGTCTCATAAATCATGTTACAGTTACAACACAGTATTTTAAGTTAACAACTTAATTTTGATACAAAAAAATCCAAAATTTTATTCTCCTTATGTATTGTATTATTTATATTGGAGCTTATACTTTCAAAAGTTTGTTTTAATTTCATCTTTAAGTTCTTTTTCAGTATATATTATATATGAAGCACACCTGCACACTCTCTTATTCTCCCCTTTTTCATCCCCCACTGGTCTCCTTTATTCTTTCTCCTCCTACGAAGCTCCACTTCTGCTTTTCATGTACTGTGTACATTCCTGATCTGATGTATCCACAGAATAAACTCTAACAACTACAAATACGAGAAAAACCTACAATATTTGTCTTTTTGAGACTGGCTTAATTTGCTTAATATGATTATCACCACCTGCATCAATTTTTCTGCAAACAACAAAACTTATTTGTTCTTGATG
Organism: Microtus oregoni; assembly: GCF_018167655.1. Classification (NCBI taxonomy): domain Eukaryota; kingdom Metazoa; phylum Chordata; class Mammalia; order Rodentia; family Cricetidae; genus Microtus; species Microtus oregoni. The sequence continues at coordinate 19,362,721 of NW_024543089.1, forward strand.
GCTAAAAAGTTGCATTGCAATAGCATACATTGTTATGCCGCATAGCCTTTCATTAATTGCATTATTATAATTGCAGGTGTTTTAATGCATCACATTTAAACTTTAATATTGGAACTTGAATGTGTTTTATACATCACTATTACAATTGTGGAGAATTCTGAAGTGGTTCTATAGTAATTTATCATTGAGTTTAATATGTTTATGTGTTCCTACACTACCCATTAGCAAAGCTTTATCACAGCTTATCAAACTTTTGGCAAGTCAAATAAACTTCTTTCCACATGAACAATATTAATAATCTTATTCCCCTCCATTAAAATCCCCCAAATAGTATAATGCTTTCTTTTGTTTAAAACATGCTTAAAATCCACCACTGAAATAATTTGGAAGGAATTGCCATTTCCTATCATGAAGTATCACATACAACTGTCTTTTCTTTTGCAAGGGAAGAGGAATAAATTGAAAATGGGTAGAACTAAGCCTTTATCTGAAGAAGATCCAAGACTCTCAAAGATGCTTGAGATGGAATGTTGCTGGATACCTAGGTGGGAGTGTGCTGATAAAAACTTTGTCTAGGTCTCCTGGTAAGCAGGTTCATTGTTTTGTAATGCCATGAAAGCCCATGAAAACCTGGCTGGGTTCTGACTAAGCCAGTGATTTTTCTTCGTGAATTATGAGTAGGTATGGACTATTGCAGTGCAGAGGAGCATTTAATTTTTGGCTAAGTCGCTTCCACAGCGCAGTGGCCAAGTACAAACTATGTACAGTGAGGAACTAGCTCCAGCTCAGCTGACAACTCTCTTTATTGTGATTATTTTATCTTAAGGATATAATTCTCGATTGTCTTTTGACATTGTAGTTCATCATCATCTACCTGAAGGCTTCTGTAATGTTGAAAATCTCCTGTCTCACAGGGCCAGAACGAATCACATCTCACTTGCTCCCCTAAAAGGCACAAAATCAAATTACACCAAAAGGCTCCTTAGAGTACAGCTCTTTGCCAATTACTGGAATTATTTTCAGCCTCTTTGGCACATTTGCCCTCCAGATGAAATGAAATCTTTTAGTCTGCACCACTGAAGGAGTTCATATTCCTTCGTGCTTCCACATATCCGGTATAATGAAGGTAAAAGCTTCTCGGACTCACAGATCTTTCCTATGGTGCCATAATGCAGGGAAAATAACATCCATTTCTGACACAGGAAGCCTGCATATTTCCTAAAGAAGAAGAGAAAGGCATTAACATTACACAAGAAAGCTATTTGCTCTTTGCTTTAGATTTCCAGATTTCTGCACATCGGAGACTTCATACTTCAGAACTACCTACATCTGTGCTGAGACACAGGCCCTCCAAGGTGCTTCATTATTGGCACTTAAGGCTGGATTCATGAAACACCTGGTCTGAGTAAGCAATGTGATCAGAGAGCGTCAGCAGGGCAGACAGATTCTAAATGGAAGGCTGTTACTTACCCCAAAGCCATTTTTGCAGCTGAAAACAGCAGTATCAGCAAACTGGAAACAGAAACTTAAATATCCCCGAGTCCATTATTAACACTTTCAGCCTAACGATCAGATGATGTGGCTTTAAAAGTCCTTGCATCTCAGGAGAACACGTTGTTTTGCCTCATTTATTATCTTCTAAAAATATTCTTTTTCATTGATGGTCTTGCTTATCCTTTGTGATTCCCAGGTGCGTCTTGCTCTCCCAAAGACTTCAGCAGGAATCCCTGAAGTCGCTACCTGCTTTTCAGCAGTCTTGCCTTTTCTCAACAGCACAGCCCTTAGGATTGAATCCTTTGCTGAGAGCGTGAGGAACTGGAGGGAAACTCAGTACTCATTGATTTGCTTGCAGTTCTCATTTGGAACAGTGTTTGCAGAAACTTTAAACTTTCTTTGCTGTCACTGCATCTGTAAGGTCATTGCTTAAATCTGTCAGCCAACCGGAGCTGCTGTTCTTGAGTTTTGTGAATGTGGGGGAAATGGAGGAAGCAATTAGTAACACAAATGTGCTCAGTCCTTCTGTTACCATTTCAAGCTTTGGTGCTTTTGACAGGATTGGGTAGGACCCATTTGAAGCACTGCATTCCAGAGTTCTTTTTAAAAAGCTTCAAACTTTGCTGCTTCAGAGGGGATTTTATTCATAGAACTATTTCTGTTGCTTAGTTCTTACATTAAATGAATGAGACTTGTAACTCTTTACTCATGAGTTTTTGGAATTGGATAAGTTCAAAAAACCCTCTTTCAAAAGAGGGAACATATACATACATAGATATGACTGTGAAATAAAATGAAAAGAGAAATATCATGTTTCATTTTAGTGGTACAATTAAAAAACATTTCGACATCTAAGTATAATGTGGAGATATTTAGAAATTCCTCTCTACTACTGCTTTCTGTGTTGAGATGAGAGAATGAGAAGGGAAGACAAACGGACAATGGAAGGGAGGGAGGGGAAATGAGGATGAGACAGAAAGAGAGAGAAAGGGATGGAGAGGAGAAGAAGGAGAGAGGGAGGGAAGGAGAACACACACACACACACACACAGAGAGAGAGAGAGAGAGAGAGAGAGAGAGAGAGAGAGAGAGAGAGAGAGAGAAAGCACTTTCTGTTCTCTTGTTCTGGGGCAGAGTCAATGAACAGATTATGTGTTTGTGTCTGAACTACATGCCTATCATTAATGTAAATTTTAAAATCCTTTCAGAGAAGGGAAGACATTGCTGTGACCCAGATGAGTCTTCACCAAACGCTTAACTAGCTAAATTATCCTCTTCACATTTGATGTCATGCTTGTCATTGTTTCTTCAAAGAGAGAATTACTAAAACCTACTTCAATTTTTAAAAACTCTAAAACAGTTTTTCCTCTCCTGCAGAGCAATCATTAGCGAGAGAGAGAGAGAAAATAATCACTTCTAGCAACCATAACTCCACAGGGTTTGTTGCACATATTTATTTGTAGTTTCATGCTTTTCTTGAAAAAGCCACATTTTTTTTTTAAAGCATATCCTCGACTTATGTACTGACTTGGTTGACCGAAGTACTGAATTGGGACTCCGGGAAGAGCACTAAGTAGTTTATTTATTTTGTGACAGTAAAAGGGACTGGATTTACAAGGGTCTAGGGTTATGTGAAAGCTATGTTCCAGAAGGGTGAGCGTTAAACACAATCAAGGTGGACCTGAAGACAGGTAGAACTTGCTACACTGTCATCAACAGTAAATGGTTAAGGTAGTTCAGTGTGATTTGGCAGCTATAATAGCTAATAAGTGTTTATAAGAAACCTACACTTATAAGACACAGGTGGACACTGATATTTTTTTGTATCTGTGGAGGTTTCCTTTGTTTCCGAGTATGTGGTCAATTTTTGAGAAGGTTCCATGAGCTGCAGAGAAGAAGGTATATTCTTTCCGATTTGGGTGGAATGTTCTATAGATGTCTGTTAAGTCCATTTGCTTCATTACCTCCAATAATTCTCTTAATTCTCTATTAGGTTTCTGCCTGATTGACCTGTCCCTTGGAGAGAGAGGTGTGTTGAAGTCTCCTGCTACTAGTGTGTGTGGTTTGATGTCTGCCTTGAGTTCTAGTAATATTTCTTTTACATAAGTAGGTGCTTTTATATTGGGGGCGTAGATATTCAGGATTGAGACGTCATCCTGATGAATTGTTCCTGTTATGAGTATAAAGTGACCGTCTCGGTCTCTTCTGATTGATTTTAGTTTGAAGTCAGTTTTGTTAGAAATTAGTATGGCCACACCTGCTTTTTTCTTAGGACCATTTGCTTGAAACAACTTTTCCCAACCCTTTACTCTGAGTAGGTGCCTGTCTTTGTGGTTGAGATGTGTTTCTTGCAAACAGCAGAATGTTGGATCCTGTTTTCGTATCCAATCTTTTAGCCTGTGCCTTTTTATAGGTGAATTGAGCCCATTAATATTAAGTGATATTAATGACCAGTGGTTGTTTACTCCGGTTATTCTTATTGCTTTTGGTAGTAGAGATTGTGTGTCTCCCTTCTTTGAGATGTGCTGGTGAACCTTCTTGGTAATGATACCTTGATCATGGCTGTAATCAGTCTGTAATCAACTCCCATGGCTTTGCCACATATCTAAGATAATGAGTTATAAAAAGTTAAGGTTCTAGAAGTTTCAGTCAATGGTAGGGTGAGGCTATTGTGTGCCTGTGGAGAAAGAGTAGATCCTAGCTAGGGGCATCTGGTAGAGCAAGCTACTCCATTTTAGCCTAAAGTAAAAAATAGCAGAAATAAGATGGCCCTGATCTCAAGGTACCCCTGAAGGACATTCATTTCCTTGAGACAGGAAGGCCTTCCATTAGGCCCCATCTTTTAGCAGTTCTACTTCCTGTATTAACCCCCACATCCAGCCACCAAGCCTCTCAAAACTGGGCTTTTAAGGAACCCATGTCCAAACCAGGGCACCTATTTTACTACTCAAAAATGATGAATTATGACATAAAAGGAAAGCATTTTATTGTCTAAATGATCATCTGTCAGTAAAACGTTATTTTTTCCTTGAATAAACTGAAGTATTAGGTATTTTATTTAATAAAAAGAGAAAAGAAAGCATTTTTAGGTTGATCTTTATGATCCTTAATACTTTATGTTGTGTGAAATGTTACTCTACTATGAAGTAATAAGGGCGGCGGAGCCGCTTCCCCAGCACCCCAGCCGCCCGCTCGGCTAGCTTATGCCCTAAAATAATTACACAGACACTGTAGTCTTTTAAGCACTGCTTGGCCCTTTAGCTCTAGCACTTACAGGCTAATTCTCACATCCCGATCAACCCATCTCTAATAATCTGTGAGAATTGGTCTTACTGGGAAGATTCTAGCCTAGTCCATCCTGGGTCGGAGCTTCATGCCGGGAGCGGGGCATGGCGTCTCTCTCAGGCGTCTTCTCCCGAGAGAGCTGTGTAGTCTCTGCTCTTTTTTAAACCGAAAAAGGGGAAATGATGGAGGAAGGTCATTGGCTAATAAAGGCACTGCCCTGGCCCATTTTATTGGTTAGAGGATAGGTGGGAGGAGTAAACAGAACAAAATGCTGGGAGGAAGAGGAAGTGAGCTCAGAGTCTCGACAGCTCTCCTCACGGGAGCAGACGCCTGAGGGAGACGCCATGCTCCTGGCTCCTGGGCAGACACACGCTATGAAGCTCCGACCCAGGATGGACATAGGCTAGAGAATCTCCCCGGTAAGCGCACCTTGGGGTGCTACACACAGATGATTAGGAATGAGCTAAATTAATATGTGAGAATTAGCCTAGAAGAGAATGGGCCAAGCCGTGTTTAAAAGAATACAGTTTGTGTGTTGTTATTTCGGAGCATAAGCTAGCCATGTGGGCGGCCGGGTGTGGGGGACACAGCCCTGCAGCCCCATACTACTACAGGTTGGCGCCCAGACGTGTGGACAACTAAACCCATTTAAAAAACCTGAGAAGGCTTAAAAATAAGGGAAAGAGAGTTTAACACAGATTTTTGCTGTTTGTTGGTGGCATGCTGTAGAGAGATTTCCTGATTCGGCAACAGTAGCAGAAAAAACGCTGTGTCATTTTAAAGTGCGACTTCCTGGGGCTGTGCCGCCATTGCGATCTCTGTCTGGCTCCTGCGGGAGACAGAGCTTTTGAATAGAGCTTTTGGAGTAAAGTGCTACGATTTGTTTGATGGCAACTAGACTTGCTGTGTTCTCGGGTCTGCTCTGCTTGCTAGAGGCAAGCAGGCGCCTCATCTAAGAGAGGCTTCCTGACTCAGCTTTAGCTGCAAAAGCCTGCAGTCATTAAGAGGTCCTGCCACGAAACACTTAAACGGTTAAAGCTGAACGCATGCTTTTCGGTTTTCAGCCGTAGCAGGAAAAAAGCTGCGCCATTTAAAAATGCCAGCTTTCTGGGCTGTCCTGCCAGGGCAAACTCTGACTATTTGAGGCAGGAGGGCCGGCTACCAAGAGAGGACTTGAGTGTTGTCTGTTGTAGCTCACTTGCTGGCAGGGACCTTGAAATGCCATACAGTTGTTGCAGTAACATGGCTACAGCCTGTATATCCGCCATGAGGCTGGAAAGCTAAGGAATGGACTGGATCTAGCTGGCAAAGCCACGCCTTTAATCCTACTGATATTGCTTGGTAAATTAAAGACTCATGTGGTCAGAAAAAGAGAGATATACAGTAAAGAGAGATTCAAAGACAAAGAAAATTTTTACAAAATGGTTTACAGTGTGTTAAAAATATATGCAGACTAAAAAAGTTCTTAAAGTAAAAAACATAAAAAAAGGAAGAGAGTTGTTGTGTGTGGTACACACCTTTAATCCCAACACTTAGTAGGCAGAGGGAGATAGACCTCTGTGACTTCAAGGTGTGGTAGCACACGCCTTTAATCCCAATGCCTGGGAGGCAGAGACAGGCAGACCTCTGAGAGTTCAAGGACAGCCTGGTCTACAGAGTTACTTCAGGTCAAAGATACAGAGAACCTGTCTCAAAATGCAAAGAGTTAAAAGTAAAAATAAACAAAATAGAGGTTAAAACAAAGCTGCACAAAGATGGAAAATACACAGATAATTTTGATACTGTATGTTATTATGCTCTCTTTGAATTATTTGAATGCTGAGGAAAGAGCAAAAGCTACTAAAAGATATTTGTTTATAAATGCTTCTGAACTAATCCAACATAGATATTTTGAGTTTGGGTCTAAGGATATGATACTTTGGAAAGGAGTTTCTTATTTTGTTTTCACAGAGGATGAGACGCTGTTCATTTCTTCTATTCTGATTTGGTATGATGGACCACGTCCTCCTGAATGGTTCCTGTGCACGCCTTCAAAAAATTGCTTCGCTCAACTGCCAACTGAGATGAAACTAGCACACAGGTTATACCATGAAAGACCTAATTAACGACGCCCCCATTCAGCAGGAAGCAGTTTGGAGAGAAAAAACTGCGCCCATGTTCCCAAATATGGTTTATAAACATTCTTTTACATTTAAAGGGGGATATGATATACGTATGAATAATTTGCATTAGTATAGATTTTGCTTTATTGATAGAGATTTAAGGTCAATTTTGTTATATGTATAAGTGTTTCTGATTTTGATTAAGGTATTGTGATTGTGTAGTTCATTTAAATATGTACTGTATAATTAAGAAATATAGGTTGTTAATGGATAATCATCGATAATAGTAAAGCTTGTAGTCATGTTAATTAGATTTTCTAGATATATAGAGATATATTTTAGATAGACATTCTTCATGTCTTTCAAAGATTACAGAATAGGACATTTAATGTTTTAATAACTGAGGACTTTTCATGACAATGAGACACTCTGCTCCTGGCAGCACCAATCTACTTCAAGAGGAAGATGGGCATCAAAGAGGCACCTTATGGAGTTTGATAGCCATTTGGGCAAGAAACTGCTCTTGCCTGGACTATTGCATAAACTGGACACAGAGAACCCGCAGAGGACTACTGAACTTGCCTAAGGTGAGATGATCTTTCGGGGTTCCTGATTCATGAAAGAGTCTGCGAGACATGCTGCAGGACACAACAGATAGTGACTGAACTGACTTTGAATTTTCCTGCTTTATGGTATGTCTGCTGGATACCATGGGCCTGAAGGCTGAAGATGGATGCCCCAACGGTACAAAAGAACTTTGGGTGACTGTCCAGGCAGCAAGATGTCTCTGTCATTTCTAGAGTTTTAAAAGTTGCTTTTTTCTTGTTTGCTTAGGTAGTATTGTATCTTTCTGGAGTCTTTGATGGAGTTAAGAATAGTTAGTTATAGTTTTCCTTAGTTATGACAAAGATTATTGTAACTTTTACTTGATAACTGTTTTGTTATATGTAATTTTGCTATGTTAAAGCCTTTTTTTTGTTTAAACCGAAAAAGGGGAAATGATGGAGGAAGGTCATTGGCTAATAAAGGCACTGCCCTGGCCCATTTTATTGGTTAGAGGATAGGTGGGAGGAGTAAACAGAACAAAATGCTGGGAGGAAGAGGAAGTGAGCTCAGAGTCTCGACAGCTCTCCTCACGGGAGCAGACGCCTGAGGGAGACGCCATGCTCCTGGCTCCTGGGCAGACACACGCTATGAAGCTCCGACCCAGGATGGACATAGGCTAGAATCTCCCCGGTAAGCGCACCTTGGGGTGCTACATACAGATTATTAGAAATGGGCTAAATTAATATGTGAGAATTAGCCTAGAAGAGAATGGGCCAGGCAGTGTTTAAAAGAATACAGTGTCCGTGTAATTATTTCGGGGCATAAGCTAGCCATGTGGGCGGCCGGGTGTGGGGGACACAGCCCTGCAGCCCCATACTACTACACTACATTTTAAGATAATCTGTATAATAGCAAGGATGCGTTATATGGCTTTTATTTTTAATAAAGTTTCAATGTAATTATGTTCTATTTGTTTATCAGTGTCTTAGTAATACATAAAACAGGCGTTTGTGTACAGTTGTTAAATAGAACACATGAATGTACTTGAAAATAAATGAATGTACTTGGAAAAACTTAAGGAGAAACACTGGTGTAATGGGTACTATTAACTATTTAGAATTTAGGTTTTAAAGATCAGCAGAACATTCTACTAACAGACAACATTTGTTTCCAAATATGGTAAATGGAATAGAAGATCTTTGAGAATGCTGAATATTTTGAGGAAAAAAAAATTCTTAAAAGCACTCCAAACAGAAAATTGGATGGGTAACTAAGAACTGACTTATGTTAGAGAGTACAGAAGAAGTTAATAGGGGATTTGAAAATCTGTCCAGAATTCTGATGTCAAAAGTCATGAAATTGAAGAATTTTCAGAGATATGAGGAGAGAGGAATTTAGGCATGCTTCCAGAGGAAAAATTGCCCTCAGAATGACCTGTGTAAGATGGAGAGACATAAAAAAGTAATTAAAAGCATAAAATTTGGTGTAAATTTCTTCTACAATATCACTTCATCTATATTTGTAAGATTCTCAGTCCTGACTAACTGAGGAAACTCGAATGCTAATTAGATTGTTTGCAGTGACAAGATTTTATTTTGTCACATAAACATACTTTCCCCCATTGACTAAAAAAATATTTTCTTTTCACTTTATGACAGTAGCTCATTTGATTACAGTCTGACCTCAGTGCATCACCTACACCGACCCAGTTAATCTGAGTAATTAAAGAAAAATGATGCATGATGCATTCATATTTAAGTGAAATGAGTATAAATCTCACGCAACAGCTGGATTTCTGTAGCTGGCAACATGGCGTGATTTGAGAAAAGCAATCATCTCCTTTCCTGTTGGCAAAACACTTCACTGGTCTCTCCAATTTGAGTCCTCTTCAGGATTTAGTAGCTTCTCATGTTGCAATGCGCAGAACACTACTTCCAGATGGACAGTCTTGTTATATGCTATTTTTATGCTGTACTTTCGAATTTTAAATTGGATGCAGTTCCTCACCAAACATGAAAAGTATCCCTGATTGTATACATCAGAGCAACGTTTCAAGCCAGTGTCCTCTACCAGCTGCTGATGAGCTTAAGGGAAAGCAGGCTTAAGTCAGACAGCAGACAGCAAGCAGAGTCTTACGAGTGGAGCTGATGGGGAATGAGGACAACACAGAAGAGAAGGAAGGACAGCAAGAATTTGAGACTAAAACAAAACACAGATATTTAACAAGACCTTGAAGAAAAACAGCATCTTGGCAAATGAATTCCAGGGGCTAAAGAAGAACACTAGCACTGCCTCTGTCTCTGTCTTGCACTCTGTTTTAGCACTGGAGTCTGTCTCCATTCCTCTCTCATCCTCTCTTTCTCTTCTTTGTCTCACCCTCCTTCTATCACACGCACATGCACACATAGCAGAGAGATGCAAAGTAGAATTAAAATCACACTGCTATGTTGTAGAATGCTTCCAGAGGCAGATAAATGTTAATCAATTCTTGAAAGAGATCATATTCATGTTCACGAGAAAGTTTTTATTTGCAATGTGAAAAGGAGATCATATAAAATATACACAAAGATTGTTTGGAACCTGTGCATGATTGTTTTGATTGAGGTGAAACGTGGTGTATAAAGAACTAAGATCTGGTATTACAGATCTGGGTAAAGAACAGGATGTTCATATTTGATCTGGGGAAATCTTGAACAGCCAATGCACTTAACCACTGAACCAACTGTATAGCCCCTACATGTATTAATGTTGAATCTAATAATTTTTCTAAAACCACAGACTTGGAAATTATTAGGATGCTTTGGAGAGTATGTGTAAAGGTCCTTTTCAAACAGCTTTGTTGTGAGTCTGGAGAGGTAAACTCAGGATGTAAGCTAAGGCTATCAGTGAGACATGGATTTAAAACTATCCACTGGAGCTCTTTGGGCTCACCATAGGCTAGACATCTGAAGACAATGACTCCTACTTGCTCCCATGTTGCAGAAACTAATAATTCAGCAAGGATAGCAGGGTCCCTATGAGACCCTTCCCAATCCCTAACTGATTATTAACAGGACCAGGACTGCGCAGGCTCAGCACAGGTAATTGCGGTTGCTGTGAGTTTGGAGTGCCATGTCTGTGCAGGGCAAAGGTGGTGGTATATCACAGCCTTACTCTTTATCCTCCAGCTCTTATATTCTTTTTGCACCTGTTCTGTCACATTCCCTGAGCCTTAGAATATACCTGCTTTGTTTAGTTATGAACACTGTTACTTATTGGTACTTGGACTCCGCACCTGAAACCGTTGTGAGTCTGAATTCGCTGTTGTTTGCTGTAAAGTGAAACTTCTGTCATTAACCCGAGAGTCCTACTTATCCATGTTAAGCATCAACATTTAGACAGTATGTCAATTGAGCTAAATATCAGCAACACATTTTCCACGAGAATGTGTGTCTTCTCCAGCCAGCCATGTGTTTTAGGCAATGTGTGGAGACCTGTGCCATAGTGGCATGACCTTGATGGGGTAACTGACCCTTCGCTAATTAGATTCAGTCTTTCTCCACAGGCAGGAATACATGCATGCTATTGTAAATTCTGGTAGTATTAGAACTCCTCATTGCTTGGATAACAAATTTACTCTCTTTTCAAAATGCAGTGCTCTGCTTCATCACATCTTGTAGTTGAAGGCTGGCTTTAATGTTGATATTCATCTTAACTACTCAGCAGCTTGAATACCCCAGATACTCTTGCTGATGCTTTTCCTGTAGAGTTCATGTCTTCACATCTAATTTCCGTCTAGGGAAAAGTTCTTGTATTCATATAGTTTCTTTCAGTTTGAACCAAAGGAAGTAGTGTCTAACAAGTGTGGCTGTGGCTATGTAAACAGTGACACATAATATTTGAAAAGCAGATTGCTAAAGAAAGTGGAATTGGTTTATATTTCTTATGATCATTTTCATTGGAACTAGCAGAAGACAATAAGCACAATTGTTTAAGCAACAAATGATTTCTTTTTCCAGGAAAAAAATATCAATGATAAAATTTAGGGACTGGTTAGCTAATACCTTAGTCTTGTCAATGGAGGCTTTGGTTTCCATCATGTCTGCATCTATTTTCTGTGTGCTTTTGTGTTATAGCCATTTTCCTTATGAATACATCTTTGCTATATGTAAGTTGCATACATTTCCTAGGACAGAGTACCACAAACCTTGCATTTAACCAACAGAGATTTATTGACTCACATTTTTGGAGTTTGGAAGCATGAAATCAAACTGTGGACCAGTTTGATCCTTCAGAGGCATACATAGGAGAACCTGTTCCATGCCTAGCTTCCAGCTTCTGGCAGTTGGCGATTTCTAACATTGTTCTGTCATGTCAATACAGATACACCACTTCAGTCTATGCCTTAATCTTCATACAATATTGTCTCTGGGTCTACAGCTTTACATAATCATTTCCCTGAATAGCAGGGTTCATTCTTTCTTTTGTATGACCTTCTCTTAAATTACATCAGTCATGATATTATCTCTAAATTAGGTTATATTCTGAGTATGAGGGCTAAGGCTACAGCACATCTATTGTAAGAGGAGAATTAAATCCATAATGAAGCCTTTGCATCACACCCTCCTATAGTGAGAAAACAACCTGGGAGACACTGTGCTTTGTCCTTATTTTCTTTTGAAGTTTACATATTCCTTTGTGAATCTACTATAGATGTCTCAATGTATTCAGGCATCTCAACGACAAGCAGTGTCACCAATTTGTGTAAACCAGTCAGAATAGGGACTATGAGATCATTGTGAGTTTCTTAGACTAGAAGCTGGCATGGTTTGCAGTAAAGATCCAGGCAGAAAGTCATTTAACTTCTAGTGACACAAATTTTTATGTGTAACTGCAAGGCTTTCCCAAAGAGTAATGAATGGATTTGACTGTCCTGATGATATTTTTCTTTTAAAACTATCAAATAAGCAAGCAAGCAAGTAAACAAATAAATGAATAGATAAACAAACAAGCAAACAAACAAACAGACAAACAAAGCAATGGCTGAATTTGCTCTGACAGCTGCAGCTTGCCTTTTTAGCTTAGATTAGTCCAAATACATTCTCTGGAGCTGATGACTAACTCAGGTTTCTTAGAAATATAAGACTGGAACCATTTTTTAATTTTATTTTATCAAAACAAAGAAATTTAGCTACTCTTGGGAGGCATTGTCCAGTGAATTCAAGTATAACTCAAAACTTCTTTAATTTTGGGTCCTTTTTTTTTTTTTACATTTTATTATTATTACTTTCTTGACCATGCTGTCTTTCAATAAAAGCTTTGGAGATAGTAGATAGGTTATCTGAGTTTGGATCTTTTTTAATTTTTGTAGCTAGTCAGTATGATGATCTTAGTCAGCTTCTTTATTCATTTATTTATTCATTACCAATAAAAGCAACACATATATAGAAGGACTTCCCACACCAATGGTCATTTGCACGCACGTGTACACACACACACACACACACACACTCACAAATTGAAATAATAAATTTTAAAAATAGATGAATAAGCGACAACAATAATTCATTCCTACTAGCTAGGGAACAGTTCCAAAGGTCTATGATCTTCACAAACAGTACCAACAACTAGGGACCAGGTATTCAATCACATGAGTCTGTGTGGGTATTTTATATTCAAACTGAGATATTCACCTTTAATGTCTTCTTTTGAGGAGTCACATTAATGAGTTTTTATGTGACATAAAAATAATAAGTACTAATATTTTCTTTCAAAAGATACTATTAGTATCACACAAAGATGATATTACTTAATAAGGATATTCTATTTTCATATTTTATATTCTTTCTAATTAAAATAAAATTTAAATTTAAAATTGTTGACTTTCAGAATTTTGGAAAGGGAAAGGGGCTTTTTTATATCTGGAAGTCAATCAAGTTAACACAGAAAAGGAGTTAATCAAAATCACATAAATACTAATTCCACATATTTTGTGGTCAGCATACTACAGGAACCTTAGTGTAGGAAACTTCAAAATATTGTACAAGTGTATGAGGGGCATACAATGCATCTTCCATTGTACAGGCAATGTGGAAGAGGCTTTTTAATGCTCACTTCTTACTTTTCTTGCTTCAAGTAAATGTAGACTCATGAAACTCGGTTATAAATCAATATATTCCTGTTAGTATTTATAATACTCATTTATTTCTCCAAGTGAGTTTTAGTTCAGAAATGAATTCAGTGTTCATCATATAGACACACACACACACACACACGCACACACACACACACACACACACGTGTATGTGACTGTTACAAACCTTCAGGGATATTTTAAAGTAAAAATATCAAAGCCTGCATCTTTAAAAACAATACTAATATGTGAGGGAAGGGTACATGTGTCCAAGAATGTGTGTGTTCATGTAAACAGAAGACAGAGGCTGACATCCGGTGTTGTCTTCAGTCACTCCCATGTTACTTTTGGAGGCAATCTGTTACACTGTGGGTAGTACTGGTCTATTTGGCTAGACTGCCTGGCCAATGAGCTCTAGTGATTTGCTTCCCCACCTACTTGCTCCTGGAGATCCAAGCTCTGCATCGTCATGCTTGCATAGCATCCCATTTATTAACTGAAACATCTCTTCAGCCATTGCAGGTCTCTTTTTTTTTTAATTAAAAATTTCCGCCTCCTCCCCACTTCCCATTTCCCTCCCTCTCCTACTCTCCTCCCCCCCTCCCTCTCCAGTCCAAAGAGCAGTCAGGGTTCCCTGTCCTGTGGGACGTCCAAGGTCCTCCCCCCTCCATCCAGGTCCAGGAAGGTGAGCATCCAAACAGACTAGGCTCCCTCAAAGCCAGTACATGCAGTAAGATCAAAACTCAGGGCCATTGTTCTTGGATTCTCAGTCAGCCCTCCTTGTCCGCCACGTTCAGAGAGTCCGGTTGGATCTCATGCTTAAGAAGACCATGGAAAGCCGGGCGGTGGTGGCGCACGCCTTTAATCCCAGCACTCGGGAGGCAGAGGCAGGCGGATCTCTGTGAGTTCGAGACCAGCCTGATCTACAGAGCTAGTTCCAGGATAGGCTCCAAAAGCCACAGAGAAACCACCCTGTCTCGAAAAACCAAAAAAAAAAAAAAAGAAGACCATGGGAATGGATGTATCTCTCATTCTTTTCCTATCTATGGAGCTGCAGTAATAGGAGCAGCAGGGCTGAGTCCCCAGCACCCCGGCTAGCTAATGCCCCGAAATAACAACACACAAACTGTATTCATTTAAACACTGCTTGGCCCATTTCTATCTAGCCTCTTCTAGGCTAATTCTCACATATTAATTTAGTCCATTTCTAAGCATTTGTGTGAAGCACCCCAAGGTGTGCTTACCGGGAAGATTCTAGCCTACGTCCATCCTGGGTCAGAGCTCTATCGCGTCTGCCCGAGAGCAGAGCATGGCGTCTCTCTGAAGCGTCTGCTCCCGAGAGGAGAGCTGTCGAGTCTGAGCTCACTTCCTCTTCCTCCCAGCATTCTGTTCTGTTTTCTCCACCCACCTGTGTTCTAACCTATGAGGGCCAGCCAAGCAGTTTCTTTATTTTTTTAACCAATGACTTTCCTCCATCACTTCCCCTTTTTCTGTTTAAACAAAAACAAAGGAAGGCTTTAACTTTAACATAGCATAATTACATATAGCAAAACAGTTATCAAGTAAAATAACTTTTTTTACTTGTTATCAATTACAATAACTTTATCATAACTAAGGAAAACTATAACTATAACTGTAATGGCATAAATGAATGCAGACAGATTGTAAAAATATATATAACTTTAATGGCGAAATAGACTTACAGAACCACCATTCCTGCGGAGACCAGGAAAGCAGAAAAGGGACGGCTGGGAGCACGCTTTATTAGCCCAAGGTGAACACGCCCCCTAAGGGGCGGGACTTATCCCTACATATAACTATAACTAACTATTCTTAACTCCATCAAAGACTCCAGAAAGATACAATATTACCTAAGCAAACAAGAAAAAAGCAACTTTCAAACTCTAGAAATGACAGAGACATCTCCCTGCCTGGACAGTCATCCAAAGTTTCTCTGTACCGTTGGGGCATCCATCTTCGGCCTACAGGCCCATGGTATCCAGAGACATTTCCATGAAGCAGAACATTTCAAAGTCAGTTCAGTCACTATCTGTTGTGTCCTGCAGAATGTCTCGCAGACTCTTTCATGAATCAGGAACCCCGAAAGATCATCTCACCTTTAGGCAAGTTCAGTAGTCCTCTCTCTGCAGGTTCTCTGTGTCCAGTTTATGCAATAGTCCAGGCAAGAACAGTTTCTTGCCCAAATGGCTATCAAACTCCATAAGGATCCTCTTCGATGCCCATCTTCTTCTTGAAGTAGATTGGTGCTGCCAGGAGTAGAGTGTCCCATTGTCATGAAAAGTCCTAAGTTATTAAAACATTAAATGCCATATTCTGCAGTCTTTGAAAGATACGAAGAATGTCTATCTAACTGAAATGTATCTCTATATATCTAGACATGGAACTCTTTTCCTCCTGTTGCATTGTCTTGGCTGCCCACAATATGAGGGCTTTTGCTTTGTACTATTGTATCTTGCTTTGTCTTTGACAGTCCTTTCTTGGTGTTCTGCTCTTTTTGAAGGAAAATAGAGAGGGAGTGGATCTGGGTAGGGAAAGGGGAGGAGTGGTGGGATGGGAATCTGCAGTTTGGATGTATGGAATGCATGAGAAAAAAATATATTTTCAATAACACAAAAGAATATTTAACTTGGTTTGTGTTCATTTTCGTAGATTGCATAATAAGTTAATTTATAATTATAGAATATTTGAAATTATAGAACACTAACTATATCCTATTCAGTTTTATCTATTTTATGTTTACTCCCTCTTCTGCCTTCTGTTTTTGTTTATTTTTTGAGTTGTGTCTCTACTTTAGGTAAATTGGTTAATCTGTATCTACTTATATGTCTCATTGTGTCACAAGGGGATTGTCAGTTTAATGGCTTGACCAAATGTACTGGTTGTTTTTGTCTCTGCAGATATTTATCAATTGCTAAATGTAAGATGCTGTTTGAAATAAATATATTTTGTACAGGATGATGTCAAGAAAATATATAGTATATCAGATATTAGTTAAAGTTATAATAAAAACAAACTTGATATATTTCTTTTATGTGACTTATTAATTGCTGAATTAAATAATTAAAATCCCTTTAATTTTTAGTATACTTCCAAATCTCTAGAAATTGTCTTCACCCCCAGCATTTTATAAATCAATTACTGGGGAAAAACACATGATTATTAAAAATTGTTGAAACCCATAAGTTGTTAAAGTCAGCCAATTTAGGCTTCATGTAATTTCTGTATTTGTGTGAGGAGTTTGTTTATGTATACATGTAAAGTCTTTTTTTTTAAATGGCGAGGTATTAATGACAACTGCTTTCATTCTTTTTTCTGAACTTTAATAGAGACAAAACAATAATAATGGTGAAATAGAGAACCAACACAGTTAGCTCCTAGTTAATAAATATTTTTAGCTAAAAAAAGACAGTAACTTTATTCTCCACAATACCATACTACAAAACCTTCTCTGCCCTTAGAATTGGCTTGCTAAGAATCCAGGCTGGTCCAATGCAAAGGCTTCAACCACTTGGGAATATTCTATTCATCATAACCAATAAAGTCCAAGCTTATTTCCAGCTGAGACATTTTGAACAAATTGTATGTCAGGTTTTGTGGAGTACAAAAGTTCCAAGACCTTTTGACAAATTCTGAAGTTTTCATTTTGTTTGAAAAGGCCCAAATCAAGACAATCAGCTGTGTGTGTGCATGCTCATTGTGCTGTAGCTGATGCAATCCTATACTGGTAGACAGAAAAAAAAAATCTATGTTTTGAAATTTCTATTCTGGAAGAAATAAATAAAAAATTTAAAAGCATCAAGTCTTTCTGATGAATACTTTGAATTAAGAGAACAGTAGTCAAGCTGAGATTCTGTACATTGAAATTGTAGGTTACTCATTCATTTTCTTGTCAATAAAACACAATGCACTCTAACCATGAGCATTGTTTTTTAATACAGCTGGAGATATTAGGATTCGTATTAAATCGATGTATTTCCTGATCCTTCCCTCTCTTTGTACCTGTAAGGTGTAACTGCTTTAAAACCTCGTCTTAGAAGTCACAATGCAATTCACTCTACTTGGCCCTGTGTTTATGACATGATTGGTATCAGATCAGGGTATTGAGAAACTGTTCCATCTGACTGTGAACACAGTGCATGTTGACTACAATGCCACCGATGCAACAGATCTCCTTCTTCTGATTCTAGGAACACCCTATTGCTCTTGTACTGACACCAGGAATCGTTCTGTCTTTTTAACTTTCTCTAAAGATCAGATTATCCCTGGTTCTGGGCTTTGACAATAACTCTAGTGCATTATCAGTCGTCAAGGCATGCTCCCTATGACCTTAATACATCCTGACAATCACTAGACGAAATGATCCTCTGTTCTATTCATAGGAAATTGCCATTGTTGCCACATTTAGCGAAGATTTGCAAGTACACATGCATTAATGAGAAGAACTTAAGCCCAAAGCTTTTAGCTTAATTGTGCATGCAACCATGGTAGGAGGGTCAGAATGCGGCATCTTTCACTGCAATCGCTTTTATTTATTTCTTTTCGTACTTAAGCCCTAAACCTTCCTAGATTGTCCTGCATAAATAAGAAGATAAGGGAATTAAACATGTGTATTGAAAATAGAATCCAAAATGCTTACAAAAGATTGGGCAGAAATCTGTTTATCTTTGCAAGCTTGAAGAATGAGGCAAAGGTCTACTAGTTATAAAAAAGATGGAGATAAGAACAGGTGGGAAAAGTGTAAAATGGCACTTTTCTTCCCCCTTCTCCCTTTACACCATTTTCATGGTTTTATTTCCCTCTAAGGATCCATTTCTGAAAGCAAATGAAGAAATATACCTGAGATTTCAAAATATGCTGAAAGTACTAAAGGGTGAAGATATTTAACAAGGAAAAAAGTCTTTTGTCAATACTCCTTACAGTTTGTATTACTTTTTTACTTACTGTGTGTGTGTGTGTGTGTGTATGAGAGAGAGAGAGAGAGAGAGAGAGAGAGAGAGAGAGAGAGAGAGATCCATGTGTGTGTATTTGTATGTTTGTGGGTACATGCTTGTGCCAGGTACCAGGGTGCACAAATGGAGGTCAGAGGACACCTGACTATTCATATCTATTCTTCTACCATATGGGTCTAGCCTAGAACTTAGGTTATCGGACTTGCCTTAAGCACCTTTCCCCACTGAGCTATGTCCTGTTTAAAATGATCATCCTACCTTAATTGATATTCTATGAGTGGGTCTAAAACTATTTTTGGAAGGAATTCTTTATGATCTGAACATTTGTTTTGGCAGTGTGAGAGCATCTTCTGGACTGGAAACACCTTTGATAGTTTCAGAGGAACAGACAGTTCTATATGCAAAATGATTTTCTAGAGAAACAAGCATTTCATTAGGCAGCTGCCTGGAAATGTTAAGAGCTGCTAATTGCTTGGCAGACTGAGGAACAGGGAGCTCAGAGAGATGCTTTTGTTACCCCCAGTTCCTGGAAAGCAGAAGCTACATCCAATAGAATTTAAAAAGTCCGTTTTCTGGTAAGGATGCCTGTGTCTTGTGTATTTAAATGAGTCTTATATTGCTTCTAATGAGATACTGGATAAATTTAAGACAGAGCATAAAAAACTCATCCCCACACATTGTAGAGCCTCACATGCAGAAATTCTACCATAAGGACCAGATTATCATTCTTACCATTAAGGTAATACTCACATATTAGCAATCAAATCAGACCACACTTAGAGGTGGCATTAATTGCTGGTCACTTTGGTTCCTTTCAATGACTACCAATATCTGCATCCATGTGTGTGTAGATAATAAGCTCTTAGTAAATCCCTTTTTAATTATAAGTGCCCCACCCCCAAATCATTTATAATCCAAAATTTCTAGCTTTCTCATTAATGGTCTTACCTAATACACTGCAGCACTTTTTGCTTAAAAATAAAATAGCCTTCTGAGCAAAATTCAAATTATTAACCAAGTTTTAGATTTTGCAGTGTTGTTTCAATACTTTCAGAGCTATTTGTTTTAAAACAAACTTTTTTAAAAAACAGTTTACACCTTATAACAAACCAAAAGCACATTTATTCTGTATTTTTATTTGTCAGGTACTATATGCCTAGTGAATTATTTTTATATTTTCAAAAATTATCCAGGTTTGTTCTGCCATTACAATTACCCCTATTTAATGAAGAAGACAATATTCATATATGAGCAAAAACTCGGGAAGAGAGCGGTGACTGCAGAGACTGTTGGCCTACTTTACGCTGCACAACTGTGGAGTGTCCTTATCTTGGGTTAGTCCTAGCCATTTAAAATAGCCATAGTTGCACACATCTGTTTCAGAGCTAACGTCTTTTGACTCGTAGATAGAAAGTTTTTAGAATAAATGAACTTAGCAGACACTTAGCTTCCACCAACCCCAAACGCAAGAATGCCTGTAGCATCTTGGCCCTATTGAAAAGCTTCTCCCATCATTCTGTAACCATCTCTCTGATGTGCCCACAAATGTATTTTAAACTTGCCTTGATTTTATGTCTTTATTCATTCTGTAAAACTATCAAACTTTATGAACTGCTTTCACATTGGAATATGGAATTTGGCATAATGTTTTCAGGCCAGTGTCACTCAAAATAGCTCTTAGAATAAACTGTCTCTTATTCCTTATAAGAACAAAGCTATGATATTTTTTCATTGACCCATCTAAAGTGCTTGTCTAGAATCATACAACCAGCTGATTTAGGTTTAAACACAATTAGTCTGGATTGAGCAACTTCATCTTAAATTTTTACACTGGTTCTTAAACAATGGTTGCATCTGACTCAGACTGTTAGAATGGAGGCTGGTTCCCAGCTCCAAGGTTCCTGACCCAGTATGTACAAGTTTAATATCATGCTAGTTAAAAATCCAGAAAATTTGTCTTATGATTTTTCAGGTAATGTTGCTGTCAATCACAACTCTAAACTTTGAGAAGTTTTGGTTTGCATTATGTTTTTTTTTTTTTTTAAGACTTACTATCATGGGGGTGGGCCCTTTGTTCGCGAGCTAACCAAGCAGCGCAGAGTTTCGATCTGGGCACCAAGTGAAACATCATTGTGGTGAGTGAGTGCTGCGGCAGCTGGGAACATACCTCAGCCCGCCCACACTTCCTGGCCATCCTACAGGGGCTATACTGCCTAAACCGCCTCTCTCTTCCTATCCCATTCAGCTTACATCCAGATCCCCACACCCCCTCTCTCCCTCCCTCCCTCCCTTCTTTGGGGCATAGCACCTCCCTGCCCAGCCTGCTAGGGCGCTGGGACCGAACCGGGAGGACAAAGGGGTGGCCAGTAGCTCCTTTGTTCCCATAGCCTGCCCGCAGCGAGCGGGGTGGGCCCTTTGTTCGCGAGCTAACCAAGCAGCGCGGAGTTTCGATCTGGGCACCGAGTGAAACATCATTGTGGAGAAACATCTCTGGGGAGTGTCATCACTGGGAAGGTATATCAGTGGGCAAGAAGACCTGATCCTGTAAAAGAAGATCCAAAGGGGAGTATTGGGAGGAAGAGATGGGCAGACGCCAATGCAGGAATTCTCCCAACAATCTGAAAAACAACACGAAACCACCAGAAGCCAGTGACCCCACAACAGGAGGACATGAACACCTTAATCAAGAAGAAGTAGAAAAAACTGACTTCATGAAAGTGATTGACACCCTTAAACAGCATATAAAAAACGCCCTTATAGAAATGGATGAGAAGTATAATAGAAAGTTCGAGGAATTGAGTAAATCAGTGAATGATACCCTAGGACACCAAGGAAAAACAATCAAGCAGATAAAGGAAACAGTTCATGACTTTAAAACTGAAATGGAGGCAAAGAAGAAAACACAAACAGAGGGCCGGCTGGACATGGAAAATCTAGGTAAATGAATAGAGACTACAGAATCAAGTATAACCAGCAGAATACAAGAGATAGAAGAAAGAATCTCAGATTCTGAGGATAACATAGAGAAAATAAACACTCTGATCAAAGAAAACAGCAAGTCCAACAAACTCTCATCACAAAACATTCAGGAAATATGGGACACAATAAAAAGACCAAACCTAAGAATAATTGGAGTAGAAGAAGGAGAAGAAGTGCAGCTCAATGGTCCAGAAAATATACTTAATAAAATTATAGAAGAAAACTTTCCCAACCTGAAGACAGATGTACCTATGAAGGTTCAAGAAGCATACAGAACACCAAATAGGCTGGATCAAAAGAAAACATCCCCTCACCATATAATAATCAAAACACAAAATATACAGAATAAAGAAAGAATATTAAGAGCCGCAAAGGAAAAAAGGCCAAGTTACTTATAAAGGTAAACCTATCAGACTTACACCTGACTTCTCTATGGAAACCATGAAAGCCATAAGGTCCTGGATAGATGTTCTCCAAAAACTAAGAGACCACGGATGCAAGCCCAGACTACTATATCCAGCCAAACTTTCATTCACTATAAATGGAGAAAACAAAATTTTCCAGGATAAAAACAAATTTAAACAATACGTAGCCACAAATCCAGCCTTACAGAAAATAATAGAAGGAAAATCACTAACCAAGGAGTCCAACAATGACCACAATAACTCAGACATCTAGAGACTCTTCACCAGCGCAAATCAAAGAGGAAAACACACAAACCCTACTACTAAAAAAGTGACCGGAGTTAACAACCACTGGTCATTAATATCACTTAATATCAATGGGCTCAACTCACCTATAAAAAGGCACAGGCTAAGAGACTGGATAAGAAAACAGGATCCAACATTGTGCTGTCTACAAGAAAACACCTCAACCACAAAGACAGGCACCTACTCAGAGTAAAGGGCTGGGAAAAGGCTTATCAAGCAAATGGACCTAAGAAACAAGCAGGTGTGGCCATACTAATTTCTAACAAAGTTGACTTCAAACTTAAATCAATCAGAAGAGATGGAGAGGGACATTTTATACTCATAACAGGAACAATTCATCAGGATGAAGTCTCAATCCTGAATATCTATGCCCCTAATATAAAAGCACCCACGTACGTAAAAGAAACATTACTAAAACTCAAGGCAGCCATCAAACCACACACACTAATAGTAGGAGACTTCAACACTCCTCTCTCACCAATGGACAGGTCAATCAGACAGAAACCTAACAGAGAAATTAGAGAATTAATGGAGGTAATGGAGCAAATGGACTTAACAGACATCTATAGATTATTCCACCCAAAGAGGAAAGAATATACCTTCTTCTCTGCAGCTCATGGAACCTTCTCGAAAATTGACCACATACTTGGTAACAAAGCTAACTTACACAGTTACAAAGAAATATTAGTAACCACCTGTGTCTTATCAGATCACCATGGATTAAAGTTAGAATTCAACAACAATGCTACCCCCAGAAAGGCTACAAACTCTTAGAAACTGAACAGTCAACTATTGAACCATACCTGGATTAAGGAAGAAATAAAGAAAGAAATTAAAGTCTTCCTTGAATTCAATGAAAATAAAGAAACAACATACTCGAACTTATGGGACACTATGAAAGCAGTCCTAAGAGGAAAGTTCATAGCACTAAGTGCCCACCTAAAGAAAACAGAGAAAGCACATATTGGAGACTTAACAGCCCACTTGAAAGCTCTAGAAAAAAAAGAAGCAGACTCACCTAGGAGGAGTAGAAGACTGGAAATAATCAAATTGAGGGCTGAAATCAACAAAATAGAAACACAGAAAACAATCCAAAGAATCAATGAAACAAAAAGCTGGTTCCTGGAGAAAATCAACAAGATTGATAAACCCCTATCCAAACTAGTCAAACGACAGAGAGAGAACACGCAAATTAATAAGATCAGAAATGAAATGGGGGACATAACCACAGACACAGAGGAAATTCAGAGAGTCATTAGATCTTACTACAAAAGCCTGTATGCCACAAAACTGGAAAATGTAAAAGAAATGGACACGTTTTTAGATAAATACCATCTACCAAAACTAAACCAGGACCAGGTGAACAATCTAAACAGACCTGTAAGTCGCAAAGAATTAGAAGCTGTTATCAAAAACCTCCCTACCAAAAAAAGCCCAGGACCAGATGGTTTCAATGCAGAATTCTACCAGAACTTCCAAGAAGACCTAATACCTATACTCCTTAATGTATTCCACAATATAGAAACAGAAGGGTCATTACCAAATTTCTTTTATGAAGCCACAATTACTCTGATACCAAAACCACTCAAAGACTCAACCAGAAAAGAGAACTACAGGCCAATCTCACTCATGAATATCGATGCAAAAATCCTCAACAAAATACTGGCAAATCGAATCCAAGAACACATCCGAAAAATTATCCATTATGATCAAGTAGGCTTCATTCCTGAGATGCAGGGCTGGTTCAACATACGCAAATCTATCAATGTAATCCAGCATATAAATAAACTGAAAGAAAAAAAACATATGATCATTTCATTAGATGCTGAAAAAGCATTTGACAAAATTCAACATCCATTTATGTTAAAAGTCTTGGAGAGATTAGGGATACAAGGGTCCCTAAATATAATAAAAGCTATATACAGCAAGCCGACAGCTAACATCAAATTAAACGGAGAGAAACTCAAAGCCATCCCGCTTAACTCAGGAACACGACAAGGCTGTCCACTCTCGCCATACCTCTTCAATATAGTGCTTGAAGTTCTAGCAATAGCAATAAGACAACATAATGGGATCAAGGGGATTCGAATTGGAAAGGAAGAAGTTAAACTTTCGTTATTTGCAGATGATATGATAGTGTACATAAGCGACCCCCAAAACTCCACCAAAGAACTTATACAGGTGATAAACAGCTTTAGTAATGTGGCAGGATACAAGATCAACTCCAAAATATCAGTCGCCCTCTTATAAACAAAGGATATGGAAGCAGAGAGGGAAATCAGAGAAGCTTCACCTTTCACGATAGCCACAAACAGCATAAAATATCTTGGGGTAAATCTAACCAAGGAAGTGAAAGATCTATTGGACAAGAACTTTAAGGCATTGAAGAAAGAAATTGAAGAGGATACCAAAAAATGGATGGACCTCCTTTGCTCTTGGATTGGGAGGATTAACATAGTAAAAATGGCAATTCTACCAAAGGCAATTTATAGATTCAATGCAATCCCCATCAGGATCCCATCAAAATTCTTCACAGATCTGGAGAAGACAATAATCAACTTTATATGGAAAAACAAAAAACCCAGGATAGCCAAAACAATCCTATACAATAAAGGATTGTCTGGAGGCATTACCATCCCTGACTTCAAACTCTATTACAGAGCTACAGTAATGAAAACAGTGTGGTACTGGCATAAAAACAGAGAAGTCGACCAATGGAATGGTATAGAAGACCCGGATTTTATCCCACAAACCTATGAACACCTCATTTTCGATAAAGGAGCTAAAAGTATACAATGGAAGAAAGAAAGCATCTTCAACAAATGGTGCTGGCACAACTGGATGTCAACCTGTAGAAGAATGAAAATAAACCCATATCTCTCACCGTGCACAAAACTCAAGTCCAAATGGATTAAAGACCTCAATATCAGCCCGAACACACTGAACCTGATAGAAGAGAAAGTGGGAAATACCCTACAACAGATGGGCACAGGAGATCGCTTCCTATGTATAACCCCAGAAGCACAGACATTAAGGGCAACATTGAATAAATGGGACCTACTTAAACTGAGAAGCTTCTGTAAAGCAAAGGACATGGTCATTAAGACACAAAGGCAACCTACTGACTGGGAGAAGATCTTCACCAACCCCGCAACAGACAAAGGTCTGATCTCCAAAATATATAGAGAACTCAAGAAACTAGACTTTAAAATGCTAATTAACCCAATTAAAAAATGGGGCACTGAACTGAACAGAGAATTCTCAACAGAAGAAGTTCAAATGGCCGAAAGACACTTAAGGTCGTGCTCAACTTCCTTAGCAATCAGGGAAATGCAAATCAAAACAACTTTGAGATATCATCTTACACCTGTCAGAATGGCTAAAGTCAAAAACACCAAGGATAACCTTTGCTGGAGAGGCTGTGGAGGAATGGGTACCCTCATCCATTGCTGGTGGGAATGCAATCTTGTGCAACCACTGTGGAAGTCAGTGTTTCGGTTTCTCAGGAAATTCGGGATCAACTTACCCCTGGACCCAGCAATACCACTCCTGGGAATATACCCAAGAGATGCTCTATCAAATGACAAAAGCATTTGTTCAACTATGTTCATAGCAGTATTATTTGTAATAGCCAGAACCTGGAAACAACCTAGATGCCCTTCAATGGAAGAATGGATGAAGAAAGTATGGAATATATGCACGCTAGAGTACTACGCTGCGGTAAAAAAACAATGACTTCTCGAATTTTGCATGCAAATGGATGGAAATAGAAAACACTATCCTGAGTGAGGTGTCCCAGACCCAAAAAGATGAATATGGGATGTACTCACTCATAATTGGTTTCTAGCCATAAATAAGGGTCACGGAGTCTACAATAGGTGAACCTAAAGAAGCAAAGTAAGAAGGTGAACCGAAGGAAAAACATATAGTTATCCTCTTGGCTAAGGGAAGTAGACCAAATTTCCAGGGAGAAAATGGGATCTTGGGGGTGGGGTGGGATGGGGGTAAGGGGAGATGGGGAGAGAAAAGGTAGAAGGGAAGGAAGGGGGACGTGGAGAAACAGGAGAATTGGGATAAAGGAAAGGTGGATAGGGGAGCACGGAACCACAATTCTTAGTTAAGGGAGCCACTTTAGGGTGGGCAAGAGACTTGACCCTAGAGAGGCTCCCAAGTGCCCAAGATGAGGTTCCCAGTTAGTTCCTTGGGCAGCTGAGGATTGGGAACCTGAAATGACCCTATCCTTGAGCAATACTGACGAATATCTTGCATATCATCATAGAATCTTCATCTGGTGATGGACAGAGATAGAGACAGAGACCCACACAGGAGCACTGGACTGAGCTCCCAAGGTCCCAAGGAGGAGCAGAAG
Organism: Microtus oregoni; assembly: GCF_018167655.1. NCBI lineage: Eukaryota > Metazoa > Chordata > Mammalia > Rodentia > Cricetidae > Microtus > Microtus oregoni. The sequence continues at coordinate 19,389,287 of NW_024543089.1, forward strand.
GAGGGAGAACATGAGCAAAGAATTCGGGACCACGAGGCGTGCATCCACCCACTGAGACAGTGGAGCTGATCTACGGGGAGCTCACCAAGGCCAGCTGGACTGTGACCGAAAAAGCATGGGATAAAACCGGACTCTCTGAACATGGCGAACAATGAGGGCTGATGAGACACCAAGGACAATGGCACGGGGTTTTGATCCTACTTAATGTGCTGGCTTTGTGGGAGCCTAGCCAGTTTGGATGTTCACCTTCCTAGATATGGACGGAGGGGGGAGGACCTAGGACTTAACACAGGGCAGGGAACCCGGACTGCTCTGTGGACTGGAGAGGGAGGGGGAGAGGAGTGGGGGGAGGAGGAGAAGGGTGGGAGGAGGGGGAGAAGGGTGGGAGGAGGGGGAGAAGGGTGGGAGAAGGGGAAGGGAAATGGGAGGTTGGGAGGAGGTGGAAACTTGTTTTTTTGTTTATGTTTTTTTTTTCTTCTTTTCGCAATAAAAAAAAAAGAAAAAAAAAAGACTATCATATCTCCTAATAGACTAGATATTGCCTCCGGAGACAGACACCATATATTAATTTTATATTTCAATGTCCCTTAACCAAGGTTTGTAATTTTCAAATACCTGTTTGTGTTCTAGAGTCACTTTTAAAATGCAAAAGACCCAAGGAGTAATAATTAGGGAACCTGCCATGTTGCAAATAATTTCTTTAGTGGATTAATTCATGATCGTTAGATAGCTAGTTAGACATTATCAAGTTTGGAACATAGTGTGGTGGATTTGAGGTGAGATCCCTCTCTCAGTGACAAGAGTTTTAAAAATAGAAAAAAATAAAAAAAATTATTTAAGTCATTGTCAGAAGAATAGGATCTGGCTTGCTTTTGTCTGGACAGCAAAGTGACTTCACAAACTGCCTGGAAAGTCATTTATGGTTAAATAAACCTGGGTCCATGAACCCTAAGCATCATTAGGTTAATATTCAGTAGAAGGTTATATTGGTTGTATTATATTCTCATTGCAAATATACTATCAAGGTGAATTAATGGGAAAAAATTATTTCTTATTTAACTCTATTGCTCTTTGTTGAAGGCAGTGAGGGTACAAGCTCAAAGGCAAAAGCCATGGAGGAATTTGATTGTTGGTTCTCTTCTTCCCTTTGGAATACTCCCTGGCTCCCTTAGAGTCCTATTCTGCTCTCTTTATATATCTTAGAACCATACTCAGGAAATGGCATTGCCCACACTGGGTACTGCCCTAAATAAACAGTTAAGATAATCCCTCGCTGACATGATCACAGATGAACATGATGAAGACAATTACATATCTATGATTCCTTTTCCAGGTAATTCCAGGATGTATTAAATTGGCAGTAAACTAGGATACTTACTTTCTGAAATATATCGTGTTTCTTGTTCCTGCAGAAGAATCAATTTAAGGGGCCTGGAGAGATGGCTCAGAAGGTAAGAGCACTGGCTGCTCTTCCAGAGGTCCCGATTCAATTCCCAGCAACCACATGGTGGCTCACAACCACCTTGCCAGCAGTACATTGTATGATTAATAAATAAATCTTTTAAAAAAAAGAATCAATTTAAATAAACCTGTCTATCACGTGGGTGGGACAAATCTAGCTAAGAAATGCTGCTTGTTCTACAGATTCAGATAAAGTAAAAATGATATATAAAGTGTAGATCACGGCAAAGGTTATTCTGGCCATCATCCACTCTCACCCTATAGAATGCACTGTGAATTAAAATAAACTGTCTTTTATATTGTGCTCTGTGTATCATTGAATTCAGTGCACAGATCACCTGGAGATGGAAATCAAGGGAACTGAAGAATGAATGTATGATGATGTAATGAAACAAAAAAATAGTTACGTAAAAAATCATAGAAAAGCTTTTCTTATGGAATTGTGAAGAATTGCTAGGAAAAGGATAAGGGACACTCTTGGAGATGGGAAATCCCAGGTGAAATACTGCAGTCAGGAATGAGATTGGAAGCTTAATGACAGTTCAAGCTTGAGAGGTAGTGTACTAAACTACACACACACACACACACACACACACACACACACACACACAAGGTGGTTCTTTAGCTTATATCAGTCATGTAAAGAAGTTTATGGACTACTTAGAAAGACAAAACTGAGTTGGGCAATGGTGGCAAACACCTTTAACCCCAGCACCTGGGAGGCAGAGATGGGCAGACTTCCGTGAGTTCCAGGCCAGCCTGGCCCACAAGAGCCAGTTCCAGGACAACTAGGACTGTTACACAGAGAATTCCTGTCTTGAAAAAATAACACCATAAAAAGCAAAACCAAAACAAACAATCCCTCCAAAAAAAAAAAAAGAAAAACCCAAAAAGAAAAAAAAAGACAGATAAAGCTGTGGTTTGATATTTTGATAGAAATCCGACACTCCCAACACTGCCAATACAAATTAGCTTTCAATAAGAAGATAGAACTATCTAGCTGCTAGTGTACCAAAATTAATCGTAGCAGGGCAGGGCTAAGATAGGGGCTCTGCCTTTTTTGAATTAAGGAACTAAAGAGGAGGTCATTGGCATTTCTCCACTGCGTCTCTGATCATTCAGGTCTTACCCTGATATCTAACTCCCTAGTTTTTATTGATAAAGAATAATTAGATAAATGCATCACAAAGCTAAGCTTTGTATATTATTCACCTTGGTAATATAGCCGGATAGGCCAGGAAAAATTTCTCTGATTCCCAGTTCATGGCAGTGATAAAAACTCTAAAACTTGAAGAAATAACATTAATATATATGATATAACTTTAAAAGAAGACTTAATGAAACAATCAAAACATTTTAAGACTCCTTCATATATTAGGAGCTATATACAATTCATTCTTGTTCCGGGTCATTTTCCACCATGTGCCAGTGCTGTGGAACACTGGATAAGAACAGAGTTTGTTTTTTTTTTTAAACCAGTAATTAGTCTTTAAGATTACTATGAAACTCAAGTAGCTTAACATACACCAATCTTCACACTAGCTGTAGCTGTGTCTACTGTTTACAAAGCTTATTTTGATATTTTCTATAGCACTCATAATTCATGTCATCAACAAACAGCACATTTTCTCTTATGGTATAGTCTTAGGGTTCTGAAAATAACACTTCGAAGTGTGATTCTTGGACATGTTGACATGTTAAACTGAAGGAATAATTTCAGCCTTAAGGACTGACTTTGACTACCCTCTTTCCACACTCTTCTTTTTCTCTTAGAGTAGGTTGAGACTTTTTCTAGACTTTCCTTATCTGCTTCAAGGCGACACCTAATAGAAAGTAACACAATGGCCTCAGTGTTCAAGGTAGATTCCCATCGACCAAAGAAGATTTTCTATTTATTTATTTAAGATTTCTACCTCCTCCCCGCCACTGCCTCCCATTTCCATCCCCCTCCCCCAATCAAGCCCCCCTCTCTCTTCAGCCTGGAGAGCAATCAGGGTTCCCTGCCCTGTGGGAAGTCCAAGGACCACCCACCTCCATCCAGGTCTAGTAAGGTGAGCATCCAAACTGCCTAGGCTCCCTCAAAGCCAGTACGTGCAGTAGGATCAAAAACCCATTGCCAAATTTGTGCAACCACTTTGGAAAGCAGTGTGGCGGTTTCTCAGGAAATTCGGGATCAACTTACCCCTGGACCCAGCAATACCACTCTTGGGAATATACCCAAGAGAGGCCCTATCATATGACAAACGTATATGCTCAACTATGCTCATAACAGCATTGTTTGTAATAGCCAGAACCTGGAAACAACCTAGATGCCCTTCAATGGAAGAATGGATGAAGAAAGTATGGAATATATACATATTAGAGTAATACTCAGCAGTAAAAAAACAAGGACTTCTTGAAGATTTTCTTTATACCACACAGGAATAAACTGAAAATTAGACTCCACAACAAGAGCCCAAAGGAAATTTGTTGCAGGTCCATCTCCATATGAATCATTGATAACTTTTACAAAACCTCCTACAATTCCTCACTTCTCTTTCCCTGAAAAGCACATTTAAACATCAGCCAACTCAATATATCGAGTTTTATATAGTATATGGCCCTTGTGTGCATGTGTGCAGTACTGAATTCATTTACTTTTTGTCTTTTAATCTGTCCATTGTCTGTTTGTTTTAACAAAGTCTAATATTAAATCGTCTATAAAATTTAACCCTCCTTACAGTGGGAAATGGACCATAAAAAGAATAAATTGTACATAGGTCCTAATATATGAGGAGTCTAAGACTGTTTTGATGGTCATTAAGTTTTCTTATTTTGAAATTATACCGTATGTATTCAAGTTATTTCTTCAACTATTACAGTTTTTATCATTGCCATGCACTAGGTAGGTATCAGAAAAATTTTTTCTTGCCCATCCAACTATATTATCAAAGTGAATTATACTTAAAATATCAGAAATGTAGTATTTTTTAAGAGTCTATTTTTAGAGTATGCCAAAGAAAAGACACATCTTTTTTGCTTTTCAAAAAGAACTGATAAAGCATGGATTGTGTGTAATGTTTGGAAAAGTCATATGTTGCTAGGATTCAGCATTTCAAAGCCCACTTTATTGCTTCTATTCGTTAGGTATTGCTGCTTCACTGAATCCCAAATAATAGAACTGACAAATTCTAATTTATTCATATCAAGTACACTAAAAGTTTTGCTATTATCATATTATAAGAAAGTTTTCACATATTAGAAATCACCTATTCATCATGTGTCTTAAGCACATTTGATTCAATGCCTAACTTAAGAAACCACCTTCCTTTAATGTCTACCACAGTTCACCCTTCCCTCCCTTCTGCCGTTACACTACAGCTCAGTGAACAGACATCTTCTACATGGTTTAGTATGTGTATTCCTTTGTTCTTTAATCTTTTTAAAAAAAAAAAAAACATTTTCCTTAGAACATTCCTAAGATATATAGCCAGGTTTAAACAAAAGCATCTTTTGTCTTTAGTTCTTTGAAAAAAAAGAAAGAAAATTGAAGAATGATCCAAACTGACAATAACCATCAAAATAAGCTGTATGAAACATTTGCTGCGTTCTACCCAATTATGCAGATAATATTCATCATGCATATATTATCTCGTTTTCCTTGAGAACATCTCCTTCCCTCTGGGTCCCTGTTTTCTTGTTGTACACTGTGGACTGTTTCTGAGAACAGGGCTGGGAGGTGATCTCTGAGCACTGTGGAGCAACTCAATCATTGCTGCTACCATGGTGGTTGGCACATCCCTGTAGTCATACATTCATTAAGAATTCTTGTGTGCACCTTTCCCATTGTAAATGATTTAAAACCCTCTGTGTGCCTTTATATTTTTAATGGTACTTGCTGAAAAACCCTGCAGCCTTATGAAATGTCATTTATCATGAGATCCCATTTTTTAGCATAAACATACAAACATGTTTTAAAATTGGATAATAGATAATGAAGATTTTACCTTTTAACAATTAGCTATGAAATAACATAGATTAAGAGCAATGGATTATTTATTGAATATCAATTAAATAATTACATTTCAACAAAACAACAGAATTCAAAGTCTGCCAACAAGATTCTCAAGAGATTTTTCCATTTCCTTCAATAATAGCAGGCATCTGCTACTGGTTCTCTGCCCTCCCTCAGGCCCAATAGAGCTGTGGTGTATGATACAACCTTATTTGTCATGCAGACACCCTGAGTGAAGAAACGCACACACACACACAAACACACACATACACACACACACACACACACACACACACACACACACGAGTGAGGAAACAGAGGCTGAATAGGCATAAAATTCCATGAGGAAAGAAAGAATGTTATCTGTGATAGTTTGAATAAGATCCATAGTCCTCTTGGGCTTACATATTTGAATTTTTAGGAAGGATGAAGAGGTGTGACCTTGTTAAAGTGGGTGTGGTCTGTTCCAGTAGGATTTTAGCTTTCAGAAGACCATGCCAAGTCTTTTTCAGCTTTCTCCCTGACCCCATCTTCTTGAGGATCAGGTATAAGTTCTCAGCTATTGCTCCAGCAACATGCCTGTCTGCCTCCATGCTTTCAATCATGGTAATCATGGACTAAACCTCTGAATTTGTAATGAAGAGATTTATGTTTTAAGTCATCTTGATTATGTAATCTCTTCACAGCAATAGAACAGTAAAACAGCATCTTTGCAACCAAGAGTATTCACTGTTTCAACAATCCTTAGTATATCTAATAAGAAGACTATATATGTTATTACTTGGCAAATGAATCAAATTCTACTGCTGTTCAATGGCTAAGAATTGGTGTTCTGAAAGTCTTGCTATTGGTTTTGATGAGGGAACGAGTGTCATGCTGATGAGACTTCATGGATACAGCCATTTAATATTTGTCTTGGCCTCCACAATCATCTTCCAATAGAATGCAAACCCATGTGATCACCAATGTCCACAAAGAACATAGTAATTAAACTTAAAATGCTATACTATTTCAAGAAGTAAGTATTACTGTACTACTTAATTTTATTTCCTGTCCTCTGATGTTAATGTGAGTGGTCATAAGAAGAGAAGTGTAGATGAACAGAGCATTCTCTAAATACACAAATCAATGCATCTTGCACTGTGTTGAATAGCAATAAATATGGTTATGAATGAAAAGGCCTCAAAGAGTTTGTTCTTTGTTATAGAAAGAATATTTTGGAAAAGGATATTTTAATTCACTCTAGTCGACAAATTACTGTGTACAAAGAGCTTAGTGACTATTGTAATTTCCTATCATGTGTTCTCTAGCAAACATAATAAATTGTTACTCAAGGGTATTGGGTAGGATTGAAAATCTTCATCATCCCAATATAGTCCCCATCGCTATAAGAAAAGTTTCCCAAGGCATTGCATGGCATAAGCACTTCTGAAACATGAGTATTGACTTGAATATGCTTCATTTTACCCTTCCCAGGTGAGGTTTCTTTTCATATGAGGATTAAAGCAACAAGCAGGAAAAAAATTTAATAGGATTTCAAGGCATCAGCAGATAAAGGAGAATTTTAAGGAGGTTCTTAATATTTTAGCAGCTAGTAATTTCATTTGAAAGTAGTGCAAAATCTCTTAATTGCAGAGATTGGAAAGAACTTTTACATTTCTATGAACTTGATTCAAGGTCAATTTTTAATATGTATCTAATATTCATTTGTCAAGTACTCACTGTTCACAGTTAAAACTTTTTACTTAAATTATTGAACTAATTAAGCAGCACACACACACACATATGAGAGGGGCAGAGAGAAGGAGCGCCTGACAGAAAAATCAGAAACAAAGCCTGAGTCCCACATCTTCAATAGTCACTGATTTTTTTTACATGTATGTAATAAGTTGCCAGCATTTGTAGTTTTTGCAACGCTTTACTCTAGTAGTGACTGATCCTACTCCAGCTTACTAAAAGAAACTTTTATCCATAAGAGAGTTTTTCTATTGAATGAATCAGAAGACAAAACCAAGGCACTTTAGAAATATATCTCTATCATTTCTTTCCCAGCTTGTTGCTCCAGACCTTGAGTTTAATCTAGTTCAGAATCAATCAACTGAACTCAGAAATAGAATGAAAGACTTCTCAGAAGCAAGTGAGAATGAGGGAAAATATATATTTTAAAATTACCTATTGTCCCTTGTATTTCAGACAGAATGTGTCACTGTTTCACACAGGACTGAGACACACAGGGAAGCGCTTGAAAGGCAGATGCTAGGGTCAAACAGCCATTATTGTCACATAAATTGCAAGGTGGGCTGAGAGTTATCAGATGAAACAGTCAAACAAGGAGAACAAAAATAAGTGGCTATTTTATAGAAGTAAAATATCATCTGTGTTTCATGCATTTTTATGCTGCATATAATGCTAGAGGGAAGAAATCTGAACTGGCCCCAGAAGAGCAGTCTTTATAATTTTCCCACACAGAGGAGCATGATGAAATAAGAATGTAAACTCCCCCCAGTAGACAGGAAGCTTTGTCCTGCTTTCTTTTGGAACACCCACGGAGCTACATTCATAGAGGAACATAGAGAATTCTTTAGAAATGAGGTATTGGATTAAGTTTGTGAAAATTCATTTTATTAAGTATGATGAGACTATGGATTCTCAAGCTCAGATCTTTATTGCAGCTCAGAGAATGACCTCACAAAATATAATGTGTTGCCATGCTGAGTACTTTGAACTGAGGGACAGTGGAAGGGCCGCAGGAACAGCTTATTTTTGACATCCTGACCTATTTCCCATTTCCCTCCCCCATCCCCGTGCAGATCATAGAAATAAGAATCTGTCCTTTTCTAGTGAGGAGTAGAAACCCGATTTCCCCACCTCAAAGACAGCTATGCCATTTATAACTATTACTCTAACCTTCCCCTGACTTTCTCTGCAAGTGCTGCCCGCAAAGAACTTCCCTGACCTGTCTTGACTGACAGTAGATCAGAAGAGTCAATCCAGAATGGGTTCTTCTCCATATGCAGGGAGCAGGAATGCCATAGAGAGACCATGCAGAACCCCAATAGCAGGCTTGCTGCATTCCTTTTTTTCTGATACCATTACAGTCTACTCCTTTGCTCACCTATATTTCTACATGGCTGTCTATTCTTCACCATTGTTAAGAATAAAAAGCACAGATTTTCCTTGGGTGTTTGAGTCTTTATTCTGAAGGTTTCCCTGCCATGTGAAACTCTGGTTATATGAATGTATTCTATTTTCTCTCTCGTTAAACTATCTTTTGTTGTAGAAGCCTGGGCAATAAAAGGTACCATATTTTTCCAGTCTTACAGTTCCTTACCTTTAGCATTACTATTTCTAATGGAAACTTAGTGTCAACCTTGATACATAGTGAATAGTCCCAGTAGGAGTTACTGCATCCTGTAACATTGAAAATGAGTATAATATTTTAAGAACATTCTTAGGAGATGTAGTGTAACTGTTTATTCAGTATATTTGTAAAGGCTTTGGGCTAGTGATGTTTGTGTGTGAGCTCTGTCAGGATGATCGGTTAGCATATGAACCATCATTCTTTCATCCAACAGTAACACAGGGGAAGACTTGACTTAGAGTAAAGGAAGATTGATTGAAGTCATAAATTACCATTAACTCAAGTGGAGCAGAACTCATTTTCATCGTTTCTGTCTTCTGACTGGCCATCCTTAATTTTTCTCTCTTTTGTTAACTTCACTTTTAAGAGTGCCCTGAAAATATTGGTTATTGATTTTGCAGTTGTCATAAAGTTGATAAATGCTCAGACTTTCTGCCCTAGGACAATCTTTTATAATAAAATTACAGAAAGATTAAAAGTTGCTGTGAGAAAATAGTCCTGTCTTTGGATGCTTGTTTTCGTTATAGTTACTTATTGCATATCCGTTTCTAATTTCTACCAAAGTTTTTTTTTTTAACTTATCCATTAATGACATTATTCTCAAACTTGAATTATGTGTCTGTTATGTGCCAGGTATATGGCTCATTCTATTTTCAAAGACTTTATTTTTCAAGGAAACTAGCTGAATCTCAGATGGTAATAAAATGTTCATGGATGTTCTGGTTCAGGCTTTATAGAATATAATATGGACCTTGAGGAGCTCAATGTATTTCTTTCCCAGGAAAATGAAACATATAAGTTGAATCTTAATTCAAACTGGAACTAACTTGGCAGAAGAGTGTTACAGATCAAATAAACTAAAAGACCAAAACATAAAACATGCACCCTATGAGTCATGGTATTATTGCTTTCTGAAAGTTCATCTTAAGAAACTGTTTAATCACATCTCAGAAGGTGTAATTGAAAGAAGATTTAAACATTAGTGGAAAAGAACATTTCCAAATATGTCTCTAAGTTATGAGAGCAGGATCATATTCACTGAACTAATAGATAGCTTCTCAAAGTTATTTGTTTTTATGATTATCATGCTTCTATCCTTGATGTCTGTGATTTATATTTTTTCTGTCAATTTAGTAATAATAAGTATATGGGTCTCGAATATCAAGGAGTTAGAAAATCACAGAGCAGAAAAATGCTGTTATGTAAGCTATAAGAAAGTTAATTTAAATATGATAAGGACTTTGAAAATGACCAAGATGACATCTTGGAATTCTTTTATAGCACACAGGTTTTCTATAATTAGTTGCTGGAAACTTAATGGAAAATAGCATAAACAATGATCAACCCATGCTCTTGTCTGGATAAAATGACTATTTCCAACAAAAATCAAGAGTTTCGATCTATCAAACATATATTACATTATTGCATTATGTAAATCATCAATGGAGATTCTTTAGACTCCCACTAAGGTACCCAAGTGAATAAATACTTGTCAAAATGACATATTATCTGATTAACTTTACTAAGATTGATTAACCTTGTTCATAATAATAAATATGACCAACTGGACATGGCCAATAGAGTATATTAAAAGAAAAAATAGCATTGGCCCAAGTAAGAAAGATAATTCACTTTTTAAAATATGTTTCATGCTTTATATTAAATACATTTCTTATAAAATGTGTTTTATATGCTTTGGTTTAGAAAGTTATGACTATATATTCTCAACTAAAGAGAAACCCCCATGTTTATCTCGTAATGTTACTCTGCCCCATATGATTGTATCTTAGGTAAGAATATAGTAATGAAAAAAATCAGAAAAAAACTTTACCCTGGTGGTGTTCTCTTATTATTTGGCCATGCTTTAAGTGGATAGAAATTCTTTTTCTTGTATGTAATACATGTTTTGCATTGCTGATAGTTTAGTTTGATTCAGTCATGTAAATAGTCTGGGGATAATATTTTATAAATTAATTTCTTCCTGTACTAATTAAACAAATGCTCAGAAATCAATATCTAATGTCACAAGCCTTTCAACCAACAACTTTTATGTTTTATGGCTTATCTCCATAATGCTTGTGTGAGGTGGGTATGTTTATTACTGCCATGTTATAAATGGGAAAATTGAGGCTTATAATTTGTAAAAAGAAAAAGTCCTAAAGCTAAGAATAGTTGAAAAGAAATTTAAACTTTGCCTTTAAATCCCAAAGAAAATGCTCTTAATTATTGTGCTGTAATAAAGTATATTTTAATAGTATGCATTCCATTCACATAATTTTGTATTGATAAAAAGTATGTTTAAAAATATATCCCAGTACCTAGATTACTATTTGTTCACTTATAATCTTAGCAAAAGTTTAAACTATTTCTATAGGTGGTGAACTCACTGCTGATATTCCTTTTGTTGAGACTTGATTCTAACATAGCTATATATTTTCAACTTTTTTTTTAGCAAAAAATATAATTAGTTGGACCTGAAAGAAATTAAATACTTTGCTTTTGACGTTGAGAAAAGGATGAATGCACACAATGTAAAAAACATCAAATTAAATTTGCGAGGTAAACTAATCATTTCTTGTTGTCTGTGTTATATATAAAGTACAAAGCATGCTCATGCTATTGCTCTTTGGGAGAGCATTTTCTACAATGTGACAGGTTGAAGATCTGTGGTAGGAAGAAATCTGGAAAAGCAGATAATAGTTGTGCAAGTCACCTCTTGTCTCACCTAGTTAATAGCCACAGTATTTAAGAAGGACCGACAGCTGGATGTGATTTGGGGAATTTGGATCAAAGAGATTCTTCTACAATCTGACTTTGCCTTGCACTCTCAAGTGTACCTTGCTCTTGCAAATCTATTTTTCATTTTCACCACCTGAAAGGAAAGCTTGTTTTTTAACTGGAGGCAATAAAGCATGGAGGCAGAATCAATAAGTCATAAATTAGCAATTCAAATATTCTGTAAGTGTGAGCTAGATAGGATACCTGTTTAGGACATGGCATTTTTACTCCTTAAGTGTGAGCTACATAGGACACCTGCTTAGGACATGGCATTATTACAAGTTAGTGGTTCTGCTCATAGATTTTCTGCCATCACAATTCATGCTATGAGAAGTAAAAACATCAATTAAAATAGTTCATGAATAAGTCTCTGGAACTCTTGCATAGGCATTTTGTCTAATAATGATTACAATTTGGTCTTTGAGATGCAGAACTTAAGTAAAATTTCTGTTCTTCATTTCAGATAATATGGAGTTTCCTGCCACCTGGTTCTAAACCACTGAATGGCATCTAAGAGACTAAGATGGGCTAAAATGAATGAGTTAAACAAGAAAGAAATCAAATGACTGAACAGTACTTTTAGGGGAGGCAAACTATTCACAGGAATAGTTTGGGTACTTAGATAACATTTTGTTTAAAAAATACTTTATAATAAATTTTATTTCATTTTTACAGGCTTTCACCAGCAATGTCAATTCTATGACACTGTTTTCTCTGACATTTAGGTGGAACATTTTTGCTTTAATACATGGAAGAATCTGTAGTTGGACATTTTCTTCCAGACCACTTGCCCCCCAGTAATGACACTGAGGACATTGAACTTATTAAAGCTCAGCCTTAGCTTAAGTTTGGGTCTAATGAGCTCTTATAATAATTCAAATTAACCAATTTCTATTTATTTATCTTCTCTCTTGTGACTTTAATACCTCAGCACTATACTGCTCATCCCGCATGTTGTGCAACTTTAAACATTTCTACCTTCTCCTTTCCATAGTCCTCATTGTCCAGACCTGGAAATCCACACTAGCTATTGTCCATTCAGCGTTTTATTAAAGCAATCAGAGTGATACATCCTCACAGTATACAAATGATTATTCCACAACATTTCTACTTTTTGTCTAAATAACAAGGAAAGTTTTCAACTCTAAGATAGCAAAACCATATTCAATAAGAACAATTTTCAGGTATTGTTTAAATAGAAAGCAAAGGCCTTGACTTTAACAAATGAAACTATCATTGTATGAAAATGTATCACTGTGATTGGTGTAATAAAATTTAAATTGCCAATAGCTAGTCAGGAGGTTAGGCAGGACTTCTGGGCAAAGAGTGTGAACTCTGGTAAGAAAAAGGCACATACACCAGGAGATGTAGAGCAAGCAGGATGGGCAGTACAGAAATGAAGTAATCAAGTCAAAAGTCAGAAAGTAAATTAATAGAAACTAACTTAATTTAAATTACAAAAGCTAGTTAGAAACAAGCCTAAGATAATGCCAAATTTTCATAAATAATATGTCTCCATGTCATTGTTTGTGAGCTAGTGGCTCAAAGAAAGCCATATAAGAATCTTGTTGACCTCTAACTGCCATTAAAAAAAAAGATATAGAAAGACTGTGAAAGGTCACACTAAAGAAATTAGACATGATGTCCCATCCCGAAAGACCTAAACAGATGCTAAAGAAATTTCCTTTCCATTATTGAAGGTTATACAGTAACTGTTCTTCCTATTTTCAAAGTTAATGGAAGTTCATACCTTTTCCATTTTAGGGATTAATACTATTAATACTATCAGTAAGTTAATGAAATGAGTGTCTCAGGTTGAGACAACATAGTTTTATTTTCCATTTTTGAACTCCTCTTTCCTTACAAGAAACACATTTCCATACTCTTTTATAGCATTTTATTGTTGTGGAGAGACACCATAACCATAGCAACTCTTAAAAAGAAAAACATTTAATTGAGCTGGCATATAGTTTAGAGGTTTTGTCCATTATCTACATACGGGGAGCATAGTGGTGCACAGGCAGGGATGGTGCTAGAGAGGGAGCTCAAGAGTTCGATACCGGGATCTGGAGATAGATTCTGCAGGAAGAGAGAGACATTGGTCTTGGACTGAGCTTCTGAAATCTCAAAGTCTACCCTCAGTGACTCACTTCATCTGGCAAGGCCACAACTGTTGTGAGCTATTAGCTTAAGATATGTTACATTCATTTATACTGTGACATTTTTGTTTAATGGAAAAATGTGTTGCCTTCTTTTATGTTGTATTTGTTAACTCTGTAAAGCTGTGTTACTTTGCCTGCTTAAAACATCTAATTGGTGCAGATCTTTTTCTATTCTGTAAGTTGCCGTTTTTGTCTTCCTGACTCTGCCCTTTGCTTTTCAGAAGCTTTTCTGTTTCAGGGGGTCCAATTTATTAATTGTTTCTCTTAGTGTCTGTGTGGCTGCGGTTATATTTAGGAAGTGGTCTCCTGTTCCAATGCATTCAAGTGTACTTCCCACTTTCTCTTCTATAAGGTTCAGTGTGGCCGAGAACTCTCAACAGAGGAATCTAAAATGGCTGAAAGACACTTAAGAAAATGTTCATCATCCTTAATCATCAGAGAAATGCAAATCAAAACAACTTGGAGATTCCATCTTGCATCTGTAAAAATGGCCAAGATCAAAAACACTGATGAAAATGTATACTGGACAGGTTGTAGGGTAAAGGGAACACTTCTGCATTGCTGGTGGCAATGCAAGCTGGTACAGCCCCTTTGGATGTCAGTGTGGCAATTTCTCAGAAAATTAGAAAACAACCATCCTCAAGACCCAGTAATACCACTTTGGGATATATATCCAAAGGATGCTCAATCGTGCCACAAGGACATGTGCTCAACAATGTTCATAGCAGCCTTGTTTGTCATAGCCGGAACCTGGAAAGAACCTAAATGCTGCTCGATGGAAGAATGGATAAAGAAAATGTGGTACATTTACACAATGGAGTACTACAAAGCAGAAAAAAATAATTACATCTTGAAATTTTTTTTTTGCTTTTTTTTATTAAGAAAAGAAGAAAAAAAAACATAAAAAAACAAGTTTCCACCTCCTCCCAGCCTCCCATTTCCCTCCCCCTTCTCCCACCCTTCTCCCCCTCCTCCCACCCTTCTCCCCCTCCCCCTACTCCTCTCCCCCTCCCTCTCCAGTCCACAGAGCAGTCCGGGTTCCCTGCCCTGTGGTAAGTCCTAGGTCCTCCCCCCTCCGTCCATATCTAAGAAGGTGAACATCCAAACTGGCTAGGCTTCCACAAAGCCAGCACATTAAGTAGGATCAAAACCCCGTGCCATTGTCCTTGGCGTCTCATCAGCCCTCATTGTTCGCCATGTTCAGAGAGTCCGGTTTTATCCAATGCTTTTTCGGTCACAGTCCAGCTGGCCTTGGTGAGCTCCCAGTAGATCAGCTCCACTGTCTCAGTGGGTGGGTGCACGCCTCATGGTCCCGACTTCTTTGCTCATGTTCTCCCTCCTTCTGCTCCTCCTTGGGACCTTGGGAGTTCAGTCCAGTGCTCATAAGAAAATTAGGATCTTGGGGGTGGGGTAGGATGGGGGTAAGGGGAGATGGGGAGAGAAAAGGTAGAAGGGAAGGAGGGGGGACTTGGGGAATCAGGAGAATTGGGATAAAGGAAAGGTGGATAGGGGAGCACGGAACCACAATTCTTAGTTAAGGGAGCCACTTTAGGGTGGGCAAGAGATTTGACCCTAGAGGGGCTCCCAAGTGCCCAAGATGAGGTTCCCAGTTAGTTCCTTGGGCAGCTGAGGATTGGGAACCTGAAATGACCCTATCCTAGAGCAATACTGATGAATATCTTGCATATCATCATAGAACCTTCATCTGGTGATGGATAGAGATAGAGACAGAGACCCATACATCTTGAAATTTTGTGTAGGGTTAAGTCAGCCCCTTTGGGGGCAGGGTTTGCCTTGGGCATTTGTTGACTGATAAATTGAGCGTGTGCAGGCTGTGCCCCCCCTTTTGTTTCCTGTCTCCTGGGAAAACGGCTCCACACTGGAACCTCGGTTCTCTAAGTTTGTTTAAATATTAAAACTATATATATATATATATATATATATATATATATATATATATTCTTTAATATCTGCCTTTGCAATTATTTACACCAATACATTTGGCGCCTGCCCCTTGGGGCTTTGAGAATACCCGCCCCAGAATGGAGCCTTGGCTCCCAGTGGCACCTCCCTGCGCAACTCGATTTTCCCTGGTGCTTGCTAGAGAATCAGTGGGACAGGAGAGCTAGCACTCCCCGGCGGTTTGGAATCTGCAGCGCCTCTGTAACAGCATGATCATTCTCTGTCCCCCCCCCCACCTCCACCGGCACTCGAGTCACGTGACAGCGGCCCTGAAAGCCGGCTCAAACCGGCATCCCTTTGATTTGTTCACTTTGGCGGCTTTGTTCCCTTTCTGGCCCAATTGCTACTTATCAGCCTGGGGTATCTGCTCCAATTTTGCTTTTGAGTCATTTATTTCAGACTTAGGCCACGTGGACTCAAGTGGACTCTTTTGCCACCACTGGCAGGAACCGGTCATTACAGGTAAAAGAATTTTTTTTTTTTTTTAAAAATAAAATGTCTGAGAACGTGACGGTCTTAGATTTCAATAGCTTTTTTGAGTGTACTATGTGGGAGATTTTACAAGAGGTGTCTATCACCCCACATCTATGGATATTTCTGGAATTAGTAGTTCTCCTTGGCACTATATGTTTTGACAATAGAAATACGATCAAGTCTCTTAAGATAGAGGTTGAACGTTTAAAAACTATTGAGAATAACAATCTTCTCAAGCATCAGTTTAAAGTTCTCCAGAAAGAGAACAGATCTTTGTTCAACATGACTCGGTTAACTGAGCAAAATTTAGAAAAGGTACAGGCTGATGTTAAGGAGAAATTCATTACTATGGAAGAAGGAACAGCTGTTTTGGATTGTAAATTCCAGCAGTCCCTTCCCATAGGAACTGAAACATTAACTGAGAGAATCAAAACTGCTGAATGTGACAATCGAATTTTGTCTAAAGCTTATGACAGATTGGCAGAAAGATTGTCAATAGAAGAAGGCACTGTTTATGCCATAAAAATTATGTCCAAAGACGACAAGTTATCTCTAATGGACAAATTTCATACTTTAGAATCCTCAATGAAGGCTTTGGAACATAATTCTGGATAAGAGATTCAGACATTGCAGAAGGCAATGGTGAATAGAATTGAAAAGATTGAGGAATTTCTAAATTCTGATGAAGAAGAGCAAAGGGTAGAAAGGCAAATTTTAACTACATCGGTGGATAAATCCCTCCGGGACAATTTCCACAAAGCTCTACCTAGAGCTCTACATGCCTTTCCAGTAATAACAACAGAAAAGGTGATTGGTTCCAGAAACCCTAGGGTCATCAAGGAAGATACATGGGAACCTGTCCGTATGAATGATCTCAAGGAAATTAAACAGGCCGTTATGACTTTTGGGATGCACGCCTCTTTTGTTAAAGAGATGCTAAAATCTTCGGCCACAACAAGCAGAGCAATCCCCTCGGACTGGCTCCAGCTGAGCTCCACGGTCCTTGAGAGTGGACAGCAATTAAAATGGAAATGCTTATTCAGGCAAGAGGCTAGACTTTTAGAACAGCAGGAAAAGGCGAAGGGAATTGACATTTCCCTAGATAAAATTCTAGGTGAAGGGCTCTTTTCCGACCCTCAGGAACAAGCTAATTTGGATGAAAACATACTCTCCATGTGTACTACAGCAGCCTTAAGGGCTTGGGACAGAGTACAAGACCCAGGACAGAGAATGGAATCATTTGTCACAGTTAAACAGGGTCAGAGAGAACCCTTTAGTGACTTTTTACAAAAATTAACTAAGGCTGTACAGAAGCAAGACGTATAATAATTGAGTCTTTGGCTTACAAAAATGCAAATGTGGAATGCAAAAAGATCTTGGGGCCTTTAAAGTTCAGATCAGCGTCCTTGGAAAAATGGGTCTTACATACACTAAATGTTGACATATTTGACTATGGCACTGAAGCATGGGTAAAAGAAGCAATTTCTAATGGTAAAAGGAGACACCAGAATACCAAATGTTTTAATTGTGGCAAAATGGGTCATATAAAAAGGAATTGTAAACAACAGATTTTCAGAAATAAAAATAATGCATCTTCTAGAAATAACAGAAATAGAAGGACTCAGCCTTCAGGTTTATGTAGAAGATGTGGAAAAGGCAGACACTGGACGAATGAATGCAGGTCTACAAGAGATAGACAAGGCAATCTGATACAGATGGGAAACATGAGAGGGAGGGCCTCACAGACCCCCATGGCAAACATGGTTCAGTCATTTCCAATTTTTGCAGAGAACATGCCTCGTCAGGAAAATTAGGAAGTCACATGCCTACTGTTACAAGCAATAGTAATAAGAAAGATGAGTTACATGTGTTTTGGCAAACTTCTATAAATGATCAAAGATCTAAGCTGAGAGTGTATGTAAATGGCATTTTTATTACTGGCTTGCTGGACACAGGTGCTGATGTAAGTATCATTACCCCAGAATCTTGGCATCCATGTTGGCCTCTTCAGAATGTAAATGTTCAGCTCCTGGGAATTGGAACCCTATCTCGAGTAAGGCAGAGCATGAGATGGGTTGAATGTATAGGGCTAGAGGGACAAATAGGAAAATTAAGGCCATATGTAGCCAATATTGCAATAAATTTATGGGGTCGTGACCTATTACAACAATGGAATACCCAAATTAACATTCCTGCTACTTCTAGAGCCTATATTTCTAAAAATAATATTAAAAGATATTACAAACAGAGAAAACCGGCCATTAGGGCTGTGCAAGAAAAAGCAATTGATATCCCTTCAGAGATACCAACAGCCTTGCCTCTAAAATGGTTGACTGAGAAACCAATATGGACAAAGCAATGGCCTTCAGCTGAGCAAAATTTACAGGCTTTAGAACAGCTGGTACAAGAACAACTAGATGCTGGACATATAGAAGAATCTATCAGCCCTTGGAATTCTCCTGTATTTGTGGTTAAGAAAAAATCAGGTAAATGGAGAATGGTGACAGATCTCAGGGCCATCAACAAGGTTATTCAACCTATGGGCCCTCTGCAATCTGGAATTCCTTTGTCCTCTTTATTACCAAAAGGATGGCCTCTCATAGTTATTGATTTAAAGGATTGTTTTTTCACTATACCTTTACAAAAAGAAGATAGAGAAAAATTTGCCTTCACAGTGCCTACTTATAACAATTCTCAACCTTCGTGGAGGTACCATTGGGCCGTCCTCCCCTAGGGTATGTTAAATAGCCCCACCCTGTGCCAATATTTTGTGAACCAACCATTGCAAATAATACGCAAGAAATTTCCCAAATCTATAGTATACCATTACATGGACGACATATTGTTATCTGATTCAAACATAGATACCTTGAACAGACTGTTTGAAGAAATACAGATACTGTTACCTAAATGGGGATTGCAAATTGCCCCTGAAAAGATTCAGAAGGAAGATTCTGTTAATTATTTAGGTTATATAATAGGTTTGCCAAAAATTAAGACACAAAAGGCACAAATTAGGAGAGATCACCTACGGACTCTTAATGACTTTCAAAGACTGTTAGGAGACATTTCCAGTCTACGACCAGCTATCAGAATAACACCTGATCTAATAATTCATTTGAACACAACCTTGGATGGTGATAAAGATTTAAACAGTCCTAGAGAATTAACAGCTGAAGCAGAAAAGGAACTGACAATGATTGAGGAGAAATTACAACAGGCACATGTGGACAGAGTGAATCCAGAGCTCGATAGTATTCTCGTCATATTACCATCAAAGATTTCTCCTACAGGAATTTTAATACAGAGAGATGATATTATCTTGGAATGGATCTTTTTACCACATAAACCAAGTAAGAAACAAAAACTTATGTGAAAAAAGTCTCTGAGTTAGTTATAAAAGGCAAGCTGAGACTTCGTCAACTAGCAGGCATAGACCCAGCAGAAATTATAGTGCCTTTCACTGCTGATGAAATAAAGAAATTATGGGAAGATAATGAACCAGGGCAAAGTGCTTGTGCTAATTTTTTGGGAGACATTAATAACAACTATCCAAAAAGCAAGCTGCTTAACTTCATAAAGAGAACTTCTTGGATCCTTCCTCGAATCGTCCATGATGCTCCAATAAGTCGAGCCCATACATTCTGTACTGATGCCAATAAATCAGGGAAAGCAGGTTACAAATCAGAAGACTTGGGTAAGGTGGAACAAAGTCCTTATGATTCTGTCCAGAAGGCAGAATTATATGCCATTCTTATGGTACTAAGAGATTTTAAAGAACCTATTAATATAGTTACTGATTCACAATACGCAGAAAGAGTTATTTTACATATTGAAACTGCTGAATTTATACCTGATGATACAGAACTAACCTCATTGTTTCTCCAGGTTCAAGATTTGATCAAGAACAGGCTTTGTCCTATGTACATAACACACATCCGATCCCATACGGGTCTGCCAGGTCCTCTAGCACAAGGTAATGCAAAAATTGATCAATTATTTATTGGTAGTGTGCTACAAGCCTCTGATTTTCATAAAAAAACATCATGTTATTAGCAAAGGTTTGAAGAAAGAGTTTTCTATTACATGGCAACAAGCTAAGGAGATTGTGAAGAAATGCCCTACCTGCTCTTTCTATAACCAAACGCTACTGCCAGCACGGGCTAATCTGAAGGGCACCCATAGGAATGAAATCTGGCAGATGGATGTGTTCCACTTTGCAGAATTTGGCAAATTGAAGTATGTTCATCACACCATTGACACTTATTCAGGCTTTCAGTGGCAACTGCTTTAAGTTCAAAAAAAGCTGATTCAGTTAATCACTCATTTATTAGAAGTCATGGCTATCATGGGTATACCTACACAAATAAAGACAGATAATGGTCCTGCTTATGTCTCTAGAAAAATAAAACGGTTTTTTGATTATTACAATATCAAGCATGAGCATGTTACAGGTATACCATACAATCCTACAGGTCAAGCATTCATAGAAAGATCAAATCGAACTATAAAGGATATGTTGAACAAACAGAAAGGGGTGGAAAACACCCCCAGAAATAGGTTACATAATGCTTTGTTAACCTTGAATTTTCTCAACGCTAATGAGAAGGCAATGACAGCTGCAGAAAGACATGATAATGAAAAAGTCTGCTGAACTAAATCAACCAGTTTATTTCAAGGATGTGCTGACCTCACAATGGAAGCCAGGAGACGAGCTGCGTTGGGGAAGGGGTTTTGCTCTTATCTCCACAGGTGAGGAAAAATTATGGATACCATCAAAATTAATAAAGGTTCGGTTTGAAGAAGAGAAGTCACTTAGAAAAGATAAATAACAATTCATTCACAAGGATGACCGGCATTCAGATGGTAAGGATTACAGATAGGTTGGGGGCAGGGTTCTTTTCTTATCTCCACAGGAAAATACTCATCTCCAAAGAATTTAAGGGACACTGAATATTTAATTACTGATGGATGGAAAATAGTTATGACCCACTAAACATCAGCAATAAAATTCTATACATACTGTAAGTATTGATTTCTTTATATATATTTATATGTTTTATTGAACACTTCTTTATAAATGTGTAGAGCTGGTTTTGGAGTTGGACTATGGCTCAGTCCCTCTTCAATTCCAAGCCTGTTAATAAGAGATATTTCAGAGTTTCTGTCTCTGGTCAGGAGCCATGAAATGGGACAGAATAAGAATAATTTTATACTTGATAAACTTTCTTTGCCTTTCCTCATATCTGTGTCTTTCTTTATATGTCAATGTATGTCCTTGTTGTTAATGTTTAAATTTCCCATAACAAGCAACGTATTTTCCTACAGTAATCTTTGAAGTTTCCAGGTTGAAGATGGGGCCCCACAACATCAACTCAATCTGGTTTTTATGACGTCATGAATTTTTTTTTTTAAGCGCTAATATTAGACCTGTTTTTTGGTACCAACTACAGGAGACAATTTCGAATGATGCACATTTTTGACAATACTCTGGCCGAACCTTCTCAAAATGCTCAGAGACTAGTTATAATTTTCTTAAGTCAAAGGTTAATTTGGGAATTTTACCATCATTTGCTTTCACAGGGGCCCCTAAGAAGTACATCGCCCCCATTTCAGCTAGAAGCAATCTAAGAGGACGACGTCCCCTCTCCCAGCAGAGTTTGCCCACAGGTTTAGGGACACCTTTTAGTGGTTGGTTTAGGGTTAAGGGGATGGAGAGATATTGTATGGAATTAGGGGTATATTCAAAAAGAAAGGTGGGGGGGATTAACTGGTTTGATGGGATGATTGGTATTTGTGACTTACTGTTTTTAGAAAATTATATTGGTACTGTTTCTTGTATATTGATATATTGAATATTGAATGTGAATGTTCCTACCTCTATTTTTGTATAAGAGTATGCTTATATTGTATGGATACATCTATCATATCACAATGTACATCTCTACCTCTGATATTATTTATGTAATAACATTGTTTACATTTTGATATGTAATGACATTGTTTACAGGTGAAGATCATTGTCTTCATATTGCACCATTGTTTATTCTCTTAGTTTTCAAATTATATAGGTATTGAGAATTATATGTTTGTCATATTTATTCTTAGGTTAATCAGGTCTTTTAGATACATAGAGATTATTTTTAGTATAGATAGTATAATCTTCAGCCTCTTTGAAGAGCTGTAGAAAATGGCCTTTAATCTAACCTAGAATTCTGTGCCAACCAGACACAATTACTCCTGGCAACACCACTCTACTCCCGAGAGATCGTTGAGCACCAAAGACACTCCACTGGGAGCTTGTCTTCTTGGCAGAACTGGCCTTTGGGTTTAGAAAAGCCCATACCTCAACTACTGACTAAGATATGAAACAGGATTGTCTTATCTTGCCAAGACAGGGTAGGATAATTCTAAGAAAGTTCCTTACATTTGATAATGGTATGTCAGTTATGTAAGGCCTTAGCCAAAGTTGGTTGACTCAACATTGCAAATGAGACTTTGGGTGATTGCCCAGGTAGTCAGTTGTCTCTGTCATTTGTTGCATATTTTGGATATCTCTGATTTGTTAAGTAATATTTTTTTCCCTTCTCAGATCTTTGATGGAGTTGAAGATTATTTAATTGTAGTTACTCTCTACATTATTTAGACTCCTTGAGATAGAATGCCTAGAAAAACTTTTGTTCTCAATATTGTTTGTTATATTTATCATTTGTTATTATTGTTTATAGTTATATTTGGTTTAGTTCTGTCTTATTTAAACAAAAGGGGGAGATGTAGGGTTAAGTCAGCCCCTTTAGGGGGCAGGGTTTTCCTTGGGTGTTTGTTGACTGATAAATCGAGCGCATGGAGGCTGTGCCCCCCCCCCCTTTTGTTTCCTGTCTCCTGGGAAAACGGCTCCACGCTGGAACCTCGGTTCTGTAAGTTTGTTTAAATATTAAAACTATATATATGTATATATATATATATATACATATATATATTCTTTAATATCTGCTTTGCAATTATTTACACCGATACAATTTTGCAGGCAAATGGATGGAGCTGGAAAACATCATTTTGATGGAGGTAACCCAGACCCAGAAAAACAATTATCACATGTACTCACATAAAGCAAAGAAAACCAGCCCACAAATCATAATCCCAGAGAATTTAGACAATAATGAGGACCCCAAGAAAGACATACATAGATATAATCTACATGGGAAGTAGAAAAAGACAAGCTCTCCTGAGTAAATTGGAAGCATGGGAAACTTGGGGGGATAGTTGAAGGGGAGGGGAGAGGCAGGGAGGGGAGTAGAGCTCAATAAATATTTTTTTAAAAATCTAATTGATTTAACAAAGAGCTGAACAGCCAGTAGCTAGGCAGGACAGAGAGATACGAGGAGCTAACAGGCAGAGAGAATAAATAGGAGGATCAATCTAGGGAAAAGAGAGAAAATTGAGAAACAAAAAAGGGAGGAGAGCAGGAAGTCAGGAGACAGCCACCCAGTCACACATTCCACCATGGAATAAGAAGGAAAGAAAGAAATAGAAAATTAAAATAAAGTCAGCAGTCCAGAGGCAAAATGTAGAAAAGCAGCATAATTTAAGTGAGGAAGACTGGCTAGATAGAAGCCAAGCTAAGGCTGGACATTTGTAAATAAGAATAAGTCTCCTTGTATTTATTTGGGAGCTGGGTGGGTGGTGCCTCAAAGAATAAGAAAAAAAGAAAAAAAACCCTACATACCGCTACTGTAGCAAGGCCACACACACTAATAGTGATGCTCCCTAGGACTTCATGGGGGTAATTTTCATTCAAACCACCATACATACCTAATTCTAGTCATGTTTTTACACAGTCTGGACAATAGAAAGAACATTTTAATGTTTTAAATACTACATAACTTAGTTATTGTGGAATATATGAAAGCTTGAACAATTAATGTCTTTATATGAGTCATAAATACCTTACAAATATCCAAAAGCTCTGCAGATTTTTAACGATATGTATGACAAAATTCACTTGTGTTAACTCTATATTTTGGAAGTCAGTTTTTATTTCAACTTACATTGTTCATTTGGAAATTATGTCATGTTTCAACTGTAGTATCCTGAATAAACTCTAACTACCATAAACTGTTGCGGGAGGTCCTTCTGCTCCTCCAGCCTATAGCCGCCGAGATACCAGCCCATTGGGGCGTGGTCTCTCTCCCTTTAAAAAAGCGGCCACTTCCCTCTCCTCTCTCTCTTCACTTCCTGCTCCACCGGCGACTAGACTCCCTTCCTGTGTGCGCAGAGGGCTGTTGTCTGGGACGGTGATCTATAAGTTTTTTCCCCTTTAAATAAATACCACCCTATTAATCATAATTCCAAACTGGTGTGGCATTGTTTGTGACTTACGCCTTCAATAAACTGTTGGGAAGAGAGCTGAACCAGTCATAAACACATTCATTCCCATCTGTGCTGGAAATGTTTATGTGCTGCTTTGGGCCTATGATAGTACAGGTGAGTTCTGGTGATATAAAAATATATGGCCTGCAATCCTAAAATATGACATATCTGGATTTCTATGCAAAACCAAAACCAAAATCATTCATTGGCTTCTATTTATATGATGCATACAGGGAAAACAGTAATCATTTACAGAAAAGTAAATGGATTTTTATATATAAACACACAGGAAATCATGTGGGTAGCATTTACTGAACTTATATTACACAAAAGAGAGTAGGTTTTGTACTTTCATGTACAGACATTAAAATTCAAGATTAGGAACTATCCTATCAAAAGTTTCGTATATCAAAACTTTTTATTGATGTATTTCCCAGCACTCTAGAAAGCTGCTAACAATCCAACACAGGAAGGAGAGAAGTATTAACTATGTAGAGATGGATTCAATTCCATTTCAATTATACATGGAGGATAGCCTTTGCATTTGCACATAAGCCAACCTAAGGTATTTAAAGTGAGACATGCATTACTCTCCTCAGAATTCATTTATCAAACAAGTTCTAGCAATCAAAGAGGATTAAGGGAGGAAAATTCTTTTGCTGTATGCAGTGTTAGTGCCAGCTAAGGAAAGGGATAGCAATGCTATAATTCCATAGCTTAAAATTATGTAGATACCAAATAGATTTTTTAATTACCATCACATAGATATGCTATCCATTTCTAGAGTACTATGCATAGTGCCTCTGAAGACCAGAGTAAGTTAGAATGGTCTGAGTTAAGACAACAACCACCACGAATGAACTGTTCTATCTTGAATATTATGATCTGCCTTGTTCATTAAATTTTTCTTGTTTGGTTGAAATGCAAAGATTAAGCATTAATTTTGCTTTACTTTTTTTTGTTGCTAATCAAAATAAAAAATCTCTGTTAACCTGAAAACTACCCTGTGTACCGGGGCTATTTTTAAATATACAACTTGCAAATAACAACTCAAGATGAATTCATTGGTCACTGTTCAGGAAACAGATGTGCTAAATTTCCCCATTTGAGCTACTCATTTCAAATGCTTTGTAGATTAATTAAAAGTCAAAGGAAATGTTTTCTAAACATTAAAACTATTAATAAAACACCATTGTAAAATGTTATGAAGAAAATTATCTTATATTCAGGTCATAAGCATAAAAATTAATTTTCCAACATTGCAAAAATGATTATAAGCCATATGATATAGATGCATGCAGTATAACATTCTCTTATTCAAAAATTTGCTCATCTGATCTTATATTACTCACATCTGTCTTTATGCAAAAAACCTGACCTTTGACTTGCATTCATTTTGATTTTATCAAGTTTTTTCAACTGAATTAAATGTCTTAGTATCATAGAACTAATAAGGACAGTCATATACAGTCAATTATGATGCACTGTCAGAGGGGTGCTGTCTCTCTACCAAA
This sequence comes from Microtus oregoni, assembly GCF_018167655.1. NCBI lineage: Eukaryota > Metazoa > Chordata > Mammalia > Rodentia > Cricetidae > Microtus > Microtus oregoni. The sequence continues at coordinate 19,415,363 of NW_024543089.1, forward strand.
TGTCACTCATGAAGCATCAGTTTGAAAAGTCTGTTTTAATGACTATGACAGTAATGAGACAGTCTTCTTATATATATTAAAAATTAAAAAATTAAAAATTAAGAATCTCCAACAAAACCTAAGAAAACAAACATCCCCGAACTTGTTACTTTAAAGAATATTTGTTCTGATTATCTGTAAACAATTTTGTGCCGTGGGACAATGGTTTTACCCTGTAAACATTTGTTTCTTGTACTTGTTTAATAAAATGCTGCTTGTCCAGTAGCCAAGCAGGAAGTATAAGTGGGGTAACCAGTCAGGAAGTAGAGGTAGGGCAATGAAAACAGGAAAAACTTGGGAAGAGGATTCTGCAGTCTGCATTTGTGATCCAGAAACAGAGCAAGCAAGATGTGACTGCCTTGCTGAAAAAGGTGCTGAGCCACATGACTAACATAGACAAGAAAAATGGGCTAATATATGTTATAAGAGTTAATAAAGCCTTTGCTTCTATGGCCTGCCTGCACCAAGCAGGGTAGGCGCTTTGTTTGCAAGCTGCCCAACCAGCACGGAGGCCTGATCTCTCGGTGCCAGGAGAACCAACATTGGGGAGAGCCAGCGTTGGGTAGGCAAGGAGACCTGATCCGGTAAAAGAAGATCCATAAGGGAGCATTTGGAAGAAGAGTTGGTCAGACGCTAAGGCAAGAATTCGCCCAACAAGCTGAAAAGCAACATGAAGCCACCAGAAACCAGCGACTTCACAACGGGAGGACTTGAACACCTTAATCAAGAAGAAGCAGAAAAGACTGACTTCATGAAAGTGATTGACACCCTTAAACAGCCTGTAAAAAATGCCCTTATAGAAATGGATGAGAAATATAACAGAAAGTTTGAAGAATTGAATAAATCAGTGAATGATACCCTAGAAAACCAAGGAAAAACAATCAAACAGATAATGGAAACAGTTCAAGACTTGAAAACTGAAATGGAGGCAATGAAGAAAACACAAACAGAGGGCCGGCTGGACATGGAAAATTTAAGTAAACAAACAGAGTCTACAGAAACAAGCATAACCAACAGAATACAAGAGTTAGAAGAAAGAATCTCAGATTCTGAAGATACCATAGAGAAAATAAACACACTGATCAAAGAAAACAGCAAGTCCAAAAACTCTCATCACAAAACATTCAGGAAATATGGGACACAATAAAAAGACCAAACCTAAGAATAATAGGAGTAGAAGAAGGAGAAGAAGTGCAGCTCAATGGTCCAGAAAATATATTTAATAAAATTATAGAAGAAAACTTTCCCAACCTAAAGAAAGATATACCTATGAAGGTTCAAGAAGCATACAGAACACCAAATAGGCTGGATCAAAAGAAACCATCCCCTTGCCATATAATTATCAAAACACAAAGCATACAGAATAAGGAAAGAATATTAAGAGCTGCAAAGGACAAAGGCCAAATTACTTATAAAGGTAAACCTATCAGACTTACACCTGACTTCTCTATGGAAACCATGAAAGCCTGACGTCCTGGATAGATGTACTGCAGAAACTGAGAGACCACGGATGCAAGCCCAGATAACTATACCCAGTCAAGCTTTCGTTCACTATAAATGGAGAAAATAAAATTTTCCAGGATAAAAACAAATTTAAACAATACGCAGCCACAAATCCAGCTTTACAGAAAGTAATAGAAGGAAAATCACTAACCAAGGAGTCCAACGATGACCACAATAACTCAGACATCTAGAGACCCTTCACCAACACAAATCAAAGAAGGGAAACACACAAACTCTACTACTAAAAAAATGACCGGAGTTAACAACCACTGGTCATTAAAATCACTTAATGTCAATGGACTCCATTCACCTATAAAAAGGCACAGGCTAAGAGATTGGATAAGAAAACAGGATCCAACATTCTGCTATTTACAAGAAACACACCTCAACCACAAAGACAGGCACCTACTCAGAGTAAAGGGCTGGGAAAAGGCTTATCAAGCAAATGGACCTAAGAAACAAGCAGGTGTGGCCATACTAATCTCTAACAAAGTTGACTTCAAACTTAAATCAATCAGAAGAGATGGAGAGGGACATTTCATACTCATAACAGGAACAATTCATCAGGATGAAGTCTCAATCCTGAATATCTATGCCCCTAATATAAAAGCACCCACGTACGTAAAAGAAACATTACTAAAATTCAAGGCAGCCATCAAACCGCACACACTAATAGTAGGAGACTTCAACACTCCTCTCTCACCAATGGACAGGTCATTCAGACGGAAACCTAACAGAGAAATTAGAGAATTAATGGAGGTAATGAATCAAATGGACTTAACAGACATCTATAGAACATTCCACCCAAATAGGAAAGAATATACCTTCTTCTCTGCAGCTCATGGAACCTTCTCAAAAATCGACCACATAGTCGGTAACAAAGCAAACATCCACAGTTACAAAAAAAAATAGTAATCACCTGTGTCTTATCAGATCACCATGGATTAAAGTTAGAATTCAACAACAATGCTACCCCCAGAAAGCCTACAAATTCATGGAAACTGAACAGTCAACTACTGAACCACACTTGGATTAAGGAAGAAATAAAGAAAGAAATTAAAGTCTTCCTGGAATTCAATGAAAATAAAGAAACAACATACTCAAACTTATGGGACACTATGAAAGCAGTCCTAAGAGGAAAGTTCATAGCACTAAAGTGCCCACTTAAAAAAAAGAGAGAAAGCACACATTGGAGACTTAACAGCCTACTTGAAAACTCTAGAATAAAAAAGAAGCAGACTCACCTAGGGGGAGTAGAGGACTGGAAATAATCAAACTGAGGGCTGAAATCAACAAAATAAAAACACAGAAAACAATCCAAAGAATCAATGAAACAAAAAGTTGGTTCCTGGAGAAAATCAACAAGATTGACAAACCCCTATCCAAACTAATCAAACGGCAGAGAGAGAATTTGTAAATTAATAAGATCAGAAATGAAATGGGGGACATAACCACAGACACAGAGGAAATTCAGAGAATCATTGAATCTTACTACAAAAGCCTATATGCCACAAAACTGGAAAATGTAAAGGGAATGGACACTTTTTTATGTAAATACCATATACCAAAGTTAAACCAGGACCAGGTGAACGAGCTAAATAGACCTGTTAGTCGCGAAGAATTATAAGCTGTTATCAAAAACCTCCCTACAAAAAAAGCCCAGGACCAGATGGTTTCAATGCGGAATTCTACCAGAACTTCCAAGAAGATCTAATACCTATACTCCTCAATGTATTTCACAAAATAGAAACAGAAGAGGCATTGCCAAATTCCTTTTATGAAGCTACAGTCACTCTGATACCAAAACCACACAAAGACTCAACCAAGAAAGAGAATTATAGACCAATCTTACTCATGAACATCGATGCAAAAACCCTCAACAAAATACTGGCAAACCGAATCCAAGAACACATTAGAAAAATTATCCATTATGATCAAGTAGGCTTCATCCCAGGGATGCAGGGCTGGATCAACATACGAAAATCTATCAATGTAATCCATCATATAAATAAACTGAAAGAAAAAAGCATATGATCATTTCATTAGATGCTGAAAAAGCATTTGACAAAATTCAACATCCCTTTATGATAAAAGTATTGGAGAGATTAGGGATACAAAGGTCATACCTAAATATAATAAAAGCGATATAATCAGCAAGCTGACAGCTAACATCAAATTAAATGGAGAGAAACTCAAAGCCATCCCACTAAACTCAGGAACACGACAAGGCTGTCCGCTCTCGCCATACCTCTTCAATATAGTGCTTGAAGTTCTAGCAATAGAAAATAGACAACATAAGGGGATCAAGGGGATTCGAATTGGAAAGGAAAAAGTGAAACTTTCATTATTTGCAGACGATATGATAGTGTACATAAGCGACCCCCAAAACTCCACCAAAGAACTTTTAGAGCTGATAGACACCTTTAGTAATGTGGCAGGATACAAGATCAACTCCAAAAAATCAGTCCCCCTCTTATACACAAAGGATATGGAAGCAGAGAGGGAAATCAGAGAAGCTTCACCATTCACGATAGCCACAAACAGCATAAAATATCTTGGGGTAACTGTAACCAAGGAAGTGAAAGATCTATTTGACAAGAACTTTAAGGCATTGAAGAAAGAAACTGAGGAGTATACCAGAAAATGGATGGACCTCCCTTGCTCTTGGATTGGGAGGATCAACATAGTAAAAATGGCAATTCTACCAAAGGCAATTTATAGATTCAATGCAATCCCCATCAAGGTCCCATCAAAATTCTTCACAGACCTTGAGAGGACAATAATCAACCTTATATGGAAAAACAAAAAACCCAGGATAGCCAAAACAATCCTATACAATAAAGGATTGTCTGGAGGCATTACCATCCCTGACTTCAAACTCTATTACAGAGCTACAGTGATGAAAACAGTGTGATACTGGCATAAAAACAGAGAAGTTGACTAATGGAATCGTATAGAAGAGCCGAATTTTTACCCACAAACCTATGAACACCTCATTTTTGATAAAGGAGCCAAAAGTATACAATGGAAGAAGGAAAGCATCTTCAACAAATGGTGCTGGCATAACTGGATGTCAACCTGTAGAAGAATGAAAATAGACCCATATCTATCACCATGCACAAAACTCAAGTCCAAATGGATTAAAGACCTCATTATCAGTCCGTACACACTGAACCTGATAGAAGAGAAAGTGGGAAGTACCCTACAACAGATGGGCACAGGAGATCGCTTCCTATGTGAAACCCCAACAGCACCGACATTGAGGACAACATTGAATAAATGGGACCTACTAAAACTGAGAAGCTTCTGTAAAGCAAAGGACACTGTCACTAAGACAAAAAGGCAACCTACTGACTTGGAGAAGATCTTCACCACCCCGGCAACAGACAAAGGTCTGATCTCCAAAATATATAGAGAACTCAAGAAACTAGACTTTAAAATGCTAATTAACCCAATTAAAAAATGGGGCACTGAACTGAACAGAGAATTCTCAGCAGAGGAAGTTCAAATGGCCAAAAGACACTTAAGGTCATGCTCAACCTCCTTTGCGATCAGGGAAATGCAAATCAAAACAACTTTGAGATATCATCTTACACCTGTCAGAATGGCTAAAGTCAAAAACTCCAATGATAGCCTTTGCTGGAGAGGCTGTGGAGGAAGGGGTACCCTCATCCATTGCTGGTGGGAATGCAATCTTGTGCAACCACTTTGGAAATCAGTGTTTAGGTTTCTCAGGAAATTCAGGATCAACCTACCCCTAGACCCAGCAATACCACTCCTGGGAATATACCCAAGAAATGCCCTATCATATGACAAGAGCATTTGTTCAACTATGTTCATAGCAGTATTATTTGTAATAGCCAGAACCTGGAAACAACCTAGATGCCCTTCAATGGAAGAATGGATGAAGAAAGTGTGGAATATCTACACATTAGAGAACTACGCTGTGGTAAAAAAACAATGACTTCTCGAATTTTGCATGCAAATGGATGGAAATAGAAAACACTATCCTGAGTGAGGTAACCCAGACCCAAAAAGATGAATATGGGATGTACTCACTCATAATTGGTTTCTAGCCATAAATAAGGGTCACGGAGTCTACAATAGGTGAACCTAAAGAAGCTAAGTAAGAAGGTGAACCAAAGGAAAAACATATAGTTATCCTCTTAGCTATGGGAAGTAGACAAAATTGCCTGGGAGAAAATTGGGATCTTGGGGGTGGGGTGGGATGGGGGTAAGGGGAGATGGGGAGAAAAAAGTGACAAGGGGAGGATGGGGGAAACTTGAGGAAAAAGGAGGATTGGGATAAAGGAAGGTTGGATAGGGGAGCACGGAAGCACAATTCTCAGTTAAGGGAGCCACCTTAGGGTTGGCAAGAGACTTGAACCTAGAGTGGCTCCCAGGAGCCCAAGCCGAGGTCCCCAGTTAGTTCCTTGGGCAGCTGAGGATAGGGAACCTGAAATGGCCCTATCCTATAGCAATACTGATGAATATCTTGCATATCATCATCGAACCTTCATCTGGTGATGGATGGAGATAGAGACAGAGACCCACACTGGAGCACTGGACTGAGCTCCCAAGGTCCCAATGAGGAGCAGAAAGAGGGAGAACATGAGCAAAGAAGTCGGGACCACGAGGGGTGCACCCACCCATTGAGACAGTGGAGCTGATCTATTGGGAGCTCACCAAGGCCAGCTGGACTGGGACTGAAAAAGCATGGGATAAAACTGGACTCTCTGAACATGGCGAACAATGAGGGCTGATGAGAAGCCAAGGACAATGGCACGGGGTTTTGATCCTACATAATGTGCTGGCTTTGTGGGTGCCTAGCCAGTTTGGATGCTCACCTTCCTAGATATAGAAGGAGGGGGGAGGACCTAGGACTTACCACAGGGCAGGGAACCCTGACTGCTCTTTGGACTGGAGAGGGAGGGGGATAGGAGTGGGGGCCGGGGGAGAAGGGTGGGAGGAGGGTGAGGGAAATGGGAGGCTGGGAGGAGGGGGAAACTTGGTTTTTTTTTCCCTCCTTTTCTCAATAAAAAAAAAACGATAAATAAAAAAAAAGAGAAAAAAAAAGAGTTAATAAAAAGCCTGAGCTAATGGGCCAATCCGTTTATAACTATTGTAAACCTCTGTGTGATTTCTTTGGGACTTAATGATTGTGGGAACCAGGCAGGGTAGAAAACACAGTCAACAATTTTATTTTCTTGGTTTTATTTTTCTTTTAAATTTTCATTAGTTTGTACTTCTCATTTAAGTATTAATAAAGTTCACTCACCTGCTCATTGTGTCTCCTATTTAATTGTAAAGCCTTGAGCACAAGAGAGTCAGTCTGCTTTGTCCCTATTGTATCTCAGGACCTGGAAACACTTGACACAGTGCCAGTTCAGTCAGATTTATGAAAGAAAATCAGACAGAAAGGAAAAATTTACTAAGGCAAATTAATCTCCATTAAAACAACAACTCTACAAGGAAGCACGCTAGGAATATTAGGAAAATGTTAAGGTCACTCACCCTTTGTACTTTTTTCTTCCACCAAAATTATATTTTCTCTAAACATAAAGTCAGCTGAGAACAGGTGGAAAGTAAAATTCAGTTCACATCTCACTTGCCAAATCCTGAACCTTCATGTACTTTTCTTCTAGAGTGAAAACCTTTTGTCTCAAAGAAACACTGTTGGCCAGAAAAAAGCCTTTGAATCTGTATATTGATCCTGATGCTAATTCTGGACTGATGCTCTTTACAAACAAACAAAAGATTTGCATATTAACCCTGGCGGTTTGTTTGACTCACACTTAGTAGTTTTATCTTATAGTAATTTGTAATTTTTATTTAAAACCTTGCTTTGGGATTTGAGGAACATATATTTCATTATTATCTCTTGCTGCTGAATATTATCTTCCAGATGGTATGACCCAGTTAATACAGGTGTGCTTCAGTTGCATTCTGGGAATATGGACAATTGTTTCTGAAACAGAAAACAAATTGTTGGAGGTGATATTGTATTTTAAAATGACAGAACTAAAGATAAAAATCATAGACTTATCTCAATATATGCAGAAGAAGTACTTGACAAAATTTAACAGGATACAAAATTCAACAAAAGAAATAGAGAGCTTACTTCAACATAAGAAAAAACATTATATGAGAGGCCCAAAGTTAATATCAGACCCCCCCTTGAAAAGTAAAAGTTTTTATGTAAGATTAAAACCAAGACAAAGGTACTATGTCAGTCTCTTTGTTTTACTCTAATAAAATACCCATGACAGGGAGTGATGAGGAATGAAGTTTATTTGTTTCTCTGGAGGTACCAGAGCATGAAGCATCAATTTCCAGAAAGAGCTTCATGGTATACCGGCTCTACTAGGGGACAAGTGCAAGAGTTGTACCTTGCATGAAGAATCAAGAGAATGAATGGAGGAAGTCAAACTATAACAACCTATTCCCATGGAAATAAGTCCATTATGAAAGACATAATTCATTCTACAAGACTACCATTAATCTCTTCATGATCTAAAGATTTAATACTTTCCCTTCTGGCATCAGCTCTCTAAGTGTCCACAGAAGTCATCCCTTAACACCTGAAAATATAAGAAAGCCCACACTCAAACCGTCTTGTACTCACTCCTGATGCTGATTTTCAAGCACTGAAAGTGGTACTTAAAGCAACAAAAGGAAACAAGGATGACCACGAACCTAGGACAGGGTAGCCCAGAAACCTATAGCAAAACCAAACGTGACTTTCCAAAAATAATAATAATAATATGCTATACTCACAGATTGGTGCCCTATCTAGTCAACATAAGAGAGGTTTGCTCTGGCAGCAGAGGAAGTTGGGTGCAGAGAACCACAGCTAAACATTATGGAAAGAGAATTTAAATAAGAGGTGTCCATCTGGTACCTCCCCTTAGAGTTCGGGATGCTTTTGGAAGAGCAGGAGGAAAGACTGTAGGAGTCAAACTGGATGGCGAACACCAGAAAAACATGGTCCACTGAATCAATGACATAGGAAGCATATGGGGCAAGAATGGGGTCTGCGTGGGTATGCAGCAGGTCCTCTGCGTATACATAACTGTTAAAGTGCATGGTTTTTGGTACTCACAAGAATAGGATCTATTCCTGGTACACTTTTCCTCCTATTGTGTTGCCTTGTTCAGCTCGATATGAGGGCTTTTCCCTTGTCTTATTGTCTCTTGTTTTGTCCTGTTTGTTTCTTGTCTATTGAAGACTTTCTCTTTTCTGAAGAGGAAGCAAATGGAGTGGGAGTCAATCTGAGGGACAGGGGAGGTGGAGGGAGGTGAAGGGAGCTGGGAGGAATAGAGAGAGAGGACACTGTAGCCAGGTTATATTATATGAGAGAAGAATCTATTTTCAATAAAATAAAAATAGATAAGCAAATTTAAAGGAAGATACAAAATTATGTTTTTTTTTTAGAGATGATATCAACCTATGTATAGAAAACCCCTTGGACCCATAACATTGTTAGAAATAACAAAATAAATTTTGTAAGGTTGCAAGAAACAAAACTAAATGCAAAAAAATTAGCAATATTTTCACATACTAACAATAATCATATAAAAAAGAAATGAGTAAAAAAATGTCATTTCAAATAGCTTAAAAACAGTATAATTAGCCAGGTGGTGGTATATGCCTTTAATTCCAGTAATCAGGAAGCAGAAGCAGACAGACCTTAGTACAAGGTCAGAGTGTCAGTCTACAAAATGTGTTCCAGGACACCCAGAGCTGTAACGCAGAGAAGCCCTTTCTCTAAAAATCAAAATCAAAATCAGACAATCAAATAAACAAAACCCCCAAACCAACAACAAACAAAATAAAACAAACAAAAAGTAACTAATAAAATGATTGCAAATAATTTTACAAAGAAAATAAAAGTTCTTTATGATAGAAATTATGAAAAATTGTTGAAATAGACTGAGGATATAATCAAATTCAAAGACACCATTAATTAACATACTAGAAGAAGTAGTTCATGTAAATGTTCATGCCAGCAAAGCTACCCACAATTTTAATGTAGTCAAATTTCCACGACATTTTCTCACCTTAACCAATCCTGAAATTTAAAGGTGATGTGGGATTCCCCTCTGTATGCTGTGAATACCACTGGTTAATAAAGAAGCTGCTTTGGTCCTATTGTAGCATAGACTAGGGCAAGGCAGAAGTTCCAAGCAGATAAAGGAGGAGAGAGTAGGCAGAGTCAGGGAGACGCAATGTAGCCAACAGAGGAGAAAGACGTGCACTGCCAGTGAGAACCTTGCCAGTAGGTCACGACCTCATGGTGATCCGTAGATTAATGGAGATGGGTTAGTTTAGGATATAAGAGCTAGCTAAAAATACGTTTAAGCTATTGGCCAAACAGTATTGCAAATAATATAGTTTCTGTGTTATTATTTTGGGTCTGAGTGGCCCCGAAAGATCCAACAGCATCCAACAACGTAAAGGGGTAGCATAGAAAGTTAAAAAATAAATGCAACCATGTAATGTCAACTGTTTTCAACAATTATCCAATAAATACAGTAGAGACAGAAAGGATAATTATTTTAAAAATCGTGTTGAGAAAGCTGGATGTCTTCTTATGAAAAACAATAGCATAAAGCATAAAAACTCATTTTAATATTTTAAGGGAAAACATAACAGCAAAACTGCAAACTATTGGTATAAAATCTAAGTGCCTATGGTTTTGGTAATCATCTTTCTGATAAAACATGAAGAGTTAAGGTATCAACAGCAATGAAAAAAGGACAACTGGTATTTCATCAGACAGAAAATCTGTTCATAAATTAAAATGATGAATAAAATTAAGAAGCCATCCTACAGAATTGGAGATAATATCTGTTAATATCTCAATAAATATGCCAATATCTAAAATACAAAATCAATTCAAAAGTGAAACTATATCAACTCAAACAAAAACTGTGTTAAGAATCTAACCTGAAAGTTTCTCAAAGAAAACAAACAATTAGACAACAGGTAACGTATCACTAATCATCAGGAAATGCAAGCTTAAGCCATCATAAGATACTATATCTAGTCTGACTGCTATTATTAAAAAAGACAAAAATCAAATAGTCTTCTACATGTAAAGAAAAAGGACCCCTTGTGCTTTGTAAGTGGGAATTCAAATTATTAGAGCCATTATGCAAAAACAGTGTGAATTAAAAAAAAATAGATGAACCATATGATCCAACAATTCTATTTCTGATCATCTATAGAGCCATTAACATTTCAGGGAAATATTTGGTAATTTATGTTTATTCCATTATTATTCCCAATAGCAACAGTATCAAATCAATCTAAATACTTCTCAGGTAAATAGGCAGCATTTTAGCTCAGATACATACACTCAGAGGAATAAAGGAATAGTACTTATCTAGAGATCATGTCTTCTAAAAATGACAGGGAAGGTTCACTCATGATATCACAATAAAATGACTGCCTAAACAAGATATGAACAAGTAAAACACCAATATACAAGATAACATGGAAGTAGGAAATCTCACAGGGCTCCACCTCTAACTAAAGAATCACATGCAACTAAGGAAATCTGGGAGAGTGGAAATAGTCTTCCCAAGGGATTATCATAACATTGGTTATCCAATGAAAGTAAACCAACATCACCTACATACATAAGTAACACTAAATGGACCGAGCAAGTTGTATTTATATATTTATGAATGTACACACATGTGTATATTTAACAACAACAATTAAAGAAAGAGGCAATGAATTTGAAGAATGGAGTGGGTGGAAGAAAAATGTGAGAGATTGGATGGAGCAAAGGAAAGGTAAAAATTGACCTATTTATACCTTAATATTTTAAAATTGGAAGTAAAATTGTTTCTATTTGTCATTGTTGTTCAGATATAACAAAGAAATAAGTTTTCAATATACATCATGTGATTATATGTGTATATGTGTATCACATAATATGTCTGAAATTTCAAAAAAAATAAAGGGCAGAAGTGACACATGCCTTTAGTTACAGCACTTCGGAGGCAAAGGTATGCAGAACTCTATGAGTTAGAGGCTAGCCTGGCCTACAAGAGCTAGCTACAGGAAAGGCTCCAAAGCTACAGAGAAATCCTGTCTCTGAAAAAAAAAAAAAGAAAATTTCAGAAAGAATAGATCTTAAATTTTCTACACTAAAGCAAAACAGAAACTGTGAAGTAACAAATATTTTAAGCACTTGGACTAGTATAATTGTTTTATGATATATGTAGCACATCAGATTATATAATGCAGTATTTAGAATGTATGTGTCAATACAGACATGGTAATGCTTGTCAGTTACACACTAGTAAAGCTGAAGAAAAATATTATGTATTTTTGTTTGCTTTTGGTGCCTCTGGATTACCACAATGAAGAATAAAATAGTGCAGGTGACAAGTTAACAAAAGTGAGAAGAGGACTTATGGATGTTAGTCGTTCCTGTGGCATGGTGAATCTCAGAAATCCCTGAGGGAGTCAAGGGCTGAGCCAATTTTCTACTAGCCGTGCTCAACTAAACTGCAATTAAAAGAACAATCCATTTTTTTCCAATCCTGATTTTGTCATAGTTTGTTTTGCAATATTAGGAGCAATAGAAAAAAATCCAGCTTTCTCTATCTTTGATGAATATCTCATAGCAATAGCTAAATACAAAACTTAAGGAACCTACCCAACACCAAATTAGGAGAACTTTGTGTACTACAATATTTCATTTTATGTATTCATACTGCATAAATTCATATCTATACACTTACAATATCCTTATATATTAGTATCTTGCCTGCCTGTATCTGAAGAGAAACTGGAGGAGTAGTGGATAGTGTGGAAGTGGGGAGAGAGGATGAGGGGGTAGCCTGGGATAGGGGAGGGAGAGGAGACTTAAGTTAGGGTATAAAAACAAGAAAAACCCAAAGAAACAAATAAAATATCATAATTATTAAAAACACAATTTGGAATAAATATTATTTGTCTTGTGCCTTTTCCCTGATATTTCTGTTCTTCACTATCTACGAAAAAAATTGTATTTACACTGGGCTTTTTACAGCCACTATAGCAATTATATTTGTTTTGTGTCTCATTTCTTGTATAAATTGTCATCTCATTGTGATGCCATTAAAATAGACATTCCCATGGAAGGTGCTTTCATAGAATTGATTTAATTATTTAGAGTCCAATTATCCTGTTCTAGAATACTCATGTTGTTTTTGTTTGCTCTCTTCTCTCTGTGTTTGAATATTTTTCAGTCCATTAAGGGTCCATTCTGCTTCTCATTTAGGCCTCTGGTAAAATGTATACTGAACAAACTAATTGAGACTTTTGGAAATGATGAAACTTTTGAATTAACTAAAGTCTGAATATTTATTCTTACCTCATTATGACAAATAGCTGAATTTCTTTAACAAGCAAATTTATTTAACAAGCAAAAAGACTAAGAAAGGTTGCCTAATAGTGTGCTTTTTAGTTGCATGAATATATAAGGCCATAAAAATGCCATGGTCATGAGACCACATATTGGAATGAATGAAATAACAGTCTCAAACACATAGCTTACCCTGGCCTTCAGATTCACTGCTATATTTTGCAGTGAAAGTTACAATTTCATCCATCCTTCTATGGTCTTACTCTTGCCCTAATGTAAGAATGGGAGTCTGAGGACAAATTCAGGAGTTGGTTGTCTCTTTCCACCTAGTTGCTTCTGGAACTTGAACTCAGGTCATTTTTCCCACTGAAACATGTTGCTATCTCATGTATTTATTTTTAATAAACAGGAAATAATGCTTATCTCATGCAGAATTTTTATAGTGATATTTTATTGTTTTTGAACAAACAAAGCATGCCTGGAGATCAGAGTGTGAAGATAGCCACACTAATCAGTCATACAGGCCAGGCAGGGATGTATAGATGGAGGGGTGACTTGTTTGTCCTGGCTGCCAAGCCACAAAATAACCACTCAGAAAATCATATTATTTGCAATACTGTTTGGCCAATAACATAAGTGTATTTCTGGCAAAACTCATATTCTAAACTAATACATCTCTATTAATCTGTACATAACCAAATGGCAATGGCTTACTGGGTAATGTTCCAAGCTCCTCCTTCTATGCTATAGGCCGAGCTCAGTTTCAGCCATAGCCTTTGGCCACTAAAGTGGCTAATTCAATTTATTTTTTTAAAATTTTTTTTGATTTTTAAATTTTTTTATTTTTACTTAAAAATTTCCACTTCCTCTCCTCCCATTTCCTCCCCCCCCCCCCCCCCCCCGCCTCCAGTCCAAAGAGCAGTCAGGGTTCCCTGCCCTGTGGGAAGTCCAAGGTTCTCCCCCTTCCATCAAGGTCTAGGATGGTGAGCATCCACACAGACTAGGCTCCCACAAAGCCAGTACATGCAGTAGGATCAAAACCCAGTGCCATTGTCCTTGGCTTCTCAGCCAGCCCTCCTTGTCTGACACATTCAGAGAGTCAGGTTTGATCATATGCTCCATCAGTCCCAGTCCAGCTTGCTTTGGTGAGCTCCCATTAGAACAGCCCCACTGTCTCGGTGGGTGGGCGCACCCCTTGGGGTCCTGAGTTGCTTGCTCATGTTCTCCCTCCTTCTGCCCCTCATTTGGGTCTTGGGAGCTCAGTCCAGTGCTCCAATGTGGGTCTCTGTCTCTATCTCCATCCATTGCCAGATGAAGATTCTATGGTGATATGCAAGATATTCATCAGTATGGCTATAGGATAGGGCCATTTCAGGCTCCCTCTCCTCAGCTGTCCAAGGACCTAGTTGGGGACATCTCCATGGACACATGGGGACACCTCTAGAGTCCAGTCTCTTGCCAACCCTAAAATGGTTCCCTTGATTAAGATATATACTTCCCTGCTCCCATATACACCCTTCCTCCATCCCAACCGCCCCATTCCCCCAAGCTCTCCCCATCTCCCCAAGCTCTCCCCATCTCCCCCTTCTCTCTTTTTTCTCCCCATATCTCCTTAACCCCCCCACAAAGTTTCCAATTTTTGCTTGGCAATCTTGTCTCCTTCCAATATCCAGGAGTATAACAATATGTTTTTCTTTGGGTTCACCTTCTTATTTAGCTTCTCAAGGATCATGGATTATAGGCTCAATGTCCTTTGTTAATGGCTAGAATTCACTTATGAGTGAGTACATACCATATTCATCTTTTTGGGTCTGGATTACCTCACTCAGGATAGTGCTTTCTATTTCCATACATTTGCATGCAAAATTCAAAATGTCATTGTTTTTTACTGCCAAGTAATACTCTAATGCATACATCTTGTTGTCTTCTTCATTCCTAGTACCAGTAAGTCCACAGTGCATGACTTAGGAAAATCCACTAATAATCTTTTATTACTAAATAGCATCCTACCTTTTAGCTTAATAAGGTACTTCCTTTGGGCTTTATGGATATGAACAGTAGTCAGGGACTCTTAGTAACTATAGACTGGATCATAGCTTCTCCTCTCTTCCTTGAGCCATGGTTCTCAACCTTCCCTAACTGTGTGGCACTTTAGCATAGTTTTTCATGTTGTGATGATCCCCCCTAAAACATAAAACTATTTTAATTGCTACTTCACACACTAATTTTGTTATTGTTGTGAATCATAATGTAAATATCTGATACGCAACCCCCAAGAGGTTGCAACCCATAGGTTGAGAACCTCTGCTTTTAGAGATATGTTGGCTTCCACCTTTTTCATTTGTTCTTCACATTATAAGGTTATTATCTGTGAGTTACTCCATCATTCCTTTCTCATGATTTCATCTTCCTCTAATTCTTTAAGCAATTGACACATGACATTTTCTCTGCTGGATTAAATTGATTTCTGTTGGAAGGCTGCACTCTGATGACACAGTGCTAATTGTAGGTGTGAGTCACCCTACAGCAAAGCCTTTTCTGTTTGTCCTCAGTTTATCTGTGCCATAGAAATGCTTGCCTTAAGGATCATCATGGGAGATTTCCCTCACTCTACACTCTGACTCTTAAGCATCTAGTTTTACATCATTTGGACCTAGTACATATGGGGTGCATATTGACTTAGCCACGTCCAAGTGGTTAATTTGTCCTGCTCCCATCATCAGACACTGAAATCTAATTGCCATGCTTTCTGAACCCTTTAAATTGTCTCCCTCTCACATGTTGTCATTATTTGGCTCATTTCTATCCTCAGAGAACAATGTAACATCCTCATCCTCATCAGCCACTTGATGAGACTGAACAGTGTCAATGTCAGCCTGACGCTCACTTGAATTCTTCCTATCGGCCTCTCACTTGGCTAAGTTCCCTTCCTCTTGGGCAGATGCAAAGCTTCTACATTAAAACTATCAGTTTTAAGTAAGGGTCACCTCAGTCAGTTCAGGTCTGACTCCCTGGTGCCTTCTAGCCACACAGTATTCTTCCTGTCACTATTAATGTATGATATAATACTGTGTAATTGCTCCTGCAATTAGTGTTGAGAAAATGGTTCAGAAGCAAAATGTATGCCTTATTTTGCCGCAGCTTCAAAAAATCCTGTTTTCTTTACTAGAGTGAGGCCAGCCCCAGGACAGCCAATCTTTGTGTTCCATTCTTTCTTTGTACATCAGATGTAGCATTTTCTTTTTTTTTTTAAATGACTTTATTGAGATATAATTTTTTCTCTGCTTTCCACCCAGCTTCTCCCCTCCCCTTCAACCCTCTCTCATGGTCCCCATGCTCCAAATTTATTCAGGAGATCTTATCTTTTTCTACTTCCCATGTAGATTAGGTCAATGTATATCTCTCTTAGGATCCTCATGTTGTCTAAGTTCTCTGGGATTGTGACTTGTAGACTAGTTTTCTTTGCTTTATGTTTAAAAACCACTTATGAGTGAGTACATATAAAAATTGTTTTTCTAGGTCTTGGTTACATGACTCAATATGTTGTTTTCTAGCTGATACTGAGAGAAAAAGTTAACAAATGGGACCTCCTGAAACTTAAAGCTTTTGTAATGCAAAGGACATGGCCAACAAGGCAAAACGGCAGCCTACAGAATGGGAAAATGTCTTCACCAACCCCACATCAGACAGAGGTCTGATCTCCAAAATATACGAAGAACTCATTAAATTGGTCATCAAAAAGACAAATAATCCAATAAAAGATATAGAATTTTCTATAGAGTTGTCAGTGGACCAGTTTTCCCCAGTGCCATGCTAGAGTTTGGTACTGCCAAGCCATAATGCTCATACATGAAGTCATTTGTTCTTCTGTTGGGGACTGAGGACAGAGGTCAATGAATACCAAGATAACACCAAAAGATTCCATTCATATTTTCTTTATTACAATGGGCAAAATCGTGGAACAGGAATGAGAAATCTAACCTCAGGTATGTGATGCGTGAAGCAGAGAGAGTAAGTTTGGAATTGCAGGCAGTTTTCTCTGCATACCCAAAAGGTCACGCCCTAACCTGGTCCAACCTCTTAAAAATCATTGGCTGACAGACGTTCCCCATCACTCTTCCTGGTATTTTTCTTAGTAAACTAGACCAATGCATAATAATGTTTTGTGTATCTTAAGCAATTTTCCAGTAACAACTCAGCATCCCAGTCCCATCTGTGTCAAATGTCCACTGCTCTTGCTCTCATTTTCAGTGTGCATAAACACAATGTAGAAGTCTTAGAAAGAAAATAGTTTTGTTACATGGTAAGTTTAAATGCAGAGCCCTCATTTCTCCTGAAAAATCAAAAAAAAACCCATAACAAATAACAAAACTGAATTGCAGTTAAATGAATTTGAATATCAGACACACACACACTTAGGCCTCTCCTTCTCTCCGCTTGTGTGTATGTTTCTTATTTTTTCATCATCATAATAAATATTGATGCTCAAACATGCTTTTGGGAATGCTTAAATGTTAATAAAATGTGAAACAGCTTTGGAAAAAAGTATGTACGGAGAAAAAGTATTGTAACCAGAAAATGTAAATAAAGAATTTTGACCTATTTATTTTAGTTATTTCATGAAGAAGATTTTTTTTCCCACTGAATTTGATGAGGTTGATAGCAGAATAGAAATTTAGATGATTCTTTACATTGTTTTAGTAAAAGTCTAAGAGAATAGCAACGAAAGCTTGGGAGAATGAATTTACAAAGACTAGAAAATCCAGGAACAAATTTATTGAAGACTGGTTTTAAAAAAATAAAACTGAGCATTATTTGCACAAATTATTTGTCGAACTATTGAGAAAATGTCCTGTCTTCACTTGGCCTGCTGCATCTTTTCTGTTTCATGGTCAAAGGAAGGACCCTAGAGTGGACAGCATCAGTGTAGGATGTGTGGTATTTTGATATGCTCCAAGAGCATCAGGGTCAAACAACCTGAGCAGGAATTCAAGATAACCCATAGAAAGGGTTACAAGTTTCTATAATTGGAGGCCTTATCTGGGTCAAAAGAATGTACTTCGCCTTTACTTTATACCACTTGAGCTGTCCGCGTGATTTCCAGAAAGATAATGCTGACTGATCCTGGGTCAGCCTGAAGCAGTTTCTCACTACGCCACCTGACAGGACATATTTCTCCCAAAAGCATCTTTGTCTCTCTGACATGTAATAATAATTAAATCATAAGGATCTTCATTTGATAGAGGCCAAACAGCAACCTTGAATATTGATTTAGCAATTTCTATACCATTACCATACAAAATAGATCTCAAAAAATAATAGAAAGAATGAACCTCTTACATATATACAAAGTAACTATTTCTAATGTAGTTGATACTTTGTGGATCAAGAAAAATAATATTTTCACCGTTTAAGAAAAGCCCTGAAGGAGAAGTCTGGGAGGAGTTGGAGAGAAGGGGATAGGGGCCAGATATGCTAACGTGCTTTATATTCATCCTATAAAATTGCCAAAGAATAAATGAAAATAAGTTTAAAATTCTTCAGATGTGTATACTAGTTTGTGTATGTGTGTGCTTGTGTGAGTGTTCACTATACATTCATTATATGTAGTGATGGGTCACATAAGGACATTTTATTTAAGTGTACCATGTACTTTGATTATTTTGATTCCACAAATCATTTCTTTTCTTTCTCACTTCTTCTGCATGCAGGAAAAGAAATGTGGCATTTGTCTTTTTGGGTCTAAGTCATTTTACACAATATAATGGTCTTCTGTTACTTCAATTTTCCTGCAAACACCATACTTGAATTTTTCTTTATGACTGGGCAAAACACCTTTGTGTATTTATTTCATATCTTCTTCATCTCTTCATCAGTTAATGGGCAACCATGCTACTTCCATAATTAGTCAATTGTGATTATTGCTTTTTTTCTTAAGCCCAGCCTTTCCCTATGCCCACCATATTTAAATTTATATTAAAACTTTTTTAGTAGTGATAAACTTTAATTTTGCATATAAGAAGAGAGTCATTTAATTGCTTTTCTATAAAGATTGGTGAAGAAATTGAATTCATGATGCCTATGAGAAACATGCAAGTAATGCAGAGGAAAATGTGCATCATAGTACACAAATATGAGAATAGGTGATAACCATGAAGTTAAGAAACACTACAAATCACCAACTTAAGTAAAATATAGCTATGGTAATAACATAATGACCCTTCAAAACATAAAAGTGAAGAAAATGTCTTAATAACAGAGTTTGCGAGTCTGTTTATATGGTGTTTGAAATATGGAAAGTGAAATAATATGGTATTTTGGGTCACAAGAAATTTGAAGAGACCATAAAGAAAAACAGAAAAGATCCTTAAGGATACTTGGTGATGTTCTATTTCTTAAGTTGTGTAGTAGATACACACAGCTACTTGAAGCTGCTGTTGGTCTATGCTGCACAATTTTTTTTTTTTTTTTTTTTTGGTTTTTCGAGACAGGGTTTCTCTGTGGCTTTGGAGCCTGTCCTGGAACTAGCTCTGTAGACCAGGCTGGTCTCGAACTCACAGAGATACGCCTGCCTCTGCCTCCCGAGTGCTGGGATTAAAGGCGTGCGCCACCATCGCCCGGCTCTGCAGAATTATTTTATCTATATCTATTGATCTCTCTCTATATATAATTTATGCATGGTTCAAAAAAGAAATAAGATAAAAGAACACACACGGTATGCAGTTTCTAGTGCCCTAAATAAATTTAGCATCCTATTCACAGTGATGCATCATGCATAAATAATGTCCAAATTGATGTTTATTTCCTCAAATAAGCAGTGATATTTGCTATGACACAGAAAAGAGATACAGGGGACAGAATATGAGAAAATACCATAATGAATGCATTTGAGAAACTTATATTTTATTTTTAGCACTGCCTCAGGGGTATCTCTTGATCTGACCCCTAACTCAGCTTCGTTGTTCTCCTATGGATATGGTGCATTAAAGAATGTCCTTCAAACACAATCAAATAAAAAAATAAATGATTTCCCTATAAATATTGAGTATCTCTTACTACAGCTTTCAAAGTGTAAATAAGTAGAGTATAATTCAGAGGTAAGCTCAAAAGAATTTAGAGGGCAATAAAGGCTTAAGGTTAAATTTCTAGAACATATTGTGGTATCACTACTTTAGGTGCCATCTTCAAATTTAGAAAACAATGTAAAGGATAAGAATAAAGACCTTGTAATTCTTTTGGAATTGTACCTGGGACACAGTAATACAGTTAGTACTCTTCAGTGCTAAAATGATAAAACTGTGTTTATAGTTGTTTTCCAAGTTTATTTTTAAAAGGCACTCTGGAAATTGTTTTAATGATAGGGGAATTAAAGATGGTTTCAGTAGCTTTAGAACACCTTTGAATGGGCTTTGACCATTGTTATTGAGCACAGCAATAGTGATCAAAACAAAAATTCTTTGCCTTGATCCAATTGCTGTAGAAGTTTGAACCAGGGATTTATGGCTGTCTGTCTGTCTCTGTCTCTGTCTCTCTCTCTGATTTCTCGTTCAAACTTGCTTTAGGGACTTGATTTCAAGGTTCACATTTGGTTGTTTTTACAGAACATGTCACACTTGCAAGTAGATCCATCCTCAGCTTTGACCAGGGACCTTGATGACACCCTGGATCATGGTGCTTCCTTTGGAAGCACTCTGCCACACACAAGCTCTGTGCTTTGTATTATGGGCACAAGCAGGTGTCCTCAAGCATCTCCTGTTGTGATTGGTTGGCAGCCTGGAGCCAGAGACTCTTCCTATAAAGCTACTAGGCTGTTTGCACTTTGCATCTGCTTTTCTTGGAAGCCAAATTCTGCTAGCCAGTGGTGACTGACAGCCTGTCTGGGGCTGGTGGCCAGCTGCCACTTAACAGCTTAAGGCTAAAGCATAAGCATTCTGATATCTAACCTCAGTCTTGTCTGAACTCATCATCCTCTTACCTCTTTCAGAGAGAGCTCCAAGTTAAAGCTTATTCCTTTTTTTATCCGCTTTACTTCCTACATTCTTCTTTCTTTTTCTTTATATGTATAAAGTATTCATAAATTTCCTATCAAGTGCTATAAATTGTATATAGACACACAAATTATTCATATCTAGGAAGATGATGAGAATCAAGATGATTATATAGGAAGAGAGAAAATGAAATAAAGACACCTACAGCATTTACACACACACACGTACACACACACACGAGAGAAAATAAATTTCATTCTCCCTATTTCCATTGCTAAGAGAATTTCATTTCCCTCAACCTCTTAGAAGTCACCTGCTCCCAAGTGCTGCTGGGTAGATTTAAATGCTATTCAAAAATCCCAGCTGACAATTGTTGGCTGACTTTGTTCCTGACATAGCTCATCTCTCTCAGGATGTTTTTGTTTTGGTATATAGGCAGCTCCATGTATCTGACAGTTAACCTAATATATTTCTGTAATTCTCTTGGGTGCTCCTTTTTTTTTTTTCCTCAGCAAAAATGACTTCATGTTGTTTCTTAATGAGAATTTTGGTCAAACACCGAGTGGCATTAGCAGGTCAAATCTTAGGTTTAACCCCCAGCATTTCCTCTTTTATTTTTTCCTTTTTGAAAGCTCATTGGGCTAAGGCCAGGAAAGCAGCTAGAATCCAGAGGAACCCGGAGGGAGAGATTTATAGATGCATGGCGAGCTCATATTATCAGTTCCTATTTTGGTGTTTCAAAATCTCCCCTGGTGTTTGAGAGCATCTTGATAATTAAAAGAAAATATTGCCTTCTAAAAAAACTTCATCTTCATTTCAAAGTAAAACTTAAAAAAAAAAAAGAGTACTTGAGTTTATGGAGCTTGGATCCACTACATTTACAAGCCCGCCCTCCTTTCTTGCTTTTTCTCCCCTCCTCCCTCAATTCCCCTTCTTCCTTTTTTTTCTCTCCATATTTCTTTGGTTTTTTTTCTTTTTGCAGAAAATCTCTGTTTCTGCACATAATACCACGACTCTTAGAAATAAAAGAATTAGACAACAAATGATTAGGAACTTGATTGTGTCATTTATTTTATTTTTTCTATAATTAAGCAATAGTTCTTTCATGTTGGCATCCAATATCCTGTCCTGGTTCCTCTTGTTTTGATGTCTCAGGTCAGAGTCATCTAAGCCGCCAAATTGTGCCTTGGTACCAGGAACACAATTTTACAAAATGTAAAATAAACACAATATTAGAACACAGAAGAGTCCTGCTCAAATACATATTATAATGAATGTTTCATAGGAAGAAACCAATTCATAAATATATATTTGGTGCTTAGAGTAAACTCATTTATGTACTTTAAGGAGATAATACACCCCAGTAAATTTTTTTCCTACTTTAAATCCTTATAGTGAAAGTGACCTAGAAAGTTCTTCCAGAAGAGTGCATGGAGATTATACAATTATTCACCTATCGTCTTCTGCTGGAGAAAGAGAAACACACACACACACACACACACACACACACACACACACAAGCAGAATCCAAAACACTCTGAGGTCTCTGCATAAAAGAGATCCTTGCCGACATTAAAAGTTTTTCTTATGGTAAAATGGTAAGGGCCTGGTATATCCACACAAACAGGGCCATCAAAGGGCAGCTTCTGATTTTTGTTTTCTTGTCAAATACTGAGTAATCGTATAATCAAATGTGCAGCAATAACAGGCCCAGCTGGGAGGATTAAGGAATAAGTACCTATTGGGCTGCCTGATCTCTTTGTTCTTTAGGTTTAGAGTAGGATAAATGAAAAGGGGGAGGCCAGGAGGGAGTGGTTTAATATAGAATAAATTGTCTAAAAGGGATCAGTGAAGGCAGGGTTATCGACGAGTCGGGGAGTGAGGGAGCTGACTTTTTATTTGAGAACTAAGACAGGATAGAAGTAGGGGGATAAAGCAGGAAATCAGATAAGAGAAACAAAGGATGCAGGTATATTGACCTTAAGTAGTCTTTTTCTGTTTCTGAGATTTCTTGTGTTCTTGTGCTCTGAGCCAAGATCAATTGAGATTAATCAGTTGTATAGAAAGCATTGTGATCGCATTGCAGGCTTTTAAAGTTTAAATTTGTTTATTGAGCACAATTTGGTTAGCATCAGGTGCTGAAGTTATAGACACCAACACTAGCATAGAAATTACTTTATTTAGCTCCCAGTTGTAAGTTTCTATAGCAACTGGGCCCTATCCCAGAAAGCTGAGATTCTCAAGCCCAACTGATTTAGTCAGCGATGGAAATATGACATGGTGGAGGGGGGAGCATTTGCTTCCGTTTTCCACTTTTCCCTTTCTGCCTTGTGAGAAGTGTCCTCATTGTGACTACATCTGCTTAGTCATACTTTTAATTACACCTTTTGCTCTGAACTTTCTCCTCTTGGCAGCAGCATGAAGTATCTATTTCGGTTGAGTTTCGATTTCCATTGATGACATAGAGTGTTGATCCACAGGAGGTGGTTGTGATTTGTTTTAATGCCGTGGAAAATTCTGAATTGTGAGGAAAGTGTCCATAGTTACAAATTTAGTTACCCACTCCCAGCAGAAATTAGAATGTCAATTCAAAACGGAAACCTAATTTAATTTCTATATTATGTTTTCATTCAGCTCATAAATGCAATGTCATGATCGTTTTAAGGATGTGGGATGTCCCTTATGGAGTTTCCTTTTTAAATTTATCAGTAAACATATACTTAACAGTAAATTGATTTTTGTTTTAGAGTTTTACAAATGAATGTTGTTCTTGCAACAAATAAGAATTATCTGAAGAACATTGTTGGGGTTGAAGTAATATTTTATGATGTTAATTTAGCCAATACTATAGGAAACCTTAGGAAAAAATTACATCTAGGTTCCAATTGGGAGAACAACCCCCACATTTAAAATATAAAAAAGCGCAGTAGCTCTCTTTCTGCTAAGGCTTCTGAATAGTCCTGGTCCAATCTCATTTTTACTGTATGAATGGATGTGTGTATGCATCTAATCTATATATTAATCATTTATTTATCTACCTACATACATATGCTTAGAAAATAAAGTGTAGATGAAATAAAATATAAAAATATATGCTTTAAATAATGCCATCCTTCCAAAACTCCCCATGTTTTATAAGAACTGCCTTAAGATATTTAAATAATCAGAATACTCCAGGCTTAATCTGTGGCACCTCTCATTTGTGTGGAGAATGACAGGGATGTACCATAAAAGAAAGGATTTTATGCTGTGATGAAACAAAACAAAACAAAAAGATTTCCACCCAGTGCTCACATTTATTGCTAACTTGGGGTCTATTAACATTTGGAAAACACAAATTCTAAGAGGCAGCTGCTAGAGATTGGCCAATTATAATTGCACAATTCAAAGAGAAAGTCTTATTTGACTCTAAAATTCTGTCCTTGTTTTCTCCTTTCATGAATTATCTCACAGCCAAAGCAGACTGTGGGTGTGAAGGAGGACGCAGCAGACGCGCTTCCTGGCTGCTGCAAAAAACGCCTCACCTCAGCTGACCTTGATTCTCTTAGCATTCAATAAACTTTACAATTACAACAGACTTAATTATAATGAAATTAATTCAGATTGAGATTATGTGTCTCTGCTTGTCCTCAGGTTCTTTTATGGATCTCTAAATGGCATCCACCCCGTCGCTGAGTATCTGTGTGTCATTACATCCACTATATAATGAATGGCCAAGGTCATCTGAGACCAATTTTTGTTCTCTCTGGCAAGTAGCTTCCAGAGCTGTATAACATTTTGAATAGATAATTGTTCCTTTACCAGAACATGTGTAGATAAACAGCTGGTGAATAAAGAGATGCCATTAAGTTACACTTATGTTTTTAATATCAGGGTTCAGAACTATTGCAGAATGGATTCTGTCATGGATTATAGATCCATTTCTTTTGTTTATAAATCTCTCATGATGCATTTTGTTCTTCATATAACTCATATCAATTAACTTAAAATTTACTGGGTCACTCAAGGTAAAAACATGATTAAAGCAAGTGAAATGGGGCCTGGGATATAGCTCAGTTGGCAGAGTTAAACAGTATGTACAATTGTTTTGGTTTTGATCCCAGCCCTGTATAAAGCCAGTGTGGCAGTGTAATGTCTATAGTTCCAGACTTGTAGATTAGAGGCAGCAGGATCAGATATTAAAGGTCATTATCTATTATATAGTGTGTTCAAGGCTAGCCTATGCTAGATGAGACTTCGTTTCAAAAAATAAAATATGAGTAGAACTGATATGTTCACTAAAATTATGTTTATGATAAATATAGAATTTGAAAACTGCATTATATTCTTAATGTCACTACAGAAATGAACAGAGTGGTTACTGGAGAAGATAAATGATTCTTATAATTCGGGTTTGTTAAATAAATCAAAACAAGCTTATTTAAAATAAATTATAATCTTAATTTTGTGTTTAGAATCTGAAACCAATCAGAAGTTCAGTGTGTTTAGGAACCTTCTGGGGCTGTGTTACGATAGCAGGTCAGAGGCAGATCTTCAGAAGTTTTGCTGTAAGTTTGAACACTGACTGAAGTTCAGGAACTTGGCTTTGAGAACACTTCCTAACTGGTGAGATAATTCTTAAAACTCTTGATTGCTTGTACACATAATGTAACTTTTATTAACATATGCTTTCCTTCTGCCAAAAATGTCATGTGCCCAGTTCTTAACAAAACTCCTAAGTGCTGAGCTGTAAATGGGCTTTGCAAAATAAAATGTTCCAGTCAAGTTGTTGCACTTTCCTCTTAAGAGGTAGAGGGAGATCTGGGTGTCCTGTCTTGTGAGGAAGAGTGTGAGAAGGCTCCACAGACTTCTCCTTTCCTTACCATGTATTATTTTGTCTTTATGATCCAAATATGCTTCTGTACCTTCCTATTTTCATAGTAAATATTAAATACTATTACTATGATGCTTATGATGCATATGGCTATGTGTTAGATTCTTATGACCCTGGTTTGTGAGTCACCAAATTTGTAGAAAATCATGGGGACTCCTAAAATAGAATAACTATACTCATGCTGATTCATCAATGTGGGAGTTAAAAAGAAACCAGACCTGAGTCATAACATGAATTCAGCGTATGGGAATAAATGCCTGCAGAACAGAATAGCATTTTGCCAAAGAAGCAATGATAAATTTCTCCCTCTTTCTCTATCTCTCTCTCTCAACAAATTCTTATAAGGACCTGTGAAATTTGAAAATTTTGTTTCCAAATTAAATTTCTCAAAGGACTTAATTATTTCCTGAGCTGCAAAGAACATGAAATAGATTACAGATAACTGATCTTGTAATCCTAGCCCTCAAGAAAGCTGAGGCAGGGTCATTTCAGCGTTTGAAGCCAGCCTGAACTGTAGAATAAGATCCTATTTCATACAAAAAATAAACAAAGAAAGAAGAAGGCTGAGGTAGGGTTATTTCAGAGTTTGAGTCTAGCCTGAACTGTACAGTAAGACCCCATTTAATACAAACAAATAAACAAATGAATGATCAATAAGTGAAACCACTAAACTCAAAAAGAATCCATGAAAAATAAATCACAAGGAATGATCAGCAGAAGAGGTGGCTGTAAAAACCAAAGTATGACAAGTCTAGAGATAAAATTTACCTGCCACAGCACCATTGGACATCAGTAGATTAATAGGAAAACTCTAGCAGCTGATTGAGGAACATAATTTTCCCTCTGTATTATCTGATTTAGAAGTGGGGGGGAAAAGCAGAGTTTTCCATTTCATTTGCTGAAGCCAGCATAATCCTCCTTACCAGAGTTTGACAAAATTCAGAAATAGAAATTGAAGAGCAATCCAACTTAAAACTGTGGATAAATGTATTCATACTCCAAGGAAATGAAATCAAAGTTAGATTTGAAAATCATATGATATAATAAAGATTACCTAGTGTTAATCCCTTATATTAGGAAATCTATTAGTAGAGGCCAACATTGTGCATGTACTTCCAGCCAGAAAACACATGTGACCATCTTTTGGGTCTTGCAAAGGAATTTGATAATATTTAACTGCAAGTCAGTCCAAATCTCTTCCTAAGCAGGGAGATATAAACATATTTCATGATCATTCCACTGAGTGCTATTTCTTCTGAAATTACAGGGAACATTAAATATTGGCTCAAGGCATTCCGAAACACTTTTATGCAGATGGTAATAGAGTCCATACTCAGGGGGTAGACAAACTAACGCACTGTAAGTTTGGATGTCATGGCTGTAAAAAGTTGATTCACTCATGAAATAGAGCAGTAAGGTTCCAAGATCTACATTATTGAGAAACATGTTTTCACTATGTTAAATTTCCTTACTAGATTCAAAGGTTGAGAGTTCAGGGGGAAATTTGGGGGTGTAATTTAGGGATGATCATTGTATGGATTGAGCTTAAAACTGTAAACCAAAATGGAAATCTAGAAATTTCAATGAAATGTCTTTAAGTATCTAAGATAGTATTAGTCAAGGCACCTTTCAAGAAGGTGGCAGCTTACTGCGTCAGTCATTGGTGCTGCTAGCGGCAAGTCGTGTAAGTCTCACCTGAGAACTTAGCCATGGTTTTAGCAACTTGAGGTTCACTGACATTATGACAAAGATATATAGAGCGTATCTGAGGAGCAACATCTTGAATGTACTGAATTTAAGAGAGAATAGGCAGGAAAAAAAACAGTTTATTAAGAAATTTTACTATAAGGGGGAGAAAAAAACAAAGTAGCTGCAGGAGAAAAAGTGACCAGGACTATTTTAGTTTGGATTCAAGATAAAATATGCCACATGCATTTTAGAAGATGGGATGGTCCAAAAAAAGAGGTAGAAACTTAAGTTTCAGAAAGAGTATCCTGCGAAGCTGTCCTCAGGTAGGGAAGAATAGGCTGTCTAACACATCTATGACAGGGAAGGCTTTCATCATCAACAGCTAAAAATCATCACATGAGAGAGAGCAAAGCATCTGAGGACTTGAAAAGTCTGGCTTCTTGCAGAAGTTGCATTCTAGTCTTATAGTTTGGATGTGATATATCTCCCTCAGTCCCAAAGCTATCTGTGGTTTTTGGAATCTTGTTCTCCAGCTGGTGACTCTTTTAGAAAAAATAAGGTGATGAGGGTATGTTCAACACTGCATGAACTTACTGATGAGTTTGGAGCAGAACAAGCCTTTAGGTAGTGAGACTTAAATGGAGGAAGTAGGTCAGCGGGGACTTGCTTTTGTTTCTGGTCCTTTCTTCTCTCTTTCGCAGTTTTTGCTTCTTAAATGCTATGAGCTGAGCAGCTGTTCTACGTCATACTCTTCTACCTTGATGTTTCTTCTTTGACACGGGTCTAAGTGAAATGTCAAACCACCATATATCCTGGAACATTGGATACAAAGTTTAAAACCAAGTTTTTTTACTTAAGTTGATTTGCTCAAGTATGTCTTCAGAGTCAGAAAGCTGAGTATAACATACTCATTTAACCTTTATCATTTAAACAAGAAAGTACTAAGAAAGAAGGTGGGGAGAATTTTCAGAAATGTTTAGAGTCTCTCTCTGTGTGTGTGTGTGTGTGTGTGTGTGTGTGCGTGCACGCGCGTGAAGAATGACTCAGCTTTTTTCTGTTGGGCCTCTTCTCAAAGTTCTATCATTTGCAACAGTGACAAGGAATGACAACAAAGCCTTTATAAATTCCTGAGCTAAGAGAATGCTTCACATCCAAACCACACTCAGAGCACCCTCTTTGGTATCAAACATAAGTATAGCAAAAATGCATCATGGGACAAGTGATTGTGCTCTCAAGCCAAATAATTATGGTGAAGTCATGAAGGAGATAGGAGAAGGAAAGGATGACTGAGTGGACTCTTCCAATTTGCAAAAGTTAATGTGCAATCCATACTAGAGACACTTTTATTTCAAAGAGGTATACTTTTCTGTTGATTTGGAAATTTCTGTTGATTGTTGGTCTGAGGAGCATAGCACATCTCTTGAGTGTTTAGGAATTAAAACTTCCTTCTTGATACCTGCTGGGGATTGATAATACTCTTACTTTACGAGTGAAATGATATCTCTTCACTTAGTCTTAGGGTATGTTGAGTGACAGGGTTGAATATGCATATATATTTCCTTTCTATCTATATATAATATGTATAGATAATATTTCGAATATATATCATATCATGGGCATAGATATTGAAATCTTAAAGATGATGTCAGTTGTGGTGATTTTATAGATTAAACATATGCACTTGATTGCCTCTTACATTTCCTAACATAAATTCTTATAATGAGAATGTCTTTTCTCTGAGGAAGATTATAAGGAAGATTATGTTTATTATTTATAGAGATCTATATTAATAAATCCTTGTTGAACTAGTAGTGAAATTTTACTATTTATTATGGATGTTGCTTTATTTTGAGAAGCAGACTATTTCTATATCTCACTAATGACAATAATTTTAAAGCAATTTTTGGAAAAACAAAGAATTACTATTTTCTTTTTAAGGAATAGAAAGGACAGATAGAGTTCTCACAGTTGGTTTTCAGCTAAAATTTATAATGTGTAATTTAACTAGAAGAGAGTAATTTTAAATTTACTCAAGTGATTTAAATAATTACATGGAGACAGGCAGGTAGTCCTCTGTTAGATAAATGTGTGTTGTTAGAAAACAGTAACAATGGTTTAAAGAAAATTCACCAGTCCACAATAAAGAATTTAAATCAGCATTTCAATAATTGAGGAGGATTTAATGTAAAACAGTGAGCCTTTCTGAAGCAAGCAATCAAAATAATTCATTAAAACAGCAATCACTAGTAAGCTTGCTTGTTTCTCTATGGATATGTAAACAAAATTGGTAAATATTGTTGAAATAAAACCTCAAGTACTTCAACTTTTTTTTACTACTGGAGAGAAAAAAAAGCAGCTTATTATCACACTTAATTTTGGTTTTCCTAAAATGGAAAGCAAAAGTAAATAGAATCAAGTAAGAAAATGGAAAACTATAAGTATAAATTATAAGTATAAACATGATAAATCATCAATCTAAGTTACAGAGAAGACTACCTAAATTTATTTAGACCCTGCTGACAGAAGTTTCTGTCCTGTCTCATTCTGTAGAAGTTTAGTCCCAAAGAAACACACAGAGGCCTACATTAATTGGTTGACAGAGGTTTCTGTCCCACCAGGTAGGTCCCTCAGCCGTTCAGTCCCAAAGAAACACACAGAGGACTACATTAATTACAAATTGGTTGGCCTATTAGTTCATCCTTTCTTATTAACTAACTCTTACATCTTAAATTCACCCATAATTCTTGTTTGTGTTAGCCATGTGGATTGGTACCTTTTATCAGTGAGGCATTCTCATATTGCTTCTTCTGTGTCTGGGTGACAAATAAAAACTGAGCCATTCCTCTTCCCAGAAATCTCTTATTCTGGTCACCCCGCCTATACTTCCTGCCTGGCTACTGGCTAATCAGCGTTTTATTAAACTAAGATAACTGACAAATCTTTTTTTTTTTTTTTTTTTTTTTTTTTTTGGTTTTTCGAGACAGGGTTTCTCTGTGGCTTTGGAGCCTGTCCTGGAACTAGCTCTGTAAACCAGGCTGGTCTCGAACTCACAGAGATCCGCCTGCCTCTGCCTCCCGAGTGCTGGGATTAAAGGCATGCACCACCACCGCCCAGCTGATAACTGACAAATCTTTACCGGGTACAAGACCATTGTCCAACAGCAAACCCAACTTCTCAAAATTTCAAAATTAAATTAAATGAAGTCTTAGTTTCTACAGGTTGTGTAAACCAGGGGATTTAAATAATCCAGTGAAAACTGATGGGTTGCTCAGTGGGTGAACAACTGAAGACAATTGCTCCCTACTACAGAATCTATCAGTAGCCAATACGTTTGCAGGGAGGATTTTCTAGTTTCATTTTTGTTGCTGTGATAAAATACTAATGTTTAAAAAATTATTGTAGGGGAGTAAAGCTCTTACTTGACTTAATGTCCTGTTATATTTCATGATTTTGAAGAAATTAAGGCAAGAAATCATGCAGCTAGTCATAACATATCCACAGTATAGAACAAAGGCAGAGGTAATGCATTCTTGACTGTTGGCTTCCTTTTAATAATCAGCTAATTTTATTCATTTTATATATAAAATTCAGGGGCTGTGCATGAGGAATAGCACTACCTAGAGTGGACTGGATCATCTTCCATCAATTAATAATCAGTATAATTACCAACAGATATGTCCACCATATCTAGACAACCACTGCATTACTAAACTATCAGAATTCCCAGCTCATTCCAAATAGTTGTCCTTATCAACAGAGAAAAGTGTGGTCTTCATCCTTCATCAAGAAAACTTCTCTTCTACAGAAAATAACATCCAATAAAAACACAAATGTGGTACCCAGTCCCAATATATACATATATAGAACAACTCTTACAGGAACACAGGTGTTACAGTGGGAGAAGTTGTCTTCCTTAGGGAAGAGCACAATGAATAGTTACCCAGTCCCAAATAGTTAGCCCTGAAAACATAAATACATGCAACATTATACAGACTGAGAAGGCCATATTTATGAATATATATGCATACACATATATTTCATATACATATGTGTATACACATGGAACAACAACTATCCAAAAAATAGGCCATGAATTTGAAAGAAAGCAAGGAGGGGTTTATGATAGACTTGGAGAAAGAAAGTAAAGGGAGAGATTATATAATTATAATCTCAAAAATGAAAGAAAGATGTTTTAATTTAAAAATGGAACAGATTATTGGCAATTTTTTGTTTAGATAGTTGAAGACTCAAATCCAGTTTGAAAGAGTTAAGTGTCTTTGAGAAGCACCAATTCAATAACCTATTTCATCTAAATAATAAAGGGCTAACATGAGAGCTAATTTTTGAAGCTATGTGAGAAGGAGTTCAGCTATCTCAGAGTCTAGGCAAAAGCTTCTCTAAAGCATGATACCCACAGAAATATTTTGGATTTCTGACATGGTGCCTTGTCTCACTTCCTTTCATTTATTATCAACTGGTAGGCACTGTGACTGAATTACAGCTTGATATTGGGGTACAACATAAGTAACTGACATATTTATTAATATTTGCTATGTCTAAATGTTTGGATTTTGTCTTTCTAGGAGTTTATATAAAATTGTCATCTTATATATAGTAGATTATCTTGAGGAAGTCTGTACATTGTGGCTCCAAATGTCCAAATATAACATAGCTGATTCTGTCTCTCACTTTCAAAAATATTATTCGATTTATGAAGTTAAAGAATGGATTATACTGAGCTCTTCTTTAAATTGTACTGAGCTTTAAAAGAAACCTGGAGATGTAAGCAGATTTCTCCCAATGGTAGGGGTTTCACCGTGAAAGCAAAATCAGGATTAATTGTGTGACTTGAACCAGACAGAGTGAAATTGCTTGTAATGGAAAGAGCAAACACAAAGAGGGTGGAACTCAATGTAGCTATTCTGAGTCACTTAGGCCCAACAATTGGCTTAGGTTTCAGGACTGAGAAGGAGGTGTGGGCACCTATACTGAAGCATTCGAAGAACTGTGTGGATTTATTTCCAGTCTACAGTGACAAGAGAGGACTTCTTGGAAATGAAAACAAGAAGATGTTAAAGTAGGCTTGACTCCTGGCAATGGAAGTGACTGGGCCCCAGGGTTGGGAATGAGCAGCACATGCAAAGGATGCTAAGCAGGGTTAGTATACAGACTTTGAAAGCAGTGCTGATAATTTTCACTTCTCATAAAGTAGAAATTTGAGGGCTGGTGAAATGGCTCACTGGGTAAAATTATCGTCAAGCCTACAGACCCGAGTTTGATACCAAGGTAGAAGAAAAGAACCAATTCATACAGACTGTCCTCTCATCACCATATGCATAACATGGCATAAAAGTGTCTTCCATATACAAATAAATATATAAACAAAGAAGCAAATACATAAATTTAAGAATAAAAAATGGTAGAACTAAGAATAAAGATATGAATCAGCACAAAAATCACAACATCATTTATCCTTAATTCTTGATTTATCATTAAATGTCCTCTGTGATTCCCTTCATACAGCTATAAATTTTATGGAGGACATGTCAGTAATCACTGTTTTTCTTTCAGTAATGTGAATAGATAATTGAGAGATTAGGCAGGTATATGGATTGATGGCACAAGATATTTCTCTTTCTGTACAAATGTAATTTTAGTAGAAAATAAATTTATTTTATCTTCCTTCAAATCCGTCATTTGAGGACATGTATAAAACTATAAGAAAATTAGCTAAAACTATCACATTGTCTCACATAAATATGATACATTTTGTAATATTACTATTTCTCATTAAAATTCTCTATAAATACTTTGAGAATTATTTCACCTATTGGATGATAATTAAAACAAACAATTTTATTTGAACCAATGATGCCATCACTTATCTATCTTTTGACAACTAGATACTCAATTTATAACTCTTTTTAGAATGTTGGGGAGCCAAGTATTAGTAATACTTTCTGGGTTTTTTTTTTTCTGCTTGCTTCCAGGAAGAGACAGAACATGAATAAAGAAACAATCACAACCGTGGGAACAAGATAAAGCATGGGGAAGACAGGAGATGTGTGTGTGTGTGTGTGTGTGTGTGTGTGTGTGTGTGTGTGTCTGTGTCTGTGTGTCTGTGTGTGATGTCATCAAAGTTTTACTGATGCCCTGTAAAGGGAACAAATCCATTCTAGGTAGGTTGGATAGAAAAGAATAAGTAGAGCTTGCAAGACTAATTTGTTTTTAAAAACAAAACAGTTAATACTTGAAAGATCTCAGAAAATGAAAACAGCAAGAGAAAAAGCAAGAAAGAAACTTAGCTTGAACAGAGAGATAGGATAGACTTTGTGGGGTAGAGCATCAAATTCAAGATATGTAGAAACTGAGGACAGGGGAACCAGAGTCAATGAGATACACACTCTGTGTCCCAGTTCATACAATCCAAAGGAGAGTGCAGTCAACACTTTTCTGCTACCTCAGGAGAATCAATGCTGCCTGCCCTCATTGAGGAAGAGCATCTGTTTACTTAATCCACCTATTCAAATGGGACTCTCTTCCAGACTGCCCTTTACACATATATACAGGAACCCTTTAGTTTAGCTACACAGACACACTTAAATTCTTTCCAATTTTTTCTAGATTAATTTACTTACTCAATGCTGACTTATATTCTGTGAATAGGCTGTATTCTATTTATCCACCTAGTGAAGGACACATTCTTCTTTGCAATTCAAATAAAGAATAAAGCTGCTATAAACAACCAATCATAGGTGGTTGTCTAAATATAAATTTTCAATTCATTTTGTGTATATAGCACAAAGTACACTTACTGAGGTATAGAGCAAAGAATGTATTTAATTCTATAGAAAATTACCAAAAAGTTTTTCAAAAATGAATGTGCCATTTTTCAATAAAGAGGAATTCCCTTTCTCATTCTCATTCATAGTTTGCTATTGAGGTTTAGGATTTTGTATATTTTAGTAAGTATGAAGTAGAATCTCATTGTTTTAATTGTTTAATTTCCTCGTGGTACATGCTGTATTATATTTTTAGTTGGCACCCATCTCTCCTTTAGTGAGATATATCTGTTTATATATTTTGTACAATTTTAAATTGAGTTGTTTACATTCATGTTGTTGACATGTAATAATTCTTTATAAAGTCAAATGGAAATAATTTACCAGCTGAATCTTTTATAAATATTCTACAAATCTAAGGTTTATTTTCTCATTCTGTAATAATATAACTTTAAAGGGAATTTAATGATCTCTAAAGAACACTCTCTTCCCCATTTCTTTTCTTTCACTATAGTGATACTTGTGTGTTCTTTAAGTATGAATTTAGGTAAGTGTAGGCAGAGGTGACTCATTTATCCCAGCCACTCAGACCAGAAATAATTATAAAAAAGCTATATTATTTAACTCAACTCCAGCATATTCCTAGCTAGCTCTTATTTCTTAAATTGATTTCTACTAATTGTGTATCGTCGTGTGGCTGTTGCTTACTGGGCAATGTTCTATCAAGTGTCTGTTTCCTCCAGCAGCTACATGCCTTCTCCCTGCCTCCACCTACTCTCCCTATATATATCTCTTTCAGCCTGGATTTACTCTGTTAAGTCATTGGCTGAAAGCAGCTTTTTTATTAACCAGTAAAAGCAACACATTTACTGAAGGATTTCCCACATCAGATAAGTAGGCAACAGTAATAAAACATACTTTGCCATCTTATCTCATAATATCTTTTAACCAGAGGATAAGATAGACTACAACACAGCCATGGTAGTTGGGCAAATCCTATGCTATTGGGTCTCAGATATTATATCATAAAGACATAATAAACTTAAAAAATGTTTTGTTTTGTAGGATCCTATCTGAATAATTCATATTTTATTTATCTATTCACCAAATGAAGTATATATTGCTATCCTCCAAGTTTGAGAAATTAAAAAAAATTATCTTCTCTAAGCATCCATATAGTAGTTTTTATGTAGGTAATATGTTTTCAAGTCACTGAACGCAAAGATGAGAAAATGATCTAGGAAAAGGAAACAACAAATATTTTGGCAAATAACCATTATTTTTCACAACCTTTGTAAAGGACTTGGCATGTGTATAAACTGCTCACTGAAGAAGCCTGGATCATCATAAATCAAGTAGCAGTTTCGAAACAGCATTACAGACATGGGAAAATGACTTCTGCAAATTCTTGGATGGTGTTGTTTTTCAATGTGTTTGTGAAAACTGATAGAAATAAAAGAAATAATTATTTATCTTGACTACTGATCGACTATATCCCCAAAGAAGATTTATAGGCACAGGATGGTTCTTTGTTTCTTAAAATTTCTTAGTAATCAGACTATGATTTTCATAGTAGTTTTAATATTGTATCTTGACAAATTTCTTTATTCTTTTTTTGTAAAAAAAAGTTTTCCAATTAAAAGATAATTTGAAATCAAAGCTTTAAAGAATTCTCTAGCTTTCCAATTGAACTTTATCACCTGATGACCAGTTAGAGTTTTAATCTAATCATCTTTTAAAAATTAAGTTTTAACATTATAAAAGAGAATAAATTGAACTATTATTTTATTTACTTATTTATTTTTTTTGTTGTTGTTGTTTGTTTTGAGATAGGGTTTCTCTGTAGCTTTGGAGCCTGTCCTGGAAATTAGCTCTTGTTGACCAGGCTAGTCTCGAACTCATAGAGATCCGCCTGTCTCTGCCTCCCAAGTACTGTGATTAAAGGCGTGTGCCACCACCGCCCAACTTGAACTACTATTAAATTACAATTTACTCCTCTCATCTTCAGCTTCTTTAGTCCATGAAGTTTATGCTATGTATTACAAGAAATAATTAATCTTTTCTAAAGCAATTCATTAACATTTTAAGTAGGTATCTTAGTTTTTTTTTTTTTTTTTTTTTTGGTTTTTCAAGACAGGGTTACTCTGTGGCTTTGGACCTGTCCTGGAACTAGCTCTTGTAGACCAGGCTGGTCTCGAACTCACAGAGATCAGCCTGCCTCGGCCTCCCGAGTGCTGGGATTAAAGGCGTGCGCCACCACCACCAGGCCAGTTAGTTAGGTTTTCTATTGTTGTGATGAAACACGATGGCCAAAAGGGAATTGGGGAGGAAAGGGTTTACTTGGTTTACACTTCCAGATCAAAATAAATCATTGGAACATGTCAGGAGAGGGTCTCAAGCAGGGCAGGAAACTGGAGGCAGTAACTAATGCAGATACATAGACCGTGGAGTAAAACTGCTTACTGATTAGTTTCCCCTGGCTTGCTCAGCCTGCTTTCCTATAGAAACAGGGATCACTAGCCCAGAGATTGCACCACCTACCATGGTGGGAATTCTTCCATTTGTAACTAAATGAGAAAATGCCTTACAGCTGGATCTCATGGAGGCATTTTCTTATCTGAGGCTCTTCCTTTCTGATAAATCTAGCTCGTCATCAAACACACCAATCCAGACAGTATAGTAGGTATTATATAATTTTGATCTTAATTTAAATTTCATATATCTTCATTAAAATATATAATTGGTGCCTTACTCATGTATGCCTTCTTTGTAAAGATTTTTTGCATACTATTTTAACAAAGAAACGTTAGACTTAGTCACCTGTTAAAATATATTTTAACTATTCCATTAAAGCATATTTTGAAAGATTGTCCTATAAAGAATGTAATCTCTCTAATAAGGTAAACATTAAATCTGAAATCTGTGTGTTCTATCCAGATTAGCAAGATGAGGAGCATGCTTTTATTCTTGAGAATGTATTTTCCTTTGTGTTATTGAATGTATGTATGTATATGTATATATATTGAATAACATATATAATTAAATATACACATATATTCAATATGTATATATTCAACATGTATATTTGGTTTGTGTGTGTGTGTGTACTCAAGTGTATGCATAAAGATGCATACATATGTAATTTTGTAGAGGACAACCATGAATGTAGTTGTTTTTCTTATTGCTGGCTACCTTAATTTCTGAGACAGTTTCTCTTTGAAACTAGAACTCATTAATTTATCAAGGATAGATGACCAGCAAGCTTCCAGGATTCACTTGTCTCTGCCTCTCCATTGCTCTGATTTTAGTCAAATGCTGCTGTGTCTGACTTTTTACATGGGCTTTGCAAATTTAATACAAGTACCCATGATTGCATAGGGAACACTATTCTGAAGTTTATATAAACATGTTTTCACATGAAAATAAATCACTATTTGGGAGAATTGGTTTACTAAAAAGGATCAGCTTTAAAATACTGACTCAGATACCTAAATAGTATAGTTCTAATTATATATTAGTAAATTAGGTGGATATTTATTTAGAGTGAGGTCATTCTTTACTAGTAGTGAGAAGCCTATTTATTATTTTCCTTATAGAAAGCTACCAGGAATACAGAACTTGTGTGAATGTAGAACATTCTAAGCAATAATTATAGTTGAATATCTTCCATCTGTGTTTGGCAAGATCCAAGAGAATTACCACAAAAATAATACCTGGCTGTGAGTCTCTGCACACATTACCATCTGATGCAAAGAACTCCTCTATGATGATGCCTAGACAAGGCATCTATCTAAGAGAAGAGCTGTGTTGTCAGAGTTCCTTTGTACCCTCAACTCTGGAAGATGACATGGAGACTTATTATTAATTATGAAAGCTTGGTGTTAGCTTAGGCTTGCTCTCACCTAGCTCTTAAAACTTAAATTAACCCATTTATATTATTCTATATTCTTCCCCATGGCTCATTACCTTTGCTCAGTTCATGCATCCCTCTTCCTCCATGTCTACATGTTGAATCTCCACCTCTCTGATTCCTTCCCAGAGTTCCTATTTCTACCCAGAAGTCCCGTCTATCCTCTCCTACCTAATTATTGCTGTTGAGACTTTCATTAAACCAATCAGAAGCTGCCTTAGGCAGATAAGGTAAAACAGACACACCTTTACAGTGTACAAGAAGATTATCCCACAGCAGAGCAGAATATTGAAAGACCCCAGCTTAACTGCTGTAACGCCATTTTGCAAGGTTTTTACACAAACAAGTATAAGTTAAAGGTAAAGTCAGTACTCTTAGGCTGCCAAACAGGATATCTGTGGTCAGACATGAAGCTTAGGAGGGGAACGAAAAGTTCTGGGAAAAACTACATGTGCCCTCGATAGAGCCAAGTCAGCTATTATCAGATCTTCATGTCCCCGAGGAACTTGTCCCCAATTGAACCCATCGCCTCATTAGAACTGACCAATGGAATCCCTGTAACCATGCATGCTTCTGCCGCCGGTTTCCATATAAAAGACCCCCTGCCCAGCCTGAGGGCACGCAAGTCTTCCAAAAAGACTCTGACGCCCGCATATACCTGTGTACTCTCAATAAAGAAACCTCTTGCCGTTTGCAGCCAGTGGTCTCGGATTGTTCCTTGGGTTCAGGGGTCTCCTCCTGAGCAAAGGTCCTCTCTGAGGGTCTTTCAGTATCATTAGAAATTATTTCATTAATTTTTTTTCTGAGTCACAACAGCACAGATATTAGCTCTACTGCTGTTTAACATTTACTAATTTCTAATATGTTGGTAACCATAGTGTTTTTAGTGCTTCATGTGAGATTAAAATTATTCTGATTTCAAATAAGAATTTCTATTTAGATAGGCTGTAATAAAACCAGTAGATTGTGGTTTTCTAGGAAGCTTAAATATGTTTGGTCCAAGTATTTGAATGGGTTGAATACCTCTGTTCCTTGGGTTATATTTTTATTGAAAATAGAATCTTTTCTCATATAATGGTATGGGAGAATTGTCTGTATTCTGTCAATCATGTTTTGAATAAATGCTGATTGGTCAGGCAGAAAATATAGGCAGAAAAACCAGACAGGAAGTAGAAATGATGTAATGAGAACAAGAGAATTTTGGGAAGGAGGAAGTTGATTCCTCCTACTTCTGCCTAGATCACCAAAGCAGCAGGATGTGATCTGCCCCACTGAATAAAGGTATTGAGCCACATGGCTAACAAAGATCAGAAAAAATGGGTTAATCAAGATGTGCGAGTTAGCCAGTGAGAGGCTAAAGCTAATGGGCCAATCAACTTATAATTTATGGAGACCTAGGTGTGATTTTCTTTGGGGCAAAACAGCAGGGGGTACTGGGCAGGACAGAAAACAAACAACAAACAGGCCCCTTCATGTTACAGATTGGCGCCCACGTGGATAATTACATCCACAGAAAGCCTGAGAAAGCTTGGGAAAGACTAGAGTAAAACATTTCGGTTTTCAGCCATAGCAGAAAAAAAAAAAAAAAAAAAAAAAGCTGAGCTGGTTTAAAATGCTGGATTTCTGGGCCTTCCTGCCAGGGAAAACTACTCTTTCAAGCAGGCGGTCTGGATTTTGGAGCTATGGATACAATGTAGCAGCTTGCTTCCTGACAAGAAAATGCCATAGGAGCTTTTGACTGTTGTTTACTATTTCAGCTTGCTTCCTGGCAAGGACCTTGAAACGCCATAGAGTTGTGGCAAAAAACTTCTCCATATATATTCCTTAGCAAATTAAAGACCCATGTGGTCAGAAAAAGAGAGATATACAGTAAAGAGAGATTCAAAGAGGAAGGAAACCTCTAGATGGTTACAGTGTGTTAAAAATATATACAGGCTAAAAATTAAAGTTCTCAGAGTAAAGAAAGCTTGGGAGGCTGATGCAGACAGATCTCTGTGGTTTCAAGGATAGCCTGTTTTACAGAGGGAATTCCAGGACAAAAATACACAGAGAACCTGTCTCAAACAGCCAAAAGTTAAAAGTAAAGATAAAAGCCTCTGTGTGTTTCTTTGGGACAAAACAGCTATGGAACATGATGGGATAGCAACTTCCATCTACAAATGGTGCCCAAATGTATGGGAAATATAAAGACTGAGAAAGCTTTAAAAAAAAAAACTCTAGATAGAAAAGAAACAGAGTCAAGTGCAGCTTCTTGTTAATTATCTTCTCTTTGGTAGGCTCTGTTTACTGACAGTGAGCAGAGGCACAGTTCTTTTAAGAGAGGTTACCTGACTCAGCGTTAGCAACAAAAACCACACAGTGGTTTAAGAGGCCCTGCCACCAAACACTTAAGTGATGTTTATGAGTAGCAATCAGCATGCTTCTTTGTGGTAGCATGAACCTAGAAACTCTGCAGAGTTGTGATAATAAAAAATACTTCTGCCACAAAGCTAGACTCTCAGGAATTGAAGTCATTTACCAAAGCTGTCACTTGAATGCCAGCTATGCTGCTTATCAGATTAAAGAGCCATGCAATCAGAAAAAGATAGAGATCAGTAAAGATAGATTCAAATGAAAAAAACCCTCTAAATGGTTTGTAGTGTACTTAAAAATATGTCTAAAAGGATAGAGAAAATCCTAAAAAATAG
The DNA here is from genome assembly GCF_018167655.1 of Microtus oregoni. Classification (NCBI taxonomy): domain Eukaryota; kingdom Metazoa; phylum Chordata; class Mammalia; order Rodentia; family Cricetidae; genus Microtus; species Microtus oregoni. Next base: position 19,456,199 of record NW_024543089.1, read on the forward strand.
AGTTTAAAAAAGCCACATAAACATGGGAAATACCGAGAATCTCTATGTTATTGTGTTGTCTTTTAATTGTTCAAATGCTGAGGAGCAAGAGCTACTAAAAAACATTTGATTATAAATGCTGCTGTATTAGTCCAAACTATATATTTTGAAAATGCCTTAACTTCAAAATTTATGTCAAAAGATATGTTACTTTAGAGAAGAGGATTTGATTTTGTTTCCACAGGAAATGAGAGGTTGTGGGTTCAATCTGGCTTTATCAGGTTTTGATCAGGTTTGATCAAAGAAGAAACTCTGAAAAATCTCTAATGGAAAAGCGTGGCCCAGATGATTCATCATTTCAGAGCACCTTTGTTGCAATTTTTTGTTTTGTTTTTGTCCTGAGTTCTACATCCAAAAGACCTTCAAGGCTGCTAGTTGAGATGATCAAGTCTCACAGAATACTACAGTCAGGACTTGACCCAGATTCCTAAATTTTCTTTGGGTCCCCATAAGATTATTAGGACCCCCAGTCAGCTGGAAGTAGCCTAGAAAACTGCACCCACATTCCCCAAAAATGGATTGTGGATGTTTGTCTTTGTTTAGAGTGTGGTTACAAGTTGTTATGGATAATGGTCAGGATAAAAAGCTAAAGAAAGGAGATGAGATTCAGAAATTTTGTTTTGAAAACAAATAAAAGGGACATGTTTATTTGGGGCTGAATGGCTGTTGGACTGGGCAGCACAGAAACTTCATTCAACATTTTGACTAAATTATTTTTCTGCTTTAATGTATTTCAGATCCTCCCTACACCCATATCCACACAACTTTATGCTCTTTCTCTCTCTTTCAAATATCCCACCCACAAATCAACATAAGCAAACAAGCTAAATCCTCCTAAAATAAAATAAAAGCACACATAAAAAACCTGAAATCTGTTTTTTAATTGGCTAGTTCTTCTTGAACTTGGTGTCTGCCATAGAGTGTGGTTAAGTTTCTCCATTTCAGATACTTTATTAAGTCTATTTAAAATTGTACTTAAATTCTAAAAGATTCCTCATCTATTTATGTCTTTTATTCTCCTTCTCTACTTGTTCTATTAGTAATCTTGAACTATTTCTTTCGCTTGTGTGGAACATGTATCACTAAATAATAGAACTCATTAGTTAGAAAATCAACACTGATATTCATGTAATTGCATAATATTGTCACAGAGATCTCAGTCTGGAATCCATCTCCTCATCTTCCTGATAGTGTAATTTCCTTTAAAAGAATAAAGACAAGATCCACAGTATATAAAACAGATGAAGTTTTTTACAGTGTCAAGCAGAGGAGCATCTCCTCTCAAGGTGCAAGGGCAAGTAATATCTGAGCAGACATTCATTGTAATTCACATTCTCTTCTGCCCTCACATATTCTAAAATTTCTAGAACAAACAGCTTTGATTCTGTCCAGGTGAGTGACAAGCCTGTTTGGAATAAACTTCTCAATAGCAAGCTTAGTGGTGCACATCATATACTGAACACCTTTATTCTTTCCCAGAAAACTTCTTGCTTTATTCTGAACCTATAAGAAAACGTAGAGATGGATTTAAATAGTTGCCCAGCAATGGTTTCAACAGCAGACCAGGACACTCTGACCCTTGCGGGAACCAGAAATATGACTCAGCTGCCTTCTTCTGACCTGTAACTAATATCCTGCTGGGACAGGACTTTGCTTTCTAACTAGTGATTTTGAAGAAAACATCTTGCTCCAGTGTTCTCCAAACTTGCTAATAAATAAGCCCTACCTAAGAACATGCACTCAATATACTTAATTAAACCTGTTGTTGAAAAACTATTATATTTCTAACTTTCAGATATAGAGACTAATCTCTATTTGACTTTGTCCTCAAACTCTGAAAGACTTTAGTCACTCAGTCACTTCCTATTATGATATTTAAGAAGCCCTTCAAATCCAAGATCACATGAATTCATTAGGTCAAATACTGAGGAAGTATCTTCTAAGAAACGAGTAATAAGTCATAGTTACATATAATGAGCTGTTATTAAATTTGTAGAGACAAATCAAAGACTTTTTTTACAGCTTGGAATGCTGGTCTCACAGGTGATAGATCTCATCTCTCTGGTAGTTTGCCATTGTTATTGTAATCTTATTGACAGAAGTGTAAAAAGGCAAAGCATCATTTCAGCTCTGCATTGAATCTACTGAATGTTTACAATTTGAAAACAATAGACTCTGTAACTGTAAATACTTCTTTCTGTATATTGGCCAACTGCTTATATATTTTTTATTTTAATTTTTTCAAATTTTTAAAAACTTTGATTTTTTTTAATTTCTGCAAACTCTTGTTTTTCTCTGTTATAGAGAGCCATTGCTTTGTATGCTTAGTGCACTCACTGATGTGTTTTTGTTTTGAATTTCTACTAAATAGAGAATATTGGTTTGGGTCTGCTTGATCAATTCTTTCAAAGTTGGATTATCCCTTAATTGCAGTATTGATTGCAGCAGGTATAACAGGTCCTGTGACATCATGCAACAGACATGCCATCCTTAAAAGGGAGCAAAAGCTTCAGAGGAAAGCAACTTAGGTTACTATTTATCTCATGACACTATGAAAGTTGACATGAGTTGTCAGTAGTAACATACCAAAGATTATGATTTCTTTGGCATAGTTTCTCAAAGTTAAAACAATTCTCTAAATCTTTATAGTCCTGAAATCTCTCTAAGTTCTTTTCTCTAGAGAATGTTAGGATTTTTTTTTTTTAGTTGAGCAAGGTCAGATAAAAAGCAGTGTTTTTCTTTCTTTCTTTCTTTTTATTCTCCAGTTAGAGACTGCCTATATAAATATGACAATACATGAGAAAAAGAAGTGGAATTCTTGGAGCTTTCAACTTGGTTAGTGAAACATCATGGCAGCCCAAAATGGTTGAGAGTGGCAAATCTGAGTTGTATCAAGAAAGAGTAAATTTAGAAAGTGGGTATAGGAGGCTGATGGGTCTGACTTAGATGATTTATTAGCTCCTTCTTTGGTGCTTAATAAATATAATCTAATTAACCTTTAGCTTTTTCATCTGAGTATTTGCTTTATTATTGTTTTTGGAGTAAGACACTGTATATCTCCAGGAAATTTTAAGTGCCCATAAAATTCAAATGAAACATAATACCTGTAGGAGAGGAAAGAGAATTTATTCAATATAACCATTCATTATGGCGAGAAAGAGGGAGAGAATCTCGTTAAAGGATGAGAAGAATTTTCAGAGAGTAACATGATAAGAGATGGTTCTCAAGGAGAGACATCAGATATGTGAAACTGAGGCACAACCCCCCAGGACAATGAATAACCTAAAGATTCCTAAGAGCGCAGAACACTGCTCTAGGGAAGGGAACATCATACTATTCCATATACCATTGCCACAGTAAAATTAAACATATGTCACACTTAGAATCTACCAAGTTGGACACTCTAGGAGATCTACCCTGTCCTGAATGGAGACCAAAGAGTAGGGGATTGGGGGATGGAAGATGGCGAATGGTGGAGGGGAACTGGAAGGGGAAGATGGGGGAGGGAGGCTGTGATCACGATGTAAAATCCATAGATGAGTAAAAAAAAAGTCTCCCAAGATTTGATCTTTAAATTTGATATATCAGATAAGTATTTCCATAACGCAAGGAGTTTTTCTACTACCTACTACAGAACTCATAATTAATGCATTATTACATGGTAGAGCTGGGTCTCAGGATTGGTAATTCAAAGCTATATGTCTTATCTCTTTACACCACTTCCAGGCATTTGATTTTGTATGTCAAACAACTTTTACGTAAGTATTATAGAATTATTATTATTATCACTTAAAGAATGAAAATATTGAATTCAACTTCATTATATATATTATATATGTATAGTATATGTATGTTATGTTAATATTACATATGCATATATATTCATTTTACCAAAACTTACGTTAAAGTATGCCTATGCATTTTTTTGCCTACTTATTTACTCAGCTAATCGTATAGCACAGAACATCAATTTCAGGTAATACAAGAGTTTCTATGTTTCTACTAATGGATGTTAGTATGTAACCTTAAATAGTTTTATGTGATTTTTTTAATTGCTTGCTATATTCTTGCTTTTATTCTGTAATTATTAAAAAGCACATAATATTTCTTACTTGCGTCTTTGCAGGTTTAGTACTCTACACTTCTCAGTTTTATTGCAAATAGTGTTTTAAGTTTTTTTTCCAAAGCCATGTTTGACATTAGCAGTCTCTGGTGTAGGAGGGTCTTCTGTCTATGTGTTACTTTCATTGGTTAAATAAAGACACTGCCTTGGCCTTTTGATAGGTCAGAACTTAGATAGGCGGGGAAGACTGGACTGGATGCTGGGAGAAAGAAAGCAGAGTCAGGTAGACACAATGGCTCTCCAAGATAGATGCTGGTTAGACTCATGTTGGTAAGCCACAGTCAAGTGGCAATATACATTAATGGAGATGGGTTAAACTAATATGTGAGAGTTAGCCAATAAGAGGCTGGAACTAATGCTCCAGGCAGCAATTTTAATTAATACAGTTCTTCATGTGGTTATTTCGGGTGGCTGGGAGCTGGGTGGTGGGACGCAGCCCACTGTTCCTTCTACAACAAATCTCAAAAGATACTTTACCACACTGAAACATTAATGGAGATGTAGGGACCACAGCAACAAGAAGAAAAAATCTGCATAGAAGTTTTTTCACTGCCAATTTTGGTTCAGGAGACTAGCAGTAGGACATCATGCAATTCCTGTATGCCCACAAAGGTGGTGACCAAAAGCCAGGTGCTTCTGAGTAATGAAATGTAGCCTGGACAGAGAAGTCATGAAGCGCCCCATGAGTAGGGTGTTGAGATATCCTAGCCTAACTAATGGGAAGCAGACAATCCAGGGGTCATATGTAACTGTAAATGTCCCTCTGAAGAGTCCTCTGCCAGGAGTCATGCCCAGTCCATGGTGAGAAGAACCATACCAGTGATGAGTTCCTAGTTTAGTGACCCAGTCGAAAAAAATAAGGATTAAGATATACTTTCAATACAGTAATGACTTTTAATAAACCAGCAAGAGAGACCAGGGAAGGTGTATTTAAACTTGGAATGGACAGAATAGCAATGTTTGTATGAGGTGGGGCAAGCAAGAATACAGAAGCTTGCACTGAGTTGAAAAAGTTCAGTTTCTGAACATAGAAATTTTATTGACTGATATTACTGATACTTGAAGTCCTCCATGCATTTAAAATTAATGCTGACTATTCAGTCGCCACATTTCCTTTCAGGACTGACCCTCACTTCTCTTTGTTTACAGGAATCAAAGAAGACACATGAAAGCAAAACATTTACATTTAAATTGTGTTTGTGGTGATTTTAGAGATAGTTTTCTTATACACATCATAATAGTCTGTCACAATAAATTCAGTGATTAAACTATTCTGTGATTATTTCTTGACAATTGGTTACAATAGAATTTGTCTATGGATTTTTTTGTAATACGATAAAAATCATGCTTAATTTAAATAAAAATAAGAAAAGAACTGTATAACAAGACTACATTAAGTTTTAAAAACATAACTAAGAGCATGGCGCTATTAAAGAATAAAATATAACTTTGATCCACAGAGATTTGGTAAAGAAAAAGTCTGTGTAAACTTTTTGTTCATGGTAGTCACCATTAAAGCTTGAGGAACTCTATGCTATTTAAATCAATCTACAGAGATAAACTTTTAGATTTGAGGAAACTTTCTTTCCTTAATTAATTCCCCTTTTTAAATCTTCTAAGCAAATGCTTGTTACTATACAATAATTTCCTAGGTAAATTCAAATGACCCACTTAGTTCTCACTTGTTCTTCCTTAAAAGGAAGAGGATTCCATCTCTATTTTTTGGTCTTTACCAAAAAATACCATCAGTGATTGCTGATCCATTTCCCTCATCTGCTGTGGACTCTGTATTCTTTACCCAGTACATTAAAGCTTCCCCCACTCTCAGTTCACTCAAGGATTATCTGCTCTGCTATTTTATTTTGTTTTGTTCTGTTTTGCTTGTGTGTGTGTGTGTGTGTGTGTGTGTGTGTGTGTGTGTGTGTGTGCGTGTGTGTGTGGTATATTTTTATACTACAGCCTCCCTAATAGGGTAAGGTGGCTCTTAAGGCAAAAGCCACGATTTATTCCTGGGACCTGAACCTCTGCATTTCCATACTCTTCATACTACCGTTAGAGCTTTCAGGTATAGCCTCAGATACTAAGAACAAAGGTAGGAGGTTGATTATGGTCTGTTCCTCAATTACTTCCCACCTTTGCTTTGAAGACATGGACCCTACTGCTCATGGATTTAGCTCAGATAACTGTTCAGCAAGCCTCAGGGATCCTTCTGTCTTCTTCTTCCCAACACTAAGGTTATAGATGTGTGGTACCATCCCTGACGTTTTACAAGAGTGCTCCGGATCTGAACTCAGGTCCTAATGCTTGTAACTTCACTGGCTGAGCCATAGTTCCATTTAAGTTCCTTACTGACATCTGCTTCCAGGATGCTTGGTCCTGTGAGATAAGCAGTCCCCGGGAAAAATATGAATCCCTTCTTACCTAACTAGGTCTTCCTAACTCCACTGCCTCTTAACATTCTTTTATTCTGAATCAAATTTCAATGTGAGTTTCAGAGGGTACAAACCACTTTCAATTCCTACTCAAAACCTGAGAGTCTGTCCTTATCACTCTTTTGTATAGCAGGTAAAGGCAGAGGAGAAGGTGGGGGAAGTGTGTGGGAAATGTGTCACTGAAATGAATGCTTTTAAATAGACATTATAGCGATAATCCGCCAATGTTGCTTCCCCTTGCATCTCAGCTATGCCAGTGAAGATGAATTATAAGTATCCAGGGTTTCAGTCTATTGCTTGAGCAAGAATGTAGGGATTTGGGCTGCTGCTCATTGTTTTTCTTTAAATTATCCAGAGTCATTAGAAGCATCTGCTCACCCCACAGTTCTTGAATGCTCCATTCCTAGCATTCTGCTTAAAGTAAAACAGTTGTTCTGTTTCTCAGTACCTACAACAGTCTCTTTGTTCCAAATTATTTTATGCTAAATCCAAACCTTATAGGAGCTGTTTCTATGATTCTCCTCTAATATACTAGATGGATTTTGGATTGTTTTCCATCCTAATTAAATAATAGGAGCAATGCCAGATTCCTTCTTATTTCTCAAATTTCTTTTAAGGTGGAAAACTTGGGGTATAAGCCTGGAGACCTCGTGTATCCTAGCAGTCTTCCAATGTCACCTCTGAGATCCACTTACCGTGTGCTTGTGTTTTCTTTCCAGCTAATAAAAATTCTCTACTCTAAAAATTCAAATAGCCTCAGGTGAATTTATGTTGTCAGACAATTAATTATAGCAACACACATAGACACTGCACACACACAAATGCACACGTGCACACACACACACACACACACACACACAACGTACAGATGTAACAGGGAACCTAGACAACTGGCTAGAAGCAGTAGCAAAGTCATCTAATGGAACATGGCTGTTATCACTGGATACTGGATTCTGCCTCTTGTTCTGTTTACTCTATACTGTATAGTCTGCTGTTGGCACTATCAATAAAGTCATAATTAATTCTAAAATTACAGCACTTGCCTACCATGAATGCCTAATAAATGAGGCAAACCTTCTAGGAAATGAAGAAAAAAAATTACCCATTTTCTTACCTTTTGCTTTGGTGGGTGAGATGTAAGTATTATCAACTTGAAAAAACCCAGCAAATACAAATAATGGCAATGGGTGTAACTATTACAATTTTGCAAATCTGCACTTACATTTTTTTCCATTCTGCTCTATGCCCTGATTTCCAAGTTAAGAAATACCTTAGTCCAGTCTCTTATCTCTTGGCATCAGCAATGGTCACCCTCAGAAATCCTGATGTAAAATCAATCTCTCTTTCTCTCTCTCTCTCTCTCTCTCTCTCTCTCTCTCTCTCTCTGTCTCTCTCTCTCTCTCCCTCTCCTGTGTGGTGTTTGTGTGTGTGTATGTGTGTGTGAGAGAGAGAGAGAGACAGAGACAGAGACAGAGAGAGGAGTTAGAAGAGTCATTTCTGCCTTTCTCCCTGCAGTATCCCACATAGCTAGCCCCTCATTCCTTGACTGAAGTGTTAGTTCCTGTAGGTGGTTCAGATCTCTGGGCCACTGGGACCCTGTGACTGTTCCCTACACACCTCCTTCAAGCCTATGGGTAGAGGTAATGACATGAGAGGCTGCATGATCCCTTGCGGTTTCTGTATGCACTACCCTCATTTTTGTAAATCGCCCTTTAATTAAATCCTCCTCAAATTATCCTAATTTGAGTGTACCATCTGTTTCTGGCTGGAAACCTGAATGATACAGGCAGCCTGAAAAGTAGTGAATGCCCCATATATAGGCTTCACTCTCTGCACTCTAGGACAGAGCTGCCCCATGCTGAACATTGCGTGCCTCCTTTTCCTTTTCTCTGCTGTGGTCCTTTATGTAGACACCCTTCAAAAAGCAACAGCAAGCGCACAACTATTCTCCTATAATGATTTAGTACAAAACATAGAAGAAATTTCCCCAAACAATAGCATGTAAACTAGAGAAAACCAAAAACAATATATCAAATGTAAGAGAAAATTGTTTTTATTCTTTAACCTCTAGAAAAGGGCAAACATTAACTTATCAAAATGCAAAATTTTGTTTTTACTCATACAACAACACGTTCTAATTGAGTCTGGAACTAGACATCAGTAGTGTGAGAGAAAAGGTGTGGGCCATCTACACTGGAGCATTAGCATTTTAAACCTCACATATATGTTGCAGCCTGTTATATTGGAGTGAGTAGCACAGCCAATTAGTGAGATTAACAGATTAATTGGGAACTACATCTAAAACCCACATTTTTTCCGTTTATAGTCTTAGGAAGATCTCCAAATTTTAAACATTAAAGTGTGTTACGTGATTTTTATGATATCAGGTTTTACTTTGAGCATTTGTATGTTTTTACATATTACATTTTTGTTGTTAATGATTGTTCATGTTTGTTTGTGTGTGTATGTGTGTGTGTGTTTGTGTGTGTATGTATTGTTGTTTTGTTCCTTGGTAAAAATAACTTTGGAGAAAAAACAGTCAGTAGTTTAGATCAAATGAATAAGAACTAAAAATAGAATAAACTTGAAGGGAAATTGCAGTCAACAGAACACGGGGATTTGACACGATGTCTTTTGAGGATGTCAATTTTTTTAGCACCTTTCTGTTAGATCATACTATGAACATAGTTTCCCATTTTGTCAAGGCAGAAACCCAAAAATGGGTTTTACTACCTGACTTATTCATACTGTTCTCACAAAAAGGAAAGATGCTCCTTGTTTGAGAAGATAATGGCAGTGTTGCTTCATATCCTTTTGCTAAGCATGTGTGCGCGCGTGCGCGCGCACACACACACACACACACACACACACACAGACATCCTATGAATACTTCAACACTGGCCTGGAGAATGATATATGATGCTTTTGGGTGTATTCTGTTGTTGACTGAGGTTTCTGTCCCAGCAGGTGCTACAGATATTTAGTCCCAAATAAACACACAAAGGTCTACATTAATTATAAAACTGGTTGACCCAGTATCTCAGACTCTTCTTATTAACTAATTCTTATAACTTATATTATCTCATAATTCTTGTCTTTTAGCCATGTGGCTTGGTACCCTTTTCAGCGAGGTGGTCACATCTTGACTGGGTCACAACTGCAGACAGAGCTTTTCTTTTCCAGAATCACCCTATTCTCATTGCCCCACTTCTACTTTCTACCTGGTCTTCACACCTATACTTCCTGACTGGCTACTGTCCAATCAACATTTTATTAAACAAATACCAGAAAAAAAATCTTTACAGAGTAAAACCATTGTCCCACAGCACTCCCTCCCCCCCCCCTTTTTTAAGCAAGAACTCTGAATTGGATATCCCTTGTTTACCTTTCTTCCTGACCATTATCCATACAATTTGTAACCAACACTCTTAACAAAGAAAATTATCTATAGTCCATTTTTTTTGGGAATGTGGGCATAGTTTTCCAGGCTATTTCCTGCTGATTGGGGGTGCTGATAATCTTATGGAGACCTCAAGAAAATTTAGAATTGTGATCAAGTCCTGATTGGAGTATTCTATGAGGCTTGATCATCTAAACCAGCATTCTTCTTCTTCTTTTTCTTCTTCTTCTTCTTCTTCTTCTTCTTCTTCTTCTTCTTCTTCTTCTTCTTCTTCTTCTCCTTCTCCTTCTCCTCCTTCTTCTTCCTCTTCTTCTCCTCTTCCTCCTCCTTTTTTTTCTGTTGTTTCTTTAGTCTTTTATCCAGAGTCTCTTGCTCCTGATGCTGCTCAGCATAGGGGTCACAGATTTTCTTATGGATTTCCTTAAAGAGCATGTTTACTTTCTCCCAGGACTCTTATAGTATAATCTGCTCTTCCCAGAGCTTTCTCTTCTCAAGTCTCAATACATGTATATATTTTTTTTTTTTAGCTGAGTCAAATATTGTCTGACCAGACTATGGTGGTAACTGTAGAATTCATTCATTCTCCTCTATCAACCACTTGAACTTGTTAAAGGCATCAGTGATCTTCATGAGCAAGTTCTGCATGTCTGACATTACCTGCTTATGCTCCTTTTTCAACATCTCAAGAGATTCAGCCTATGGTAGGACATGGCCACAGGAGAAAAGAACCTCATGAACCCAGGACTTAAGGATCATGTGAAATCAGGTAGTGTCCTCCTAGACTACCCCAGCTCAGTGAATGCCACAACCTGTCACCCATATTTTGGGGCCTCATGGTGTTTATTATACTTACTATCCTTTCCACAGGCCAAAAGAAACAGGTGTTCCACATAGATTTATCCAGGACTATATGAGCATTTTCAGTAGTCTTGGAGTTATAGATTAGGTCTCTAAAAATCTCCCAGTAGTCTGTGCCATGGTGTGGGATTCCCCTCTGTATGCTGTGAATAGCACTAGATAACAAAGAACTGTTTTGTGCCTATAGCAAAGCAGGGCAGAGCTTAAGTAGGTGGGGAAAACTAAACTGAATACTGGGAGAAAGGAGGCAGAGTGAGAGAGAAGGCATGTGGCCCCACCAGATATAGACACCGGAACTTTACCCAGTAAGTCAATACCATGTGGTGATACACAGATTAATAGAAATGGGTTAAATAAAGATGTAAGATTTAGCTGATAAGAAGTTAGAGCTAATGGATCAAGCAGTGATTTAAATAATATAGTTTCTGTGTGATTATTTTGGGACTGAACAGCCAGGAACTAACAAGCCTTCTCCTTGCAACATATTGGTGCCTGTTTGGCCAACTAAATCCAATTGAAAACCTGAGAGAGCTTGCAAAGGAATTCTAGACACAAAAATACAGAGTTTAACATAACTTCTTGCTGTTTGTTGGTGGCGTGCTGCAGTTCCCTTAAGAGAGGTTTTCCTAGTTCAAAGGTAAGAGAAAAAAGGCCACGTGGCTTTGAAATGCCAGCTTTCTGGGCCTTGTTGACAGCGCAACCTCTGGCTCTTTTATGAGGCTAAGCATTTAAATGGAGTTTGTGAGTTGCATGTTACAAACTGCTTAATGGCTCAACATAGACCTGCTGCATACTTGGAACTTGGGCAATATGCACTTCTTACAGAGGCAGTGAATGGACTTCCACCATGTTGGACTACATAGAACAAGCAGGTAGGGCCATATATACCCTAGTAATACTTCAGTTTAAGTTTTTAAGAAGTGCTTAGAATTTTAAGAAGCGCTTCTGGACAGTAAAGAATTACATATACACAATAGGACATATTCAGACATGAAAGACATCTAAATGGGTCAAAGTGTTGGATAAATGTACATAAGCTTGTGAGAGAGTGGAAAAAGAATATAGAAAGTTATATAAAAAAGAAGTAAATGGTATTTAAAAAGGTAAAGACTTTAAAGAGACAGTACAGACAGTCATAGATTAAAGAATTAAAAAATAATGACCCATGTTAAAATAGAATATACACAGAGAGTCTGGTTATATATATTATTGTGTTTTCTTTAAATTTTTTGACTGTGAGAAACTAAGTACAGAGAGCCATTTCATTGAATGGGCTGCTAAACTAAACCAACATATATATCTTAAAGGTATCCTGATTTCAAAATATGGATCTAAGGATATTTTGTTTTGAAAAAGAGGTTCTTTTGTTTCCACAGAAGATGAGGGCCTGTGGAATCCTTCCAGATTAACGTGGTTTGATGGACCAAAATCCCAGAAACTCCTTGAACACCCCTCAAAGAATTACTTTGCCCAACAAACAGCAGGAAGCAGTTTGGAGAAGAACTATGCCCATATTCCCAAATATTTTTTATAAATGTTTCTTTGCATTTAAAGGGGAATATGCTATAGTGATTTACATTGGTGTGGATCTTGGTTTATTAATACAAATTTAAGCTCAATTTTGTTATATGTATATTTCTGCTCTTGATTAAAGTATTGTGCAGCTCATTTAAAAACATAATGTATAGTCAAGGCTGTGGTTATGTTAATTAGGTTATATATAGAGATATATTTCAGATGGAGAGATATTCTTTAAATTTTTCAGAAACCTTCAGAATATGGCATTTAAAATATGCCATATTTAAGAATTTAGGACATTTCATGACAGTGAGACACATCTGCTCCTGGCAGCACCAAGCGACTTGATGAAGATGATGGGCATTGAAGAGGCTCCTTATGGAGTTGATTAGCCATTTGGGCAAGAAACTGATCTTGCCTATATTACTTGATGAACTGGTCATTCAGGACCCACAGAGAAATGACTACTGAACTTGTCTAAAGGTAAGATGATCCTTCAGGGTTCCTGCTTCTTTAAAGAGTCTGCTAGATATTCTGCAAGACACAGAGGAAAGTGACTGACAAACTGCCAATATAGGCAGAACTACCTTTGAAATTTCCTGTTTTGTGGAAAAGTCTTCTGGATAGTATGGGCCTGTAGGCTGAAGATGGATGCCCCAATAGTACAGAAGGAATTTGGGTGACTGTCTAGACAATGAGATGTCTCTGTCAATTCTAGAGTTTTGGAAGTTGCTTACAATGCACTTCCAGTTTACTTAGGTAATATTATATACTTCTGGGGTCTTTGATGGAGTTGAAGAATTGATAGTTATATTTTCCTTAGTTATGATAAAACATAAAATAGATATAAATATTGTCACTATAATTCTTGCTTGATACCTGTTTTGTTATATGTAATTTTATTGTCTTAAAGTTAAAACCTTCCTTTTTATTTAAACAGAAAACAGGAGGTGAAGTGGTATTCCCCTCTGTATGCTGGGAATACCATTTGTTAATAAAGAACTGCTTTGAGTCTATAGTAGAATAGGGCAGAACTTAGGTAGGTGGGGAAAACTAAACTGAATGCTGGGAGAAAGGTGGCAGATTGAAGGAGAAGCCATCTATAGCTCTGCCAGAGACAGACAGTGATGGAACTTTACCTGGTAAGCTACAGCCATGTGGTGATACACAGATGAATGGAGATAGGTTAAATTAATATGTAAGAGTTAGACAATAAGAAGCTAGAGATAATGGGCCAAGTAGCAAATGATTTAAATAATATAGTTTCTGTGTCATTATTTCGGATCTGAATTGCTGGGAGTCCAGGAAACTAGCAAGTGGCCTTGTAACAACAGTGCCACCTATCTGGATCCACCAGAAACCCAAGATGACATTTCTCCTTTCTTCAGAATAGAAATTCTCTCATTCCTGAGTGCTGATTGCTACACAGAGGACTGGAGCAAATAATCAATATTTCCAGGGAGGAGTCCCAACTACAGGATGGCTTTGTAAACTTTACAGGGGATTCCAAAGTTCCACCAGGGTTAGAACAATGGTCAAGAGTTTTGCTGCACAAGGTGGAACTCTCTGGCCTCAACACTGCATTTCCTGGAAACTGAGAATGTCAAATCCTCAGGCTCTGCTACAGACCCCAGTCTCCCAGGCATACAGAACCACTCACATTCCCCCCACACCATACACAATCAGGATGCCTGTGAAATGCAGGGAGGTGGCACTGTCTCAGAGTATAAGGGATAAGGTCAGAGAAGAGCAGTAATGAACTTCAGGCCTTCCAGTCACAAACTGAGATTGATGAATGGGACCAGGTCTCACCTGCTGCTGCCAGGAACTTTCAGCACACAATTACCTGCTGCTCAAGTACAAAGACTGACCACAAACTCACAGGACCTAGCATGCCCGCTAGACAACACCTATAAAGGCTTCTTTTAATGCATGTTGAGAGCTCACCCACTACTTTCCCTATCCCCAGACTGTAATTCAGATCACAGGCTCGGCTTCTTATTTGGAGGAAGCAGAATAGCCAGTGTACTGATCTCACACCAACCCAGGTTCCAAATTCTGCCTCTCTGATGCACTCAGGAAAATTAGTTTAGGATACCTTGAGATTCAGCCTTCTGTTCCTCAGGAAAGCTTGGGTTGACTCTGTGGGGTCAAAATTGTCAACAGAGAATAGAGAATAATGACTACCTCTTTCCCAAATTCTTGTTGGTGTAATTGGCCAGGATTCCACACAGCTCAATTTGCTCATATGCCATTTGTAAGTCCTGTTGTCCTTACACCTTAAAAACACCAAGTTCTGACCAAATGTGTCCAAAAACAAAGCATCTGCATGTCTGAAACATTGGTGCATAGACAAGAGAGTTTCCCTTACTTCTTATTAGCAACAGTTTCCCATGGAAACTGGATGAATCCACTAGGATGAAGAGCAGTAAAACCCTACCCTGTGAGAGACACCTAATTAGTCACTTTTCTTTTGCTCCTGCTGGCCTTTCTTTCCACTTAGAAAGAGATTAAGTATCTCCGAGAAAAGAAGTTGCAGGTTTCATATAATTCATGGCTCTCACAAACTAAGCATCAGAAACTTAACTCTGGGCCTGTTCTTAGGGAACACAGAGAAGCAGGAAAAGCCCACTGCTTCCCAGATTCCAAGTCCCACTACTGGAAGGCCCAGCTTAAGCTCTATCTCCTCCAGAGGTCTCCAATCCCCCATCCAAGACTCACTTTCTTCCCCAGAACCATTTATTTCTGCATATTCTATACTGAGACTAAAGGCTAGCTTCCTTCTGCCGCTCTGTTCTCCCCATGTTCTCATTCTCTCTCCCAAGCAGCCTGCCCATTCTTGCCAACATGTCTATGAGGGATGAAAGAATATTGTGCAGTCATTTGGTGTGCCGAAAACACTGTTGACATTGCAGGGAATACCAAGCACACTTCACAATACAGTTGAATGTCCAGAGAAGCACTATTAGGGTCCCCAGCAGCAGCCCTAACATATATACTAACTAGATCTTCTGCAATTTACTGGAAGCATACTTTTCTTTCCTGTAGCCTTTCATGAAGCAGGGCAATAAAGGACTGCCTCACCTTCTTTTGGCAAATTTAGCAATCATTTTCTGTGAATATCCAGTTTATACTATATGCCATCAAGCAGTTGAGGCAAAAGCAGTTTCTTTCCCAAGTGGTTTTACTTGTCACATTGAAGGCAAATTCCATAATGATTTTCTTTGATACCCATCAACCTCTCTGAAGTAATTGATGCTGTCAGAAGCAGACATATCTCACTGTAGAGAAAAGTCTAATTTCTTAAAACATTTTAAAATACCATATTCTGTAGGTCTTTGAAAGGTTTGAAGAATACCTAGCCATCTGAAAAGTATCTCTATACATCTAGAAAGTCTAACTAACTTGACTACAAGTTTGACTATTATAGATGATTATATATTAATCCATAATTTTAATTATACATTATATTTTTAAATAAGGTATACAAACATAGTACCCTAAACAAGAGTTGAAATAAACATATGGCAAAATTGCTCTTAAGTTTGTATCAATAAATACCAATATAACATATTAATTTCTATAGCGTATCCCTCCTTTTTTCTTTAGAAAGATCTTACTGTGACCATTAATCATTTATAATCAACCCCATTTAAATAAAAACAAACATTTATAAACAAAATTTGGGAGTTTGTGCATAGCTTTTTAGACTACTTTCTTCTGATTAGGGGCAGTTGTTAATCAGGTCTTTTATGGGATATGAAATGTAGTTGATTTATCTCAGCCTACAATCCTGAAGCTGTCATGGATGTTGGACAACCTGGCCATTGCTTCACATCTTGTGTGATCAAACCATATTAGCCAGTAAAAATTTCACAACTTTCTTTCCTGTGTAATGTTCAATTCGTCTTTTCTCGATCTTTTACCTTGTAGTGACATTACCTAGTGTTATATCTGAAATACAGTGCAAGCTTTTAAATCTTTTCCTGAGGATGAGTATGTGTGTCTTTGTTTTGTGGAATTTAAAACCTAGTAGTAAATATTACTCAATGAGAGATAACGAAGTGATTTTTGACTCTGGTAATTTTGGTTTGCCTTCAGCACTAAACAATAGGAACCATACAAAAAAGGCTTAAAATGTAACAATTTGTCCCCAATTAATCTTGCCAAAAGTTTAAAGATCTCCATTCTAAGAAAGGCACAGACTTTCAATTATGTCAACAGATATGGAAATCTTCATCAGTTCTCAACAGACAGTGCTATCACCTCATGTCACAGTAAGGATACTTTACTTCTCATCCTTAATTCATTTTTCAAGACATAAGAAGAAAACATTAAAGGAAAAAATAATTATCAACATAGACTTCACAGTGAAAAGAACATCAAAAAATGTTTCCTGTAGAATTCATAGATTCATTGACTTTGCAGTTAGAGTCTGGTCTGGTATATGATATATATAAAGATTTATCTCATCACCCTAGGGCTGTAACATGAATAGTTTAACCTTGAATTTGATTTTTGGAATCTGACCTAAATTTTATTCCAAAGACCCTTTATACTTCCAAAACAAATGACTCAACAAAATAGAAACTCTCCAGTGTCAGACTACAGTAATAAAGTCATTTAAAAATATCCATTATGTATTTAGCCCATTCATAATTCCCAGTTTGGAAAGACATTGTTACAATAACTTCTTCTTCCTCTGGGCCACAAAAATTAAAGACTGTACCATAAAATTTTATCATAAATATTTTATTTTGAACTATAATGGTATTTTTGTTTTCCACATAACTGGAAAAGACATAAAATTTATTTTTATTCTTAAGTATTGTTAAATGAGAAATAAATTTTTCAAATATATTTCTATAATTCTAAACATATATAGCTTAGAAAAGGTCAAGTTTCCTCCCCTGCCTATCAGAACCTGGTACAGGTGGAAGAGCTGGTTTATGAACAGTCGTAAGAGTGGGAAAACTGTTCCTTACGCCTACCAGCTGCAACATTCAGGAGAGCAGGCCCTGTACCTTACCAGGGCAGCACAGTGGAGCCAACCATGCTAGCATAGGTAAGGGTGGGTCAGTCCTGAAATTGTGAGCATGGAAGACATGTCACCATTATCCATCTGCCTAAAGGCAACATAAGCGAAGAGTTCCCCCCACCTCCTACCCATCAGTTCTTGAGGCAAGTGGGAGAGCTAGCCCTGTGGCAATATGAGCAGGAAAGCTGTCCCTTTCCTCCAGAAGCTACAACATTTGGGGAAGTAGGTCCTGCACATTGCCTGGGAAGAACAAAGGAGCCAACTCTGTTGCAACAGGTTTGGGTGAGCCAGTCTCAAATTAATTAATGAAGAAGGGAGAGCTGTCCCCATCACCCACCTCTCCTGTGGCAACATGGGCAGGGGAGATTTGTTCTCCTTACACCCATCCCCACTACCTAGCATCCCCACTACCTATCAACGCCTGAGCCAGGTGTAAGATCTGAGTCTGAGGTCACAATAACAGCAAGAGAGCTGTCCCTTCCCCCACCAACTGCTACACTTGGGAGAGCAGGCCCTGTACCTCATCTTGGTAACGTTGGACACGAAAATGTAACGTTTACCTCATTGGTAAAGCTATGGGAAAACCAAACCCAAATTGAAATGTTAGAGAGCTGTCCCCACTACTTCTCTGTCATGTGGTAATGCAGAAGGGTGAGATATGACCTCCCTTTGCCCCTCACCACTTATTTCATGCAAAAGACAAGGGAGCTATCCCTCACCCTTACCAGTTGCAGCATTTAGGAAACAGGCCCTATCCTTCAACTAGGCAGCACAGATGATCTGCCCAGTGGTCAGAGGTGAGGGTGACCCAACCCTGATACTACGAGTAAAGCAGAGATCACCCCAATACTCATCTGATATGTGGTTGCATGGGCAGTAAAGAGTTGCTCTTCTCCCTACCTCACACTCATCAACACCTGAGATAGATGAAGGAGCTGGTCCTGAGGTCATAAGAGTGGGAAGGCTGCTCCTATCCTTCACCAACTACAGTATTCATGGAGTGGCTCCCGTGCCTTGAATGAGCAATACAATAAAACTGAACTTAATGTAGGTCTAGGAGAGCTGACCTTGACGGCATGGAAGCAGGAGAACTGGCCCCACCACTCATCCATATCTGTAAGAGGTCAAATAGCAAGGAAAATGCTGGAGAGCTCAACCTGGTGGTGAGGACTGAGTGGCAGACCAATGCAACACTTGCCCAGGCCCAGATCCAGGGTTATGAGTTGGCCTACCCCAACATCCACCATATCTGTGATCTACTGAAGCATGCTAAGGGATCTGACCTACATACCCGAAGCTGCAGGATCTCCATAACACAGGGAAACAACAGGATATCCATGCAGAGTCTTAAAGAATTACCAAAATTGATAGTGTAGTGGAAATCAGAGGCCATAAACCTGACCAATGACTCTTTGTAATAAACACTTTCCAGTAAAGATAAACGGACAAAGTGGTTTATGGTGTGATTCACTGTATCAGACTGCAGCTTCCAGGATGAGATTTTTTTTAATCCCACTCCTTTTTTTTCCTTTTTTCTCTTAAATATTTGTTTTATGGGGGGAGGCTCAGGGGTGGAGGGACTGAAGGGTGGATGCAAAGGGACAGGGAACTGAATGGGAACAAGATAGATGATGTAAAAGACAAAGAATAAAGAAAAAGGAAGTTAAACTTTTGAAATATCTTAAGTCTTAAATATTAACAAAGCAAATTGGGGTGTAGCTATCTCCTACGACTGGAGTTATTGACAAAATCTTACAGAGTTTTTTTGTTAAACCTTTGACTTTGTTGTATAGATTCATACTTTGAATTCTAAAGGCTGAGATGATCACTGATAACTAAAATATGAAGCATCAATTACAGTTTTATTTTCTGTGTCTGCACATGATTTTTTTCCCTGCCAGCTTTGTCTGTTAGGTTAACAGTATTACATATTTTTAATTGCTGTTTCTATGTGCACTGAAATATCTTCCAACTGTCGAGCAGTAATAAACAATAAGATTTTTATCACCACAACTGGTGAGCACCTGGGTCACAACACTGCACGCTTAGAAAATTTGGGGAATATTCTGAGGCTGTAATAAAGCTATTTCTCTGTGCCCATTAACTTTATGGTCAATATCTCAAAAGATTTTGTTTCTAAATATAAGAAAAATAACTCTGGAGGATTATTTTCATTTTTAAATAAAATAAGAATTTCAAAGCAAAATAATGACAAAATTGTGAATAATATACAGCTTAACAGTACTTATTATTTTATTAGGGGCAGTAAATAATTTTAAACACAGTGTAATTTTCAGAATATATTATAGTCATATATATATACATATATAATTCCATGAAATTTAAATTCTTAATTTCTTCTAGTAATTAAACTGTGGATTCATCACACAGATGATATTCTTTAATATTTCCATTGTGACAGTAAAACCTGGTGAGTAGACAAGCATGGTGTTAGTAAACATAGCTAATTTATGTTTAAACTTTATTTTACCTATTATAGAATAATATAGATATATCTTTATTTTATTAATTTTAAATTCTCTCATCCTTTAGGATTTATTTGTTGCTAAACAGATATTGATTTCGACAATGATAGTTAATTGCTTTTTGTTTGTTTGTTTTGTTTGTTTGTTCTTGAGACAAATTTTCCCTAGGTAACGACTCTAGCTGTCCTGGAACTAGCTCTTGTACACCAGGCCTACCTGAGACTCATAGAGATCTGCCTGCTTTTGCCTCCCGAGTGAGGATTAAAGGCGTGCACCACCACTGCCTGGCTGATACCTATGTTTTTATGAAATAAAATTTTATAATCTCAGAACATATGAACCATCTACATATTATATTACACAGGCTGCCTTCTAGTGGGCTGCAACTTTACATACAACATTCAAAGCCTAAGTATATAATATGTATGAACTGAATCTTAAGGAATTTTCCATATAATATAAACACGTTACATATATGTAAACATAAACAATGACAAAAGTAAATTAGCATCTACATTGCAAGAACAAATAAATTTTCATATATTTAAGTATAATTACAAAAGATGCATTTTTTATTTCAATGGTGAATGAAACAATTTAATATGAATGAAATGACTCCAGAAATCCCAGTGGGTTTTGTTTTTGTGTTTTTTTTTTTCTCACTGGAGAGGGGTGATGGTGGAGTAGGCGTATACTTTCCCACATCTTCTCAGGCTGCAGTGTTCTTTCAAACGTGAGGAACACACACAACACACAAATCAGTCACATTATTAGCCAAGGAATTTCCTAATGCTTGAACTGCCCTAGAAATTAACCTATTGTCAATGTATACACATCAGCACAATCTAACTGAAATTTCCACCTCAGTAAGCTGATTAGTGCTCGTTAAATGAGACCATCCATTTCATTTGTGTTGGCAGGCATATCGTTCTGTATGCCTTGTGATTGACAGACTTGTTTGGTGCCACACGCATCAGTTAGTGCTCCTAGCATCTCTTTAGCCAGAAGCATCTGGATCTTTCCTCTCCAAACAGTTTGATTTTTGTGGAGGATTATGCCACTTTTCCAGAATGTCCCTCATGTTCACTGCAGTGCTGAACATGTTTATAATCTTTCATGCACATTGAAGGAGATCACTAATGACTTATACACGTTTTACTTTCAAGCACTGAATGGATTTTTTTTTTTTTTTTACTAAATTGTCATTAGTAAGGTAGCTCCACCTTTTCAGTTCCTGAAAAGGGCAGACATTGAAGTACTCTCAAGCATCACAGGACAGGGCCTAACAGTTAGCAAACAATTAGGAAATATGGTTAGAAATTGCAGGTCAATCAGGATAAAATTTAAAGTTTTGATATATTGAAGAATCCTAAGGGATAGGTTTCTTAAACACTAATGCTGCTTAAAAGTGACCCAGTACTAGATGATTCCAGCAGAAGACCAGAGTTTACACACATATTCTTAAATGTGCAAGGAGCAAAGCTGCAACAAGCAGCAGGCTTGGAAATCCCCATTAAGCTTGTGTGCCTGACTTGCCTTGTGATTGAGAGTTTGGAAACCTCGGTAGAGAAAGAAAAATGCTTCATGTAATTTCCATTGGCCTTACAATAACCACATAGGCTGCCATCTAAATCAACGTGTGGTTGGCAGTAGCTTAGACCAGCAACGGATTGCTTATATTCATACCCATGTGTCACACTATGGCAATGAAATTAAGGAACAATACAGCCCAGAAATCGTAATAGGTTCTTACCCTCAAGTTAAAAAAAACCAAAAAAAAAAATACAAAAAACAAAAAAAAAACCTCTGTTATATCCATAACACTATTTACAAATGATATGAATTGGAGCAGACCATCCTTTGCACAGAATGCAACGAATGGTATTTCATCATGTCCTGTGAAATTTTACAGCCTTCAAAAGAGTTAATACCCTTTGGTTGATTGATTTTATGGTTTTGTTGGCCACCTCACATTTTTTATAAGTCTAATAATTTTTAGGGGCAGTGGCTGAGATTTTCAAGCATTAAGTATTTTAAGATAGGAACAGAAAGATAAAGATCAGAGAAAACACTTTGCCAAAGACCATATATTGTGTGTTTGACAAGAGAAATAAAACAGGTGTGACACAGAGGGAAAATGTCCACGTGAGTGCTTTGTTCGGGACTTATATAATAATAATGTCAAATCCAACTCCCCTTTCCCTGATCTTGACATGCTTGTGACATTCCAGTCAATAAGTTATTGAAAGGCCATTTCATCACCTGGAATTTGCCTCAAGTAGCAGACGACACTACCCTCTATTGAGAGAGGAACATGAGATAGATCCAAGGACATTAATTTGATCGTGAAACAGTCACCAAAGTTCTTCCAACAAAGTAAATAACACACTCTGTCATTACCTGTTGCCTCGGAAAGAGATAAAATGTCTTCAAAACGACCCTTCTTCTGCTTCAACATCCTAACTCCCAACAAATTACACTGCTATAAAAAGAGTGACTAATTATGCTTCCACTAGGAACTATAAAGTGTCCAATTATGGGTCTAATTAGAAGGGAAGGGCATAAAATAATGGGTCTTTATTTAGAAATGGTATTATTCTCAGGACAGCCTTTAAAATGGTTTCTGTGTATTGTTTTATGTATTACATCCATTCTACCTTTTTGCAACTTACTCAGATTTATCTCAATAGGACAAACATCTGTCACATCTTGCATATTGCTTTAATTTGATTGTCCCTGACCCCTTAGGCAAATACAGACAGGTGGAAAACATACTGGCTATTTCACATAACATCTGTAGTCACTTTAGCCATATTTTTTTTTTTTTACGACTTGTCACAGCATGGGAGAGCTGCAAAACCAAACTGCTTATCTCTCACTGTAGTGGGAGAGAGAACCAGGTGGAGTTCACCCTCTGTTTGCTTGAACAGCTCCATGCTGCTTAGCATTTACAAATGCAGGCTGGGGAGAACAGCTGTCAGGATACTGCTCTGGTGTTTGATATTTGGGGGAAAAGAGAGAGTAAAAAGTCAACAATGGGCAGAGTTTAATTAAGTCATTGTCTCTGTTCTTTTACTCCAAAGGTGTTTCATAAATGACTACACACACACACACACACATACACACACACACACACACACACACCCCATCTACGTTCACATTGTCGTTAGCACCAATTTGATGTGATTAATGAGGATGCCCCAGCACATCTTGAGGGTGGCATATTAGTCACAGTTAATGACTCTTGCATAGCCTACTCAAAGAGCAATATATCCTTATTAATTATTTCTATCATCAAATTGGAAGAAAACAAAGTGACCATATTATCAACACTGGCTAAGTGATATGCTTAGATTTTTAAAAAGAAAATACTATTACTAATAACAAAATGAAACAGGTTTATAAACTCTCCAATTCTCTTATTGACAATTGTAACCTATAGTAATTTTAATCCAAGAAATACTTTCTTAAAAATAAGTTTTTACACTACTTCAAGTCAGATTCTTTTGTGTATGTAATAGAAATGGAGAAACACTGCCTGGTTATACACTTACATACATAATAATTCACCTTCATAAATCATAAATAAAACTTAGTTTAAACTTACTATATTTTTCTAGTTGGTGTTAATATCCATCTTTTAAAGTGTTTTGCTGTTGTTGCTGTTTCTAATGCAAAAGGGGCTGACTCTATTACCCAAGACATTATTACTTAGACTTCCCTACAAGGTAAAAATTCTTGGGCACCTTCTACTCAGAATCACTTGAATTTGGGTCTTACATTGCATTTTAGCATAGGTGCCTACAAATTCTGTGCAGATAGATACTTAAAATATCCAGACATATCTTTGTTAAGCAGAGAATTTGCATCCTTTCAGTATGCTTTTTCCCCCATGTATGTGTGCATGTGTGCATATATGTGTTTGTGCATGTGTGCATATATGTGTGTGTGAGTGAACTTGGGTGTAGTTGTAAGCACAAGTATGTTGAGGTCAAGATCAGAAGACTCACTGTGTGTTTTTCATCAAGTGCCACACACCAGATTTTGGAGACAGATTCTTTCATTGGCTGGGATTTATGAAGTAGCTCTGCATCCCCATGTTTCTACTACCCAAGCTCTGAGACGACAAGCATGAATCTGCCACCACACAGACTTCCCTTTTTAATGTGGGTGCTGAGGATTGAGTTCAGGTCCTCAGACTTGAATTCAATCACTTTACTCAATGAATTGTGTCCCCAGCTCTCCACTCTACTTGTCTGTCTCATCATATAATCACACACATCTCAGTTTAACCAAAAATTTAAAATTTCCAATGTTATAAAGCCTCCAGCTTTTCCTCAACTGTCATCATATATTCTAAGTCTTCCATTCTTGTCTTAGCATATGCTATTAATTTGTTCATCAAGTGTCTCCTACTAGTTTCCCCTTTACATTAACCTGCAGAGAGCATGTTTTCAAATCTTCTGTTTTTCTCATTCTTTGCATTTTACCTTTACTGCTTCCAATCATGCTTCTTCATTCCTCTCTACATCCTAGGTTCCTGGCTAGCCTCAGATCATATCCACTTTTACCATAAAGCCTTTTAAACTGGAATTTGATGATTGCTGAACTCACTGTCACATGGACATTTTACTTCATATTTGTTTATATTTACTTGACAAATAAGAAAAGCAAACATTGACAGGATAGAACATGTTTTGATGGCAATATTATCTAATTTCTAAATTTATTTATTTATTTAATTATGAGCAAAGTTCCTACTTCTTTTGCAAGTATTTTACCCAGTAGGTGACCTTTTCTTCAAACATTGTGTCCGGGGTACATGTAAGAACACTCTGAGGAAATGTAAACCAAATAAGACTCTGTTATTTATAGAGTAAAATTTTTATAATGCTGGTACAGAATATTTTGTTATAATTTTCAGTTTCTTTTTTATCATTTCCTGTTTGCTCAAGTACTTGGTGATTAATACTGTTGCTATTTTCTTAAATATGCTTTAACCTAAAGCCCTAATGAGACATGATGTTGGATTCTCAATTATCTATCTTCATCTGTTCTCACCTTCTATTTATTAATTGTTTCAGGTAATCAATGCCTCTTTAGAATGTTGGTTACCTGTTTCATTCTTTGCTCCTCCTTCTCCAACTTTCACACTTGCTAGTCTTCCTGCTTTCATCATAGAATCTTCTGGGTTCATATAAAATTGAGTCCATTATTCCATTGTGTATCCTTTCTGTGTAGTTTCCTGTGGGTCGTCACTGAAACTTATATCTGACACTTTTCTGCTCAAACACAGTTGTGTTCATTTCAACACCTGGTTTTTGTTTGTGTTGCTTTCTCTGTTGGAATATCAACAAATATTTAAAGAGCAAATCGTTAAGAATATGGCCTTTTGAATTCCGAAGGAAATAGGGTGAGCTCTCACCTTATTAGCTCAGAAAATTTTTGACCTTGCGTTGGTATCTCAATCACTGGGAAATTCCCCTTACATAGCAATTTCTAAGAAATAATGTATTCTTCTCTGTGTACTTCTAGATAAAAGAATTAAGTGATGTGGTATATTTAAAAAATTATTTACAGAATTTCTTTTAGAAATACGTTTAACTAGTTATTAGGTCTGTATTACTATTAGTGACAATTTGATAGTAGTTATAGAGAAATCATAATATTGTTTATTGTAAAGCATTATGTTAGATGCAGGAAATATGATGGCAAAACACAGGAAAGACATATTTGCCACTCTGGGAATCTGCAATACAGAGAAAAATAAATAAATAGCCCTGAAGAAAATTAATTCAGTATTTAGAATAAAATTTGTGCTATACCATTACACAGGAAGGGAGCCTGAATGATATTAAATATCTTAAAAGGCTTTCGTGACAGAATGACACAGATAAGGAAATATGATTAAGAACCATGTTTATGTGGGGGAAAAAGAGAAATGGAGATACTTAGACAAAAGGCTGCATGTATGAGGGCCCAGAAGCAACTGAGAAATGGGGGAAAGTAACTGACTCTCCCCTCTGAAGTGTGACAAACTGTGAAACTGAAAGTTGCAAGAGATTAATTCTGAGTTAGGCAAGACTCGGCTTCCTTAGGCTTTCCAAAACAAAACAAGAAAAAATGAACTCAATTCTATGGAGATTATTAGAGAAGTATATTGAGTAGCTGAAGATCTTCAGTGAGATTTTGTTTTGCATGTTATGTCATATTCCTGGGAATACTCAACACCTAACTTCAAACTCAGAGGCCTAAAACAATGGGAATGTATTCTGACTGATTTGAGGGTAGAAGTATAAAATCAAGGTGTGATTGTCAGTTTTGGAATTCTGTTGGTATTACAAATTCTTGGGATAAGTACTTTAAAAGACTTATTTCAGAGGCTTAGAAAGTCCTATTCATATCTGGTAGAATGTTGTTTTTCGCGTCTGATGGGCAATGGTGGCTTGAGTGATTGACATAGGAAAACAATTCTCCTTATGACTGGGAGTAAAGCAGGAAGAAAGGAGTTCGAGGTCTTATTATCCTCTTCAAGGATACGTTACAAATTATTAAAAAAAAAAAACCTCTTACTAGATGGCGACTTTCAATTGGACTACAGGATTGGAACAAACTTTTAAAACTTGAGCCTTATGGGACTCAAGATTCAAACACAACACTTTCTTCAGGTAGGTATGTTTTATGATCTTGCTGATGGCTCTATATGAGAGCCAACCCTTTCTAGCTTCTTCTCTTGTGATGAGCAATCATTCTCCATCATCTGTTTTGTAGATGTATCCCAACTCTGCCTACAACACATCAGTCTTACATTTGTCTTTACTCACTACTCACAGTGATGTGAGTCTTTGGGTTAGGACACACACTAAACCAATGTGGCTTTATATTAACCTCATTGTGTTCAAGTAAACTCACATTCATGGATACTATGAATTGGCAACAGATGATATCATTTTTTGAGAGCTACAATTCAAAGCACAACTGTTACTCATGTGGTTCTAATTTGAAGAATTTATTCTAAGAGAATAGTGAGAAACAGAGGGAATAATTAGACTGATTTTGCAGTAGTGTAAATGAATAATAACTCAGACCTGAACAAGCATTGTGATAATGCGGGAAAAGCACATAAGCTGACAAAACTGAATTCTGGAAATACATACAGCAGGGCTGTTTATCAATGACCATGCTGAGAAAGTTGGAAGGAGAGGAGTGGGACAGCAATTTGTAATTCCTTGCCAGGGACAAATGGCATACTGAGAAGGGAAATAGCGAAGAGGTGTTGGTATAGATAGTTACAGGAACTTCTCTACTCTGTGTATAAAGGTGTATAAAGTGCTCAGCTGAGGACACCACAGTGAGTGAGTCAGCCCCAGGTCAGCCCAGTAGAGCTTTTGGCCCCAGATGCTGATACAGAAGTTGCTCTTCCTTTAATAGAAACTTTATAAATATAAGATATCTTATAATTTTATAAGATAAAAACTAAATGCCTACTAGAATCATCACTATAAAATTCCTTCTGTTATTGTTATCTACTTTTATATCTTTTCAGCCTATTGCTTTTCCTGGAAACCTTTTCTTTAATGAATAAGTAAAAGCATATGTATATACATTGATGTAGCAATTTCTATTTATAATTCGTCTGTTTATGAAATTACTTTTGTATTAATTTTTATTTATTTTTGTTTTTGAAATTATAATATAATTATATCATTTCTTCTTTCACAACAATTGATGTGTAAATGAGGATGAAGGGAAGTCCACAAAGCCTCAACCCTACACAAAGAACTCCAGGGAACTAGGAAACACTGAGAGTGAAACCAATAGTCTCCCCACAAAAGAGCATATCAATTTGATATCCAATATCAAATTATCAGCCTTGAAAACACAAATACAAGTAACATTATACACACTGAGCAGGTTGTGTTTATGTGTTCAGAAACACATACACAGACAATGACAAAAGAGGCCATGAATTTGAGTGTGTATGTGGAAGGATTTTGAAAATCTGTTGAACTTCGTTATCCTTTGCAGCAACATTTTGTGTCTTTCCTCCCAATTAGCTGACTTGGGTAAACATCTCTTTGGCATGTGCATGTTGTCCAGTCTATTATTCACAACTACGTGATACTGCCCCTCCATTTGGTTTCTTGAGCATGTTTTACTTTGTGTCATTATTCATTGTTTTAAAGCACTAGATCGTGAGTTTGGGGATTTTTCACAGGTCTAATGTTTTTCTCAGCTTGTGTTTCCTCTCTCACTTGCAGGCCATTCTTCAGTATATATCAGTTCATTTGTTCATCCATTCAGTAAGCCGCGCACTCATTCTTTCATCAGATGTACACTAGGCTGCTGTTTCATTCCGATTATTCTGCAAGGTAACAGCTGACATAATGTAGTTCATGTTCTCAGTGGATTAGAATCAAAATACATGTACCTCTGTTGCATGCAAAAGAGCAACAGGACTCTTAAAATTTAAAAGAACAAACAACACAGAGAAAAGGCACATATTCTCGACTACTACATAGAAGAAAAAAGTCAGGAAAAGCTTACAATATCCAGAGATAAGAAAGCTAAAGAATAAGGGAATCCAGAAAAATTTACCATTCAAATAGTGGGGCAGGTGACTGGAGGGTAAAGTAGGAAAGATAAATAATGATACCAGGGAGAGAAAGGGCACTGTAGAGAAGATAGCAAGAACAAATGGCAAGAGAAAGGACAAGCATGTTCATTATACAATTGCAGAAGTGTGTGCTCTGAAAAGGTAGTAGGAAGTCCAGGAGTGGTGTTTTGTGCATGCAATTACAGCTGTCAAGAAGCCAGGGCATGGAGATTGCCATGAACTGGAGACCAGAAGATAATAAATAGTAAATCTCTAGATCCTGTAATTTGATATCCTGACAAAAAAAACAATAAACGGACAGGAAAAATTACACACAAAAGGAAAGGAAGAGAAGAAGAAACAAAACCAGACAAATGCGTATCATCTAGATCAAGATTGTAATGTTTCAGAAAGACAAATATCTTACATGTTTTTCTTACATACAGAAAGTAAATTGAACACACACACATATGAATATCTGAAGTGAAACCAGAATGAGGACTATATGTCAATAGGATGTGAGCAAAGTCACGAAACCAAGTCATAGTATTTCTATTCTCTCTTACTGTTCTATAACCCATGAATGTCGTTTCTTTCCTTGAAATGTCTAAAGATATCAAAAATAGATCACAGGGATCTTCAAATGTCATCTCTTATAGCAATGAGTCTGATTCTGTAGATGATTGTAACATAAGCTATGTTCTAAAGAAGTTTGAAAACTGTGACTACAGCTACAGAGTTAGTCATTAAATACATGCCACACTAAAATATTCACTAGTAAGTGATTTGGGATTTCCCCCTGTATGCTGTGATTACCATTGGTTAATAAAGAAACTGTCTTGGGCCTGAACAGGGAACAGAGCTAGGTGGGAAAAACCAAACTGAATGCTGGGAGGAAGAAAGTCTAAGAGAAGCCATGTAGCCTACCAGAGACAGACTTTGGGAACTTTAGCCCATTAGCCACAGCCATGTGGTGATACATAGATTGATAGAAAAGGGTTAAATTAATATGTAAAAGTTAGCCAATAAGAAGCTAAAGATAATGGGCCAAGCAGTGATTTAATTAATACAGTTTCTGTGTGATTTTTTTTTCAAGGCTAAGCAGCCTGGAACAAACTAGCGGCCTCCTTACTACAAGGAATGAAGTCAGAGCCCATTGTCCTGTGGAAGATCAGTGAGTGAAGGAATGGATGGTGGTGGAGCACAGTGAGCAATTGTTAAAACTTGGTCTGGAAACTCTCATCTCCTATGGCAACTTTTGAGGGCGGAGGCAGGGAGAGTCACCATGAGTTTCAAGAAGCTTGGGCTACAGAAAATGATCCTGTTTTAACAAAAACATAACAAAATTTTCCCAAATCAATATGTTTTCATAGAGACCATTGGCACTTTGGGTGGTCTTTGTGTGTTTGAATTGATGACTTGGATAAATTACCTTATTTGTCTGTTCTTAAAAATAGGAATTATAATTTCAAAGCATAATTATGTGAATACAATTAATTAATGCAAGTAAAGATAATGATATTTTAATTATAATATTGATCAGTGGCAAAAGGTGAAGATCCTTGGTGGTAAAAGAATGATTCAGCAAAAGTGGATCTGATGATGTTACTTTTACATAGTCAGAGTCCTTGTTATACTAACTGGCAAGTAAAATAACTGGTGGCCTTTCACATGTCTTACTTCTATAGTGCTTCCACAATAAAGAACTCAAAATTTAGAGCAGAGAGAAATGAATTATCACATTTCTGAAGGCTAGATGTTCAAAATAAAGATACCAACAGGTCACACTCTCTCTCTGGAAAAAAAAAATAAAAGAAAAGCTTCATTGTTTTACATGGTTCTGATACTTCCAGAGATGGCTCATTGCTCATAGCATAGAATCTAGTGCATATCTACATTTCTCCTTGTGGCTCATTATAGTCTGTGTCTTTGTCTATGTCAATGTATGTTACCACCTTCTTTTTTATGCTATCGTGCATGTGTGTGTGTGTGTGTGTGTGTGTATGAGAGAGAGAGACAGAGAGACAGAAAGAGAGAGAGAGATATGATGACAGATACAAAGACAGAATCACAGAGAGAAAGAGAAATGAAGACATATAGAGAGAGGTGTTTGTACATGTATGTCTGTGCATGTATCTGTGAGGAGGGGTGCAAGGAAAGAAGTCAGTTGCCTGGAGGCAGGCTCTTTTGCATAGTTGCCATTATACTACATATGCGGGGCTAGCTGACTGATGAGCTCCTCTAGCTCTTCCTGTATTTGCCTCTCATCTTGTCTTAGAAATACTGGCATTGTGAACACATAATACTTTGCAAAGTTTTATGTGGGTTCTTCGGATTTAAATTCAGGTTCTCATACTTGCAAAGCAAGCTACACTTTTCACTCAATCATTTCCCTGGCCCTAACTTTCCTTTTTTGTAAGGACATCCATCGTAAAAAGTAAGGATCTAAGATAATAATAACTCATTTTTATTTGATTCTAGTTTCAAAGATTCTGTTTTTAAGAAGGTCATCATTGTGTGAATTTGTTGAGATTTCAAATTTTATTATGGGGGATATAATTCAACCAAGAGGAAAATGTAAGAGATTTTTAAGTTATTAATAATTCTAAATTTTTTCCAATGAAGCTGAATTTTAGTGAATGATCAGTATCACCTAAACCCCAAATTAATAATATGCTTTCCATTATGTTTTGAAAAAAATCTAAATTGCCAAACTCTTCCAAACAGTTTTGTGTCAGAAAATTAAAGAATTAATGATAATTGATGAACTCATTTTCTTTTATAAAGAAACTTGATCCACAGATCTGGAACTCAAATATAGGCCAAAACACAATTGTCTAAAAAGTTTGTAAACATCAATTTGGTAAAAATTGAAAATAGCTTCTATTAAACTTTATGGTAGACCATAATAGCTTGTGTTATGAGAGAATTAATATAATACCTGATTTACCATGTAAAACATGTTTATAACAAAATACATTAGCAAAAAATGAATAGGTTACTTTCATCATATCTTCTCACACAAGAATAGTATAGTTTTATTTGAGCATCACCATCCAGCTCTGCTGATGAAAACTAGAGGAGGAAATCAGTGACTGGAGATTGAAAAAATGATTTAATAATACTATTTAAGACATTTTAATAATAAATTTAAAAAGTTTTTAATTTGGGAGAACAAGAAGAAAAGCAATTGCACTTTAGATATTTATTTGGGAATTAAAATAATGAGTAATAGAGTTATTGAAAGACAATTTCAGAAATGGGAGTAGCAAGTACTCCAAGTTTAAATGAACTGAATGAATAGGATTTGGTTTTCCCCATATATTATAGTTATACTATATTGATTTTATTTTTACATATGGGACAAGGGTAGAAAAATTGAAAATATTAATGACAGTTTTATGAGATAAGAATCCGATGTTAGTTCATATAAAATAACCAAAACAAGAAAGCAAGGAATGGTCAATAAGTAATCAGCAGAATGCATATAATCTGACAAGTTATTAAAACTCCTGTTGAGGATTATCTGAAGACTGATTGAGAAAAATATCCAAAAGTGTGATTTAAAGAATTGGTTATAAGACAGATGAAGAGAAGCTATTGGCTCTGCTCTTTCAAAAACAAAGTTTATGAGCAAAATATGCCATCATCATAACTTAAAGCAATTCTTTGATAACATCTTAAATATTTGCTGCCAGCAAGCTGATTTGATACTATCAGAAAATAGTGTTTTATATAAATATAGTTGATAACAAATAAAAAGCAAAAAGTAGACAGTAACAAAAATGTCATATATGAGGCGTTGTATAACTTACCACACTGGCTCTTTACAAGAATTTTGAGAAGATAACATTATTCCCAATTGGTGCATAAGACAATGATGACAAAGAATCCACATACAGTTGACCTCAGTCACATTATGAGTGATCAGGGAGCTGTAATCAAAATAATTTCTCAGTTTTCAAGCCTTTACAAGAATAACATAAGGTATTATCATGGAATATTTTCTCTTCTAAAGCTGATAGTAATTTCACATTTTACATACAATTAAATTTATAAAACATTAGAGGATTTTTGACAACTATTCCCTAAGGCAACATTTATCTATCTATCTATCTATCCATCTATCTATCTATCTATCTATCTATCTAAAATGCTGTGGAATACAATAGAGCAAATTAGCAGAAAAAAGTGGCACGGGATGTGACTCTTAGTAATGCTTTAAAAAACTCAAACTGGGTCCTATCAGTATGGCGTCTTGACCATATATATCAGTGAAACATTTAAATACAAAGACATCACCACAGCTTTCTAGACTGGACAAAAGGCATGGCATCAATATTGATGAGTGGTCCAGGAATGTCAGCAATACTTTAGAAAAAAAATGCCCAGCATCAAAGTTGTGAAGAGGATTAGAATATATTAGATTTTCCTACTGCACTTAAGGCTAAGAATAACATGTGCAGTGCTGTTTCTGTGATTTTTATTGGCTAAAAATCTCTCTAATTGTTTTGAGAAAAAGCAATTTGCAAAATAGCTATTCTATCCTCATGAGCTTTACTTCTCTAAATACCACCATGGAAAAGCTCTTGTTCATTGATCTCAGCTGGTTAGGCTAAAACTAGAACCCACCTTTACCAGAAAAGGTAAAAGGACAATACTGTACAGCTTATACACATTGTGAGAAGCTGTGGGTATTGAGGGTTTGATTGGTCTGGTCCACCATGAAAATTAAATCTGTGTTCTCCAGATCTTCAAGTCGTGCTCAGTTTCTAGAAGAGCTGCAAAACAGAATGCTGAAAACATTCAAGTTCTGCAAACATCCTCCAGTTTCACACTTTCTGAGGCTTCATCCACTCAACCCACAAAATTTAGGATTTCCTCTAAGTTTCATTTCTGTATTTTTCCTCCCTCTTTTATCGTTGGATTTCCCATTTCAATCAGTAAAGTTAGTCAATGAACTTTGGCTAACACCAAAGTCTAAAGGAGATAATCTTCCAAGGGAAGTGACCTTTTTACATGAATGATTCTGACAACAAAAACATTCTATGGCTTCATTGTGTACATATCAATATAAACTTGTTTGAATTAAATAAATGAGAGATGAAATGATACAAACTACAATTATCACATTAACTATGATTAAATTCATAATCCCATATAATGAAACTGAATGTTCAAGAGATATCATTTAAGAAAATCTAACAAGAGCCTATGGACTATGGTGTCACTAATGTCAGATATAGCTCAAACAATTTAGTCACAAAATTGATTTGTACTGTCTGTAAGGTGTCTCTTTAAAAGCCCTTTTTTTCTGAGTGTTCATTTCTTGTTACTGCTTAAAGAAGTAACAATTACAATGCTTCATTGTGTGCCTGTGAAATTGAGAGAAATTATTGTTCTGATTGTACTTTTGTAATCTGTTAGTTCCGTAGCTCACCTACTCCACATGCATTTTTTATGAATAATCCACAATACCAAAAGCATTTCTGGGTGTTCGTGTATTGAGTAAAACAAAGTGACAGAATGCCCAGAATTCCTTATCACTGGAAAAGTTTGCAGCATGTCCTTATCCTCTGGTTTGTAGATCTTTGACTGATAAAATGACTAATGACTAAATATTTCTGAAGCACAAAAATTATTTTTAAATTTTTAGTACTTAACAAGATCACATGAGAAATAAGTTTATTGCATCCTCTAATTTTTGCATCTATGTTTATTTGAGGGAAAACAATGTGAACTAGAAGCATTTGAAGGGTATTTAATTTTTGTAAAAGGATAATTGGATAAGCAACAATAGAGAATCCCTAGCATGGTTACTCCATGACATGTTTTTGAGGTGTTAGGTTCTTAATTGCATGAGGCAGATGCTCTATCTACAGCCAGGTAATGTATTTTACAAGAAAATTTTTTTCTTTATAAGTAAGTAATTCATATTTATCTTAAAAAATATACATTGTTATTATAGATAACTTTTTTCTTTTATTTAATTATATATATGAGCCAAATTTGAAGCAAGTTTTATTAAATACTAGCCAGGAAGATTGACAAGGACCAGGTTCACACTCAGGATTCCCTGAGAATGGCCACGGTGCTTACAAAGGCAAAATCCATTGTGCTATGTAATTCCTGCTTTAGTCTAATTGGGTATAAGCATACATCACTGGTGTACTTCCTGTATACCCCTGTAACGAGTTCCTATTCTCGTAGTCACTGTGTTCTGGTGTTATCATGTTGCTTTTTAGGTTGTTGGAGGAATTCTTGCATTGGCGCCTACCCATCTCTTCCTTCAAATGAGGCGGCAGTGTCTTTGTGTCTTGGTCCAATCCGTGCTGTGGCTGTCTGAGTGTTTGGGAGTTTTTCTTGGTCTGCTCTGTACTGTCAATGTCTGTCTCAGAAAGCCTCTGAGGTCTCTATTTGCCTGCTCTTTTGGTCTTCTCTCCTGGTTTGCTCTCTTGGTGCTCTCTCTTAATCCTCTCAGTGTTGTAGCGAGCTCTTGGTCCCACTTAAGTCCCCTCAGTATTGGAGCCAGCTCTTAAGTCTTCTCAGTATTGGAGTAAACTGTGTTTCAGAGTTCCACCAAGGATGCAGGGGAATAGGCGGGTCTAGGGGCAGGGCGTGGCTAGTAGTTTGGATGGCATCTGAATAGGTTTGGGTTTCGGGGAAGCCTAGCCACAGGAAACTTCCAGCTGGGTGGCTAGAAAAGCCAAGGCAGTTGAGGAAGGGGCTTGGGGTTTTGTCATACTGGGGAGGTCATAGAGAATGGGGCATCGCTGTGTGGCTGTTTACTCACCTCTTAATTCCCCTCAGTATTGAACACAGAGGTTGCAGGAGCTCTCAATCGTAAAAGTGATGTCAGAAAGTGTTTTATGTTTGTTTGACCCAAATACTCACATGGAAACTATATTAATTACAATACTGTTTGGCCAATGGCTCAGGCATATTCCTAGCTAGCTCTCCCCTCTTAAACTAACCCATTTCTATTAGTTTATGTATTACCACGAGGCTATGGCTAACCAGTAATGTCTGGTATCTTTCTCCTTTGGTGGCTACATGGCACCTCCTCCACTCCACCTACTCTCTCTCTCTTCATCTCTGTTTAGATTTCCTACCTGGTTTTACTCTGCTAAGTCGTTGACTGAAACAGCTTTATTCATCAACCAATAAAAGCAACACACATACAGAAGGGCATCCAACATCATTTATTTTTTCATTTGAAATAAATATTGCTATACTAGGACCTGGGGATGTAACCGAGCTGTGGTTGTTTAGCATGTGCGACACCATTGGTTCAATACCTAGCACCATAAAAAAAACTAGGAATCATGGTGCATGCCTTGAATCCTGGCAGTTTCAGTGTCTCTTGGTTACACTGGAAATTTCCTGCCAGATCAGGTTACAAACTCTGTCTGAATAACAAAACAAAACAAAACAACAAAAAAAGCAAGACACAGTGTTACTATTATAGATTTCTGACTGTTTATACTAAAACAAAAATTTTATTGTGTATTTTAATAGAAATGCATTTCAAGCACAATGCATTTCAAGCACAAATTAAGTTATCCAAAAAAGTTTTTTAAAAAGTGAAATTATATTTTAACTTTTTCCCCTAATATCCAGTCAACTGAATTTAAAGCAATTCAAACCCAAACAAAAGAACAATTAAGAATTCATTTTCAGAGTTACAGTTAATTAACGGTTTCAATAAGGAAGCAGTTTATTAGGTGTCTCAGTCAAGTGCTTTAGGCTTATACTGGAAATTGAAAAGCTGAATCATAGCTAAAGATGAACTTGATTTCAAAAAGTTCTGTTTAAGGCCTGGATCTGTTTTCCCGGAAACCCTCAAATTGTTACTTTGCAGTAAAATGAACCGAATGACATGCTTTGTCTTTCCCTGGTGGCTCTCAATAGCTTAATTAGCTGATTCAGGTCAACTACCTGGTTCATCAGTTTCGAACGTCTGAGGCTTGGTCTTAAATTCCCTTCTGAGAAATGAATTCCCATCACAAGGGCCTCGTGGGTGTGTATATGTGGGAAAATAATTTGGAGCAATTAGGAATTAATGATGACTTTGCAAGGGACAGAGGAGGACATAATCATTAAAGTTGAACATACATCACCCAGAATGAGTGATTCACCACTGTTAGCGTAATTGGCTACCATCGAAATGGAGATATCTAAAGTTATTAATATTTAGAAGGTTCTTGAGGAAATAGGGAGGTACTGGAATGTGCAATCCAAGGCATTGCACTTGAAATGTTTTCAGTAGTAACTTGGATTATATATAAATAAAATCTGTAGAGTGAGAAATTGGAAAAATATTTCTAAGGAATCAAGCAGGAAACATCATACTTCTAAGAAAAACTAATGCAGTTTGTTTTGATGAACACATATAGTGAAGACTATAATTAACTGCATAGTCTATTCATTATCTCTCTGTCTCAGTCTTTCTCTCTACCGTCTTCAGTATTTCCCACACTAGCTTTGAACGAACAGTCTTCCTGCCCCACTCTGGAAGCCAAGATTACATGTTACTTATAGCATTGTATTTTTAAATAACATCAGAGTTAGGGTCACTGCTTTTCTATCTTTTAACTATGTTCTCTAGATGTGTATGTGGGGAGTGATTCTACAATAGATTATACAAAATGAATATGATCATATATTACTTACTTGATAAGCACTTTGCACAGAATAGTGCATTAGCCAGAATACTTATGATACTTACTTATTATTGGTTAAGAAGCATGTCAGCTTTACTGGAGTGAGAACTTTGTTCTTTCTCTCTGCTATGAGCAAATTCTGAGTTCATCAGAGCAGTTCACATTTATGCTTTTCTAGATCTACAGTCATATTGACAGGAACTGCTGCCATTTAAATGTTCAAGTATCCAAATTTCCATGGTAGCTCACCCTCATGTTTAGCTAGCAATGCTTAGATTGTGAGTTTATTCTTTCTGCTGGAGAAAGATAGGTCCCATCATTTACAATATCCAAACAGTACAATATGAAAGCCCTGTATTTTGTCTTCAACTTCCAAACAGTAACAGCCCAAATTGCATGCTCATTGGTGAGATTCTGGTCTTAGAATTCGCAGAGGCTAAGCTTTGTCCTCTGAGAAGTCTTCAGGGATAAATAGACTGGCCCAGTAAGAATCCCCAAAGCTTCTTACAATCTCGAATTGTATTTATCAAAAAAAGATATCACCAAGCCATGAAGGTTCCAAGGAAAGAGAATCCCCATCTCTTTTATGGTTGGCGTTTTGACATGCAATATATTTTGATCATATCCACTCCCGGATCTACCTCTCTAAAGTTGCATTCCCAACAAACTTTGTGTTCTGTTTCTCTGTCTTTTTGGCTCTGCCCCACCCTCGAACACAACAAGGTCTACTTGTACAACTCATAAATTCTGGAATGTGCCATATTTGACTGGAGAGGTTGACTTACCAGTCTCACACTTAATGCAAACCAACTCTCCCTCTCCCAGAAGCTATTATTTGTCAGCAGCACCTCCGCTAGGGGTAGGACTTGTTGCTCACTACTCTCTCTACCCTGGGACGTTTCTGGTTTAAGCTTGCATAGCTCCTTTGATTATTATTACAACTGCTGTGAGTTCATATGTGCTGTGTCCAGTAGGAACTTTTTCCTCAGTCAACTGGGATATCTGGCTTTTATACTCTTTATGCTTTTCTTCATCATCCTTGAGTATGCAGGGAGTGTGACATAGATAGCCTATTTAGAGCTGAGTATTCTTTTGTCTCTTATTCTTTGCACAGTCTTCAGATGTGGGTCCCAGTGTTAATTAGTATATACTGAAATTAGAATCTTCTTTAATGAAGGTCAAGGTGTATATTAGAAACTATGTCTTGAAGCAAGGAACATCATATTTGTACAAGGAAAGGAAATTAAAACAGTTATTTAGAAACTATCCTCACCATCGCCTTGTGGGTTTCGTAAAATCAAGGGAGATAATTCCTGTTAGTTACTCAGTAGAAGTACTGTTCTAAAAGTGCTTATGGAATAACTACTATTATATCCTAATTTGTTAATCTGGGAAGACATTTAG
This sequence comes from Microtus oregoni, assembly GCF_018167655.1. Lineage (NCBI taxonomy): Eukaryota > Metazoa > Chordata > Mammalia > Rodentia > Cricetidae > Microtus > Microtus oregoni. The sequence goes on from NW_024543089.1 coordinate 19,494,756, forward strand.
GATACTATGGCTTAGTATTTGTAATACATCTGAGATTAAAATTTGTCTCCATATTTTATCATTTACACTTCTAGGAACTTTATCTTGCAGAGCAGTGTTAGAATAGGAATGGTTATTGCTTCTAGAATTTTCAAAGATTAAAATACAATCTCATGGTAAATATTAATGAGTTTCATGTAATTGTCAGTGACAATGGGTCGTCTTCTCTTTTACCTAAAGGTATTTTGCATAAGTGGGTAGTTTAGCTTTAGCATCTCTACTTATTCAATAAACATCTGCCACCTGTAGTGTATTGTCTTGCATTTATCGCAGATGAGTGCAGAACAAAAAATATGAAAATAAATTGCTTTAATACAGAACAATTTCTACATACTTTACCATGAAGCATCATATTTTTGGAGGCATCTTAGCTAGTTTGTAACTTGGGATTCCAGGTTATGAAAGCTTTTTATAATCCTTAGTCATTTAACACTACCTACACCTTATTTGATGGCTTTTCAGTTCATGCCAAAAGCAATATATTTTTTTCAATAAGGAGGCAAACATGTTTTTTAATATGAGATGCTGCTTTTGACATACAAATTTTGTTTATAGGCACCAATAATGTTCCAGAAAACCTCATGTGTAGAGACAGTTATGAAGGAAAAGAACTATAAAACTATCACCCAGTATACAACAGAGCAGTTCACTTTATTGTGATAAAGAAAAAGGAATACGGTCATTTACAAAAATATGTTTATTCTTTTGTGTGAGGTGTTTGGAAAGAAGCTGAGATCACATTTTATTTAAGTGATTAAGTCCATAATGTCAAACTGAGTTGAGGGAGACTGTAGACCACAATATGTCTATGATATATTTCTAAATAGTTTATATTTTTATAATTCCCTAACTATATAGACCTTTAAGTTCAGGTTATAGGAATTTACTTTTGTGGGATTCCTTTTTATATTTATGCATGCATCTTTTGATGTATTATTTCAAATAAGACATTCATAACAAGGCAGAAAGCATATTGTCTTATCTTCTTTGAATTTTGTCTATATCTTTGTTTGGCCCGCATACATGTATATGCACCATGTGCATGCAATACCTAGAGAGACCAGAAGAGGGCCCTGGAGCTGGAGTTGCAGATGTCTGTGAGTGGCAGTGCTCTTAGCTACTGTACCATGTCTAAAGTCCCACATGGACATTTAGATCATATATAAAATACATAAATTGCATAGTGCTTTACGTACAAACCTTTTTGGACATTAGAACACATCCTGCATGCAGTACCTCAGAAGTTGTTAGCCAGAAACTCTTCAGTCTCTAATCACTCCCTTTCCAAAAAGTCAACACCTGACTTTTCTTAGCATATAGTACATTTCCCTGTTGCTATATTTTATATGAATGGAATAAGATATCTTGGAGTCTTGTGTGTGTGTTTCTGTCTGTCTGTCTGTCTTTCTGTCCATAGGTGTACATAGTAGCTATGAGGAGTCAAAGAACAGTTTTGGGGAGTGGTTCTTCCTAAATACGTCATTTCTCTGGTTCAAACTTAGGTCTTCAGTCTTGGAGGCAAGTGCTTTTACCTGCTGAGCTGTCTTGAAGGCTTTGAAGACTCACCAGTTTCTTTTGGTCATTTGTAATTGTAATATTTATTGAATTTATCTATATTGCTATTCATTGTTTTACTACGGGAAAACATTGCAACTTACCTATTACGTTATGTTAGACACTTAGATTGTTAAGTTACTTTTATGTTAGCTTTTGTGAACAGTGTACTTCTAAACATTTGTATGTCTTTAGAAAAATTTAGGAAACCATACAACAGTGGCAAAGTTTTATTACATGATAGATATATGTTCAACTTTAATGGGCACTGACGTTTTTCCAAAATTCTTTAGAATTTTAGTGGTCTCTCATTGCCACACTCCTGGCATTTATTGCTTGTCATTTCAGTTGTTTATCTGTGAGGTCAAGCCCCCTAACATATGTTTTATTGATTATTTGCTTAGCCTGATTTTTGAAATGGGTTCCTATGTGGAGTCTAAGATCTCTGCTCATGCAAACATATTTAGCTATTAAGGAAGGATATGTATATATTGTCTTTTATTATTTTGCTTGTTATTTTATGATGTTATTATTTTGTTTTTAATAATTTTCTTTTATAACTTTTTTCATGTTTAAAGAAACAATGGAAAAATTCCATTGTGCACCAAATATTTAACTCTCATTTAACAAATTCATGTTTATAATCTTTTGAGTAATAATCTTTGATTTTCATGTGAGGAGAATGTTGAGTTGATTCAGTTGATGAGGCAACATTTCAGATAAAATCATTGTTACATTATTATACATCAATATTGACATATATCTGGTTGGGGACTTATTTAGAGGTCTGCTTTGGGGCCTTCTATTCTATGTATCTTTTATCATAACAAACCTACTTTATCTTAAATGCATAAGTATATTTTCATTAAAATAACTTAGTTCCTTAAGGTTAAAGAATTTTAATTGCTTTTAGTAAAAACCATATATTCTAAGATAATTGTTATTAATTCTAATTCATTATACCATCTACATTGGTTAGCTCTTTCCTTAGTGTAGGGAAATACATGACAAACCAACTTAAAGTAAGTAGGTTTCATTTGGATTGTAGTATATGGGATGTATTCCATCACCATGGGATTGCAGTAGTCAGAGAAGAAGACTGGTTGGTTACTATTGTTTTCAAGGGATAGGCTGAAAACCTCAAGGCCCATCTACAATGACTCATTTTCTCCAGCATGTCTCTGCCTCCTAAAGATTCCAGAAACTATACAAACAACATAAGTTATTGAGGTATTCAAAGAAGCCTCCAGGGAATATTTCCTCTTCAAAGCACAACACCATGTGATAACAATTTTCAGAAATTCTGGATTGAAACACAACACACAAATTTCTCTGCTTAAAGGAAGAATAACATTGCACTGAAACATTTATTTAATCTATTTTCCATAATTACAGTTTGTAAACACCAATAATAGGAACAGTAAATAAGACAACCTTTTTGTTTCCATCTTATCTACAGCAGGATAAACAAACACACCAGTCACAGTATGAGAAGATTTGCTATTTTTGTGAAAAAGAAAACATAAACTATGTTGGATTTATGTGGAGATGGTGACAGATGAGATGATTAAAATTTGGGTGAAATTCCAATGAAAGTTCTCAGGAGACTGTATGGTCAGGTACAGTCATACATTCTACATATGTCCGGGGCAACAAAATTATAAAACAAGAGAAGAAGATTGAAAGCACTGAAGAGTATATTATTTTAAAAGATGTTCAGCTGTCTCAACAAACATTCTTCAAGCAGAAGACTGAAATGAAACAGAGGACTACCCCTTGAGAACAAAGGAGGTTTCAACTGGACTTCAAGAGAGAGAGCAGGAAAGATAGGGGGCACAGACGCTAAAGACTGAAGTTATGGTAATGCACATTGTTTATAGATGTCTATATTCTTTATATTATAGATTTCTTGTCTATATTCTTAGCTCTGGAGTGGGGGTGGGTTTCCGAACACTAGATCTCAGAGTCAATTGAGACCAGGAAAAGTAATTGACAGGACTGTGACTGCATATTCAAGAAAATGAAGAAATTCAGGAGCACACAGTCTACAAAGTAGAAGAAAATTAGATTCCTATTGCTGTTATCCTCAGTAATTGGAAGAGAAGAGGTGAAGAAGGTAGTCTTACTACCAGGACTCTATCTTACTGCTAAAGTGGCTGAGTAATGGCTTGGAAGAACTGTTGTGAAACAAGAATGGTACTTTCTTCATCTAGCATTATCTGAGGATAATCTGTGATGGTGAATATTCTGGCCAGAGAGCTATGCAAGTGAAATCCTCCAGGAAAATCAGGTTTCTGAAGGTGATGGGAGAGTACTGAGAATGTAATGGGAGAATACTAAAAATGGGATGGGACGGTGTTTTAAATGCCTGGTTTTCTTATGTGTTTATTAAAAGATTTGGAGGAAAAGCATAACTGAAACCATCATCGTCTCAAAGAAGAAGGCATAGTACGGCATGCAGGGAGCACATAGGCAGAGCAAATAGAAGCCCATAAGGAGGTTTGAAAAAGGCATGTGAAATTAGAAGGCTTCAAAATAACTTGATTCTGAAATCCCTTGCGAAATAGATGCTTGTGGATTGGTTGTCTTCTTTCAATAGTCAAAGGGTAGTGAACAGTATTTGGGATAGGAAAACACAGGAATCAATCCTGGAAGTTTTGGTTATAATATATGGTATGTACATACATATTGACGAATATATGGAATGGATGAAGGGAAATTGATAATAGTAGAAGTAAACTAAAATCACAAATGGCAAAAATTCAGAGTTCTGAATGCAGCATGGACCTCAGTGGGAAGTCCTTGCTTAACACTGTCCAGGTCTTTGAACTTGATTCTCAGCATTTGGTGTAATAATGTTAACGAGAGAAGACAGAGGTGAGGTTAATTAGAATTGGATGAGTCAGCTGGATATTGCTATTACAGAGGTAGATATGATCAGATTTATTCTTAAATGTGAAGGTGGGTGTGGATATGAGCAGTTAGAGAAAGCTAGAAATTCTCTTTGAGGTTTGCATAATTGACATCTACCTAGTTTCTAGGTTACAAATCTGAGTGGAATCCTGTTGAGTAAAGACTGAAGATTGGGTAAACCACAGGACACACTTAGCCTGGACACCACGGATATCTTTCCAATGCCTATCAAACATCCATCATGTTTATCTGATCACATTCTACCTTCCTTGTAGACAGACCTTGTCCTTTATGGAAACCCATTCTTTATGTATAGCCAATCCACTATAAGTGTCCAACACACCAGTACAGCCCTGGAGACTCTTAGCATATATTTGTATGTCTTGGTAGAGAGAATTTCTCTGGGTTTAGAGATTCTGTAACAGGATAGTTTTGATGCTGCTAGTCATGGTAAAGAAGAGAGACAAATGACTTTGGCTATGGAAAAGGCAGGAGGAAATGAGATGTTTTGAGATTCTGCATGAAACTGTTGCAGAAGCTCATAGCATCCAAGGAACTTCCTGGAAGCCCCCTCCCATCTTCTTATACATTTTCTTCCCTGCTCTCCTAGCTTTCCATCTTCTTCCCTACTCCATCATTTCCTTTTCTCTCATTTTCTTCAATCTCCATCCTCTTCTCCCACCCCTTCATTCCTGTCAGTTTAAAGTTGTCATTTTTTTCTTCTGACTATTAATAACACAAATTTTTGACAAGTACAATTGAAGAAGAAGGTTGGATAGAATACTTTTATTAGAATATTAATACTTCAATTATTAGAAGACTTTAGGCACTCACATCTGGTAAAATGATTAGTGGGAAAATACAAACGGTCTGAAACTTAGAAGTCCATGTATGAATAAAGAGTATATGTAGTAATATGAGTGGCGGGGCTGCGTCCCTAGCACCCCAGTCGCTTGGCTAGCTTATGCCCGAAATAACAACACGCAAACTGTATTCATTTAAACACTGGTTGGCCCTTTAGTTTGCCCTGGCAGGATAGCCCAGAAAGCCGGCATTTTTAAATGGAGCAGCTTTTTCCCTGCTACGGCTGAAAACCGAAAAGCATGCGTTCAGCTTTTCGTCAACACCATTTAAGTGTTTCGTGGCAGGACCTCTTTATGAGCTGCAGGGTTTTGCAGCTAAAGCTGAGTCAGGAAGCCTCTATTAAATTGCAGCTACCAAGAAAACATGCTCTTCTCTTTCCCAAGCTTTCTCAAGCTTTCAGTGGATTCAGTTGTCCACATGTCTGGGCGCCAATCTGTAGTAATACGAGTGGCAGCGCTGCGTCCCCAGCACCCCAGTCGCTTGGCTAGCTCATGCCCGAAATAACAACACACAAACTGTATTCATTTAAACACTGCTTGGCACTTTAGCTCTCGCCCTTACAGGCTAATTCTCACATCCCGATCAACCCATCTCTAATAATCTGTGAGCACCGGTCTTACTGGGAAAGGTTCAGCATGTCTAACCTGGCCGCTTTCTTCATCGTGTGCATCTGTCCGGGAGAGCGGAGCATGGCATCTCTCTGAGGCGTCTGCTCCCGAGAGGAGAGCTGTGGAGTCTGAGCTCACTTCCTCTTCCTCCCAGCGTTCTGTTCTGTTTACTCCTCCCACCTATCTCTAACCAATGAGAGCCAAGCAGTTTCTTTTTATTTAACCAATGACCTTCCTCCATCAAGTATACATGAAAACAAGTGATAAATAAACAAAATTGACTTAAAGTGAATCAATAGAACACAATTCAAGGATGGAGTTTTAGTCTAAAGAGAAGATCAGGAAAAACCCAAATTTTTACAGTCTGGCCATCGAGCTGGTAAAGGAAAACGATTGAGGATAGTTAGAGACTGCCAATTAGACACATTCTGAATGTAACAATTGTGCATCTGAATGCCGGTTTTCAGAGGTATGTTCTCTAGCATTTAGAACAATGCTACCCCAAGTGTCCTAGACGAATTGTAGAGTATCAAACAAGGAGCAATGCTAGACTGAAGCCAAACCTAAAACGTGTATGGTTTTCTAGTTTTCATTTTCACCTTGCTTTGTAAACCGATGCGACAGAGACAGTTTGCAGATTTACATGCTAGCTCAGGATTTTCTCTCAGACCCACTTAACAGTCTGCTGGTCAAATTGAGCAGTGGCTTCTGTACTAAACTCCCCAAGGTGGTGATTTTCCTGTAGTATAATCAGGTCAGTTCACATCACAGAACAGGGAGTGCAGACAGGTTTCTCAGACAACTTTTGCATACTCTGAAAATAAGGAAGGAACTAGGCAGATGTAACTTACTACCAAGTATATTTTAGCAATAACAGCATTTCTTTGGTGCAACCTTAACCATACACAGTTCTGTGGAGACAGATCTCATTTCTAGTGCTGCTATCTAACAGCTTCCTTAGAGTTGTGTGTGAAATTAGGAAATGGTTGATGGCAGAGATAGAGTGCTAGTGGTTGGACACCTTTATATTTTTTTTAAATTGAAATAGAATTACATTATTTCCTGTCTTTATTTCCTCGCCCTAACCAGTTCTGTGTACTTCCCTCCCTTTGCTCTCTGTCAGATTCATGGTCTCCTTGTCTTTAATTATTGATATAAATATTTAAATACAACCTGCTCATTCTGAATACTGTTACTTGTGTGTATATGACTTCAGGGATGACTATCTGCTATTGGATAACCAACTGGCTGGCTCCTACTGGAAAAGGCTATTTCTCTCACTCTTAGGGTTCCTTAGTTTCCTGTAGTTCTTTGTTTGATGTGAACTTTCCCCTTTTCTGTTAGAATGTCTATGGGAAGCAGATGAAGTTCTGAGTGAATGTGTATTGTTGCCATGAGTCGAGTCATGTCAAGGATGCAAGTGCCTCAGACTCATGGGAATGGCACAGTCTTCCCTGCTCTGAGTACTGATGTTTGCAAATGGTTGACCTTTAGCTAATACCAGTGGGTGCAGAAAGAATAAAGTACAACTTCTTCCACTTGGATGACTGCAAATGAAGACTGCTCCTCTACAGAGACCTCTTACAGAGTTTACCTAATCTGCCTCCTTCCTTTGCTGTATATATGAATGTGTTGATTTTCCTAACTGCTCCAACAGAGTGCAAGGCACATAGAACCCAGCTTTTCTATTTATGTGCCTGCCATTTTCTTCATTCCCCTTCACCTCAGTCCAGTGAAGTCCAAAGCTATGTAGGTCACAGCATAAGTTTACAGTGTTTTCCATCTTGCTTCTTGTTATTCTTTTAGTCTCAACAAGAACTCCAAAGTTCTATTATTCACAGTGGAAAAAGGGCTGGAACTGACAGTGAAAACAACTAGCTTGGAATAGGGCATTGACTGTTACTGTGGCCTAATGTTGCGTCCAACTCTGTGACTTATTTGGCTCTACAACCCAAAGAAATCCATGTAAGCTAACTTTGCTCAGCTTCATATTCTATGAAAGTAGGGGTAGCGATGCCCATTGCAGGAAAAGTGTGGACATCTAAGCAATATGCTGAGACTTTTAGTTTTATTAATGGACAGATGTCACAAGGATAGCTAACCTCCTTCTTGAAAGGGTCTTCTGGGTTCTTGTCACTGGCCAGTGGACTTCCGGGAAATACACAAAAACATTGTTGCCTAGAGTTGGTGTTCAAGATCACTTGATCCCTACACCTGATGCTCTCCAGGCATGTGACTGCACAGATCCCTTGAGCTAATAATTTCCAGGAACAAGAATGGAGGCTGCGCACCATTTTCTACTGGTATTTTTACATGAGCAGAAATTTGCTTATATATGCAAAAGTCTGGATGCTGAAAACTGCAGCACCACTGTCAGGCAACAGAGAACAAGTTAGGCCTCTAGATTAAAAGGTCTAACTTAGCAAATAAAGAGGGTCGGATTCTTTTCTTTTAAAAATGGTGCTCAGAATTCCAGGTTCAGTTTTTTACCTAATGTTTATTTCTTAAGTGTTCCTCTTTTGCTGTGCCTTTTTCTCAACCTCATTTTTTTCCCCTTTGCTTTTGTCACTGGGAAACACTGGAGCACCTTTGGGAGAGGGAGCTCAGTTGAGAAAAAGGCTTCTATCAATTGGCCTCTAGGCAAGACTGGAGCAGGAGAGCATTTTCGTGATAAATGGCTGACATGGATAGCCGCTGTTCACAGTAGGAGGTGCCAGCCCTGGGCTGGTCGTCCTAGCTTATACAAGAGAGTAGGATGTGTAAGCATAGTGTCCTTCATGGTCTCTGCTTCTGTTCATGTGTCTAGGTTCTTGTTTTGAGTTCCTGTTCAGGCGTACTTTAGTCAATGAACATAAAGTATAAGCTGAAGTACACCTTTTGTACCACAAGTGACTTAATCATGGTGTTTTACCACAGCAGAGAACATACCACCACAGTGTCTTAGTTACTGTTCTGTTACTGCAAAGAGATACCATGACCAAAGCTAGTCTTAGGAAAGAAAACATTTAACTGGGAGAAGGGGGAAGGGAGAAAGTTTCCTTACAGAAAACCCTCTTTCTAAAAGAGGGTGAGCCCATAATCAAGGTGGGAAGCAGACACAATGGCATTGGAGCAGTAGCTGAGAACTTCATACAGATAGACAGGCAGAGAGAAACACTGGGCCTGGTGTGGTCTGTTGAAATCTCAAAAGTCCCACTGGCTGACTCCCCATTACACACCTACTCCAGCAAGGCCTTATCTCCCAGTCCTTCCTCAGCAGTCTACCAAATGATGACAAACAATTCAAACATGTGAACCTTCTAGGGCTGTTCTCATTCAAACTACGACACACAGGAAGACTTAAACTTCTGCTTTCATGTAATTGTTTAAAGTTTGGAAAACCTACCACTCTTATTTCCTTGCTTCTCATTGCATCTATTTAAACTTAAACTATGTTACTTCATTTGTTTACTTTACTTTCCTCATTCTCTTTTCCCCAATTGAAACTATATCTCAGAGGGGAAGAAAAAAAAGAGTTCAAAGTTCAAAAAATGAAGTCATAACAGTGCCAAGAAAATGCATAAGCCTCATCTTTTAAAGGCAATCTTCAAAAAACTAAAAAAAATACTTCAAGTAATGGCAGCACAGTAATAATTCAATGAAGCTACATTAATTGAACACTAACACAGCTCTTCAGAATCCACCCAGCTCCTTTATAACTTTGTGGCAATTCTCAGAATACCCCAATGAAAGAGAATTGCTGTCGTTCCTAGCTTACTGAAGCTCTGAAGGATTAATAAATTTCTCAGAGCCAGACTGTTAGAAAATAAGGAGGTAGTGGTCACAACTATCTCCCTGCCTGACTTCTCAGTCTTATGAAGTTCAGTTTCTTCAAGGTCACAAATGTATCTGATGAGTTGAGTGTACTGCCCCTCTTACACAGGCAGAAGGATAAAGTTTAGAAGACAGTTGTGTATCATTTTGACCACATGTAATTTTATGAGATAAAATAGATTAGGGAATGCATTTTTTTATTGATTTCTATACTCTGGGATACTCAACAGCAGAAGGCACTAGAGTACTCAACAGATTGCTCCCTAATCATCCAGAGCCAGACAATTTCTCATGAATAAAAGTTTGTAATGTTTTCAAACTATTTAGAGATTGGCAGCTGCATGTCTATCAATTCCTTTTGGAGCATGCCACTTAAGATGGGTCTTAATGCATGCAGCATTTTATTTTTAATTAAAATACTTAGTTCAGGGAGTATTTATTAATAATTTCAACAGCAACAGATGGTCTGCTTATGTGTTGTAACAATCTTTACCCCAAATCAGTCAAAATAATTAACAAAATGTAAATTATTAAGCACTTAAATATGTATTATGCATCATTACAATTCCCGTAACATATTTTAATCTTTTATGAGAGCAATATGATGGCTATACAGTAGTATATAGAATATTCCATGCCAAATGCTTTGAAAATTAGATTATCTTGCTTTGATACATTGGAAAAGTGGTTTGCAAATATTCTGGTAGTATTTTTAAAATGTTCTTGCTGCCTAGAAATGGAGAAAAGTCAAACTAAATGAATAAAATCATTCTTGGTAAGAGCATTACACAAATCAGGCCATCATTGTGTGCATAGTTAGTTCTATATGTGGCAATTTGGTGCAGCATTTGGGGTAATATCAATCTGTATGAGAATTACGGGAACTACTATTTTCACAGCACAAATCTTGAAAACCAAAATTTTCTGCGGAAACAATGTTTGTATCCACAGGGACTAAGTGACCTTGTTTCTCTTCAAGTTGTATTTAAATCCAAGTTTTCAAATTTAATTCAATTGCCTGCAATACAGCTCAGCAGGTAAATATGTTCACTATTAAACATGATGACCTGAGCTCTAACCCGCAGGGTGGAGGAAGAAAAGCAATTCCTATATGTTGTCCCCAGCGTCCCCCAAATAAATAAATAAGTATAAAATGATAAAATAGTTTGATATTTCAATTTGTATTTTATTTAAAGGCAATTTTTCAATTCTAAAGCAAAAGCAGAATAGAGCTTAAAAGATATTTCACTTATACAACTTTGAATTTTCTTATCCTAGTAATCTGTTTGAATTATTTTTTGCTGTAGTTTCAAACATGAGTAGGAAGGATAGGACTGGCCTGATGTATTTTGTGTGTGACTTATGTGAGTTAATGAAAAGCCTCAGTATTGTGACTGGCATATGTTAAAAGGCGATCTAATCCCCGTATTCGTTAAAAATCTAGTGTGAAATGTAGTTGTAGAAGCCGAAGTAATAATTACAAATCCAGATCAGAGAAATGTCACATAGATACCAGGTACTAGTTCATTTAATTAATCCCTAACTAATTCTGAGAAAAAAAGTATTTGTCTTGTATTCTCAGGCCATAATTTAACATATATAATCTCATTATGGTGTTTTGCATACATATGTTAAAATTTGACACTCTTCAATAATTATATATTTAAATTATTACAGTTTAAAAATTAAGTTTTTAAATCCATTCTGACTTTTGTACAAGACTTTTTTGCTCTCCTATAGAAAGAAATCCAGATTTTACAGCACCAAATGTTGGCATTTTTTTAAGTATTTTTTGCCTTCTTTGCCAAAAATTAAGTGGGTATAGCTTTGCTATTGTGTTCCCTGTTCCTCTGTTTATAACCAAACTACTTTTTTTTTTTTTTTTGTCAGCACCAGGCTGTATTTTCCACTATAGCTGTATGTTATCATCTGAGGCTGGATATTGTAATAGTTCCAGCATCATTCATATTCTTTAGGATTGCTTTGGGTATTTGTTGTATTTTGTGGTTCATTATGATTTCTTGGTTTCATTTTTATCCCTAACCTTTGAAATATGACATGGGAATTTTGGTAGTTATTACATTAATTCTGTAAAGCATTTTTGGTAGTACAGACATTTTACAATTAAATTCTACCTATTCAGAAACATGGATTATTTTTCATCATCTAGTCTTTTCTGTAATTTCCTTTTACAATAATCGTGTTAAGTAGTTACTCTGTGGCATTTAATGCCTTCAGAATTTTGATAAACTAATAAAACAGACATTCTTGCAGTTTAACTAAAATGCATGAACCATCCAACCCAGGTTCAGTACTCTAGAAGTGATTTTGCTCATTCTTCTGGCATTGAAAACTATTGTTTTGCATCCCAGCCATTGCTTTCTTTCAGAATGGCTGATAATACTTTTCAATATCAATTGTCATGTTCTTTCATAGCTACAAAAGCTGTGTATGCTTTTTAAGAACATTTAAACCTCTAGATATACCAAGTGACTCAATTAATTAGATTTTTAAGATTTTTGTTATGTATGTAAGAGTGTTTGCATAATTATTTTTATATACTTGACTGCCATAAAATTTCTTTTCATTTGTGTTTTTGAAAAAGCCCCACATTTACTATGATATGATTTAGCCTCAGTCTTACTACAAATTACTAAACTTGCTTAAAGATAAGGCATTATTAGTCATAATTCTTTCCAGGCTTTGAGCCACTGAAGACTAAATACTTACCCTAAAGATGTCAGTTTAGCACTAGTAATGCATTGCCAGTGTGCAGTGAGTTCTGCCCTTTCATTTTTTTCCCTTCCCCTAATAGAGACACCTGTAGTCCATTCAGAACTGTTCTGCTACCCCGATCATAATCAGTTTTTGCTTTTCAAGCATCATCTTTGGAGAGCGTGAGACTGTGTGCTCCCTGTGGTGTTTGAAGTCAACTCTTCATCTGCATCTCCTTTTTAGGCCACCCAGGATGGTTGCTCATCTTTGTAAAGTGCACGAACAGTTGCCTTGGGATTTCTTAGGCAGCATGTATCTAGAGAGATGCAGACATTAATTATCAACCTCTTTTGCTGCACGTGGTGGCAAGGTGGAGAATTGGGGATTAAGCATGCAACATAAACTTGAAGGGAAAAATGTGTTGTGCTCTATCTGCAAATTTAACATTCTGTCAGCCTCCTGGTCAACAGATCCCATGTAGAGCTGCCTAAAATGCCTAAGTAAAGCAAAGATGCAGATGCTTGGGGCTTGACAATGAAAATCTGGAAATATCTCTAGGGCAGGATCTTGGCTTCACTATCATCAAATGTCTATGCTTTTAAAATCTTTATATGGCTTGAAATTTTACATAAATAATGCAGTGACTCTTAGGACCCGAACTAAGGAGAGGGAAGGGGAGAGAGGGACACACATACACACACACACACACACTCTTAGGACCCGAAGTAAGGAGAGGGAAGGGGAGAGAGGGACACACACACACACACACACACACATATTCTGCATATATATATATATATATATATATATATATATATATATATATGTATATATAGAGAGAGAGACAGACAGACAGACAGAGAGACAGAGACAGAGAGAGAGACAGAGAGACAGAGAGAGACAGAGAGACAGAGATGGGGGGGAGACAGACAGAGAGTCAACCTTAAGGGTTTAACCCACTTATGTGAACCTACTCGAACACCTCCAACTTCATCAATTTTTTTGAAAATGGTTTAAGGAATTGCAAATATTTTTCTTTTCAGCTGGTTTTTAGCAATGTAAAAACGTCTCTTACTATACTGAAGTTTACTGTAATTAGCTCAAGTTAATTTTGATGCCGTTGTTTAAATGCTCTTACCTGGGGCTGCGGAGATGGCTCAGTGATTAAGGTTAAGTTGGTGCTCTTGAAGAGGATTCCAGTGTGGTTTCAAGCACCAACATGGAAGCTTAAAAGCATGTGGAACTTTAGTTCCAAGGGAAGCCATGCCTTTCGAGAGGCACCAGGCATGTATATGCTGCTATACACACGCGGATCTTTTTAAAAATGCTCATACTTACAGCCCACATAATCTATTTTTTTAAACATAATCACATCTGTTTCAATAATTCTTATGAGCAAATTTCCATCCTTAAATTTTTCTTTTTTGTTGAATCACTTTGTATTGTTTTCAGCTCCAATAGTTAGGTTGCCCATACTACCCTATGATGAACTCATTGTACTCAGTCTGGTCTACCTAGAATTTGTGGTCCTTCTTCTTCAGGCTCCCAGATGTTGGGATTATAGTCATGTGCCATAAATTCTAGCTTTCTTTGACTTTTAGCTAGCTTTCTTGATTTTTGTGTGATTGAAGACATGTACTACCATGGCTGCCTTTTAAAATTTAATTTATTGGCATACATTCATTTGCACTAAAACAATACTATAGGTCTCACGATGACATTTTTATATATGCATGTCATGTGCACTGCTCATAGCCATTCCCTCATTTAAAATGTTGTTTTTTAAAGTTATTTACAAATATTAATAAATTCAATTTTATTTTAATAATTACATTCTAAAAATACCTGTGTTTTCTAATACAAAATATATTGAGTTGTAGGGGAAAGTTCTTTAACACTTGACTCCTTGGTTGGCAGCTAGATTTTCGTATGTGCTTCTGTAATGTCTTTGATTAAAAATAAAGATCATAATCATATAATATGCATTTGCAAATAGAAAGAACTTTAAAATCCTCTGTACCTAGGCATGGTAGTTTCACCTTTAATCACAAAACATGGGAGGCACACACAGGAAGATCTTTGTGAGTTTGAGGCCAGCCTGCTTGACATAGTTCAAGGCAACTCAGAGCTACATGGTAAGACCCTACCTCAAATAAACAAACAAACAAAAACCTTTTCAGAATTTTTATTTTTGGCATTGCATTAAAGTGGAAGGTGTTTTTACATGAGTTATAATACTATTAAGAAAAATGTATTTTTAGTATTAATGAAATATTTATTCATGATATAGCTAGATGCCAACATATCAATATTACATAGAAGGGGAACACTTTTTCAAAACTAGTTTTCATTTGAAATTTAAAATATTCATGAAAAATATATTGTCTCTTCTTTTTTATAATTACGATATCAATTTTTCTTTTTTAAGCTTTGTGGATTTTGTCCAATGTGTTCTGATAAGACCCACCCTTATTCTCTCTCTTCCATATATCGCTTTGTTGTCCACCTCCCCAGGAGGGTAAGCAAGAACTGTGGCAGTAATCTGTGATATTTGTGGGCCCACTGACTGATTTCTCCAAAAGAGGTGGTATTTTATAGCATTGGGTTTTTTATCTGTTATATTGTGCTGTTTAATAAGGGTATTGTTGCCCCCATTATAAGGTAATTGCATTTAAACTTTCTTGTTTGTTTGTTTTTTTGTTTTGTTTTGTTTTGGTTTGGTTTGTTGAGACAGAGTTCCTCTGTGTAACAGCCCTGGCTGTGCTGGAACTGGCTCTTATAGACCAGACTGGCTTGGAGCTCACAGAGATCTACCTGCCTTTGCCTTCTGAGTACTGAATTTAAAGGCATATGTTACCACTACCTGGCTCAATTTAAACTTTTTAATAAATGCCTGTATATATTTTATAAAGCCTTTATAGTAGCAGGTTTCCATGTGACCTTTTCAAAGGACTTTAGTATGAGTTATTCTACTCCATATTCAAGATATAATAATAGAATTTAATAAACAAATAATCCTGAAGAAACCCAAACTAAACTAACACTTAAATGGAGATTCAATAACACAAATAAAAAACTCATTGAAAAGCCTCATCAACAGAACAGACGGAAAGAAACAGAATATAAGGGCTTGAAAACAGGGTGGATGAATCAGATTACTCAAGCAGGTGAAACCTTAAATCTAAAACAACAACAAAATCATATATGGAAAATGTAAGAATTATGGAATACTATAAAAAGATGAGAATTATGAATAATAGGTATAGAAACATGAGAAGAAACTTTCTTTGATATAGATTTACAATATTTGATTTACAAATATTCTGTGTCAAATACATAGAAAATATTTTCAACAAAATTTTAGAAGAAAATCTCCCCAAACAGAGAAACAGGGTTCCCAATGCAAGAGGCATTCAGAACACCAAAGAGAAATGACAGGAAACAAAATTCCTAATAATATACAATTTTTCCTGCTTTTTAAAGTAAATATGAATCAGCATTTCTTTCACATGTGCATAAAATTAAATGTTACCCTAAGACTCATTGTTTACTTTCTTTATGCTTCCTAGACATTCTAAAAAGTCAAGGAAATGATTCCCAATATTCTGCTATTCTCATAGACCAGAGCCTAACGCAATCATCATCAGAGAGGCTTTATCTAGCAACTGATAGGAGCAGATGCAGACACCCACAGCCAAACATTATCAGAACTCAGAGGGGAGGATCGATTGTTGAAGCCAGAGGGGCCAAGGGCATCACAAGAACGTGGCCCACAAATCAACTAAGTAGGACACATAGTGGGTCACAGATATTGAGGCGACAATCAGGGAGCCAGGATGAGTCAGAGTTAGGTCCTCTGCATATATGTTACAGTTGTGTAACTTGGTGTTCTTGTGGGACTCATAACAGTGAGACTGGAGGTGGTCTCTAACTCTTTTGTCTGCTTTTGAGAATTGTTTTCTCCTACTGGGCTGCCTCACCCAGCCTTAATAAGGGTTTGTGCTTAGTGTTATGGTAACTTGTTAATGCCGTGGTTGGTTGATATCCCTGGGAGGTCTGCCCTTTCCCAAAGGGAAATAGAGGAACAGTGTATGTGCAGGAGAGTGGAGGTGTTGGGAGGGACTGGCAGAAGAGGAGGGAGGGGAAACTGATATATGAGAGAAGAATAAACTAAAAAGGAAGTCACATAAGCATTTGTTTAACATAGCCAAACTTCAACGTTGACCAATTGTTTTAATACTGCCTGAATAGGAAGGTGAACATCCAAACTGGCTAGGCTCCCACAAAGCCATCACATTACGTAGGATCAAACCCCCGTGCCATTGTCCTTTGCGTCTCATCAGCCCTCATTGTTCGCCATGTTCAGAGAGTCCAGTTTTATCCCATGCTTTTTCAGTCACAGTCCAGCTGGTCTTGGTGAGCTCTCAATAGATCAGCTCCACTGTCTCAGTGGGTGGGTGCATAGGGCAGAAAACACTGACTGCTCTTTGGACTGGAGAGGGAGGGGGAAAGGAGTGGGGGGAGGGGGAGAAGGGTGAGAGGAGGGGGCGTAGGGTGGGAGGAGGGGGAGGGAAATGGGAGGCTGGGAGGAGGTGGAAACTTGTTTTTTTTTTTTCTTCTCCTTTTCTCAATAAAAAAAGAAAAAAAATACTGCTTGAATAGTATCAAATTTTGGGTGTTTTCTTTACTTCAAAGTATTTTTAAGAATTCTTCCGGCTGGTTCTAGCTACCTACAAATTCTGTAGGCCCAGAGTGAGATCTCTGGTATGTCTCTGATGCTAGTATTATTCTTTGAGTAAAACACTAGTGGGCACTAGTAATTCTATCTATTATTTGAACTCAAGTTAAGATGGAAAGATAGAGGCACCAAATCTCATTGTGTGTAAATCACTGAGTAAAGAAATAATTCACAGAATCAACTAACCTGGACTTACTGGGCTCATAGAGATTGAACCAGCAATTAGGGAGTTTGCATGGGAATGACCTAGGCATATATATTACAGTTGTGTAGTTTGGTCCTCTTGTCGGACTCCTAACGGTTGGAACAGGTCTGTCTCTGACTCTTTTACTGGCTTTTGAGTCCCTACTCTTCACACGGTGGTGCCTTGTTCAGCCTTAATATGTGGGGAAGGTGCTTAATCTTACTGCAATTTGATATCCCATGTGTTTTTGATACTCATGGTAGGACTGTTCCTTCCTAAAGAGAAAAGGAGGAGTCGATTGGGGGTGGAAGCAGAGGAGGGGTAGAGAGCTGGAGTTAGGAGGAGAGGAGGGGAAACTACACCCAAGATGTAAAATAAATAAATAAATAAATAAATACCTTTTCTTGAAGAAAAAAAAAGCAGTTTAGTGTCTTTATGGGAATGCTAAGGGGAGGGGAGAGGAAAAATAACTAAATAGCAAACAAGACTTAAAATACTAGCTGACTATTTAAGCTAATTAGAGAAAACTTAGATTTTCTACTCTGGAGAAAGGATGGCCCAATAATTGAGATACAAGTACACTTTTCGGTGAGATGCTTTGAATTTTCCAAGCATGCCAGTCTTTAGAGGCTCAGCTCCTTATTTTATGGATACAATCTCCTTGATTGTCTCATGGGTACTAACACACAAATGTAAGACTTAGCATCAGATTGATGATGTCTTACAACCCTGTAAGCTATATTTGCTTGAAGTAAGGAGAAAGAATCATTCTGTGTAAGGTAAAACGTATGCCTTACAATAAATGCATTCACAAGAGTGTTAACTTGAATCTGAACTCAAATGTGAAAAGTATTTGTCTGTACTGATTGACTACGCAAAAGTGGATTCAACACATCCAGACCTACAATGCTATAATCATGAACAAACCATACATATGGCATTTGATAGATAACTATAAAAAAGTAACAATTCACCATGAGGGATCCTTAACCCACAGATTATATGACACTGTTTTGATTTCTAGACTTCAGTCTGAATAGCCTGGCAGGTGCATGTTTCTTTCTTTCGCTTTCCCTTAAACAACAAATGAGAAGTCTGTTTACCTTGGGGAGTCTTAGTTACAATGATGCCCAAGTGAGTTATGAGGATAGGCCCAGAGGAAATGGAGAGATGCCTACCAATCTCCCAGATTCAATCTTTGCTGACTCTTTTTCTAAAAAAGAAAGTGCATATGAACATGTCTTCAAATAACTTCAGGCTTATTCATCATATGATTACTATCACATGAGTAACCTGTTTTCGAGCCTCATACCTGTCAGAAACATGAGGAACAATAACCCATTTTAAATAACCAATTATGTTAGGATATTTTTAAATGTACCAGTATGACTAGCATAATATATGTGTGTATGCATATGTGTATATATATATATTTATATATGAACTCATATCAAATAAAACAGTATCATTCATAAGTCTACTAATACAAGTATGAGGAGCTGTTCGAGGTATGTGGCAATGTCTTGAACATACTTCTACTCCATCTTTTTTTCTCCAAGTCCAGTGGATTTAGAAGGGGTTGTTCTGATTTTTACAATCTTCTCTCTCTAGTCCTATCACTGATGCAGGCAGAAATGAGAACGCTGGTATAAAGACTTCCTTTTCCTATTCCAGAAAATTCTTGCCTTTGAGCAGAATTCAGTAGAAACCTGCAATATTTGAAGCAGTCACCTTGCAATTCTTTAACATGGGTGACTATGCCCTGAAGTCTTATACAGAAGGAGATGGAGTGGGGTGTCAATTATTTCTGCACTCAGGGCTATGGACTAACAATACACTTAAGCGAGGCAGAGGTTACACATCAGCTGCAAACCCACAGGCAACTCGAACCTTCCATTAATGCAAAGGAACTAAGAGTTTCCAGAAGTCAGGATCTCCTTGGTTGTAAGTTTTCAGTGATGCGAACTTGGATAAGGATATATTAGTCCTTGCTACAATATGCCTGTACATCAGCTAGAAATGAACAGAGAACATATGGCAGCAACATTGCACAAAACTGTAGCTCAAACTCAGGCATACGTGCTGTCAGGCTTTATAACTAAGACCTGTGTTAGTGACAGCCAAGGTTGTCTAAGAGCTCCTTCAGACATGGCTTTCTGAATATATCTTATTGGGATCCCATAAGAAGGCCATTCTTTACAATGTTTAAACTGCAAAATTATAGCATAAGGCCATCTAATGAGATGTATTAGTATCAAACTTTGACATGGTATAGGACAATCTGTAATAAGTACACACAGAGACTATTTGTATACACACACACAAATGCACACACACACACACACACATATGTAGTGCACTGTAAAAATGTCAGTTGTACCTCTTCAATATGAACTCATCATAGCAGACTGCTAATTTAACAATTTTTGCAGTTGAATCAGTTCCAGATCAAGACACGCCAAAATAATCTGAAGGCTCTTGCCATTTCTAATAACTCCATTTCATTTCTTTAACCCATCACTCAAAGACCATTGTAAAGAAGGCCTTATCCTCCTTACTATAGGGTAATGAGACTCTGTTCTGTTAGCTAGCGCTTTAATTCTGATTCTTCTCAAGTCTGATGAAGAAAGGCTCTGTCACATTTAATACTTCTCCTAGTTCTTCAGATGCATGGATAGACCTGATTAATGAATAACAGGTCCTTTTCTTTTCAAATCTACAGACTATTTGCCACGTTTCTTTTGAGACACAACTCAGAGGACTAGCTTGAGTGTCACTCATGGTCCCACCAAGGATCTGAAAATCAAATTTCTCCTGTCCTTTTCTCTTTTCTGCCTTTCCCTCACATCCTGAAAACAAATTTTAATTCATTTTAGAGTTTGCCAGCAGGTGGTAGGAATCCTCCCCTGGATAATATTCCTTTAAGTTTTGCCTTCTGAAATCCACAGGGTTAAGCTTTTGGAGTTTCTACTCAAGGCAATGGGCGTCTCTGAGATTCCTGCAAATAAAGAAAGGGGCAGGATATGAAGTTCATGATGAATAAAAATGGACTTTTTAGCTGGGCACTCATGGCGAATGCCATATATACTGTTGTTTCTCTTCAGATCGTATACATCTTTTACCTTTTAATCCTAGCACTTGAAGAGCAGAGGCAGGCGATCTCTGTGAGTTCGAGGCCCACCTGATCTACAAGAGCTAGTTTCAGGACAGGCTCCAAAGCTACAGAGAAACCTTGTCTTGAAAAACCAAAGCGGGGGAAAAAGCACTATTTAATATTACTTTTCTCCTTCCTCAATTACAGAGACACCACTTCACCACTTTAGATTCTGAGATTTTTGTTTTTCCACTACACCCTTACTTTTCCTTAATGTCTAGATCTTCCTTTAGGTAAGGGCCCTAGCCCACTCAACTACAGAGGGCTGACTTTGTCTTTGCTATCAGTGTAGGAAATGAACACAGTGAATTATATATTTGTATGTGTGAGCCTGTCGTGATTAATTTCATGCACCCTCTAGGCTAGGTTAAAGTCCAGTCTGCAGCTATTTAATCAGATGTTAATCAAGATAATGTTGCATTTTGCTGTCATGACTGAAGTCCATAATCAGTTCACCTCGAATGAGGGAGGTGATCATAGTCTGATGGCCATGATTTCGTCAGGTGAGATGTCTTAAGAGCAGAATCAAAGATACTTTTACAATGACATCACACTTGTGGGAAATAGTTTCTGTTTGAGCACTGGGTCTCTAACCTGCCAGTTCTTTAGTCCACCCTTTCTGAAAACTGGCAGACAAGCCTATCCAGCAACTTGCAGATACTCAGGACAACCCCTTTCAAGAGATCTGTTACTGTCTATATCTTACTAGGTTGATGTCTCTAGGCAAATGCTGGTCAATACTGATACAAGAACTGATGGCTGAAAGTAGTTTTGTATTTTGTGTCCCTATGAACAACTTTTGCTTTTTGTGTCCCATGAGCTTCAGTTGTGGCCTTATGGTTTGGGCACTGTTCAATTCTCTGCACCAATAAAATATTTTATTTCTTAAATATACCACTGAGGCTTATCATTATGGTGGTTTTGGTTTCAATGTTCTCGATTGGAATACTGAAAATGTGGCAATTTGAGTCTTTTTTTTTTTTAATTTTTGAAACAGGGTTTCTCTGTAGTTTTTGGTGCCTGACCTGGAACTAGCTCTTGTAGACCAGGTTGGCCTCGAACTCACAGAGATCTGCCTGCCTCTGCCTCCAAAGTGCTGGGATTAAAGGCTGCACCACCAGGCAGCAATTTGAGTCTTAATATTAGGCATAAGCTCTTGTAGGCTGAAGATATTGGCTGACTACTTACACATCAAAGGACTCCATGGTCACTCAGATTGAAGGGGATGCTTGAATCCACTATTGGACAAACTGCAGAGGATACAGGCTAAGCCTTGCTTCTAGGGAACTACTACCATCTAGTAGTTAAATAGTCCTGTTCAAAACCCTTTCTCACCCTTCAGATGGATGAATATCTTAGTGTTTGGAACTAGTTTTGCTTTAAAATTCATTGTCCCCCTCCCTTGGTTTCTTCTTTCCTTTTTGTTTTTTCCTGAGGATTCAAGGTCTCACTGTGCAGCCCAGGTAGGTCTGGAACTAATGTTATAGTCCTCAGTATTGGGATCATAGGCAAGAGGCATCACGCCTGGCTAGAACTGGATTTCTAATACTTGTATTGCAGACCGTGATGTCATGCTGCTTTGAAAGTTCAGTGGTCTGATTCCTATTTTAACCAGTTCTAAGGAGAATTGTTCTTTCTGAAACCTATCTGGGTTTACTCTACGAGGTGACATATCATATTTACTAAGAAAACAAGTATGTATTTTCTGTTTTTATGTCTTGCTTTCTGTATGTATTCCTTTCTAATCTTAGTTAGCTATGTTTAGATTATAAAGCATGGAATTAAAAATTCTGCTGAATTGTTTTCTAATGACTTTTAAAATGAATGAATTCAATTTATTTGTATGGTTGTTTTGACTGCATGTATGGTGTGTATGCCTGGTGCCTGCAGAGATCAGAAAGGAGTGTTAGATACTTGGGGACTGATGTTCCAGATGGGTATGAGCCACCTTATAGGTGCTGAGCATTGAACTCAGGTCTCTGGTAGAGTAACCAGTGTTGTTAACAACTGTCTCTGCAACCTCTGCTGATTTATTTTTATAAAAATGAGAACAGTATAAACTTGTGAAAGAGTAAATAAAGGAGAGAATGGTTGTTTTTCCAGTAATTGTTCATACCTCAGGCTTTGCTTTATAAAGTCTCAGAAAGAAATTATGGTTAATATGCTTTAATGAGCATACCTACCATACTGTCTGCAAGCACTGAATTCGCCACAATAATTTCACGAACATCCCCAGCCTTTAACTTCTATCTAGCAACCGTCAGTATTGCAAGGCCAGATCAGCCAGTAACACGTGTGTGATCCTGTGGAATGCTGTCTGTTCTAAAAGCTTGTACTGTTTCTCAATGCCCAGTCTTTTTCTCCATCTGCTTGCTGACCCATGGGGCTGTTTTAACATCCGCCTCGTGGAGGCCTCCCACCTGCCTGGCCAGCAGAAAGTAACACAATGACAGCAGTTGCTCAGGGACTGAAGAGGAAACCTCGGATGCCCTGTCTTTTCTTTTTGGACAGCTAAAATTAAGATAGGAAAAGTCATGCCCTGGAATTTTCAATCAGTGTGCATCAGCTTAGAGAGTGGATAAATAAATGGGCAATCTATTTTAGGGAAGTTTCCCTTCTGGAAGAAGGGGCAATTTGTTTTAGGGTCATATGCTGGGCAACTATCTGCATAAGAAACCCCACGAAGAGATTCGCCAGAGGACCTTGTGATGCTTTGCTCAGGAAGGTTAGTTTGCAATGAATGCAAGCCTGTCAACGCACTCATCAGGATTGTGTTCACCCCAGTAGTCACGACAGTGTGTTTGGGGTGGTAATTGCTTCCTTTGAGAATATTCAAGCTTATGTACAGTTTAATTTTCATCTGGATTTCTTCCACATTTCCCAACATGACATTTAACAGTGAAATTTCTTCAAATGATCATCTAGATACTGAAGAGAACAAAATGTTTGTTTATCAAATTATCTCTCAAAGCAAAAAAAAGTTTAAAGTGGCAGCAGAGTGGCAGCAGCTTTGGTTTGTTCCCCGTGACACCCAGATGACTTCATATTTCACATTAAATGGAAATAATTAATCATTGAGAAAAAGAGGATCATCTTTTGATAATCAAATTGGACTTAGTAAGGCTAATTAATGAATATATAAAATCTTACAAATCTCATCTGTGGGATACCCCTGAAAACTTAAATGCATGATCTTTGAAAACATTCAAATAAATCCTACATAAGGTAACTGATGACTGTGGGCCTTGTGAAATAACATTAAAGCCACTGCATATTTTCCTAAAGATTCTTATCCTTAGAATTTCTTTGTTTTAAGTTTTTAAAAAAAACTGACAGTCAAGGTCTTATGTCTGTGATGTGGGAGTGATTTCTTATTAATAAAGAAACTGCCTAGACCCATTTGATAGGCCAACCCTTAGGTAGGCAGAGTAAACAGAACGGAATGCTGGGAGAAAGAAGCTGAGTCAGGGAGTCGCCATGGTTCTCCCACTCCAGACAGACGCAGGTTAAGATCATTCCTGGTAAGCCAGCTCGTAGGCTACACAGATTAATAGAAATGGATTAGATCAATATGTAAAAGCTAGCCAATAAGAAACTGAAACTAATGGGTCAGGCAGTGTTTAAAAGAATACAGTTTCCGTGTAATTATTTCGGGTAAAGCTAGCCGGGTGGCGGGACACAGCCCACCGCTCTTATTTCAACATGTCTGGTAAAACAAAATTTATATTGACCTCTGTGAGCTGAAGAAGCCGACCCTCACGTAGCTCAGAGATGTCACGGGAGAAGGCTTTTGTAGGATCGAGCTGTGTACTAATGACATCTGCTGTGGTTCCTTTGGTTGCTCGGCTCCCTTCATTCACATAACTGTGTCTGGTGGCTTCCACATCTCCTCAAGTAACTCAGATCTGTCTGACGTAGCATCTTTGAAAGCACCATTCTATCTAAAAGAAAATGCTTACTGAGTTTGCTCAGAGTATCAGCTAATGTCAGATGTTTCTGTCTGCCAAAACAAAAGTAGGCCTAAGGAAAAAGAAGATAACCCATCCGTATCTGTGCTTCCAAAAACTGCAAAAATATTTGTTCACTGATGACTCAAAAATCATCCCGAAAACAGGGAATTGGTCTAAGTCAATCAAGGACACCTCATTATTTTGGAGAATTCGAACTGTGAGGCAGCTGACTACTCAGCTCAATAATAGCAATCTCTTTCATCACAGCAAGATCAATATTGAAATATTTACTGTGGATGCTTCCAGAATGATTTGAAGCCAACTCTTTGGAGAGCCCTGATAATCTTTGGGTAATCTGAGCTATCCTTATATAAGATGTCAATTGCTGCACAGAACAATGCCTCTGATACAGATCTATGGATCATAAATAATAAAATGCTATTAAAGTGGATTTGTAGCCCCAGTATAAAATAACCTCTGACTAAAACTATAGCATGGCAGTTCTCAGTAGGAAGGAGGAGGAGAAATGTGAAGTTTTAGAATAACACCAGCAAGGATCAGAGCATAGTAATAGTTCCATTGCATGAAAGTTGAAGTACCTATGAAAGTGTTAATAGTATTATTTTTGAAAAGTAACCTGAAAGTTCTTTTCTTTTCTTTTTTTTTGTTTTTTTTTTTGTTTTTGTTTTTGGATTTCTATTATTATGTAATGCTGGAACATTTGCTCTGTCTTTTGTTAACTAACAATGTTGTGATTCTTCCCTTCATAGTAAAAGAGGGTTTCATTCCTTCAAAGGAAGAAATTGCTGGATTTTTTTAATATTTTTTAAATTTCATTTTGTGAATGCACAATAATTAAATGTCTAGAAAGATACATTGCTGAAAACAAGTGATGGGCCAGTTATGGCTGCAATGCTGCATCAATTATTGTTGTATACCTTCAGAATTCATGCTTAATAGTCTGTTAGGAGCCTGATTTGAATGAAAAGACAAAAACAGTCCCTCACAGAAATTATCTAGCAGCATTTCACAGACAATTGCACAAATTACCCAAAAGCAGCCATGACATGAGCTTCATTCCATTTTGTAATATGACACAGGAGATAGGGCCCACTGCTTGCAGGACCATATCTCAATTATTATAAATAGAAAACTTTAACAAATGCATTCAATTACAGCCTAGTTTTAATCAATTGCAACCTCACTTAGACAATGTCACATCTTAAAGAGGCAAAAACCTTCCTTTAAATAATTATAGGACTTGAAAGAAGTGGTCATAGGAGTAAGGTATAATTTTAAAAGGTTGTGATCCTAATGCAAAAATATTCAATGGCATACTGCCATGTTCTGCACATTACTGTCAAGAAAAAAATTTGCTTAGGTTATGTGTATAATTACCTCTGGATCATTTAGGAAAGTCTTACTTGACTGTAAATACAGATCAGTGCTAGAGCATTGACAACCTAGTGCAAAGAGCTAGGTTAAATCTTATAAAAAGAGGAATAAAGATCTTACCAATATGTTTACAAATTTCATATTTAAAATTTAAACACTGAAGCAGGTCAGTGGCGGGGCACATCTTTAATCCCAGTACTCAGGAGGCAGAGGGAGGCAGATCGTAGCTATGTTTAGATTATTCAGCATGGAATTAAAAATTCTGCTGAATTGTTTTCTAATGACTTTTAAAATGAATGAATTCAATTTATTTGTATGGTTGTTTTGACTGCAAGTATGGTGTGTGTCCTATAATTATTTAAAGGATCGTAGTTAAGTTCGAGGCCAGCCTGCTCTACATGAGCTAGTTCCCGGACAGCCAGGGCAACACAGAGAAACCCTGTCTCAAAAAACAGGTGTGTGTGTGTGTGTGTGTGTGTGTGTGTGTGTGTGTTAAATTAAATGAGGTGGACAAGTTATTGAAAAGAAGTCCTTTGTAGGTTTTGTGATCCAGATCAAAAGGATGCATGTAGTAAATCAGAAAGATAGAGTATATCATGGAATTTCAAGTAATTAATTAAGGCTTTGAAATAATTAACAGTTTTGAAGATAGTATGTTCATTTCAACTTAATTTCTTATACTTAAAATATAAACTCACTACAAATACCTTGTAGAATTTTAAAGACCCATAGTTCACATTATTAAATGCATTAGCTCAACTAATAATTTCAGAATATAAAAGCATCTTGCTAAAATCAAAGATGCATTCTCCAAATATGCACAAACTCATGTCTAACAATGCAAGCTGTGACCCAATCCTTTTAGGTGCTTTCACTGAATTCCTTCTTGAGATCAGATTGAATTACAATGTACATGTCACACAATAGTTACATAATGCTGAACAAGTTGTACATATAATGACATATGTATCTACATCTCTCTTGTGCTAAGATCAATTTCTACACTCTTAAACAGTTCAGAATACCTTGACTAGGGAAGAGTGTCATTCATGATGGGCATATTTTCTCACCACTATTAATATAGTCAAGAAAATCCCCACAGACATGCCCACAGGCCAACTTAGTCTAAACAATCTCTCATTCCTAGGTGATTCTAAATTGTGCTGAGTTATATAAATGATAGGGATGATTGCCCTGTTGTGGATAGTGAAGCAAGTGGATGCCTAAATTCCAGCCATTCTTATATCCATTCCCATTCTTATTCCTATTTGGAAACTGGTCATCCTAAAGCTTTGTCTCAGCAAGGTGACTGCCACACATGGGTGAGTGAATATACGATCCCTCAAAGCCTTTATTGGCCATTCCATCAGAGGCTATGAGAGTTGTGTTCAGATGCTCTGGGCTTAGCTTCTGTTGAAAGAGCTAAGAGAAGCTTCTGGGCCTCAAGAACTTTTCTGAAGATTTTTCCAGGTACAAAGAAATCTACTTCAACAAGTATGTATTATCCATAATTTCCTAGTACCTTTGGCAGCTTTATACTCTTTGACTATATTTCTAGTATTTCTAACTTCTGGCTATCATAGTGTGGATATTAATTGGTTTCAACTCTTTTCTTTCTGAGCTAGAAAGCTATTTGTCTTATCCTGCTATTTTTAAATTTATTTGGAATTTATAATGCTTTGATCAGAAATCATATAAACAGTGAAATTTGTTCATACATACCTAGCTTTGGAAGAAATAATGCTTGACCTTGTTTTACAGAATGATATTAATATTTTAAGTGTAGTTCAGTATTAGACCACTTGTATAGCATAAGTGAGGCATTGACTTTAACAGATTTCTAGATCAAGGAAAATGTTGATTTGATGTCTATTATAATAATCACGTTAGTGATACTAGTAGTATCACTACTAGTTCAAAACAGGTTGTGGCAACTAGTTATAATTGATAAGTTGATACAGTTTAGAATCACCTAGGAAGATCATCTTTATGGGGGATTGCTTAGACAGTTGGCCCATATGTATGTCTGTAGGATTTTTTTTGATTACAGTAGTTGAGGTTAGAAAACATGTCCATCATGGGTATCACTATTCCCTAGGCAGGGAATCATAGAAACGATATAAGAGTGTAGAAAGTGTTCTTAGCACAAGCAGTGTGTGAATTATTTTCTCTCTTCCTGACTATGGTCCAAGGCAGCTAACTCCCTCAAGCTTCTGTCCCTATGACCTCCTCACTTCGAGGAACCTGGGACTGAGGGACAAAATAAACTTTTTTTCCCATTAAATTTCATTATCAAGATATTTTGTCACAGCATCAGAAACACAGTCAAGACACAGGTGGAATGTGATTTGCCAGGGCCCAAGGATGTGAGTCGTGTTCCACCTTGACTAAAAGTCAAGAGAGTTTGACTTTATTCTTCCTCTTTCAAAATTGTTGACAACAGGTGTGGCTACAAATAGGAGATCCTGACCTAGGATGTGGTTAATTAGTATTTTTAGTTTGGAGGAGGATCCTCTCCACCTTGACCAAAGGTCGGCGATGCTCAGTTTATTCCTTATGTTAAGGAGATCCATTGCCTCCTTTTTTCCCTTTTGGAGTGGAGTATATAGGCATGTAGAATATAAATGTGGGCAATTTCAGTATTCCCTAAATTTCCCTTCTGGTGCAGTTCTGTGATTTTGTCTTCATTTCTCTCATATCTCTGATGCTTTTGTTTAATACCTCTAATCCTCACACTCCTGCCCTGGAATGTGCAAACACTGTCAAGGCTGGACTCTGTCTGACAGATGTTGCCCCAACATGTGGCTACAATAATGAATGACTTTCCCCCAAAATTTACCATTTATGTTCTATTTTGAAAAATAAAAGAAAAAAGGTTGAGAAACAATTCTATTTTGATTAGGAGATCAGTGTTGATTTAATATGTACTAGAGGCCCTCAAATCCATCTCTCAGCGTTTTATCAAATTATAAATTGTTTTTTTAGAGTTCAACTGTTACTCTAAAATAATCTTCTTCATTGCAAAATTGCAGGTGTTAACAGGTTAATTATATTATAAAAATTAAAATTTTGTAATTTTCACAATTGTTCAATAAGATGTTTTATAAAATTATATTTCCAATGAATAGTATAGAAAACTATCTTCTACCTGATACACACACACTTTGTGCTTCTTAAGAAATTTATTTCAAAATATTCCCCACTGAATATAACTTAGTGAAACTTTTTTTTCCTCTTTTTATTTATTCACCTCCTCCAAATAACTTTCTAGATTGACACTGAGTATTAGAAAATCAAAGAGAATATGGTGAAGTTTCATAGCCAGTATTTGATTTGCTATTCCTTTAAATGTAAATTATGGCCCAGCTGGATCCCTTAAAAAGGCCTGACTTTATCCCAAGTTGCCTTCTGGTGAACTGCTCTGTGAACTGACTTCAGAAATCTCTGGGAATACAGAGGCAGGTGCATGAATGGTTTAGAGATTGAGGTAGGGACTGGGATCAAAATTTTCTTTCACTAAAAGCAAGGATAAATGGCATTTCCATAGCAATTAAATCTTCCACACATGGGGTAGGGGTTTAATAAGTTGTCATTTCAACACATGTGGAATTTTTCTAATTAGGTACTTGCTTAGAGAGGAATCCCTACCTTCTGAATAGAAAATAGGATATCTGTCAATTCATGTGCCAACAACAGGTCTCCAAAGCTGTAACTTCTTGAAAAGCTAATTTAGATTGTGACTGCTATGTAACACATTTGTGTTAGACCAAGGTTCAGAATAATGAAAAACTCAAGAAATCACCTCTAACTGGTTTTAGAAGCAATCATATACCCAAACAATTGCCATCACTCTCTCCCTTAGGAGATGATAGTCTTATTTGCTTGGATCCCCTACCTGTCTTGCTCTCTCCAGAGATCTCCATAAAATTCTATTTTCCTGTAAAGCTTACAGCAGAGTTTCACTTCTGAGAGTCACACAGAGATTTTATGTATTTGCAATTCTGTAAAATTCGCTTCTGTGTTGCACTCCGAAGTCTAAAATTTGGAGCTAGGGGAAGTTAAAATGTTACCCATCAGCATCTTTAGGAACATAGAGGCGGCTCTGAGGGGTTAAAGCCTATCACGAAGACCATGGCTGCTGCCAATAATCCTACACCTGGACAGACTTCAATTGAATTTTTGCCATCCTATGGACATGCTCAGCTCTAGAGGGAAGATTTTCCCTGTTCTTTGATATGGAGGCTGCAGGTAAAGACTGTGTCTGAAATGGAATCCATTGCATCAATAGCTTGTGTGCTGATTGAATTTAAAATTGGTCTTTCTATTTCTCTGACTTTTGCTTCAGAGACGTGTGAAGGCGGAGGCAGGTGTCTTGTAAATAAAAAATGTGACTCAGCTGTAAAACATGGACTGGGGGAATAAAGGGCTTCTTTGTTCATATTTACAAAGGAGACAATAGGAGAGTGTATAACATGAACAATCTTGGCAGTTACCAGAAATTAGCTTTTGCACAACATACTGAAATATCATGAGGTTTCACTGAATATAGTATCACTAAAATATGGTGAGAGGGTTGAAATATCTTTACTTAAGCAAAGACATTACTGGCTTCTTTGTAACTCATTTTCCAGTGTTATCCAAAACTTCATTAATAATAACTTTCAAAGAGTATCTGTGAGACAATAATATCCTCTAGAAAAATTGTTTGTTTAAAAAAAGATAAATTTATAACAGGGCATTTTACATATGTTTAGCAAGTGAGTGTTCTACCTATTGTGTCCTATTTGATTTGCAACCGATAATCCATATAACAATTTTAAAGCATTTAAATTTATTTTTTCAAATCACATTATTTTAGAGAGAAAAAAATTAAAGCAACTATCCTCAGTACAAAGAAGCAACGTTTTCTATGATGGCAGATCCAAACACATACATTTCTGTATGTATTAGAGTTTTTACCCTTCTGTTTTCCCATAAAAATCATACAATAAAATCTGATATTCTCCTTTCAAATAAATTAAATTCCCTGTTGTATGAAAAGAGTTGTTCTTGGCCACCTTGAATTTAAAGAAGAAAACTCCAATAGCAGTCAACAAATAAGAAATACACTAGTTACTTAACAATTCTCTCTTGGGTATTGTCCAAGAGACTCCAGGGATCCTAGGAAATACAGTATTCTGAAAGAAACAACAACACTAAAAAAAAAAAAAAAAATGCTTCAAAAAAAGAGCTGTCGAATTTCTTCCTGAATGTTTTTATCTCTATGTTTTGTTAACTAAGGAGCAGAAATTTTAACAGCCTATATAGTGTCTTATATCATCTTCTCATGTTGAATATTGGCTGTACAGTCATTAAACAATAATTATAGAAATATTGAAGCTATTCTTCTGATTTCAGTGAAATGAGGCTATGGGAAACAAAAGTTGAGGGCTGGTGGAGCGAACTCCTCCACCTACTGTTTCACCTCCTCACCTCCTCTTTCTTCTTCTTTCCTCCTCCTAATTTTTCATTTGAGGCAGAGTTTCTTATAACCTAGCATGGCTGAAATTGCAGGCATGCACTACCACACCCAGCTGTCAGATGAAGCAAATCTTTCTTAGAAATTAAATGTGCGCCAAGAGATTCATCAGAAAGAATTCATGTCCAAAGACAATCACTGTGCAATCACTATAGATTGCATAATTTATTTCATTGTAATGACAGGTTCCTAGTTTGAACTACATATGTTCTGTTAGTATTGAAGAAGATTAAAATATGTTGTTTTTCAGAAGAATATAGATGCATTTAATAGAGGTAAGAATTAGAAACAATCCTGAAAAAATATCCAGGTCATCTAATATATTAATAACAACAACAGTAAGAATGAGGGAAGAGATTTCTTGTAGTTAAAAAAGCTAATTATTCCTGATAACTTTATTAGGTCACATATGTATTCATTATAGAAATTTAGTCACAGAAAACAAAAAGTAAAATTTAGATACATTTGCATAGTCAACTGAGAGACTACTCAATTTACGACATTTTATTTCGCTCTTACTTCTGTGTGTCTGCATGAATAAAATGTTGAGAGATTGCCTGCTGTCATGTCCTCTCATCATGCTCGCAGCTTCCTTCATTGCTGAGGTAGCTGAGTTACTTTTTAATACCTCTAACCCAAATGTAAAGTTATATACAGCCTAAAAATACCATGTTAACTGAAGTGCAAAATGAATTTTGAAATGTATTATAATCCAGAGAACAAAGCTTGTATTTGCAAATCCTAGCCTTTATTGAGAGAAAATAAGATTCCTAGGTTTCAAGAGGCCTGAGCCTGGAAGACTTAAAAGCAAGAGTTTATAACGCAAGTGAAACTTGCTCTCTTAAGATTTCTTTCCTTCCAAAATTATAGAGTACAATCGGTTGGTAGAAGATGAAATATCACAATGCATGACAGTAGTAAAAATAGCATTATTGCTGCTGACTTCCATCAGCAGAAGTGAAGAGATGAGGTGTGAGGGCAGGAAACCCCTGAGCTAGGGGCATTCTTGGAGTCAGATTGCGAAGACAGAAGGGCTTTGGCAGTTTTTACACGCAGGAGTCCAATACTTCAGCACTATATGAAGCACTAAGAGAAGCATCTGTGCAGAACGTCTTCCAAATCCCAATATGGTCCTTAAATTTTCCAAGAAATAGGCACTGAGGCTACCTGTACCTTGAATAAAAAGGAATCAAAATATGCTAAGATAATCAACCAGTATTTATAAGACTGAAACTGTGTTAGAGTCAGAGCACAAAGGTTTTCGTATCAGATGCCTAGAATCATCAGGAGATGCAGGTTTAGGCCATATGAAGATGTTTGTAAACTAAAAAAATATTCTGAAATACTAAGACCCACTATAATCGTGAGTAAGTCAAATTCATTTCTGATGGGGAAGCTTTGTTAACAAAATATCTTCAAGAGGTGGGACCAACTCAGGGTGTGGCTTTCTGGGACCCAGAGAAAAACGGTACATGCCCAGGTGCGCTCTCTCTCTCTCTCTCTCTCTCTCTCTCTCTCTCTCTCTCTCTCTCTCTTTGTGGTTCCCATGCAGATTCCTTTATCGTTTAGCTATCCTGTTTATTTTCCAAATTGAGCCAACTTGTACACGTTTCATTTGTAAGTGAGAACTGGTTAAACATTTTTGCAAAACCATTGGAATTATCTTAGAATGTAGGGTAGAATACTGGGGCTGGAACATGGAAGAAACACTCAAGTAAAATAAATTCATGTGAATACTCTAATTCTTTTGATGAGTGGCAATCACTTTGATGACTTTGCTATCATACTATGTAAATAACATAATGATGTCACTGGAATTTTTGTACATTAGATTAAAATGTCAGGAAGCACAAATTACAACAACTAAAATTTTGAAACGATTAAAGGATTAATAAAAGCATATAAAAACTTTGTAGGAAAACATAAACATGAATCTGTGAAGTCATCTGACGCAGGGGTATAAAATATTCTCATGATGAATAAGCCAAGCTAGTAAAGCTCTTCTATAGTTTTCAAGAGAAAGACTTAGGCAAACTAATTATTTAGGAGTGATCTATCCATTCTCAGATACTGTTCATTTTCCAAAAAATATATAATGTTCATTATCCAATGTAGACCCATATTTCTGTATGGCACGAGAGCCACTAGCCTGGTCTGAACTGATCTCATAACTCTTGCAGACAAGCTGTCTCTGCCTAACAATAGCTAGGATGTACTGCTCCTAGTTTCTTTTGTTATAATGTAGATCTCCTGAGGAGAGGTGTTGACTGAAACTGGTCAGGATCTTTGGTGCTTCCTTCCTTTGTAATTTGGAGGATGTCTTATAGAGATGCTAATTCATGGCCTACCTGACTGCTAGATGTGGACTTGACTTGAGCCCAGGCACCTGGTTGCCTAGGAGACAGCCTAATGTGTTTTCCCTCTTAATTGATGATATATAAGGTGTTTTGGAGAATAAAAGAGAGATCTTTGGAGAGAGATCTTGCCCTTCCATGATGACTCTGTAAGCTGCTTCGGTTTATTCCTTGAGACTCCGTTCCAGTCCAGTGAGGAAATCTGTGTTGGACCCACACGGGCTCCGACAATCCAAGAAATAAATTTTGATTTCTGTTTGGAATTTTTCCATGTTGACATCATATATTAATGCTCTTCATTTTGGGATGAAACATTACTTTCCTTACTTTTGAAGGAGTGAATGCCTGACAGACACCCTAATGAGATCACCATCAAGTACTTTTTGGAGTGATTCATGACATAATTACAAATGGGCTCTTAAGTCTAAATAGAACTAATCTTTTAAATTTAATTTTTTTTCTGTAAAACATAATGAAAAACCCTGAATTTTGGTCGGGGTAAAAGTGATCTTAACTACTATGCCACATTAGCATTATGCTAAATAGGCTATAGGAAAAATTAACAACCTTAATAATTCTACAGCTATAATGTGCACATAATCTTCATATAAGGTAACTTTAAACAAGACATGACTATTAAAATAGGCAACTGTAGCAACTTTTTAAACTTGAAATATAAAAGACAAAACTAGAAATGTCCTTGTACAACTTCAAGATCTGTTTGACTTTCAGGTAAAATCAAAGACTTTCTATAGTTTATTCCCATTTTTATATTGAACCTGTTTTAGCCTCAGTAGATCTATGATATAGCGTTCTCAGTGGAATAAGAAACAAGTAGCATGGCTGGCTTAATAGGGAATTTGACTTTGAATTTATTTCCTATTTAAGCTCCAAGAAATTTTCACAAAGACTGAGATGTTTTGGACTATTTTTAAAAGAACAAACAGAATTCTCCCAGCTCATACACTATCTACAGGCGAAAAAGCACTCTGACAGCTAAGAAGAAAAAAATCCTTTGAGATGGCAAAATGGAACCCCAAGTACAGTACTTCCTCCAGTGTAATGTCATTGAACAGTTCTCAGTCCTTTGTTCTTCCTAAACCCACTTTGAAAATGGAAAAGTTAAAGATGTGCATATGATATAATGGGATTCTTTGTGCCTGCCTTTATAAGAATAGGATATTTTATGATGGAAAGAATCCACGAACCTTTGCTGTTTTAGGTCTGTTTTTCCCCCCGAGTCTAAAAAAGTAACGAGGTTACTAGTTTTTGTTCTCCTACAGATTTACAAATCCACTAGCAGTTTTCATTGTGATGTGCTTTTCTGCTTCCATCTAGATGGAAGGAAGTTATGGTTATTAAACATACATGGTGACCTACTTTATTACAAGATGAAATAGATCATGTAGGGTTTCATTATAAAATAAGCTCACATTTTAGTAAGTAGCATCTGATCAACTGTATCAACAGTTGTTAATTCTTGGATGATATAATATCACAGTAATGGATTTTATGAAATAGATTTTTATGTTATACTTTTACTACAAATGATGATGTTTTCACAGGCAAATTTATAAATCAATAACTTTCTGATTATTCTCAACAATAAGACTTAGCTGACAGTGCAGAGGATAAGAAGGCACCGTCAAATAAGAACACCAATTTAACAATAGTTGCAGTTCAACATTCAAAATCCAAGCAAAAATGCAATATAAAATGTTTTCTTAAGTGCATCCTTATAATTATTTATTTAATCCAAATAAGAAAAATAATTACTTTATAAGAACTGAACATAGTAAAACTTATTATATCATTTTCTTCTTTGAAGGATTTTATTTACTTCTTATTGAGTAGACTTAATTTTTCAAAGGCATAAAAACAAGTAAAAGAAAACCTTACCAACTCTTTTAAATTTGATTTTATAGTTTAAGCCCCTAGAAGAAAAAATAATTACTACACAAGAGAATTTTTCTATTTGAATTTAAAATTGTTTTATTTGTTCTTTGAGAGTTTTGAGTTTTGTAGATATTTTGATCATAGTCACCTCCTCCCTCAACTCTTCCAAGAACACATGCTTGCATAACTATAGACTATTGTGTTATTTCAATTACTTTCTCCTGACCTCCCTTCCTTCCTTTATTTTGATATTTTATTTTTTCAAAATTTCTTCAAGAACAGTTACTGTCCCATACCTATTCTTAAATGTGTGAGCTTCCACTAAAGAATAATCAGCTTATCAGTTGATGCACACTTAGACAAAATTCTCTCTCTTTCTCCCAAAAGTTAATATCCACCATTGACTCTCTGACTAGGGATAGAACTGTGTTCAAATTCCTCTCTGTACTGGGAATTGGTCTAGCTTTCTGTTATATGCTATCTGGAACATTCTGGTACATTCTTCCCCCATCCCTTAGTCTGATGATCCTTGAACCTTAGAAGAGGTGTGGAGTGTATATGTTTCCTTTATGACAAATTATTATGCCGTTTTTTAGTCTCTGCCCTTTGGCTAGTTGTGAGTCTTTGTTAATTACCATCTACTTGATATAAAAACATCCAAGATGAGGTTAAGAAATGCATTAACATGTGAATATAATGATAAGGCATCAGAAGTCAATATAGTATTATATCCATTTAACATCATGATTGTAATGGGTTTCCACACATGGCCCATGTGTTTCTAATTGGCCACAGATTTCAGGTCTGAAAAGGGTGCAAGGTTTATTTTTCATATTGTGGAGTGGGGATGAAATCACTCAGAAAGTGAGTGATTACTCCGATGATATTTATGCTATTATTGCACCAGTGGGCATGCCTTGCCAGACCAGTCATTATTGTATCTCAGAGAGTCCACATATGCTTATGATTGATGACAAGTTTGCTCTTCCTGTAGCTTGCTTGGCACCTTTGAATGCTATGAAATGTAGTCAGTAGAGATAAAACTTCCATTTCAGTACCATCTTGATTATATCCTGTTCTGGTTCACATATGTGGTGTCTTCAGTAACAGAGTCTTACTGAAAAGCTCTGGAGAGTAACCAAGAATAATGACAATAGCTCACAATATTAGGGAATGATCTATGGGACTTTATTGGCCAACAACTGCAAAATCTATTCCTGTCACTAGTCTTTTTTTATTTGTTAGGCTTTTATATCTAGTAGGGATATTGTTGCTGTTATATGGAAATTCCATATATATATATGACATGTTTTTCTTGTCTAATAGCCAGCACATTTGAACAGTGTCTACAAACACTAATATATCAAACAATAATAGATGCTATGTGTTATACTACTTGGATCACTTATAGTATTAATTTTGTTTTTGAAGCTTAAATGAGAAACAAAAATGATTTGTTGTTTATGACTTAGCAGCATGCCTCTGTTATCATCATAAATAGTGAATATTATAATAGTAGGAAGAGAGATAACAGTTTTCTTAAGGACACGGTGCCAGTATTTAAATTTTCCATAGAATAGTAATTACATAAACAGTAGCATAGTGTAATTAAGACCCTATTGTTATAAGTATTAGACAAGAATCAACTATAATAAAAAAATAAACATTTTCTGGAATAACAATATTTTAGGACATTACAAAAATTGGTGGAAACTTCATACAGTTTAGGGGCAGCAGGGTAGTGTAATATTAAATGTTGTTTGTTGGCCAAGTTCATTATAGATTGTGTTACCTTTAACTTTACTTATGCTTATAAATCATATCATAGAAGATATTAGTTTTGTGGCTAAAGATTTCTTTTTATGCCCCATCATCTTCTAGTCTTTTGAAAACCTTTCTGGATGTCATCAATCTCAGTTCCCAAAGACTTGTGAAATTAATGTCCGTATTTGATCTTAGTAAAACTGACTATAGGTTAAATAAAGCTGAGTTTTACATAGCTTCATTCTCAATAAATTGGCACTGAAAATGGAAAAGTTGTCTTATGTTTAAATCTTTATAAATTCTCTGAAGATCTTCTACTTAGTTTATCATGACCATCTACTTAATACTTAAGAACACACATTGTGGCTGTAGAGGATTTTCATGTTGCAGGTTTTAACTAAATAGAAAATTTCTAATAATTAATCTGGGAGAGCATATTTTAAAACAGTTTATCTGTACATTGTTGCTGTTCAGTGTGGTTACAGCATAAATCACAGCTGCATGAGAACATTCTTGGAATTATAGGTATACCTTGATTAATACATTGGAAATGCTAGCATCTATAATTCAACTCTCGGTTGATAGCATTAAATTACTTTTAATGAGTGATTTAAAACTTAATTGACTACTTTTATAACAGTAACAAATGAGAAAAGACATTGCATTCCCCAAGCGTTTCTCAAAAAATTAACGAGGCAATAAGAACTGTGTTAAGCAGGTAATCACTTGTTAATCGATAGGTTATTAGGATCATATTAAACTAGTAGCAATATATTTGCTTCCAAATTTCTCTGAAGCAAACAAGGTGCTCAAACTCTCCATGAAAATAACTCTAGTCAGTTTCTTAGGAACTCTTTTTTGTTATTTGTTATGAAAAGAAGAGTGGTTGGTAGATCATTAGTGAAACAAATCCACGATCTCTCTGAAATCGTCTCTATTAACATGTACTAAACTATCTTGTTATATAAGAATACATCACAACCCTCCACAGGAGTTCGTCTAAAATATTTGATGAGAAGACTGTTGTTCTGGGAGATAAAATGCAAAGGAAAAATTACCACTCTGTGAGAATTAATTCACTTTGATTTTATTTGAAAACTTCTAGATATGTTCAGCAGTATTCCTTAGTGTAATCCTCTTGTGAGTTTAGTAGCAGAATGAATGGAATAATTCACCTTTCAATGTTACTTTGTTGTCATTCTTCAAACATTACAAACTATTAGGATCCATTATTATGCTTTTCCCCCTCTCCCCAGTCCACCTCCATGTTTTATTCCCACTTGCTTCTTAGAACAGGAATTCTTTTCAGATTTTGCATTTACCATAACGTTATTCTCATCTACTTACTATTATTTTTGTTTCCCTTGATATAATTTATGTAATTTAAAGTCTTTTTCCACAGCCCTTCACTTGAAACATGAAGTACCTTTTTGAGATTTGTCTG
The DNA here is from genome assembly GCF_018167655.1 of Microtus oregoni. Classification (NCBI taxonomy): domain Eukaryota; kingdom Metazoa; phylum Chordata; class Mammalia; order Rodentia; family Cricetidae; genus Microtus; species Microtus oregoni. Next base: position 19,533,659 of record NW_024543089.1, read on the forward strand.
TCATAGATTTTTCAAAGGTATTTTCCCTGTGACTTTCAAACAGAACAAAACCCTGCTTAGTGATTCATATTAAAGTCTGAAATATTGGTAAGATTTGACCTGTCCAAATCAGGCATGCTGCCTTCTTTCACCCTAACAAACAAGAGCATATTAATCATGTAATGAACCAATAAAGATGAATGCCTGATTAACTCCAAGGCCAGAATTAATTACAAGAGAAGCAGTGGTTCTTACAACTGTAATTAGTACTTCTAAATGATATGGGTAGTCAATGAATCACTCAGTTCTCATATGGTGTTCAAATATTTATGTTAACAAAGTCTTGTTCATACAAAAAAGTTTTGCTTTCCAATGATCATAAAATTTAAATCTGTATTAAACTATATTTGCATTATTCATTTTTGTATGATTGTATCTGATTTTGTGTATGGTATATTATGCATGTGTCTATGTACGTGATCATTTGTATCCAAGTATGCTAAACTACTCATTCTGTATGTGGTTATGAGTCACACGCATACATGCTATATATGCTTGTTTGTGAGTTGTATGTGTATGTGATTTATGTATATATGTATGTATGCATGTAAGTGTGTGTGTATTCTATGTTTGCTCAGAAGATAAAAGAAGTAATTGGGTGCCATCAATCATGCTCCACTCTTTCATCTTCAGGCAATCTTTTGGAGAACTTGGAACTTATGGGGTTTTCTAGATTGGTAATCAGCAAACTCCAGCAACCCTTTCTCTGTGTACCTCAATGCTGGAGTTACAACTGTACCTACAACCACACCTGCTTTTATCTGGTTACTAAGATCTGAACTCCACTTCTTATGTTTACATAGTGCTCTTAATTGTGCGCCATCTCTCCAGCCCCTAAACTACTTCTTGGAATTCCATCCCAGTCCTCAAACCATTCTTATTAAAGCCACTAATGTTTCCTTACCTGTAAAAATTAATGATCTTATTTTGTTCCAATAGATCTTACTACTATGTTACAATTGGTGGCATTCAACTTGTTTGCCCCCTCTGCTCTTGATTCATTGTCTCCCATTCATCAGAATTTCTTATAATGTCTATGAATTTGTTTCTTTCAATTCATTTCTTGTAATTTTCATCTTCATTCACCTCTCTTGGCTTTCAAGTATACTCTCTGAATTTGTATCTAAACAGACATATGAACTTTTCCCTGTCTTTGACTCAGCATGACTAATATTCCTAACTCCTGATAATTTCCAAGAGTGTTCTAGCATCATAAACTAGCATGTCAAAATGTTAATTTATCACCTATTTATGCCTTCTCTTGAAGTCCATTTGCCGGAAAAAAAAACAGAAAAATTAATCAATTATACAGGTCTGATCCTTTGGAATTATGCCTATTCACCTTCTCTCATTTTTTTTCCCCCAGAAGTCCAAGTAAGCCTCTCTCTCAAATATTTTGATAATTTCTTGAATTGGATATACCATTCCTGTACCATTAAAATATATTCCAAGTTTTCTCAAAATGAATAATTGCTTTTGTAGAAAAACACTTTATTCATTATTAATAGCTCTGGAATTTCATCACCCAGTCCATAATAATTAACTCAGCTGTGTGTATTTCATAATTTAGTCTGAGAATTCATTCCAGACTTATTCAAAGGCTGAAAATCTACATACCTCTGCCTTCTTGATTTTTGAGATAAATATTTGAATTATATTCTCTGTCATCTGTTCATCTTATATTATTTAATTTCCCAAATCAGCAACATTGTCTTACACAGCAGCAATGCAACTATTAACACACAATAGCAATACCATCTGCATTAGTTTCCCATCATTGTTATATATATTAAGCACATTACAGTTCTGGAAATTAAAAATCCTAACATATTTCACTAGAAATAAAAAAGACATTGGCTAGGCTGAATTTGTTTTACAGACTCTTAAGGGAGGCTTAATTTTCTTGATTTCCCAGCTTCTACCTCCTACCTATGTATTTTTCTTTGCTGCTATCCCTTGTCCATCTATCGTCTATCAATGTAACAGTTTCCAGACAGTTATGAAGACATTAGTTTCTAATTATTAGAACTACAATGTCTTAACATGACTAAATAGATGGATACTTCAGGACAGTCTTCTTATGTCTACATCTTTAATTTAATCACCCATCCAAAATGATTTTTATTTATAAAACAATAGTCTCAGGCAGGGGGTTAGTACATGCAATCTTCTAGGACCACCTTTCTGCCTACCATATACTCTGCTCTATAACTGCAATGGATGTTTTGCCATTGTTGCCAACAATACTATGCGTTACAACAAAATGTTAAATGTTAAGTTAGGTATTGTCTTTTGCATGTCTAACATATCCTCAGAGTTCTGTTTTTCACATTTTTTATATTATCTACAAATGACAGTCCTGAATTTCACAGTCATTCTGGTTCAGACACATTCTATAATCTCTTCCAGGACTGTGCTCCATATGAGTTATCCTGAACAGCTATGAGTTCAGATAATTTTTTGAAGAATCTCATCACCTATAGATATCATATATCTTTGGGAATGTGATTTAAATCAGTTAATTATTGATCCTTGTTATAATTTTAATCTTATTTTATTCATTCTCTACTTGCATAAATTTTTGATATAACTATACATTATCACTTATTTTTCATTTTGTCTCCAACACACATTGAAGCAGCTCTACTCTGCAATTTCTAACCCTGCTGCTGCTTCTAAATTTGGGAGCTTATTTCAACTGTCCTTGACAGTTGAAATCCTGTATGTGCTATGTGTTCATTATCCTGACAGGTTTTGTAAGAGATCACAATTAGACTGAATCCCCCATCATCCATCCCCACAGTGACTAGAGGATTTGCAGCACTTATGATAACAGAGCTATATCTTGCAGAATATTTTCTCTGTCTGTCTCTGTCTCTCTGTCTCTCTGTCTATCAAGTGAACTCTAGAAAAAGGTTGCTAGTTTTTGTTTCCAAAGTATTTTTGGAAATGTATGTATAACACTTGATAGATTACTTTAAAAGGAAGCTAAGTATGTTTTCTTAATTCCTTAAAATTTTTATGGATGATTTATGATCACCACCACACTTCCAATTTTCTGAAGAGATCTTGTCTATTTCCTCTTCTCGGGGGTATCTATATATGTTTCTCTTAGGGTTCTTCTTGTTACTTAGCTTCTTTGGGGTCATGGATTGTAGGCTCTTTATCCTTTGTTTTATAGCTAGTATTAACCTAGGAGTGTATACCATGCTCATATTTCTGGGTCTGGGCTTTTTTTTTTTTTTTTTTTTTTTACTAGTTCCATCCATTTCTATGTAAATATCAAGATGTCATTTTTTTTCCACTGAGTAGTACTTCATTGTGTAAATGTACCACATTTTCTTTATCCATTCTTTTGTTGAGGGGCATCTAGGTTGTTTCCGTGTGCTGGCTATTACCATGTTGCTATGAAGTACAGATGTCCTTGTAGTATAATTGAGCATTCTTTGGGTATATGCCTAACAGTGGTATTGCTGGATCTTGCCAAAAGTTGAATCCCAGTTTTCTGAGAAACCACCATACTAGTTTCCAGAGTGGTTGTACAAACTTTCATTCCCACAAGCAGTGAATGAGTGTTCCCCTTACTCCACATGCTCTCCATTATAAGCTATTATTGGTGTTTTTGATCTTAGCCATTCTGAGTGGTGTAAGATGGTATCTCAAAGTCATTTTGATTTGTATTTCCCTGATAGCTATGGGTGTTGAACATTTCCTTAAGTGACTTTCTGCCATGGAAGGAGATACAGAGATCCATACTGGAGTACTGGGCTAAGCTCTCCAAGTCCAGTCAAAGAGTAGGAAGAGTGAGATTATGAGCAAAGAGGTCAAGACCATGATTGGGATATCCACTGAAACAGCTTACTTTAGCTAATGGAAGCCTAGCAACTCTGCCCTGACAGTGAGGAAACCAGGATAGAACCAAACTAGGCCCTCTAAATGTGAGTGGCAATTATATGGCTGGACCAGACTATAGGGAGAGGGACTATCACTACTGCTTGTTCTGGCTCTTTGGAACACATTCTTTTTGGAGGAATACTTTGCTCAGTTTTGATATAATGGAGGTGGGTCTTGACCCTGCCTTAAAGCAATGTGCTAGACTTCCCCATGGGAACCCTAACCCTCTCTGATGAGTGGATGAGGATGAGATGGGAGCAAGGTGGAGGGAATGGGAGGAGAGGAGGGAGTAGAACAGGACTTGGCATGTAAAATTGTTGTTGGGGGTTTCTGTCCTGTCCGGTTCCCATCATCTTTAAGTCCCAAAGAAATCACACAGAGGTCTACATTAGTTGTAAACTGATTGGCCCATTAGCTCAGGCTTCTTATTAACTCTTATAATTTATATTAACCCATTATTCTTGTCTATGTTAGCCACATGGCTCAGTACCTTATTCAGCAAAGCAGTCACATCTTGTTTCTTCTGTGGCATGGTAAAGGACTGCGTCCTCTTCCCAGAATTCTCCTGTTCTCATTGACCCACCTCTACTTCCTGTCTGGTTGTCCCACCTATACTTCCTATATGGCTACTGACCAATCAGCATTTATTTAAAATATAATTGACAAAACAGACCATTCTCCCACACCATAAAATAAGAAGTAATAGGTTTTTTTTTTAAAAAAAACAAATTAAAATAAAAAGGAAACAGAAAAAATAATCTAGGGTTTATAGATTAAATTGATATATTATTGCTATTCCTATTCTTTCAAATTTAAGGCACATAGCAGTTGAAAGAGCAGGCCCTGAACTTTGCCTGGACAGCACTATAGAGCTAATCCTGTTGGCAGAGGTGTGGGTGAGCCCACCTGGAAGTTGTGAGCGTGGGAGAGCTATTCCCACTACTTGTCTGTCTTTTGATAGTGTGGGGGATGGAAAGATGTTCCTTAATGCCTACAGCAGGTGAGCCAGCTGACCCTCCCCCTTACTAGCTCCAGAACTCAGGAAAGAGGGCCATCTCCTCACCTAGGCAGCATAGTAGAGCTGACCCTGTTGGCAGAGGCACTGTAAGCCCTGAGCGTTTGAGACTGTCCACACCTCCCGTGTTCTTCAAGCAGAAGTGAGGATGAAGGAAGGACAACTTCCCCCTAATAACCCCCCCCCACACACACACACGCAGGCACGCACACTCAGTCTTGACCCTGCCACCTGCGTTGGGCAAGGGAGCTGACCCACCCCCTTATCAGCTGCAGCACTTGGGAAAGTAGGGCCTGCAGCTCTCCTGGGCAGCACTATTGGTAGAGGTGAACCAGTCCCAAAGTTGTGAGCATGGGAGAGCTGCCCCTTTACTCATCTGCCATGTGTTCACATGGTCAGGGGAGAGATATACACCCACCCCTCAATAAATGCATGAGGTCCTAAGAGCAGGAGTGCTATCCCTGTCCTCCTTAGCGACAGTGCTATGGAGAGTGAGCCCCTACCCGTCATCTGAGCAACATAGTATAGCTGACCCTCAAGGTATATTGTGGGACAATAGCTCTGGGGATCTGAGAACGTGAAAGCCTGAGAACTGGCTCCACCCTTTGTGCATTGCTGCCAGAAGTGAACTAGACCAAACAATGCTGTGGCCTGGTGGTGAACGGAAGGCTGGCGGACTTACCAAGACTGCAACTACCCAGGCCCAGAGTGAGGCCTTCCCTAAGGTCCACGTCATCTGGGGGTGGGGAGGGTCTTCGGTATCTCCATTACACAGGGCAGCAATGGGATGTCCAGAAAGAATCTCTGTGACGGTCCATCTTTGATGATGTAGCGGAGACTAGGAGCTTTGAACCTGACCAATGATTCTTTGGGATGAACGCCTGCATGTAAAAATGTTTGGATAAAGGGGTTTAATGCATTACTCGCTGTGCCACAATGCAGCTTTAATAACATTTCTCTTTCTTCGTTTTTCTCCTAAATTTTATTTTGTTTCATTTTGGAAGGGGCTGGAAATGGGTGAGACTGGGAGGCATTATGTGAAAGATACAAAGAAAAAAATAAAAAGGAAGTTAAAAAAAAGTTTAAGGCACAGATGCACTGTAGGATTTCTCTCTTTAAAGACCAAATGAACACTATTAAAAAGTTAAAGGTAATCAAACTGCAATTTATTCATGTTATCAGAGTATAAGTTTATATATTAATAACAAATTTTTATATACTGCTCAATAAAATATGATTTATTCTCTTTTTGGAGAATGTGGGCATTAAAACATGATTTCAAAGGTATAAACCACATAAAAATAATATTTCACAATAATCAGTTTGAGAATTTTTTTTTTTTTTTTTTGGTTTTTCGAGACAGGGTTTCTCTGTGGCTTTGGAGCCTGTCCTGGCACTAGCTCTTGTAGACCAGGCTGGTCTCGAACTCACAGAGATCCGCCTGCCTCTGCCTCCCGAGTGCTGGGATTAAAGGCGTGCGCCACCACCGCCCGGCGAGAATTTTTTAAAAAAGGATGCTATTTAAAAATTATACTGTTATATCTAGCCCAGAAGTTTTTAATCAACCTTGAATGGTGACTTTCCTCACATCTTCATTTTTATAAAATAAATTGAATTTCAATTATCCGATAATTGTCTATGTTCAGATATAATTGTTATTTGAATAATGTATATGCAGGAGTCTTTTAATGCAGGATTTCATAAAGATGAAAATGATACTGAATTTTAAAGAATCTGTATTATATATTAATACCATATATGGTAGCCTACCTGACATTTACTGAATCACTAATTTATCAATGCAATGGTCACAAAACAGTGTAGTATAATTTTCTTATTCTTTCTATTAATTATGTGTTCTTAGGGAAAGACTCATATTATATAAGATGGAATTCTACCCACCCAACAAGAAAGGTAGTTTATCAATATATTACTGATGGTAATAGCTCTGTATATCTAATTTTCTTCAAGTTGTTATTGATCTAGAGCTGTTTGCTTAAAAATATTTCATTTCTTCACATAATGAGATGATATCACTGTGGGCTGATCTGAAGGGTCGGGGGATGTGTCTTCTAGGTACAGGACAGTCCCTGCTTTTATAAAGCAACCCTTTGAGTTGATACACCATCTGGTGAAGTTGTGAGCTGCTATCAAACTGGTATTAAGCAAAGCTGACAGATCTCTGGAGTGCTTTTTTACCGAAGCTCAGTCAATTATTAGTGTATCCATGTAGACAGTATCAGCAATTCAGACTGTTTTCATATGCAAATTTTCTTTCATCCTCATCCAACACTGAGCTATTCTTTCTATTTACCATTGTGGAATAGCTCATAAATTTATTTTGTTCTTAATAGCTTCTTCCTGATACTGTATGCTGAGTGTCATTTATTTGAGGGTTCTTTTTTTGAAATTTACAGCATGGAATTTCTCTATATTTTCTCCATTGTTACTTAGTTACTATTCAAGTAAAATTTACTAACAGTAAATGTAGATGAGGAGAAATATAAACCTGAGACTCTGGATACGACTAGATCTGTGGTCTTCAGCAGCAGCCATGGGGTCACAGAGGCCAGGCAGAGAAAGCACATGTTTCTAGACAAAGGTGTCACCATGTCCCAAATCTTTAACCTTAGCGGTATTGCTAGAGAAAGTTTGCCTTATTATTCTCTGTGGCTTGGATGCAGTGTTAGGTTTAATAAACATATACATGATATTTCTGCTTCTAGGAAAGTGAGTTTTCTGCACCTGCATTACCCTCATTATTTTATCTTTGACAAGATGTTTCATATGTGGGTGGCTTAACTGACCTTGTTGTACAGTAGAGAATCTAGATTTGCTTGTTGTCATGGATTTCTTTTCTTCATCTCCTCCTCGTTCTCATCCTCGCTCGTCCTCCTCCTCCTCATCATCATCTTCGTAGACCTCCTCCTCCCCTTCCTTCTCCTCCTCCCCTTCCTTCTCCTCCTCCCCTTCCTCCTCCTCCTCCCCTTCCTTCTCCTCCTCCTTTTCCTTCTTTGTTTTTAAAGACAGTGTTTCTCTGTTTAGTTATTGCTGTCCTGGAACTGGAACACTTTATAGACTAGGCTGACCTTGAACTCACAGATCTGTCTGCCTCTGCCACCCAAGTGCTGAAATTAAAGGTGTACACCACCACCTCCTGGCTTATCAATTCACTTGTTTCTTTGTTTGTTTTTATTGTTGCTGCTGTGGATTTTTTGTCTTACATGTTTTATATGGCTGTGATAAAACACCATAACCAGAAGCTTTACTTTGCTTACACTTCTACATCATAGTCTACCATCAAAGGAATGAAGGGCAGAAACCCAAACAGCATAGAAACCTGGAAGCAGTAGCTGGGGATCACTGTTTTCTAGTTTGTTCCTCATGACTTGCTCAGTCTTAGTATCCCTGCCACGGAAATATCATTTTTTCAACCATCAGTTAAAAAGTATAACAGAGGCTTGTCCACTAGCTATCTGGTGGGGGCATTTTCTTAAGTGCACTGCCCTCTTCTAATATTCCTCTAGCTTGTGTCAAGTCATCAGAAAACTAGCCAGCAATTATAGAATAAGGAAACCTGTGACTTCATCCATATGCTTTTTTTTTTTTTTTTTAGTATAGGGATATGTGTGTCAGGGATCTCCATGGGATTGGCTGAGTCTTTTATAGAACAGTATTTGTAATATATAAATATTGCAATATATTGGTATATAAGATACTCTACCCACTGATGTTTGCTTTGAAAACATTTTACCTGATAATTTATGGGGGAGAACATAATAGAAACTCTGTCGTTCCCAGGTGATCTCATTATTTCTCAGACATTCTTCCTCCTTCATTTTAATTTTGAATTTATCAGTGTATACAGAAGCATTCTTTATAAGACAAGAGGTTTGTAAAGAATGGAGAATTTGGTTAAGAAAGTAAAAAATAAGAATAAAATCATAGATAAAAACAGAGAGAATGATGCCTTAAAATTTGAATTTGAAGGTAATACATGTGCCCTAGAACTTGGTAGATCCCTTTATCATGAGAAATTCAGACCAAATCTTTAACAGACAGCTGCCAGCAAGGATGCCCGTCTACTGACAGCCTCAGAAGAAGCCTTATGATTATTGATAAGACAAAATATACAAAGTACCTATTTGTAATAATTTATCTGAGTGCCCGAGAGTTCCACATGAGGCTGTATTTAGCATATGGCCATACCACATGTGAGGGAACAGAAATCCATTCTGAGCTTATATGCATGCTCATGTTATCAAACTGAAATGCACAGCACTTCAAATTTATGAATGAGAAACCTGTACTTTTATTTATGAATGAGAAACCTGTACTTTTATTTTTCTCACATCCCTGTTTAGCTTTTCTCAGACTTTGAGTGTCTCTCAAAAGGTCTGAGGGCTACAGATATTAATCCTAAAATTTTTTTATAGAAAAGAAGATATTAGGGGAAAACCCATCTATTAAGCTCTTAAAAACTTAATTATACTATGTACAAATATATTTTATTATCTTAGAAAGTGAGTCTTTCCAGTTAAAATGTTTATATGTTTGGCAATATATGCAGCAACTGATTAATAAAAGAGGTTCTGATTTCTATACCCAGTTCCTGAATAATATATAAAGAATTACTTCTGTGGGAAAAGAGTTATCCTTTGTTAAATTACTCATTAAGGCAGAAAGACATTAAGAATATTATTACTATGGTGAAAAAGATTAGTATTTTTGTATAACATAGAGGAGTTACAATATAAATTAAAATCAAGCCTTTTAATCTATTTTACTCTGTTCTCCAAAAGTCACCTAAGATACACAGTATTTTAAAACAAAACCAGAACCTCGAGACAAATATATAGCGTTTGCATAACAATTTATATTAAATTATTCATTTAATAATTGTCCCACCAAGATTAGAGGGAATTCTGTAATGTGTCATCACCTTCAAGAGGCACATCTCCAGCTTCTAAGAGTTGTAAATGCTAGTTCTAACAAACTTCATTTTAAAATATTTGCCTGTCCAAATTTTATAGTCTCCTGCTATGAGATTGATTAGTTCATTTTTGAATAAAATTTCTGCTACAATTCAGTCAGATGTATGTCTTGCCTGTTATAAAATAGAATATGTACTGAAGGACCTACTGGGCTAAGCCAAGAAATGTGGGCAGGGAGGGACCTTGAGTGGATAGAAATGAATCTTGAGAGGCTGGGCCAATGGCCAGCATTTCACTGGAATACAATGGCAGAGAATAATGCTGCATGCCAGTAGGTAAGATTGGAAGATGAGAGGAAGTGCTGACTTCTATTGAATACAACATGAAAGTCAAAATGAAAACATTAAGAGTTCAGCCAGCAGAAGTAGATAAACCACATGAAACCTGAACTCATAGAAACCGACTATATTTTGTAAGGGCAGGGGTAGGTTTGTTTCCACAAAGATAACGTGAGAAAGACACCCTTGGAAATCAGTTGTGGCCATATTTCATCGGTGGAAAAAGGCAGAGATATCATTGATATCTGGGGTCCTGAAGCACCTCTGATAAAATGAGAAACATACAATCCTGAAACAATAAAATCTAAGAGAATTTAAGGGGAGGTCAGTGGTAATAGTCAGAAGGCGGTTTGGTAGAATATGACTACACAAAGTAAGACAGGTAGGGAATTAATATACAGTTACTCATTTTATTAAAATCAAAAGACTGAAAGGTGATGCAGAATAAGAAAGTTAAAGAGTTTTCTTCGTCAGGGTTACAACAACATAATGAAACAAAATAGGAAAGAAAGGGTGCATTTGTCTTCCTCTTCCACATCACAGTTCATTATCAAATAAAATCATGATAGGAACTAAAACAGGGCAGAAATGTTGAGGCAGGAGCTGATGCAGAGACCATTGGAGGAGCGCTGCTTTTTGGAATGCTCCCTTTGCCTTGCTAAGCCTTCTTTCTTATAGAGCTAGAACTGCCTGTTAGAGTTCCTGTATGTCTCCTACTTAATACACTGGATTTTTTTTTTCAACAGGAAATAGTCAGCAAACATTTGAAGGAAGAAAGGGAAGTACTTAGCACTTCACATTCAGTCAAGCTTTATCTGAATAGCCTTACCAGAAATGCTATCTAGATTTTAGAGTTCTTCAGAATTATGTTGTTTATGCAACTATCAAATTGTATATATACAATATTAAAATGTGAATTTTAAATTATTGAAAATATAACTTTTATTACTTTATATTAATTGTCCAAAATAGTGGGCTTAATGACAAAGTTTTATAATTATAAATAATATTTTATTTATTTAAAATAAATTTAGATACATTTATAAATATAAATGTATGTGCATATATAGTATGTTGATCATATTTTCCCACAGTTTTATGTCACCATTTCCTCCTTCTTTCCCTTTCCATATCACTGATAGTTACCCTTCAATTGTGCTCAAATCTTCTAAATTCCACATATAAGAGGAAGCATGAAATATCTATTTTTAGCACTATGAATCATTGCACTTAAGGTGATGATCTCCACTTTATATATTTTCTTGATAATTGCATAATTTTGTTCTTTATGGCTGAATAAAATTCCTTCATATATGTCACAGATACATTAGTTATCTCTTGATGTTAGGCTGATTTCATGAGTTGACTTTTGTGAACTGTGGCGTAGTCATGCATATATCTCTGTGTTAAGCCCTTTCGGATTCTTCTGGACATGAACAAAGCAATGGTATAGCTGTAACATAATATTCCAAATTTTTAATAATATTATCTTCTTTAGTTGAGAGTAAATACTTCTCTCTTTAATAAATCCAGACCACACTTTCCTCTCTCTTCACCCCTCCCTGTTCCACCCATTCCTTCCCCTCCCTCAGATCCATTCCTCCTCTGTTTTCCTTCAGAAAAGAGCATGCTTCCAAACATGACAAAACAAGATACAATAAAGCAAGGCAAAAGCCCTCATACTGAGGCCAGGGAAGGGAACCCAACAGGAGGAAAAGGGTCTCAAAAGCAGACAAAAGAGTCAAAGATAAACCCTCTCCCATTGTTAGAAGTTCCACAAAACTACAAAGCTAACAGACATAGAATATACACAAAGAACTTGGTGCAGAAGCATGTAAGCCCCATGCTTGGTGATTTGGTCTCTAAGAGCCCAAGTGAGTCCCTCTTAATTGATTCAGTGGGTCATGTTCTCCTGGTGTTCTCCATGCCCTCTGACTTCTATAACCTTTTCTCATTCTTCTGTTGTGTAGCTTCTGTAGTGGCTAGACTAGTTTACACTGCTGTCTTCAATGCATTAAATCATCTTTCCATCCCCAAGATCTCCAATTTTTTCACTTCCATGACGATGAATATTCTGCATGGGTTAACAGAGAATCCCAGTTTTGATTCATGTTAATTTATAACAAAAATGTAGAACAGTGTCTGGATGTATTTGTTGGCTATTTGTATGTCTCCATTTGAAGAGTTCATTTTTCCCTCAATGGTTGGATCATTTGCTCTATTAGTTTGTCTTTAGTCATGGTATTCTTCTATTTTAATTAGCCTAACAACATTTTCTGCTGGATTATTTTAGTGAATTCTTTACTTTTTTTCTGAAGATTTCCATTCTGTTTTACAAAATCCCTATATTATTAATAAATTTCATGCAAATATTGAATTTAATTATTTTCTTCACTCATTTACTTAGTTGTCTCCTACTTGAGTGTTTGTTTCTTTTTAAAATTAGACTTGAATTCTTTGCTTGGTAGTTCATGATTTTTAATGTTTTTGGTTCAGTTGTTCGATCTTTCTTTTAAAAGACTTATACTGTACTGGTTTTGACAATTCTGATATGTTTACATTTCCATTTGCACATTTGTTGGGATGAGTCTTTTTTTTTAGTTTTATAATGGTGTCTCTGGTCAGAAGCCTTCTCTTCAGACATCAATATTGCCTACCACACAGAGGAAAGAAAGCAAACTGAGGCAATCGCAAGTAAAAAGCAGTCTAATATTTAATTACACAGTAAAAATGAAAGACAAAAATCTCCACAACCAATAAATATTAAAAATGATCTATGATAATTAGAATATAAATTTAAAACTTAAAAATTCATAAGCTGTCTGTTTAAAATACTAATAATGTGGAGGGTCAGGGATAGTATAATGCATGCGCACACACACAAACAAACAAAATATGAAAGGCTGAGAAATGCATGAGAAAAAGATATAATTAATAATAGTGAAGGAGAAAAAATAACACAGGTAACTAATAAAACAAAACAATCCGAGCTTATAAGACCAGTTAGTACTTTTGTATGACAGAAAAGATGGAGAGTAGTGAAGCTCCCTCAATCAGATTTTTTATTTTATCCTTTTCTACATGTTTATGTTGAGATTAAAAGATCATTTTTTATATCTAAGGTCTAAACAGATGATATTGGAAAGGGCTATTTGGAAGATGAGCCCTGATCTACTCAATGTCCAGGAGTCTTGTCAATCTATTAGACTGAATTTATGTGAGATATGTCGGCCTTACAACCCAGCAAACAAAGGAATTGATCTCTACCTGCTGCTGCCATCTAAAATTGAGAACTGGTGTTTGGAGTCTACCTTGTTGTAGCGGTGTTCTGTCAGGGTGTACATGGACATAGAAAACACACGGGAAGTGTTCCAGGATGTAGAACACGGTTGTAACAAAGTAACATGTTCACTTTGTTGGCTAGTGAGGTGAGGCAGAAGCAATTAGTGATGATTGTGCATGCTTTTGACTGTGTTTGTCTCTGCCTGCCCGCACCTTTACACCAGATGTCAATCACTCTTACCCCAAACAATCACTTTTCTTTCCCTCCACAGTGCAGCCTATATTTCTTATATGTCTACTGTCTGATTGTATGTCATAGATATTTTTGAGCTTACACTGATTCTGGCATTGGTCACATTCCAAGCCAGTGGAGGAACAAAGCTTTGGGAGATTGGAGATACAGACCTGTAGGACTTCTGCATCCTATGGCAAAATGTTTTCCTGTAAGATCTTTCTTAAGATGGTTGCTCACCACATTAAGAGAACAAGCCTGGAAGTATGACTCCTGGCTTTCTGAGTTACAAATCTATGATTTAAATTCTTTTTACTGAATACTATATTATGCATTTTTGGAGTTTGCCTTTGCTTCAAGCTATTATGGTGGATTCTTGTCCTTTCTGTCTTTGTTATCTAATGTTGCAAGAAGAGCGGGTTCTTTGTCCTGGTTGCCCAGCTAGCTTACACACAAAATAATCACACAGAAACTGCATTCCTTTAAACACTGCCTGGCCCATTAGCTCTAACTTCTTATTGGTTAATTCTTACATCATAATTTAACCCATTTCTGTTAATCTGTGTATTGTGACAATCATGTGGCTTACCAGCAAGATTCTTTTTTTTTTTTTTGATTTTTCGAGACAGGATTTCTCCGTAGCTTCTGGCTCCTGTCCTGGAACTAGCTCTTGTAGACTAGGCTGCCCTCGAACTCACAGAGATCTACCTGCCTCTGCCTCCCGAGTGCTGGGATTAAAGGCGTGCGCCACCACTGCCAGGCGACCAGCAAGATTCTAACCAGTGTCTGTCTCAGGCAGGAGACCCATGGCATCTTCCACTTTTTCCTTCTTTCCAGCATTCAGTTCTATCTATTCTGGCTATTTAAGTTCTGCCCTATCAAAAGGCAAAGACAGTTTCTTTATTCACCAACAAAAGCAACACATAAACAGAAGGACCTCCTATACCATTCTAACATAATGTTTCTTTCTCAATCCTCAGCTTCATTATTTCTGCATTTCAGTGGATTTTGTCCCTTTATTGTTGCCCATTCTTGATATTACATGTGGCTCATTAATCCCTTAAACCATGTAGTTGATACTTATTTCAGATGTGGGAAGGTGCTGGTGGTTGTTTCTAGTCTGCATATAAGCAGAAACTTTTAGAGTAGGAACAGAAATCTAAATGATAGGAGCTATGCATATATATATATTCCAACCACTAGGGAAATAAGTGAGGGAGTGAAGATAGGAGTGTAGGAGTTGGGGAGAGAGGGAAAGAGATAGGAATAAAAACTGCATTGTGTAGCTGAGCCTAAATGGCAGTTACATCAGCAGGAAACATCAGTGACACATATCATGTCATCATAACATAGCCTTATGTTTTGTGCCTAATGCAAATGTCTTACTACCATCCTAGACCTGTCCTTGTGTCAGCTGGTCGCAGGAGCTTGCTTTAACATTATAACAGTCAGCTTGAAATTTAGCAGACTCTATTGTAACAAACATATTATTTTGAATCCATTATGATGAGAGTGATATATATGATTAACATGCTCATGAAATAGATACATATATCCACATACTAGTATATTTCAGGATTAAGTTACTTTCACGCCCTATGTTTCAACAATGTTCAATTTGATGAGATCATGAAAGGAAACATTGCTCTATCTCCATAGTATGGTATTACCTGGACTACATGAAATAGAAGCTATATATTGCTGGGTTTTTTTTTAATATATGAGTAGTTTAGAGGTTGAGAAATAAACTTTATATAGAAGGGAATAACTATCTCAGTGAAGTTTATAGTAATCCAGTCATCTGGCATATATACTAATATTATTATATTAATAATAATAGTAAATCCAAAATACATTAAATTTATCATGCCTTTTATCTCTCACTAACAAATAAATAAACAAAAATGATTAAAGGTGATATAATAAAATGGGAAGTCATTAGTTTTGGATTCAGTTGAACATAAAGGAAAGGGACTTTCAGCAAGTTCTGTTTGTGATGAAAATAACTCTACCAAAGTGATACCTTGCCTGAACAGCATAATAGATTTATAGTGTTAGATGTACCTGTGGTAGATAAAATTGCCTTGCAGAATTATGTCATAACCTAAATGCTAATTATTATTTGGACACTTTAGCATTCTGGAAGAAGTATATTCCATCTGTAACAAAAAATGATGCCCTATTAAATAAACAGCTACGACATGCTAGGGGTCTGGATAATGACAGAATAACTAAATGGTTATCCAGTAACCACACAGAGCAGGATTCAGCAAAACTCATCTATTCATAGGTTGACCAGGACTAGCAGCAATTAATCATGCCAGCATCAGTCATGAATAGGGCCAGAGGGCACAAATAAGGAACACGAGCAGGTGGCCCAGATTCCATGTCATCCACCACTGTTACATTGGCACATCTCACTTAGCACTTAGCATGTACCTGTGTGTATGAGGAATGTGTTCTGAATTACTAATGAAGGAGGAGAAGGTTAAACTTAAATCACTGATAGCTTGGTTTGTTGTATCAGCCATAAACAAATGTAACCTGACACAAACTAATACAAACATCAACCTGAAGATAAGTTGTGTGAAATCATCCTAATGATTATAACATGGAGGGGTAGATATGCTTCTGGAAGTCAATGAATGGACAGAAAATATTACCACTGCTTTAAAAAGAGAAAAACTTTAGGATTGGAAAGCATATATTTCTGTGGAAGAGATATGTATACACAGACCTTTAAAACTGGGAATACTGGTTGTCTACAGTAAAAACATTAAACAAGGAATAATATAGAATGTGGAGGATGGCTAGCATCATTCAAATTTTGGCATCAGTTGCATAGTTTTCACAGATGGGTACATAAACAGAATAGTATAAGAGATGCTTCTAAGTGGATTAAGTTATATTAATATTTACTCAGCAATGGATCTAGCTAGCGTTCCTGATCAACACATAACCTAATGGGTCTCTAACACAACGTTGAGCACTTAACACATCACTTTCCCTTAAAAAGGAGTAGCTTGCTGGAGAAGTGGCTCTACTTGATCTTTTGTACTCAAGAATAAAAATAATTCATCTTGCCTTTTATTGACAGAATACAGGTATGTTAGTATGTCTTTTTTACAGGGTCTTATCCAATATGTATTACATGATGTGTTACAGTTTTCTTGCTTTTTGAATGCAGAAATCCCTTTAGTCTTATTTTGGATCAAAGAGTGATTGTGAGGATATGACCACTGGCCATTGGTCCTATCAAAGGTAAACAAAATAATTTATTTGAGAATCAATATTGATAAGAATTGTCTCATACAGCATTATTGTTTTGTTTTCTTTTCCTTTCAACCCTTGTTTCTAAAATAACAAAGATTAAAGCTGAATTTTTAAAAGACAAGTAAGCAAAGAAAATTTCTATCCTTGTATGAACATCAATATACATAAAAAAGGAGAAAAAAAGTAAAGAAAGAAGGAAGAAAGAAAATAAGTAGAGCAGGCGCTATCCAGAGGACACAGTAGTGAGGATGTGTTTCATTTTCAGGTAGACCATTTTGAGTATTCATTACCCAATTTTAAGAAGAAATGAAATAAGCAGGTGCATCAAACAGTAACTAATAGGCACAAAAAACAAAAGATTAGGAATTCAGGAAAGGAATGAGGATTTAGGTTACCAACAAGCTATTTTTTTTTCAGCAGAAATGACTAATAGAATAATATCGCCACATTTTTCTCATTGGCTGTGGCAGGAAGAGAAAAAGTTTGATTGAATATCTTTTTTATTATAGAAAATTTTTTTGTAGAAAATGAAGGAAACCTGAATTCCAACATAGATATTTTTGAAATGGCAATTCTTTTACCTTTTTTAAAAAAATTATAAACTGTTTGGCCTACTAGCTCAGGCTTCTTATTAACTAACACATCTTGCATTAACCCATAATTCTTGTCTGTGTTAGTCACATGGGTTGGTATCTTTATCAGTGAGGCATTCTCATCTTGCTTCTACTTTATCTGGGTGATGCAGACTGAGCCATTTCTCTTTCTAGAATTCTCTTATTCTGGTTGCCCACATATACTGCCTGCCTGGTTACTAGTCAATCAGCATTTCATTAAGCGAATACAAGTGACAAATCTTTAAAGGGTACAAGACCATTATCTCACATTACTCCCACCCCCCCTTTTTTTTTTCAGAATAAGAACTCTAAATCTGATCTCATTTAAATAGCTTTTTTTTTCTATGATCCATAACAACTTGTAACCAAATCTTTAAACAAAGATAAACATTCATAACACATTTTTGGGGAATGTGCTCATAAATTTCTAGAATATTTCCTACTGACTTGGGCATTGATTATCTTATGGGGACCTAAAGAAAATTTAGAATTATGACTAAGTACTGACTGGAATATTCTGTGAGGCTTGATCATCTCAACCAGCAGTTTTGAGGCTGTTCTGGATGTAGAACTCTGTGAAAACTCCAACAGAAGTCCTCTGAAATCTTGGATCATCTATACCATCCATGTCTACCAGAGATTTTTTTCAGGGGTCTTTCTTGATCAAACCTTATTTCTTATCCCAGAATAAATCCACAGCCTCTCATGTCCCATGGAAACAAATGCAAAACTTCTTCTCCAAAGTAACATATCTTTTGACTTAAATTTTGAAGCCAAGGCATTTTCAAAATATGTATGTCAGATTAAATCTAGTAGCATTTGTAATCAACTGTCTTTTAGCAGCTGTTGCTCCTACCTCAGCTATTAAACAATTCAAAGACAATACAATAATATACAATATCCAGATTCTCTGTGTATTTTCATCTTTACACGACTTTATTTTAAACTCTATTTCTCTTATTTATAATTTTTGGGTTTTTTTGAGACAGTATTTCTCTGTGTATCTTTGGCTATACTGGAACTCACTTTGTAGACGAGGCTATCGTTTAAGTCACAGAGATCCACCTGCCTTTGTCTCCCAAGTACTGGGATTAATGTTGTGCGCCTCCACATCCAACTGTTCTCTCTCTCTCTTTTTAAAGGACTTTATCCATTTTCGTTTCTCTCCAAAGCCTGCATATTTTTAAATACACAGTAAACTGTTTAGAGGTTTTTGTTTTGTTTTGTTTTTTGTTTGTTTGTTTGTTTTTGTCTGAATCTTTCTTTACTGTATGTCTTTCTTTTTCCAACCACATGAATCTTTAATTTGCTAAGCACTATGGCTAAGCTTAAAGCCCATGGCTCTGATGGCTGGATCCATCCCATTCCTTAAATTTCTAAGAGTCTAGCATCATAGTGAAAGTACTAGTGGGAGCCACGTTAAATGTCACAACTCTATGGAGTTTTAAGGTCCCTGCCACCACCAAGAATCATGCTGTCAGCTATTCATGAATTCCATTTAAGTGTTTGGTTGTGGGGCCCATTAAAATAGCTGTAAGGTTTTTGCAGCTAAAGCTGAGTCAGGAAGGCTCTATAAAATGAGATGCACTTGCTTCTAGCAAACTGAACCCACCAGAGAAAATGCTGCTGCCAGAAGTCATGCTTAACTTTGATCTTTTGTATCTAGAATTACTTCCCCAGCTCTCTAAGGTTATATGTGGATGTAGTGGTCCATGTTGGTGCTGTTTGTTGATAGAGGTTTCTGTCCCACCTGGTTTCATGTTCACTCAGTCCCAAAGAAACACCCAGAGGCCTACAATAATTATAAACTGTTTGGCCTAATAGCTCAGGCTTCTTATTAACTAACACAATTTGCATTAACTCATAATTCTTGTCTGTGTTAGCCATGTGGCTTGGTACCTTCATCAGTAAGGCATTCTCGTTTTGTTTTCTATGTGCCTCGGTGATGACTTAACAATCTTTTATCTTCATGACTCAGAAGTTAACTATAGTATACACTATGATGCTTGTTCAGATTGCCTTCCAAACACAAACGCTTCTTTCTCCAGCTTTAGACCCTTAGAACTCCCCTTCTACAATTATGGTCAACTTAGTCTGTATGTGTTGATTGATGTGAAAGTGGAATTAGTAAACATCTTTTCCTAGTTGCTGACTTTTGTGCATATGCACACTCCATGACAGGATGTGGCCATGGTGAATCTACATAGTCACCATATCACAGCCCAACTCACTTTGCCTAGCTTGACATCCCACAAGGAACACATTCCCAAAACTTACTGTATGTAAACCACAAATGATCAAAGTCATAATAGAAGGAGGAAGTTGTCAGTCTTTGTTCAAGTTGTTGTGAGGCATTTGGCATTATAATAACTAAAAGATTTTAAATCTATAATGAAGTAATCAGTCTCTTTAGATGCCCTTTAAATCCATTTCTGCTCAATTACTTTTTATTTCTGATTATGTTTGTTTTACTTTTGAGAAATTTAGATTAACATAGGAAAAAATAAAGTTTAGAAATATTGTTTTGTTTTATTTATGACATCACTATTAACCAGTCCTGTGAACTTAAAAAAAAATTAAGGTTTCCAAGATAAAATTATTTGTTAATTGAGGGGCACTGAACTAAAGTGAATGCTTTTTAAAGCACAGTACAATTATGGAAAATGATTATTTTCCTTTCTGCCTCATTTTACTTTTTATGTCATATTGAAACTTATCTAAGGATTATTGGATATGAAGAAAAAAATTTAAAGACAATCTTGGAATCTTCTGAGATCAAATAAGCATAAGTAGTATGAACACTGTTTCCCAGCACTGAAATGATCTTATTGAAACAGGGAGTTTTTGCCATGTCTGGTGACTATCAACAGACCACATAAACAACGAATCTAATCCTTTTTTTTGTTTGTTTGTTTTGTTTTTTGAGACAGGCTTTCTTTGTGTTGCTTTGGAGCAAGTCCTGGTACTAGCTGTTGTAGACCAGGCTGACCTCGAACTCACAGAGATCCGCTGCCTCTGCCTCCCTAGTGCTGGGATTAAAGACATGTTTCACCGCCTGGCCATATCTTATATTGTCAAGCATATGCCATATTTGTGACTTAAACATTTTTAGACATGATTAAGTTCACTATTCCTTTCATTTGGCAATTACTCACTGAGTGCCTATTTTGTGCCTAGACTATCACCTGATGATATGCAGATTGAAAGCACATGCTGATTTTTGAAGGTTCAGAGCCTAATGAGGAAGATAGCATGTGTGCTAATATCACAATGCAAAAATCTCCAATATAAGAATATAAACAGAGTGCTGTCAATGGATTTTGTTATAGGTTTCATAAAGTCAGAATGCATTTCTTCTACAGAGTTTTATTACTAATTTGTTTATATGCCTGTGTTTTAATAAAGACTACCAGACAGCTCTATCTTTAAGTCAACAAGGCACTGCTTTGTGACCACCACTTTTCTTTATTTACATTAGCTCTGACACTCTTTTTGGGACACTGCCATTCACTCTCTATAACAGACCTATATAGCTTCAATTTTAATGTATAAAACATACAAATAAGTCTAACTAAAACAAAGCTAGATAAAGATGACCAGTTGGAGATAGCATTTCTTACTAGACAACTCCAGAGAAATTCAAGAGAGTAGATGGAAGATTTACTGACATAGATCAAGAGAACCAATTGTGGAAAAAGAAGAGACTATGGATAGGGATCAGTAGTGTTTTGTGCATACACAATTCACTCATTTTCTTCTTCCTTTCTGAAACTAATACCTGACATACTCTTGCAAGGGTAATAAGTAATAGAGAGATAATACCTGACATCAGCATTTAATGCTACCACTTTCTGAATTCTGGTTTATCTGATTCCCTAATACTAGGTGATCTGTAGGTATGATGTTTAATGCTCTGAGAACCTGAGAAGGAAAACAGGATTCAGTTAAAGTGGAGAATATTTTTGAAATCGGTTATAGAGGGAAGTAAAAGACATTCTGTATTGCATTATAGCAGAAATTAATTTGTCCTAGAGTAACAACAAAGAACAGTGGGTCTACAAATAAGATAATTTTGACAGTGAAAAGTGTTGTAAAGATGCTTAAAATTAACTCATGTTTTGAAATATCTTTTTATGGATCAACAAACTGATTGGTAATATTATTTGACCCTTCATATGTATCCTTTAAGTCCTCCTAAAATGTTCCATATATATTTAACATATATATATATATATATATATATATATATATATATATATCTCACATGGTATATATATCATAGAGCTGGATGAGATGGTACACTCCTGCGATCCCTGCACTCAGGCCCTCAGACTGTAAGGTAATGAGCTTGATTCCAGTCAGGGTTGTATAGTGAAACTCCATCTACAAAAAATTTACATCTACAAAATATTCATAAAACATAAATACTAAGGGGCAATAATAAAAATAAATTTTTGATTACCTAATCAGGAAAATATACAGAAGAGTTTTAAATCATGTTAGTTGCACAATAGAATCAATTTCTGCCTCTAATACAAAGCACCATCATATTTCTGGAGATGTATTTTAATCACCATTGTATTTTTAATTACTTAGTTAAAAGCCCTCTAGTCATGTCTTCAAATTGTCTATGAAGCATATTATATTTAAACGAGGAAGTACTTTTCTATAAATATAGAGAAATATAGAGGTTTATAGTAGCTCAAGGAGCATTCTGCAAAAAAGGAAATTATTTACAATTCTAAACATTTTCATATTTGCATTTATAGTTATTTCAAAATAAATATCTTAACTGGTACTGTCTTTTTTACCCCAGCCATTAGCCCTTTCTTCAAAATATATTTTATCTAATAAGATGTGCCCAAATCAAGTTTTCAGTATTTATAAAACCCCTAAATGTTTCGTCAAATTTACATCTATAAGATTGTGGCAGGTGTTGCAGATGTCTCTTGGTTCTGATCTTCCAAGATGAATGGATTTAGCCAGGAGACAGACAAAATGGGCAGTCTTTCCAGCAAAGCAGCAGAAGCCAAGCATAGCAAAACAAATACTCCAAAAAAAGATTTCAGTGGATGTTCCAATGTGCAGAGAAACATATGAAGTTTGTGTTGCAATGAGGAAGTGATAATGAATAATTATTGATAGTATAGCAATGACTAAAGTAGCCCATTTTCTTTGCCAAATCATTACGGGCTGTATCCTTTAGGGAATTTCTTAGCACACTTTCTACAGAAGGTTTGGGTTTCCGAATGCACAATGCAAAGGATGAGATGACAGTAGATCTTTTAAGGATTCTGTTCCTGTTTTGTGCTCATTGTGGATAAATGTCGCTGTACCTTAATTTCGGATACCGTGGAAACAACTTGACTGAAGATGTAAGGCTGTTTAACCACAAGGATGCACTCTGACTGTAAAAGACCTTACCACCAGGAAGCAACTGCACTTTTCCATCTTTATATCTATCTCCTGATGGTGGTCTGAGGTTATCTCCTTTTCTGGAATAGGTGGAAGCTGCCTTTAAAACTGTTACCATAACTTTTTCTGTCCTTTCTGTCATCAGTTCAACTTTTCTGTCTCATGTTCAGTCACAGACCTCAAGTTTACCTTTTTTTGGCATCCTTAACTTGGCCATTCCAAGCGTGACATTTGCCATTCATTTTAAGAGTAACATTTGTTTTCACATTACATATATGAACTTATATCAGTTTTGGTGCATTTTTTGGACACACAAGTTTTCAATGTATTGACGCATTTTAAATTATTATTTTAAAACTAAATAGTATAAATTAACTGTGGGTTTTGAAATGTATTCTATTCCTGCAATATTTTGGTAAAGTTAGTGTCTTTTTATAAGCTTTTGTTCAATAATTTTAGTCTGCTGAGTGCTTTAAGATGAGATTATTGTCACGCTGTTAATGATTAAGTAAGTTTTAAAATTTGATTTTGTAGATTCAATAAAATTTAAGTCTTACTTTAAGCACATTTAATACTCCTATAGAAAAATTATAACAAATTAGAAAGCAGTTATTGAAATATACAAAGATTCTAAAATTTCATTAATGTCAGAAACAGAAGAGTACATTCTTTCTTGTTTTACTCAGCTTTATTAGTTACTTTATTTAATAAGTATTCTTCTAGTAAACTATGGCCTTTTGTAGCTTTAATTTACATAACCCCAAGTTACTAATATAACCTTTAATTCTGAGCTTTTTAGAAAAGTTTACAATTAACATAATGTAGGCTAATAAAATGGTTTTGTACAGTTTTCTCTACCAAGGGAAAATGTTTGAAACTTAAATCTAGTGAATCATGCTAAGAGAAAAAAGACAGTCACTGCTTGTGTTTGTAAACTCCTGTCTCATGAAGCTCTGTCTTCTGTCTTGGGGGATATGTTTCATAGAACTGTTCTGTGACACCTAGTGGTGTGCAGGATTAGGGAGTGTTCAATTGCTAGGACTGATTGAACAAATTTGTTCAGTAAATTTCAGTGTGGTAGCTTTGATTAAGATGGTATTTTGATTACCTCCATCCCAGCCATAGGACCCTGCAAGCTGCAAGTCTCACCCCACTCCCAAACCCTCCTACCCCCCAGCAACCTCAGTGGAACTCTGAAACACAGCCTACCACTACACAGAGAGGACCAAGAAGTGAGGGATCAGCCACTTGGCAGCACACCCCACTCTCTAAGTCCTCTATACTGGTGCAAAACCCTGGCCCCAGCCACGAGGTGGGACAACCTACTCTCTAGGCCCCCTATACTGAGTCAAAATTCCAGGGACCTCCCCCACTTGCCTGGCTTCTTTAGCTAGCCAGCAGGAGAGTTTCCTTCAGGTAGGTTCCGCCAATACCCCAATCCCATCCCATCCATCAGTCCCTGCAAGCTACAAATCCCACCCTGCCTCCAAACTTGCCTATTACCCCCAGAAACCCAGTGGAACTCTGAAACACAGCCTGCTACTACACAGAAAGAACCAAGAGGTAAGTGACCAGTCACCTGGCAGGAATCCCCACTGGGACAAAACCCTGAGCCCTCCCACACAGGCTTCAGCTTCTATAGCCAGCCAACAGGTATGTTTCCTATAGGTTAGCAGCTCCAAAACCCCTGAAACACAGATGGTGACAGTACAGAGCAGAGCAAAAACAGGTCCCAAGACAGAGACCAACACTTCAAGGATTGGACCAAGATGCACAGACACTGCCTGCATCAATTGAAGGAAGATATAGGAAGGTGTCAATGCAAGAATTTATCCAACAACCTAAATTGCAATATGGTAACACCAGAACCCAGTGGCCACCCAACAGGAAGACTTGATATTCCTAACCCTGAAGAAGCAGAAGGAAATGAGTTTAAATGTAACTTTTATGAATATGATGGAGACCTTTAAGAAAAAATAAAAAGCTCCCTTAAAGAAATGGAGGAAAAGATAAACAAAAATGGAAGAAATTAATAACTCTCTCAAAGAAAACCAAGAAAAAATAATTAAATAGGTAAAGCAAACAAGATTTAAAGTTTTACATAAAGTGCTATAAGTAAAGCCCCAAACCAAGGATGCTAACTGCACCCACAAAAGCACAAGCAACAAATAACTTCACACTAGCAAAACCCAAAGAAGGGAAACACACACAGTACCACCGAAAAATAACAAGGATTAACAATCACTGGTCATTTATATAGTTTAATATCAATGGACTCAATTCACCTATAAAAAGACACAGGCTAAGAGAATGGATACAAAAATATGATCTAGCCTTTTGCTGTACACAAGAAATATACCTCAACCTGAAAGACAGATATTACCTCAGCGTAAAGAATTGGGAGTCCACCTCAATAAAAAAATGGAAAAAATAAATAAAAAAAAAAGAATTGGGAAACGATTTTTCAATGAAATAAACCTAAGAAACAAGCAGGTTAGCTATTCTAATATCTTAACAAAATAGACTTCAAACTAAAATCAATAAAGAGAGTTATGGGACAATTTATATAGGAATGATTCATCAAGATGAAGTTTCTATCCTGAAATTTATGACCCAAATATAAGAACGGTCGCATATGTAAAAGAAACACCACTAAAGCTTAAGTAGCACATCAAACCCCAGACACTAATAGTGGAGACTTCAACACTCCACTCTCTCTAGTGTACAAGTCAACCAGACAAAAACCTAAGAGAAAAATGAAAAAACTAACAGATACCATGATTCAAATGGAATTAACAGACATCGAAAGACATCTGTTACTAAAAAAATAAACCTTCTTCTCAGCACCTCATGGAACCTTCCCTAAAATTGACCACATACTTGGTAACAAAGCAAACCTCAACAGATACAATATAATTGGAATGAGCCCATGCATCTTAACAGATCACCATGATTTAAAATTAGAATTCATCAGCAACACTAATTCCAAACAGCCCACAAACACATGGAAATTAAACAGTGCCCTATTGATCAATTTCTGGGTCAAGAAAGACATTAAAGACTTCCTAGAATTCAATGAAAATGAAGACACAATGTACCCAAACCTATGGGACATTATGAAAGCAGTGCTAAGAGGAAAGTTATAGCACTAAGTGCCTACATAAAGAAAGTAGAGAAATGTTGGGTTTTGGGGGGGGGGGTCACGCAAAGATGGGAACACCGCCAAGTCTAATAAACCAGAAGCAAACTTTATTCCAGATACAAGATCCCAGGAAAAGCATAAGCAAATTTAAAAACAAAGAATAAAAAAAAAAAAAAACAAAGAAAAACCACCATGGGGCACAGAAGCTTATTAGCTAGCTGAGACCACAGCCAGAGATGGTGTTTGTTAGCCTGTGGCAAAAGGCCAGTTTCTGAACCCATCTTTTTATAGTATGGGTACCAAGCATTAGGTCTAAAAGGAATTTTTACGATGTGGGTCAGTCAATGGAGACCCCAAGGAGGGGAGTAAGTTCTAATGTCAATGGATAACTAGGCAGCTATCATGAAATATGCTTTAGAGTATATTACAGTGAAAGTCACTAATTGCAAGAAAACAGGTGTCTTTTGCAATTATTCAGAAAAGGGACTGCTAGTAATACCAAAAGGTTAATAAGTTAGAATTAATTGGTTCTTAGGTTCTGGGAACTTAGAAGAGAGCAGAAAGTTCTTCACACTATCTCAAGATAAAACTCAGATACAGACTGCCATACATTACAACCTCCATTATCAGAGCTCATTAGTCAAACCTGTGTTTCTACCTTGTCCAGTGTGTCTTGTGGTACCTCCAGGCAGTGTATACTGGAGCCTCCTGCCTCCCCTTCTGATGGCGCCAGGTTTCCATAACAGAGACAGTGCGTAGCCCAGAGGTCACATATCTCTGTCTCCTAAAGATTAACTCAGTTCATATCTGTAGTTTATCAAGGATGGCCAAGACACTACTCTCAGTTTGCAGAGAGAAGCTCTGGCCATGTAAATAGAACAGCTAGTTGTTAAATGAAATGACCTAAGCTAATGGAGGTTTCTTAAGCATCTGAGAAAATAGCTCACTGTGAATGACTGATCCTTGATCTACTGAGAAAGTTGCTGATAGTCTGTTCTCATTCCCTAGACTTATAACTTTATTTTTTTTTTATTTCTTCACTCTTATTTCTGGAACCTACATCTTTATTTTCTTATTCTTGGACTCTTTAGAAGTTTGCACTAATGACTTAGCAGCACAAAAAACAAGCAGACTTATCCAGGAGGAGTCGAAGACATAAAATAATCAAATTGAGGGCTGAAATCAATAAAATAGAAACAAAGAGAAAATCAACAAGATAGACAATTCCTTATTCAAACTAATCAAAAGGCATAGAAAATATACAAATTAACAAAGTCAGAAAAGAAAAGAGGGACATAAAAACAAACACTGAAAAAAATTCAGAGAATTATTAGGTCATACTACAAAAACCTGTACTCCACAAAATTGAAAAATGTAAGAGAAATGGACAATTTTTTAGATATATACAATATACCAAAATTAAATCAAGACCAGGTAAGCAATTTAAATGACCTATATCCTGAAAGGAAATAGAAGCTGTTATCAAAAGCCTCTCAACAAACAAAAAAAACAAAACAAAACAAAACAAAACAAACAAACAAAAAAAAAACACCAGGTGCCAGATGGTTCCAGTCCAGAATTCTACCAGAACTTCAAGGAAGAGCTAATACTTATACTCCTCAAAATGGTCCACATAATACAAACAGAAGGAACACTGCCAAACTTTTTTTTATGAGCCTACACTTACCCTGATACCAAAACCACACAAAGACTCAACCAAGAAAGAAAATTACAGACTAGTCTCACTCATGAACATAGTTGCAAAAATACTCAGTAAAATACTGGCAAACTAAATAAATACATGAGAAATCATCATCCACCAGGGATGATCCAACATATGAAAATTAATTAATGCAATCAATGCCATCCAAATAAACGTAAAGAAAAAAAACATATGATCATCTTCTTAGATGCTGAAAAAACATTCAACAAAATCCAAAACCCCTTCATGATAAAGGTCTTGGAGAGATCAGGTATACAAGGAACATATCTAAATATAATAAAAACAATATACAGCAAGCTGATAGTCAACATCAAATAAAACGAGAGAAACTCAAAGCAATCCCACTAAAATCAGGAACAAGACAAGGCTGTCTACTCTCTCCTTATTTATTTGACATATTTCTTGAAGTTCTGGCTAGAGCAATAAGACAACAGAAGGAGATCAAGTGGATTCAAATTGGAAAGAAGAAGTCAAACTTTCATCATTTGCAGATGATATGATAGTATACATAAGTGACCAAAAAACTCTACTATGGAACTTCTGCAGCTGATAAATACCATCACAAATGTGACAGGGTTACTGATTTTGTTTTAGTTGATCTTTAGTTGAACTTCATATGGAAAAACAAAAACCCCAGGATAGCTAAAACAATCCACTACAATAAAAGAACGTTTGGAGGCATCACTGTCACTGACATCAAACTCTATTATACAGCTTCAGTAATGAAAAAAGCTTGGTATTGGCATGACAACAGAGAGGTTGACCAATGAAATTGAATTGAAGACCCAGACATTAATATACACACCAACAAACACCTGATTTTTGACAAAGAAGCAAAATCATACAATGAAAAAAAAAAGCATCTTCAACAAATGGTGCTGGCATAACTGGATGTCAACATGTAGAAGAATGAAAATAGACCCATAGCTATCCCCATGCACAAAACTCAAGTCTAAATGGATTAAAGACCTCAATATAAATCCAACCACACTGAACCTGATAGAAGAGAAAGTGGGAAGTAGCCTTCAATGCATGACCATAGGAAACCACTAGCTAAATATAACACCAGTAACACAGACACTGAGAACAACAATAAATAAATGGGCCCTCCTCAAACTGAGATGCTTCTTTAAAGCAAAGCAGTCAAGGCAGCCTACTGAATGAGAAAAGATCTTCACCAACCCTACATCAGATAGAGGACTGATCCCCAAAATATGTGAAGAACTCAAGAAATGAGACATCATTATTCCAAATAACCTAATTAAAAATGAGTTACAGAACTAAACAGAGAATTCTCAATGTAAGAATCTCAAATGGCTAAAAGACACTTAAGAAAATGTTTGTCATTGTTAGCCACCAGGAAAATGCAAATCAAAACAACTCTGAGATACCATCTTATGTTGAAGGAGCTGCGGGCTATGTTCCTGCCACCCAGCTCCCAGCCACCTGGTTAGCTTATGCCCCGAAATAACAACACACAAACTGTGTTCATATAAACACTGCTTGGCCCATTTCTATTAGTGTGTGTAGCACCACGAGGTGCACTTACCAGGAAGATTCTAGCTTACGTCCATCTTGGGTCGGAGCTTCATCGCATCTGCCTCAGAGAGCAGAGCTATGGCATCTGAGCTCACTTCCTCTTCCTCCCAGCATTCTGTTCTGTTTACTCACCCACCTAAAGGCTGGCCTATCAAATGGGCCAAGGCAGTTTCTTTATTAGCCAGTGACCTTCCTCCATCAATCTTACACCAGTCCCTATGGCTAATATCAAATGCACCAATGATACCTTATGCTGGAGAGGATGTGGAATAAGAGGAACACTCCTCCATTGCTGGCGAGAATGCAAACTTGTACAACTGCTTTGGAAATCAGTGTGTAGGTTTTTCAGAAATTGGGAATCAACCTACCTCAGCATCCAGCAATACCACTCTTGGGCATATACCCAAAAGATGCTTAATCACACTACAAGGATATGTGCTCAGCTATGTTCATAGCAGCATTATTTGTAATAGCAATAACCTGGAAACAACCTAGATGCCCCTCAACTGAAGAATAGATAAAGAAAATTTGGCACATTTATAAATTAGAGTACTACATAGTGGTAAAAAATGACATCGTGAAATTTATATTCACAAGTGAATACTAGCTATAAAGCAAAAGATTATGAGCCTATAGTTCATGATCCTAGAAAAGCTAAGTAACAAGGTGAACCCTAAGAAAAACATACATAGAGCCACTTGGAAAGAGAAAAAAGACAAGGTTGACTGTCAAAATTGGCAGAATGGGGAATAGGGAGGAAGGAAGGGAAGAGATGAGGGGGAGGAGAATTTGAGGGAATAGGATAGTTGAGATGGACAAAAGACAGAGATGAGAGCAAGGAAAGAGATATTTTGAGTTAGCCATTATGGGGCTAGCAAGAAATCTGGCACAAGAGAAATTCCCAGCAATCACATGGATGGCCGCAGCTAAGACCCTAAGCAATAGAAGAACAGTTGCCTGAACTAGCCTTGCCCTGTAGTCAGACTGATGAATATCTTAAATATCACTAGAGAACTTTCATCCAGCAACTGATGGAAACAGAGGAAGAGACCTGCATCGGAGCACTGAACTTTTGAGCTCCTGTAGTCCTGATGAAGAGTGGGAAGACTGATACTGTGAGCAAGGAGTTCAAGACCATGATGGGGACAGCCACTGAAATAGTTTGCCTAAGCTAATGGAAGCTCACCAACTCCAGCCAGACAGGGAAGGAACAAGCAGTGGTCCAAACTAGTCCTTCTGAAAGTGGGTGCCAATTACACGGCTGAGGCAGAATGTGGGGCCACTGGCAGTGACACCAAGATTCATCCCTATTGCTTGTACTGGCTTTTTTGGAACCTATTCTCTTTAGAAGCATACCTTGCTCAGCATAGAAATAGCAGGGAGGGTCTTGGACTTTCCCCAGAGCAATGTGCCTTACCTTATCTGAGGAGTGGATGGGGGGTGGCTTAGAGAGGCAAGTAGAGGGAATTGGAGGAGGGGAGGGAGTGGGAACTGCGATTGGTATGTAAAATGAAAAAAAATAAGATGCTTTGTTTTCTTTTTTGAAAAAATAAAAACTTAAAAAAGGTGCTCTTTTGAATATATCTAAGTAAAACATACTATAGTTTTTCTTGATTTTCAAGAAAGAAAAAGAAAAACCAAAAAAACAAGAATACAACCCAGGTCCGTTTACCTTTTAATGTCAGAACTTTTATTTCTTGCCAGTGATAAAATAAAATGCAACCACATATGATCATGTTTAGGATGAGCTATTTTATTTAGTGTCAGGTTCCGATGTAGGTTTCAACAACCCAGCTGTCAAGCTTTTAGCAGGCCTGAGTTCCTTTTGTGGATTTATGAGGAAATGATCTCCATTTTCTTTTCTAGATTCTGAAGACCATGGCCATTCCTTCGCTCCTGGTTCCCTTTCTCCAGCTTCAATATGGGCACAGGTGCAACTCTCTTGATATGCCTGCAGGATCCCATCTTCCTCTCCTTAACCATACCAAGAGAGATGTCCTTGTTTTAATAATTCATTTGAACAAACAATACAATCACTTCAGGATGATTAACTTGATTGCTCAAATGAAGAATCTCTGCTGTGTTTTCAGGACTGGGGGGAGAATGTTCGAGTCAAGCTAATACACTGCCTTGCAACATGATATCACTTCCTCAGCAAGAAACTGTTAGGTTCAAACTAGCATTGGTAGGTACAGATTCCTACAACTTCTTCCAAATATAGAAAATATCTTCGAGATTTGGAATGATTTTTAAGATAAGTTGTAATAATATGTTTATATGTCTTCATGCATAGATTGGCTTCTATCCAGGATAACAAAAATGAAACTATGGTCAAATATAGGATTTGCTACTAGAAAATTTCTTCATTACAGTAATTATCTCAAAACTGCTCATGGTAGTCATATGTCTATTATTTGGCCAAGAATTAATTATGTAATTGTTTTTAAAACAGTAAAAAAAAAAAAAGAGTTGCTGTCCAAGGTCACACATGTGGCTCAGGTGCATTTCAGCATCTCTGATGTTGGTCCCTAATTAGATCCAGGATTCTGGATACATATGAACCACTCCACCCCCGGCTGCATGCCCACTCAATTAACTGAAACAACCAGTTGCCAAATGGAGCTCCTTTAGATCATGGCCAAATATTGTGTAAAATTTAATGCAAAGGTTATTCCAAAAGACAAAAAAAAAAAAGATATATGTGCTGAAGTTAGGGTTCAAAAATTTTAACACTACAACTCGGACTAAATGTTATGAATATTAAATGAATGTGAGTAATTGACACGTACAAAAATATTTCCAATGTGTTCATTTATGAATGCAAACTTCCATTGTAAGTCAGAGTAAGCCTTGTTTTATGCTGCAATTGTCAGAAGGAATGTAAAGAATGTTCGAAAGAAAAAATTATAAGCACCATTGAAGACAAGATTATAATTTATAATGAATTGGAAAATATAGAAAATGAATACATTTATAAAGGGAAAACAATCTATAAGAAGGTGACATGAGTTCAATGGAACATACAACCAACTTTCCTTCATGACATCTGATGATGGAGGCAAACTGTCATTAACTTGAAAGGACAAAAGGGTTTTTAAGATTACAAAATTATTAAAGGTGAGGACGCACAGAAATTATCATTTGCAAAGCCCCTCTATAGTTTATAAATGGTGCACTTCTCATTTAGAAAAAGATTCTTCTTGAATTTTGCATGCAAATGGATGGAAATAGAAAACACTATCCTGAGTGAGGTAAGCCAGACCCAAAAAGAGGAACATGGCATGTATTCACTCATATTTGGTTTCTAGCCATAAATAAAGGACTTTGAGCCTAAAATTAGTGATCCTAGAGAAGCTAAATAAGAAGGAGAACCCAAAGAAAAACATATAGGCATCCTCCTGAATATTAACCTTCATCAGACGATGAAAGGAGACAGAGACAGAGACCCACATTGGAGCACTGGACAGAAATCTCAAGGTCCAAATCAGGAGCAGAAGGAGAGAGAGCATGAGCAAGGAACTCAGGACCGCGAGGGGTGCACCCACACACTGAGACAATGGGGCTGATCTATTGGGAGCTCACCAAGGCCAGCTGGCCTGGATCTGAAAAACCCTGGGATAAAACCAGACTCGCTGAACATAGCAGACAATGAGGACTACTGAGAACTCAAGAACAATGGCAATGGGTTTTTGATCCTACTGCACATACTGGCTTTGTGGGAGCCTAGGCAGTTTGGATGCTCACCTTCCTGGACCTGGATGGAGGTGGGTGGTCCTTGGACTTCCCCAGAGAAGGGAAGCCTCATTGCTCTTTGGGCTGATGAGGGAGGGGGACTTGATTGGGGGAGGGGGAGGGAAATGGGAGGCTGTGGCAGGGAAGAGACAGAAATCTTAAATAAATAAATAAATAAAAAATAAATAACAAAAGAAAAAGAAAAAGATTCTTGATATTTGTAGTATAGAACTGTTATTCCAAAGCACCACAGACGAGGTACCTAGGAATACCAGAAATCTGTTGTCTGAAGGTTCTCAGGACTAGAAATCATAAACCGATGTACTGGCAAAGTCCTGTTCTTTAATGCATTTTTTAGTATCTTGTCTTATTTATTCTGAATATTCTGGTAGACACACGCATTCCTGACTGGAGGTAGTATGACTGATTTCCACGTCTTAACCTTGAATCTGTCCACTATGTGTTTATGCCTTTGCCTCCCTGAGTTTTGAGTATTTAGCCTATTCCACCAACTTGATAGTGTATTAAGTATTATAAAAATGTATGTATATCCACATGGTTGAATCAAATACTTTATAATATAAGGCAAAATGTGAGCATGTTTTTTTAAATCCACGCACAGTATTGATTAGTCATCTTTCCAACATAAACAAATTTTTTGAGGTTTGATAGTTTTTTTTGATCGGCCACAAAGTGATTCTATCAATTGGCTGTAGTTGTACATTATACTTTTTTCTTTGAAACACACATAGCTAAATGAAAGAGTTGAGAAAGATGTCATGTCTTAATAGTTAACAAACTTTGCAGAGTATCAGAGAAATTATTTATCTTATTTATCTAACATCTATTTATTTTACCTCAAGTTGGGCACTTATTGTGTTGATAATATGTACTTAATATTTAAACCGTTTATTTTTCTACTTATACATAAGGATACTTTTTTCTTTAAGCTGCTAGAAATCATTTTTGATTCCTGTTTTCATCCTGATGTAGTTTCCATGATTATATGATAGACTAAAAATCTTCATACTCAGTTTCCCTGTGAACATCATACAACTACAGACATTCTTCAGTTTACAATGGTGCAATACCTACTAAACTCATCCAGGATTAAAACTATTATATGTACCAAATACTTCTCATGTACCAAACCTACTAACCTAGCAACAAAGTATCCTGTCAGCTATATCCTTGGGATCACATGGCTGATGGGAGGCTGTGACTTGCTGCCATGTCCAAGGATTGTAACAGAACATCGATCTTCCCATGTATTTCTAGCCTCTGTAAAGGTCAAAATTCAGAATTCAAAGTAAACTTTCAGCTGAGGTCACATTCTTTGCACTATGGTAAAGATAAAAAATCTGACTATAATAAGCAATGGATCTGTATTTTCTTTCTGAGGTCGTACCAATTGCCTTTAACTCTGTTAGAATAATACAGGGTCAACATGAAGCAGACATTTTGCACCGTTTTTTCCAGACAATCTAGTGAGTGCCTCTTGGGCTCATTTGCATAACATACATGGCTTTTCTATATTTAAAAATAAAATTTGGATTACAAGTAATGAACAAAAAACAGAATAGGTTTGATAAAGTTTCATTTTATATTTCCAGCATTAATTGAGGTCTTCTTTTAAAACTCATGTGCTTAAAACAATGCTTTATTTAATAGCTAACGAATAATGATGAACTGTCCTGACTCCTCCCACACAGCACAATTTCATTTTTGTGCTTATAATATGCCAGGTTTTACTGATGCAAAAACAAAAAAGTTCTTAGTATGTTTTGACATGATGGCTTTACCTCAGTTATTTGCTTTGATGTGAGAGAAAAAGAATTCCACACCATTATGGTACCCATAAAAAATGTTAGATTTTCTTCACATCCAGAATTACACCTGTAAAGTCATCTGTATACTAAATTATTTTTCCTTTTATGCAAGTTACTATTTTGAAAACAGTTTTTTCCTAATTAATAAGCAAATGCTATTTGTTAAGGTAAAAACTTGAAACACAATCCTAATGATTATGCTTTATTATGTCAGTAATTCAGTCATCCAACAATAACAGAAAATATTGAGGGAGAATTAAAAGAATCATATAAAGTGGCATACAATGACATATCAGCAAAATTTGAAACAGGCAGATAGAATAAGAGACCCCCAAAGGAGAATAAAAGCTATTTGGCTGCTTGACTAATTACAAGAATTAATAGATTTCCACTGGGCCCTCGGGTTTTGAAGAATTAATTTAATTGCTAGATCAAATTTGAATTATTTTCAGCCTTTTCATGTGGCCAGTTTGCATATGTGTATGTATATGTATATATATATATATATATATATATATATATTACACCACATATGTGTATTAGCAAAATGAAATGGAATTTAAGAAATTACCTGCAATACAAATGATTTTCTGTGTAAGAATGAGAAAGCTTGATATCAGAATATTCCAATAATCTTCTGGTTTCCTTTGAGTATTCTACCATATAAGTTTTATGCACATACACATAATTATCATTATTCAGAATTGATTTGAGGTCTTCCATAATCATGTTACACTTCATTTACATCTATAATATGCTAATAATACTTTGAAGACTGTATACATACTATGTTTTCTATTAAAGTATTACATAGAAAAATGTTTTGTAAATAATGTTTAATAAATGCCATTTTATAGAAAAGGTTTAAATTACGTGTAGAGAGACTATGAGTACATAAGCATAATACTTTTCCTCTATAGCCTCTTTGTTCAAGAAACACCATTATAAGCACCAGTGGGAAGGCATCAGCCTAGTGGGAAAGTGCTAGCCTAGCACGCACGAGACCCTTGGTTCAGTCTCCAGTACGACATGGGAGATGGAGCTCCATCACATGAAACTTTCCCACTAACCTCATTGGAAGCTTACTATATCATCCCAGAAGTTTAACAGTGATGTGAATGGAGACATTTGGTTGAAAGCCATATACATAACATACCAACCTTTAATTTGTGTTCATTTTCTCAGCTAGTAGAAAAGTTTTTGTAAGGTAGATCTGTAGTTCCTATAATTTCTTCTCATGTGAATAACTGTTAAAATTCAATCCATTCAATAGAAGGATTAGTGGTGTGAATGGATAACTTGCCTCGTCTACTAAATAAGAAACCTTAGACATCACTGCATAAACTTGAACTGGAGCAGATAACAAGGTTGTAAGTACTGCAACACTAAAGTGAAGAGAGAATTTAACATGTTTAGGTATATAGGTTTGTTGTGTTTTTATGCTAATTCATATTTTCCTATATATCCATAGTTTACACACTGATAGAAATCTGTATTGAAGTGACACATATAAAATTAACTTCTAGCAAGTTTACTCAAGTTTCGGTATGTATAAGAATTTATTAGCAAAATGAAGTAGAATCCAAAAAAATCCCTTAATAAGCGAGGAATTATCTATTTATATAGCTAAAAGTTTTCTGTTGCTTCTTTCTCCTCATGCATATGTCTTTTGTTAAAGTGCTACTGCTCCAAATATAAAATAAAACATAATCACGATTTTCTTATGCAAATTTGCAATGCAGTTCATAGTGAACTACATTATTGGAAGTAGCATTTTGTCATGGAATGCCTTTTTTTGCTTGCACATTTATTTCCATTCATTAAGATAGGGAACCCACAATAAGAAATAAACCCCTATGTATCATTTATTAAATCTAGTTCTGAGGTGATAATAGTTACCATAAACTACACACAGCTTTTCAAATCAATTCTCTAGAGTACTCGACAGACATCAAAAATGAATTAGAAAACAAAAGGTTAGATTCCCCTAGGCTGACAGCACATGTACCTCTTTTACAACCAGAAACATTATTCATTTTTAAAGAAAGAATACACAAACACATGAAATTTGACCTTTAATGGCATATAGATAAACACAACCTAATTTACTTTGTTCTAAATTTCATTCTGTAATTATAAGACTGTACAGTTTTTTTATCAAAAATGAAATTCATTATAAATTATTCTAAAAGAATAGGGGATTTTTTATTTTTTAATTTCATTTTAATATTGCATTTTCTTATTTTTTGAGACAGAGTTTTTGTGTAATTGTCCTGTTTGTTCTAGAGCTAGCTTTGTAGACCAGGTTGACCTAAAACTCACAAAGATCTGTCTATGTTTGCCTACCTAGAGCTGATATTAAACATGTGTACTGCTACTGCCCAGCTATGGGATTCTTTTGGAGTCATAGATTTGGGTAGAAAGAATAAACACTTATGTTAATAATTCACACAATAGTAGTTCAGTGACTTGATGGCATAAGGAATTAAGCAATAACGTATTAATAATGTTTAGAAAGTCTGGAATCACTTATCTTTTAACACAGTATTCCAAGATGTTTAACTATCTCTAGAAATAATTTTTAATGTATTAAATGATTTTCCACATAGAAACTAAATAAAAGGCTTTCATTGCATTTTACATTACTCAAAATGTAAAAGAAGATATAATGTGCAACATATTTTACTTCATGATTTATTTTCTTTATATTTTTCTCTCACTGAAAAGAGATTTTTTTCATACAATATATTCTGACTTGGTTTGGCCTCCCCATACTTATTCTTTATCATCCCATCCCATACCAATCCACCCCCTCCCCATTTAGAAACAAACAGGCATCAAAACAGTCCAACAAACTAAAATAAATTAAGATTAACCAAAAACAAACAAACCGGAGTACGGCGGAATTAACAGAAGAAAATGATACAAAGAAAAGCCAACCAGACAAATACATATAGAGACAGAGTTACTCGTGTACAAACACACAGGAATCCCATGAAAACACAAAACCAGAGGCCATAATATATACACTCAAGGGACTTGTAAGAAAAAAAAAATCATTGGGAAGCCATTGAGTCAAAAAATCTCCAAAGACCAAGATGCCATTGTTGTTTTGTGTGACGATCCACAAAAGAACATGCTGTGCTCTTAAAAGCAATTTGTTTCACACATGAGACTCCATTAGGGAGAACTAAATTTTAACTTGTGAGTGGTTATTAATTGCTACTAGTTTAAGGATAGGGGCTTGTGTCCACTTCTCCTTCCAGCACTGAGACCCCATGTGGCATTGCAGGTGCTGTCACAGTCTCTGTGAGTTCATTATTGCTTAGGTCCTGCTATATCTAGAGGACCTATTTTTATCGCTGTCCTCTATCCCCTATGGCTCTTAACAATCACTCCGAGTCTTCATCTGTAGGGTTTCTTGAGCTTGAGATGAGGGATTTGATGGATATATCCTTTTGAGGATTGAACGCTCTAAAGTCTCTCCCTCTCTGCACATTGCACAGTTGTGGGTTTCTGCATTTGTTTCATCTACTACAGGATGAAACTTCTCTGGTGATGGCTGAGCAAGACACTGATCTATGAGTGCTGCTGCAGCTCCTTTCGCTTCTTCAGCCAATTGCTTTTAAGATACCAGCACACTTAAGCGTGGTCTCTTTTACTTTAAAAAGCAGGTAGCCCTGTGCACGCTCTCTGCCTCTCTGTGTCTCTGTCTCTCTGTCTCTGTCTGTCTGTCTCTGTCTCTGTCTCTCTCTTGCTTCTGGCTACTAGACTCTGTTCCTGCATGCAGAAGGCTATTGTCTAGGACAGTAATCTGAAAGTTTTCCTCTTAAATAAATAACCCTTTTATTAATCATAATTCCAAACTGGTGTGGGGTTGTTTTGTGACTTACGTCTACATATGAGTATATCAGAATATTGTTAGGAGTATTTTGTGGCTACATTCATTTAGCAGAAGAGTAAGATTTGGTTTCATCTAGGTGTCTGTTCTGTCTAGTCTTTAGTTACTGCCCATCTCAGCGTGTGAGGAATGGATTCCAACATATGGAGGAGATAGTCTAAAATTCAATCAGATATGGGCTAGGTACTCCCACAAGCCACTATAGTGCTGGTGTGTCATTATTGTAGATCTCAGAGTATGTAGCTGGGGTGGTGTTTACATTTCATTTCCCTAATGGCTAAGGATGTAGAACAGTTATTTGGGTGTTTTTTTTTTTTTTTTTCCTTTTTTTTTTATTTTTTTAAATTTATTTATTTATTAAGGATTTCTGCCTCGTCCCCACAACCGCTTCCCATTTCCCTCCCTCCCCCTCCCCCGATCAATTCCCCCTCCCTCATCTGCTCGAAGAGCAATCAGGGTTCCCTGACCTGTGGGAAGCCCAAGGACTGCCCACCTCTATCCAGGTCTCGTAAGGTGAGCATCCAAACTGCCTAGGCTCCCACAAAGCCAGTACGTGCAGTAGGATCAAAAACCCACTGCAATTGTTCTTGAATTCTCAGTATTCCTCATTGTCCGCTATGTTCAGCTAGTCCGGATTTATCCCATGTTTTTTCAGGCCTAGGCCAGCTGGCCATGGTGAGATCCCAATAGAACATCCCCATTGTCTTAGTGTGTGGGTGCACCCCTCGTGGTCCTGAGTTCCTTGCTCGTGCTCCGTCTCCTTCTGCTCCTGATTTGGACCTTGAGATTTCTGTCCGGTGCTCCCGTGTGGGTCTCTGTCTCTGTCTCCTTTCATCGCCTGATGAAGGTTAATATTCCTGAGGATGCCTATGTGTTTGTCTTTGGATTCACCTTCTTATTTAGCTTCTCTAGGAACATGAATTATAAGCTCAATGTCCTTTATTTATGGCTAGAAACCAAATATGAGTGAGTACATCCCATGTTCCTCTTTTTGGGTCTGGCTTACCTCACTCAGGATAGTGTTTTCTATTTCCATCCATTTGCATGCAAAATTCAAGAAGTCCTTGTTTTTTACTGCTGAGTAATACTCTAATATGTATATATTCCATACTTTCTTCATCCATTCTTCCGTTGAAGGGCATCTAGGTTGTTTCCAGGTTCTGGCTATTACAAACAATGCTGCCATGAACATAGTTGAGCATATACTTTTGTTGTATGATAGGGCCTCTCTTGGGTATATTCCCAAGAGTGGTATTGCTGGATCCAGGGGTAGGTTGATCCCGAATTTCCTGAGAAACCGAAACACTGCTTTCCAGAGTGGTTGCACAAGTTTGCATTCCCACCAGCAATGGGTGAGTGTACCCCTTTCTCCACAACCTCTCCAGCAAAGGCTATCATTGGTGTTTTTTATTTTCGCCATTCTGACAGGTGTAAGGTGGTATCTTAAAGTTGTCTTGATTTGCATTTCCCTGATCGCTAAGGAAGTTGAGCATGACCTTAAGTGTCTTTTGGCCATTTGAAGTTCTTCTGTTGAGAATTCTCTGTTCAGATCAGTGCCCCACTTTATAATTGGGTTGATTAGCCTTTTACGGTCTAGTTTCTTGAGTTCTTTATATATTTTGGAGATCAAACCTTTGTCAGTAGCAGGGTTGGTGAAGATCTTCTCCCAGTCAGTGGGTTGTCTTTTTGTCTTAGTGACAGTGTCCTTTGCTTTACAGAAGCTTCTCAGCCTCAGGGAGTCCCATTTATTCAATGATGCCCTTAGTGTCTGTGCTGCTGGGGTTATACATAGGAAGTGGTCTCCTGTGCCCATGTGCTGTAGAGTACTTCCCACTTTCTCTTCTATCAGGTTCAGTGTGTTCGGACTGATATTGAGGTCTTTAATCCATTTGGATTTGAGTTTTGTGCATGGTGATAGATATGGATCTATTTTCATTCTTCTACAGATTGACATCCAGTTTTGCCAGCACCATTTGTTGAAGATGCTCTCTTTTTTCCATTGTATACTTTTAGCTCCTTTATCGAAGATCAGGTGTTCATAGGTTTGTGGGTTAATGTCAGGGTCTTCTATTCGATTCCATTGGTCGACTTCTCTGTTTTTATGCCAATACCAAGCTGTTTTCAATACTGTAGCTCTGTAATAGAGTTTGAAGTCAGGGATGGTAATGCCTCCAGACAATCCTTTATTGTATAAGATTGTTTTGGCTATCCTGGGTTTTTTGTTTTTCCATATAAAGTTGATTATTGTCTTCTCCAGATCTGTGAAGAATTTTGATGGGATTTTGATGGGGATTGCATTGAATCTATAGATTGCTTTTGGTAGAATTGCCATTTTTACTATGTTGATCCTCCCAATCCAAGAGCAAGGGAGGTCTTTCCATTTTCTGGTGTCTTCTTCAATTTCTTTCTTCAAAGACTTATAGTTCTTGTCAAGTAGATCTTTCACTTCCTTGGTCAGGGTTACCCCAAGGTATTTTATGCTCTTTGTGGCTATCGTGAAAGGTGATGCTTCTCTGATTTCCCTCTCTGCTTCCTTATCCTTAGTGTATAGGAAGGCAACTGATTTTTTGGAGTTGATCTTGTATCCTGCCACATTACTAAAGCTGTTTATCAGCTGTAGGAGTTCTTTGGTAGAATTTTTGGGGTCGCTTATGTACACTATCATATCATCTGCAAATAACGAAAGCTTAACTTCTTCCTTTCCAATACGAATCCCCTTGATCTCCTTATGTTGTCTTATTGCTATTGCTAGAATTTCAAGCACTATATTGAAGAGGTATGGAGAGAGTGGACATCCTTGTCGTGTTCCTGATTTAAGTGGGATGGCTTTGAGTTTTTCTCCGTTTAATTTAATGTTAGCTGTTGGCTTGCTGTAAATAGCTTTTATTATATTTAGGTAGGACCCTTGTATCCCTATTCTCTCCAAGACCTTTATCATAAAGGGATGTTGAATTTTGTCGAATGCTTTTTCAGCATCTAGTGAAATGATCATATGGTTTTTTTCTTTCAGTTTATTTATATGGTGGATTACATTGATAGATTTGCGTATGTTGAACCAGCCCTGCATCTCTGGGATGAAGCCTACTTGATCATAATGGATAATTTTTCTTATGTGTTCTTGGATTCGGTTTGCCAGTATTTTATTGAAAATTTTTGCGTCGATGTTCATGAGTGAGATCGGTCTGTAATTCTCTTTCTTGGTTGGGTCTTTTTGTGGTTTTGGTATCAGGGTAACTGTAGCTTCATAAAAGGAATTTGGCAATGACTCTTCTGATTCTATATTGTGAAATACATTAAGGAGTATAGGTATTAGTTCTTCTTGGAAGTTCTGGTAGAATTCTGCATTGAAACCATCTGGTCCTGGGCTTTTTTTCGAAGGGAGATTTTTGATAACCATTTCTAATTCTTCGCGAGAAACCGGTCTATTTAGATCATTCACCTGGTCTTGGTTTAGCTTTGGTATGTGGTACTTATTTAAAAAAATGTCCATTTCTTTTGTATTTTCCAGTTTTGTGGCATACAGGCTTTTGTAGTAAGATCTAATGATTCTCTGAATTTCCTCTGTGTCTGTGGTTATGTCCCCCTTTTCATTTCTGATCTTATTTATTTGCGTGTTCTCTCTCTGTCGTTTAATTAGTTTGGATAGGGGTTTGTCGATCTTGTTGATTTTCTCCAAGAACCAGCTTTTTGTTTCATTGATTCTTTGGACTGTTTTCTGTGTTTCTATTTTGTTGATTTCAGCCCTCAGTTTTATTATTTCCAGTCTTCTACTTCTCCTGGGCGCGTCTGCTTCTTTTTTTTCTAGAGCTTTCAGGTGTGTTGTTAATTCCCCAATGTATGCATTCTCCGTTTTCTTTAAGTGGGCACTTAGTGCTATGAACTTTCCTCTTAGCACTGCTTTCATTGTGTCCCATAGGTTTGAGTATGTTGTCCCTTTATTTTCATTAAATTCAAGGAAGACTTTAATTTCTTTCTTGATTTCTTCCTTGACCCAGGTGTGGTTCAGTAGTTGACTGTTCAGTTTCCATGAGTTTGTCGGTTTTTTGGGGGCAGCGTGGTTGTTGCCTTCTAATTTTAATCTGTGATGATCTGATAAGACACAGGTGGACACTGATATTTTTTTGTATCTGTGGAGGTTTCCTTTGTTTCCGAGTATGTGGTCAATTTTTGAGAAGGTTCCATGAGCTGCAGAGAAGAAGGTATATTCTTTCCGATTTGGGTGGAATGTTCTATAGATGTCTGTTAAGTCCATTTGCTTCATTACCTCCAATAATTCTCTTAATTCTCTATTAGGTTTCTGTCTGATTGACCTGTCCCTTGGAGAGAGAGGTGTGTTGAAGTCTCCTACTACTAGTGTGTGTGGTTTGATGTCTGCCTTGAGTTCTAGTAATATTTCTTTTACATAAGTAGGTGCTTTTATATTGGGGGCGTATATATTCAGGATTGAGACCTCCTCCTGATGAATTGTTCCTGTTATGAGTATAAAGTGACCGTCTCGGTCTCTTCTGATTGATTTTAGTTTGAAGTCAGTTTTGTTAGAAATTAGTATGGCCACACCTGCT
The DNA here is from genome assembly GCF_018167655.1 of Microtus oregoni. Lineage (NCBI taxonomy): Eukaryota > Metazoa > Chordata > Mammalia > Rodentia > Cricetidae > Microtus > Microtus oregoni. The sequence continues at coordinate 19,577,123 of NW_024543089.1, forward strand.
TTTTTCTTAGGACCATTTGCTTGAAACACCTTTTCCCAACCCTTTACTCTGAGTAGGTGCCTGTCTTTGTGGTTGAGATGTGTTTCTTGCAAACAGCAGAATGTTGGATCCTGTTTTCGTATCCAATCTTTTAGCCTGTGCCTTTTTATAGGTGAATTGAGCCCATTAATATTAAGTGATATTAATGACCAGTTGTTGTTTACTCCGGTTATTCTTATTGCTTTTGGTAGTAGAGATTGTCTCCCTTCTTTGAGATGTGCTCGGGAAGGGTCATTAGATGCCTGGGTTATTGTAGGCAGTGTTGGCAGTGTTGGATTCCTTGGGTTGCGATTTTCCTTCTATTACTTTCTGTAGGGCTGGATTTGTGGCTACGTATTGTTTAAATTTGTTCTTATCCTGGAATGTTTTGTTTTCTCCATTGATAATGAATGATAGCTTGGCTGGGTATAGTAGTTTGGGTTTGCATCCATGGTCTCTTAGCTTCTGCAGAACCTCTATCCAGGACCTTCTGGCTTTCATAGTTTCCATCGAGAAGTCAGGTGTAAGTCTGATCGGTTTACCTTTATAAGTTACTTGCCCTTTTTCTTTTGCAGCTCTTAATATTTTTTCTTTAACCTGTATATTTTGTGTTTTGATTATTATATGGCGAGGAGATGTTTTTCTTTGATCCAGTCTGTTTGGTGTTCTGTATGCTTCTTGAATATTTAAGTGAATATCTTTCTTTAAGTTGGGAAAGTTTTCTTCCATAATTTTGTTGAAAATATTTTCTGGGCCTTTGAGCTGTGACTCTTCTCCTTCTTCTATTCCTATTATTCTTAGGTTTGGTTTTTTTATTGTGTCCCATAGTTCCTGAGTGTTTTGTGTTGAGAATTTGTTGGCTTTGCTGTTTTCTTTGATCTGTTCGTTTATTTTCTCTATGGTGTCCTCAGCATCTGAGAGTCTTTCTTCTAGCTCTTGTATTCTATTGATTATGCTTGTTTCTGTAGACTCTGCTCGTTGGCCTAGATTTTCCATATCCAGCTGGTCCTCAGTTTGTATTTTCTTCTTTGCCTTCATTTCAGTTTTCAATTCTTGAACTGTTTCCATTACCTGTTTGATGGTTTTTTCTTGGTTTCCCAGGGTATCATGTACGTATTTACTCATTTCTTCAAACTTTTTGTTATACTTCTCATCCATTTCTATAAGGGCATTTTTTACATGTTGTTTAAGGGACTCTATTATCTTCATAAAGTCGATTTTTTCCATTTCTTCTGTGTTAGGTTGTTCAAATACTTCTGTTGTAAGATCATTGGGTTCTGATGTTTTCATGTTGTTTTTCGGATTATTGGGAGAATTCTTGCCTTGGCGCCTGCCCATCTCCTCCTATTGATCCTATCCAATGGGTCCTTTAAAAACCGGATCAGGTTTCCCTGCTGGCCAAGGGCTCCGCTTACAAAATGCCCTCACTCTCTTTCGTGGTTCCTGCTGCAGGCCAAGAACCCTCTCACCCCTCTGAAGGATCTTCAGGACAGGACCAGGCTCCCCTTGTGCCAGTGACCTGGCCAACCAAAGGCCTACCTCTTTGATTCGATTGTTGTAGGGCGATCTGCTCTCCTTATTGCACGCCTGTTCCCGCCGCTTGGGTCTGCCTCTGCGCCGGTCCCCGAAAGCCTCTTCCTGTATGCGGTGTTGCTCCGCCGCGTCTGGCCGCCGCCGCTCCGCCGCGTCTGGCCGCGCCTGACCTCCCAGGTATGGTTACTGGGGTTCCAAGGTAGAATGTGTCTCAAAGTATTGAGAGTTGATAGGAAGTAATGGGGACTGGCTGAAAAGGGGTGGGATCTGTAAAGGGCCACATAATTAGGGAGAAAAGCTTGATATTGAAGGAGGATCTGCATAGTTTCTTAGGAGTAAGGGCTAGGAGGAAGGAGCAGGAGCTGCATGTGGTCTACTACAAAGCTAGGGATGTGGCTGGCGTTTGGAATTAGAGGAGAGGAGGATCACTGATTGCCCTGCAAACAGGAACAGTGGGTTTCCAGGGAGCTGTTGGCTGAGACAAATAGCCACTTAAAAGTTCTTTATTAATAAAAAAAACACAAATAATATATGAAAAAATATCTGATAAAAACTAAGTCATGGACATTAGTGAAATTATCATTCTAAACAAAAGAACTATGTAGAATCATAAACATTAGAGTTTTGTACAATTCTTCTTATATTTTTTCCAATAGTATTGGCTTGTTGCTAAGGGGGTTCTAGAAAGCCTAAAATAAATACCCACCTAATTACAATTTTGTTCCAGTGTTATTTATGTCCACTGGTTTGTCTACTTTCTCTTTCTTCTTACATTTTCTAGAATTAGAGGCCAGGAAAGAGAAGTGTGAAGAGTAATGGTGCTACAAGAATTGCAGGCAATAATTGCAGATGTTCTTGAGTGTTTCCAAGGGATTTGAGAGATTGCTCCTATAAGTGCTCAGTAATTACTCCGAAAGGGTTAATCTATAGTTGAAATCATCATCATCATCATCATTGAAACTTAAGCAGCAAGGTGATTCTAGTTAAATGCCCATTAAGTAGAGCATAGAGTCTAGAAACACTGTGAATTGGTAAGACATGATTTTGTTAACAACCAAGGGAAGGATGCAGAGGAATGCCAAGAAGGCAGGAGGCTTCTTTTGCCTCAAGGATGGTGAGAATGACGATGCTGAAAGCAAACCTTAATTTTCCTGTTTGGGAGCATGTGAGCGCTTGTTTTGCATGCTACAGACAACTTAGAAATGAGTTTTGCAAAAGCACTTGTATTAATTCAATACTGCTATTTGCATATCCTTTGTATATTTCATTAGCATATATGTCAATCAGTTTTGGACACAGTCATTAAAGTGGCAAAGAGATTCAAATTATAGCAAGGAACTATCAAAATTCCCATGGATTTAATATAGTCACTTGTTTTTAGTCCTACAGCATAGGCATTGGTCATGATTCTGAAGAAATCCTTTCGTCATGTTATGAGCAATGAAGTTATGAATTTTGTTAGTTAAAATGGAACAACTGATTCTACTCTAATTTTATATTGTAATATAACCATATATATTTAAAAGAATTTTTAAAAATGACAAAAACATTTGTTGAGATTTTATTAATTTTAAAGGTATTTTATGGGGTGATTAAAATAATTACATTAATTTATTTAATTTATGGATTTAAGTGTGCGTACGTGAATATAACAGTACACATACTGATGTCAGAAGACAACTTGTGGGAGTTTTTTTTCACCTTCTACTGTGTGGGTTCTCTGGAATAAATGCATCAGGCTTGATTTCAAGGGTGTTTACCTTCTGAGCCATCTTGCTTTCCCCCTGTGAACTGATTTATTTTTAATGGTCAACCTATCATGAAATTAAAAGCTATTGTTCCAGACCTAAAAGGAGATTAATCATAATTAATCAGCAATCATTTATAGCATGGTGATCTACCTTTTAGCATGGGGTATACTGTGATACAAAATCTCATTTTTTTTTGGTTTTCTTCTCATTTGAACTTGGTAAAGCTATTTTCTAAAATGAGGGTAATGATAAAGGTGAGGAATTTAAATTTTTTTCTCTCATTATTAAGCAGTGTGTATGTATGTGTGTCTCCGTGAGAATTCATTAGGTAATTTTTTTTTCAGGTAGTTAGCAACATGTTTGACTGGAAGTAACAGGTCACTGGCTGCCATCTACAAACACCATTAACTCTTTTCTTGGTTCATTAGAGCACATTTTGCACCTGTTATGTAGACTTGCTATTGCAGTTGAAAGTCTGGGACATGGAAGAACTGTGACATAATCCTTCAAATTATTTTATTAATTAAATGTTAGTCAGTATTCTTACGAGATCGTAAATTCCAGCTTTCTATAAGATTCCCCCCAATCCCCTTGCAATATTTTAGAGGTTACTTAACTCTAACTAATTGCAGAATTCTTTAGGTAGAATTACAAGATTGGTTATTTCATTTGAACACCTTTGCATTTTTCTGTAAGATTTTGGAAATAAGGTCTATACAGGTTACTTCAATAACACCTTATAAATTTACTTCTCAGTGAGGAATTTTCAACCATTTCTGTATAATTAGATCCAATATCACAGTTGCACCACAGTCTGAAAATTGATACAAGGCATCCACAAATGTATCGTTCCATCAGTAGAATATAAAGGTGGGGCACATGCTGACTCTAATGATCTCAGAAGCTTTTGCTATGTTGAAAAGCCCCTACACTAAGATTCACTAACTAAGCATCACACAGGTACTAGGTATAAGACACTAGATACATTATTAGTTATCTTAGCAACTGTGTCCTTAGCTCCGCTCTAAAGATGTTACACTGATATACATTTAAACTCACTTACTAGAAATTCTGTGGTTAATGCAAAGTCTATGGCTTTACCTATATCTATTTATTTGCAGACATATCAAAATAAAACTAAAATCAGAATATAAGCTTCATTGCAGCAGAATAACATCTTCTGGCCTTGGGAAAAAGAGGAAGGTCATTTATTAGGTAATGTTGTCAAAACTGATCTTTCAGGGTCTGAATCCCTGTTAGGACCCAGACATTACATAAGGTCAAAAGGAGGAAATTATGAGGAGAATGAAAACAGGACATGCAGAGAGGGAGGAAAAGACAAAATGGCAGAATGATTCTACTCTTCTTAAATCCTCAGAATCCAGGGATAAACAGATAGCATGTATTTAGTCTGGGAACAGAGATCATTTTCTGTAATGTAACAAACATTTGTGTGTGTGTGTGTGTGTATGTGTGTGCTATGCACGCCCTACATTTTTGATTACTGTTTGCATTTAGCAGCAAGCAGAGCCCTACAAAGGCTGAATAGGTTTTTGTTTTTGTCTTTTAACTGAGAGGACATTCAGTCTTAGAGTCCCGTGGCTCTGGGACTAAAGCCCAGCAGTTGCTTGTCACTTATTCCCCTGCTCTTTTGTTTCAGTCCTTCTACTACATTTGTTTGCTGTTTCTTTAGTCTTTTGCTGGTGTGTCAACTTTGCGCTCTGAACCTTGCCATCCCTCACATCCAGCACTACTGAGGGAGTGCACAGGCATGTTTTGCATGAGTCCCTGACCTTAGGTCTAGGTTTCAATACCCTCTCTTGGCTTTCATATATTTTCTCGGGTTCTGGTATGTAGCACATATTTTGACAGGATAAACATAATTTTAAAACTAGGGCAGAGATAGTTAATATTTTTGAGAACAACTAGATGCAACAAATTACATTCCATCACACATAATTCTAGTAAATTGAAAAAGTAATTACCAGTTTGGTGGAGGAAAGGAAATGTGTTGGTTTGGCTTCCAATCAAGCAGTTAAAAAAATTCCAGTTAATAAATGAAATTGTGAAATTAAAACAAAAAAAAATGCAGCGAAGTTCGCAAGGATCTGGGAATGTTAATAGACAGTAACATTCAAATTTGTAATCAGTAGGAGGGCGGAAAATCAGAAGACCATTCAGTCATTATTAAAGAAATAGTTTGCGAATACATTATAGACTAATCTCATTTTCATTTCTGATTGGTAGGTTAAGGGAAGTTATACATAATAAATATGAATGTGAGCTAGGCATCTAACATAGGAATTTACAAGCATTTGAAAGAATGCCCTCTTCTGAGTGTACATGCAGTTTAGAAAAGAACTTACACAAAGCCTTGAAGGGAGAGGGAGGGTTTACGGCGTCTGTTAGTTTAAGAGACTGATTTTAACAACAGATAGGATAGTTGCAGCCTAACAGCACTTACAGCCTGTCATGATATCTTTGGGGATAAGATGCAGAAACATACTGAGCACTGGTAAGGGACAGGGAATTGAGGGACAGGGAATTGCTGATTAAAGGATCATTGTCCACAGTGATAAGATCTTGAACCGTGCGCTCTGGAGTTCCATTCCTTGAAAACTGCACTATTCAGCAGATCCATCAATTGCTTTTGAACACATAGAAATCTCAATGATTTTATTTGGTAGCAACACAAATCTAGATGGGTAGTCAATACAGTGGATGCAAAAAAAAAAATGGATTCTAAAGTCCTTGTGAAGAATTACTTGATCCAAACAGAAAGAATTTTGGTGGATAATACAAAGATTGAATCTCTTGTAATACTAAAGGGAGAAAAAAAAAAAAAAAACAAGCCAAGCAAATATCCCAAACCTTACAATAAAACAAGAGCAGCAGTTTTAATCACTTTGTATAAAAATGATTTTGAGACCTTGAATAATTTTAAAATTGATACACATGAACAAGAGTCTTGACTGTCACAAATTAAATTAAGATGAACTGATGAATACATGAAATAGTGATCCAAGTTAGACTATATTATGATAACACATTATGATTTTGGGATTCTTCCTGGAAATGTACTTTGCAGTACAAAAAATCACCTGTTCAGCTCTGTGTGAAGTTACTGAACTGTATTTCAAGGGAGTATCTGTATTATAAAATATCTTAGTATAATGAAAGACAGGTGCATGTAAAATTGTTATTGAAGCACCTGCTAATGGTTAGGGATGAAGAGGGTGTCAAGTATCAAAGGTAAGGCCTGAGGGATTCCTGAAGAGGGCACAGCTGATGGCTCACTGGGGGCTCAAGCAAGAGGATGTCAGGAGGAAGCACTGTGCGTTTGAAAGCGAAGCCTGTAAAATGACAACTCTCTGGGAAAGTGGCTTTTAGTCACAGATGTTATCAGTTGAGACTAGACTGCCCAGAGGGAGCAACGTAATGAAAATGACAATACGTGAATCGCTGCAGGGAAGCCAGGAATTATCAATAACATATCTTAAATGTCAGAAATGATTTTTCTGACATTGTCTAACTGTGGTGGATTGCATATTATTCTCAATTATCAGAAAAATCATCTCTGACATTTAAGGTACATCTCTCGCAGAAAGGCAATTTGGTCCTATGTCACTTGACAGAGATATATAATCTGTAGGGAGTGGGTAGCCTATGATTTGCAGTGTTTCTTTGGAATAGAGTGTTTTTTTTTTTTTTTTTTTTTTTTTTTTTTTTTTTTTGGCTTGGCTGTGTGACCGGCGTCAGTCAATGGAATACAAATGGATATTACACATAAGACCCTGCAAAAATGTTTCAGAACGTGAGGAGGTCCTGCCCCTATACACTTCTTCTGACATAGGATAGAGGAGCTGAAATCACATGCCTTCTTGGTGGCAAGGCAGATTGAACAAAGATAAAGGACTGAAATCTTTCTGCAGGTGGCCAGCTGAAGTACAAAAAGAAGGAGACGTAAATCTTCATTGCTGAAGGCCACTAAAAATGAACCTTTCATGACTGATACTGTGTATGAAAAATATCTGATTTTATTACTCAAATCTGAGAAAGCAACTACCCCAGTGCACTAAATTGTGGCACTAGCCGAGGTCACCGTAATGTTCCAAAGAACTGTTAAGATGGCTCAGCTTAAATAAAAGGCTGGAGACATTGGAATCATGTCAAAAGAAAATTGTGTCAACTGCCTACCCAAGTCTCAATTTAAGTAAGCCACCTATTAATTAGAATTATTTTAAACAGCATGGGATTTCTTAGAGGATTGGTGCTGTGTAGATATGACATAATCATTTCTTTCTGGCATGCTGGGGAAAAGTAATTCCAAGCCCCTAAATATTGTGCCGAAGGATTCAAGGAATCAGTACATAGTACTTGTCAGAAACTTTCCCCATGATTTTGCAAAGGCTTATATGAAATGGGACGGAAATGAAGTTTGTCTTCTCTTTCCAGTCTTTATTGTTTTCAGTTACTATCAAAATTAAACACGAGGGTTTTTTGCTTCTTTCTCTTACTTTGAGAGATTTAAAAAAACAGCATCAAGTTAGTGAGGACCTTATAGGATAATATCAAATGACTGGCTCAATCTTTGTTCATCTTTACCTGCATATTCATTCTGGGGGTAAGGTGGAGATAGTTCTAGTCTCACTAACTTTTTCTTATGACCTATTTCTCATTTCTCATTTCTGCGTCTCAGTGACATGATAATGAAGTGAAATAATGTATGTCAAAGTTTATTTAAAAAATACAGAGGTGTTAAGAGGATTTGGGTGAGAGGTGATTGTCTAGGACTACTGCCAAGTTCTTTCTATAGGCCAAACAAAGATTATACTCTTTGGAAAGACACTCAATCCAGGAAATTGAAGTGATACTTTCAGAGAAGGGGATACTGACAGGTTATGACAGGGAGAAGTCTGAAAAGACTTGAATGGTGGCAGATGCTTGCGAGTAAAAGTAGGGAAATCCAAGGGTACCAGACAGAAAGTTAAAGATATTTGAGGCAGAGGCTAAAAAGCAGCAGCCACATGCTGGAAACAGAATGAAAGGATGTGTCCAGGTCACAAAGTGGTAACAGTTCCAGATCCTGATGGATTCTGTCCGTCAGAGTGAAAATAAGGCATGAACAGCTCCCATCAGGGTTTTTGGAGGGGCCCTAGAAGGTCTCTGTCAGACTCTTTCTAGGATTCCATCTCTGACCTCCATCTCCCCTCTAAAGTGGTCAGGTCTTGTCTTTCTTTGGTGCCCCCCCCTCCCCATTGCATTGACCTTTTTTGTAACACTTGCAATCACCTAGGGAGGGGCTACAGAGGGCAATCCCGGGAGGCAGTAGAAAGCTTTTTTAAAGGAGCCAGTCCCTCCAATGTGGGTTTCTATCTCTATCTCCATCCATTGCCAGATGAAGGTTCTGTGGTGATATGCAAGATATTCATCAGTATGGCTATAGGATAGGGCCATTTCAGGTTCCCTCTTCTCAGCTGCCCAATGAACCAACTGGCTGATCTATTGGGAGCTCACCAAGGCCAGATGGACTGGAACTGAAAAAGCATGGGTTAAAACCAGACTCTCTGAACATGGAGGACAATGAGGGCTGCTGAGAAGCCAAGGACAATGGCACTGGGTTTTGATCCTACTTCATGTTCTGGCTTTGTGGGAGCCTAACCAGTCTGGATGTTCACCTTCCTAGACCTGGATGGAGGGGGGAGGACCTTGGACTTCCTACAGGGCAGGGAACCCTGACAGCTCTTTGGACTGGGGAGGGAGGGGGAGATGAGTGAGGGAGGGGTAGGGAAATGGGAGGCTGGGAGGAGGCGGAATTTTTTTTTAATTAAAAAAAAAAAAAGCCAGTCCCTCTTTTCCAGATCACTCCACTTTCCACTGCTCTCCCTTTATGGGCTGCAAAAATGTAGACAATTATGTACTCTTTTGTATGTGTGTACAATGTGTGACTGACGAGTATGGGTGTGATTGTTTGCATGTGTGCATGTTGCCTGTGCATGTGAGGATGCACATGAAAAGGTGTACACGTGGTGGTCAGAGGAGAAAACGGGATGTCATAGTCATTGCTCTCTACCTTTTAAAGACAGGGTCTCTTGTTACTCACTGCTGCATAAGCTAGGCTTTTTGGCCCACAAGTTTCTGAAGATTCTCCTGTCTGCCTCTTATTTTGACACAGTGATGCTGAAATTACAAATTTCAGTATGTTGGTTGGCTTTACGTGGGTACTGGGGATATGATCTCAGGCCTTCACGCTTGTGTAGCAAACAAGCTACCCACTGAGCCGTCTTCAATTCATTGCTACCTTCCTAATCTGCACCTTGCTTCTCATCTCACTATGGAAAACAATTCTCTAAAAAATACCAAATCTTAATAACAATGCTAATCAAAGAAATGGTCACCCTATGTGCAAATAAAAATGGGATTTTTTTTTCTAAAAAAAAATCCATATCAGGATCTGTCAAACTATAATATGTAGGTGACAGTCATTTCTTCCTACCTGTGAAATGTCCTTTGGGAAAAGGCAATTACTTAGTCCCCGAAACTAGGCAATTAGGCACTGTTTAAAATATTATCTGTTAGTTCACTATAAAGTATATTGATGAGAAAAAGATTTAATGCGTATTTGCCACTCATTCATGTATTCTCGGGATCATCATTCACATAATGATTTGTGAATAAAAGTTGAAGGCAACAGTGGGTTGATTAATAAGACAAAATTTGATGACAATGTGAAGGCAAATAAATGACTCCAAAGAAACTTGGAAAAATTCAAGGTTTTCATAGGAATTAAAATTGATGCAAAACACAGGATTTTGAAAGTAAATCAAAGACACGCGTATGAAGAGACATGGTACTGGATGTTTGGTAATGTTTGTACTGCTCATATTCGCTCTATGCCGAGTGAGCGGTTTCTCACCTTTGTCATCTCTTGGTGTCTTAAATTTGTGCAGAATGCATTAGCAAAACATTGTAAACCTGTAACTTAGAAAATACCTCATTTATGTCTCACAATCTACAGGCTTGGGACTCTAAGATCAAGGCAGCCACAGATTTGTCTGGAAAAGATCTACTATGTAGTGATGGACTAGAAGCCCTTGCTGGCCCTAATATTGTAGAAGGGGTAAGGACTAATCAGACTTATTTTACAAGGTACTAAGGCATTACTAGAGACTCTACATTTAGGATACAGTCACCTCTCAATGGTCTTACATTTTAATACTATCATTGAGAGGTATAGATTTTGACATAGTGACTTCAGGTGGACACAGCCCTTCAAACTAAAGTAAACAGTTACCACCACTCTCTACTTGGTGCTTGTGTAATGTCTTCTAGTCAGTTTCCTGTTTCCATGAGAAAAAAAAAAACAAGGTAATCAAATTCAAAGAAGAAAAGTTTATTGACTCATAGTAGCAGAGGTTTTAGTCCTTCAAGATATAGAAAGGAAGTATTTCATAGTGCAGAGTGCTTGGTGGAAAGACCAAAGCTGCTCATTTCATGATAGCCAAGAGGAGAATAAGACAGCATCCCAATATCTCATTCTAGGGTACACTTTCAGTGATCAGCCTTCCTTTAAGTAGTTTCTGTGTTCTAAAGGCTTCAACGTCTCCCCAAAGTGCCATAGGATGATAAACAAGCTTTAACAGGTGGTTTGGGGAGACATTTAAAATCCAAAACAAAACACTATATTCAGCTTTTCCAAAAATTCATTCTGCTTTCATGCCCCCTACCTTATAAATTATCTTACTAATTACTCTTACTACCTTCTTTACTCTGTTCATACTTTAATTTCAAAAGATTGTTTAAATGACCCAGTATATATAACTGTTAATCAGGGCATGCATTGTGAGATACAATGTTTATGAATGAGTTCATGTTAAAATCCAGACAGTATTGCCGAGCAACTTGAGCAATGATGGTGCTCAATGATGATGGTGAAGAAAGAGTAACTTAAACCAGGTACATTCTTAAAATATCATTTCAACAAAACTATAATATTTACATTATACTTCTATATTGTAGTATTTACTGGATAACTTGACTATAGCATTACTGTAGAAATCTAGATTGTCCCTTTAAGTGGATAAAGAGTAAACACTACAATTAGAAAAAGTTCTTTGATTTGTTTTCTTATTCTATTTCAACATACTACACCGGAGATAAATTTGCTGTTATTGTTATTTTTCTGTAACTTAGGCAGTTTTTCTCATGGTGTCCATGTGCCATCTATTTTCTTGCACTTAGAAAGCAGCAGTTATTTTATTTTCATGTGGAATATATACTTTCCATGGGAACTGCACCTTTTTGTTGAGACAAGAGAGTTTGGGAGAACATATCAAGAAAGGTTTTTAAAACACTCATTACATTCACCTCCAAGTATGTGTAAAAATCTCAAAGATTTATTCTTGTTGTGATAGCAGAATATATAAGTTTAAAAATAGTTTTTTTTCTTTGCTATTTTCTGTATATTGTCAAAATGGATGTGTGGTAGTGTAATAAATGTGACCAATTTCTTGAAGCTAATAACTAATCTTGGGCGAATCTGAACCGATGCTCTAGTCCATTAAGTTTTGAACTATAGTTATAATTTTCTTTAACAGACTCAGATATAGGCTATATTTTTTCATTATCATAACCCTGCAGAGGAGACTAAAAGCGGAAAAATAGTGAGGTTTACATAGTTCACACAAAGGCTTCTATGAAAACCGAGAAGTAGTGGGTTAGAAAATCTAAACCCACTTTATGGCTCTGATCTCCTCCTTAACTATTAAATATGGGAGACTCTCCAACATAAGGCATTTATGGAAATAAGTCATGAGGAAGCAGTGCTTGACAACAGACTGAGAAACCAAAAATAAATGGTCTTTAAAGTCATTGTACATGCACGTGTTGCTACTAACTAGATTATGTGAGACAGAACAGAAGGTACCCCTACTCAAGGAAAATATTTTGATTTAATACTAAGCACAAAAAAGCACATTCTTAGTGTTAGCAACACCTTAAGCCTTACTATTTAAAATTTGTTTGTATTGTTGCCACATTTCAAAATGAAAGCCAATAAAAATCATGTGCCCTTTCTTTGCTGTGCACAGCTTATAGAAATATGTTTGTTTTGCATCTCTGTATTTGCATACATTCCACTCTCCTTGTTTCTTTGATAAAAGTTTTATGGGCAATAAATTATAAATCATGCTTATGTATAATTTATCCCTTTAAATACATATTTTATTTTTTGGCTTTTTAAATGAAAACCATCTTTAGCTTTGTATTTTTAAAAGATTCAAATTCAATACTTTAAGAAATTCATGAATAAAGCATGCTTCCACCTTAATTTGCATTTTTATAGTGGCTGCTGTAGAACAGTATAGATTTTGCTTTCTAAGTGTGCTCTTTCAAGCAGACACGATTCCCTTAAGAATAAGCCTTTAGAAAATTCACTTGCCCTTCATAAAACATACATTTCATTATCTTCCTATGAATTGGACACTTCCCAACACAGTTGTGCATTTGTGTCTACTCTCTGAACACTGTAATGTCCTCTAGTTCACAGACACATGTGATCCAAACAGAGAATGGCCATTTTATTATGTTGAATTGGACAGAGAATGACCTGACAGGAATCCCAAATTCAATCCACCTTGAGGAATGCAATCTTCAAATTAGACAATTTTTTTAAGTAACAAAATCATATGGGAGATTGGTTATCCTTAGCTATAATCTCACTGTAGTCTTGATTTAAAATATTAATGTTGTGCTTTAAAAAGCTATTATCTTAAGACACATTTATAATTTTGGAAGAAGTTTTATTCATAAACTACAAGGCAACATGCTTCTCAAAATCTTAGATGGGATATACATCGATAACAACTTATCTAGAATGGCTCATCTAGACTTACATTACAGCCTACTGCAGAGATAATATCCATTTTCCTCCCTTTCTCATAGCCTTTCTGTAGCATTGGCTTATAATTAAGGGAGGAGATGCATTTACCTTATTCAAAAGCTAGAGCTTTTAATATAGTGTAAACTTGTATATTAAATGTTTGTCACTATCCTAAATTAGGAGGACTCCCATTTTTTTTGTGTATGTCATACTGCTTTATAGTTTGTCCTCTTTGACAAGCATTTTTTCCCTAGTTACACATTTTTTTTCTGTATATCAAGGTGTGTCATCTAAAAAAAAACACATTAAAGTACTAAATCCTGCATCTAAGAATGAGATTGATTTTAAACTAGAGTCAGGAGAAAAGCAAGTGAGGATCTTAATCTAATATTCAGCATATCTGGAATTCTTACAGCTAGCAGGAAACTATGTACTCACACACACCACAACACACAACACAAAAACACACATTCTCTCTCTCTCTCTCTCTCTCTCTCTCTCTCACACACACACACACACACACACACACACACACACACAAATAAACACACACACACAGAGAAGGAGAGGAAAGGGTGTGGAGAAGGATGGGGCATGTGAAGACACAGATAAAGCTCAAGAATAAATATAAAATTCTGAACAAGAATACCCATGGCTACCAAAAGTTATAGCTGTCACAGTCTTTTTTGTTAACATCAAGAGAAAAGAAGGTGTAATCAGTCCTTTTATCTTAAAATTTGGTTATAGAAGTTTGGTAATAACTTTAATTTGTTTTACCCAAATTGTGGCATTTTGAATGTCCATCCAAGGATATTATATAGATTCCCACATTTCTATTTTAAGCTATGTCAAGAATGTCTCGAAAAACCAAAAAAAAAAAAAAAAGAATGGGTAATTATATCTGTATACTCTTAAATATCCTTTGCTATTTTGTTGAAAATTAAGAGCGGGCACCTTGAAATTGCTTAAGAAACCATTTTCTAATTATTCATATTTTTTTTGAGAAAGTGTAAAGTTAAGTGATGAGGAAGGATGGGACTTGAGCAAAGGACACATGGACCATGAAAGAGGAAGAACATTGTCATTGGTTTTGTCCATGGGGTTTCTGTATTGTAACTCCATAAGATCACTTCTCGAATTATTTAAATGTAGAATGACTCATTTGGAAACCTTTAGGTTCACCGTAGTTGCTTTATATTCTATAATTTAACATTTCTGTTTCCAAATAAGATAATATTAGATAGCAGGTAGGATTTGGATGTGAAACTATCTTTATGGTAATGAATAAAGAATTAAAAATAATAATTTTATGAGATCTTTGGGGTTATGCACATGAATTAAACTGCTTTGAGGTTTTCATGAAGTTTCCTGTACAGAGTGGATTGCTATTTGTTGGTTACTGTGCACGCAGTCGTCGATATGGTCAGGAAACTTTAATAAGGACAACTGGTGTAGATGTTTTTTAGTGGTAGAAGCCAGAAGTTCACATGGTGTTGGTGGAGGCCTGCTTATTCGTTCCTGGGTGCTCAGACCCAAAATCACCACACTAGATGATTTTGCAATACTGTTTGGCCAATAGCTTAAGTGTATTTCTAGCTAGCTCTTATATACTATACTATACTAACCCATCTCCATTAATCTGTGCATCATCGCAAGGTTGTGACCTACTGGCAAAGTTTCAGCAGGCTCTGGCAAAGGTATCTGTCTCCTGCTGCATCTACATGGCTTCTCTCTGACTCTGCCTCTGTCCACCTCTATCTACTTGAAACTCCTGCCTTGCTCTCCTCTGCTAAGCCACTGGCTGAAACAGCTTTATTCATTAACCAATAAAAGCAATAAATATACCTAAGGACTTTTCACACCAATGGGGTTCTTCTCTGCTGCTTCACCAGGAGAGGACTTAAATGCATAAAAAGTTAGGAAGGGAAGGATGTTGGATTGTCAGTATTTGAGAAGACTGCAGCCAAGACAGGTTTCTGGGGATCCCCCAAAATGACTGGTGATAATTTGCATGGGGAAAATGGTGATTGATGTGTACAAAGGGCATGCTCAGTCTATTTTTTATCCACATCCAGGTGAAGCTAGGTGATATTTAGTTTATAGTTATAATTAAAATCAAAAATGAAATATTTCATTGGGATACAAAATAAGAAACTTTCAATTAATCATTGTAAAGTGTGAAGGATGAGACAGATGGTCTAAGTTCACTGACTTTCTACCTAATTTTCACCTTAAATGAACTATTTTTTTGCACCAAAATTGTGTAAATGGCAATATGGCAAACACCTGTGATTTCTGCATTGGGGAAATGGAAGGAGGAGGGTCAGAAGTTCAAGGTCCTCTTCTTTAACACAACAAATTTGAGGGTAGCCTGGCCTAGATACTCAGTCTTTCTCTCTCCTCTCTACCTCTCTCTACTAGGACATCATCTTAAATAACCTAGAATTAAAAATGCAAAGCATCACCTGAAATACCACATTATGTATTATAGATTTGCTTCTGGTAAATTATGTTTTTGATATTTCTTAGTGCGATAATTCCAAAAAGAACCTTTGCTGTGTGCAAAAATCTCAAATTAGTATGGTATAAAACAGATAATTCCAGCAGGACTAATACCATTCAATTAGAATCCCAGTGTCCCGGTGTACTACTCACATAAACTTGATTAAATCATTTAATCTTCATGATGAATTAAAAGGTCATCATAGATTTAAGACACCATGTTTCTACAAAGGAAATATTTGTGAAGGTCTATCCTTTTCAGCCTTTGATTTAGACAAAAGGTCTTTATGCATCTTAGTCACAGGAAGCTCTGCATATGAAAGTCTTAACTGGCAGTTGGGGCAAGGTTAACAAAACCTATGAGGAAGGCTTCTACCTGGAGTCTGAACGGGAATGCAAGTGAAATTAGTCCACTTCACCTGGGGCAAAACATTTCAGCCAGTAAAGAAGAAAGAGAATAATGGAGAAATTAATTCTATAGACTATTGTGCTAACCCTGAATTCATTATCTTTGTAGACTAGTATTATGTTTATAAGGAAACTATCATTTTGAGCTTTTCATTATTTATGAAAAGTTAATTCCATGATGGCCACGGTGTGGAAGAGTAAATAACTCAAGCCCCCTTTCTTGCCTATCTTATCTTTATTTCCTAATTAGCAAAGAAGTTCTAAATTTTGACGGTAGATTCGGCTGAGTACTCCCCGACATAAAGAGTGAGGGTTTCTTACTTATTTATTAGATGAATTTTAAATTTATGTTCGTGATTTGGAATCCATTGTGTGTCAAGAAGAAATGAAAGCAGCATACAATAAAAGGTGTTTCTTCAAGAGAAACATTTTAGAAATCCAAGTGAAGATTAATCTTTTGTGATTTACTAAGTTGATCAGGAAACTAGGAGATGTCCTCATTACTATTGAGAATTAAATCAATTCTTTTCACTAAATATAATTTTAACTAAACAATCTTTCAGGTTGCTGTCTCGGTTATGAATTAGTTATCTGGTACATTCTAGTGTCTGGATATTATGTTATAAAGCATGAAAACACTTTTGGAATTACCATGAAAACTAAAATAAGAAATATTAAAAATAATTAACCAAGTGGAATTTGGGAGGGATTCATTTTATAAACATAGTTGGCATGATATCAATCAAAGATACTTAAATGTTTAAGTGCATCAACTAAACTCATATATTTCAGATTTGAAGAAGAAAGCAATTTGAAATGAATTCCATTTTAACATAAATGGACTAAAAGACTAAAGAATACACTGATTCCTAATTTCACCTTGGAAAACTTTCTCTTGAATAATTAGTATTCTTCAAATTGCAGGTAGAAGCTAACAGCAATTTCAAAAAATAATTTCTCATATTATCCAAAGCTGGCATATTGTTTGACGACGGAAACTTTCCTTGAAAATGTTGCTTCATTATTTCCAATGCTTTTACACTGATTCTCTTTTGGCACCCATTTATTCATATAAGGAAGGAGTTTAGAAGTTACCATCCCATTAAAATGAGTGAAAACATGATCAAAACAGAATTCTTAAATCCATCTGATTATTGAAGCAATAAAGCAAAAGTTCACCAAAAATCTTAGAGTAAAATCAACCAACCAACCAACCAACTAACCAACCAACCAACCAACCAAACAAACAAACAAACAAAAAAACCACAAATGAAGAGAATTAACCAGATTGGAAACTCCAGATTGGAAGCTCCTAGGCAGAGAACTTTATAGCAACCAGTATAGAACAGGAAACCTAAACTGTAATTGATGCACCCTGGTGGATGGGCAGTCATTTGAAATCTATACAAAGCATTATATTCCTCTTGATGAGGCTTTCTGTGAAGAGAAACTACTTTATTAGACCCCCAACCTATGCTGGGGTTTTATGGGAGCCTAATCATTTTGGGTAAATGGAAATATTCAGTTCACATCCCCTGTATCCAATCTGTTTGGGGTGACAAAACTGAGGCATACTTGCTAATGTCCTTATGAGCCCTCATAGTATTGTGGCAATGCTCCCTGGAAGGCTGAGAATGGACACAGTGCTAGAAGTTTCCTTTCATAACTACATTGCTGCATGCTGTTTGCACAACACATTTTACACACTATTCTGTGTTTTATAAAATCGCACGTGCTTGTTGAAAGGCAGAACTCCAGTTTGAAGAGAAACGGTAAGCACATAAACCAGACCAGGATGTGGCAGGCCTGCTGGAATTAATCACTGCTGAAATTTTAAAACAATGGTTAGATGGGACATGGTGGCTCATACCTGTAATTTCCAGCATTTGGCTTGAGCTCAGTTCAATTCCGTGCCAGTTTGGGATATAGAGTCAGTTCCTGGCCAGTGAAGAATGCAGAGGGAGACCCTGTTAATAAATACCACGTAGCAACAACAAATGAAGAAGTAAAGTAATAGGTACTAAATTACTACACCCAGTGTGCTGAATTGAAAGAGGAAAATCAGATATCATAAGCAGATAGACTATAGAAGGAAAAAGATGGAAAACTTAAGAAATAGTAAAAAGTATGGAATGCAATGCAAACATTTGTAACAGACATGCTGAATCAATTTAATGACCTTAGTCAATTAGAGATAGTTGAGGAAGAATTACTAAGGATGAGGATGTGCCACCACTCCTAAAAACATACAGAAACACAGGTTACAAAGCTGTGAAGGAACAAAGACCAGGTTCTCATCAAGAGTCTTTTGATTTCAATATGACTGTAAAATCACTGTCTTTATAAAAGACAGGACCTAATGAAACTATCAGGACAGTAGAAGATCACTACAGTTGATGAAAAAAATACTTCAACTATATTCTCAAGGAGGAAAGTTTTAAGAAATATATTCAGTTTTATGCAAACTTTGTTTTCTATGCATATCCTATAGATGTTAAAAAATATTAGCTTCACATGCTTAATGATATTTAGTCTTATTTCTAGTTGGTTGTGAGACAGTGGTGGTTAGCACTTGTCTGTATTTGTGAGTATTTCAGCAATGCATGTGTATTAATTATTTTTCTCTTGGTGATAGTGTAATACTCTCGGCTAAATAATTCTAAAAGAAAAGAGACTTACCATGGTTCTCTGTTCTACATTTGGTGATAGATTTCTTGCTAATAGAAACTAATTTGGGATTGACCATCATCTCCTAAAAGACATGAAGTATATAGTACATGGGTATCTTTTTTATTTTGTTCTTCTATTTACAAAGTCATGAGGATTGGATTATGAGTTCTTCACATTAAGACTCTCTGAGCATGGCGAACAATGAGGGCTGATGAGAACCCAAGGACAATGGCACGGGGTTTTGAACCTACGTAATGTGCTGGCTTTGTGGGAGCCTAGCCAGTTTGGATGTTCACCTTCCTAGAAATGGACGGAGGGGGGAGGACCTAGGACTTACCACAGGGCAGGGAAATCTGACTGCTCTTTGGGCTGGAGAGGGAGGGGGAGAGGAGTGGGGGGAGGGGGAGAAGGGTGGGAGGAGGGGGAGAAGGGTGGGAGGAGGAGGAGGGAAATGGGAGGCTGGGAGGAGGAGAAAATTTGTTTTTTTCTCTTTTCTCAATAAAAAAAAAAATATTTCAATCCTAAACCCTTTCAGAGACTCCACTTCTAAATACTAGGTTGTGATGATTTCATGCTTCTGGTGCATAAAAATACAAGATTAATTTCATGCTTGGTGTATACAATGCCACCATATCCAGCCAAAGCAACACATACAAGGTGTAGTTTCTAATAAATAAAACTCACCTGGAAAACGTCAGTAACAAAAGAAAGTGGAAAAGAATCTTAGATGTTTTAACATAAACTTTAGATAAGTTAGTAAACCCAAACGAAAGTATTCAAAAATATGAATTAAAGCTTTTAACATCTAGTTTAATGATACATTTGCTTGCCTATTGCAGTATTTGATTCATTCCTCATCTTTGGAAGCATGAATCAAATATTTAGCATTTTATTAGTGATTAAAGGTAAAACAATTTACTATCTAGCCTATTGACATGCTTTTCTAGGTTCTCTAATCTCAAACATAAAATTTATTCTTATTCTCTTCCTCTGTCTTAGCTCCTGTAATTCAGCATAATCATTTCATATAAGAATGTTTCATAGTATTTGAGAGGATTTTTTTTTTTATGTAGGAACAGATGTTGTAACAGGTTCAGATTCCTTTGGAATCCCTAGGGTTTACTTTTCTCAAAACTACACATCATCCAGGTAGAAAATACAATGCATATGGCAAAAATAGAGATTTTCAGTTTTTTTGACTTGTCAATTTGAAAGAGAAAACGACCCTTTCTTCTGTAACTCAGACAAATAGCATATGACATCACTGACTGTCTGTGCCACAAGTCAAAATGGGTAAATCCTGGAGGAGCAGAAACTCACCCTGTGAATGCATTGCTGTGCATGCCTCTGGGCTTCCATGGTGTTTTCTTTCATTGGCTAAGCAGTCCCAAAATCTAGACACTATTAATATGTCTTTTTATCAAAGTCTGAAAGGAAAAAAAATAAATTTTCACACAAAAGCAAAATGTTGACACTGAAGACTAGATACTCTTGTTGTCCCTTCTATGAGAGTCAAAGAGGATACTGATGGTATCATTTAACATACATTATGAGAAAAGAAGTGTTGAAATCCAATGCCTATTACTTAAGAATGGATAATCAGTTCCACTGATGAGTTCCACTCAAATGTGTTAAACATCACCAGTGGTGGTGAAACTCAGTACAATCCTCTTGAGAAAAGTTTTGACTCAAACCTAAAGTAAGAGCCAGATTCATGGTCATATGTTTCAATTCATATACAATATCATTAACATACTTTTAGATACCTACATACTCTCAGTTCTGTTACAAATTGGAAAGCCAAAACCAATTAACACATACAAATTTAGTTTTAATTTTTGAATGAGTAATGCAATGCCAAATGAATGTGATGTGAATATTAAAAAGCCTATTTATTTGACAGATAATTCTAAGGTTCGTAACTAGCCAATAAAATTGATAAAACCATTGAGAGAGAGGAGATAGGAGCACAGAAAACACTGTGAACAATGATGCTTGGTACCAAACAATGTATAAATATTTATTACTATAATGACAATTTTGAGTGATGTTCATAATCAAAAGAAAATATAACAGAATTGAAAATAATTATGCTAAATAAATCAATCGATACAATTTTAATTTGAATTTTTCTATTCTGAAGATGTTTATAAGTTTTCTCAATTTTCTTCTTCAAGGAGGAGATATAAAAATGAATGCCTCAGTTTTAGTGTGTGTGAAAACAAGTATTCAAGTTAATATCCAAGAAAATTGATGAATGACTCATTCTATAACTTAATTTTCATGGTAATCTACATTAAGTAAATATGCATTCAAGACTTTAAACTTATATAAAATGTTATTGATGTGACACACAGAGACACATAAAATTAAAAAAAAATACAATATAACTGGTGGTCTCCAAAATTTCCAAAGACCTCTCAACATGTAACATAAGAATTGTAAATGTTTGGTACATTGTCACACGTAGTGGATGAGGCATTTAGGGGAAAGCACGGAAAGGCGGGGTTGGGAAAATGGTTCATGTCAATGTTGCCTCAGTCTCCTCAATATCTCGGTGCCATAAGGAGTAATAGTTGACTTGAAATCTATTAAGAACTATTTGAAACATGGACCAAGAAAGAAGAAAAGAAAAGCAGAGAGGAACACTACAGGGGAAAATGTGCATCTCTCTCTGTCTCTCTGTGTGTGTGTGTGTGTGTGTGTGTGTGTGTGTGTGTGTGTGTGTGTGCATGCACACTGAGAAAGAGAAAGAGGAAGAAAAATGAGAGCAACACTGACAGAGAATTGGCAAAATACACATGCTGGAATTGAATGATTTGGGGGCTGTAGAAAATTACCTTTTACCTCTATTCTTCTCTAACTCTCTAAAACTATTTTCATAGACACTTACTTATAGATTTGCAACCTTCAAACTACAGATATTGTTGGGAGCACTGCTACAACCTACGAATTTAGAAATGACATGATAACCATAAGAGAACAGTGGTGGCTCACATATCATGGTGGTAACCATCAGTTTGCTAATGGAACTAAGACACACTCAACATGATTGCCATGTCTGGTAACAGAAATCTAGTTTTATGCAGAGCTAGTGAAGTTATTGATATTTGAGGACCAACAATGCTCAGTTTATTAAACCAGCAAAGTTGTCCTAATACCCACAGGTATGTTGTAGTATTCACCCCTCATCAAGGACATTTCTCTTTATAACAGTTGTAGACCAACACGGGAAACTAAAACCAATCAAAATGCAGAGTTGTTGAGCCAATCTCAAGGGAGGCATCTACTGCACCCAAGGCTCAGGGATTATGGAGAGAAAAGACGAGTGGAGGGAGAATTTAAGAGTGAGAAAAACATAAAGTTAGCTGTGAGATTGTATCTCCTAGGAATGTCCGAACATTCACCATGGAGTTTATGATCACATCCACATGAAATGATAAAAAGACAAGACCAATGTAAAGCTAACTTGAAAAGCGGGAAGTTCTTGAGGTCTCAGCCTTAAAGAACTATAGGAATGGTGAATGCTGGAGAAATAGTCTTCCTCAGGGAAGAATACACCAAGTAGTTATTTTATAACAAGTGGTAAGCCCTGAAAATATAGACAAAAAACAAATACATATAATCAATTAAAGAAAAATGGCTCTGAAATCAAACACAAGGGAGTAGTATTTGGAAGTATTTGGAAGGAGGAATGGAGGGAGGGGGAATATGTAATTATAATATAAAAAATTAAAGAATTAAACAGGCATTATGAATTATTTAAGTAATAACTTGTAAACTGTCTAATGTTTTTATTTCTTTCTTTTTATTCATTTCTAATTATCTATAGTTGATAAACAGCTGCTAAAATTCCTGTCTTATTTATTCACAGGTAAGCTTATGCCTCTTGTTTATTTGTGAACAAATTTTTGGGAGAAATTGTAGGAGTCCTCCAAATGTAGAGGCGATATGGGAAAAAAGAATACACATCTTTATTTGAAACAACAAAAATAAAGACGAGTCTAATGTCTATTGTGAATCCACTATAACAACAGACAAGAATTAATACCAGCCTTTTTATATAATACTATGAATTTAAAATAGAATAATGGTAAGTGAGAATCAAGGGGTAAATGTAGAAGGGTAAGGGATAAACATAAGTAATGTTCCTTTCCGTTTCTATCCTTCCTAACATCTTTGCTTTTCAAAAAGTTGATTGCAAAATTAAAAAAACAATATAACAGATCTAGTGCAGCACACCAGACACTGAAATCTTTGCTGACTTCTCATTTTGTAAATTTCCTTCAGATGTAAATTGCTATTCGAGAGTCTTCCAGTCATTTTAACATGAGTAACTTAGAAAAGTTATTGCTATGGATCTCATACTATACCCTAGAATAATAATTTTCAAATTATTTTCTCTGGAGCTGTGTGCTTCAGAGATTCTGCATACTTCTAATCCAATTTTCATTTTTATGTATATTTCTGTTAGAAATCCTAATAAAATCAACATTGCTTTCAAAATTGCTTGCTAGTTTTTAACAGCTAGAAACTACTGATACATTGTTTTCTCTGCACTAAAAATTCTCTCTTGCAATCCTTACTTTATTAAAATACCTAGGGATTATTAAATATACAGTAAAATCAGTTATTATTTTCTTTTAGTATCTGACTTCTTGTGTTGAGTGCAATAGGAAGAAACCTAAAGGTACACTGGACATTGAGGAGTTTGCGTTATTGTGTTTTCTATGACCTCACACTGAAAATGTCCATGTTCACTGAAATCACCTCACTGACAATGAACATGTGCTATAAATAATAATTTATGCAAAAAATCTGATACAAATACAATATTATTCTTATGTTTTCCCTTTGGGGATCTTTCTGTGCACATATTCATTGCACACAGTACTTCAGGTCATCAGGACTTTTTTTCATGGCCTCTCCTACCCTCTCTTTTTCCTCCCTCTCCCATTCCCTTTACATCTCTTCATTCACCCAGAAAGTTTCTCTTCAATTTTCATGTCACAGATCCCCAGAATTTTGTGCATCTTAATGAAATATAGGGTCAATAAGAGAGAGAACACACAATATTTTTTAATCCTACTAAATTTGTCTAACATAGCTGTGTCCACTTGCATCCATTTTCCTGCAAAAACATACATTTTTTTCCTTCTTTAAAGATGGATAAATATTTTATTGTATACATATACCACATTTTATTTATCACTGTTTACAGATACAGTGATTTTTACAGCAGATACTATGAACAGCATGGCAATAAACAACCAATTGCAAGTAGCTCTGTGATATGTAAACCCAGGTCTGTAGCTAAATATTTAGTATTTATGGGATAGCTAGGTCACATATTAAATACGGTTTTAATTTCATGAGGCTTTTCTATATTGTTTTAGATAGTGGCTAGAAAAATTTACATTCCTTTCAACAGTGTTTGACTGTTTTCTTTCTTCTATATCATTAAAAGAAAATGTTTTAGTTTTGGGGAACTGCATATATGATCACTGTGTTTATATTATTTTCCTTCCTGCCTGCATTTTACCTGTATCTTTTCCATTTATATCTCTCCTCAAGATCTCTTTCTCTCTCTTTTTCTTCTCTCTCTGTCATCTCTGTCTCCCTGACTCACTGTCTCTCTGTTTCTGTCTCTCTCTGTTTCTCTCTCTCTCTTTCATATACACAATATACAGAATGCATTTAGTGTAGTTGGTGTGTAGATATGTTTAGTGTGACCAATAGCGAATAAAGAACCAATCAGAGGGTTTGTCCCTGTGAAATATTGGTCTTCCCTCTCTCATCAACCTTTGATCACCTTTAATTTCTCCTCTAGAAGAAGGTCTTTTGAGATTCCCCCATGAAGGTCAGAACGTTGCATGCTGCTGTTGTTGTGCAGTTATTGTTTAGGTGACCATAGTGCTAAAATTTCACATGTGCGGCTTCCCTATCATATATAGAAGACACTATTTTGCAGAAAACTTCCTAGTTCTCTGACACCATGTTTCTGCCCTCTTCCCCAGTATTTCCTGAGTCTCAGTTTTAGGGTTTTATTGTACATATTTTAGCTGAGCATGGACACCTACAATCATTTGTTCATTTAATTTTAATCAGTGGTGTGTTTCTGTGATAGTCTCCATTTTGTATAAAAAGAAGTTTTTTGATGATGAATGATAGGTACAGTTTTCATATATAAAGATAAGTACTTAGAATGCAGTCTAAAATTGCACTGTCTTAGGAAAGAATCAGTACTAAGTTTTCCTCTAGAGTCTGTGACCTTATAAGTCATAGGTAGATGGCAAGGTTTACATCACTGTCTGTGAATTCCCTCTTATTTAGTGGAACTTAAGTCCAATAGATGGCAGTTCATTATTCCCTAAATGTAAGTGACATTGTTGCACCTTTGTATATACCTTGCGATACTGGTCATTGCTCTGTTTCATAAGTTTTACATCTGGGTAGGACTACTAATCGCTCTTTTCCTTTGATAGTTTGCATAACTCCTAAACCTATTTGGAGGGTTCATGTCACCTCAGCAAGAAAATAACTGACATCAAATTCTGGCAAGAATGTGGGGAGAACCCTGTTTATTCTTCATGGGATTGCAAGCAATACAACTTCTATGGAAATCATTTGGAGAATCCTCAAAAAGCTTAAAGTGGATTTACTATATGATCTAGATCTACCACTTTTTGTCATATGCTCAAAAAGTTTTGCAATTTTTCTCTTCAGATTCTTGCTCAGTTATACTCATTATAACTCTATTTGCTATAACTAGGAAATGATAGAAATCCAAGATATGCTTTAACTAATAAATGGATGATGAAAATTTGTTATAGATACACAATGAAATTCTACTTAGTTGTAATTGGATGAAACTAAAAACTACGCCCTGAGAGAGGTAACCCAGAACTAGAAAGACAAACACCATATGACCTTGCTTTTTGTTGATCCTGATTTAAAATCTTTAGACATGGATATATAACTTTGAATCACTACAGAAACCAAGAAAATAGAATGTGAGCCTTTCCAATATTGGTTGTTATTTGTTATATGTGGGGTAAGTGGAATCTCAATGTGATTGTAATTTACAATTACCAAATTGCAATAGATGGTGAACCTTTCTTTGTATGTTTATTGGCTACTTGTACATCACTTAAGAATAGTCTATTTCATTAGCTCTCTCAAAAACTTACTTATAATACTCCTTGTCGAATGTATATTGTTAGAAAATAGTTTCTCCTTCTGCTCCTCATTAGGACCTTGGGAGCTCATTCCAGTGCTCCAATATGGTTCTCTGTCTCTATCTCCATCCATCGCTAGATGAAGGTTCTATGGTGATATGCAAGATATTCATCAGTATGGCTATAGGATAGGGCCATTTCAGGTTCCCAATCCTTAGCTGCCCAAGGAACTAACTGGAGATATGACCCTGGGCACCTGGGAACCCCTATAGGTTCTAATCTCTTGACAACCCTAAGATGGCTCCCTTAAATAAGATACATACTTCCCTGCTCCCATATCCACCCTTCCTTTATCCCAACCATTCCATTTCCCCAAGTGCCCCCCATCCTCCCCTTCTCACATTTCTCTCCCCATCTTCCCTTACCCCCATCCCACCCCACCCCCAAGATCCCAATTTTTTGCCCGGCAATCTTTTCTACTTCCCATATCCAGGAGGATAACTATATGTTTTTCTTTGGGTTCACCTTCTTATTTAGCTTCTTTAGGATCACAAATTATAGAGAAGATGAGCAAGGAAGTCAGGACCGCGAGGGGTGCACCCACCCACTGAGACAATGGGGCTGATCTATTGGGAGCTCACCAAGGCCAGCTGGACTGGGACTGAAAAAGCATGGGATAAAATAGGACTCTCTGAACATGGCAGACAATGAGGCCTGATGAGAAGCCAAGGACAATGACACTGGGTTTTGATCCTACTTCATGTTCTGGCTTCGTGGGAGCCTAGCCAGTTGGGATGCTCACCTTCCTAGACCTGGATGGAGGGGGGAGGACCTTGGACTTTCCACAGGGCAGGGAACCCTGACTGCTCTTTGGACTGGAGAAAGAGGGGGAGAGGAGTGGGGGGAGGGGGAGAGGAGTGGGAGGAGGGGGAGTGAAATGGGAGGCTGGGAGGAGGCGGAATTTTTTTTTTTCAATAAAAAAAAAAAACATCAGGTCTCATGCCAGAAATGCCTAATATGAAATAAACTGTGTGGGGCTCTTTGGGAAAAAAAAAGAAAATAGTTTCTCTTAATTCTATAAGCTGTCTCTTTACTTCAGTTAATTATTTCCTTTTCTGGACACAGTACTCTTAGTTATCTGAAATTTCTTTGTCAATTTTTGAAGTATTTCCTGAGCATCTGTAGCATTTTTTTCAGAAAATCATCCAATATTTCCTATATTTTCTCTAATACTTGCAGAGTTCCTTTTTTACATTAAAGCATTTTATCTATTTCTAATTTATTTTGGACTGGCTAGCAGATAGGAATCTTGTTTTACTTTTCTACCATGTATATTTTAAGTTTTCTAGTGGACCACAATATCTTTCCTACAATGTATGTTTGTCATTACATTTGCATTCTCTTTGGAATCTTTTCTAAAATTTTAAAATTTATTATTCTCTCTCTCATGTGTGTATATAGTTCATTATATATGTGTATGCATGTGTTCATTATATATGTACATATGATCATTATATGTGTACATATGTTCATTATGTAAGTGTGTACATATGTTCATTATATATATATGTATGTATATGTGTTCATTATATGGCTTTACTATAGAAATCAGAGAAAAGCTTCAAGGAGTTGGTTCTTCCCTTCTATCTTTAAGTGCTTCTGGGTATCAAATTTAGGTTGATCCTCACAAAGAGAAACCTTTATCCTTTCAGAATTCTCCCTGGTCTTCAATGTGAATTTTTTGAATTTGATATATATCTATATCTAATATGATGGAGGAAGGTCATTGGCTAATAAAGGCACTGCCCTGGCCCATTTTATTGGTTAGGACATAGGTAGGTGGAGTAAACAGATCAAAATGCTGGGAGGAAGAGGAAGTGAGGTCAGAGACTCCACAGCTCTCTCGGGGGCAGACGCCTCAGAGAGAGACGCCATGCCCCGCTCCCTGGATGAAGCTCCCACCCAGGATGGACTAGGCTGGAATCTCCCCGGTAAGCGCACCTTGGGGTGCTACATACAGATGATTAGAGGTGGGCTAAATTAATATGTGAGAATTAGCCTAGAAGAGAATGGGCCAGGCAGTGTTTGGAGGAATACAGTGTCCGTGTAATTATTTCGGGGCATAAGCTAGCCAGGCAGGAGGCTGGGGTTCTGGGAATGCAGCCCCGCCGCCCTTATTACTTAATATGGCGCCCCACGTGATGGACTAAACCCACTTAAAAATCCTGAGAAGGCTTAAAAATAAGGGAGAGAGAGTTTAACACAGATTTTTGCTGTTTGTTGGTGGTGTGCTGTAGAGAGATTTCCTGATTCGGCTACAGAAGCAAAAAAAAAAAAAAAAAAAAAAAAAAAAACAAACACAAACGCTGTGTCATTTTAAAGAGCGACTTCCTGGGGCTGTGCCGCCATTGCGATCTCTGTCTGGCTCCTGCGGGAGACAGAGCTTTTGAATAGAGCATTTGGAGTAAAGTGCTATGATTTGTTTGATGGCAACTAGACTCGCTGTGTTCTCGGGTCTGCTCTGCTTGATAGAGGCAAGCAAGCGCTTCATCTAAGAGAGGCTTCCTGACTCAGCTTTAGCTGCAAAGCCTGCAGCTCATTAAGAGGTCCTGCCACGAAACACTTAAACGGTGTTGACGAAAAGCTGAAAGCATGCTTTTCGGTTTTCAGCCGTAGCAGGAAAAAAGCTGCGCCGTTTAAAAATGCCGGCTTTCTGGGCCATCCTGCCAGGGCAAACTCTGACTGTTTGAGGCAGGAGGGCTGGCTGCCGAGAGAGAGGACTTGAGTGTTGTCTGTTGTAGCTCACTTGCTGGCAGGGACCTTGAAATGCCATACAGTTGTTGCAGTAAACATGGCTACAGCCTGTATATCCGCCATGAGGCTAGAAAGCTAAGGAATGGACTGGATCTAGCTGGCAAAGCCACGCCTTTAATCCTACTGATATTGCTTGGTAAATTAAAGACTCATGTGGTCAGAAAAAGAGAGATATACAGTAAAGAGAGATTCAAAGACAAAGAAAATTTTTAAATGGTTTACAGTGTGTTAACGCCTTTAATCCCAGCACTCGGGAGGCAGAGGTAGGCGGATCTCTGTGAGTTCGAGACCAGCCTGGTCTACAGAGCTAGTTCCAGGACAGGCTCCAAAGCCACAGAGAAACCCTGTCTCGAAAAACCAAAATATATATATATATATATATATATATATATATATATATGCAGACTAAAAGTTGAAGTTCTTAAAGTAAAAAAAAAAAAAAAAAAAAGGAAGAGAGTTGTTGTGTGTGGTAGCACACGCCTTTAATCCCAGTGCCTAGAAGGCAGAGACAAACAGATCTCTGTGAGTTCAAGGTGTAGTAGTGTACACCTTTAATCCCGAATGCCTGGGAGGCAGAGACAGGCGGATCTCTGAGAGTTCAAAGACAGCCTGGTTTACAGAGTTACTTCAGGTCAAAGATACAGAGAACCTGTCTCAAAAAGCAAAGAGTTAAAAGTAAAAATAAACAAAATAGAGGTTAAAACAAAGCTGCACAAAGATGGAAAATACACAGAGAATCTTGATACTGTATGCTATTATGCTCTCTTTGAATTATTTGAATGCTGAGGAAGGAGCAACAGCTGCTAAAAGATATTTATTTATAAATACTGCTGAACTAATCCAACATAGATATCTTGAATTTTTATCTAAGGATATGATACTTTGGAAAAGAGTTCCTTATTTTGTTTTCACAGAGGATGAGACGCTGTTCATTTCTTCTATTCCGATTTGGTATGATGGACCACGCCCTCCTGAAGGGTTGCAGTGAACATCTTCAGAAAATTGCTTCGCTCAACTGCCAACTGAGATGAAACTAGCACACAGGGTTATACCATGAAAGACCTAATTAACGACGCCCCCATTCAGCAGGAAGCAGTTTGGAGAGAAAAAACTGCGCCCATGTTCCCAAATATGGTTTATAAACGTCCTTTTACATTTAAAGGGGGATATGATATAGGTATGAATAATTTGCATTAGTATAGATTTTGCTTTATTGATAGAGATTTACGGTCAATTTTGCTATATGTATAAGTGTTTCTGATTTTGATTAAGGTATTGTGATTGTGTAGTTCATTTAAATATGTACTGTATAATTAAGAAATATAGGTTGTTAATGGATAATCATTGTAGTCATGTTAGTTAGATTTTCTAGATATATAGAGATATATTTTAGATAGACATTCTTCATGTCTTTCAAAGATTACAGAATAGGACATTTAATGTTTTAATAACTGAGGACTTTTCATGACAATGAGACACTCTGCTCCTGGCAGCACCAATCTACTTCAAGAGGAAGATGGTTATCGAAGAGGCTCGTTATGGAGTTTTGATAGCCATTTGGGCAAGAAACTGCTCTTGCCTGGAGTATTGCATAAACTGGACACAGAGAACCCGCAGAGAGAGGACTACTGAACTTGCCTTTGGTGAGATGATCTTTCGGGGTTCCTGATTCATTTTGAAAGAGTCTGCGAGACATTCTGCAGGACACAACAGATAGTGACTGAACTGACTTTGAATTTTCCTGCTTTATGGAAATGTCTGCTGGATACCATGGGCCTGAAGGCTGAAGATGGATGCCCCAATGGTACAAAAGAACTTTGGGTGACTGTCCAGGCAGCGAGATGTCTTTGTCATTTCTAGAGTTTGAAGTTTCTTAGTTCTTGTTTACTTAGGTAATATATCTTTCTGGAGTCTTTGATGGAGTTAAGAATAGTTAGTTATAGTTATAGTTTTCCTTAGTTATGATAAAGATTATTGTAACTTTTACTTGATAACTGTTTTGTTATATGTAATTTTGCTATGTTAAAGTTTAAGCTTTTTTTTTTGTTTAAGCCGAAAAAGGGGAAATGATGGAGGAAGGTCATTGGCTAATAAAGGCACTGCCCTGGCCCATTTTATTGGTTAGGACATAGGTAGGTGGAGTAAACAGATCAAAATGCTGGGAGGAAGAGGAAGTGAGGTCAGAGACTCCACAGCTCTCTCGGGAGCAGACGCCTGAGAGAGATGTCATGCCCCGCTCCGGGCATGAAGCTCCAACCCAGGATGGACTAGGCTAGAATCTTCCCGGTAAGACCGGTTCGGTTCTCACAGATTATTAGAGATGGGTTGATCGGGATGTGAGAATTAGCCAGTAAGGGCTAGGGCTAAAGGGCCAAGCAGTGATTAAAAGAAAACAGTGTCTGTGTAATTATTTTGGGCATAAGCTAGCCGGGCAGGCGGCCGGGGGTGCTGAGAACGCAGCCCTGCCGCCCTTATTACTTCACTAATATATATATATATATATATATATATATATATATATATATATTAGTATTATCATAAGTATTCTTTTTAAATCCTTACTTCAGATCTTATTTAGCTTTTTAGCAGTACAGATGTTACAACAGTGGGTGTTGTTACTGAATGCCTTTAATTCCAGTGCTCAGGAGGCAGAGTCAGAAGGATCTCTGAGTGTGAGGACAGCATGTTTAACACAGAGAGTTTTTGGACATCTAGAGCTACACAGACAAACACTATCTTGAAAAAACAAAAACAAACAAGCAAGACATTAAAGTGCCAAACAGAAGACATACATATACTTATCATCATACAAACTGAACATGTTATATTTAAGAATATATGTATATGCATATAAATATACACATATGCATGCAATAACAACTAGTGAAAAAGAGTTTATGAATTTGAAGAAATTAGGGACAGGTATATGGCAAGGTTTGGAGAAAGCAAAGAAAATTATTTTAAGTATATTATAATAGAAAAGGTGTTACTGTTGAATTGGTGTTCTTCAAGTGGGTCACATTGCTGTGTTTTTACATATCTTGAGTTTATATGCTGGTATTTGTATTTCCTGAGTTTTTTTCATGGTTGCTTACTATTATTTATTTTTGTATATCTATTGTTGTCTTTCTGTTGAAGAATTTCCAGGGTTCAAATGGTAGTTTGAGGTTTTATAGTTGTTTGAATGTAGTGGGGTGTTATTTGTTACCAAAATTGTCAGTCCACATGTTTAGAGTACTAGACATCTCCAACATCATTATAATAGTGAGATGATAAACTCAGAAATAACCTGAGCTAGTGGCTACATTTAATATGCAAATACTTTGACGATAAATTTAAAAGTCATGTATTAAATTTCAGGATCTTGGAATAAAGAAACAAAAGAGTGCTGTGTCTATGCAATGATTACCCAGATTATGAATAGAAGGGTAAACAGACAGACTAAAATAACGTGAATGGTGTTTAAACTATTGTGAAATGAATTGGGATAGAAAAGGCATACCTATAGAAGAAGGTGGATAATGAAATGTTAGAGATAGGATTCAAAACATGTTGAGAATGAAGAAGCAAGAGAAACAAGGGGGTGTTTGGATGGGAATTAGAGGGAAAGAATATAGGCTGTGTATAGGGAGAAAAGAAGGGATCACTTAATAGAATGAGTGTAGAGCCATGGAGAGAAATAATAAAATCTAATTGAGCAATATAAAAATGTATGTAAGACCATTTAGATAAATTGCACAGGAGAGGATTTTTTATTTTTTAAAGATACAGCGAAATAAAGAACATGAAAACACAGTTACCACATCTGATGTGATAACTTCTCTGTGATGCTGTGGGAAAATGTGTGATCAGAGAGGCATAATTTTCAGCTTTACTTAGAAACTCTTGGATTGGAAGAGTTTGTCTAGCCGTGGCTGTGTCTTGGTCTGCACCTGCTGTCTCGGTTTCCATACAGTTTCATATCAGGCTGATCCTGTCGTGATTAGGTGGATCTCACACCTGTGCTTGAGTTTCACAGTGACTATTTCAACTGTTCTGTCTTGACTTTTCTCTGTGTACAGTGCAGCCGTTGGGAGGAGACAGGGCACTTTAGTGGATGTTCCCACCGATCTTTGTCCCCACGTTCCTCATGGTGCACAGCTGTTCATGGAGTGAACAGAGCAGCTGAACTCCAAGTTCTTGGTCAATTCTGCCCCACTCTTTGCAGAGATCTTATTTGATGTAGTCTCTGTTATTTTCAACTGTTTCTTCTTTTAGGAGCAGAGAATATCATTTATTATCTTGAGCATTTTCTTTCCCAAGGTTGTACAGGAGGGTTGTTTGTATGTGGGAACATGAACATGTATGTGTGCACCTACTGATTAGGCTAGACTGGCTTGGCAGCAAAGCACCACAGAACTGCTCATCTCTGCTTCTAGCACTAGGATTATAAGTGTGCTCCATTAAATCTGAGAGTTTGCAGTTGTGCTGTGGATTCAACTCAGGTCCTCTCACTTGTATTACAAGCACGTTACCAATGGAGTCATCTCCCCAGTTCTTAACAATATTTTTAATCAGAGAGTTTTTATAAAATTTCTTTTACAGTAATGTTTTCTATACATATAAAATTACCCTTCGAATGTTACAGATATTTTTAGGAGCACATTTGTAGTCTAGGTCTTCCCATTGTAATGTAAGCATCATTTGTGAAAAAATCTCTCCTCGGTACATAAAATAAGGTATTACGTAGAATAAAATTCAGTTTATTAGCCATGGCTTTATAGAGGAGCTGAATGAGTTGAAGGAAAACATATTTTCACTGAGGATTTATTTAGCCTAATGATAGGTTGGGTAACCCAACATTGGCTGTCTTTACATTGGAAATCCTGGGAACATTTAGCTTTCCTGTAGACAATTTAGAAGTTTCTGTCCCTCCCAGTTCCAAAGCCATTCAGTCCCAAAGAAATACACAGGAGATTATAACAATTATAAACTGTTTCGCCTATAAGCTCAATCTTATTATTAACTAGCTCTTACAACTTTAATTAATCTGTAATTCTTGTCTGTGTTAGTCACATGGCTTTTACCTTTTCTCAATGAGGCATTCTCATCTTGCTTTCTCTGTGTCTGGCTGGTGACCGACTTTGCCTTTCTTCTTCCCAGTATTCTCTTAGTCTGGCTACCCCATCTATACTTCCTGCCTGGCTAGTGGCCAATCAGTGTTTTATTACACAGTATAAGTGACAAATCTTCCCAGTGTACAAGAGCATTTCCCTTAGCACTTTCCACTACAAAAGTCTGAACGCCTCAGATGCTGAAGGTCTAAAGGATTTCTGGAAAGGGATGCATTTTTCATAAACTGTGCAAGGCTGAAAAAGGTGGACTCTGATGTTAGCAGAAAATGTCTGCAGAAATTGTAACAAAAGTGCAATGGCAACAACAGAATTGATGTGTTGATCAGAAGAGGCAACACTCATCAGTAAATAAGCAAAAGATATTTTTTTCTTCATGCTTTCTTGTATCTGGGACACTTCTCAATGGTTCCACCCATACTTAGTGTGGGTTTTCACATTTTAATTAACTTTAGCAGATCCCCCACTAGAAGGACAATATACTAACAATGTGCTAACCTTCTTTAAATAGCCAATCACAGCTATGACTACGGGCTTGTCTCATGAGTAATTTGAGATCTTGTTAAATTGACAGTCAGTAGTTACCATTGTATTTACTAATACAGACTACAAAAAAATTTCATAAAATGAGAAAGAAAAAACTAACTTTCCTCTACAAAGACACAAAACCTTCATTTATGTTTTATACTTTTTATTGGTTCGTTTTTGGGGTTCCCTTCAAGACTTTTTACTAAGGCTAAGATCTTCTCAAGAAGGCCTGACTAGGCTGAGTCTAAAGCTGCCTCATGCAGGACTTAGAAGTCTGTACTGCCCTAATCTGAATTTAGGTTAGTTATTTTCCTCCAACCATGAAAGTTCATTAACTGTACATTTGCTTACCATAGTACCTGCATTAGCCTAGCAAATCAATCCTTATGTATGCACTTTCAAATATTTCAATATATAGAAATTCATTGAACAAATTAATGGATACTTGCCTCCTATTATGGAAAGCTAAATGTTCTAAAGTAAGCAAACCAGCAAGAAAACAAAGCCCCCCCAAGAGATTCTGAGGACGCAGGTCATCATCTGATATGAAAGCAGGAGACTTTTAATCCCCCAACATGCACTAGGTAAGCATTCATGCAAGTAACCTTAATAATGAGTTTCAGGTTACATAAGATACCACATCATAAAAATAATGTGAAGTACACTAGAGGAATACCCCCCAATCTCCCTCTGGCTTCTCCATTCATGGAGATATGTATACACACGTGTACACTCATGTGTGAGCACTCCTTAAAGATAACCCAAGAACACCAAATAAAATCTTGTATTGCTTCAAAATATACTTCTCCATATTATCCGTTTTTTATCATTTTAAAATAAAGTAATTAGACCTCATTTTTTTCTGATTTTGAATGTTACCAACAATAGTTATGTGTGGCTATAGTTTTTTTTTTTTTTTTTAGTTTGGAAATAAACTAAAAGTATTCTTAATTGAAACTGCATACATGGCTTGTTCTCATCCCCCCCTCCCCCACCCCCACCCCAGTTCTCTAGGATGAAACTCATATTCACTTCCATGGGAGCTACCTATTTGGTTGCTGTTAGTTTGTGACTTTTACTTCAGGGTGATTTGAATGATATTAATGGTGATAACCTTTGTTCTCCAACCTTTCTTCCCTGTGCTATTATCCCACCACCAGCATCACCATCAGCTTCAGCAGCCACATCACACCATGCCACCACTATCATCAGTCCTACCTGACAAATGGACCATGGATGACACTATGAAGCCTTGGTAAATCATGTGGATTATTTTAGAATCATAAACCATCTCACATGTTTTCATGTCCATAAGTATTTCACCATATCTTATGTAAAATTTGTAAAACAAAATTAAATCATAAGATACATTGCAAAATTAAAATTTGTGGTACACAGACTTACCGCCCATACAGTAAGTGTGAGTGTGCTTGTATTTACTTTTCCTTTTGAAAAATTATTTTCCTCATTTATAGGGAGAAATCCTATAAAATATTGCCTTTTTACTTTTGCCTAATGGGGTATTGAAAACTACATATACTTTTTTGTTGCAACAAAATATCTTACTTTTTCCTGTGTGCATTGAAACAGTTCTTTAGGTATTTGTCAAATAACACTGTCCATTCAGCAATTATAAAATTCCCTCCTGTGTAACAAATACATTATTTGTGTCTTTATTCTTAGGCTTATTACATTGAGTTAAGAGGATTAACTTACTGCTGGAATTCTATTATTCTCTACATTAGGTCAGAAGAAAAGAGATTAGTGTTGTAAAGAAAAATTACAAAGAAATAGTAATATTTGATACTTTTCTGTGTTTTAATTAAGCTGTTTTGAAGCTCAAAAAATAAAAATATGAATAACTTTTCTTTGCTCATACTCTTTGTCACATGGTTTAATTTATCTTCTATATAAGTCCTCCAAAAATCAGGTCTTTTTTTCCTAGATTTTCTTCAAAGAGTTTGCAACTCATTCTTTCTTCAAACCTATTTGCTTATGTTTGCCATGATAATCAAAATGTCACAAGCATTTCATCACAGGTGTCATCCACATCTCCAGGATCTAATGGTTTCTTTTGATTCCTTATGTATACTTTATGTTCTAGCTCTAAACGACACATTTTTTTCTGAATTCTGTCATTCATACATATTCACCATGTAAATATAGTAACCTGTCTTCATTAACTGAGAGTCTATGCTTAAAATCCTTAGAAAATCTCTGTGTGTTCCAGGAATACACATATTAATTCTATAAATAATATTCTCTGAGTAACACAAAAGTTTTAATACCCTCTTTCCATTTTGCCCATCAGTCATTTCTTTTTTTACAAAAATTGCTTGTGTATAGCTCACATCTATTTGGTTCTTTTATTAACTCTTTTTTTTTATTTATTTATTAAAGATTTCTGTCTCTTCCCTGCCACCGCCTCCCATTTCCCTTCTCCTCCCCCAATCAAGTCCCCCTCCCTCGTCAGCCCAAAGATCAATCAGGGTTCCCTGCCCTGTGGGAAGTCCAAGGACCACCCACCTCCATCCAGGTCTAGTAAGGTGAGCATCCAAACTGCCTAGGCTCCCACAAAGCCAGTACGTGCAGTAGGATCAGAAACCCATTGCCATTGTTCTTGAGTTCTCAGTAGTCTTCATTGTCCGCTAAGTTCAGCGAGTTCCGTTTTATTCCAGGGTTTTTCAGACCCAGGCCAGCTGGCCTTGGTGAGTTCCCGATAGAACATCCCCATTGTCTCAGTGTGTGGGTGCACCCCTCGCGGTCCTGAGTTCCTTGCTCGTGCTCTCTCTCCTTCTGCTCCTGATTTGGACCTTGAGATTTCAGTCCGGTGCTCCAATGTGGGTCTCTGTCTCTGTCTCCTTTCATCGCCTGATGAAGGTTAATATTCAGGAGGATGCCTATATGTTTTTCTTTGGGTTCTTCTTCTTATTTAGCTTCTCTAGGATCACTAATTATAGGCTCAATGTCCTTTATTTATGGCTAGAAACTAAATATGAGTATGTACATCCCATGTTCCTCTTTTTGGGTCTGGCTTACCTCACTCAGGATAGTGTTTTCTATTTCCATCCATTTGCATGCAAAATTCAAGAAGGTCATGCTCAACTTCCTTAGCAATCAGGGAAATGATAATCAAGACAACTTTAAGATACCACCTTACACCTGTCAGAAAGGCTAAAATAAAAAACACCAATGATAGCCTTTGCTGGAGAGGTTGTGGAGAAAGGGGTACACTCACCCATTGCTGGTGGGAATGCAAACTTGTGCAACCACTTTGGAAAGCAGTGTGGCGGTTTCTCAGGAAATTCGGGACCAACCTACCCCTGGACCCATCAATACCACTCTTGGGAATATACCCAAGAGAGGCCCTATCATACAACAAAAGTATATGCTCCACTATGTTTATAACAGCATTGTTTGTAATAGCCAGAACCTGGAAACAACCTAGACGCCCTTCAATAGAAGAATGGATGAAGAAAGTATGGAATATATACATATTAGTGTACTACTCAGCAATAAAAAAAACAAGGACTTTTTGAATTTTGCTCACATCTATTTGTAGACTTTTCAATGGAAAAAGACCCCAAGTTTGTGGAGACTGATTCCGTTCACCAGTATTGCTTTTTCAATGCATTTTATTGAACTGTGGTGGCACTGCCTTTAATCTCAAGGCCAGTCTGGTCTACAGAGTGAGTTCAAGGGTAGCTAGGTTTACAAAGAGAAAGCCTATATCATATAAATAAATAAATAAATAAATACAAATTATAAAAGCTACAATAACTTATTAGTTTGCCATGAAACAAGGATAAGTAAGTCCAATAATATATTTCTGTCATCATCTGAGTCCTGTAGTAAGAGAAGTTTTTATACTTTTAAGTGGCATCAGCATTTAAATCTATAGCATCATTATTATGATTGTTATCTTGTAAGGAACTTATTTGATAGGAATCTTTTCTAATGTAAACACTTAGATCCTCTTTTATTAATTAAAATCTAACTTTAGGAAACTTTCAATTTCAGATGTATTTCTTCTACATAAGTAAGAAAGAAAGAAATTAACATTTGAAAGTATAGCTTCCATCTCTTGCTTTAAATTGCCACAAGCTACTTAGACTTTCTGTCTCTGGCATTTCAGAAAATGTACTTTCCTAAATGTATGGGGCATCATTGCACTAATTTTATTTTCAAACTTTCTGGAAGCAAGTGGTGATATTAAATAAAGTTTATCTCAGAATTATGTATTTTCCTCAGGTTGTAACAGGCATATAATAAGCACTTAATAAACAATTGGTAAAAAGACATAATTTTAGTGTTCACACTTAGCTTGGTGTCTGCTAAAGTACAGATGTTCCAATGACTCCTCAGGGGATTAAGTGAATGAATGATTTAAATGAGGAAATTAAATCAAATCAGTGGTTGTGAACTCTAATGGATAATCAGACTCACAAGGAGAACAATTTTTAAAATGACAAAATTATGAATTATTTTATTGGATCTAAAAATTAAATACTTTACTAAAAGCAGCATTAAAAGGTCAAAAACTTTTGATCAGTTTCTTCAAAATGTTATTGTTACCATTAATAACATCCATAATATTATATTAGTTGTCAGTAAGTCTTAGACAAAGAGATGCTACTTTTTATTTTACAATTAGATGCTTTTCTCTTTTCTAATCTTTATGCTTTTAATTAATTTATTTATTTTTCATAAATAATCTTTTTTCATTTTACATCCCAATCCCAGTTCCTACTCTCTCGTCCTCCTCCTGCTCCCTCCACCTTCCTCCCCACCATCCACTCCTCAGAGAGGGTAAGGCTTCATATGGGGAGTCAACAAAGTCAAGTGCAGCACTTTGAGGCAGGACCAAGGTCCTCCCCACTATGTCTAGTCTGAGCAAGGTATCCCTCCAAAGAGAATAGGTTCCAAAAAGTCAGTACAAGCAGGAGAGACAAATCCTGGTCTCACTGCAGGTGGCCCCACAGTCTGCCCATACAACTATTACCTATTTTCAGAGGGCCTAGTTTGGTCTTATGCTGTTTTCCCCACTGTCAGTTCAGTGTCAGTGAGTTCCCCTTAGCTCAGGTAAACTCTCTCAGTGGATATCCCCATCATGGTCTTGACCATGCTCATATTATTGCTCCTCCTTCTCTTTGACTGGAATTTTGGAGTTTAGCCCGGTGCATTGCTGTCGATCTCTCCATTTGCTTCCATCAATTGCGAGATGAAGGTTTTATGATGACAGTTAAGGTAGTCATCAGTCTGATTAGAGGGGAAAATCAGTTCAGGCACCTTGTCCATTATTGCTCAGGGTCTCAGCTGGGGACATCCTTGTGGATTCCTTGGAATTTCGCTAGTGCCATGCTTCTTGCTAGCCCCTAAATCCGAGCATCTCATTTCTTGTTCTCTCTCTCCTTGCTCTCCCTCTGTGTCCTTCCTCCATCTCAAACAATCCTGTTCCCTCATGTTCTCCTCTCTCTTGTCCTACTCTGATGTGGGAGTGTTATATATCAATCTGTTGATTTCATTGGTTAAGTAATAAACAAACTGCTTGGGCTCATAGCTTAGAACATAGGTGGGTGGAGTAAACAGAACAGAATGCTGGGAGGAAGAGGAAGTGAGGTAAGATGCCTCAGACAGAGATGGACAGCTCTGCTCTCTGGAGCAGAGATGCCATGCTCCCGGCTCCTGGGCAGATGCAAGCGATGAAGCTCTGACCCAGGATGGACATAGGCTAGAATCTTCCCAGTAAGATCGTTGCTCACAGATTATTAGAGATGGGTTGATCGGGATATCAGAATTAGCCAGTAAGGGCTAGAGCTAAAGGGCCAAGCCGTGTTTAAATGAATACAGTTTGTGTGTTGTTATTTCAGGGCATAAGCTAGCCAGGCAGCCGGGGTGCTGGGGACTCAGCCCCACCGCTCCTATTACTACACTACTCCCCTCCTTCCCCCCTTCTGCCCTTTCTTCTCTCCTCACCTCCATGCTCCCAATTTTCTCAGGAGATCTTGACTACTTTCCCTTCCCCAGGGATCCATGTATGGTACTCCTTGTTACATAAATTTCTGGGGCCAGGACTATAGGCTCATTATCCTTTGCTTGATGTCTAATATCCACTTATACTGTGTTCGTCTTTCTAGGTCTGGGTTACCTCACTCAGGATGTTTTTTTTTTTTCTAATTCCATCCATTTTCATGCAAATTTCAAGATGTCTTTGTTTCTTTGCTGCTGAGTGCAAATGCATCACATTTTCTCATTTATTTATTTATTGAAAAAATTTCTGCCTCCTCCCCGCCTCCCATTTCCTTCCCCCTACTCCCACTCCTCTCCCCACTCTTCTCCCCCTGTCCCCACTCCTCTCTCCCTCCCCCTACTCCATTCCCTCTCCCTCTGGAGTCTGAAGAGCAGTCTGGATTCCCTGCCCTGTGGGAAGTCCAAGGTCCTCCCCCCTCCATCCAGGTCCAGGAAGGTGAGCATCCAAACAGGGTAGGCTCCCACAAAGCCAGTTCATGCAGTAGGAGAAGCCAAGGACAATCACATTTTCTTTATCGACTCTTTGATTCAGGAAAAGTTAGGTTGTTTCCAGGTTCTGGCCATTACAAATAATGCTGCGATGAACATAGTTGAGCAAAGTCTTTGTACTATGATTAAGCATCCTTTGGTTATATGCCCAAGCATGATATTGCTGAGTCTTGAGGCAGGTTGAATCCAAATTTTCTGAGACACTGCCATAATGATTTCCATAGTGGTTGCACAAGTTTGCACTCTTTCCTTGAATATAAGTAGTAGCTATAAGTAGCAAATGTGCATATGCTAATTTGAAGAATGGAATACCACATCACTCTTTATCATGGATCTCTTATTTATACCAGCAGATATTTACATGGGAAACATTGGCTTTGTTATAAAAAGTATTTTTATTTTCTCCATTCTCTCGACTTCCTTCAAGGGTCTTTGCTACTGTCATTGCTGTTTTCTATTTCTTTACTCTCATATAGAATAACCACTGACAAGAAAAGTTGTGTGGCTGTGATGTAAGAAAAAGCCCAAAAGTTAAACAAATATTTATGCACTTGTATACATCAGTGTATGAGCATGTATATATGTGCTTTTGCACATTTCATTTAAATTATTGATTATAATAAAACTTAGCGTTGTAAATTCTTCAGATAGTTCTAAAAATTTAAGGGAAGTTATTTCTTGTGTATAATAAAATGTTATCTTTCAATGCGGTATTTTCTGCTCTCCCACATTACTGAAAAGCTGATAAAGCCAAACCATGTTAGTTATAAATATTTATAAAGTAAAATCACATCATGATTTTAAAACCACACACCACTTTCCTACTACTCAGTAACAGTGATTAATAGAAGGTAACTGGAAGCCGTCATTTTACTGATTCTTCAATTTAATTATTTATGATTAGAAGTGAACAGAGAACAAGATGTGTTCTTAAAGGTAATTCTTCTCGTAAGATACTCATGTCTATGACTTTGAATATGTTTAATTCACCTCCACTATGCCTAATGCTTTCTTCACCATTTTTCTTAAGATAATGAAATTTTTTATAAGGTATCTTTTCTTCTGAAGAGATGGGAAAAATCAAGAGCAATTACTGCCACCCACTGGAAAGGTTCCAGTTGATCAAAAACAAAGGTAAATGGAGGACTCTTATTTGTAAATCAACAGCAAAGTTCTTATACTTTTGAAATGAGTTGGGAATTTAGCAGGAAAAAAAAAACCATCTAATTAGACTGCAAGATTTACAGCAAGAGAAAAATCCCATATACCTTGCCCTTTCCCAACCAAAGTTCCATTGCTTTTGAAATTCAAGAAATGGAATCAAAGCCTTAGGCCGCTTCTGAAATTGATGGAGGAAGCCCCCGCCTCCATTTCTTTGACCATTTTGAACTTTCCTTGGAAGCCTACTCTGAGATATGACCTGATTTGGAGGAGGTAAACTATGATTAAAAAGTCACAGTCATCTGAACTATCCTGGTGGCATAAAAATTAATTAGCAGTAGCTTGGTATAGCAAAAACAAGAGACCTTATTTTGGCACTATTTGAGAAAATTGCAATCATTTACCATGATTGACCTTGGTTCTGGTTTCAATTAGCAACTGTCAACTCTTTCATGTTCATCAATCCTCAATTTTCTTCACTCACTCATTGGCTAATAATGTATCCTTGATAAAAATATCCATTTGTCAAGGAGTTATTTTTTAAACTACATATTAACTCTGTAATAATACGTGGTTTGACAATTTAATATTCATATTCTAATTTCCAAAAGAGTTTAGATGCTATTGGGTTTGAAGCTGCCAAAATTTTGAGGCCTCGGTTTTGACTCCAAATACTTGTCTCATTACTCTTAAACTGTTTACAATTTCAAAGTAGTAGAACCGTCAAGAATCAAGTAACTTTTCTATGTAAATAAGACTTTTTTCCAGATGTCACAAAAAATAATCAGCAGAGAAAAACAGATTATTTCCTAATAAAATAATTACTTAATTATTTCTAATGTTATGTCTAGAGTTATATGCTTTAATTAGTTAATAGGAGTCTTCTAGTTTGCTGACATTCTCCATCAATAATTCAGCAGTGGTAGTAGTTATTAAGAATAATATAAATTGAAATAACCACAAATCTGTGGATATAAGAAATAAAATGGTATAAACATTATATATATATAAACATATGTACATATATGTGTGTGTGTGTGTGTGTGTGTGTAGATATATATCATTGTATTTGGAAAAATATTACAAGTGAATCATTGGCCATTCTCTTTATTCCATATTACAGTTCTAGACAATGGGGAAGCAATTTTATACTGGTTATGATTGTAACTATGTCAAGTACTAGATGCTCATATTATTTTTTTGTTAATATTATATTTTACCTTTTGTGATGAGGTTTGAACAAGTTAAAAAATTAGTTTTACAAAATATAAAATTATAAGGGTATAGTTATTCTTGCAGTCCTGCAAGTACTGCTTTATATTTCTGTGACCCAGGGAGTGTCCTCCCTAACTCATGTTCCCTCCAGTTCTTTGTTGTTTCTTAAACCTGGCCTCAGACCAGTTATTTATTTATTTATTTATTTATTTATTTATTTATGATCATTACTGAGATTGTGAGGTAATATAGGAGTGGATTTGAGTTTGAAACAAGGCTAATGGATTAATATTTAATGTTATAACATCTTGTTTAAATAAGTAAATGAGTGTGCTGGTGCTCACTCTTCCTCAGTTAGTGCTCAGGTTTCTGAGGAGTTGCTGATTGGCTGCTACATTGTCTTGAATTTATGCAGTAATGGGTTCAGTATAGACAGATTTTTTTTTTTTACCAAGGATGTTGGAAGTTTTGTTGCCCTGTAAACATCTTTATTTTTAGAGAATATTGGATGAGACCTTTTTTAAAAAAGTAAACTGCGAGCTAACTCATTTGATGTGTTAGTTATATATTTTTTCTTTTTTGGAGATTATAGGAATCATCCTTTTCTTTTCCTCCCTCTAGCCTTCCAGTTTACCCTCCCTGCTCTTTCACAAATTAAGAGCTTCTTTTTTCATCAATTTTCACATACATACACACACATGCATATACACACACAAACACACGTGCGCACACACAGGCACGAGCGCTATGCTCAGATTAAATAATGTTACTTTTATGTATGTTTTCAGAGCTGACAATTTAATATTGGACAAATGATTGGTGGGCTCTTCTCTGAAGACTATTTCTAGTACTCTCAGCATTTTTTAGTAGACTATGATTAGTAGAATATGATTAGTAGAATATGATTAGTAGAATATGATTTAGTATGACTATGTGTAGGGTTGAAGCCTCTTGGGCTTTCTCTAGTTAACACTAGCATGTCTATTGCTGTCCTTTTTTTTCAGCTCAGGTTAAGACAGTTAAATGCCTCTTGGGTCACAGAACTCTGAAGGGTGGTACTGATGAAATGAAGAAATGATAGACACGTGGATGCTGAAGCAGGTATCAGGTGCAGTACAGATGTTGTGCTTAGTTAGTCTCCATGGGAGGCCTTTGGATTCAGGCAATTAAGGGTCTAAATATCTGGGAAGAGGAAGCTATGGACATAAACACTCCTACCTCAGAGGATAGTTTTACCATTCCTCTTGAGTTTGCCCCATA
Source organism: Microtus oregoni (assembly GCF_018167655.1). Taxonomy (NCBI): domain Eukaryota; kingdom Metazoa; phylum Chordata; class Mammalia; order Rodentia; family Cricetidae; genus Microtus; species Microtus oregoni. Next base: position 19,621,671 of record NW_024543089.1, read on the forward strand.
TGGGTGATGACTTTGCCAATTTACCACAAGGCAGTTTATTTTAGAGTCCTCAAAAGACCATTCTCATGTCAAATTACACACTTAGGAAATCACTCACTCAGGGCTTCCTTTGCTGCCTATAGCTAAGAGACGCCCAAAACATTACAGACTATTGTTATTACCTGGGAATGCCTCCAGAAATAGAAGGCAAGTCCCTATTACGAAAGACACCACATACTTCAGAAAGAGGTTCCAGAGGCCCCTATTCTGAAATTTATGTGAATGCCTAGAGCCCTAGCTTTCATGGTACCAGAAGACACCACACAAGCTTCCCAAGGAAGAAAACAACCAACAGTTCTACCATTTACAACTCACAAACCACAACAATGACCAACACATCATAATAACCCTAAGAGTACAACAGTGGCAAGCTTGCATTAGCAGCAACCAACAGCTTTCTAATGAGATGTTAAATTAGCTCAATAAGGAGGAAATCATGTCTGGTACTGTACACATAGTCAAAAACCAAGGGCTGTTGAAGTCTTAGACCTTGGAGGAGAACCTACAACTGCTGCTTTAATAACCCATCAAAATCCATAACTACATTCTAAATATTTGTTCTTTTATTCATATATACGTGTAATTCTCATCTCACATGAACGGAATTTTTCTTTGCAACTTATGGAAACTACCATTGAGTATACACTATCAGACACACACACACATACACACTAATCAAAATGCAGAATTGTGAAGCCCAGTATCAAAGATCTCATCTACAATACTCTCTACTCTTGCAGTTTCATTGCAGAAGAGGGGCTCGAACAATAGGAATGGCAGAGGCTACACCCACAAAAATCTCACCAACAGGATGGGTTATTTAAATCACAAATCCTCTTGTGAAGTCTGGAGCATCTTTGGAGTTCAATACTCCTGAGTCCTGCCATGTCAAGCATAAACAAAACAACTCAGAAGTTTTGCCTTGTACCGACTGATGGACCAATGAGAATTTCAGGACTGTGAAGAGACTGGAAAGCTGCAGGCTCACCATACTTGTCTCTCTGATGTACCTATGAATATATTTTAAATAAACCTTAATTCATGACTCTCTCTGTGCTGTAAAACTATACGAAACTGCTTCAACTTTGAAACCTGGAGTTTGGGGTAACATAAAGAAAGGCTGATTGCCTAATCTTGAATTAGCTCTAGACCTCCAGAACACCCATCCCTTGCCCACCTCCATGCCAGAGTTAATATCTTGTGACTCATGGAAATCTTTTGGAATCTATTAATTTAGTAGAGGTCTAACTTCCACCAATCCAAAAGCTAAGAATGTTATTAGCTAGCATCTTGAGCCTATCAAAAGGCTCCTCCGTCTCACCATACTTGTCTCTCTGATGTACCTATGAATATATTTTAAATAAACCTTAATTCATGACTCTCTCTGTGCTGTAAAACTATACGAAACTGCTTCAACTTTGAAACCTGGAGTTTGGGGTAACATAAATCTGTCCATAGGCCTTAGACACTCAAAATGGCTTTAGAATAAGCTATATCTTATACTATCTAAGAAGAGAGATATAGTTTTGCATTGATAGAAATCTTATGATATAGCTTCACTATATATATATGTGTTACTTAATAATATCCTGAAGTAGGTGGGGGAGCTGATCCTGACTGGTCCTGAGGCCATACGACCTCACTAGCTGCAATATTCAGGAAAGCAGACCAGGCCCCTCTCCTGGGCAGCACAATAGAGTGAAATCTGTTGGCACAGGGTGTAAGCAAGTCAGCCTCGAAGTTGGGAGCATAGAAGTGCTGTCCCCACTACTCATCTGTCATGGGGCTGTTTGGATGGAGTAAATGCCCTCTCATTCCTCCCCCCTCACTGCCTGTGACAGACAACAGAGCTGATCCTCCCCTTATTATCTGTAGCACTCAGCCAAGTGCCTTCTACACCTCACGTGGGCAACAAAGTAGAGCTGCTTCTGAAGGTGTAGGCATGCAACATCAGCCCTGAGGCTCTGAGGATGTAAAAGCCTAAGAACTGTTGCAGCCAGCACAGCCTGGTTAGCCAAGACTGGGTGGGCGGTGGGAGGGGGGTGGGGGGTTTGAGGGGTTGGGGAATGGGGGAGTTGGGGGGGGGGGGTTGTCCCGATTGAGACAGAGAGGCTTTTTTTCAGGTGGAAGAACAGCAACCTTTATTTTGCCCAGCAACCTTTGATATCTCTACTCCCGTGGAGCTGCACCAGCCAAAAAGAACACAAACATCTTTGTCAATTACAGACCACAAGGAAGTTCCACTGTCAGTCAGGGGGAGTGAGGGCAGCTCCAGTCCTTAGGTCATTGCTGCAGGGGGTAAATTAGTGAGGGCTACGCTGAAGATACCACCTTGGTGGTGATGATGAGGCTATCAGGCTGAATAACCTTTCAATTCCCCACACCCAGAGGGTGATGAGTTGGCCCACCCCAAAGTACTCCCCATCTGCAATCTATTAGAGAACTCTGGGGGATGGGAGGACTTCGGTCCTGAGGACCCAGGGCTGCAGGTTCACCATAACACAGGGCAGCAGCAGGATGTCCAGGAAGAGTCCCAGTGAGGGTGTAGCAGAGACCAGGGGCCTCAAACCAGTGATTCTTTGATATAAACGCCTGCAAGTAAAGATATCTGCCTGGCTCACTGTTATCTAACTGAAGCTTCCATAAGGAGATTTCCCCTTCTTCCTATTTTCCCCCTTTTTTTCTCCCAAATTTTACTTTTTTTTTTTATCAGGGGGGGGATCTGGAGGCATGATGTGAAAGGAAAAATAATAAATAAAAAATTTATATATATATATATGTATATTAATATTTATTTGTGTATTTGTGTGTGAGAGAGAGGGAGAGACAGACAGACAGACAACATACAGACATGTGGAGACCAGAAGTTGTAGGATTCAGCTGGAGCTGCTACAGGCAGCTGTGCACCAGCCAAAGTGAGTGCTGAAAACCCAATTTCAGTGCTTGAAAAAGCAACAAATCTTCTAAATGCTGAGCCATCATGGCCTCCCACTTCCCAGATGCCTAACGATGCCATCCACATAGTTTTATTTGTGAGTTGTTCTGCTTGCCATGCCTTTTCTATCAAGTGAGAGAAAGTTTTCACTTTTTCTATTGTTTTACATTTTCTATCAAGATTTTATATTTTATGTTACTTTTATTATTTTTACATTTTCAAGACAGCATCGTACTATGTAGCTCTGGCTGTCCTGGAACCCACTTGTAGACCAGGCTGGCTTCAGACTCACAGAGATTTGCCTACCTCTGCTTCACAAGTGCCAGGATTAAAGGATGGACTACAACATATGGGCTTCCTATCCAGTTTTTAAAGGAAGGTTTATTTTTCTGTAAATCCTTGCCACTCAATATCTTTAGTTGGGTTATTAAAATGCCTCCTACCTGTTGCACTTAGATTTCCCTTATTGCGAATACTTTTTGAAAAATCTGAAAATTTTAAGTAGTTCATTTTCCTATCATGTCAAATAAAATGTTTTTTTTTCTGTTTTGTTTTTGAGAACAATTGATTTGAAGGCTATAAAGGTACTAATTAATGTTTCCTTCTCAATAATTAAATCTGATTTTGATATTCAGGCTTTACTCTTTGACATTTCTTTATGTATAGGATAAGGTAAGATAATAATCTCAATGCACACTCTTTTACATTGGAAAACAAATGGTTCATGTTCATGAAAAGACCTAATATCCAAGAAAATATATCCCTATTCTTTATTGATTTCCATAAAATACATTTACAACTTTTGAGGTTTAATATTTCATATAATTTTAAAATTTTGTCTGCCATACATAAAACACTGTGTAAGTTCAGAATGAATTTCACTGTTGTTCTAGTTTGTAAGAAAAATTACTCATACCTTCATATTTTGTAGAAATCCAAGTAGAAGAGGGTATGCTTTCTGTTATAAAAAGTTGTTATTTATTTGCTATTAAATGAGAATAAATGATACTTCTTAAAATGTTAAATTTAGTTATTATTAACATATAATAATTAGTATGCATCTGTCCACTCTCTAGATAAGGAAGAATAATTCAAGTATAGTACCTATGTGGATGAGTTAACATAAGGTGTGTCAGTACAGTATAATTTCTTTTTCTTGGTATCTTATATATCCACCAATTGTGAGCAGGTAGCACATAGATATGAATACTTATTCTTGGTGCATCATTCAGATTGTTCACTTCAAACATTCCTGCTATTTCATATTATTCATGTTAATATAGGTTTTGTGATTATTTTCTCTTCAGTTCAGATCTGTTCAAGGATGGAGAAAGTGGGGAAATTTAGTATGCTGATACAGTTCAGTCTGTTCTACTAAACCTTTTTATTCTAAAAAACTAAGATGTGAAAAGATTGTAAAGCAAGGAAACAAGTTCAAATGCTGCTTTTGTTTGTTTGGTTTGGTTTATTCATGTCATATTACAGAATAAATAAGCACGAGGGCTAAAATAATTAGAACTTGAACCACTTTTAGGTATCTTAACTTCATTGACATGTCAATATTAATTTACAAAGAGTAAAAAAAAATACAAGCCACAAAACAGCAATAAAAATAGAGCTTACTGAGTCTAACTTTGAATCTTTGTTTTTTGCTTGCTGTGTGAGCTTTGCTTGACTTTAATCTCTTACCATAGAGAGAAAAGCAGTAAGAATAAATTGAATACTAAGACTTGAGATTTCTATATTGAAAGCTCTAGATTGACAGGAAGGAAAACCACAAAATTCAAAATGAAGAAATTAAAATCATTCTTGCAAATGAGGTCTTACACATGAGGTAAGATCACAGGAAAACTAGTAAAATGGAAAATATAAGTCAACAACAAACAGGACATACTACAGGACAAATTATGCCTCCAATTTTAGTGAAATCAATTTCATGCACAATTTATTAGTGCTGTCAAGACAGAATCAAGGTATATGTTACCTATAGCACTACCAAGGGGGTTCTTGAAGCTGTTTTTCTTAAATTTTCTTATTCTTTAGGATGTTTGATAAAAGTAAAAATTATTCTGACTTATATGAGTTCTATTGACTTATAATTTATTGTATAGGAATGTAGATATATATGTTTTTATTAATTAATATGCATAGAATGATATTAAAATATCTAAGCTGTTTTCCTAATAGCTTTAAGTTGTATCTGACCTTATTTTTCAAATTTCATTATTGGAGAATGGAAGAGTACTAGATGAAGTGACACCAGAGCTTTGCAAAAAATAACCAGAGAACACCAGAACCTCAAAGTTTTATATTTCTTTGGTGAGTAAAATATGAAGAACTTCAAATGGCCAAAAGACACTTAAGGTCATGCTCAACTTCCTTAGCGATCAGGGAAATGCAAATCAAGACAACTTTAAGATACCATCTTACACCTGTCAGAATGGCTAAACTCAAAAAACACCAATGGTAGCCTTTGTTGGAGAGGTTGTGGAGAAAGGGATACACTCATCCATTGCTGGTGGGAATGCAAACTTGTGCAACCACTTTGGAAAGCAGTGTGGCGGTTTCTCAGGAAATTCGGGATCAACTTACCCCTGGACCCATCAATACCACTCTTGGGAATATACCCAAGAGAGGCCTTATCATATAACAAAAGTATATGCTCAACTATGTTCATAGCAGCATTGTTTGTAATAGCCAGAACCTGGAAACAACCTAGATGCCCTTCAATGGAAGAATGGATGAAGAAAGTATGGAATATATACATATTAGAGTACTACTCAGCAGTAAAAAACAAGGGCTTCTTGAATTTTGCATGCAAATGGATGGAAATAGAAAACACTATCCTGAGTGAGGTAAGCCAGACCCAAAAAGAGGAACATGGGATGTACTCACTCATATTTGGTTTCTAGCCATAAACCAAGGACATTGAGCCTATAATTAGTGATCCTAGAGAAGCTAAATAAGGAGAACCCAAAGAAAAACATATAGGCATCCTCCTGAATATTAACCTTCATCAGGCGATGAAAGGAGACAGAGACAGAGACCCACATTGGAGCACCGGACTGAAATCTCAAGGTCCAAATCAGGAGCAGAAGGAGAGAGAGCACGAGTAAGGAACTCAGGACCGCAAGGGGTGCGCCCACACACTGAGACAATGGGGATGTTCTACTGGGAACTCACCAAGGCCAGCTGGCCTGGGTCTGGAAAAGCCTGGGATAAAACCGGACTCTCTGAACATAGCGGACAATGAGGACTACTGAGAACTCAAGAACAATGGCAATGGGTTTCTGATCCTTCTGCACGCACTGGCTTTGTGGGAGCCTAGGCAGTTTGGATGCTCACCTTACTACACCTGGATGGAGGTGAGGGTTCCTTGGACTTCCCACAGGACAGGGAACCCTGATTGCTTTTCAGGCTGACGAGGGGGGGGGGGGGGACTTAATTGGGGGAGGGGAAGAGGAAGGGAAATGGGAGGCGGTGGCGGGGAAGAGACAGAAATCTTTAATAAATAAATAAATTAAAAAAACTAGCGGGAGGCAGAGGCAGGCGGATCTCTGTGAGTTCGAGACCAGCCTGGTCTACAAGAGCTAGTTCCAGGACAGGCTCCAAAACCACAGAGAAACCCTGTCTCAAAAAACCAAAAAAAAAAAAAAAAAAAAACTAGCAAAATTATAATTATAAAGTAACAGTAAAAATAACTTTTTGATTGGGAATCACCACAGCATGAGCAATTGTATTAAAGGATCACAACATTAGAAATGCTGAGATCTACTGGCCTGGTGCCAGACAAAGTGAAGGAGGTGAAGGCAGGTGGATCAGAAAATCAAAGTCCTCGCCAATAAGTCTTCATCAACATAGTAAGTCTGACCTCAGCTTAGCCTACTTTAGAACCTGTCTCAAAATAAATAAATAAATAAATAAATAAATACATTAATAAATAAATAATTTAAAAAAGATATTTTATTTTAACTTAACTCTTCTTACATGTGTAAATGGAGACTGCCATTTGTTTCCCAGCTGCCCAGACCTGAATAATCACATAGAAACTATATTAATTACAACATTGTTTGTCCAATTACTCAGGCATATTTCTAGCTAGCTCTTACATCTTGAATTAACCCATTTCTGTTAATCTGTGTATTGCCACAAGGGTGGGCTTACTGGAATGGTTCTAGGTCCTTCTCCCTTAGCAGCTGCATGATGTCTCTTTTACTCCACCTACCTTCTCTCCATATCTCTGTTCTGATTTCCTGCCTGGATTTGCTCTGCTAAGCCATTGGCCAAAACAGCTTTATTCATTAGTCAATGGTAATAAAACATATTCACAGTATACAGAGGGGAATCCCATGGCAGACTAGATACTAGACAAGGTAAATAGAATTTTATGTCTGATTTTCCGTTAAGCATAATAGAAAGTCATTTAAAGCAACAGTAATCAATCCAGCAAGTTTTATTCAATAATTTCAGAATGTTTTCTTATAGATAAAAAAAACTTCTAAAAAGGATTTTAATTTCATTATAGGTATAAATATTATATTTGTGCATTTGTTTCTTGGGAATTGGAACATTTTGTTTATGTAGGTTTCTGGAAATATTTGCTCTCTAGAAGAAGGTATATGTTTTATAGCAGGATATCCACTTTTTCCCCAGTAGGAATATATATGTGGAGAATGTTAGCAGTTTGCTTGAACTATACATCTGTCAATGAAATGTCCTAAGTAGGTAGTCTTGCTCACTGGCCACTCAGCCCTGTGGGAAATGTATTGATATTGTTGTTCTTCCTGAGGCAACTGGGCCCTAGAAAGACACAGGTTTCTTGTTTTGTTGACCTCAATAGCTCATTTCTTTCAGCATTATATATGTCAAAGTTGTTTTTGAGGATGATCAGTCAAAATAAATGCTTTTTTCTCTGCACTTTAATCTTCGTAGAGCATTTCTGCAGGAACCAATGTACAGGGCAGATGCTTCTGAACACAAAACTCATCTTTTCCTCCTCCTGTGGCCACCTGCTTCCTGCCTCAGCATTTGCGTCCACCCCACAGTCCAGCTGCTTCCTCTGCTGCTGGCCCCATGGCTCCCTGAGTAACAGCACAAGTGCTGTGTGAGCACTGACCCTTGCGGCTTCTCTGTCACTGTCCAGCTGCCTTTCGCCTGAGCACTGACGTTAACAGATTCCTCTCACATTTATGATGTCAGCCTGACACCACTCTGCTCTATGCCCTTGTCCGTTTCCCTTGCCTTCTGCTTCTGTCCAAAGTTTGGAGAGTCTATAGCACATTCCAAGTACTTCAGAATTCCAATTCCTTATAGTTGAATTTTAGAAAGAATTTAGACTGCCTGTCACCTTGTACTTTGCCATACTCATCTCTAAAGGCAAATATATTTTCCCCAGAGGTGGAGAAAATGAAGAAAATGCTTCTTTTAGATGTTCTTGGCTATGTTTGGTCAAGAAAGCTTCAAAGTAACTTGGGTTCTGTGAAATAAGCATTAAATATGTATCCATAGCATACTATATTTAGATGCAATGGTTATCTATAAGCAGGCCTAGAAGACAAGCACAAGAGATAGCATAAGAGCAGCAGAAAAATTGCCAGTGAGAACTAAAATATGTGTGAGAACTAGGGATCTTATTCCTTTCCAACTTTATCAGCATTTCCAGCTTCAGGAATAAGAATTATAAGTTGTAACTTTAAAAAGCTTTGGTATATATTTTTATGTGCATTGATATATTGCCTGAATGTGTATCTATGTACCCCATTTGTGTCTACTACTGGTGTAGGCTAGAGGGGGTGTTAGAGCCCCTGGCACTAGAGTTACAGATGTTTGTGAAATGCCTTGTGGGTACTGAGTACTAAACCTAGGTCCTCTGGAAGAGCAACTAGTAACGAGGTCAATGTCAATGTTTGCCTTGGTTGCCCTTAACCTTATATATTGAATTTGGATCACTGCTGGATAGACATGCTTGATTTCAAATTATACTACAGAGACATAGTAAGAAAAACAAGATGGTACTGACACAAAAGTAGAAATATAAATAATAAAACAGAGTTGAGAACCCAAATACATTTCCACAAACTCATAACTATCTGATCTTTGAAAAATATCTTGAAAACACACACAAGAGAAAGCCAGCGTTGCCAAGAAATGGTGCTGTGAAAACTGGATTATACGTATGTGGAGGAATGAAACTGGATCTTAATGTCTCACCAGGATGAAAAATTGATTCCAAATGAATTGCAAACTTCAGTGTTAGTCCTCAAGTTCGGGTGTTTCTAGAGAAAAGAGAGTATGTTTCAGAATATCAACTCAGGAATGGATTTTCTGAATTGTCCTTTGTAGCTCAGGAAATAAAACTAGACAATAAATACTTTTATTTTGTACAGTGAAATTAAAAAGATTCTGCACTGAAAAGAAACATTTAATGAGCTGAAGAGGAGAATGAGAATTGCTAAAACCTTTATTAGTGACATATTTGTCAGAGGATTGGTGTCTAGAATAGATGAAAAGGAAATCAAGCAAATAAACAAACAGTACCCCAGCTTCAGAAAAATAACTCAATAAAAATGTGGATATCAAACTAAACAATGGTTTCTCATAAAATGATTGTGCTGTGTATATTAAAGGTTTTTTAACATCCTTAACCATTAAGAAATGAGAATTTAAATGGCTTTGAGATTTCATTCTACCTCAGTCAGAATGTTTAAGACCAATGAGACAAACTCTACAAATGCTAAGAGAATGTGGATAAAGAGGAATTTTTACCTTCTTACCTTTGGTGGGACTAAAAGTTGTTGCAGTTGTTATAAAAATTGATGTGAAATTTATTTTTCTTCCTCTTTTTATTTTTTGGATTTTGGTTTTCCAAGACAGTGATTTTCTGTGTAGCTCTGGCTATCCTAGAATTCAGTATGTAAACCAGGCTGGTCTTGATCTCATAGCAACCCTCCTGCCTCTGCTTCCGAAGGCTGGGATTTAAAGCATGATCACCATTGCCTGACTTTGATGTTTCTGAAATCAATAGAGATAACATGTCAACAGGTTCCAGATATATCACTTCTGGGTGTATATATCTTACTAATTCATAGTAGCTAGGACATGGGATCATTCTAGATGTCTAGCAACTGATGAATGGCTAAGGAGGGTAATAGATACAGACAAAGAAGTTTTGGTTAGCCATAAAGAAAAATGGAATTATGCAATTTGTGGGTTAATGGCTAGAACTGGAGATAATTTCACCAAGTAAGGTTATCCTGGTAAAGTCACATAGTACATGTTCCCTCATATATAGATCCATGCTTTTAGTTTAGGTTCCTGTATTTTCTGTAGAATCTGGGAATCTAGAAAGGGACTATTCAAAAGATGGGAGAAAGCACAGATAGTGTTAAGGGAAGAAAGAAATAATGGGAGTGTGCATTTTAATTGTTTGCTAGTTGTTACAGTAATAATTAACTTTGACACATATTTTTAATTTTTATAAATGCATATATAAATATACATTTCAATGCAGTCTAATGCCCAAATGACTACAAAATTGGTTTTTACATAGTATCTCTCTTGATGAATATTATATATATAATATATATAAAGGAAGTTATATATATATATCTTTATTTTATAAAATCTTTTGATAAAATAACCAAAAAACACATGATAGAACTTGTTCAATAGGAAAATACACATTGAATTAAAATTAATGGAGTAAGAGGTATGGAAAGCATGGAGTAAAGCTTTCCATGTTTATTAGAGATATGCAAAAACAAGATTTTGAAATTTCAGTACTGACTGGCATAAGTCTTGATTAACATCGAGTCATATTTGTTCAGGGAACTTCCTGAGCTGTAATGTGAACCAAAGCAATTTCCTGGAAACGTATGGCTTTTTGGGGCATGAATCTTGGTAATATGTAGTAAATAAGGGGCGGCAGGGCTGCGTCCCTGGCACCCCAGCCACCTGGCTAGCTTATGCCCCGAAATAACAACACACAAACTGTATTCATTTAAACACTGCTTGGCCCTTTAGCTCTAGCCCTTACAGGCTAATTCTGATATCCTGATCAACCCATCTCTAATAATCTGTGAGCACTGGTCTTACCAGGAAGATTCTAGGTCCATCCTGGGTCGGAGCTGAATCGCGTCTGCCCGGGAGAGCGGAGCTTGGCGTCTCTCTGAGGCATCTGCTCCCGAGAGGAGAGCTGTGGAGTCTGAGCTCACTTCCTCTTCCTCCCAGCGTTCTGTTCTGTTTACTCCTCCCACCTATCTTCTAACCAATGAGGGCCAAGCAGTTTCTTTTTATTTAACCAATGACCTTCCTCCATCATCTCCCCTTTTTTGGTTTAAACAACAAAAAAAAAGGCTTTAACTTTAACATTGCAAAATTACATATAAGGAAACAGTTATCAAGTAAAAGTTACAATAATCTTTATCATAACTAAGGAAAACTATAACTATAACTAACTATTCTTAACTCCATCAAAGACTCCAGAAAGATACAATACTACCTAAGCAAACAAGAAAAAAGCAACGTTTAAACTCTAGAAATAACAGAGACATCTCGCTGCCTGGACACTGGACAGTCACCCAAAGTTCCTCTGTACCGTTGGGGCATCCATCTTCAGCCTTCAGGCCCATGGTATCCAGCAGACATTTCCATAAAGCAGGAAAATTCAAAGTCAATTCAGTCACTATCTGTTGTGTCCTGCAGAATGTCTCACAGACTCTTTCATGAATCAGGAACCCCAAAAGATCATCTCACCTTAGGCAAGTTCAGTAGTCCTCTCTCTGCGGGTTCTCTGTGTCCAGTTTATGCAATAGTCCAGGCAAGAGCAGTTTCTTGCCCAAATGACTATCAAACTCCATAACGAGCCTCTTCGATGCCCATCTTCCTCTCGAAGTACATTGGTGCTGCCAGGAGCAGAGTGTCTCACTGTCATGAAAGTCCTCAGTTATTAAAACATTAAATGTCCTATTCTGTAATCTTTGAAAGACATGAAGAATGTCCATCTAAAATATATCTCTATATATCTAGAAAATCTAACTAACATGACTACAAGCTTTACTATTATTGATGATTATCCATTAACAACCTATATTTCTTAATTATACAGTACATATTTAAATGAACTACACAATTACAATACCTTAATCAAAATCAGAAACACTTATAACAAAATTGACCTTAAATCTCTATCAATAAAGCAAAGTCTATACTAATGTAAATTATTCATATCTCTATCATATCCACCTTTAAATGTAAAAGAATGTTTATAAACCATATTTGGGAACATGGACACAGTTTTTTTCTCTCCAAACTGCTTTCTGCTGAATGGGGGCTTCGTTAATTAGGTTTTTCACGGTATAACCTGTGTGCTAGTTTCAACTCAGTTGGCAGTTGAGCGAAGCAATTTTCTGAAGATGTTCACAACAACCCTTCAGGAGGGCAAGGTCCATCATATCAAATTGGAATAGAAGAAATGAACAGGGTCTCATCCTCTGTGAAAACAAAATAAGAAACTCCTTTCCAAAGCATCATGTCCTTAGATCCAAATTTCAAAGTCAAGACATCAAAATATCTATGTTGGATTAGTTCAGCAGCATTTATAAATAAATATCTTTTAGCATCTGTTGCTACTTCCTCAGCATTTAAATAATTTAAAAAGAGCATAATAGCATACAGTATCAAGGTTCTCTGTGTATTTTCCATCTTTGTGCAGCTTTGTTTTAACCTCTATTTTGTTTATTTTTACTTTTAACTCTTTGCTTTTTGAGACAGGTTCTCTGTATCTTTGACCTGAAGTAACTCTGTAGACCAGGCTGTCCTTGAACTCTCAGAGATCCGCCTGTCTCTGCTTCCCAGGCATTCGGGATTAAAGGTATACACGACTACACCTTGAACTCACAGAGATCTGTTTGTCTCTGCCTTCTAAGCACTGAGATTAAAGGCGTGTGCTACCACACCTTGAAGTCACAGAGGTCAATCTCCCTCTGCCTTCCAAGTGTTGGGATTAAAGGTGTGTACTACCACACACAACAACTCTCTTCCTTTTTTTTTTTGTTTTTTACTTTAAGAACTTCAACTTTTAGTCTGCATCTATTTTTAACACACTGTAAACCATTTAAAAATTTTCTTTGTCTTTGAATCTCTCTTTACTGTATATCTCTCTTTTTCTGCCCACATGAGTCTTTAATTTACCAAGCAATATCAGTAGGATTAAAGGCGTGGGTTTGTCGGCTGGATCCAGCCCATTCCTTAGCTTTCCAGCCTCATGGCTGAGGTACTGGCTATAGCCATGTTTACTGCCACAACTCTATGGCATTTCAAGGTCCCTGCCAGCAAGCGAGCTTCAGCAGCCTGTGCTTGCAAACCGCATGAACTGCCTGCATAAAAGAGTCAGAGTTTGCCCTGGCAGGACAGCCCAGAAAGCCGACATTGTTAAACGGCGCAGCTTTTTTCCTGCTATGGCTGAAAACCGAAAAGCATGCGTTCAGCTTTTTGTCAACACTGTTTAAGTGTTTAGTGGCAGGACCTCTTAAAAGAGCTGCAAGCTTTGCAGCTAAAGCTGCATCAGGAAGCCTCTCTTAGATGAGAGCACTTGCTTGCCTCTATCAAGCAGAGCAGACCCGAGAACACAGCGAGTCTAGTTGCCATCAAACAAATTGTAGCACTTTACTCCAAATGCTCTATTCAAAAGCTCTGTCTCCCGCAGGAGCCAGACAGAGATCGCAATGGTGGCACAACCCCAGGAAGTTGCGCTTTAAAATGACGCAGCGTTTTTCTGCTACTGTTGCCGAATCAGGAAATCTCTCTACAGCACGCCACCAACAAACAGCAAAAATCTGTGTTAAACTCTCTCTCCCTTATTTTTAAGCCTTCTCAGGTTTTTAAAGTGGGTTTAGTCCATCACGTTGGGCGCCATTTGTAGTAAATAGGGGGCGGCGGGGCTGCATCCCTGGCACCCCAGCTGCCTGGCTAGCTTATGCCCCAAAATCACAACACACAAACTGTATTCATTTAAACACTGCTTGGCCCTTTAGCTCTAGCCCTTACAGGCTAATTCTGATATCCTGATCAATCCATCTCTAATAATCTGTGAGCACTGGTCTTACCGGGAAGATTCTAGGTCCATCCTGGGTCGGAGCTGAATCGCATCTGCCCGGGAGAGCGGAGCTTGGCGTCTCTCTGAGGCGTCTGCTCCCGAGAGGAGAGCTGTGGAGTCTGAGCTCACTTCCTCTTCCTCCCAGCGTTCTGTTCTGTTTACTCCTCCCACCTATCTTCTAACCAATGAGGGCCAAGCAGTTTCTTTTTATCTAACCAATGACCTTCCTCCATCAGTAATACATTTTTTTTTACCTAGAACAAAAAAAAATAATTTTTAAATGTAAAGATTTATTAACATCTTTACAACTCAATGTGTATTTCTGAATATCTATCTCAAATACACACACACACACACACACACACACACACACACACACACATATATATATATATATATATTGCCATGTACAAAATCATAATTGTTTCACGAGTTTCTTTAACTGTAGAAAAACTAACTTTTTTCTCATTGTATTAAATATTTCAACTTTGCACTTACTTTTTTTTTAAAAATAAAATCCCCAGTCTATTTTTGCTACAAGGGTTATGATACTGAATCTTATAAAACTAGATATATCATCTGGAGTCAGATACCTGAGACACAGAAAGACAAATATGGCATGTATTCACTCATTGGTATATATTAATTATTAAGTCAAGGATAATTAAGCTATAATCAATGGAATGATAGTGAGTACATTTAAAGTAATAGACTAGAGAGAACAGATAGATATCTCTAGTAAATGGAAATAAAATAGATAATTATGGATGGATGGATGGAAAGATGGATGGATGGATGGATGGATGGATGGATGGAGGCACTGAAATGGGAGGACCAAGTAGTTAGATGGAGGGAAGAATGGGTTGAGTAAAGGAATATGGGTGAGACAGCTCAAGCTAAGGAACATTTCATGGATAGTATAGAAACGTAAAACAGTAGAAACTTCCTTAATATATACACATATATTAAGGCTGTCTAAGTGACGTCACCAAATAATGCAGTGGGGACAGCATTCCAAATGACCATCTATTGTCACAAAACGAAGCTTCTGGTACTGGGATTGAGTTGCATCTAACTGAGTTGTTGGCCCATGGGGAGCCACAAACAACCCAGGTGTTGCCAAGATAATAGGTAGCTCTTCAGAAACTGATGACAAGACCCCATTGCTAAAGACAATATCCACACAACTCACTGAACATGAACAAGTCAAACTGGTGCCTACAAAGAGCTTTCATTCCTAGATTCTTTTGTCTTCGATGCAGGAAGATACTCTGAAAATCGCCAAAAAGAAAACATAAGCACCAAGCCAAGTCAGTCACAAATCCTTTGCTCTACAACGTGTCTTGCCTGCAAGGTATTCTAGTACAATGGTGGCACAAAGCTTGTGTGTATGGGAGGGAGGGAGGTAACCAACCAACAACTGATTTGACTTAAATCCCACTCCACAAGTGGAACCCATAATCCATACTGTTTTGCTGACCACAAACAGGCGAGTAGATAGTTCAGGGACATAGAGAAAACCAAACACTATTGGTGTATAAAAAAGAAAAAAATGTAGTAATAAAATGACTCTTTGTGATATTCTGCTGCACGCATATATCAGTACCCAGTCAAACATCATACGAGAAGGTTCCTCCTGCATGCAGCAGATCACAACCAATAGAGACACACACCCAGACATTATGCAGAATGAGGGAGACATTGGAATACTCTGACCTAAATGGGATGTACAAATTCTGCAAGTGATGGTTCACAGCCCTCTCCTCAGCGCTCAGGAAACTCCATGGAAGAAGAGGCTGAAGACTGCAAAAGCCAAAGGGGATGGAGAACATCAAGAAAACAATACCCTCTAAAACAACATGCAGAAATCTCATATGAATCCACAGACTGAAGCAGCATACGTAGGTCTACTTAGGTTTATATCAGGATTTATATTTACACATTCATATATATGGTTTACATTTTTTTGTTTTTATTCGACTCCTGAATGTTCAAACGAGTGGGACTCTGATTGCTGTGCCTTCTCTTGGGGGACATTTTGAGGTCAGTAACAACCTGGCGAAGGGGAATCTCTAAGAATCTACAAGAATGACCACATCTAAGACTCCTAGCAATAGTGCATATGTAGCTAGAACTGGTCATCTCCTGTGACCAAATTGGTGCCTGGTCCAACTGTTACCAGAGAGACTTTATCCAGCAACTGATGGAAACCGATGCAGAGTAACAGCCAAACATTGAGTGGAATTCAGGGAATCCCTCAGAAGAGGATTGTAGAGGCCAGGCAGGTTAAGGACACCACAAGGAATCTCACAGAATCAACTAACCTGGTTCATAGGGGCTCAGAAAGACTGAACCAACAACCAAAGAGCCTACATGGCTCTGACCTAAACACTCTGCATGTATTTTATTGTTGTGTAACTTGTCCTATTGTGGGAATTCTAACAGTGGGAACAGGGACTGTCTCTGACTTTTTTACTGGATTTTCGGACCCTACTCTTCCATAATGGGTTGACTTGCCCAGCCTTAATATATGCAGAGGTGCTTAGTTTTGCTGCAAATTAGTATGACATGTTTATTGGATAGTCATGGGATATCTGACATTTTTTTTTAAAACTGTATTTTTGATAAATTTGACCCATGTGGAGTTAACATAGATTGCATAGGAAAATATATCATCTCTAATAGGTAATTTATTGATATATCATTTATGAAATGAGATTTTTCTGTATCTGATACATATACATATATATACATACATATATATACACATACCTATACAGTATTCTTTACTGTTACAAGTGCATACATATATTAAAAGACATATGCTTGTTTTTTACCATATTCCTTAATAGCCTTTAATATTGAAAAAGGTGGAGAACATGACGATAGTTCATTTAGTCATTTTGTTTATATAGATTAGACAATCTTCACCATATATTTGGAATCCAGAAATGGCTTACACTGTGGGTTGGATTCAACACTGCCTTAATTGGGTTTTCAAGGGGAGGCAAGCTTTCAGTCATTCGATGACAATCAACCTTCATTGCAGCTCACAGGCAGAGAATCCTGTTATCTAATCAACCCCTTTAGGAGTAAAATTAGATCAATGTGAAAAGTATTTATTATGCTATACTATTCTTTTCTCATTATGTTATGCTATTCTTATCTCCTGCTCTCCTATGCTGTGTTGATTCTAAATTTATCCCAATCATCTGCAGGAAAGGATGGTGATGTTTTAAAATATTGTTTTATGTTTTATGAGTCATGCTAATATTTATTTTAGAAACAAAACAGCATGTTTTCAAGTACCTATTTAATCAGACAGTACCCTTAACACATGGTCTATCCAAACTAGAACCCTCGCTTCAGGTGAGTCTTTAGATGTTTTGAAGAAATACTGGGCATAGTTGTCTCAGAAAAGCAAACTGTCCTGTTCTGTCACTTAGACTCCATGTGCCTCATCCACAATGCTTATCCTGGAAACTCACACTGTATAAATTCTGCAAGTGATTGTTTAAGATGGTAATGGTAAAGAGAAAGAGCTATGTAAAGCTAAACCAAATTCCGGACTAAAAGCTACAGTTTGATGGATTTGGATAGTACTGAAAAGTCTAGGGATAGAAAAAAAGAAAAAAAAAAAAACAAAGGATAGAACTTAAATTCCTTAGTTTAAAGAAGAGGTTGGGAGGTTAAAAACTAGCTTATTGGTGAAATTCAAGTTATATAGAAATTTTGTAATTGAGTTAAAATGAATTAACCTTTCTCAAAAAGCAATTCTGATTTCGGTTCCAATGTCTTAAATAAGATCAAATGCAGGAGTATTGCAGTTGGGAGGAGATGATGAAAAGCCTGTGAACACACGAAAAGTTGCCTCTCATTTCCTATTTTACCTTGTAACACTACACTTGAGGTTTCTTGCTCTGCATTTTCTTCATTCTTTCCTAACTATCTGACCTTTCACCAGTTCTATATCAAGTAAAGCCTTGTCCTAACAAAACTATCCATTGCATACTCCTGGAAGAAGATTTTCAGAGACAGATTCAACTACTTTCTATTTAAAGTGAGAGAAAAGTCAACTCCCAAGACACCAATGACTATTGTTCTGTTTGGTGTTTAGCTGACATTGCTGATGATGATTGTTAAATATGAAAACAGTGAAGTAGTTAGGAAAGGGTGTGTCAAATTCTTCTTGAATAGCAGAAGTGAACTTTACCATAAGAGATGGCTTATAGAGCAAGGGTGGCATACAGTAGTTAATCTTTTCATTCTTATCTAAAGAATAGACACATATCTCCAACTTCTAAACTGTTTGTTATGTTCTAGCCATTCTGAAATAAAATGAGCTGTTGAGTTTTCACTAATTTTGGTTGTTGACACTTGGTTTTCAGATTGAAACATAAGCTGGAACGCCAGGCTTGTAAGCATATACTATTTTCCCAGCACTTGTGATGCCAAAGAAGGAGGTTCCTGGGATCTCAAAAGGCCTGGCCTACATAATGAGATTATGTATTACCCATATATGATGACTACAGAAATATCGTCTGTGCACTATTACTTTCAGTCACCAAGATTGTTTTCTGAATGGCTAAAATGAAGATGAACTAATAAAATCATGTTTCTTTCTGTTTAAAAAGCAAAAGAAAGGTTGTCTTTGTAAATTGTCTTTTTAAATTGGATGAAAATTCACATTAAGATTTTTGTTACTGGATGGCATAAAACAATTCCCAAATGATGTTTCTATATTTAAAAGTGAAGAAATTTAGTCTACTATGCATAATATTGGATGCTTTCTTTTTAAAACATCTACTTATAAAATTATTCTTCACTTACTGTTGTCCCCTTCCCACCTAGAAGACTGATGTTCACTTTCATCTGTCACCTTGTTTGAGTAATGGTGATTATTATTTTCTTAGTATCTCTGTGAGTATATATCTGGAAGAAATAAGTAAATGAATTGGCATATTGTTAATCTGATTATTCTCTCCAGTGTAAGTAGACAGTTCTCACTTCCAGAGAAGTAGAAAAAGGAAGCTGTAAAGTGGAAAGCCCAGTTCCTGACTCACTGCCTGTGTGGGGGCCTTGATTTACTCCTCTGTTCCTAAATAAAAACTTACAATTTTGATGCCCATCATTCTCAATATTGTTAAATCAAACATTTTTATATTGTTAGTTTTTTAATCTAACACATGTAGATAACAGGTCTAGTCTTTTGTTCATGAGACCAGTTTCTTATGACAAATCATCCTCTCTACTCATAGACAATTATGATCAATAGTCTAGACCTTAGTGGTATGAAATATATGAAGGTTTGTATTTATTTTGATGCTCTATTTGAAATAAATGTTACAATTGTTGGAGAAATCTCCTCTCTCTCTCTCTCTCTCTCTCTCTCTCTCTCTCACACACACACACACACACACACACACAGAGAGAGAGAGAGAGAGAGAGAGAGAGAGAGAGAGAGAGAGATCTGTTTTCCTGAAGATCCTCTAGGATGAAATTCTGATAAAAACGACAAAAGCCTCCATATCTACCAAAGCCATATTCAATGAGTAGGAACTAAGTGAGAACTTCATCTTCATCAAATCCAACCTTGTAGCGTGGGATGGGAAACAGGGGACAGATATTAGAGAACTTGTGACTAGAAATATGTAATTTTAAGGCAGAATTTTCTATATTGACAAATGGCAAAAATTGGTTAAATTTAGTGCATATTAACTCTTAATGGACTGATGCATGAAGGTGGATAAGTAGTTTCATGACTTAACAAGAAAATGAACAGAAATTTATATATTTTATGACATAGGAAACAAGATTTTTTTGCTGGTACAATATCATTTAACAAATGGACAGTAAAGGTAGTCTGGAAGCAGAATTAACAAAGAATCACAAATTATGTTGGCTTTAATGATTTATTTAATGCTTAATCCTCAAACGAGTAGTTAGAAAGTTTGATAAAACTGTGAGTCATTAAAATGAATAAAAACTCAAATTTAAGTTTCCTAATTTTAATCTAAAATGAGAGATTAGCTTTTATTGTACTATTTCTTTTATTTAAATGTAATGATTGTAATGAGATTTTCAACTGGCACTGTATTTTAATTAAACATAAATATTACATATATGAATTTCAAATATTATTTTGATAAAAATAAACTTAAATCTTTTAGAAGTTTTAAATACAAGATGATTTGGAAAAGCATCAGTTAAGATTATTATTTGCGAAAGTGTTCTTGGTAACTAATGTTAAAACCAGTGTAAGTAAATCTTCTTACAGACAATGAACTTTACATTACTGTAATGAGAGCAGAATATAAGCAAAAATCTATTAGTAAAAAATACTGACCTGCTAATTGAAATTATACTTCTAAAAGAACACCATTATCTGTAAATAGATTGAACATCAAGCTGTGTGAATATCAACAGAAAAGAAAAAGAGTTTCTAAATGCCTTTCCTACAATGATATGAATAAATGAATGATTAAGCAGATGTGTAGCCCTTATAATCATGATCATGAACACTTTTCAAATTATGACAAATTGCATGTGAGATAATTCAAGTGTATAAAAACCAGTAAATAATCACATTTGTTGTCTGCATAATCTTGTGGCAGATGTTATCATTGCCTTTCAAACATCATTTTCCTGTTTTTTTTTTTAAATATAATGATTTGTTTGAGATGAAAACATGTTCAGAACTATGCTGTGAATATCCAGGATTCTTGCTGGATCAAAGGAGAGCTGGACATCCTCTTTCTGCCTGAATGGAAGGCATTTAGTAGTCCTCTGGCCAGTGTGAAGATAGAATTGCCAACTAAGAATGTGAGAGTATTCTGAATAAAATGACATGGTGGTCCTGGAGTATCTCTCCTATATCAAGCAAACAAACAAAGAAATATTTGGTAGTGGCCACTCACAGCTTGAATCCCAGCACTTGGGTGACAGAGTCAGGTGGATATCTGAGTTTGAGGCCAGCCTAATTGACGTACTGAGTTCCAGTACAGGGCTACACAGAGAAAGGTTGTACTGAAAAGCAAAAGCAAGCAAACACGCGAAAAAGCAAAATATTAACAAAAATTTAGAAAAACACTTTCACATCAAGTTGCCATCAGCTTACAGGGTAAAATTTCTAAACACTGCCTTAGATGACAGACATATTTCTCCATCTAGTCTATTATTAATAAATAAATAATAAAAAAGTAGCTATTACTTTTTAAGTTTATTAATGCATTGATACTGTAGCTATTTATAATTTGAATGACTGTTCTCTTTGTGGTAGAAATTTCCAAGCATGTATTGATCATATCTTTATTTTACAAAAACAACTTATTGTGATAATGCACATATCCCAGCTTCCTCCAGTAGGTAAATGCATTGCTTCCTCCAGGAAGCTTTATCTGAACTACTCAACTCTGATATAGGCTGTTTAATTTTGGTGCTTTTGGAAAAGAGAGTACAGCATTATTTTCTAGGTCATTGTGATGGCTCATAATTACTATTTTCATTTTCTAATGGTTGTACTTTTGTTATTAATAATTGAATGTTGAATTATTAGTGGTAGCTGGAGTATACTACCAATAATACACTATGGATGACAAAAAATAGGCAATAAATGTTTTGCTAAAAGTTAAAAATTAAGAACATAAGTTCATGATTTATAAATAATAAATACCTGTATGTAAAAGTGAAATATGGTCTTTCTGCTTTGGGATAATTAAAGAGAAAAAGTAATTAAAGGAAAAAAGAATGGATGAAGAAACACTTTAGATACAAATATATGTGTGTGTGTGTGATATTATTTAGTGATAAAAGTTAAATCATTGCAGGTAAATGAATGAAAGTGAAGGTCAAACCTATGTGTAATAAGCTAGACTCAAGTCAAATACAATATTACTGCGAGCTTTCTTTCATATGTGAAATATATATGTTTATGTATATATATTATGAATGTGGAAGTAGACTATTTGGAAAGGAAGACTAAAGGAGCTGTAAACAAAATATCGTAATAGGAAGATAGATATGGCTGTGCTGGTCAGTTTTTTATCAACTCGACACTACCTAGGGTCATCTGGGCAAAGAGAATTTCAGTGAGTTGCCTTCATCATACTGACCTGTAAAAAATTGTTAATTAATAATAAATTTTGTTAATTTACTGAGAGGGCCCATCTCACTGTGAGTGCTACCCACACCAGAGTAGGTGGTACTGAGTAGTTTTAAAAAAGCATACTGAGACCTTCCAAATCCCTGATGCTTTACTCCCCACTCCCCTTGAAGGTTGAGTTGGGGGAAGGACAGAGAGGGAGAACAAGGAAAGAGACATCTTGATAGAGAAAGACATTATGTGGTTAGTGAGAAACCTGACACCAGGAAAAACCCCAGGAATCCACAAGATTGACCCCAGCTAAGAAACTAAGCTATAGTGAAGTGGGCGCTTTATCTGCCCTTCCTTTTAAGCAGAATGACGACTACCTTAATTGCTACCATGGTTAATCCAGTAATTTATAGAAGCAGATGCAAAATTCCACATCTAAGCACTGGGTCGAGCTCCTGGAGTCCGGTTGTAGAGAGGAAGAAGTGATAACATGAATCAAGGGGTCAAGACCAAGATGGGAAAACCCACAGAAACAGCTGACCTTATAAGCTACTGGAACCTCACTGACTCCAGACTGATAGCTGGGGAATCAGCATAGGATTGAAATAGGGTCACTTAAAGTGGTTGATAGTTGTGTGGCCTGGGCCGTTTGTGGGACCACTGGCCATGGAACCAGTATTTATCCCTAGTGCATGAGATCGCTTTTTGAAGCCCATTTCCTATAGAGGGATATCTTATTCCGCCTAGGTGCAGGGAGGAGGACCTGCTCAAGTGATGTGCCAAACTTTGTTGACTCCCCATGGGAGACTTCACCCTCTCTGAGGAGTGGATGGGGGTGGGATCCAGGAGAAGATTGGAGAGCAGGAAGATAGGAGGGAGAAGAAACTGGGATTGGTATGTAAAATAAAAAATATAGTTTAATAAAATCAAAAGCCTCCTGAGCAAGCTGTTGGGAACAAGCCAGGAAGCAAGGTACTAACCATGACCTTCTTCTCAATTCCTGTATCCAGGTTCATGCCTTGAGTTCTTGCCTGATTTTCTTTGGTTTTAAATTATAAAGAATAAATTGAAGTAAACACTTTTCTCCCCAAGTTGCTTTTGGTCATGATGTTTCAGCAATATGAAGCAAACTAGACAATAAGCAAAATACATAATATTCATGCTAAGTAGTCATATTAAAACTCATTTTTTTTGTTTTTTTTTTAATTTATTTATTTATTAAGGATTTCTGCCTCGTCCCCACAACCGCTTCCCATTTCCCTCCCCCTCCCCCGATCAAGTCCCCCCCCCTCATCTGCTCGAAGAGCAATCAGGGTTCCCTGACCTGTGGGAAGCCCAAGGACTGCCCACCTCTATCCAGGTCTCGTAAGGTGAGCATTCAAACTGCCTAGGCTCCCACAAAGCCAGTACGTGCAGTAGGATCAAAAACCCACTGCAATTGTTCTTGAATTCTCAGTATTCCTCATTGTCCGCTATGTTCAGCTAGTCCGGATTTATCCCATGCTTTTTCAGACCTAGGCCAGCTGGCACGGATTAAAGTTAGAAGGCAACAACCACGCTGCCCCCAAAAAACCGACAAACTCATGGAAACTGAACAGTCAACTACTGAACCACACCTGGGTCAAGGAAGAAATCAAGAAAGAAATTAAAGTCTTCCTTGAATTTAATGAAAATAAAGGGACAACATACTCAAACCTATGGGACACAATGAAAGCAGTGCTAATAGGAAAGTTCATAGCACTAAGTGCCCACTTAAAGAAAACGGAGAATGCATACATTGGGGACTTAAAAACACACCTGAAAGCTCTAAAACTCATTTTTGTATGCTAATTAAGTAAAAATAGAAACTCTACAAAAAATCTGATTGCTTTCTTCCAATTTGTGTAGCTAGAAAACATGATATGTTGGTTTTCTTCTGAAATAAAATTCTTGTGTTTCAAGACAATTTTACTACTATGTAATAATAATTATCTGCCCAGAAATATTAATAATAATAATAATAATAATAATAACAATAAAAATTTATAACACTCAAATAATGGAAATCCATGCCACAGTAAATTAAATGAGTTAAACCTACATAAAACTGTATAGGTTAATCGCCCCAAATGATGCTGAGTATAAGAAGTAAAAATTCAGTATTATATGCTAAACTTATAAAGTGCTCAAAAATATGCATAATTAATCTAAAATGTTTAGGCTCTGAATTCTGAATACCACTATTTGATTTCCTGTTAGTGTGTTAAAATACATGATAACAATAATCTTAACGGGAAGAAAGACTTATTATGAATTTCCACTTCAAAGGGATCAGCCATAGTCACTTGTCCCTTAGTCCTTTGGCAAATATTATGGTGGTAAAAGCATGAGGAGGAAACAGCTGTTCACATTATAATAGACAGGAGGAGGAGATAATAACCCGCAGCAGCCAGAAATGAAGTGCCTTTAAGATCTGCCCTCTGCCCAACTTCCTCTGGCTTGGTCCTACCTCCTTCCCAATATTGTATCCCCCTATGAAGACAGATGTTTATTACACGAACCCATGGGAACATTTCACACTCAAGCCAAATCAGTGCAATTTGTGAGATTAATGATTAGGAAGTGGTTGCTGTGTACTTCCGTGATGCTAATACTGTTAAAATTCTTATAAGTATGCACATTTTATGCATATACTGTCATTTTGTTAAACAATTACAACTTGCTCCTTTCCTGTGCACTTATTTGTTTATATGGAAGCACTTGGTCATGTGCCCACCTAGCTAAATGCTCTCAAATTTAAAAATCTATGTAGCAAAACTCATCATAGCCACATAAGAATGTGTGTCATTCTCAAGCAAATGTCTTGCAGAAAGACTCATTCAAGACTGACTTCACAGAGATGCTCCCATTTCTTTTCCATTCTACCTAATTCTCATAAGCATCAGGTTAAAGTCTTTTCTCCAGTCTGTGGTATCTTCAATGCCAAAGCAACACATACTGCTTAGTTTTATCAAGAGAATTTTATGTTTTCACAATTCTGAAAGCTATAAATCCCTCCCTAGCTTCATTCATTCCTCCTCCCTTGTTTTTCCTCCTGCCTCTTTTAAACCTTCTCATCTTGTCTTCTGTCATGGAGTCATCTGGCTCATTTCCTCTTTACACGCGCAACCTGGGTGTGTATATTGCACTACAGTACACTTGTCAGCAGGACATTAATCACACAGATTACATTGAGCTCACCCTAAAGCCCATATTTTGATTTACTCACCTCTTTAAAATGCTTATCTTCACAGCAACACTCTTGTGTTGAGAGTTAAGATTTTAGTGTAAGATTTATTTTCTAATCATATTTTTCTCATTCATTAATTCTTTGAAAATTTCTTATATATATGATCATATACAAACCCTTCCCACAACGTCTTCCATAACATATCAATAACACATCAAAAGCAATTTTCACTGACTTGTCAAGGGTCACACCCTTTAAAAACACTAACTCACCCCCAAAAGTTACCCATTGTTATTCATAACTCTGGGTGAACCGAGGCTGGTTTCATGAGGGGCAGCATCAGACCACCCACTTGAGGCCTTGGTAGATCCCCTTGGTGGGTTGGAGACCACGGCGGATGTGAGGCAGACAGGCAATGCAGACAGAGCTGGGGTATATAGTTTGTTTAATAGGTTATGGAGGGGGAAGGGAAGGGGAGAAGGGAGAGAGCCTTTTCCAGAAGATGGGCGCGCGGGGGGGGGGGGGGGTGTTGCTGGAGGGGAGTGTCGGGAGATCCTCTTGCCTTGGGGATAGGAAAGGAGAGGTTGGGAATGGGTGGGACTTGTCTATAAAGGGACAGGATACCCAGGTGACAGACCAGGTCAGCAGATTACAACATCCCTGATTTTTTTTTTATCTTCATATCTTTATTATGTTTGGACCTTTAAGAAACATACCATAGTATATACCACTATTCAGTAAAAATCTATTCTAGGTTTTAGGAAGCACACACCACAAACTATCTTGTTTCTGGTCTCTAAGACTATCAAGGATTTATCAAAAAGGTAGGCTCTGAACTATGGAATCTCAAGCCTTGAGGTTTCATCACTGTAAAATATGTTCAAGTGGATAAACTTTATTACTGTTTTTCTGCTGGAACAGGCTACGTTTTAAGTTTGTAGTCCATTATAAGAATATTCCATTCCTTAAGCTCTGTTGTCTATCATGTCTTTGGAAAACCAACCTGGTTTAAAAAAAAGTATTTCTTTTCCCCTGTACAGTGAGGATGAATCTCCCAGAACACATCCCGTATTAACCAGAATGAAAACACTACAGATAAAGTACACGTGCTGTGCTCACTCTAACGACTATTCACACCGTAACTACTCTACCATGGAGACAATCGCACCAGTCCACCCTGGAAAAGAACTCCTGGATCTGACATTAGAAATACACAGGGTAACAAGTTAACAAACGTACACACATGACGTTTTCAAGAGGATCCTCTGTACAAGAACACAGGACAGGGGCTCGGAAAGCTGTGGACAGGGCTGGGAAGGGTTAAAGCTACGGCTTTGCTGAGCACCCACGTGAGATGAAGGAAGGCATTTGTAAGAGTAGATTCTGCAGCATCGAAGGTAATTCTCGAAAAGAGCTGGGTGTCTTCTCAATTAATCTCAGTTCTGAGGCTTCAGAGGTAGAGAGCTACCAACAGCATCCAAAGGAAAGCCATTTCCGAGATGCTGAGAAAGGTGCGTGCCTGACATCAGGCTGTGATGTTGATGGTTGAAAAGACTTTGGTGGTATCAATGGAAAAGGAAATAATTAATACACAGACCACATAACACCATTAAAACCAAAAAACATTTTTTTTCCATTTAAAAAAGTTTTAGGACACATAAAACAAGGCAACATTTATTCCTTCTTCTCGTCTTCTGTGGGTGGCTCCTGTACTGTTGCACTGTTGCTCTCTGAGCCAGTATTACTATCACTGGTCCCTTCGCCCTCCATGCTGTCAACCCCCTCCTGCCCACTCTCCTTGTCCTCAGGAGTAGATGTGCCTTCTTCACCATTCTGCTGGCTCTCTGTTGTTTCTTCCAGGTGTGTCTCCTCTGTCTCCACAGGGATGCTCTCTTCATCCTTCTTCTCCTCAGCTTTGTTCGTTGCTTGCTCTTCCTCAGGGGCAATGCTGCCCTGACTGCGCTCGGCTTGCTCCACTGCTTCCTTCTCCCGCTCCTCCTGCCTTTTGCGGGCCTGCTCCTCTGCCTGTGCAATTTCGGCTGCGATTTTCTCCATGTCTACTTCCACCTTCAGACCGCATAACCTTTTAAGTTCATTGTTAAAGGAATCCGTGCTTTCCAGGAATTTCCTCTTCTTTTCCTGGTGTCGCTCCTCTATCTGAAGAAGTTCGGCTTCCAGTTTTCGCTGATGAACCATTAAAGACTGGACCTGTCGCTTGAGGACCTGCATTCTGGCTGTTGTGACAACCGACCGCACATCAGGGACCACGCTCTCACTGAGGATCTCACTGATGAGGCGGTGGTTTCTCTGGAAACGGGCGGTAGCTGTATGCTTCATTGAAAAGCCGTCATCATAATCATCTGGATCCTCAGCAGGCTGAATGCTCATATAAGGTTCTCCTTTCTCCATGCGAGACCGTCTCTGTCGACTTTCTCCCTCTAACGCAGCTTCGGCACGACTTTTTGCATTAATATATGCAAGGTATGCAGGGGAATTGTGATAGGCCTTCATAGACTCATTGTACTCTATCTTTTCGGCTTCATATTCGTTTAAATATTCTTGTTTCTCTTCATCAGTGAGATCTCGCCACATGCCACCAATAATCTTGCCAATTTCCCACAACTTTAGGTCAGAGTTGGAAGCCTTTACTTGGTCCCAGACCTTTCTGCTGTACCTCATGTAGGGCATCAGCGGCTTATCTGGTGGCTTTGGAGGTTTTGGAATCGTGATACCAGATGATGCCCTGACCCGGCTGTTGGTGCCCGGGTTCCCTCCCAGCCTGTAGTTGTTGTAGGCGAGATGACTGTATGGATTGTATCCCACAAACCCTGGTGTGCTGGGCATTTGTGTTGCAGGAGTTGGGGTGGGAGGTGGGGCATAAGATGGTCTTTTTGACATTTTGGAAGATTAAGTTCTCAGTTCCTTAAGAATGAATCTGAGACACCGGGCCGAAAAGGCGCCCGCAGCTCCTGCTTCGCTTCCCTTTGTCCCGCTTTCTTTCTTTTTTTTTTTTTTTTAATTCTTATAATGAAAAGGTGGGAAGTTAGGCATAGCAGGTTGAGGGAATTGGGGCAGCAGGTTCTCAATACTGCTTCCTTCTAATTTGTGGGTAAGAAATTCTTTCTTGGGGGTCCTGAGAAAGCTGGGCACTGGTCACATCCTGGAGTAGCTGGTCACTTTACTTCTGCTCAGGATTTGTGGTGTGGAACTGTCCAATATCTCTTGGACCTGACAAGGTGTTTGCAGGGCAGAGTTAAGTTTAAGAAGAAAAAAAATTCAGGACCAGGGAATAGAGTTGGGTGTATCTGACCTGTTTAAGGTGGATCCTTCAATTAGAATCTCTGGAACTCACCATTTTATTTTTGAGTTTGCAAAATGTAAATTTTATGCACACTCATTGTTTAAACAGCACCATATTTATGTCAGAATGACTTGACAGGTATTTTTTACACAATGAAGAGTATTTTTAGAGTAGTGCTCTGCCAGAATTACATTAATAGATTAAGGTCATGAAAGGGAGCATGAGAGAAATTTGATAATTTGCATTTGTCCTCATACCTTTATAACTTGCAGGTACACACCTTAATAATTTGTATTTATATATCTTAAAACACCTTTTATTTAGAACATGTTAAGAAGTTATTCTGAAATTTGTTTGGTGAGGTGGTCCTTTTAAACTGACAAAACCTCTCAGCTGTCAAACGACATCAGAGTTCTTTGAGAGTGATAAAATTTTACTTAAATTATTGATTAAAAAATGTCAGAGAACTTAATGTTGGCTACCTAGAGCCAATCCTCAGGGTCCTCCATGGTCATTGAGGGTAAGGGTATCAGGACTGTATTTGCTTTCTGCTCTAAAGCACAGGGCCTCCCAGATTTTAGAAAATCCTGTAGATTAACAAATCTGTAGGAAGACAAGCGTACTTTGACCTAAACTGCTAGGCTGTAAATTCCATTTGATTCTTTGTCCACATATGGAGATCTTCAGGAGTTTAGAAGAAAGGCAGTTTTGTCCAGAGGTTAGTTACTTCACTTGAAGAAGCAAATTTTGGATGAACATTGTTCTGTGCCCGTCTGTCTTCTATCTTCTTTGGAGGAAAAAGAGTGTTGCTGTTAGGGGCCAACCTGTCTATCTGTTATGAAAAGTTTTTTAATAATTAAACATCTAAATGTCATATTCCCCAGATCTCTGAGCAGTGGAGGGATATTTATCAGGTATAGATAAGTTATATCAGGTATACAGCATAGAATCTGCCTGGAAAGCTGAGTCCAAACTTGATTGTACTGGCTTTTAACTTGACAGGTGAATGTATACTTGTGAAAGACAAAGAAGAAAAAGCGTTTTGCAATAGAAGCTTAATGGTAGAACTGACAATAGTGGAAAACAGCTTAATATATTTTAAAGCAAGTATGGATCATATATACACTATTTTTGTAAGCGATTTAAAAGTACATACCAATTTGAAATATGAGACTTATTGTTTTCTTAGTTTGTAATAAGATATAATGAATAGACTATTAAAACATTTACAAGTCTACATACATTTACACACAGTTGATTTTAAGTTTCATACACATTTACACACAGAGTTAAAGTTAACTTATGTTTATACATAAAGTTAAATAAAATGTCACATGCATTCCTACACACACACACACACACACACACACACACACACACACATTAAACAGGATTTGGGTGAAGTGGATACTTTGGTGGGCCTTATCGAAAGAATGAAAGAATACCACTGTGCAAACCACACATGTAACAGATTCAGTAAGAGGAATTAAGACGCAAAAAGGTAAGTAAACCATGAGACTAGACAAGGAATTCCTCAGTTAAGATGGCAACTTGGTTAACTAAGCTACCCTTAGTCAAGATGGCTGGACTTGGTCACCTGCCCTGCCCTTATTCAAGATGGTAATAAGGTCATCTGCCCTGCTCTTAGTCAAAATGGTGGCCGTTGTATGCTTTGCAGAGGAACCACGTTTTTCAGAGCCACAGCAGGAATTTTAAATAGATATAAATAACAAGAGTGACATAGAGGACTTGTAGAACATACATTTAAAGCAGAATCACATCTTGATGGAGGAGTTTCTTTCATTTAATAAAGAACCTGCCTTGGCCCATTTGATAGGCCAACCCTTAGGTGGGTGGAGTAAACAGAACAAAATGCTGGGAGAAAGAAGCTGAGTCAGGCAGTCGCCATGATTCTCTCACCCGACACACCCACAGGTTAAGATCTTGCCTGGTAAGCCACCTCTTGGGCTACACAGATTATTAGAAATGGGTTAGATCAATATGTAAGAGCTAGCCAATAAGAGGCTGGAACTAATGGGCCAGGCAGTGTTTAAAAGAATACAGTTTCCATGTAATTATTTCCAGTAAAGCTAGCAGTGTGGGTGGCCGGGCGCCAGGATCGTAGCCTGCCTCTCTTATTACAACAACATCTGTGTGACCACACCATTAACACATTCTTTTATACATGAAGTGGACAGAAAAATTACTCAGTGCCACCAACCACCAGCTGCAGTGGGGAGCGAGGCTTGGAAGTGGAACTGTCGCCTTGGATCTGGCCTGTTTTGCTGGTTACTGTGGGACCAGTAGCTTTAGTGGAGGCAGAGACAGAATAGGATTGAGAAAAGAAATAGGAACAAGAGAAGGAATAAGAGCAAGAAAAGAAGTGTTTCCAGGTGGGTGGGGATGGGTCTGCTCAGTGAAAGGAAAAGCAGATGAGCATGAGATGCTGGCAGGACACCAGCAGTATAGAGGAGCATGGCTGGAGAGAAACTTTTTTTTTTTTTTTTAATTTTTGAGATAGGGTTTCTCCGTAGCTTTTTGGTTCCTGTCCAGGAACTAGCTCTTGTAGACCAGGCTGGCCTCGAACTCACAGAGATCCACCTGCCTCTGCCTCCTGAGTGCTGGGATTAAAGGCGTGCGCCACCACTGCCCGGCTGGAGATAAACTTTTAATCTGCCTGTTTGCTGATAGAAATTAGAAAACTCCCATTTTAGGTTGTTATTAAGGGGCACGTAGGCCATTTGTTATTGCAAAGGTGGGTAAGATCAGAAAACTGTAAGTAAAGTAGAGGTTTTGCAGTCTGTAAAAGACCTACCAGATTGGAGGTTGGACAGGGAGTTTTAGGTATATTCCCCAAGGCATGAGCATGAGAAAGGTGAGGCCCCAATGGCTATTTATCTGATGTGAGATTCCCCTCTATGTACTGTGATTATCATTAATGAATAAAAGAACTGCTTTGGACCTATAGGAGAGCTATAGGGGAACAGAGCTAGGCAGGGAAAACTAAATGGAATGTGGGAGAAAGAAGGGCAGAGTCAGAGAGAAAACATGTAGCTCCCACGGAATAGATGCTTGAATTTTAGCCAGTAAACTACAGTCACATGGCCATACACAGTTTAACAGAAATGGGTTAAAATAATATGTAAGAATTAGCCAATAAGAAGCTAGAGATAGATAATGGGCCAAGAAGTGATTTACTTAATACAGCTTCTTTGTGATTATTTTGGGGCTAAGTGGCCCGGGACAAACAAGCTGCCTTCATTATTCTATTTATCCACAAACATCTTCAGGATGAAGCAAGGGTTGAGGACTAGGTCAAATCAATTTGAGACCCATTGGTATGTGAACTGAGGACTGTATAATATCACTCCAAGTGGCCTGAGATGAGGACACAGTCTGAGAGAGAAGTGAAGAAAAGTCAGAGGTGAAAACCCAAATATCAGTCCTTAGCTGTGGGGAATAAGCACAGATGAATGTGAGTGAAAGCTGACATGGAGAAGGGGACCTTACCATTTGCAGTGATGCAGTAGGCAAAGGATGTTGGAAAGTTGTCAGGGTCCTCATGTGTCCTCAGCTGGCCTGCTTTGGATGGCAGGGCGTGTGAACAGAGCCTGAGCTAGTCACACACCAATGCTATCATTTATGACTCTGGGTGACCTAAGGCCAGTCCCACGAGGGGTCCAGCAAGGACACCATCATGCCACCCAAGGCCTCCGTGTGTCCCCTTGGTGGGTGGGAGACTGCTGTGGGTGAGAGACAGACAGATAAGCCATGTAGAGAGTTGGGGTATAGAGTTTATTTGATAGGTTATGGAGAAGATGGGGAGGGGAAAAGAGGGGAAAGGGAAGAAGGAGAAAGAGAGAGAGAGAGAGAGAGAGAGAGAGAGAGAGAGAGAGAGAGAGAGAGAAAGGAGAAAGTGGTTTGGAGAGGAGTTTGAGAGATTTCCTTGCCATGCTGGCAGAAAGAGAGAGACTGGGAGTGTTTGGGACTAGTCTCTTAAAGGGACAGGGTACCAGGTGACAGACCAGGCCAAGAGATTTCAAAACCCATTGCCTACACATTTTAGTGAGGAGTGGTAATTTTTGGCAATCTCTCTTCTTCATGCTGGAATTTTGTCTGGCTTTAGCATGCAGGGGTATTATTCATGCTGTTACAACTACCGTGAGTTCAAATGTGCACCCGCCTGTTGTGTCCTGAAAATGCTTTTTAGTCTTTTGCGGTTATCCAGCACCCTGACTCTTATAAGGCTTCCCATTCTTCTTTTTACAATGAACCCTGAACCCCAGGAGAAAGGGTTGTGCTTGTGTTGGGAGTAAGCACTTTGTAGTCTTTTTTCTCAGCACATTGACCAGTCATGGCCTCTATATTATTCATCATCAACTGTAAAAAGAATATTCTCTGGTAAGAGATCAGATATAGTGATAAATCATAGGGTTCAATATTAAGTTTCTTTATCAGAATATTATTTTTCCTTAGAGCCTATGGTTTGTTGAGTATAGATTCTTGGTCCATTCCACTTAAAATAACCAGAAAATGGAAAGAGCCTAGAAGTTCATTAACTTATGGATGAGTAATAAAAAATATGGTACATTTACACAATGTGATATTATTTAGATATTACGAAAGATGAAAAATAGATATTTTCAACTATTTGAAAGAGCTGGAAACAATAATGAAGAATGAGGTACCCTAGAAATGGAAGGACAAAATATCCTGTTTTCTTTTATTTTTGGACTTCAGTTTTGCATTTTCAGATATGTATGTTTCCTTGGTAGCACTCACTGAGATCAGGAAATCTGTAAGAGGCTATGGTGGAGAGATTTCAAGGAAGGGAAGATAGAAGAACTCAGTGGTCAAATGTGTATTGTGCATTTTAGTAATTCCTACTCCCTACTCTCTGAATTCACATTCCTTCCAGTGAAACCTCTTTTCTTCTAAAGTTGTCTCTATCCCACTTTCATGTTGTGCTTATGTGTATATTTGTATGTTTCCATAAGAGTGGTGTGTGAATGTGTGTGTGTGTGTGTGTGTGTGTGCAACTGAATTTAAATTGTGTTCCTTGCATAAACATAGGTGGGAATTTATATATCAGAGCATAGTTACTACTCAGTTCCACTCAGTGGAACTTCCTCTTCCAGCAAATATTAACTACTAAATGTTTCTTAAGTAATATGGAACCTTGTGAACTCCTCCATACTCCCTTATTAAAAGGAGAAAATTCATCTCCCATACTGAAGCATTTATCTAATTATTTTTATCAATTAAAAACTCAGAATTAAGATACAAGGTAAGAACCTGCATGATTAGATACGTGGAAGAGAAACAATCAGTGGTCTCCTCTCTCTCTCCTTCCTCCATCTAAAAGGGCCAAGAATCTTTCTAGACCTCTCTCTAACATCTCCTGTGTCTTCCTATATGCCTTCTTTCCCCCAAAACCTCTACGGTAATTTTGGTCAGCTAGCAGCTAACTCAAACTGCTGATTCAAGTAAATTTCTATCAGCAGTCTTGGAAGTGTCAGAATGGGATGAGAATATCCCACAACAACATACGCACTTAAATGTAATGATAGATTCCACAGAGTGTTCAAGGAGGA
The DNA here is from genome assembly GCF_018167655.1 of Microtus oregoni. NCBI lineage: Eukaryota > Metazoa > Chordata > Mammalia > Rodentia > Cricetidae > Microtus > Microtus oregoni. The sequence goes on from NW_024543089.1 coordinate 19,655,935, forward strand.
TTGGAAATCTTTGTGGAGCCTTAGTATATACAGATTGAAAAATACCAACTTCCCAGGCTAGGTATGTATATATGTATATATGCAACTGATCAACCAATAGAAATTCTCATCAGCAACATGGAATGATATTTTCCAGAGGTAGATACTCTTGTGCTGTATTGTTTTTGGCTTTGAGGAAGTACACCAGTTTTCTTAGTCAGTGTTGGGAATAAACACTGTGACCAAGACACTATTTAATTGGGTCATGTTTATAGTTTTGGAGATTTAGTCCATTTTTACAATAGGTGAGCATTGTGGAATACAGGTAGGCAGGCATAGTTCTGGAGCAATAGCTGAGAGCTATAATCTGGTCCACGGGGAGAGAGAAAGAAGAGAGAGAGACAGAGAGAAAGAAAGACATACAGAAAGAAAGAAGACCTGGAAGTTCTGACAGGGTTTTTTGAAATATCAAAGCCCACTCCCAATGACCACACCTCATAATCTTTCTAATCTTTTCAAAGAGTTCTACTCCCTAGTGACTAAGCATACATTTTTATGGGGTCTATTCTTATACAAATCACCATACCAGTCTACTCAAAGTTGGGATTATTTTCAACATTATAAATACATTTGTACACTAGTTTTTAAGATAAGTTTGTAGAGTCTTTAAGGATAGACTCTCTTGGGATCGTAAGTTTCTTATCTATATCTGGGTCTGATAATGTGCTTGTTCCTTAATTTCTCATCATTTATCTATGAATTGTCAATAAAACTTTCTTAAAGGAGTCATGAGTGAATATTCATATAAGGGAGACAGCACATATGGCTTATAAACATAGAGAATATAGAAATCACTACATACTTTATCAAATTTTTTACATGTTCATATTATCTTTAGAAGTCATGAGAAAATACTCCTAAGTTATGAAATTTTAAAATAGTGAAAAAATGAAACAATTGTAATTTATGTGACTAGAGAAATAATCATTTTGGCAATTTTTTTAGCAGGAGGAGCATAAAAGTCTATATATTAAATGATGATTCCAATTATTGTGAAAATAAAAATATTCCTACAAAACAGAAAGAAGTATTGCTTTTTATGCCAACTTTAACATGTAGAGTACTTCAGAGTTATAAGAAATGTATTTGTTTATTGAGTTCATTAATAATTAGTAACCAGGCTTCAAAAGATTAATCAGATGGATTTCTGCTTACCTTTGGAAAACTTAGTTTTCATTATCCTGTTTATATTTCATAGATCTTAATATTAAAATTCTTTGTTACCAGGAACAATTTTTGATACGTAAGCCTGCAGATACACAGATTTCTTGCATAAGATGGCATATTAACATAGAACCTATTCATATTCAATAATTAATTACTTCCAGATTATTTATAAATAATACAATGCAATTACAAAATTTTCTTTAAAGAACAGGGAAAAAAATCTACATTTTCAATAGAAATTTTTCAAGTAATTTTTGAAGCATAGTTGTTGAATATAAGCAAAGTTTTTGGAAGACTAATTGTACATTATGAATTCAAAGGTCAAATGGGCCTCCATTGATGGAGTTCTGCGCTTTTGTATTGATACTCCTTGTTGCTTGCTTTCTGTACCTTTCAAGGCATTTGCCTAATGGACTTAGGGTATTGACAGTTGTAAAGCCATGAATTTCAGCAGTTCAGAGTAAATACTTAAATGTTTGTTCTGTGCATAAACCAAGAAAGTAAATGTAGGTGTCTTTTAAAATCATGAACAACTGCACTAGAAAAATCCAGGTTAAAGTGAAATTTAAATTATCCTTTAGAATAGTAGAACAAATAGACACAGAACTCACTGAAGCTTGGCCATTCTCATGATGACTTCTACCATATAATTCCCCAAATCTATCTCCTCCAGCACTGTGTGCATCTAAACACAGCAATTTCCTGTCTTAGAAACAATTCAAACTATATCATTAAACCCCATGGCTAAATATCTGAAAATCTGTATTTTAAAACAAGCTTGTTAATTGCCCAGCACCTGCCAATTCAGGGAATGCTAACTAATGCTCGGAAGCTGAATGATTTCTCTTCCCACTTCTTTTTTGCTTGTGCATCCTTAAATTACAGTTTAGGAGAAACTGTCATAATGAAGGAATGTGAAGACCAGGTAGGAAATCACAAGGATAAAAGGTGAGGTGACAGCTCCAAAGGGCTGCGACAGATGACACCAGTTATAATATGGTCAGGAGAAAAAGAAATCACCATGTTGTCGTTTCCTTGTCACCACGGCAACTTTCTTTCCAAGTCACTGGTTGCAGAATAGTGCCTGCATCTTTGGGAATATACTCGGTCACAGCTCTGCTCTCACTTTCTGCCAGTTACTTAACAAGGCGTCTTTTGTTCAGGTCATATATAGACGTTACTCATTAAAATGCCTTTTACACATAGCTAGAATCATAATGACGTCAATTTTATGAGCAAGATAGCAAGATCCATCCATCTAACTCAGATACAATGTCATTTAGAGTAAGATTAGAAGGTCCTTCAAGTGAATCTGAAACTTCTTATTTTGAAAGGGTTTTTTTTCTGACTTTGTTCCTTATATAAATACTTTTTGCATAGGCAATTCATTATTCAATAAGGAGCACATATTTGTATTGCTGACTGCAAGCGCATTGTTTTGCAAAAATAAAAATATTATCTGTGTGTTTAAATATGGCTATTCTCAAAGGGCACATAATTGACCTTGCAAAGTCTGCAGATAGCCTTATGCTTTACTTCCAGAAATAAATACAAAGTTCAAACTGAACGGAAGTATGCTTATTTAAAACATACTTTAGTCCCACATTATCTTTTCTCACAATTTTGTAAATCAGACACAGGCATTGCTTTATGTTATCTTCTGTTTATCATCTATCTATCTATCTGTCTATCTATCTATCTGTCTATCTATCTATCTATCTGTCTGTCTGTCTGTCTGTCTATCATATGTTTATCATTTATCACTCATTTACCTGTTTAACCTGTCAGTCATAGAATATGTATTTCAAATCTAAGCAAAAATATTATTGAAATTTTAACACACTTTATTCCCTCTTGATGGATAGGCATTAGAATGAGGGAAGTTAGTCTACATTATTCTGTTTTTAAGTTTTCCTTGCCCATTACTGACTGTTCTTTTTAACTCTACAGGTGACAAGTCCCCATGGAATGCTGTAAAGAGTGCTGGTTAAATGCTTGACAGTTGTTGCATCTGAGCACCCCATGTTTCTCCTTTTAAAGATAAACCCGAGTGTCAGGGATTCTTCTCTGAACAGCAAGTGTCTTTTGGTGGTTTAAGTTACATGACATCACACCAGGAGAGAAAGCTGACATTGTTGAAGTTTTGGTCATTTCATTATCATTCTGCTAATTATTATTAATATTATTATTGTTGTTAGTTATTATTTGATAAGCAATGTACTGAATATCTGGTTTGGTCTTGTTCAACCAAGGTTCCTTAAACAATATAAAACCTGGAGGTAGAAGCAAGGTATTGACATGTTTCCCCAGTATTAACTTTTTTCTTTTCAGTAAAGAGTATTCAGATGAGAAAGACTAAATTATTTTAAATACAAAATATCTACATTACATTTACTTTTAAAGCAAAAAATTTTCCACAGTTCATTTGAATGATATTGGATCACATAAAAACTAAATAAACATTAGCACCTTCCATCAGTATATCGTTTAATGAACCTCAATCATAAATAACCTCATCTTCATAATCAGAGCAAGAATAACTACATGTGAAAAGTCGGTGTGCTCATTCATTATTATCCGTTTCCCTGGCTTCAATATGAAGCAGACAAGAAATTATACAAAATTTATAGTTGATTTCAAACACTAAGTTAGGGTTTTTAGTACCATCTTTAAATTCAAATGTTCTATTTTGAACTATGATTATTTGACACTTGTCAGACGGTGTATTTAAATACACAATCACAAATATTGACCTACTTCTGTAAAAGAGTGAAATAATAAATATATTTCTTATAAACATTTGCCTCCTTTCCAATTCTTTTTCTTTCTGTAGTATTTCAGTCCATCTGCATATATTCATGAATAGTATAAACTGTCACCATGCCTACTTCTTTGAACAATTGTGTTTGTGGCAGATGGACAACATCTCCGAAACAGTGTGATTGAATGTTGATATATGTGCTAGACCTCTTGCTCCCAAATTCCTTGCATAATAAACGCTGAGTGTTTTCATTATTACTTCCATGAAATACCTCATCATCCATGTACCTATTTTTGGTTATACAGATGATTTTGAAATTCCCACAGCTTTCAAAAGTGCTTGTAACTCAAACAATTTCCTGTGCAAACACAAATATATAGATGATAAAGCTTGTGGAAGATGCTTAAGAAACTGCAGCTCTGTCTTCCACAGCACAGGTTCCTGCATGCTGCTTATTCTAGCCCCGAAAGCTGAGGTCTGCATGCTCATTCCTTGCACATGGATGGGAGCTTCTGACTTATCTGACCAAATCTGTACAGCTAAATGGATTACAACGATTCACATGATTGATTCTCTCTTTGCAACCTTTCTTTTGGTAGGAAGCTGACATTCTCTGGAGAAACCCTAACTTCCTAAAAAGGATATGTCATAGAGAGGAACCAAGTCCATTGGCTAAAGGCCACCATAGTCCACCAAGCAGATGAGCAAATGCACCTTAATATTATTCCAGGCTCAAGGTTTGAATTTCTAGCATGAAGCCCAGGGAAAGTAATATAAGCAACACTTTTTATGTCTGTTTGAACCCCTTGAGGTTAGAAGTGCTTAGTACAACGACTTATTGTTGTATGTTTCTGGATTATTGGGTAATTTGTAACACAGCCATTGTTGCTGGAACATTTGCTGCCACTTAAGTGAATAAAGCATGAGAAGCCATGATGAGAGTAAAATCACCTGTGTGTTCTGTACTTAGATTTCCTAAATATCAATTAGAACCACTTGACAGATGCTTTTAATTTATGGTATGTGCAAATAAAAATTTTAGTTTTTGCATTGATTTGTCTCTATTTCACTCCTCTCTCCCCATCTCTGTGTTTCCTGTAATTCGGTTTCTGTCTCTCTTTCTCTGTTTCTCGTCTCTCTCTAGTGTGTGTGTAATTACTTTTATATAATTTAATATATTTGATCTTTACCATACCTAGCCTTGGTTCTCTTTATCTCTGGCTCTTGTTGTTCTAATAGGCCATTCTGGTTCATAAGGAAAAGCACTGATCTGTCCTCTCCACTTGTTTCATTCATGTGGGTTCCTATGAGAAGTCATTCCTAGGATGTATCTATCTTGAGACTCACTGATACTAAATGCCATGTATACTCTGCGCAATAGTGTTAACGAATGCATAAATCTGGGCATACTTTCAGTTCATAATTGATTTGTGATTTAATTTATGTCTATGGGAAATTATACAATTTGAATTTCTTTAACTGCTTATCACTAATCTCAATGGTTTCCTAAATTTCCTTTTTCCCAGAGATGTGATTCTCTTTAGCACTATATTAATGGAAATGTCTCTTGTAATGATGAATCAAATATCAATTACAACAAATGCTGTCTTTGTTTGATAAGAGCTTGTGTGCCATCATTTTATTTTAAATGTCTTAATATTTTTATGTCATAGTTCCTGAAAATCATGTCATCAAACATACAATAATCAAATAAGCACTGACTTTAAGCTTCATTTTTTATGCTATTAGAATACAGCTCTGAATGTAAACATTATGGAGACAAGGGTTTGGAATATGGTGTCAATATTAGAAATGAGCAGAAATTATCCTTAAAGACCAATTTTCTAAAAACGTGATTCTTTGGAAGTGATATATTTAAAATACCTTTATGTAGAAAAAGTAATATAGAATATTTCAGATTATTTTGAAAACTTCAGCCTAGGAGAAAACTGAAGGATATTGAAAACTTAGGAGACCACCCCCATAGTGTATGTGTGTGTGACTATTTTCAAGAATATTAAGTAGTGTCCTTCCTTCTTTCCTTCCTTCCTTCCTTCCTTCCTTTTCCCTTCCTTTCCTTTTCTCTCTTTCCCTCTCTCTCTTTCCCCCTCTTTCCTTCTTGCTTTCTTACCAGTGTTAGAAAATATAGCACAAGATAGACTACTTGATAGTTTCACAAACATTTATCTACTTTGAAAGATTGTCATAAACACAGATGCATTTGTTTTGATGATTTGATATTTTAAGAAACATGCATAATTTTTCAGAATTTCGGATTGCACATTTATAGATAATAAAAGCACACATTATATGTAATGCTTATTCTATGTAATGGAAACATTTATATTTTCATTCATGTAAAAAACACAACCTCTGAACAAATTCTCATTCCTGACTGAACTGCTTCTTGGGAGCCATACTACATTTTTCTCCATGTGAGAGACATTCTTCATATAAATAAAGCATCTCTTGCAATCTCACTGTTTTGATCTTTTATAGAAGTATAAAAGGCACTTTTTATAATACTGTAAAAAGCTTTTTCGTGAAACGTATGCTCTCTCTTTTCTTCTTGCTTATTACTGTTTTTCTTCTTATTGTTTTGTTGTAAAAAATATATGCTACCTTGAAAATTACGAATGATCACAGAAGTCGTCTACATACTGGAATACATAATGTGTTATTCAACTCTGTCCTCAGAGTCTTAATAAGGAAGATGATTCTGTCGTCAACAAAGAAGTTACATTATTGATCGATGAGAAGTAATGCAAATTTATATCCATTTAACTGCCACGTGGCGATACACAGATTCATAGAAATGGGTTAAATTAATATGTAAGAGTTAGCCAGTAAGAAGCTAGAGCTAATGGGCCAAGCAGTGATTTAATTAATGTAGTTTCTGTGTGATAATTTCGGGTCTAAGCTAGCCGGGCAGCCAGGAGCCAACAAGTGGCATTTCCTCCAACATGGAGCATAGGTATGCAATGGCAAATTGGAATTTGTGAGAGTCAACTAAATCTGTAATGGGGGAACAGACCCTAAGTACATTTCAACTTTGATACTGAACATGATACACAAGATGTGTTGGACAGGAGAGTGCTCATCAACAAATCTATATGTACATTGGGGAGTTGTGAACTGTGATGGAATACTCGTGTCCTTTGGTTATTTCCCTAATTCTGGGCAAACAAGAGCAGAACTTAGAGAGCTCGTAGTGTAAGACATTTAAAAACAAGTGCAGATAAGACTGAAGAGAAAGGGAATTGTTTCTGATTGGTTGATGGCAGAGGCTATCACTTGGGAAATTATTTAAGTGGGGAGATCCATGACATCACATTGCAAGGTGCCTGGGGAGCTTTGCAAACGAGTTTTTTTTTTTCCAGAACTTGAGAAGTAGTACATACCTAAGAATGGGAATACATACCCTGCTTCACAGTAAGCAGGTGTTCTTGAAGTTTTACTAAAAGGGGCATATTGAGTGAAAAGTATTTTTCTGACAGTTTTGATAATTTAGACCAATTTTGTCATATTCAGACTTCCTATAAGCCTTAATGATGCCAATAACACCTTTTTCATGCACTAACACTTTTATCAAGGAGAAGAATGATGTAGGATTGCCTAAATGTAAATATGACTTTAATTTTCTCAATGCCAAACTGTTCCAATTCCGTTCAGCTACTTGTGATATCACTGACCAAGGAGATTATAGCTATATCCTCTAATATTTCTAAAAACACTTATTAGTGTTAGAAGAGTTATCTAGTTTTATAATTTGCAACAATCTTGCTGTAATATCAGCAATGAGGTTATTATCTCCTTGTATGTGTAGACACTGGGATGTGAAGAGGTAAATTAACTTGCCCAGCGTACTTTGAAGAAGAGGCAAGATTCAAACCCCTAGGTGTTTGATTCTAAACCCCACACACCACCTGCTACCGGTAGAAACCTTCTTCATCTTGTAGCTCTTACAATTGACTATGGATGTTTTGCTTTCTTTTTTATTATTATTTTATTAAGATTCCCACTTTAAGTTTTTAGCATGTTTTGTTGCCTGGTGTATTATTCAAAATCATCCCCAAATATGTGATCTGCATGTCCAGAAATTTTTATTGGCTTCTATTCTATCAGTTTGCAAAACAAAAGGCCACCTCCAATCATACTTTATCTATTGTTGTTCAGTAATTATTGTTTATTGTTGTTGTTTTATCTTTGTTGCTGTTATTATTGTTGTTTCTTTTTTTTTCCTTTTTTTTTGTCAAGACAGGGTTTTTCTGTGTAGCTGTCCCTGGCTTGTAACTCAATATGCAGACCAAACTCACCTCAAATTTATAGAACTTCTACCTCCTGCACCTGAAGTACTGAGATTAAAGACATGTACCAACTCTGTGTGACTCTTTTGAGGGGTTTATTTTTGTTTATCATTTATTTGTTTTTTTTTTTTTGAGACACTGTTTCTCTGTATAACCCTGGCTGTCTTGAACCTCAAATTTGACCAGACTGGTTTTGAGCCACAGAAATCCACTTGCCTTTGTGTATTGAGTGATGGGATCCAAGGAAATTATCATGACACCTGCAACCAAATTCAATTTCTGTTATTTTTTTAAATTATTTTTAATTTTACTTACATGTCTGTGTGAGAATAGATGTCACATTAATGTAGTGACTGTAGAGGTCAGAAGAGGACATCAGATCCCTTGTAACTCTAGTTACAGGCAGTTGAGAACTGCCTGACATGAGTGTTGGGCACTGAACTTGGCTCTCTGCAAGAGCAGCAAATACTATAAAACTCTGTACTACCTACAAAAGCTGTTCCCTTTTAAACAATATAACAATAAGATGAGACAATTATTTGAGCTAGTTCTAATAAGTGTCCAGTCTTTGCTATGACATTGTAAGAGAGTCTGAGAGAAAATAACCTCACTGCTTATATTACAGATGTATGACTATATTATTATTAGCTTTAATATTTAGCAGGTATTTATTTTCAAATGAACCAATCCCACAATATAGTGGTTAAATATAAAGTCAGTGTGTATCGATGACATTTAGGTGTAAATAACCTTTGATGGTGAATTAAATTGTTCCCAATGCATCTTGGCATTTTCAGTTAAACAAAAAGACTATAGTATGTATGCACCTGTGATGTGGAATTCCCCCCTGTATGCTGTATTTTTAATTATCATTGGTTAATAAATAAGCTGCTTTGGGCCTGCAGAAGACAGAATAGAGCTAGGCAGGCAGTGGGACTAAACTGAAGGCTGGAAAAACAAAGGCAGAGTCAAAGAGAAGCCATGTAGCTGCTGCAGGGTACAAACGCTTCCAGTGGTGCCCGCTGAAACTTTGCTGGTAGGCCATGGCCTCATGTCAATAGACAGATTAATAGAAATGGGTCAACGTAAGATGTAGTAACTACCTAGAAATATACACAAGCTAACAGATCAAGCAGTGATGTAATTAATATGGTTTCTGTGTGATTGATTTGGGGCTGAGCATCCAGGAACAAACAAGAGACCTCTGTCAACATACATAAGAATCAGAGATCAAAATGCATTCAAGATTTAAAACTTTCTATTTCAAAAATTACTAATCCTGGAAGAATGTGACTCAAAAGGACAATTTAACACACAGAGCAGAAGTGATTCTTCATTGCTCTGTGAAGCATGGCATTTCATTTAATTGAGACTATTCTAAATTAATTTTTGTTAAATTTTGATGCCAAGTTTTCTTGGTTCAAATAAAAAGCGATGTTAGAAATATTATGGGATTGACATCATCAGCAGGAGAAAACATTTGAAAAGAATTAAGTAATGGTGACTTTATCTTAAGAAGTTTGAGGTTTAAAAATCGTTGCCAGTAACTTTCTATAAGAAGCTGCAGTCACAGTGTGATTCATGGTGTAAAATATTTGAATCTGTTTCCTCAGATCCTTGTGATTTGAGTTTAAACATCTTAACTACTGGCAATTTTGGAGTATAACAGTTGTACGACTAGCAGATGATTCCTGTTCACTGAAGGATGGATTTCTGAGACAGGCTTTGTACTGCTAATCTGTGCTTCATGAGTCACTCTCAGAACTGCACTAAGACTAAAGTTGCTTCTACCATCTTCCTCTCCTCCTTTGCATTTGACCTTGACAAGGATGAGGTGTAATTGGCATCAAAAATCTCAGTCTCGCTCATACTTCCCTCTTCTCTTTATCTTTTATAATTGGAGACACAATTGAGCTTCTAATTTTCAGAATCCTGAATCAACACAAAAAAATGTATCCAATCAAAACAGACATAGTAGCTAAATATTTGCCTAAACTCAAAGATATCAGCTACAAAACGCTTGCAACCTTTTTATATTTGTGTTGTTTTTAAATAAAATTATATAATTTTCTTGGTTTTTCAAGAAAGAATTTCTCTGTTTAACAGCCCTGGCTGTCCTGGAATTAGTTCTTGTAGATCAGACTGTCCTTGAACTCACAGAGATCCGCTGGTCCCTGCCTCGCAGGTGCTGGGATTAAAGACATGTGTCACCATCGCCTGACTAAAAATATTCTTTTAAATCTGAAAATGAATTATTTTGTTTTGTGTCTTTTATTTTCTAACAATTTTGTCTTTTGTAGATTATAATTTTGAATGAATACTACAAAGTTTATATGCTATATTTTCATTGTTTTCTTCTGTGTAACTGTATATTTTTAAAATCAAAATTTCTCCATTGAAGAATATATCTATGGCTGGGTAGAGTGGTACATAACTTCAACATGTTAATTTCAACATTCAGGGGAGAGAGGCAGATGACTACACAGCCTTGTCAACACAGTGAATGTCAGGCTATCTAGGGCTACATAGTGAGATCTTGTTTAAAGTAAACAAACAAAAAACCCTGCATCCTTGTTTTTACAAAACAGGAGAGTACTCATTTATTTGAATGACAGCTTAAATTTTCTTAATATACTTCTAGTTTACAGAAAAATGGAATAAAATTATATAGAACTCTAATGTATTATCACAGCAAATGGATCTTTTCCTACATTAATAACCATACTCTAATGTTTAGTATTTGTTTCTGTAGTCAACCTCTCATGGCTAATGTTGGTTGGCAACTTTACTTCATCTGCAACTAACTGAAATCCAAAAATATAGGGCATGCCTGGGAGGGACTTCCGCTTAATTTGAAGTAGGAAGATCCACTTCCAATTTGGATCTTTTAGGTAAGAAGCCTCACCTTTAATCCATATCTAATCTGGTCCACACCTACTTCTGGAAGTTTATATAAGGAAGGAAGTCTATATAAGGAAGGAATCTTTGATCTTTGCCTTTTTTCCCTTGCTTTATTAGTAAGTCCACTCCTTGACTGGAAGTAAAGCCTACTTCTTTGGCATTCTAGCATATACTGAAAGCCTATTGGATTCTACGACTTTCTGCTCATAGTCAGACATTGTGGGATTAGCTGACCACTACGTACAAATCATTCTTATTAGTAAATCCCGTGTGTGTATGTGAAATTTACATTGTATATATGGTGTATATTTATTACATATAACATTATATCTATTCATCATGTATTTATTCTATAAATTCTGTTACTGTAGAGAATCCTGACTAATAATCTCTACTAGAAAATTAGAATAAACTACAGTAGCTATACACTATACTTTAGGATTTCAGTTCAGAGTCTGTATTTTTACATATGTTGACATGTCTCAAACATTGTAGTATCATCCTAAAAGATACTTTCTTCACGTGGAAAACACTTTATAGCAGTTTTGCATCTTTCTACGTGGTACTTTATCTCTTACTCATTATGTTCTGCTTTTTCCTGAATGTCTTGTAGTTGAAATCACACATTATGCATTCTCTTCATTGTGACACTTCACACACAGTAAAACCCACTTACCATTCTTCAGTGAAGCTTAGTATCTTGATGGCTCATTTCTTTCAATGTGGAGACTATAACACTGTATGAATATACTAGTTTCTTTATACTTTCCCCTATTGAAGCAACTCTACTTTGCTTCCCTGTTTTGGAAATTATGAATAAAACTGTTATAAATATTCACATTCATATCTTTGTGTAGAGAGACATAATCAATTCATTTGCATAAACATATACAAAACAGGAAAAGTTATGTTTTTGATGAAACAGGCAGTACACAAAGCTTCCAAAAGGTTTTTGAAAGTGAACTCACATAGCACCAAAATATCAGTTCCTGAGTGTTTATGTTGCTCTATATTCCTGTCTGCATTTGGTAAATATTTTAAATTTTTACCCATTCTCATATCGGTAGTTAAATCTAGTTTTTGGTTTAATTTGTAATGCCCAGTAATGACTAAGGTTGTCTAACCTTTAATATTTTTATTTCTTATATGTGCATTTTCATTGATAAGATGTCTGGTATCTTTGCTCCCCATTATTTTGTTTAATTCTCATTATACTTGAAACCCACTGAACTATTTCAATTAAGGAAATTATATTAGCAAAGTTTGATGTTATATGTATGCATACATACAAATCTTTTAGCTACTAGATGAATAGAAGATGGAAGAAGGCATGGCTAAAAATAAAGAGACCAACTGTTAGTAGGACATTTAATCATTCAACTGAATAGTTACTGATGATATTTTGGTGAAAGATATTTAGACTGAAATACATTTTGTAGTATTTTTGCTACTGCACTATTTAGATTACTGTAGCATACTTTCATAATCTACAGAATGATACATAAAAATATAGATAATTTTGAAACTTATTTTTATCCTTACTATGTTCCATTTTATTAAGTAGTGTTTTTGAGCAATTCAAGTACTGATGTGCATCTAGTCAATTGTGGATATTTTTGCCTCCTCTCTCTCTCTCTCTCTCTCTCTAACTAATTTTCACTGTTGACTCTTCCTCATTATGTGAAGAGGAAAGCATATGTACTGATGTTGTCCACACACTCACCCCATGAGCCAGGCTGTGAGAGGCTGAGAACAACCACCAAATAGTTACCATGGGTTCCCAAGCACACATCAAGTCTTCTGATAGATGAACACATTACTAAGAAAGCCAAAGCATCACTTCTGTTCCTGTTTCCCTGCTGCACGCTGGTCACTGCACCCAAGTATAATGCAGTGTGGATAGGGAATACAGTTTGTACCAAGAAGTACTCATATTCCTTTCATAACCTGATTGGCAAACCACAGAAAGAACCAAAAGTAGAAAGTTTCTCACCTCTCTGTGAGTCATTAGGGCATGTGGAAATTTATTTCAGTGTCAAAAGTTGAGTTTAATGAATTTCCATAGAGTAATGGTTATCAAATTTACCTCACACAAAAGGTGTATAGAGGTAGTAGTGAGTATAGTAAGGGAATGATGAGCAAGGAAGTTGCAGAAAATACTGATTTTTTTTTATTATTCTAACCTAATTTCCTTATTGATTCTTTGGGAATTTCACATCATGCACCCCAATTCCACTCACCTTCCAGTGCCCCACCCCATATCTGCTCCTCACCCTTGCATCATACCCCTAAAAAAAATTTAAAAAACGAAAACCAAACCCAAACAAACAAACAACATACCTTTTTGCTCCTCTGCCTTTCCCACCTCTTAACAGCTCTTTAGTTGTCTTAGTGGCATTGGGAACCATGGCGTGTCACACAGAATAATCCTATGTCCTTACTTGCAAATATTCATTGCAATGAGTTATTGGTCTGGTTCAAGGCCTCTGGGATCTGTTACGCCATCATTATTGGGCCTTCAACAAAACTTCTGTCAGATATCCAGTGGCTGACCCAGGGCAAGGAGATTCTGTGCCAATCTTCCCATGTCTCTCCTGTGTTTCAGCATGATGGTGGGTAGATGTTATGGTAAGACAACCCAAGGACATAGGTGTGGGCCTGGATGGCAGCTGAGCTGGTCAGTTCAGGCCACTGAGGCCATCCCCATCAGGTGAAGGGTGGAGCCAGCTTTTCTACACCCATGCCATTAGGATCAGTTCTCCCAGAGTTATGGTAGTGCCATCTCTAATGGTTCATCTTTAGTGAAACAGTGGAGGGGTATTTCTAGGGAGGGGTAAGCTCCACTGTGATGGTAGGTTCACAGCTTTCTTGGGTCAGTGTTCAGCAAGGGACAGGGACAGGTTTCTGAGTAGCAGTGAAAGGCTGGCTTACCTTTGCCTTCGGCTTTCATCAGCATGGTTTTTATGGACTCCTGTGGCGACACATGCCACAGACATCAACACGGACCACAATTGCAGCCAGACCATGGATCCAGACATGGCCTCAGGCAACAGGTCTGGCCTGGACGAAACCATGGCTCCAGGATGCAGCACAGACCACTCAGGTCAGCTTGGCTATGGTGGAGTCATGGTCCTCTCAAACTACTGACTTTTTATGTTGATTTAAGATGACTCTAAGGTTTACAAAAAGACATGCAAATTCAAAGTGAAAGGTAAAGTATTATCTGGACTGCAGTTGAGAATAATTGGAAGAATAAGGTCTAAAGTCGCGAGTTTCTGTGAGTTTATGACTTCTGTACTTAACGTAAGTTTAGAAGACTTGCTAGGCCACGTGTGCTCACCACCAAAGTTTACAAGTGATGTATACTAAAATAGAAAAAAATTAAATAGTGTCAGGGATTAGCAGAAAAGATTTCCTAATATCCTTTCTGAAATACTAGAAATAGTCAGTGATTGAAAGTAAGTTTCATCAAGTAACAAACTTGTGGTAGAAATTTCAAACATTTTTTTTTTGTTGTTGTTGTTGACAGCAGGACTCCTATATCCTAATTTTGATTCTTTGGGTAGGTAGTTTCTTTTTGTTCATGTCCAAGTTCAATAATGGACCCTTCTTAGCTCTAGGGAACTTTTGTGTTTTATTTTTAATTAAATCTGAGATTTCTAAAGTCACTCCTTTTTTTCCCTATAGCTGTTAAAATGAGATTGGAAAACAGTATTTGTCTGGGATTTTTACCTTCCTTCAGAGGAATGGCATGTGATTCCCTAGGTGAAGTCACAGTGGCTGCTGCAGTTGCACTATCTCTGCTTTTCACTGAAAGTGCTTTAGAAGAGCCTGCTTGCATCTATGCCCCTTAATGAGTGTGCCATATGCATGTTTGTCCCATTTTCCAAATGTGATAGTCAGATGGTCACCACACTTAATATAACTTACATTTTTCTATGTTTTAATCCGTCTACATATATGCATATAAGAATCCTTAGATTAAATTGCAGAATGCTCAAATATGTGGTACTTTTCATTACAAATTATTGCATATAATATACTGTTCTATTATAGACTGTTCAATTTCTTCAAACATGGCATACTTACTGCTATGATTTGCATATTTTTTATGCTCAAAAATTTTATGTGCTTTCAAGCTTCATACTTCATTTCCTAGAGAGACAGTTGAACTTTTACTCTAAGACTTATTCAGTATGGTTCACACATAATTAGACATTTTTCCCCAAATTGAGATGTTACCAAAAAAAATCAAGATTACCACAAAATCTCTCATGAATCCCTGGCTTTCTTGTAGTCTTTTCAGTGTATGTTCCAACACTGTGACACTCTCCACCATGAGGCCCTCAACAAAGGCCAACAGATGGAATACCATGGTTTTGTCTTTCAGCTTCCAAAATGTAATAAAAATAAACCTTCTTGTACCTAAGGTACTCAACCTCAGGTATTTGATTATAAGGTGAAAAATATATCTACTGCAAGTTTCCCTGCAATCACTTCAGACAATTGTTACTAGCTTATTGTTGTGTTCCTTAAACAACTCAATAAACTAAAAGGGTGAACTATTAATAAATGGGACAAACTGATAGAAATAGTCAAAATCTAAAACATCTTTGAGAACTACTTGTTAATATTATCATGAGCTAATAAAATTTTGTTTATTAATGTGATTGAAGCTCAGATCCTGGGCTCTTCATGCATTGATATGTAAGAAAATCATAGCAAAACGATGGAAAACAGAGGACGTCTAAACACTAAATAAAAATTCACCTAATAAATCAGAAGAATTGTGGATAAATCATATTCTTGACATCACATGAAATGTCAAAAAATAATACACCATCTCTCAAATGTTAAGATAATAAACATACTGAAAAAAATCAATAATTTCAACACAGATAAATACATGAATTGTACCCAGCATTGTTCTCTGAACATTATAATTCATCTTGAGCATTTTAGAATTTTTTTTTCTGAATTTACAAAATTACATTCACAGTTTGTTCTTCCTTGAGTGCTGTATATACTTGGATAAATTTTCTAAAAGATAAATGGTGGCTTACTATCTCCTAGAATGCTAAATTAGAAAATATACAATTGTAAAATAATAAGTTTAGTTATTTTAATCTGGAGTGGTATAATAATTGATATAACAGAGGGCCATTGTTAAAATCAAATTAAGGATTTGAAAACATGACTTGTCTACCTCCTGAGAAATATTAATTCATTTGATTAGAGATAATAAAAATTTTTAAATCACTTTCTGAATTAGCAATGGCAGAACTGAAACAACAGTGAGGTACTGGTTAGTTTACAAACCCCGTTTAAAAGACCCCAGATTGTCATTTTGTATTTCAAATATTTGCTAGTTCAGATGACATTACTATGACAGTTATTATCGGAGAATGTGTAGTCTAACTTGGATATCCTGGTTCAATCAAAGAGGGATCCTTTTGTCCATGGTACAGAGGAAAATACTAATGACCTTATCCATACTCATTGACTCAACAGGAAGTCATGCAGGAGCTGAGCAGTAGTTGTAGACAATGTATTTGGGAAAGGACAGGAATATTTTTCTTGAAAGTGTTAATTTTTCTCTCCAAGTAATGAATGACTTTTGTTTGATGCTGGAGGCCATGTGGGTCCAACACAGATTCCTTAACTATACTGGAGCGGAGTCGAGAAGAATAAACCAACACAGCTTACACAGTTTGACAACATAAGTATTTTAATAACTTTAATTTCTCTTCCATAGTTTTTAATTCTTTGTACAGTGAAGACTATAACAAAATTCAAAATATTTGTGTTATTTAACGAACTTGTAAAAGACGCTGCCTGAGGATTATGTCTGAGTTACCAACAATGTGTCAGTGTCACATTAAAGAAAGAAATGCTTAAGCATCCCTTGGCTATACAGCCAAAAGTTGTATTGCTGGGTCATGAGGTAGGTTGTTTCCTAATTTTCTGAAAAATCTCCATAGTGATTTCCAAAGCAGTCATACCAGTTTGGACTCAGACCAGCAATGGAGGAGTGTTCATTTTATCCCACATTCTTTGCATCACAAGTTGTCATCAGTGTTTTGATCTTGGCATTTCTGATAGGTGTAAGATGGAATCTCAGAATTGTTTTGATTTGCATTTCTCTGATAGCTAAGGACGTTGAGCATTTCCTTAAGTGACTTTAAGCCATTTTAGATTTGTCTGTTGAGATTCTCTGTTTAGGTCTGTACCACATTTTTTTTTCTTGGGTTATTTGTTGTTTTGATGACCGGTTTCTTGAGTTGTTTGTATATTTTGGAGATCAGACCTGTGTCCAATATGGTGTTGGTGAAGATTTTTTTCTCATTTTGTAGGCTGCTGTTTTGTCTTGTTGACTGTGCCCTTTGTTTTACAGAAGTTTCATGTGCTAAACTGTGTTCATAGCAGCATTATTTGTAATAGCCAGTAACTGGAAACAACCTAAATGCCTCTTACCAAAGAATGGATAAGGAAAATGTGATATATTTACACAATAGAGTACTACACAGCAGGAAAAAATAATGACATCTTGAAATTTGCAGAAAAATGGAAAAATCTAGAAAACATCATATTGAGTGAGGTAACCCAGACCCAGAAGGATAAATACAATATGAATTCACTCCTTGGTAGCTTTTGGACATAAAGCAAAGAAAAACCAGTCTACAATTTACAACCTCAGAGAACCAGGACAACAAAGAGGAGCTTAAGAAAGACATACATGGATCTTATCTATGTGAGAAATAGAAAAAGACAAAGTCTCCTGAGTAAATTGGGAACATGGGCATCATGGGAGAGGGTAGAAGGGGAGGGGAGAGGAAAGGAGGGGAATAGAGATAAATATGTAGCTCAATAAAAATAATAAATAAGTCTTACAAGTGAGAAAGGAAAGGAAGAAATGCAATGAAAGCATAGCCGCTTGGAATTATTTAACAAAAAGTGAATCCATTGAATTCTTTGCTTCACATTCCCTGTGGTTTCCTTTGTCTGGTTTATGAGTCTGAATCTGCCAATCCCTATGTGTCTGTCCAACATACCCATATGTGTGTCTGTCCATTGTACTGGTTGTTGTGTGAATGGTAACTGTCTATCTGTGAGTGGTGTGACTGTCATTTGTATGTGTGTATGTGTGTACGTGGGATTCACTCTATTTATTGAACAGAGTAGTAGCATCACATTGAGAAGTACTGAGATACTTTACAGAAATCTTTAACAGAATTCTATTTTATTTTTTTTTAAATTTACTTATTTATTAAAGATTTCTGATTCTTCCCCGCCACCGTCCCCCATTTCCCCCCTCCCCCAATGAAGTCCCCCTCCCTTGTCAGCCCAAAGAGCAATCAGGGTTCGCACAGGGCAGGGAACCCTGATTGCTCTTTAACAGAGTTTTATAGGGCATTAAGTCACTAGCTCTACCTAACCCCAGCTGGCCTAGAGAGCAAGCATCATTGTTTATCAACCGATACATATAAATGACTGCTTTCGACTTTCTGGTAGATTTTCGGGAATTTCTTTTAAATTATATATTTTCTGTTTTCAACAAATGATACATACCTGTTACTCTGTGTCTGGGCATGAAATATGGTAGCTATGCATTAGCTTAGACTGAAAGGTTGATTGTATGGGAAATTCAAGGCAAGTTGATTCGTTGTTATGTTGTTCTCTTAAAGGTAGCTAAGATAAAACAATTCAAGTGCACAGTAGACTAGCAGTTTTAAATTTGAAGAGACCTCAAGGTCTCTTATTAACTTTGGTTGAGGTCCAGCAAAAGTTCCAGTCTGTTAGAAAGTAAGAGATATTTTCAGAATATTGCATTGCAATGCCACAGGGTTTGATTTATTTTGGCACTAGAGTTTTTAGACCTAACATGTACTAGAAGATAATTCTACATTACCCTGAGTGGAACTGAGAGTTAGTTACCATGATTACACATATATAAACTTGGTTGCCTTCTTCAAAATGTTAGAAACAGAATTTCTCCTGAGTTTATACTGTCAGGTAAGAAAGATAGACCTGTGAACACGAAATAATTCAGGAAGACAACATAGTAACTAAGAAAATTTATTTCTATGGAAAAACCCTATGCCTTAAGAGTGAAAAAACAAGGAATAAAAACTTGCAGATAGATATTTGGATTTTAAAATGTATAATAAAATACATAGAAAATAAAAAAAAACATTTGGTAAATATTGGCAAACAAGTTATTTAAAAATTGAAAACGTTTAAAAATAACTCTATTTCATCAGTGAAACTATATTCATGAAGTTTCTGAACATAGCTGTAAATTGCTAATGAGCCCTGTATACAGAAAGACAAGGTAAAAATGTTTTCATAGAACACTATTTATCCCCTTGGATAATAACAGAATGGTGGTGAGGACCAATTTCTACTTCTGATTATAAAATATAAAATACAAAATACCAGGGCTGAGGTTAGTAGAATTTTTCCTGAAGGTCCAAACAGTAAATATTCCCGGCTACTCATCAAATCCTAAGGTCTCCAGGAGTACAAACCTGAACTGTTACAGCACCAAAGCAGCCACACATTAAGGCCACCCATAAAATACAATTGTTAACAAAAGTAGATAACAGGCTAAGTGTGGCTTTCATTTCAGACTCTTCTAATGTCTTTGTGTGCATTAGCAGCTATTAGTCTGGAGTTGTGAAATGTGTTAGCGGTTACATTTTTGGTGGCAGGATATTTTCCCCTTAGTTTTGTATAATCTTTAATATGTGTTGCCTGTTTGCCCCAAGAGGCACTTGTCAGGATAGACGTTGAAAGACTGAAAGGATTGCACAGCGAAAGGATCAGTGAGGACTTCTCCACTCCTATCACTGGCTGTGCATTCTCTTTTAAGCAGGACTGATGCAGCAGCGTTGCAGCTTGATATAGTAAGAAAGCATGATAGTTTTGATAGTTAGCTTCTAAGGAAATGACTGAAGTTTAAATACTTAATCTGAATGTTAAACCCGGAACATCTTGTAAAATACATCTGCCGTTGTTGCTCTCAGTCATACATTCTACATTTATCAAGGGAAATTAATAAAGTGACAGGCTGGGAAAGCTCAATTCATAGTTCATTAAATAAGGAACATTTGTAGCCAAATAATAATTTTAAAAATGATTGTGTATAGTCATCACTTGCCCAAATGTTAAGGCTGTGTATTACTAAGTGGAATTTCATAAAACTAAAAAGGCTCTCCACAGTCCAAGAAACAATTAACTTGATTAACTGAAGTACACAGAGTGGTGCAGAATCTTTGCCAGCTAGACATTTAAGAGTGGACTCAAACCCAGAATATATAAAGAACTCCAAAAAACAATCAAATGAACAGATGATTCTTTTAAAGAATGTTCAAGCCTGATAGGAAAAATAAATGGATAAGAAATATTGTAAAAAATGGTCATTATTTACAGCTTTTAGAGAAATGCAGTCAAAACAAATTGGAGAGTTCATTTTACCCCAGTCAGAGTAGCAAAATCAAAAAAAAAAACAACTAAGAGCAAATGCTGGAGCAGGTGTGGGGAATAGGGGATCTCTATTCACTGTTGGTAGAATTACTGACTGGTAGAGTCACTACGAAAAGCAGTGTATAAAATTCTTAAAAGGTCAAATATTAATAGCTATACCACCATTTAACATATGCCCAAAGGACTAGACATCAGAATCCACAGATATTGCTCAGTCATGTTCATTGCTGCAGTATGCACAACAGGTGGTAGGTCATGCAAACACCCTCAACATCTGCACCTCAGTGAAAGGATAGTGGAAATGTGATGCATACACACTGTGGGATACTAACCAGCTGTAAAGAAAAATTAAATCGTGAAACTTGCAAATAAATAGACAGAACGGGAAACAATCTCTTTAATGAGGTATCTCTTAACCAGAACGACACATATCTATGTTTTCTCTCACAGGAGGCTTGTAGCTCCAGGTATTCAGACATGAGTACATATCTTGCAGAAACTATTTGGATGTAGAATGGTGGAGAACAACATGGAGGGAAACAGCAGGAAAATGACAAATTGTATCAGGGAAATGACAAAAAAAATGAAGCTCTAATTATGGGGGTAGGAGGGATATAAGTACAGGAGAAGTTGAGAGGATGGTAAAATAACATAAGACAGTTTGAAAAAGCCAGAAGAAATCATACTAATATCTACCTTAAAAATAACAACTATGATACATATTAAGTCCATGCATAAATATGCACATATAGTTTAAATTTAATTTTCACATCTGGGATAACAATGTTTCTCCAGCAAGCCAAAATCACCTAACAAAAACTCCAACAGCATACAGAAAAAAATCCTCTTTTGAGTTGTTGGTCATGGTCATCTAAGAGACTCCCAAAGCATTAATATTATTACCGTTGTTGGCCATGCTAGGTGGAAGGCCTATTGCTAAAGATACCTTGCACTTCAGCACAGCCCCCAGACACTTGCAAGCATGTAACAACAATAATGAAAGTAAAGAAGCCACTAATTTGAAAGAGATCAAGAATGGATATAGGTGAGGGACTGAGAGGAGCAATGGAAAAGAGAAAGTGCTGTAATTTTATTGTATCTCAAGAAAAGAAATAATGAAATACCATGATGGAGAATGTGAGTAAGGAATGATTGTTTCCCATCTATTTGATGTCAAAACTGATTGACCTGTGTAGGATAATAAAATAATGTTATCATCTTAAAGGAAAATAAAATCAAAATAAAAAAAAACATGAGAATGGTGTAAAGAATCTCAGTGTTATGGATTATGAAGATGGAATAAATTCTTACTTAATTATTAATTATGCCACATGTTTAACTTTAATCCCCTTTTCTCTCTAGAAATAATACACAGAACCACATCTGCTTATTTTACTATACCCAAGAAAATTCTAGATTTTTTATTGATTTAAAAATAATTAAAACTATTAACTCATTTCAAATTTTGTGGCACTAAGAGTCTAGCAAAGAGGCAAAACAGAGCATGCAACTAGATTAAGGAAGATTTTGGGGGGGTTCTCCTCATTAAGTGACTGAAATTCAGCCGAGCATACACGGGATTTAAGAATAAAGTTCAAGGGTAATTTTGAAAGAAATCAGTTGTAGGCTATGTGTCTTTTTAATGTTCTTATTTATTTTTTCAGAACCTCTTACAATATATTTTGATCATATTCTGTCCCTATCCCCAACTTTTTCCTTATCATCTGTTTCCTCCCTACTTATCCAACTTCATATTATTTTTCTCTCTCAACAGTATATCCATACACACACAGACATAAGACACACACACACACACACACACACACACACACACACACACACAAATAAACACTCAAAGAAACAAACAGAAGGCATGGGATCCAGTTAATGTTTGTCTCCTATTACTGATGGTGTTGGCTTGACTTGGACTGTGGTTAATATATCAAGTATCACTCTATTAAATAAAACTCTTTTTCTCTCTCCTAGAAGCTACCATTTTTGAATAGCATTGTTGTACGGATGGGACTTTGCGCCCATTCCTCTGTGGTTTGAGCTTGGTCATATCTTCTGATACATTCTCTATGAGTTCATACGTGTGTCTATATGCTTATGTCTGGAGAGTGTTGATTTCTTGAACTCGTCCCCTGCATGTGATTCTTATGATCTTACTGTGTCCTTTTATTCATAGATTCATGAGCCTTGAAATGAGAGATATGATACAAATATTCCTTTTAAGGATGAACACTCAAAATTCTTTTGTTCTCTGCATTTTGTCCGTGGTCAGTCTCTGTATTTATTACCATTACTGCAAGAAGGTTCTAAGATGTATTCAGATACTAATTTATATATAAGAAAAGCAGTATGTCATTAGAACTTCTTTTATTGTATTGCTATGTTCTTTTAGCAGAACAATTATGAGCTTTTCTCTAGTGCCCATGACTCTATCTGTTCTTAGGTTCTGGTCTCATTTAACAGTGATAGGTATAGGTTCCATATCTTAGAGCGGGCCATAAATCCAATTTTCAAAAGTGATTGCTTTCTTGCATAACATCTATGACTTTATTGCATCAGTGGACATATCTTGCATGGACATCATCATTTTAGTGATTTGGTTACTTTTCTCTTCTGGTAGTGTGTATTACCCTTTCTGACAATACAAATAGCAGCTTGGAGAAAAGCCTCAAGTTAATTACCAGTCTGATTTCTCCAAGTTCTTCTTTGTCATTCTATGTGATATCTTCTTTATTAGGGTCTTAAAATCAAACTGTAGAGGCTTAAGCAATTTGAGTGCATCTTTTATGAATGTAGTGCCTAATATTATAAAGCCACTACTGTGTTAGGGTTTTCTTCAGTACTGTAACAGTTTGATCAGTCCCTTTCTTCTGCAGCCACTTCAAGAGACCCAGCATAGATGGAAAATGGAGCTCATTTTCAAAAATCAGTCTATTTACTAATTTCATAATGTTTCTACCCACTCTTTTCTCAATCTCTCCTTAGCCCAGCAGCAGTTTAAGTAGGCAGGCAAACTATAATCAGTCACTTAGCACACTGCCCGGTCACAGTTGTGTCTGATTCTTTGTTTAACATTTTCTCTGCTTGATTGACCCTGGTTCTTTCCTCACCAACAGTTTTTGATGGCAAAATGACATGCCAAGCTTTCACTAAACTCAGGAGTATGAGAGATTAGTCACAAAACACACTTGAAATGTAGCGGTCAATTTATTATAATATTTTGTGGACTTTTGTGTTGTCATTGTTTGCTACCATTTCAATTTGCTCCTTTATGAATCTCAGTTCAATCAAAATTCAAATTATAGGTAGTTTGCTAATATTTGTGAGAAACATGAACAAAATATTATATCATTATATATATTTACCTATGTACATTTACTATACAGAGAAATTTATATGACTGAAAATATTTTATGATTTTCTTTTTATTATAAATGAAGAAAACAAATTCAAAGCAAAATGCAGCCATTTTTCTATGAGGCTTTTGACTCTAGGAAAAATGATAAAAAATGTTCATTCATTCTTAGTATAAATAGTAACTCTAACCCATTATACCTTCCTTCTCATACCTGCAAAGCTGAAAAATGTTCTGGATATTAACTTATAATATGTCAGTCCTGGAAGGAGAAAAGAAAAAGCACTGTGATAAATATAGCTACAATGGTTATATCACATTTTTAAATTTATGACACATTTTCAAAAGGACTTTGGGTTTTAATGTCATAGAGGGATAGGTGTTAAAATATGTCAGGGAGAGGACAGACCAATATAGAGATTTATTATATTTCCTTTGAGTAAGTGTGTACGTGTGAGTTTGTGTGTATGTGAATGAGTGTGTGTGTGTATGTGTGTGTGAGAGAGAGAGAAAATAAATTAATATCTTATTGTAACAGAACAAATGACTGATTATTTCACATTGTTGGAAAGTAAGGTAGGCCCATCAAAGTTACTACTAGTGTTTGCATCAGGGCAGCATGCCATGGCACATATGTGGAGAACAAAGCACAGTTTAGTTTTGCGTAGGTCATTTTCACCATCCACCTATACATACGTTCATAGGATTTAACTGATATTGTTAAGGTTTCTGTGGCTACTACCTCTTAAAAAAATTGTGAAATTATAATAACATTATTCCCCATTCCCTCTCCACCTTCCACATTCACCTATATAACCCTTCCAGGTTCACGACCTCCTTTTTTCATTAATTTGAATATAGTGTGCATATAAAAATTAATAAATATATCCTAAATATGTAAATACAGCCTGCTTAGTCTGTCTAATGCTGCTTGTATGTATGATTTCAGGTCAGTCCTGAACCATTTCATGGTTTTGAAAATAAGTAATTTAGTTCCTTTTCCTATAATATTATGTATGTGTGCTTTTGTGTATGTTACTAAGGATAAAACCCAGATCTCTGTATTCTGTATATGTGCTCAGATTTTGAACTATGCCCTTAGCCACAGCACTACTTTAAGCCTATTCTTCTTTAATGATTTCACCATTCTATTTACGTTTGAACAATACTTTCATTTTAATCCTGGAGTTATATTCTAAATACAATAGGTAAAGTGTTATTTAGTCTATTTCCAAGATGTTAGTGTAGGCTAAATATTTGAGACATATAAAAATAAAATTCTGCTTCTTATAATATGTATGCCACCTTTGATTCTGAGTTTCCAGCTGTCAGGAGTTTATGTTTATAGTATATGAGATGTTTTAACTGAAGGACTTATTTCAAACAACAATTATTTTATACAAACAATATTTAGTCTACATAACTTGTCTCCACAGAAGTCCTCGGTTAATTGATAAGTTAAAAATCAGATGCATCAATCAAACAGATTCACTGATTCTTGTGCAGCGTACTTTACATAAGGTATGGAAATACTTCACCTGTCATCTGGGGTATTTCTGTCACAACTGCCTTACTGGCTTCTACATCTGTTGAAGAATGGCAGATTGTAAAGCTTGTGGACAGTAAAATATTATTGAAATCCTCTTAAAACAATTAATGCTATAAAAAAGCAGAAGAAAGTTTTTAACCCATTAAAAGGCTTTTCTAGAGTGTCAATGAATTGCACTAAAAGCCCATTTGTACTTAGCCACAATTCCCTTGCCATAGTGAAAAATCCATCCATGAACTAGAAGGATTGGTTAGTATGGGAATCTGAATTTACACTGATGATAAACAATACCATTTATTTTATGGTCTGGACCTGATCTAGTTTGAAAATGAAACAGATTGGAGCTTAATGAAGGTTTCTGGGAATATGGTTAGTTGTAAGGATATACATACGTAATAGCTCTCATAAATCTTTGTAGAGAAAATAAAAATTGAATTTAGGTGGCACCAGAAGATCTCTGACTGTTTCTCCTAAAATATTAAGTGTTCAAGTCAGAACTGAGGATATCAAATTCCCAAAATGCTTAAAATGCTTAAAACAATTTAAAATTTTAAATCAAAACACTATGCATATATACAGTCTTCATTTCTGATAGCTTTCTTTTAAATAGTTCCAATTATAAATTCTTATGTTTTTCATAATAATTTTTTAACTTAGTTTGTTCTTGCTATAGCAGAGAAGGGACAGAGTGGTTGTGAGGCTCTTGTTTTCATCAAACTCATTTTATAGGAAAGAAAAACATGGTGATAAGACACAAGATGAATAAGCTAAAATTTTAATTTATAAAACTATGTAAACTATTATAATAGTCATTAGGGACATGAGATAATAACACTATAGATTGCATGAACACATCATTTCAAAATATTAGGTATACTCTATAAGAACTGTGAGCCCTTAAGTGCCTTCAGCAGAAGAGTTTTTTACGCTAGTTTTGATAAATAACTTGTTTTCAGATTCTCTTTTATACTGGTATACCATATACAAGATATTCAAGCAGAAACAAATACTTTAATGTTCTAGAAAGTCAGGCTACAAGGCCATCAAGATCAAACAATTGCTTTATTTAGTTTATTTTGAGGTCTATCCGTGGCCTAGAAACAGGCAAAATGTTGCTATGACCCCCACTTATTTGTTTCTCTATGTGCAGATTCTAACTATTTCTTTTTGTAGTTTTATTTTTACGAGGGCATTATTCTGATTGCATTAACATCCGTATTAACAACCTTAATTTATTTCATCACCTCTTAAAGATATTTGTATAAATAAAATGTCTTAGCTATCTATTCCTATCAATAAATATGAGACAATAAAATTAAAGTGATCATCATGGTTCAGTCTTTGATGTTTCCTTTTGTTGGCCTGTTACAATTTGTTTTTTACGTTTGATGGAGGAAACTCATACTTGATATGGCTATGTAAGCATGTATGTGAAAAGATAGAGACTAGGGAGCTTCAATATTTTATTCAAAGCTATATCTCCAATGATTTTATTTCTATTAGTCATAACTTATTAAATGTTTTACTACCTGCTAATCACTCTAGAGATTGATCACCAGGTCTTCTTACTACATACTGTTCAGGATGCCCTTTAAAGCCATACTTATCACTTTTTAAACAATTGGGGGTCAGGGCATCAAAATATGGATTTGTAAGTGGATACAATTTATGCTGTAACTAATTCAGAATCTTATGTAGATTCCTCATTTTCTGATGGGGTTATGGTTCTGATAAATTCATCATAGCTGAAAATAGAAACCAAAAATACTGTTAGTATCCTTACCTGTTGAACAGCATAATTTTCTTAAAACAGTATCAACATCCCCAGGTCACTTATAGTTGCTTACAATTGACCTACATAATCTAAGAAAGAAAAGATTTTATAAAAAAAAAAATGCTGGGAGGCTGAGTGCATCACTTGGCTAAATGGGAAACAGGTAAGTTGCTTCTATGCAACAATAAAGTGGGTGTTAATAACACATATTATGAGTCCAGGAAATGATCACTAATCAATATTTAACTACATGCATTAGTTTCCTAGCTCTTTGCAGGGATATAGAGGCCAAAATCAACAATTAATAAACAGGACCTCATGAAGCTGAAAAGTTTCTGTAAGACAGAGACACCATCAATAGGAAAAACAAGCAGACTACAGAACAGAAAAAGATCTTCAAAAATGCCACATCTGACAGAGGTATGATTTCCAAAATATATAAAGAACTCAAGAAGTCACCCACTTGAAAACAAAATAATCTAATAAAAATGAGGTACATTCTTGTGAATTCCTGGGGATAGCCACTGAAACAGCTTGACCGAGCTAATGGGAGCTCATTGATTCCATTGACAGTGGGGGAACCTACATAGGATCAAATTTGGTCCTCTGAATGTGGGTGACAGTTGTACAGCTGAGGCCGACTGTGGCACCACTGGCAGTGAGACCAGGATTTATCCCCACTGCTTGTACTGGCTTTTGAAAGCCATTCTTTTTGCAGAGATACCTTGCTCAGTCTAGATATTGTGGGGAGGCCCTTGATTCTGCTTCAAAGCAATGCATTAGAATTTGCTGACTTCCCATTGGAACCCTTATCTTCTCTGATGAGTGGATGAGGGTGGTTTGGGGGAATGTGGAGGAAGCAGGAGAAAGGGAGGGAGTGGGAACTGGTATTGGTATGCAAAATGAGAAAAAATCATTTTAAAAACAAATTAATTAATAAGCTAAAAAATAAAAAGTGGGGTACAGATATAAACAGAGATTTTTCAAAAGAGAAATTTGAAATGGCTGAAAACCTTAAGAAATTTTCAACATCTTTCTAGCTCTCAAGGAAATGAAAATCATTTTATATCTGTCAGATTTTGTTTGATCTTGTCAGTGCTAAGATCAATTCATGTGATAGCTCAGGCTGTCAAGGATGCGAGGCAAGGGGGGCACTTCTCCACTCCTTTTGAGAGCAAAAACTTATATAGTCACTTTGGAAAGAAATATGGTGGCTTCTAAGAAAACTGAGAATAGGCCTACCTCAAGACCCAGCTATACCAGGCCATGATAGCACACGCCTTTAAACCCAGGACTCAAGAGGTAGAGACAGGCAGATCTCTGTGAGTAGGGGGCCAGCCTGGTCTACAGAGCAAGTTCCAGGATAAACTCCAAAGCGACACATAGAAACCCTGTCTCATAAAACAAAACAAAACAAAATGTTACAAAAAAGGCCGAGCTATACCACTTCTGCACATATATCCCCCAAATGCTCAATGGTACCACAAGGACACTTGTTTAACTATGCTCATAGCAGATTTTCTCATAATAGCAAGAAATTAGAAACATTCTAGATACCCATAAAATGAAGAATGGATAAAGAAAAAAAAGTGGTATATTTACACTATGGAGTATTACTCATCTGTTAAAAAATAACATTATGAAATGTGCAGGCATATAGGTAGAATTAGAAAAGCTTAGCTGGGCGATGGTGGCACATAGCACTTGGGAGACAGAAGCAGGCGGATCTTTGTAAGTTTGAGGCCAGCCTGGTCTACAAGAGCTAGTTTCAGTACAGGCTACAAAGCTACGAGAAACCCTGTCTTGAAAAACAAAACAAAACAAAACAAAATACCCAAGCAACCAAACAAAAAGAATTAGAAAAAATTACCCCAGACCTAGAAAGACAAATATGTACTACTTATAGGTGGATATTAGCATATTAGCCATATAGTAAAGAATAACCATGCTACAATCCACAGACCAAGAGAAACAAAGAAACAAGGAGGGCTCAAGGTGGGAAACAGAAATCTCACTGTGAAGAGAAAATAGAATAGATATCACCACAAGTAGATGTGGGAAGAGGTCTGGATGTGGAGGTGGACATGGCAACAGGAGAGATTAGGTGGAGAGAGGATGGAGAAAGAGAATGCTGGGAAGGACAATTGAAATCAGGGGCGTCTCTATGATGAGCTAGAAAACCTAGTGCAATGGAAACTGCCAGGCATCCATGAAGGTAACCCTGGACAAGGCTCCTAGCAATGGGAGGTATGGAGCCTGAACCATCGTCTTCAATAACAAGTCAAGACCTGCAGTGGAGAGATGGGCACCTCAACCCAGTCAAATAATCTCTGACCTACAATCTGCCCTGCTTATAAAATATGCTGAGACAAAGGTGGCACAGAAATTATGAGAATGGCCAAAAAAAAAAATAAAGACTGGTCCAACTTGAGACTAATACTATGAAAAGAAGCCCACCCATTGATAATGCTTGGAGGACCAGGACACAGAATCTGGACAACTCAGGACATAGGATATAACCAAATATGACTGTTTAAAAAAAGAGTCAATGAAATGATTTCTAATGATATTCTGCTATACTCATAGATTGTTCTCTAGCCAAATTGTCATCAGAGAGATTTCAGCAAGCAACTGAAGGGAGCAGATACAGAGACCCACAGCCAAAAACTAGGCAGACTGATGTGGGATTCCCCTCTCTATGCTACGAATATGTTTTATTACTATTGGTTAATAAAGAAGCTGATTTGGTCTATGACAGGGCAGAATATAGTCGGACTGGAAGAGATAGATAGATAGATAGATAGATAGATAGATAGATAAGGAAAAGTCAGAGAGATGTCATGTGGCTGCCGAAGGAGAAAGATGCCGGAACCTAATGGTAAACCACAGCCTCGAGATGATACACAGATTAGTGGAAATGGGTTAATTTAAGATATAAGAGCTAGATAAAAATAGGCTTGAACCATTGTCCAAACAGTGTTGCAACTAATATAACTTCTGTGTGATTTGGGTCTGAGCAGCCAGAAAAAGTAAGAACAGTTTCCATTTACAGCAGACCTTGGAAAATCTGTGGAAGAGGAAAGAGAAAGAAATACGGGAACCAGAGGGGACCAAGGACACCTTCGAAAAACACAGAATCAACTGACCTGGTTCATAGGTGCTCACGGAAACGGAATTGCCAGCAAAAGAATTTGCATGGGACTGACTTGGACCCTCTGGACACACATTGCAGTTGTATAACTTGGTCCACTTGTGGGACTTCTGGAGGAGAGAGCAGGACTGTCTGTAACTTTGTGGCGTGCTCTTGGTACCCTTCCTCCCGCTGGTTGGCCTTGTCCCGCATTAATAGGAGAGGAGGTGTCTAGTATCTCTGTAAGTTAATATTTTATGGCTGGCCGATATAATGGGAGACCTGCACTTTTCTAGTAGGAAAGATGAATGGTCAAGGGGAGGTAGCAGGGAGAGACTGGGAGGAGAGGAGGGAGGGAGCGAAACTGTGACAGGCATGGGGTATTTAATTAACTTCTTAATTAATAACATAATTAAAAAATAAAAAATAATTGAACAACTTTTCACTTGTCCTTTTGTACATCAGAGGCATTCTATAATTGCATTGAACATCCTATATATGTATGAACATCCTATCCCAAAGTTTATTCCATAGCATAGAGTAAGTTAAAGGGTTTGCTCAAAATAAGAAAATAAGTAACCTGGCATAGAATCAATCAGATCCTGAATTATTTTATTTTTGAGATTATATTACAACATTTCTCCCCTCCCTTTCTTTCACCCAATCTCTTATCTCTTATGTACCCCTTCTCTCCCTATTTCAAATACAAGGTTACTTTCTTCACTAATTGTTGCTATATTCATATATATATATATATATATATATTCCTAAATATCTGCTAAGTTCACATAATATAATTTGTACGTGTGCTTTCAGAAATGAACACTTGAGTTCCTGAATTCTTGAATGTGTTATTATATTGTCTAAGTTAATTTTATCACACCACTTATGTAAGGCTGACATGATTCTTACTGCATGCACCTGGGGATGTTCATGAGAAATGAGGGAACACAAAATAGCAGACAGAATTTATACCTGGTACTGTTCTAATTCAGCTTCCACAGTTGGAAATGTTTTATCAGATTCCAGAAATACTTTCAACAAAAATACTGGAATTGATTGCATTCTATGTCTGAGTCAATAATTATTATATTAGTCATCATTTCTAATGTATTCATATTAAATAAATATCTTTACTAGAATTGCTGATGCTTCACTTCTTTCTTTGCCCTCTATCTCAATCTCTCCCCTCCCTTATTCCTTTTTTCTTTCTCTCCTTACCAATTACACTGCTCAATGGTACCGGCATAAGAGTCCTATAGCACCTTATAGACATTGGGCAGACAGATTGTCACCCTGTGCTCTTTGTTCTTTTTATCTTGAGATTCATTGTCGCTCAGTTGTTCAGGCTGTCCTTGAACTCACTCTTAACCCAGATAGTGCTTGTGTATTCCTGGCCTTCCAGTAGCCAACTTTCATGGAGATAGGATGACAGGTTTGTGTCAATGGGCACAGTTAACAGTGGTGACTTTCAGAAAGACTTTAAACATGAACCTGTGAAATGTGTTATTTTGTTTTATTCAAGATAATATCACAAAGTATCTGAGAAAGTTTCGTTTAAAGAAAAATATCCAGAAAGGCAAAGGTGGTATTTATTTAAGAAAAGAGAAAAATTATGGTAAAAAAAATCAATCTCCAAGATTGACATTTACAATTTAATTCTTTTTTGAATAACCAACAGGCATTTTTTAAATCATGACTTAACTTTTTAAGGCACAAGTTTCTGAACAGAAAGATCACTTGAATTTCAAAAGATTTTGCAAAATTTGTAAGCTATTCAAATTGCAATAATTAAAAGAAAATTAAAAAAATGTATTAGTAGATATATGAAAGTCAGACATACACTGATTGTGAAAAATAATATATACTCATATTAACCTTTTAAATTAGATGGTTCCATTTGATAATAAAATAGAGACTGAGGGAAAGATTGAATGAATTTTTTTGTGATCATCTTTATTTCAGGCCAAAGGATACTATTGATCTTCTGACACTGTTTCCTAAATATGAATTAGTAGATTTATATGATGATAAGGCCTCAGCTGCTAGAGAAAAGCAGAAAGCAATCATTTTCAAGCCTTATCTATAAAGTCTAGTGTTTGCTATTTAAAGGTGATTTAACGTCAGGCCCTTCTTAGTCAACGCTTCTCAAATATAAACCAAGAAGTTCACTTTCTTATATTTCCTTAGAAAAATGAATTGAGGTTCTTAGAAAACATTCATATAATATCAAATGTTAGCACATTCTATAATAAGATTAGATTTAGTGAAGTCAAAAAGCATTTTATACAGTTTTCACTTATTATAGCTATAGTCCTCCCCATTTCCCTGTTTCATACACTGATTTATTATTCTGTTTCTGTGCTACAGGTATAAAAACCTCTTGAGCATTAAACAGTATGTATGGTTAAAGCCGACGGCACCAAGTATTAACTATTATGCTTAAAATTTCAGCAGAACTTCCAAACATATTTTTCCATTCTACCAATGTTCATCTAAAATTCTCTGGGATTTTTCCACCCAAGACTCTACCTTATGTTTGAAACAATTTGATTTAATTAAAATCATATTATTTTTCTGGGTTTTCCTTTTTTGTCTCTTAGATTACACAAAGTTTGTGTGGACACAACTCACTTCTATATCATTAACATCTAAACAATTACCTTACTTAAAAAAGAAATTTATTATATAGTTGTAGAATGAATCAACGTGTTGTTTTAGGGATACACACTACATTTTCTATTCTGCAGTATTAAGTCTCTGATTATTTTACTTGTGAAAAAGATCTTGTAATAAATGAGAAAAAATGTATGATTTATGCAATTTCAGTGATGTCATTTTTACAGTTCTTTTACTACCTTCATTGACAGAGTCTTGGACCTCCTGGCTGTGAAACAGCAGGGAGTCTTGCTGAAGAGGAGTGGGCTAAACTAACATTTCTACCAAGCAGACAAGTTAACTCTGATCCCTTGCTTGTTCCCCCAAAATACACTGTGACATCTCAATTCCATGTCACTTGGTGCAATGTGAGACATTAGAAATATGTGTGAGGGAGTCAAACAGTTGCTTTTCCCCTTTGTCTTTACTCACAAGGATAAGAATTATGAGCACAGATTGAATATAATAATCTTAGATTTTATTCAACTGAAAAAGAAAGCAGTTATTTAAATTTTTTCAGCTCTTAAAAACATCCTTTTACCAGAAATTCACTAACTTAATTAAGAGAAAATAAAATGTCTTTGTTCAAAAGCTATGGACAATAAAAGGGACTCTGAACTTAAAGAGGGATTAAGTGGAAGGTAGTAAAATTAATATTTCTGCATGAGTTAATTTCCAATTCTGTTTTAAAATTAGACACTTCTTATTTTCTGCTAAAGATATTATTCTGAAGACAAACTCTTACATTTAACTGGTAATATTTACACAGAAGTAAAATCTGCCTCCTTGTAATATATGAAACATTGTTTTTAGTGTCCATTTGTGAATGGGAGGTGGTTAGTCTTTTTCCTTTAATTATTAATCCATTCCTCATCAAGCAGTGTTGGGTTCATTCGAATTGCCAGGTATTGGACTAGGCCATAGCGACACATGGCTGAGTAAAGTAGAGTTCCTCTCCTGACAGCCTTACTTCTCCAGTCACAATGTTATTTGCATTCCTGTGTGAACTACAAGGCTCCAAAAACCTCTCTTGTCCATTGTCCCACTGTTTATCCATGTGTTCACATTGGAAAACTGAAAGTCTAGCCTTCTTTTCATTCTTTTCTTTGCTCTATAACTTAGCCCTGTTGGAGATACCTTTAAAAATCTAGAATCATCTATTTTCTTCAGTCCCACTAAAGCTTCATACCTTCATACTCTGATCCATAGCCATCTTTCAAAAAGCTAGGGGACTGGGGATTTTTACAAGAGGGCCGCTTATTCATTTCCTAACCACCTGGCATCTCAGACCTGAAATAACCACACAGAAACTATGTTATTTAAATAACTGCTCTAGCTTTTTATTTGCTAACTCTTACATCTTAATTAAACACATCTCCATTAATCTGTGCATCACCTTAAAATTCTGACCTACCAGAAAAGTTTTAGCGTGTCTGTCTCTGGAGGTGGCTCCATGGTTTCTCTCCGACTCCACCTCTTTTCTCCCACCATTCAGTTAAGTTTTCCTGCCTAAGTAAGTTCTACCTTGCTATAGGTCCAAAGCAGTTTCTTTATTCATTAACCAATAAAAGCAACACATAGACAGAAGGACCTCCCACACCATGGGATGAATAAAAACCAGGAAATCAAAACTTCCTATTAATGTTTGGGTTAGGAGAGTCTAAAAGACCCTCCCAACAATATAGTCTTTTAGAAAATGTAATTAGGGTGTGATTGCTGTAACCACCCTACATTTTGGACAAAGAACTACAAAGACTTCAGTTAGAGCTGGCCATGGAAGACTCCTCCCTAAGGATGAGCTCTCACAGCACTAAAAGGAGCCTTGTAAGCTGCCAAAGGAGAAAAGTAATTAAGTCCTATCCAGTTGCAATGGTTACAAATCATAATGATAATTAGAAAGTTGTCTCTTTAGTTACTCCCTCTCCTTTGTCGACCTCCCCCAACCCACAAAATCCACTCTCTCAAGTTCCCATCCCCCTACCCCTCCACTCCTTACACTGCCTCCCTTCTCCAATGCTAGGATCTGGGTAGAACCTCAACTATGGGAGGCCTGCTCTTTTCTGAATTTAGACAGAGAATGAGTGGGTGGGAAGGGAGGTAGTTGGGAGGTGGCATGGCAGGTGGATGGTACATGAGGGTAGTCGAAGGAGGGGATACTGTGGTCCGTATGTAAAATAGATAAAAAATGTTAATACAATAAAATAAGAAATGATGATGGAAAATGTTGTTAAAGGTGCAACCATGGCACTTATGCACTGGGGGATATCAATAGCTAATTAATTGGACTTAGGTGCACGTAGGTGGGTGTTCATGCCTGGTACTGTAAAATCAGTCAACCACCTGTGGCTGGTAAGGCTGTGGAGCCTAGAGGAGGCTCTACCACTACCTTTTTACCAAGCCAGCAAAAGAAAATAAGAATAGATCTCAAAATGTACATACCATCTTGAGATTTTATTGTGACTACTAAGTATACTATATTTACTTATTTACTATGTTTAATGTTTTTAATCTGTCTTTTCCATGATAATTTAAGGTCTATATAAGCAGAGTTTTTTTTTAAGTTTTACATTAAACACATGTCTGAATATAAAAAAGTTAACATCCATGTATAAGAGAAAACATGCAGTAATTAACATTTTTAAGATAGTCAAGAAATGAGACTAGATATATCATGGGCATGGGCCCTATGTGAAAACCTACTACTATTACTCTGCTAAATGAACATATTGATACAATGGCTTCTGATGATATATTGTCATACTTGTAGATCTCTGCTTTGTTAAATCCTTATTAAAAAAGTTATTTCCTGCAATTGGGCAATGTGCAGATAGTAAAAGTCTTCAGAGTGCACAGCACTAAATGGAATGACTTTATCACATTCCTTCACCCAAGGTTCAGGGATCCATGATGTAAAGGAGATGGAAAGGTTGTAAGAGTCAGAAGTGGTGCATCACTCAAAGGGAACAGTGTTTTCTAAGCATGAAGCTGATCTACATATAACTCATTGAAACATGGAAAGCACATACAAGTTCAAGGCAGACAAAATTCTTACATAAAGAAGAGGAAATGGGAAAAGCACCACTCTTAATTAAGATGTTACTTATAAATGTTAGTTTCTCTGTGAATTAAAAATCAATTTTGAATCTTCAATGGAGTGACATTAGTAATACAATCATACTCCATAGCAGGTCTCATGCTCAGGAACAGTTTGTCAACATAGAACAGGCTCATAGTGTGTGTGTGTGTGTGTGTGTGTGTGTGTGTGTGTGTGTTTGGTTTTGTTTTAATAGAGAGAAAGAACAGTAATTTGGGTGGGTGGGGAGGGGAATGATCTAGAAGAAACTGGGAAGGGGAAAGAACATTATCAAAATTTATTATATGAAAAGTAAATAAATACATTATATATAACATAATATTATCATCATATTTATATATCAGTATTATATGTGTGCACACTCTGCCCTGAAGATGGAGGTTAATTTGGTAAATTGAATATGATTGTATAATTTTTCCCATAATTTCATAGGAACTGGCACTATTAGGATGTGTGGCTTTCTTGGAATGGATATGGGCTTGTTGGAGAAAGCCTGCCACCATGAGTACAGGCTTTGAGGTTTCCTGTACTTAGGATAAGGCCCAGTGTCTCAGGTGACTTCCTATTGCCTCTAAGATGTATCATACTCAGTTCCAGCATCATATATGCCTACATACCACCATGCTCCCCATCATGATAATAATGAACTAAATCTCTGAAACTCTAAGCAAGCCACTGTAATTAAATGTTTTCTTTATAAGAGTTTCTGTGGTCATGGTGTCTCTTCACATCAATAAAAACACTAACCACACTCAAAATAATGTTTTCTAGCTTTCTATTTCTATTCTATTGTATTTATATTTCTATGTTTTCTATTTTGAGTGACATAACCCAGACACAAAAGGACAATTATCACATGTACTCACTCATAGGTGGTTTATAAATATAAAGCAAGGAACACCAGCCTACTAACCAAAATCCCAGAGAACTTAGACAACAATGAGTAGAGAAAGAGAGACTTACATAGATCTAATCTACATGGGAGGTAGAAAGTAGAAAAAGAGAAGATCTCCTGCATAAATTGGGAGCATGGGGACCTTGGAGGCGGGCTGGAGTGGGGAGGGGAGATTCAGAGAAGGGGGAAGAGAAAAATGTAGAGCTCAATAAATATCAATTAAAAAAACCCTAACCAATACTTTTAGAGAATGCCTGTTGGAGTAGTTTCTCTCTTTCCACTCTGTGGAAATCAAATTAAGATCATCAAAGTTGGCAGCAAATGACCTTACCTACTGAGCCATTCAAGAACATGATATTTTATTCCATAAAACCTGATCAACTGCTCAATTTACTTTCCTGGCTTGTAGCACTGGTCCTTAATTTATCTCCAAAGCCTTGTAGGGATTCTCTGCGGTGATTTGCTGGACCTCTTCCAAAAATTTTCCTTGCTACTGACAGAATATGACTTCTAAATTATTAGTTTGTTTCTTTTTATCTTTGATAACACGGTGTATTTATAATATATCTCAAATAGCAAGTTAGTTGAATAATTCTATTTTCACTAAACTCAATAAACTTACTTGGAATAATTAGAGCTGGGTTTTCTTTTTACTGTGATGCATCCCCCTGTGTGGTAGCTCTACCAATATCCCACATGGTTACTAAATATCTGTATGGGTGCTCTGCTACAAAAAGTTGAAGTATTATATTGTACTTCTATTTTTAAATTTTTTAACTGATATATTATTTTCATTCTCCCTGATGCTGTCTGACTCCAGTAAGTGATTTTAAAACATATCTCCCTTTGATACTTGTTTTAATATTTTTTTGGATAACATCCGAGCAATGTTTACTCCTAAGTGCTTGATTAGTGATACCCACTTATTGAGAATTGTTCTTCCAAGCAATAATCAGCTTTTTCCACTCATGTCCGATAGAACTGGACAATCCTTAAGCCTGTGTAAGTTCTGTGAATAGTTGCACATGTTAATGTCACTTTGAATATACAAGAGAGGTCATCTACAGAATCCTGCATAAACTTGGCAAGTTCTAGTATTGACAAACTGCAGGGACGTGGCTCTCTATGCTGTCTCATTAGGGACACTGGGGAATCCTGTCTGTTCTATTCTTGACTGTTGCATTCAGTTTATGATTTTCTTTCCTAAAATTCTTGCTTTACTTTACTTAACATACAGTCTCTGAAACTATTTGTATCAATTTTTTATTTGTTTCATGTCAAATGAGGGAAAGATTTTATTTTATGTAGATTAATCTTGTGTGAAATCAGAAGCAACTAGAAAACTGATTCAACCAACAATAACAACTTTTGTACATTTTGTCAGGTCTATGCATAAAACCTGAAAGAGCTTTTCATAAATAAAAAATCAAAAGTTTAGAATTGCTGGCAAATTTCTACCAAGGACTTGTACTAATATGACAGATGAATTTTCTGGAAGAGTCTATCCCTCTTAGCTTAGAGTAAGGAAATTCCATGTTGATTATGTGAGTTGCCTTTATATAAAAGGGGTTTCCAATTTTCTTAAAAAAATCCAGGAGGAAGCATGACCGATGCTTTTAACTCCATGAACACAGTGTCAAGTACAGAAAACATCGTTCATTTTCTCCTGTGATTAGATATTATTAAAGAACTGTCTGCAGAAGCTCTAACCTAGAAGAGCAGCATCAAGATGTGCCCTGACAAATGAAGCTTTGAAATTCTTTCTTGAACACCAGTACATTAACGTGGAGTTGATACTGTGAAAATTTTGGACAATTCACATTTATGTACTGAACTTTGCATAATTTTTTTTTTGAGACAAGGTTCCTCTGTAGCTTTGATGCCTATCCTGGAACTAGCTCTTGTAGACCAGGCTGTCCTTAAACTCACAGAGATCCTCCTGCCTCTGTGCTACAAGTGCTGAGATTAAAAGTGTGTGCCACCACTGCGTGGCAAATTTAGCAAAAAATTTAACATGGCTTAGATATTTATAATTACAGAATGGTAAATATAGATATTTAGTAAATATAGAATCCAACAACTAGACTTTGATAAAGACTGTTGTACATTTGTTTGCATGATGAAGAACTCTATGACTAGAAAATAGAACACATTTGTTATTTTATTCAGTCAATTCTTACTTTTTAAAGTTTTGATTCCAATTTTTTTTCAGTTTTGAACAAAGTATGTACAAGAATTTAATAAACTTCTATATAGAGATGGGTAGAAAATATAACTCTAACATGCATAAGTTTTAATGTTTTGATGGTTTTCTGAAATTAAGATTTTTATAAATTTGGAATATCTTGTTTTGTGGGAGCCCACATGTGACTCAATTTCCATCTGGAGTCATTTATGACTTAAAAAAGTCATTTGAGTTCAAGCTTGCCTGCACTACTTTTTCTTATAACCTTGAGGGCTATGAGAGACCCATAATTTAGCCCATGAGAAAAGAACACTCTATCTATTAGACAGTATACTGCTGACGACAAACCTCAGGAACATCAAGATAGAAAGTAAGGCTGCTTTTGAGCAGCAAGCACATGTTGGAGAGGAGGCTTCTTACTCAAGAACAGGAATGGTCTTGTGGTTAGTTACTAACCGACCATCTGTGCTGTGCTTTGTTCTGTTGTTGTATATAAGCAAGTTCTGAAATAAACCCTTGGTCAGCAATATTGGCATGACCAGACAGACCTCCCAATTCTATCCTGTCTTCTGTTTCTTCTGACTTTTCTTTGGCCTCGAGGATTCCCCTATCCAGGAACCCTAGCTGACTTTGGAGCAGTGGGCTCCTACATTGTTTAAAAGATTTGAAACTTGAAGACTAAGATTTTTTTGTGCAAAAATTTTATCTACAGAATGTGATGCCAAGTGAGATTTTGTGTTATCATAACTTTAAATAATTCATTATCTCTTGTGAAAAAGTATACATATAGTTTTTTGCTATAATATTACACAGATTTAATAGTCATCAATATGCCTACCTTACATTATAGTCAGTATAGTTAATCATGGGGATTTTTTTTTTTTCGTTTCTTGAGTCACAAATGAGAACCTGAAACAGAATTTATCAAATCCATGATTATAAAGTAAAACACCCCCACAGTCCAGGCAGATGGTTAATGCAGGAAACGTACATGTACCAGGCTGTGCTTATTAGCCATTCCTATTATATTGGATTACATCAAGTGGTCAAGATAAACTATGTTCACTGAAAGCGCCTAATTTAACTAGATTGTCTTTATTAACAAGGCCCCATTAAGTGGTTTCAGCTGTAATAGCATTTGAGTTCCATTAGGTTTTGAAGTGATTTAGAAATTCAAATTACTTTTTAAAAATTAGATGTCAGAATGGTAGATAATTAGTAAATACTATATCAAAGTTGCAAATTGTATGCAGTAGTGGAAATGAACAGTAATATGTGTTACCATTGAACCACACACATACAGATAAACCAAAAATCTCTCTTTAAAGCCACTTGTTGGGGCATGTGAGACAAAAAAAATTATATTTAAATATTTTACAAAATGATTACATTTGCTTTTCGTAAGATGTGAATACAAAACTACACTAATTATAATCTTTCTCTTTTTTTTTTTCAAGGCAGGGTTTCTCTATAGAATTGGAGCCTGTCCTGGAATTACCTCTTGTAGACCAGGCTGGCCTAGAACTCACAGAGATCCGCCTGCCTCTGCGTCCCGAGTGCTGGGATTAAAGACATGTGTCACCACCGCCCGTGTCACTAATCACTAATTATAATCTTTTAAAAGACAGTAAAAAATGAAGTATATTTTGTTTGTTTACAAATACAAACTGATAATTACTTTTAATAAATATTTTCAACATGAAATTCTTAAGCTTGTTTCTAAAATAGAAAAGGGAACACTTAAATAAAACATGACCTGTGATTTACTCTTTTGAAGTTAATTAAGCAATAGAATTTTGAATTAATATTCATTAGAGAAGATATCGTCAGGCTTTTAAATCAATAGTAAAATATAGAACAACTTCAATTTATTTTATGAGTATTTAAATATTTCTCACATTGTATCAATATTTTCTAGGCTGCTACAAGGCAGTCAACATTCTTTAATGCTCTAAATATATAAAAATAAGAAAAACAGGCATGATTTTTACTTGATGGTGTAAATTGATATCAAGTAATGACTTTTGCTAAGTTTCAGAAAAAAAGCACTCAAAAAACAAAATTTAAATCAATTCTGGGATATTGTAAGACTTTCCAATTCAAACTGTGCATTTAAAACTAACTAGGAAATAAGACAACAAAAACTAGTTACAAAAGTTATCATGAGCATAGTTATAAAGACCTAGCATAGTTACTGTGATGGTTAGATAAACAGTTAATGAATGGTTGTTGACTGTGGTCATCCAGCCTACCTTTCTCATTTCCATTTATCTCTGTAACCATTGAACAGCCTCTACCTATGTATCCCACACTCTCCCTGACTTCTATATTTCCACAAGATTAGTCATTTTTGTATAAATGTAGTGTAATGATAGGCATGAAGTCCTATCCTTAACTGATAGTCAAAGAGATAGAGACAGACAGAAATAGAGAGATATAGATAGACAGACAGACAGACAGATAGATAAAATTTCTAAAAGTATGCTGATAGGTGGAGCGTGTTGTAGTGGGTGGTAACTCTCCCAAGAGTATGTTGTCAGCACTAATTGTAACATATGGGTTTAAATCACAATGAGGGCCTAAATTTGTAATGGTGTAGAATGGGGACAGGCTAGACAAGAGTTGGGGGAAGGAGGTGGATATCAAAAGGTAATGTATAAAATTTTACAAAAACATTTTAAACAAGGATAAAACCCACCTTTTAAGACACACGGCATGCATTTGGAAAATATGTTGATTTATTTAATTTGCTTTATGTTTTAGTAAAACAATACCAATTATTTTTGTATTCTGTAGCACTTTACGTTTTAACAAAATCTATAATTTTTTGGTTTTAATAATTATCTGTATGATATAAGTAAATATTTCACAAACTTTGAACAGAGAAGATTGTATTTTGTTTTGGCAACAAAGATCAGAGTGGGTGAAACTAAACTTTATCTGCTTTAAGAATATTTTTTGATAACCACACGCTACACAAAGAACCTAAACATAATTCTTAACCTAATAAATTCTTAAGTGATCATTTTTGTAGATATGCTACGTGTGCTCAGTATACTTCATTGATTAATACTGCATTAATTCATTAGCTAGTGTTCTCATTTGGCTCTGTAGTTTAAAACTTAACCTTGCCTTAGACAACAGGATGGAAAGGAACCAATACAGCCAGACATTTAATTATTGTTGCTATTGTTTTTAAAGCATTGTCTGGAAGAAAGGCTAAAAACATACAGGAAAATTTCAAATTAAAGTTGAAAGCAGTTTCTGCTTTCCTTGAGTGGGATTTTAATTATGTTACTGATTGATTTGTTGTTCCTTGAAAAAATTGTTTGAGTGATCATTTCAGTATAACAGATCCAAACTTTAAATTCTAATGAAGGCTTTCCCCAGGAAGTAAAACTATGCTCTGTAATATAAATTATTTTCTAAAACAAGTCACCTTTTATAGATCATGTTCTTGCCGCCATTTAAGTTCTCGCCTATGAAACGGCACAGCCCCTTTCCATAATTGCTGTCACAGTATGGACTACCTGGCCCTGTCCTGTTCTGTGAGCCCTTGAGTAATTATAGGAAACACTGACAGAAGATACAAAATTGCTTCTTTCTCTCTCAACTTGGGAGAAAAACTAACTAAAGCAGATCAAAACTGGGAGGTTAGGACAACAGTATTGCAAAAGGTGAGTAACTCATTATCCCCTCTGGGGAGAAAGGCTCGTAGACTAAAAGAGGAGGAACTGGAGCTCAAATTCTTTCTTAGTGGCAAACTGGACTGTTAACAAATTGTAATGCCTATTTATGTTTGTTAATTTTTTTATTTGCTGATTTATTTATTTCTGAAATGAAGTAACCCAGGATATTTTGAGTATTTGTATTTCTAAAGAAGCCATGCTTAGTCAGATTTTAAAAATACTGGTAA
The DNA here is from genome assembly GCF_018167655.1 of Microtus oregoni. NCBI lineage: Eukaryota > Metazoa > Chordata > Mammalia > Rodentia > Cricetidae > Microtus > Microtus oregoni. The sequence goes on from NW_024543089.1 coordinate 19,699,164, forward strand.
TTTGGAGTGTGTGTGACATATTATTAATATATCCCTGAAGTGGGTAGCACTAGAGGAAGATGGGGATTATGTTTAGTTCTAATAAAGACAAGGCTGCAGAGAAGATTGACATCAGGACAAGAATACTTTTCCAAAAACAAGAGAAAGACCACTACAGGACAGGAGTGGAATTTTCAGTCAGAATGATGGAGATGAGTATCTGGGCATTTTCAGCATTTCTTCATGTTAGGAATTTTTAGTCCTAGAATGTTTATTCACACTCTCATCTGTTCACTGTCAACTTTTTAAAACATATTTTATGTATCTAGCAGTATCTATCAGGAAATTTTCCAAAAAGAATAACATAAAACACAAAAATACTATCCATTGAAATATTTAGATAAATCTCATAAGAGTAAAAAAAAAGGATCATAATTCATGATTGAAATATTTGAAGAAGTTCTAGAATTTTGGTTTTAGAAGAAAACGTTTTATTTTATTTTATTTTTGTGGGTAGAGTACTGGCTTTTTTTACTTTTTAAAAATTTTTATTGCTTTATAGATAATACCATTCAAAATTTCCATTTCCTCCCATCCTCCCATTTCCCTCCTGCTCCCCTACTCACCCCCCCTCCAGTTCTAAAAGAGGGCAGGATATCCTGCCCTGTGGAAAGTCAAGGCCCTCCCCTATCCATCCAGGCTTAGGAAGGTGTGCCTCGAAATAGACTAGGATCCCAAAAAATCAGTACAGAACAGGTTTTAAAGTCAAGTTCAGTTTTCTATGCCCAGAAATTGTCTTTTTACTCTGCTGCTAATCCACATCATAAAAGATGTTACTATTCATAATTCAGCAAATTGAGTGGAGTGTTTGGATAATCTCAATAAATATCATAACACTTTAGTATTTCTTGCTATACATGATAGGATTATAGATCAAAAGTTCAATCACAAATTGGATTACCCAGGAAGTTAAATCTTATGTGGAAGTTGTCATCTATTAAATAAATAAAGTTACAGTATAGCTATCCATTCTTAGTAGATTATTAGAGTATTATCTGCAAATACAGGCAAGATGAAGAGGACTCAGGAGAGAGGGAGCAAATAAAGAAGAGGGAGATAGACATACAGACAGAGACAGACAGACAGACAGGGAGATGGATTTGGAATGGGAAACTAGTGGGGAGGTGATCTGAGAGGCAATGGAGAGGAGGGAATGTGCAGTGGTAAACTCTGGAACACCTGTGTGAGATGATGACCCTTCCTCAGCGACATTTCCATCAGAAACCTTCAGTGGTGACTAATCCCAACGGCAGTTAAACACAGGCAAACTGATCTCTGTGAGTCTGAGGCCAGCCTGGTCTACAGAGTGAGTTTACATAGAGAAACCCTGTCTCAAAAACCAAAATTAACAATAATTCTAAAAGTCATAAATATGGTGCTTGTATAAGAAAATGTAAACAGTGTGTTCTTGTTAATAAGTAAATGCATTCCTACTTTGAAAATAATGCTCTTTCAAACTGGATTTCATGAAAACCTCTTATTTGTCTTTCCATTTTAAAATGACTTGTTTTAAATGCAGTCCAATAGAAGAATTATCTTCTTTTCTCAAAATGTGACTGGATATTGAATATGTCAGATAACTCATTAAGCTTAATATCAATTTGCTGAATGGTTGATTTCATGAATGGGATTTCAAGAATAAATGCTGCTTTAGACCTAATTTCTCTTCATATTTAGCTAGAAAAGTAATATGTTGAGCTTTGTGGCCTGATGTTAAATGCTATGGTGTACTTTCAGACTATTATTTCTAAAGTCAGATTTTAAGTTTAAATTCACAATTTTAAACTTATTACTAGAAATATGATAGGTGGAGAGATATTTGTGCTTTTGATTTGAATCAATCTTTTTATGCAGCAAAATAAAAATTATCCTGTAACAAATAATATTTGAAAATCAAAATTTCTTCATGCTTAATAAAGGGAAGATTGATATGTGTTAGATTTTGCAGTTATACAGACAGTAGATTCCAAGAAAGTTTAATAAAGTTGTTCATCTGTGTGAACACTTAATCCTTACATCTACAATCACTCAGATGTAAAAGCACGTAAGAAAGTTATACATGACTTTTAATAACAGTAGCAAAATTTTGCCAACTTCATACTTACTGAGGCCCAGCAATGGCTTTGAGCTATTAGATTTTTAAAATAGTTGTTTGATCACTTGAATTTTAGTAAAGCGTCAGGAAAATGATAGGAAAAATCTGAATTGGGAGTGTAACACTAGCGCAGAATTGGTGCAGCCTAACTCTCTTTAAGTAGATGCATTGTAAATCCCTCTGAGCTGACAATCAGATTTCCACAGAGTTGATAACTACAAAAGGCTTTGGAAGGTCAACAGAGTGAGTTGGTATAAGCTGGGAAGTCTTGCATCCCTTGAAAGCACAAACAAAAATTTGCTAAGAGTAAATTTAACTAAAAGTGGAAAGAAAAAGAGTTCAAAATCAAGCAATGTAAGAAAAATAATTTTGAAAATAGGAAACTAAATGACGATAATCTAAAAATACAGGGAAAAGTTGAGTATATTGTGAGAATAAATTATCTAAACAAAACAAAAAGCCTACTTAAAAACATATGGAAACAGAACTGATAAGAAAATTAATTGTTTCCATTCTCATTTCCAGGAGATTAGAGTTACAAGGTTGAAAATATTTCTTAATTCTCACACTTCTTTTTTTTTTTAAGATTTTTTTTTAACCAAGTGTTGGTGGCTCTTACCCTTGATTCCTGCACTCAGGAGGTAGAGGCAGGCCGGTCTCTGTGACTTCAACGCCAGCCTCTTCTCCAAATCAAGTGAGATTCAGGACAGGTAGAGATGTTACAGAGTGTAACCCTGTCTCAAACATTCAAAAAAATTTTAAAAAAGAAAGAAAATCAAAGATAAAAGAAAAAAAAAAGTACTTAACTTTCATGTGTAAGTTTTTGTGGCTGGGGGTATTTATGGGCACTATTTGTGTGCAGGTGTTCCTGGAGATCAGAAGAGGGCATCAGAATCTGTCAGACAGGAGTTACAGGTGATTGTGTGATACCTAATTGAGCACAACTAAGGAATTCTGCAAAAGCAGCAAGTGCTCTTAACCACTGAGTAGTCTGTCTCTCTAGTTCCATTCCACACTTAACTGACCTTAGCTTTGCCTTCCTGTGATAAATTTCAAATCATGTCAGTTTTCATTCTTTAGATGAAATTTGATTATATTCTCAGCTGACATTTTGAATGTCACAAGTGTGAAAAAGTCAGAGAAATAAGATTTTTCAGAGAAAACAGATTCTGCTGATTTAATTAGGCATCCCTACATTATTATAAACAAAATTCTCTATTAGGAAGAACAGTTTACTTTAAGGATTTTCACATTTGTTATTTTATACTAGATGATAACAAAGAAAGAGGGATAGGGCCAGTTATTGAAGGGCTATCATTTATTATTTTTTGTTACTGTAGCAAAAAATAAATGTGCTTTGCTTGTGCTTATTTAAAACAAAATTGAAGAAAGAAGAAAAACTTTCATGTATAGTCACTATTTTCCTGACAATTATATCTGGGATATTATAAAACAAAAATACAGTCTATTGTTTTATATCCTGGGCCGATGATATTTTTCAGTTTCCGTTCGTTGATAGCTAATCCCACTTTTTAAACAATCAAATCAATAATAACCTCCCTAATTCATTAATAAAGATTGAAATTTTAAGATTTTATTAGACAGTTGATTTTATAAGATCATTTGTATTAAGAGATAGGCTAATATTTATGATTGTGGGCCTAGCTTTTTATGGCTGAGTCATGTCTGCAGGAGCCAGAGGTGTCAAGGACATCAGCAGAAAACTCACCGAACCAGCTGACCTGGGATCACAGAGGCTGACAGAGCCTGAACTGACAACCAGGGAGCCTGCATGGGACTGAGCTAGGTCTTCTCCATAAATCTGACAGTTGGGTATCTTGGTCTTCTTGTGGACCGTCTAACAGTGGGGGCAAGGGTCGTCTCCACTCTTTTGTCAGTTTTTTGGACCCCATTCCTTATACTGGGTTGGCTTGCCCAACCTTAATAGGTGAGGAGGTGCCTACTCTCTCTACAACTTGATATTTCATGTTTTGTTGATATCCTTGGGAAGCCTTTCCTTTTCTGAATATAAATGGAGGAAAAGTGGATGTTAAGGGGAGAGAGGAGGTAGGGGGAGAGATTGGGAAAAGAGAAGGGAGATGAAACTTCAATTGTGATGTACCTAACATCATTTAAAAATTATCATCATTTAAAAAGATAGGGTAAATTTATATTTGTATTTGGAAAAAAGAATGATTTCTTAAGCTATTTCTTATGTTAGTCAAGGAAATTTGCTCTATTGTGCATGAGTAATTGCGTGGTATATAAGTCAGATAACTCTTGGTGTCATTGGGACTTTTGTTTCTTTTTTCTCAGTGATAGTTTCTTATCTTTTTATTTCATAATGCATATTTATCTCAAGCCATGTTTTTCTAAGATTTGAAATATTTTATCAAACTTTAAATTTGTTTTTCCATATTGTCTAGTCTTCATCATTTAATAGAGGTTTTTCCACCCCAGGAATCTCTTTCAAAATGTAATTCTTTGAGAACAGTTGGAGGAAAAGTAATCATTATAAAAATAATTTTAAATAAAAATTTGTTTAAAATATGAGTCTGACTCCTCACAGCTTTCCATTTTCTATTAAAATTTTCTCTTGTTTTGTTTGTTTGTTTTAGAGAAAGACAAATAATATCTTGCTCCTTTTTCCACTGAATTCTGTTTCAGGATTCTCTTCAGATGCTGGAAACAACAGAGCAAAGCAAACCCTACATATACTTTGTTTTGTTTTGTTTTCCTACACATAAACACTTCTAACAAAGTTTAATACAGAAATCAGGTACAGTAAGAGATTAACAATAACAATGAATAATACAATAAGATAATTATAATTCTATGCTACAACAGAACAATTTTAACCTATTGATTTATTCATCTATGGGTTTTATATTTATTATTTTCAGACAGCAGTCAACCTTGAGTAAAGGGAGGTGTATGATAGATATTTAAAGATGAGATTTACCCTTGCTCCCCCCCCAAAAATCAGGAAAATATTTCTCAGCAGTCTTAAGACTAGAGCTATGTTTTAGAGTACAGATATGCTAGACATAATCAAAAACAGAGAATGATATAAAGTCAGCAAAAAAGAGACAGACACACACATGAGAGAGCAAGAGACACAGAGAGATTTAAAGAAATGATTACAGCAAATTTGGTTAGATCTATGAATGTATCTGAAGGTGGAAAGAAGGATCTTGTATTTGCTTCATTCTGGAAGACATTTTGGAGGCTTTATTGAAGTTTTAATACGTCTTCCAGGTATTTCTTGCATAGAATACTGATTGATTTAGAGATTTCATCAGATCACACCTGACAGAAGGTGCTAAACTTTTATTAGTATTACATAGCTGGCATTGCTGTAAAAATTCTATTTATAGATTTTTTTTATGTTCTCTGTTTTTATTTTTCTAAGTACTCTCATATTTATGTTTTACATTTGATAAGTAAGTGGTAAAAGAACAGTAACCAATATAAACTAGTATGACTTTCTCAAATCTAACTAATTAAGATTTATTAATTTACGTACAAGAAAAATTTCGCATTCATGTGTGTATATGCAGCATGTATGTGCCTGGTCCTGAGAAGGTTAGAAGAACACATCCAATCCCCTGGAACTGGCTATGGAGGGTTGTGAGTCATGATATGCTGGAGAGCAAACACCCATGCTCTGCAAGTACAACTAGTGTTCTTAACTGCTGAGTCATCTCCCAAACTCCCTTCCTTAAATCTTACCTCATTTATTTTGATGTGTAGTGCAGTGGTCCCTGTCTCATTGCATTATGAGTTTATAATATTTTATTATTTATAGTCTTTCTATAGTGTTGAAAACTCATGACTTTGATTTGCCACCTTGCTGTAATCAGATTGGATATTCCCCCTAAACTCGAGAAACCATTATCTCTCCTTAATCCTGTAACTCTTTCCAAAAGAAATGTTAAATCATTTCAAGTATTCTAGAATATTCAGCTAGTAGATGAGGGGACTGGCCCACCTCTATTTTCCTTTTGGGCTCTGGGGATTTTCCTAGTGGAAGATCTTAATTGTTATGGTAGGGAAACACTGGAGGCAAGATTGCACTTATAAGATCTTTGAAACAAGTCCCCAAATTTATCTCTGATCTTCTCATGTATACAGAGCATACTTATATGAAAGACAGACAGACAGATGTACACACAATAGTAATATATTTAAAGTGTTTTAAATGAGTATATTTTAATATGCTCTGCTAAAATGTGACACAAATTTACAATAATTAAATGGGATTATTTTCAATATATAGCTTAATATTAACAAGGTTACAAGTGCATCAAATATTTTTATTGTATTCTAGAATAGAGATTCAACTATTTGAACATTATTGATATTATTGACACCATCTTTGAGTAAGGAAACTGTCAGCAAAAAGGAGATGGAAGCCAGACCTTATGTTGTTTCTCAAAGTAGTTCTCAATATCGGAGAAAAAGAGAAAAAATGTCAAGGTGAATAACCCACATTTTTTCTTAGAAATAAACACTGTTTACCTTTGCAATTTTATAATCTAGTGGTTATAATTTACTGAGATCTGAAAAGGACTATGTAAGAATGGGTGTCAAATGAATGTAATGTTTTCAAAGTATCAGAGCCAATTATAGTCATCAATTCTTTGTTGAGCTAACTTTAGTCAGATTGCTGAACAGCTTTTTGGGTCCTTTGCATTTCCTTGTAAATACAGTTTTTTAATTTTTAAAATAATATTATTTTACATACCAATCCCAGACAATTGTGGTGGTGCAAATACAATTTTATGAAATAATTCTGCAAGGAACTTTGACAATGTCCTAATTCCCTAGTATTAGAGTGTGCTCTTGAGCTGATCAGTTCCCCGTTCTCCACCATGCTCTTCTCAGGGTTTGATAACTTCACCTCTTCTCAACAAGTACCTCGTTAGATGGCTTTTCACTGAGAATTTTTCTTATTTCTAAAACTTCTTAGTAGAAATTTTTCATTTATGGATTTCCTAGTATATCCTCCTATTTTCCAGACTGTTCAAGAGGGTAAACATAAAATTACTCCTCTTTGTCAGATTTTCAAAAGTCCTATTAATGTTATTTCATTTGTATGATTTATTTATCATACATGTGGGTGTTTGTATGTATGTCTGTGTCCTTGGAATTTCCCAGGAGGCTGGAAGATGGTTCTGGGATCTGCTGGAAATAAAGTTACGGATGTTTATTCACTACCACATGGTTTCTGAGAATTGAACTTGGTGCTCTTAACTACCAAGTCCTCATTCTAGAAGCTGACTTTTTTCTTTAACTCCTTTTAAGATAAGACTACCACCATATTTGAGATAAAATAATTGGAAATTTATTCCTTATTTTTCTGTTGTTTGAGTGAAACAGTGTTTTAGAAGCCCTTTGTATCCATTGCTAGGTGATAAAGTTGGAACATCTGAAATTCTTGTCTTCTGATTTTCGTATTTAATTTATGAGCTTCACCGATGTTTATTTTCTGTGACTAACATCTTTGTTTCATGTGTTTTGTGTGAACTGCCAACTCCTGCCTGACTTTCATGTGACTGTTTAATTTTACCCCACCAGGACTATGACCTTGAGATTTTTTTTTTTTTTTGTGAATGATAAACCATCAGTTTTGAGGAAAATAAGGTTTTTAAGTGTACTTGATTCTAACATTGTTTAGGTAAAGTAACCCCTCAAATTCAGTAAGTTAAATTAGTAATTCTCATTTACTTTGTTTCCAAACAAGTAAGTTTGGTGCTTCCCCAAAGGGAAATTATTTTTGTTTATTATTTGTCATAGACAATGTGGTTTCTTTGAGATGATATCTGGTTGTATACTGCACAGACTAACACCACTCAGTATGAGGCTCAGGATCAATTTAGAGCTCTGTTGGGCTACTCAGTTGGGAACTTCAGTTTCTAGCTTCTCTCCATGAATCTCTCCATGAAGCTGTGTCCATTTAGACTCACAACACTGCAGCTCTTCCATGAAGGACTAGGTTACGGCAGTAGCACTCCTTTCATAGCCCAGTTACATACATGGTTGATTTCTGACCTCTCCTAACCTTCCAAATGAAACACCCTGTAGTAATAAGGGGCGGCAGGGCTGCGTCCCCCACACCCGGCCGCCCACATGGCTAGCTTAGCTTATGCCCCGAAATAACAACACACAAACTGTATTCATTTAATCACTGCTTGGCCCTTTAGCTCTAGCCCTTACTGGCTAATTCTGATATCCCGATCAACCCATTTCTAATAAACTGTAGCACCGGTCTTACCGGGAAGATTCTAGCCTATGTCCATCCTGGGTCGGATTGCGTGCGGAGCATGGCGTGTGTCTGCCTGGGAGCTGGGAGTATGGCATCTCCCTGAGGCGTCTGCTGCGGAGAGCAGAGCGGTGGAGTCTCTGACCTCACTTCCTCTTCCTCCCCGTGTTCTGTCCTGTTTTCTCCTCCCACCTATCCTCTAACCAATAAAATGGGCCAGGGCAGTGCCTTTATTAGCCAATGACCTTCCTCCATCAACACCCAATATATGTATATATATCATCTGCCAGTAAGTATACTTTGAATTTTTCTTTCCTATTTATATTCACTGTATCTCTTTTATTTTTCACATTCATCTAGCTAAGACTTCAGGTGCAAAATTGGACAGGGATAGAGACAATGAAAGAAAATCTTCAGATTTTAGTGAAAATAATTTTAATCTTTCATCATACGGCATGATGGTGCTGAGATTTTGCTAAACATTGCTTTTATATCTTTAGATTTTCCAGAACTTCTGTCTTGATGGATTTCAGAAAATAGTATTTCTGTATTCAATGAGATCATTGTGTGGTTTCTGTCCTTGGGCCTTTTTATGTGTCTCTCTGCAGGCTGAGTTGCAAGGAGTTAAGGGTGGAAGGCGACAAACTTTGCTTTTTCCTTTTTGGATTTTTTAGAATATCTTTTTATTTTTCTAGACCAGAAGAAGACCCTATGTTATATAACCCATATGGCTTAGCAATTGAAGAATAACACTTGAAGGTAGCTGTTGGATGTATAGTTCCTCAATATGCATGACTGAGTTGTGATCATCCTGAGAGGGTTATTTTACTCCATGTCCTAAATTTTATGACATGTTATTATAATGCCTGCCAACTTGGAAGGTATTCCAAATATATTAACAATCTTAGTGATAATACAATTTGATATGGCATGGGTTAAAGACCACACAGTCAGATAGGAATAGCCAACTATCCTTTTTTATTCAGATATTCTTCTCTATTCTATTTTGCAAGCAGCACCTTTTTCTTTATTTTTTTTAAAACAGAGATGTCTATTTCATTTTTTATTTCTTAGAATCACTTTCTGTTGTCTGAAGCAGTAGTCTCTTAAATATTTTATACTTCATTCTTCTATGGTTTGTGGCTAAATTTGAACATATTCTGTTCTGTTAGCCAATCTGTCTACAGGACTATGAAAAATTCTAATACATATTTGTATTAACATGTTTATAAAAAGAACTAATTACTCTTTATCTTCAAATGATAGACAAAATAATGCTGATATATTCACAACAGAAGGTTCCTGAGGATGAAGTCTTTATAATCTAGAAGAGTTGTCAATGATAAATATAGCCTGACGTTTGATTTAGGTTTGTATTATGTTTACTTGTATCCAATTAAGTGCCTTTGAGTTGTCATAATCTCATTATACTGGAAAGAACATAAAATATTTGATGACACTTTAAATGATTTGTGTAGAGTAAAAGTAGATTGAATCTGCAGATTTTAAAAATAACAAATCTACATTTCATCCAGCTTCTTATAAACTCATTATATTTAGTTAAAGCACAGCATATGTCAAAGGGACAATGAAGAAATTGCATAGATTAGGTAGTCTCCTGGGTCTGATCTACAATGCCACCACCCCAGTCTCTTCTATAGTGAGTCCAAATTTGCTGCAGAGGAGTTAAGAATAATCAAAAGATGGTCAGAAAACTATACATATAAGGATGATACAACAAGACAGACCAGAGTGTAACACTTCTAAGCTAGAGATATATTGGGAAGGAACATTGCAGCACATCCCAACAAGCAATTTGATGAGGAGTACAGCCACAATGGATGCTGGACCACTGGGAGGATCTGATGCTGTATGATTCATGAAACTACTTTCTTTATTTACTTCCACCTGAGACATGCATTTGAGTCTATTTTTGAACATGAACGATGACACATTTCCTGCAGGGACAATGACACATACCCCACGAATCATTCCAAAGTCAAGGCATCAGTCTAAATCCTAAGTGATTGAGTCTAATGGAACGCTTCCTTCATTAAATCTTTATCCTGTCGTGGAAGGACATTTTCTGTATGTTTTATTATACTTATGAAAAAATTAACAAAAATAGATTGCATTTGTATTCATTTTTCATCTCATACTTCTTTGCTTCATCTCAATGTATTCCTTTAAAAGACAATTCTTGCAGAGATCTGAAAATAAATAGATTAACAAATAAAAATAACATCTGAATATAAACCAAAATTATCATTATCAAGATTCATTGAGTATACCTGATAACTTCATGTATTTCTCTATGAATTACTTTTAATAGAACATTAGCTGTTTATAGCATCTTGTACTGTTCTATGTTTTAGCATATTAATTTATTTGTTTTTAATAATTTTAAATCTAAAGTATACATATTTGTATATAGATATGATAGAGTACTTTATACTGATTTGCATTTGAGTATAAAGTGGTTAAATTTACTTATATATATATGAGTATTCTTTATATTAATACAAATTGCTTTTGTTTACATTAATAAATGTGTATTTAAGCCTCAGTCCCTTATTTTAATTAGTGTGTTCTACATAAATATATATTTATATATAATGAATATGTGATATTTACAGAGATTTTTTAAAATGCTAAATAACTAGCCAATAATGGCTTAAAATATTCTTCATGGTAATTGTAGCCTCCAAACATATTTCTTTCTGTGGCTAAAGTACATACAAATTGGTTTGATTTTTTGTTTCTTTTTTGGTTTTTTTGAGACAGGGTTTCTCTGTAGCTTTAGAGCCTCTCCTGGCACTAGCTCTTGCAGACCAGGCTGGCCTCGAACTCACAGAGATCTGCCTGCCTCTACCTCCCAAGCGCTAGGATTAAAGGCATGCGCCACCACTGCCAGGCCAATATATACAAATTGTTATTTCTAGATATATCGAAAATAATTCCCCTCTATTTCTTGGTATTTTTTCATGTGTATTTTTCTAGTCTCCTATATATTTGTCAGTTTCATAAACATCAGCAATCACCAAATTTTTCATCCTAATTATATTTAATTACTTTATTGCCCTTTGGACATTTCTTAATTTCTATATCCCAACATTTATTTCCAGAGCCTGCATTTTATTGTACAGATTTCTGGTCTCTTCAACCATCTTAAAGTCTTAAAACCTGGAATGTTTGTGAAACATAAAAAAACTTCTCTGCAAAAAAAGAATGAGCAGGAAGAGTCCAAAGGGAAAGATACAGTGCCCCAAATCTAAAGGAATATAAAGCTGCTTGTAGAGTTCATGACACATTTTAAAATTATGGTACAAAAATATGACAACCACTGGAAAAAATTATCCTATCCACTTAAATTGTATTTGAGAATAAAGGAGTAAGTACATATTTATCATACTCAGATAATTCTCTCGAAGGGCAAATTCAGAGCCATCTAACAACACAGACAATCCTAGCCTTTAGGAGCAGGAAGCCGAAGGACTGTAATGAGTTTGAAGCCACCCTGCCCTATGTAGTGAGTTCCATACCAGATAGTGAGTGGAAGGGATTATTCTGTTTCAAAACAATGACAGCAGTACAATTTTCTATGCTATTTCTTCAATTATATTATTTCAGGTAAAATAAATTAATCAAAATTTCTTAGAATGTTAATGGACCAAGCAGTGTTTAAAAGAATACAGTTTCTCTGTAATTATTTTGGATAAAGCTAGCCATGCAGGAGCCAGGGCTGCCGGAACTCAGCCCTGCAGCTACTACAACAGAATGGCGCCCAGACGTGGATGACTGAACTCCACGTAAAGCGTGAGAAAACTTGGGAAAGAAAAGAGTAAAGCATGTTTTCTTGGTAGCAACAATTCCTCGGGTCTTCATTGCTTGCTAGAGGCAAGCAAGCGCTCTCATCTAAGAGAGGCTTCCTGACTCAGCTTTAGCTGCAAAACCCTACAGATCTTAAGAGGTCCTGTTATGAAACACTTAAATGGTGTTCATAAAAGCTGACTGCATGCTTGTTTGTTTTTGACCATAGCAGGAAAAAAGTTGTGATGTTTTAAAATGCCGGCTTTGTGGGCCGTCCTGTCAGGGCAAACTCTGACTCTTTGAGGCAGAAGGTCAGCTACAGAGAGAGCATTTGAGTGTTGTAGCTTGTTTGCTAGCAAGGACCTTGAAACACTGTAGACTTGTGGCACTGGACGCGTATCTGGCCGGTACGTCAGCCACAAGGTTGGAATGGCAAAAAGCTAAGGAATGGGCTGGATCCAGCCGTCAAAGCCACGGCTTTAGTCTTACTGATATTGCTTGGTAAATTAAAGACTCATGTGGTCAAAAAAGAGACATATACAGTAAAAGAAAGATTCAAAGAAAAAAGAAAACTTTTAAATGATTTACAGTGTGTTAAAAATATGTGCAGGCTAAAAGTTGAAGTTCTTAAAGTAAAAAACAAAAAAAAGGAAGAGAGTTGTTGGGTGTGGTAGTACACACCTTTAATCCCAACACTTGGGGGGGGCAGAGGGAGATTGACCTCTGTGACTTCTAGGTGTGGTAGCACGTGCCTTTAATCCCAATGCCTGGGAGGCAGATACAGGTGGATCTCCGAGAGTTCAAGGACAGCCTGGTCTACAGAGTTATTCCAGGACAAACATATACAGAGAATATAAAATAAAAGTAAAAATAAATGAGAGATTAAAATAAAGCTGCACAAAGGTGGAAAATACAAAGAGAATTTGGATACTGTATGCTATTATGCTCTCTTTGAATTGTTTGAATGCTGAGGAAGGAGCAACTGATGCCAAAAGATATTTGTTTATAAATGCTGCTGAACTAATCCAACATAGAAATTTTGAAAATACCTTGACTTCAGAATTTGAACCTAAGGATATGATACTTTGGAAAAGAGATTCTTCTTTTGTTTTCACAGATGATGAGACCCTGTGGATTGTTTCTATATAATATGGTATGATGGACCACACGCTCCTGAAGGGTTGCTGTGAACACCTTCAAAAAATACTTCACTCAACTGCTTGCTGAGATGAGCCTAGCAGACAGGTTATACCATAAAAGACCTGATTAACAGCTCCCCCATTCAGCAGGAAGCAGTTTGGAGAGAAATAACTGGGCCCACATTCCCATACATTGTTTACAAATGTTCTTTTACATTTAAAGGGATTATGATATAGGTATGAATAATTTACATTGATATGGATTTTGCTTTAGTGATTTAAATTTAAGGTCAATTTTGTTATATGTATATGTGTTTCTGATCTTGATTAAGGTATTGTGATTGTGTAGTTCATTTAAAAATATAATGTATATAGGTTGTTAATGGATAATCATTAATAATAGTCAAGTTTGTAGTCATATTAGTTAGATTTTCTAGATATATAGAAATATATTTCAGTTAGATCAGCATTCTTCATATCTTTCAAAGACTACGGAATATGCTATTTAATGTTTTAATAACTTAGGACTTTTCATGACAATAAGACACTCTGCTCCTGGCAGCACCAATCTACTTCAAGAGGAAAATGGGCATCGAAGAGGATCCTTATGGATTTTGATAGACATTTGGGCAAGAAACTGCTCTTGCCTGGAATATTACATAAACTGGACACAGAGAACCCGCAGAGAGAGGATTGCTGAACTTGCCTAAAGGTGAGATGTTCTATCGGGGTTCCTGATTCATGAAAGAGTCTGCAAGACATTCTGCAGGACATAGCAGATAGTGACTGAACTGCCTTTGAAATTTCCTGCTTCATGGAAAAAGTCTGCTGTAGACCGAAGATGGATGCCCCAAAGGTACAGAGGAACTTTGGGTGACTGTCCAGGCAGCAAGATGTCTCTGTGATTTCTAGAGTTTTGCAAGTTTCTTATTTCTTGTTTACTTAGGTAATATTATATCTTTCTGGAGTCTTTGATGCAGTTGAAGAATAGATAGATAGTTATAGTTGTTTTCCTTTGTTATGATAAAAGATAAAATCGATGTAAATATAGTAACTGTCATTCTTGCTTTATAACTGTTTTGTTATATGTAATTTTGCTATGTTAAAGTTAAAGCCTTTCCTTTTTGTTTAAACAGAAATAGGGGAAATGATGGAGGAAGGTCATTGGTTAAGTAATAAAGGAACTGCTCGGCCTCATAGGTTAAAACATAGGTGGGAGGAGTAAACAGAACAGAATGCTGGGAGGAAGAGGAAGTGAGCTCAGAGGCCATGCTCCCCTCTCCTGGGCAGAGGCAATGCAGCTCCGATCCAGGATGGACATAGGCTAGAATCTTCCCAGTAAGCTCACGTTGGGGTGCTACACACATTAGTAGAAATGGGCAAGTCCAGGTGTGAGAGTTAGCCGAGAAGAGGCTAGATATAATGGGCCAAGCAGTGTTTAAAAGAATACAGTTTCCGTGTAATTATTTTGGATAAAGCTAGCCATGCAGGAGCCAGGGCAGCCAGAATGCAGCCTGAGCTACTACAACAAGAACATGAGGGGACAGTGTTGGGGACAGTGAACTCCCAGATCCTGAATATTTTTTTAACAACTTGTTTTTCTCTGCTCTGAGACAGCCTGCAGCTTCTCTGAGCACAAGACCCTTAAAAATTCTTGATGTAGGGGGAGTGGTTTCTGGTGCATTTGGCTGGGACATGGCTTTTAGTTAAGGATCTCTATATAGTTGGCTCTGGTACACAATAAAAAGGGTATTCTTTGGGCATTCCTGTTTCAAGGATGACCCATGCCTCTGTCTGTGTGTCTTTGTGTGTTTCAATCTCCAGTCCCTTGCCAGGGAAATTCTCAGGAAACCACAAGGATACCCCCCAACCCTAAGACTTCTAGCGATAGTGGAGAGGGTGTCTGAACTGATCTTCTGTAATCAGACCCAAACTGTCAAAGCAACTTCATCCAGTAATCTAGAAGCAGATTCAGAGGTCCACAGCCAAGTATTGGGAAGAGCTTATGGTATCCAGTTGAACAGGGACAGGAAAGATCACATGAGCAAGGGGGATAAAGAGGGTGGAGGGGTTATCAAGATCATGAAGGGAAAATCCACAGAGCATCTGACCAGAGATAGTGGAACCTCATAGAATCTGAACTCACAGTTGGGGAGCCTCCATAGGCCCAAACTAGGCCTTCTGAATGTGGGGTGGCAGTTGTGAGTCCTCCTGGTAGTGGGACCAGGATTTATCCCTGGTTCATGAGCATGCTTTTTGGAGCCCATTCCCCATAGTTGATACCTTGCTTAGCCTTGATGCAGGGAAGAGGGCCTTGGTCCTGCCTCGACTTAATAAGCCAGACATTGTTGACTCCCCATGGGAGGCCTTATCATCTCTGAAGAGTAGATGGGAAGTGGGGGGAGGGAGAAGGAGGAAGTGGGGAGGAGGTTGACACTATGGTTCATATGTAAAATGAATGAAAAATTTAAAAATAAATTTAAACAGTATTTAAGATCACCTGGATCCATAAGCACAGAGGTGAATTTCCTTCTATTTCAGAGTCCTTTGCTCATTGTGCAGTTATCACTCTCATTCAAACAAGAAAGGCATTATCTGATCATAACTGCGATAAGTTATAGACCACTTTCCTAACTGAACAGTTCGAGTAGTATTTTTTAGATCCTGACTCTTTGACTCCTAAGGCTGATGTTGTGCTTGTCACACAGGATCATGTGTGAAGTGTTCTTTTCAGTCCTTGGGAGAAAGGAATGGAGAGAGGAAAGGAAACTGCATCTGGGAAATAAAAGAAAAGCCAGTAAGGGCAGTTATCGAGCTGTTTACTCTAGTGGGTACTTGAGGCTCAATACTATTACAGTTGTGCTGAGGAACTCTGAATAAGGCTCCTCAGAATAATTTGTCTTGAAGAAAGTAAGGGTGGGGTGCTGGATAGATAAATGACTTAATGTTAAGAACATTTGCTGTTCTTCCAGTTGGATGTGAGTATGTGAAAATTAATGTAGAAATGTGTACACGATGTAGAGCTTGTATATCTAGTAACTTTAGAATTTCTTATACATAAATTGCATGAGGAGGTTGCTTGTTGGTTCCTGACCTCTTAGCACCAAAATAATTACACAGAAGCTGTATTAATTACAATTACTGCTTGGCCCATTAGCTCTAGCTTCTTATTGGCTAACTCTTAAATATTATTTTAACCCATTTCTATTAATCTGTGTGTCACCATGTGGCTGTGGCTTACCAGCTAAAGTTTTGGCATTTGGTCTCTGGTGGTGATCCATGGCTTTTCTCTGACTCTGCCTCCTTTCTCCCAGCATTCAGCTTAGTTTCCCCCACTATTGTTCTCCCATAGCTCTGCTATAGGCCCAAGTAGTTCATTTATTAACCAATGATATCCTCAGAATATAAAGGAGAATCCCACATCATATACAAGAGTTAGGAATTTATCAATAAATTCACTTATAAGAAGTCTTTATGCTCTTGCTATTCTCCTCACCTATGTTACTTGACAAATCTATAGTTTTCCTTCATTATTTTAGAGCAGACACTCTAAGCTGGTATTATTTCTAATGTATGAATAATAATAGCGGGTTAGAAAATTTAATTGGCTTATCAAATACAAACCTCTTGGAATAAATTCTATATATTAATATTTTCATGCATTCTATTACTTTTCACTGTATTCTAAACTATATCAAAGTGATTGTGGTTAGCATTTGGATTGAGCCAGAGTTGATAGTTTCAAGACAAGTTAGGAGAAAGACCTGAACTAAATGTAAGAAAAATAAATTCTTTGTTATAAAACTTGGGTGGATGACTTATAATCTTCAATATATAAAATAAAAGTATTACCTTTATAAAATTAATTAAAACAATAGTTAAAACTATTATTATTTATATGCAATATAATAATAATTAAGGACACCACAAAGTAAGATAATTAGAACTACTTTATATATTTTCATCTTTTACCACTGACTTTTATTCTATTTTGCTGAATTCACTTTTTATTATAATAAAAATATTGTACTGTCTTCACCTTATACAAGGAATAGATATATTTCAGTATCATTTTGTAATATTTTGGAGAACAATGCTTGTGAATGCAAAAGCATTATTTGACTTGCCAATAAACTGCAAAATATTTATGCATCACATTTAATTTATTTTGATAATATGAAAATGTTTTGAATACATACTATAAATTATTATTCTGAAAATATTTTCGACTTTTATAGCATGATATAACAAAATTATTTTAAGTGGACAAAACAGAACTAGCAGAAAGTGATTCAAATCAGACACATGCTGTGTTACAAGCTAAACACATTCTTTCTTTCTCTTTTTTAATTTAAACTTGTTTGCTCATAGAATAAGTAATATTTTACCCTTGAAGGAGTTTTCTTTCTTTCATTTATGGAAAGACCAGATGGGTCTCATAGGTCATTCACAGTTATGAAAGAAACAAACAAAAAAATCTCCTCAGAGGTGATCTATTCTTTATTTTTCACTAAAAAACAAATTATTTGCTTGGATGGAAACCTTTGCATAGCAGTGTAATTGCTGCTATCTGTGGGGTGTCTTGGAAAATGAGATGCTCTGTCTCAAGGAGTTAAAACTTATCCTTGTGCATAAAATCTGAATAAATAAATGGGAACAGACCTTGGAGTTTTTTTTTTTTTCTGCAGAGAAGTGATACATAAACAGAACTGAGAAATTAGAAATAAAATCTTACAGGATAATGAGAGTGCACACAAAATGATATAGAAGTCAGATTATGCTGATTTTTCGCAGTTTATACATTTAAAAGAAATCTTTATATTTTAAGAAATACTTAATTTTCATTTTAAGAATATATATCATATTCATTATCTAGTCAAATATTGATGATGCTAAAATTAGGCCACTTTTTCTGCTTTATTTAATCAACATTGTGTGAAATCACCAATCAAATATGTTGCGGTAAGCAGTTTATTAATTCATTCCTTAAAATGCAATTATTGAGTGCTTAAATGAGTCAAATATTCTTATTCACACTATAGTTAGAACAATGAACAAAGGAATCCATGGGTGTTTTTTCATGGGATCTGAAAATCTTATTGAAAACAAGAATACTAATACAATATAATTAAATTTGTGATTGGTGTTGTGAAGAAATGTAAGCACATGTTAGAAAATATTTTTTAGACAAGGAGTATCAAAAACTTTGACTGCTCTTTAAGAGGAGTAGAATTGAATTCATAGCACTCATACCGATGACTCACCAAATTCCTAAAATCCTGAGTAACTAAAGTCTTATGACTTTCACAGACACTTACACATACATACATACATACATACATACATACATACATACACAAACTCTTTCTCCCATAGAAAGAAAAATGGGAACAAAAGATAAAGGGATAGAACAAGTCATAAAGATTTCAGGAAGACAAGGTCTTGTAAAATCCCTAAAAGTAAGTATTTTCTGTGTGTTTTCATCTATAATTAATCAAATGAGTATGGATTTTAATTTATAGATGACCCACTTAGACTGAATGTTCCACAGTCTCTCATATTTCATTTAGCAGAACACTATGAGTAAGCTCTCCTCTAGGACCTGTGACCTGTCTAGATGAAGGTTCTTGGTCCTAATGATGATTAGCGATGTTGGTTTCAACGTGTGGATTATACCTTAAATCTAAACAGATAATGGTTGGTTGCTTCCAAAATACTCATGTCACTAATTTGCTGGTGGACATGTTTTATCAAGTTGGTCATTGTTGTATCTCAAAGATTTCACTGGACTCAGGCACTATATTGAAAGAGGGAAAAGAAGATTGTAAGAGCATTAGGAGGTAGTAAATTACTAGGAAACAGTGTTTTGTGCACACAACTGAGCAGTTGCAACTATGTATAATTCACAATTAAGGCAGTATGCATAAGATGTGTGAAGGCTCAAGCCAGACAAAATTTCAGTATGAAGAAGACAGGTGGGCAAGATATTCCACCAGTAGCTAAAGTGATACTGACAGCTGTTTACAGATGTGAGTGGGAACACCTTTCTTGTGTATGTAGCCTGTGTTGGATACTCCCAACCAGTGAAGGACACAGATTCAAGAGTGTATGAATAGCACAAGTCATATTAGACTTTTTCTAAGGACACATTTGAGTAGGTAGAGAAGGATGCATAAATCTGGAAGGAGTGAGGGAAGGAGCAAATAACATCAAATGTATATAAGAATTCCCCAAAGAACTAATGAAAATGAGAGAAAAATGTTTAGTGAAAGTTGGATTAGAGCATGCATTTGGTATCTAAAACTAAAGTAACATATGGACTATGTCTTGTATTCTTGGTCTTATTTTTATGTATTTTCCTTGAGTAATGATTACAAGAAGACCAATAATTAGACTGAGGGATAACTTCCAGGGAGCAAAAAGAAAGTCGTTAACACCACACAAACGGGTATGGTGGCCTATGATTTTATTGTGCATATGTGGCAGGTGGAGAAAGGATGATCAAAAGTTCCAAGTCATTCCTGGATATGGTAAGTCTGCAGAATTTCTTTAAAACATGAGATTTCACATGAGATATAATAAAAGACTGATAATCCTTTTATCCATGCTTGTATTCTCTTCATATTAGTCCTATTTTCCATTTTCTATCTGAGCATGAAAGACTGAAATGTACCCATTCTTCATCCATAGTGAAAAGTTAATATTATAATCATGTGAGCTTCAGGCTATGCCAGGAGGTTACTGAATTGTGAGGGCTTCAGTAATGATTGGGATCATTGTGGTTTTCTACAGCCAATGTGGTTTGTGAGTCTACAGAAAGAGAGATTTGGATATAACAAAAATAAGCAGAAAACCATGTGTTGACTGAGGTTTCTGTCCCACCCAGTCCTTCAATAGTTCAGTCCCAAAGGACCACACAGAGGTCTACATTAATTATAAACTGGTTGGCCTAGTAGCTCAGGCTTTTCTTATTAACTAATTCTTACATCTTATATTAGCCTATTAATCTTGTCTATGTTAGCCACATAGCATATTTGGCAAGGCAGTCACATCTTGCTTCTTCTGCATCTGGGTGATGGCTGCTCTCAACTTCCCTCTTCCCAGATTTCTCATTGCCTAGCCTCTACTTCCTTTCTGATCACTCTGCCTATACTTCCTGTCTGGTTACTGGCCATTCAGTGTTTATTTAAAATGCAAGTGACAGGGCACAGACCATTGTCCCACAGCACTCATAAAGACAGGAGGAAATGGTTATTTTTAAGTCAACAGAGATACTTTCATGATGGGGAATCTTTGCCAACCAATTATCTTTAAATGTGGGACCAAGTTACTGTGTGGCTTTCCAGGACTCAGTGAAAAATGGCATGTGGCCTAGGTGCTCTCTTTCTGTGTGGTTCCCTCGCACAGCTGAGCTTGGATTTCTCATTTCTGTTTCATGACTTTTACACTTATAATGAATAAGAATATAATTGTTTTATCTTTTAGCTAGCCTGGTTATTTCCTAAACTGATTGAACTTCTAGACTTTCAAATGAACCCAATACTACTGACATCTAGATCTTAGGCATCTAGTCTCCAGAGTGTGGGGAAATTAATCTGTTCAAGTCATCTGATATGTGACTCTGTTTTGGCAGCCCCAACAACCATGAAAGTATCCCATCAACCCACGAACTGAAAAATTATCTGAGATACTATTTCATCTGCTGAAAAAATACCTTCCATATGAAGTTTAATCTTGCTTTTTGGAAGACTGTCTATCTCAGATAGGTTGACAGTCTCAGGAAATAATGAGTTTATTTATCTAGTTCCTTTCTCATATTTTTCCTCTTTGCATTTTAAGATAGAAATTCTCTGTCCAGAAGTTTCAAGTCTGTCTACTTCTCTATATCCACCCGGGCATCCATGTAGCTCAAAACAGTACAGGCTCTTATTTGAGTTACTGTCTCAGTTTCCTTGATGGATGGTCCTTTACATCCCTCAAAACATTTCTGTGAAATAAAAACCTGACCAGTAACTTAGCTATTCTTTCTGTATTCTCATTGATTTTAGGGTGAAACTTAGAGTTCATAAGGTTGTAAAAGTCCTTTGTGCACTTTTTCATATTTATTTCTCTACTTTGGTTTATCTTCCACTTGCTTGTTGAAACTTTATAAAATTTATGTTACAGAAATTTAACTTTCTTTTAAACTTGCTGGAACTTATTTTTTCCACCCTCACTCATATCTATACTTTTGTATATATTATTCTTTTAGCCTGAGAGTCATTTTACTCTCAATGTTTTTGACTTAACATCCCCAGGTCTTGAATTTTGGCTTTTCTTGATATTGGAACCCATTTATGATGAGAAAATGTTGGTTAGGGTCTCATTTTATATACATCCAAGCCTTGCTGCATTTCTGTGCAGGCACTATGAAATTGTTGAGCTTGACTTTCTCAATAGACTATTGCTGATTATGATGCTCAAATATTTTTACACATTATAGATGCTCTAGAAATAATTTAAATGATTGGATAGATGATTCATTATATATAAAATATGAATTAGAATTACTAGTATATATTCTAATCAATAGTTTTATAATATTATAATGTATGTTTTAATTTAAATAAATACTTTCAATAACATATATTCAATTTAAAAATTGATTAACCAATATAGTAATCTGATTGCTATAGGTCTTAAAGATAAATAGTGAGATAAAATATAGGACAGAATTTGTATTTACTAATAAATATAGTTTCAAAATATCACTTGCTATTTTTACTTCCAGCCAAACTTAATAATATATAAGACTATGATTATTACCATTTAAAATGGAAAGATTTACAAGTATATAGAAAGTAGTGTATTATTTTAATAATCCAATTCTTGACTGTTTTAGAATAGAAGAAATATTTACTTCAGTTAAACTTATCTTAAGAGGCAAACATGAAAATATACACCATCAATTACTGCTGAAAAATATCCAAGTTCATTTTTAACCCTCCATCTACAAAAGGTACAGTCACTGAAAACATATCACTAAGTTATTTTCTTTTTAGATTGTTTACTTTGGGGATCATAAGATATGACTGTACTTAATTTTGAATACCCTAGATTCTTCTATCAATAAATTTGTTTGTGTACAGTTTTTGGTAACTTATGCAACTCTTATATAAGTATATTTTAGTCAAGCAATAAGTCAATTTATACAGCAATACCAGCCATATGCTCAGCTTTACCTTGGTAATAGTGTAAAGTATTGTTTAAAAAATATTTCTGATTCTTCTTCAATTCATATCTCTAGGTATCCACTAATTTAATAATGAAATAAAACTAATAATTTCCTGCCTTGTATTTTTGAGGGAATCAAAAGAGATTCTATGTTTAGCACACGCATACAAACACACATGCTATTATCTTATATTACATGTAATAGTTCTCATTTTTGTATTGATTTTAGTCCTTTCTTTACCAGGTACTTAGAATTAAAAAATCCCTTGTATGTTCTTGCTTATACATTGAGATTTTTAGGAGCTACTCTCATCAGTGATCTATAGAATAAGTTTAATGAAAAATTCAAGTCTTAAGTTCCTACTTCACCAAGCCATTTTACAGAAGAAAAACAACAAAGCCTACTCTGAATCTTAGGACAGCTTTCCTTCAAGAGGCAATTGGCTTCAGCATTATTTCTTTTTGTTCGCTAATGTACTGTTTGTGAAAGGACCTCTCTGGTGAACTCATCCGCGTTGTAGAGTCTTTTCATCAGTTGTCTCCAGGACTGTCTAACTTTACTTCCTGGGAACAATTCAGGCCAATACAGTTGTGTCTAATGATGCTGTTAGCTAATATCCTCAAACTTAAAGTAACTCACTTTTTCAAAAAAAAAAAGTGGGACTATGAAATCTAGTCAGAGTTGAATGCCCATTTTTCCAATTGATTTCAAGTTGCTGACTGCCAGCGGTGCACTAGACAATCTTGAATGCCACGGTTCTTCAGCAATACCAGCAATTATGCAGACAAAACTCGTTTTGTTACATGTATGCCCAAACCCAATTTTTAAGCATGGATAACTTCATTTTACTTATTTCAGATTCAAAGTCATAGAAGACATCATGCACATATAAAAAAAATAGCTCAGAAAAGTTTGCTTGTTTTCAAGCTATCTATGACAAGCTTCAAACCCTTGAAAAGGAAGACTGCTGACGAAGCAGAGAATAGGAGAACACGTCTTTTCAAACAATAACCCCCAAATGAAAGGAGAAACTAAAACTCAACCAGAAATAAACCCCTGATTGTTCTCCTGTCAGCCTGTCACCTACATGAAACAGCTGCTAAAGCAAAGACAGCTGTTTGTGCTAAAAGCCCTGCTGCCGCTGGTTTCCACGGACTTCATTTTCATTAATATAAAAGTGTGCTGACATGTTGTTTCAACTCAACGACACTGCCCGTCTTAATTAGACGGCCACAAAGCCCTCACTGATGTTAGGAGAGTCTGGTCCAGTTCAGGATTTCATTGCACTTTGTTAATATATACGGTCTCAAGCCACCTGCCACTCTCCACTTGTTTTCGAAGCCTCTTTGTGAGAAGCATTTTCTAAACCTTGGAAAGAGGGCCAGAAAACCAGATAACCTGCCCACAGACTTTCGCCTCTCACTCTCCGTTTACTCAAACCCAATCCATCAGTCTTGTCCCTAGTTGCAATAGCACAATAGCTGCAGCCCCTCTTAACCATCACCTCTTAACCTCAATCTCCACACTCATTGCTTTATTCCAGCCCCAGTCCTAGCAGGCACCAGTCATGCCAGCAAAAAACAAACAAAACAAAAAACAGACATCAAAACAGGTAGGCTGCCGGAGTAACTCCTCTTCCTCTTTGTATTCCTCTAGCCCCAATCTCTCAGTCTCCTTCTGTGGCTGTACCAGATCACCAAACGGGGCTTCTCTGTCCGCATGTCCTCTGCATCTCACAAAACATTTCCCCCCATATTACCCCTCTTCATTCTTCACTATGTCCCAGCTTCCAAAACCACAGGTATTCCCTGTGAACAAACCAGCTGAGTAGGTCAGGAACATAGCCATCACACTCTTTGCATATCCAGAGAAGAAACAGAAACCAAGGAACAAGACACTCACCTAACAAAGACAAACACAGAAATCAGCACCTATACATATAGTCTTACCAAACCCAGATGCCCAGACGTCAGCATAAGAACACAATCAAGGAGAGCCAGGGTGATATATCTCCACTAGAGCTCAGCTATTCTTCCGCTGCAGGCCAGGAATAGTCCAACATTGCTGTAGCTCAAGAAAAGAATATTAAAATGAAGTATATGAACATGATAGAAGTCCTTAAAGAGGAAATGAATAAATTTCTTAAACAAATCTTGGAGAGCACAAATAAATGATTGGAGAAAATGAATAAATTCCTCAAAAAAAGCCAATAAAATGCAAACTGTTGAAAGAATCAAATAACTGTTTACGATCTGAAAATGGAAATAGAAGCAATGAAGAAAATACTCACTATGGATATTCAGGAAATGAAAAATTTAGAAATTTGAACAGGAACAAGAAAGACAAGCTTCACCAACAAAATAAAGGGGGTGGAAGTTAGAATTTCAGGCACTGAAGATGTGATAGCAAAAAAATAGATACATCCATAAAAGAAAAAAATTAAGTCTAAAATATTTCTACAAATATCCAAAAAAATCTGGGACAGCATACAAAGAATGAGACTGAGAACAATATGGATAGAAAAGAAGAATTCAAGCTCAAAGATCCAGAAAACATTTTCAACAAAACTGTAGAAGAAAATTTTCCTCACCTACAGAAGGAGCTGCTGATCAAAGTAAATGAAACACACAGAATACCAAATAGATTGTAACAGAAAAGAAAGTCTGCTTTCCACTAACCATTTAAAACAAATAAAAATATTAAACACTGAAAGGGAAAAAGAAAAAAGTGACATATAAAGGCAGACCTACTAGAATTACACCTGACTTCTCAATGAAGGCTCTAAAAGACAGAAGGGCCTGACACACTGCAGAATCTAGCATACCACAGATGCCAGCACAGACTACTATGCCCAGCACACTTCCAATCACCAGGGATAGAAAAAATAAAATATTCCATGATAAAGTCAAATTTAAACAACATCTATCTATAAGTCCAACCCTTCAGAAACTGCTGGAAAGAAAACTGTAACCCAAGGAAGTTAACTACACCCATGAAAACAAGAAAATGAGTAATCACACACCAGCAAAGTCAAAGATGGGATCACACACAAATACACATATACAACTTCACACAATGCACCACAATACACCACCACCATGAAAAACAATAAGAATCAACATGCACTGGGCATTGATATCTCTCAAAATCAATGGTCTCGATTCGCCCACAAAAAGACACAGACTAAGGAATGTACTTGGAAATAGGATCTATCCTTATACTGCATCCAGGAAAAACACCTGGATATCAAGGATAGATATTATCTCAGGGTAAAGAGTTGGATAAATAAATAAGCAAATGAATGTAAGAAGCAAGCTAATGTAGATATTCCAATATCTTTAAAAAACACTTAAAAGGAAAACTAGCCAAAAGGTAAAATGAATGAGTGAATAAATAATAAAACCTAGCCATTAGGGTAAAGATTAACAACTGAAATGTCATTTTTACCTTCTGAGAGAGGAAATATTGCTGCTTTCAGGAGAGAGACAGTAAGGACAGACCTACCTTCAAGAGTAGTTGAACAACATATAATTGATGCCACAGTTAAATTTTTATGGATTTTGTCTGTTTGCTTGATTTTCTTTTGTGTGTGTGTGTGTGTGTGTGTGTGTACTTTTATGTGGTTACAGTTTGGTGTTTGTTTTATTTTTTTTTTTTCTTGGTATGATGTTGTTTTAATTTAATTTATTGTTTTTTGGGGGGCTATGATGTACTGGTTTTTGTTTCTTTTTTGGAAAGAATTTAAAATTGGGTGGGTAGGGATGGGGAGAGGATCTGGAAAAAATTGGGAGAGAAAAAGAATAAGTTCAAAATGTAAAGCTAAAATTGTTTATTACTTTAAAATAATAAAAAATGTAATAGAAAAGAAAAACAGATTTATATAGTACCTAAATATAAGATAAAAATTCTGTTTAGTAACTGTTTTCTTTGATTTATGAATGCCAAAATGTTAAAATTGATAATAAATTAATGGATAAATAGATTCTAGATTACTTTGTCACCTCTATTGTCCTCAAAGGAGAAATCTTCACATTGTTATATAATATATTCTTAACCATAGTGACAGAGATGAGCCAATGTAGCCTTTGAGCATTTTATACAATAAATACTTAAAGCTTTTAAGAGTATTATATATGTAAAAATCAGAAAAGAAATTACCGTATTTGGCATTAATATATAAAAATCTGTTACATATGTAAATAGAAAAAAATCACATGAAAATGCAAGTTCTGAACACAAGACCAATAAGAAGACAAAAATAAGCTCAATGTGGATGTGGATGTGGATAACAAAAATAAAACAGCCAAAATATTCTTTAAGCCCCAGGCAGATTGTAGGCAAGGTCCTAATCTGTTCAATTCTGTGACAAGTGGGAGAATGAGGAGAGTGTAGAAGAAAAGCCTGAAGCTGGCAGGGATATTGGGTCATGAGGTTCAATGCATAAAAGTGTATTTTGAAGTAGCAAGTGCTAATAGAGAATATAGGAAGTTCTGTAACACATCTACACAAGTTAATTGATGAACCTGACAATAAACAACACACATTTTCATGGAAATGATACAGAATACGGGAAATGAAGTCTTTGTGACATATATGCCTGGAGATTAATCAACACCTGGCTCCATACCTCTGTAAGAAAGGTCCTTTTTAATTGACAGCTATTGATGATTTTACATTGAACCAATTCTCATTTACTATTTCTCAAATTGTGTGTGTGTTTGTGTTTAAGAACAATATAATCCTACTCTGCCTATGCTTCATATGAAATAGAATCTAATTTACAGCACACTTATTACATGATGAAGCAAGTATTAATCCAACTGTAGAAATCTGCTTTTCAGAAATGTTCCTTTCAAACTATTACTACTTATTGACAATTTAAAGATGATCAACAAGCTCAGATATATCAAACGAAAAATCTGAAGTTCTATTGTTTACGAATGATGGAGGAAATGGTGTCATTATATTATCATCTAAAAACAAGCATAAAAAAAACAATGAAATAAGTATTTGTCTTGCAGCTTCGGTTACCATAGCTACTGGTTCTTGAGATGACCTCATTTCTTGGTGAAGAAGCAATGTTTTAACAGCATTAGCATTGGTTAAAATGAATACACAGGATTAGAACCTAGTGTATGTGTAGTTGGTAAAGTATTGGGAAGATTTGAGAAGACTGAAATATTGAAGAAGATGTACTATGGGTAAAATGTTACATGACATCATATATTATGCAGAATATTCATAAGAAGAAGAGTCAATCAATATAACACATTTCATTGTTGTTTTGTCTCAGGAAACTTTCTTACGAACATCCTACATCATCGTACTGAGGCAAGATCTTATATTGCTAAAAAAAAAAGTATAATTCAATGACGAATCACATGAGTGTTAGAATTTTTATCAATGAATTACTTTTGATGAAGCTATGTACATTATTGTTTTAGACATCATGCTATTACACATTTACTAAAGAAAGAAATGTTTTGATTTTCTTTACAGTAATCTGTAAGAATCTTTGTTGTCAAAAAGAGCTACACTTTGCAAACAAAGGGAAGTATTCCACCATGTCCTATTTTTAGTAGCCCTAAACAATATTCTGATTCTTTCATTTACTTTTGGTAGAATTATTCTGAAGCCATATGGTTCTGGGATTTAATTAATTAGGTCTCTTATTGCTGATTTAATTTCATCTCAATGTTTATCTCTTTATCTGTTGATATTGAACTATTTTTCTTTATGATCTAGTTTTAAGTTGCATGCTTCTAGAAATGCACAAATTTAAAGAAGATTGCTTAATTTATTGCCATATAATTATTTATAATGATGCCTTATTATTATTTCTATTTTCATACCTAAAGAGTAATGTGTCCTTAAACATTTATGACTTTGTTAAACATCTCTAGAACATACAAAAAATTATGAGCAATTGGCTAAATGACAGTTTAGAAACACTTTTTTTATTAGACATATTTAGAGGAATTTTGTATGGCAGAAAATGCATATTTTTCCATTTTCTAAGAATTTAATTTCATTGATGGTATGCTGAAGAAAGAAAAGTTCATTCTTACTACTAAATTTGTCACCATCCCTTTTTTGGTAAGAAATTGTTCTCTTTCCCCCTAAATTTTAAGGAATAAAATTGTATTTTGTCACACGACACATGATTTTAAAAGGGGTATAGTCATGATGGCAAAAGCAGGAAATGGTCAGTCACACTCCCTATACAATGAGGAAGCATAGAGGATAAGTACCGGTGATCATGAATTTTTAACTTCTCCCCTTTGAGCTTCATCTGGGAGACTGGCCGATAGGAAGATTTCACCTGCATTCAGCTAAAAATCTCCAGAAACACTTGTATTAGATATAAATAGAAATCTGCAATATGATTACAAATCCAGTCTATTTGTCGTTGAAGACAATTAAAAGGCTCATTTGTCAGCTTGACATACAAATATAGCACTTTAATCCCAAACATTTTACTTCTAGCCAACCAAAAATATTTATGGCCATTTCAAACACAAAATGCACTTATTTCATCTCCAAATCTCCCCTAAATGTAAAATTTTCTAACATTATTTAAAAGCCCAAAGTTGAAAATCTCTTCTGACTCAAGGCCATTTTTTTCTCTCTGAGCTTTGTGTTTCAGTTTCTTTTGCAGTGATGAAACACCAACTTAAAACAATGTCGGGGAAAGTGGGTTTGTTCGGTAGACAGGTTAGAGTCCATAATTCATGCCATAAACTTAAGTCAGGAATTGGAAGGCAGAAAGTGAAACCATGATCATGGAGAAATCCTGCTTATAGCTAGCTTTATGACTCAAATTCAGTTATAGTTCTTAGAAAATCATAGTCCATCTCATGTGAATGTTATTGCCCACTATGGGCTGAATTCTCCTACATTAATAAACAATCCCAAAATTTGCTTCATGGACACACGCATGGGCCATTTTATAGAGGTAAGGCAATTATTCAACGGGAATTCACTGTTTCAGGGTATGCCAATTTCTCAAGAACCTCATTATTTCACACAATGATTGTTGTAAGCCTAATAAAAATAGATTCAGTCTTCATATCCATCTTCTATATTAATTGCTTTTCTCATTGTTCTCACAACTTCCCTTAAAGAAAGACAATATATTTTGAGCCACAGTTTAAACATTCCAGTTACTCTCTCATGGCTCCAGGCACAGAATAGGGATCATAAATAAAGGAACATTTCAAATTGAAGTTGCAGTTAGAAAGTAGAGAAAGGTAAATATTGATGCTTGCACTTTCTCCATTTCTATTTGTGCCTAAAAAATACATCTTATGTCTTCACTATGCCCCAAGAACTACCTTCTTAATTCTTATCTAATTCTGCAAAATGAAATGCTCCCAATAACTTTATTACTAAGAAAAATGTATAGTATAACAATTCGACATTGTTTCTTTAACAATATTTAAATTTATTTGAGCATTTAAACAATATAATAAAATATAATAGAAAATTAACAGGAAAAACCTTTATAAAAATGATCTATCAAAAACTAGCAAAACTAAAAAGAGTTCAAAGGAAATGTAGTGGCAATTAAAAAGTTGATGAAAGCTTTCCAGTGTTTATTTTTTCTTCACTATATAGAAACAATTTGAATAGGAACCTATAAAATGATAGTACAAAAAAATGCCAGCAGCAAGTGCAAAACAAGCAGAATAGGAAAGCACATGGAAAAAGGAACAGGTTATATAAATGTAAAGATGCTGAGTATGTTGAACTTGGTAGACATAGATCATTTCGGCAAGGAACTAGAATAGTACTTTTAATTCCATATATATAAAATTATCAAAAGCATATAAAAAAACTTTTGGGCTAAAAGCTAAACTTATGAAAAATATCAAGCTACAAAAATATTTGCAAATCTACGTTTGTTTAAAAAACAACAGAATATTTTCTATTAGAGAAATATTGGAAAGTAATTTTTCAAAGATAATACTAAATAACATCTTGGAATATACAGTAAGAATAAAAAAAAGTAATCATTGTATATTAGCCAGTATATTAGCTTTGTCATCCACCCCCACCATACCACACATTCATCAATACATTGAGAAAATGCAAACCCTTCAATTGAACTGTTAAAACTAATTGAAGAATGAGACTTGTTAAGTGGCTTATCTGCAACATCATTATCAGTAGATCAGGGTGAGAAGAAAAGACATAATAAGGCTTGCTCTATAGAGACTTGGCCCAGTTCTAGTTAACATTCTCATTCATGACCTAGATAACAACATGGAAAAAAGCACTTTTAACTAAGGATAGGGTTAGCATACTAAAACATTGTGAATGTTAGAAAAATATTAACATAAAAGAAAGGAGAAAGCATTTGGTACAATATA
Organism: Microtus oregoni; assembly: GCF_018167655.1. NCBI lineage: Eukaryota > Metazoa > Chordata > Mammalia > Rodentia > Cricetidae > Microtus > Microtus oregoni. The sequence continues at coordinate 19,730,098 of NW_024543089.1, forward strand.
AGCCAATGGTGGGTATATAGAAATTGTAGCCAGTTTATTTTAATATGGTAATGAAGTATTCAACCCCTTCAGTAGTGTATAAGATAAAGATATCCTAATCCTAATGATAAAGATATCCTAATCCTAATGATATTTTTAAATGTTTGAAATATATGTATTCGCAAATGAAAACTGATATATAAAACTTTTGGACTCATACTTGGCACAAATACAACTTAATATTAAACTACATATTAAAAACTGAATATTAATTACCAAAGACCATGATTCATATAAAAATTGGAAATTTTATATACATAAAATACCTAGTATTTTATATAAATAAAATATCTAATTAAAACATATTAAGTTATGTATAGCACTTACAATTGCATATGACTGCTTATGTACATATAAATGTATGCTTATATACATATAAATGTAATCATATATATATATATACATTTATTTATTGTAACATTGATTCTAGACAGGCAGTAAACAGAGATTACTTGAGGAAAATTGTTGCTCTATCTCTACACAAAATGTCCAATGTAATAAAACAGTTTTAATTGTAAGGATTAGTAGGAGAAGAAAATTATGAGTTTGGTTTTAGAGATAAAAAGTTTTGAATTTCATTTCCATATGAAGTTGAGTATCATTCTATTAAGATCTGAGAAGAATTTTGCTGGGATTTTGATTGGCATTGCATTGAATCTAGAGCATGCTTTTCGTAAGACTGCCATTTTATAATAGATCTTTATACTTTCTGGTGTCTTCTTCAATTTCTTTCTTTAAAGATTTAAAGTTCTTGTCATACACGTCTTCCACTTGTTTGGTTAGAGTTACTCTGAGATATTTTATGATATTTGTGGATATGGTCAAGGGTGATGTTTCTCTGATTACTTTCTCAGACCATTTATTATTTGTGTTAAGAAGGGCTACAGAATTTTTTGAGTTAATCTTGTGTCCTGCTACAGTCTTCACAAACACCACATCAGACAGAGGTCTGTTCTCCAAAGTATACAAAGCACTTAAGAAATTGGTCATCAAAAGAACAAATAATCCAATAAAAAATGGAGTACAGACCTAAACAGAAAACTCTCAGAAGAAGAATCTAAAATGGCTGAAAGACACTTAAGGAAATATTCAACATCCTTAGTCATCAGGGAAATGCAAATCAAAACTCTGGGATTCCATCTTACACCTGTACGAATGGCCAAGATCAAGAACACTATGACAACTTACTTTGAAAAGGTTATGGGGTAAAAGGAACACTCCTGCATGCTGGTGGGAATGCAAGCTGGTACAGCCACTTTGGATATCAGTGTGGTGATGTCTCAGAAAATTAGGAAATAACCTTCCTCAAGACACAGTCATACCACTTTTGGGTATATATCCAAAAGATGCTCAGTTGTGCCACAAGGACATGTGCCCAACTATGTTAATAGCTGCATTGATTGTCATACGCAGAACCTGGAAACAACCTAAATGTCCCTCGACTGAAGAATAGATAAGAAAAATCTGGTACATTTACACAATGGCATACTACACAGCAGAAAAAATAATGACATCTTGAATTTTGCAGGCAAATAGATGTATCTAGAAAACATCATTTTAAGTGAGGTAACCCACACACAGAAAGACAATTATCACGTGTATTCACTCATAAGTGGTTTTTAAACATAAAGCAAAAAAAAAAAATAACAATACCAGAGAACCTAGACAACAATGAGGACCCTAGAGAGACATACATAGTTCTAATCTTCATGGGAAGTAGAAAAGACAAGATCTCCTGAGCAAATTGAGAGCATGGGGACCTTGATAGAGGGTTTAAGGGGAGGGCATAGGCAGGGAGGGCAGAAAAATGTAGAGCTCAATAAAAATCAATAAAAAAAAAGAAAGTTTACGAGTTGTAGAAGTTTCTTGGTAGAATTTTGGGGGTCACTTATGTAAACTATCATATCATCAGCAAATGGTGAGAGTTTGATTCTTTTTTTTTTCCAATTTGTATGCCCTTGATCTCCTTTTGTTGTCTTATTGCTCTAGCTGGAACCTCAGGAACTACATTGCATAGATATGGAGAGAGTGGATAACCTTGTCTTGTTCCTGATTTCAGTGGGATCACTGTGAGTTTCTCTCCATTTTTTTTTTATTGTTGGCTGTTGTCTTGCTGTATATCGCCTTTATTATGTTTCGGTATGTTCCTTATATCCCTGCTCTCTTCAAGACTTTAATCATGAAGGGATGTTGTATTTTGTCAAAAGCTTTTTCAGCATCTAATGAGATGATAATCAACCTGGAACTGTGTAACACCATTGTTATGTAAGCTCTGTCTGGGCTGACTGTACTTGCTCTAGCTTCCTGCTTTATGACCAAGGAAAGAGGATTTATTACTAAAACATTTGATAATAAAATTGCTTTGCATTCTTTGCTTAGCCCACCCCTCCTGGAAGATATGGTTAACCAGGAACAGTGCTAATCTCACCTCTGTTGAATAATATATTTGTGTAGTTCTCTAGTCTTGAAGAGAGGCTTGGGTAATTATTTCTTTTAACCGATACAATGTTATAAAGGTGGACCTACAATGCACAAACACATGTAAGTCTTAATTAATCGTGTATAAACTAATTGAAAAGGATGCTGACTGGGATACTGTTTATGTTACTCAAAGGAAAACACTTGAGAATTTATAAATCACTTTCTAGGTACAAAAACCTGACAACCCTGAGGACTCTGAAGTTAGTCCTCCTGTACCGAGTCCTCTGCTCAGAGTAGGGTGCTCTAAATAAAACCCCAGGAAGAGGCTCTACCACAACATTCCTGGACTCCCAATACAAGAAAGAATGGAAAATAAAAGTATTTATCTTTTGCTTCCGAATTTGTGAACATTTATCCAGGATGGGAAATAGAGATAGTGTATTTGGCCATGGAGAATAAGTATTAAAGTGACAAGCTTGGAATCTCACAAAAATTTAAGTCCTAGTTGATGGCGTTCGCTTAACCCAGGGGATATATGATCACTTTGTACTCTCGACTATTTTTTTAAGACTTAAAGAAAAATCACTCAAAGTATTCTATAAATTTAAGACTTGCCAACCCTAAAATGTCTCCCTTAATTAAGATATATACTTTCTTGTCCCATATCCACCCTGACTTTAGAGGGGTTCCCAGGTATCCAGGGAGATGTCCCAAGGTAGTTCCTTGGGTAGCTGAGGAGAGGGAACCTGAAATGACCCTATCCTATAGCCATACTGATGAATATCTTGCATATCACCATAGAATCTTCATCTGGCGATGGATGGAGATAGACAGAGACCCACATTGGAGCAAAGGACTGAGCTCCCAAGATCCAAATGAGGAGCAGAAGGAGGGAGAATATGAGCAAGGAAGTCAGGACCGCGAGGGGTGCACCCACCCACTGAGACGGTGGGGCTGATCTATTGGGAGCTCACCAAGGTCAGCTGGACTGGGACTGATGGAGCATGTGATCAAACCGGACTCTCTGAACACGGTGGACAATGAGGGCTCATGAGAAGCCAAGGACAATGGCACTGGGTTTTTGATCCTACTGCATGTACTGGCTTTGTGGGAGCCTAGCCTGTCTGGGTGCTCACCTTCCTAGACCTGACTGCTCTTTGGACTGGAGAGGGAAGGGGAGAGGAGTGGGAGGAGGGGGAGGGAAATGGCAGGTAGGGAGGAGGTGGGAATTTTTTCAATAAAAATAATTGAAGACTTGTCTAGAAATGCAAAACTGCCTTATGTACAAGCCCGTGACTGTAAATCTGTCCTTGGCTCTGCCTTTACTCTTTCAGTTATGGCATCCGCAGTTTATTCTGTGGCCTTTTGACTTTTACTTGGGCTCTTCTCTTATTTTTTTAAATTCTTGATATTGTCTTAGATTTCTGTGTTTTGCCTCCATGAAACACATATTTTTCTTTAATGTCCATCTTAACTAACAAGTAAAAGTCAGGAAAATTACTGTAAATTATTCGATAAATTTGTTTCATAGTTGAAACCAATTTCATTTAAAGATCTTTTTCCTTTTTTCTATATGCAAGTGGAGTCTTAAGTAGAATAGATACCTCATAATTATGAACTTTAGAAATATAACCCTTGCAAGATTAGGCAGTAAAAGAAATTGAAATTAAGGTATTTGCTGAGATTTATTTCTTGAGAATACTATAAGGGCAGATTTTAAAAATGATGGTATTAAAAAGACATAAACTAAAATAACATAGAAGTACAAAATTTCAACTGTAAGTGCTGAATAGAATGGATTTATCACTGACATCACATTTCTGGATTTAATGATCATAACAGGCATGGAATCTTTTCTCAAAGAGAAAAACTCATGGAAAGTGAACTTTAAAGAAGTTCTAGGTAGCTAATTTTAGGCACTTAGTATCAGTAGCTATGTCATCAGAGAGGAGAATCTCGAAAGGATGTCACTCAATGTTGGGCATCGTATCATTGGATAGGTGCGTCAAAGACTGTGCATTGAGTGATGTTGGGGAAAGACCAGCAATGTAAACTGAAGGAGCATCAACTTTTATGGGGCACGTACCACAGTAGCCCACAGAGTTCTGGAGGGGAATTAGGAGCATTAAGCAACAATGAACTGGAACTAACAATAAAGAATGCTGAGCAAAAGTAAAAAGCATTTTATGGTAAATTCCATAATCATATTAAAAGAAGTAGACTCTAACTGCTTCAGATGGCCATTTGTGATCTTAGTAAAATGTTGGCATAAAAGTGCTGTGAAAAATGCTTAGCCAATGTTCAGAGAACGAGTCAGAGAATGCAGGCTGGAGCATGCTGGAAAAAGACTATGAAATAATGATTTTTTTGGACTTCCCACAGATCAGGGAACCCTGATTGCTCTTCGAGCTGATGAGGGAGGGGGACTTGATCGGGGGAGGGGGAGGGAAATGGGAGGCGGTGGCGGGGAGGAGGCAGAAATCTTTAATAAATAAATAAATTTAAAAAAAGAAAAAATAAGTAAATAAATAAAAAATAATGATTTTTTGTTGTTTGAAAACAAGGAAGCAATAATAAGTTTATCAACAGTGTTACTGAAAGACAAAAGAACACCCAGTGGTTCCAATATTCACCTCTACTTTCTTTTCTTCCTTTAATAGTAGGCTCTGGAAAAGCCTTGCTTGGTTAATTATTTGTCTCTAGATGTTCAGTTTAAGTCTTTCTCATAATTAAAAAAGTTATTATTCTTATTTAGTGTGTGTGTGTGTGTCCATGCACATGACAGTGTGACTTTGAAAGTCAGAGGACAATTTATGAGAGTTGGTTTCATCCTTCCAAAAATCTACGTGATTGAACACAAGTCTTTATAATTTGGACAACTGTTTTCACTCACCAAACTATCTCACAGATGAAAGTCTTGTATTTTCTTAACAATGTTGACTGGCACGTCCATTTGAGTATTTTTATGTACAAAAATGTCATAAAAAGATAAATACATAGTTTTGTAGTACTGATTGGTTGATCATTGGGGTGTCTATCACTCTAGATCATTCTAAACTGATGTGAGAGATGTACCCTAAGTCTCTAGAGGCTCAGAAAAGGAGAATTAAAGAATGACTTTTTATCTTACTACTTGTGACAGATGAAATTGGGCCTGTTCCCCTTACTTCTAAATAGCAGTGGCCACCTCCAGTTTGTTTACGTCATTTTAAAATGTTTTCACTACTTTTATCTTATTTGAACATGTTTCTTTTCTTGATCGTTCATATGTTTAAACCCATTTCCTAAAAGAATGTTTCATTAGTAAAATATGGTTTACAAAATAAATTGAATAAATTCAGTACTAAAATGAACAGAAAGCCTTTGATCATGATTTACCTACATCCCTTAGAGATTAACAAGATCTAAGAAATAAATTGGAATTTCTGACATTTTCATAACATTATATAATGTTCTTCAATTTAGAAAAAATATTTTTCATCAAAATTAAAACTTTTCTTTAAAATGTATATTTGTTAGATAATTCCATTCTAATTAAAACAATTAAATAACAGAAACTACCAACTTTATATTTCCATTTTTTTGAATCCATATCTGGGAGGGTTTGGAATCAAGGATTTAGAAAAAATATTTTTCATCAAAATTAAAACTTTTCTTTAAAATGTATATTTGTTAGATAATTCCATTCTAATTAAAACAATTAAATAACAGAAACTACCAACTTTATATTTCCATTTTTTTGAATCCATATCTGGGAGGGTTTGGAATCAAGGAATAAAATGCTCTTCATGGAAATGCCTGCATTGGCTTTGGACTGAGTAACTTGGCATACTATTTTCTATGGTTGGATTCAGTTGTTCTGATATTCCTGTCTAGCTTACATCATCTTGGAATTAAATTAAATTGCTTTAGTTTGAAAATCTAGTTGCAAAAATATTGATGCTTAAAGAAATGAATTTTAAATTTCTTTTTACTGTCCAGAATTTCATATGATATGTAATTGTTTGTGTATACAGTTGCTCAATATACACTATGTATAAGAATAAGAAGTGGCTTAGAAGAAGAGAATTAAAAAAAATTAAAAAAAAAAATAAAAAAAATAAAAAAAAAAAGAAGAAGAGAATTATGGTATTATTCAGCAAGAAGCAAAAGCTATTTGTAAAACATTTCAACAGAAAACTTTGGAAGCTCATCAATTATATGTACTTCTAAAATAAGGACAAGCTGTTCTTAACAGAGGTATACATGGAATAAAGCAAAACAATACTCTTTGATATTTTAAACCACACTTATGCTGTCTAATTCAAATAGTGAGTTAGGAAGGCATACTGTTGAGAAACTACACTATAATAAAAACTGTTGTAAGAATATATATCAAGTAAGAATAAACACTGCCCACAGACCATAAAAATTAAACACTCACATTTTATTTAGTTTTTTTTTTTGTTAAAATATCTCCTGATGAACATATTTGCAACTGAAAATATCTTTATACTAATTGATATTTAAATGAAGAGAAATAATGAAACTTGTTTGTCTCTGTCAACTTTTTAAAGTCAAAAGTCCATAAAAATTAGCAAAAGCACTCACTGGTCCCAGAATTTCTCAGTTTCTTTGAAAAGGTACCATTTTAATGTCATTTAGTCAGCTGGAAATTTAATTATAGAGCAGGTAAAACAATAACCAATGAAAACAATAAAGCAAATGGTAAGGAATTATAATAGAACTATTAAACACTTTTCATAAAACAGTTATATTTTAATTTAACCAACAAAAGTTTTTAAGTGGAAGGAGACTGTTTTAAGATTTATGCTGTCTTTTACACTATTATATATAAGTGTGTTCAAAACATAGAATAAACAAAATGGGGATGCTGAGGTAATATAATTCTTTATACTGACTTTATATGAAATAATAAGTCACATTTAAATTCATTTTATTTTCAAATGGCTGCTAGAACGTTGGTGGGAAAATAATATTCTTTAATACACTATGGATCTCATATTTAATGAGTAAACTGTCTTTACTCATTAAATCAAACCATTCAGATTGAAATGCATGTTTCAATAGAGTAATTATTTATATAAATAAAGTAAATATATTAAAATATAAGAAATACTTAAATGAAAAGTGATTTTTTTATAGAACAGTCAACATAATATCTTGAACACAGTATGTTAGAAAGCAAAATTTTCCAAAATGATTAATGTACACTCTGTAGGATTCATGATTACAGTTAGTTTTATGAGAGATATATGATGAGCTTTGATCACCTAAACTTGAAGACAAAGGAGCTTTACCACATGTCTTGAAAATATGATTAATGAGTAGCTTTCAACACAGAGCAGAGCATGCATGTATATTGTTTGCTTTCACAAAAAATAAACAAAAAGCTTCTATTCATATGTTTTAAAGAGTTTCCTGCAATATGCATATCTAGTCATTTAGAAAAGCAAAAAAAAATAAAGTTTAAAATCTGAAGAAGTAAATTTACAAAAAAATTATTCTAGTTGCCTTATGCTTATTTAAAAATGTAAATTATGTTATCAATTCTGATACATTCTATTTGTAGTCAATATATTCTGTTCAAACATGACATTCACCAATTAATTAAATTTCCTAGTTAAATTAATATTAATCTGGTTTTTACATTTTAAATTCACATTTATATCCTATGCTGACTTCAGTAGGGCTTATCAAAGTTCCTGAGAACTCTGTAATTATATAATATTAATTTCAAATCAAGAACAAAATATTACCTCTAAAACTGAAATTAAACATAACAACTTTTGAAGGTATATTGTATTAAATTGAATGAAATTAAGTTATTCACAAATTAAAGTTATACATTTAAATTGCTTAAGTGACATAAATTTTGAAGAATATTAATTTTCACATCACCATAGCACATTGAGTTAAATTTTAACTTCATTTTTAAGATTGATACAGGTGATTACACGCTTGGTCAAATATTTTGACAAGATATGTCTTATGTTACTTTCAGGGCTAAAAAAAACTGCTAATAGTATAAATTTATATGTTTTATAAAATGTTATCTTTCATGTAATCTGTAAGAGACATTTTAGTCATCTTGTTTGCACTCTTAAACTTGAGAAGAGAGGAAGGGTACCTGAGTTTTAAACATAAATCTAGCAAAATAAACTTGAGTTTAAAAATAAACTATTTAATTCAGAATTTTGAAATAACCAATATGCAACTGTATTTATGCATTGTGTATGTCTTTTTATTGCACTGCTATCAAACTTACCAGATTGTCTCATATTTATTTGATCCTTAATTTTCGTTAAGCAAGAGACGCTGGGAAATTAAAGTGAAAATCTGCATGGAATTATAATTCTTATCCACTGTGCTTTGTTACTATATTTTTAAACTTGAACAGTTTTTCTAGTCTATAATTTTAATGTCTAATGAATATGTTATAAATAACTTTATTTCTTTCATCTCCAGGTGTTTAATTATCAAACAACATAGAGGTCTTTTGTACTACTATTTCTCTTTTATATTTTATAATGGTATTAACCTGGTAGGACAATCATTTAAGCTATTGTCACTAAATATATGCAACTCATTTGAGCATAATTCTTCCTCACAATAGTATTCTTTCCCAGTACAATTCATTTTTAATAATTTACCATGAGTGAAATCTACTGACATTTAGCTTCTGATTCTTGTTACTTAAATTTTGGGCTGTAGTTTTCTCTGTGTAACTATCGAAAATATATCTGGCTATTTAACTCAGCTGGATATTCCATCTTAAGTTATTTTACTATATATAATTCTATTATAAGGCATAAACTATGTAGCATCTAACATCTCTAGAGCAGTTCTTTTTTCTGCCTTCTTTTGTAATGCTAGACTGATTTTTTTAGCCCTTGATAATTATTAAGAGAGCCACATATCAGACCATGGTTCTCGATGGTGTAAGAAAGAAGGCTGAGCAAGCCCCGAGGAACAAGTCGTTAATTAAGCAGTACTCCTCCATGGCTTCTGTTTTCATTTCTCCTTTCAAGTTCTTGCCTTGAGTTACTGCCCTGATTTTCCCCAGTGATATAGTATGATTTGAGGATTGTAAGATGGAATAAACCCTTGTCTCCAACTTGATTTTTATCATGGTTTTTTATTATGGCAATGGAAGACCTAAGTAGGTAGAAGTTGATACCAGGTAAGATCATGGAATAATACAGTGATAGTACTGACCTTGTGGTTTTTGAAGGGTTGTGGTTTGAAATTTAAACCAGAAAAGCTGTTGACTTAACTGCTCAGAACTTAGACTCATGATTTGTGTGACCTTGGACAATAGTATTGAGAAAAATAGAGGTGAGGGAGGCCGGGCTTGTGAAATTTTATAGATGAATTTGAGAGCCCATTGAATTTCCGATAAGGGCATTCATGTTATATTTTGAATTAAGAACCACTCTCGTGGAAACTCTTCTATGTCAAATGATACTAGTCAGCTAGGCCTGAAGAACTGGCTGTGATTAGAAAGAGACCAGTATCAATAAGTTGAAATCTTCTGGGAAGTATTACCTCAGAGTTAGCCACAAATAATGCTGATTCTATCTTATTCTGCCAGCTGAACTTGGTAATGTGTAAGAGTTTGCCAGGTGGTACTGGGCGTGAAGGAATGAATAAGTCGTGGAGAGCATCTGAGAGTTGGCACTATGAGAGCCTGGGAGAGCCCACTGTCAAATGTGCAGCCTCAGTTAAGGTAGGAGCCCCAGGGTAAGTAACAAAAAGTCTAAAACTTGATATACTATGTCAGAGACAGCATTTTTGGAGAAGTCATTGGTGAAGATACTAATAGTGGAGAACTCAACATTTAAGCACACAAAGGAGCACCAGATGATAAAGCAAGAAGAGAAGTATCTGTGGACTGGAGCCGGCCTGAGCCTAGGTGACACAGGTGGTGTTGAGAGATGAGCTAGAGAAATGTTACTACCAAGACTCTCTGTAACTTAAGAGTATCATGTGTGGATCCCAGATAGCAAGCCCTGGGCTTCTTACACTGTTGAATTTTGGTTTGGTTTTGTTCAGAACTTAACTGTGCCCTAGATCTTAACTCTTGGAATAAGAAAAAAACTTAACTTATTTTTGAATTTTCAGGAGCCCATAGTAATAAGACCTTGAAGATTTTAGAGAGATTTTGGATATTTAAGACAGTTGTTGAACATTTTCAGAATCTTTTAAACTTAGAAGAGACTTCTAAAGTTTGAACTTTAGAAAGACAATGAACTTTTAAAGACTGTGGACTTTTAGCAGCTAGAATATTCTCTACTGTAATGTTTAAATTGATATGAGATTTTGGGGATGAACAAGAAAGGGGCAGTTCTGATTTAATAGCATTTGAATGTGAAGTCAACAAGGATTCAGTTGTCCTAGCTGAGATTTTGTCAAGTTGATACAAGTCAGATCATTTGAGAAGAGGAAACCTTAGTTTTAAAATTGTGTTGACAAGATTGGACTTTTGGCAAGCCTGTTGGCATTTTTGTGATTAATAGTTTTTGTGTAATGATTCTACTGGCTAGTGGCAATGACATTGCTGGGTTCACATCCTGGATGATCAAGAAACAAAATGATTAAACCATGAAAGCAAGTGAGTAAGCATCACTTCTCCATAGCTACTGCTTCAGTTCTTGTTTCCAGGTCTTGCATTGAGTTCTTTCCCTGACTTACATAAATGATAGAATAAGAACTGATGGTTCTGTAACATGAAGTAAACTCATTCTTCTCGAACATGCTGTTGGTCATGGTGTTTTGTCACAATAATAGGAATCCTAAGCAAGATTCCTGATTTCCAAAATTTATTTTTCTTTTTTTTCCCATGGTTTTTCAAGACAAGGTTTCTCTGTAACTTTGGAGCCTTTCCTGGAACTAGCTCTTATAAACCAGGCCAGTCTTGAACTCAGAGAGATCCACCTACCTTTGCCTCCCAAGTGCTAGGATTAAAGGTATGCACCACTGCCGCCCAACTGATTTCCTGAATTTTTTTGAAATTGAGATGATTATTCCAGTCATGCACAAAGTTCTCTTAAGTTGGCATGAAGTACAGAAATATTCAGATGCTCTGTTGAAATATTAAGGCCTTGATATCTTAACTATAAATATGTTTTTAAAAATACTGATCTCATATTTTAATTTAATAATTAACAGTCAGCTGAAAATGCAAATCCAGCCTTTTAGGAATTTTACACAGATTGTCATACTGTGGAACTAAATATTTCACTAAATAATGTATACACATTCTAGATCATCATTATGATTTGAAAGCATGTTACCTCTTTACATGGTTGAATTAAGGCATCTTGAGGTAGGAAGGCTGGATACCAAACCCAAGAAGGACACTATCTAGATATACACTCTATGTTTGAACTCTATCTCCAGTTCTGGTTGTTTTTTTCTTGAAGAACCATTTCTCGTTTTTCAGCAAATTGTACAAAGTACTAGAAGATCAAAACTATTTGCTGTCTGATGATTTAATACAGAATATGCTGATGATATATTAATTAATATATCTTACATCTCATTACAACACAATGTAATATAACATAATGGTATAATGTAGTATATTTTATAAATGATAATATAGTTATTATGAATGGCTCAGCAATTAGAAATTAAGAGAAGTATTTTAGAGCAACATTTATAATAATTTGGTCCACTGAATTGTTCTCTATTTGCTTTTAGTACATATGGGAAACTATGGTAATATACCAGAGATAGGACAGAAATTCCATATAAATTTGTATTTCTTAAATTTTGAGTCTGGGCAGGTTAAGATCAAGTCACCATCAGATTCAATGACCACTGAGTACTTACTCTGTATCAGTATTAACCCAGGCTTCTCATTTTGTTTCCACGGGGTAGGAAAGAAATATAATTTCTTGTGGTTTCTTCTATTATGGCATAACTGTTGATGAACACTCTTCCATTATGACCTAACTAACTCCCCAAAGACCCATTTTAAAAACCACTACATTAGATTTTAACTTATGAGTTTGTGAGAAGACACAGACATGAAAACCATTTCACATCTTTTGGATTTCAAAAATTTGTTTCACTACCTAGGACATAAAATTTTTCAAAGATAAAACACATACACACAATACACACACACACGTATATGTGTATATTTGAACCCTTGTAAATGTCACACACATTATACTTAAACAAAAGTTTCTTTATTAGTCATCTTCAAGAATATATATGCATACATTGTATACTCTAATTTATACAGTATATATAAATTAAATATAAGACATATTTTTGCTTGGGTTCTATCTATCTATCATCTATCTATCATCTATCATCTATCATCTATCGATATCTATCTATAGATAGCTTTATAATATAGATACTTATGTTATCTATAGATAGATATATTATCTATATTATCTATATTGTAATATAGATACTTATGTTATCTATGGATAGATAGATAGATTATCTATATTATAAAGCTATCTATAGATAGATATCGATGATAGATAGATAGATAGATAGATAGATAGATAGATAGATAGAACCTAAGAAACACATTCCTCCACACCCTAGAAGCCCTCTTTGGAGCAATAACTATAGTGCTTTGGAAAATGTTTTAAAATGTTTTTTTTTATAAAGTACATATTTACTCATTTCCCAGTGAGGACCAATATAAACAAATAAGTGCAACAGAAATTTCAAAATATTTAAGTAGTGTTGGCTGGAGGAGAAACTGAAATGAACAGCAGCATGGTGTCTCATAGCAAACTGGTAAAAGAAATGAAAACAGATTATTGCGTCCCGATGAATAATAGTGAGAACATAAGAAGGGGGAAAATTGCTTGGGATTAGGGGGTTAGAGCCATCAAAAGTATAGAATGATGGGAAGGTAAGAAGAAGGGACTCAGACATATTACATTAACGGGGATATAAAGAACACCTTTTTCCCCTTCAGGGGCAAATGATTTCTTTCCCTTATAGTTCTTAGGAAAAAATCACCTAGCCTTTAATGTCTCATTACTAGCCAAACACCATTTATTGATGCAGATACTAGGCTCTAGGAATCAAAAACTAAAATAAAAATGTTCCTCTGTTCATAAGTGCAGTAGGAAAAGAAGGTATATAACTAATTAAGCCCCAACACAGTAGGGCTTTAATGGGACCACACTGAAGACACTACGGGAGCATTCATATCTGCTGTGATGAAGTTATAGTCACCAGACTAATCCTTCTACTGATGCAAAATACAGAGTGAGAATACAACACTTTTCAAAATGAACACTGCAAGATGTGAAATGGGTGAAAAGTTAAGCACAAGTTCAGTATCCCACAACCAAGGAAATACCCCCTGATGGCTGTATCCTTTCAGAAGACACTTGCTATCAAAAAATTTGCAGGATTATAAAGGAAGCAGATTTTAACCCCTCTGAAGTGAATTGCAGTGAATAAAAAGGATAGTGCATGTTGGGGCTCAGAAGTCAGAAGATACAGCCCTCAACTAACTAATATGATGAGGAATTAGGGTATGGATCTTCAGATCACTTATGTTGGGTAATGAGAATATCTGTTCTGTGAAGGAAAGCAATCAGGGCCTTGAACATTTTGTAAGATTTCAGCCTGGATGTTTAATTTTAGTACATTTCAGTTGGCACTGCCATCAATAATTCCAGAATCACTATTGAAAATAATTTTTTCAGTTTCAGATTCTTGTTTGTAGTTTAACCTGGACATGTCCACCTTGAATCAAGCCTGGTCAAGCTAAATGCTCTCTTTATCTCATTTCTGCAATTTCTTCCTGGATCTGTTAATTTAGCTAATGTACATGTGCTTAGAAAAGCAAGAATCATACAGCCATAAAATCTTCTAGTATTTCTTTTGTCTCTAGGAATCTATAGCCTAAGTTCTGTAAATTAATGTTTAAAATGTCTCTGATAACTCATTGTCCACCTATTTCTAATTGTGTTTATCCAACTGTTACCAGTTCTTGATGATACCATTTCAGTAAACATCTTTTTCTCACTCGAATCATAGTCAAGTATCAAAAGTGACTACCATTTGTTGTAACATATTATATCTTATATGACTATTATTTTTCAAAACAAATACATTGATGCTTACAATCTGGCATCATTTCCTACCATATATTCCCTAGAATATATGATTTCATATGCCCCCTTTGCCTAGTTTTGCTTTGTCTTCTGCCTAGAATATTATTCTCTAAGTGTTTCCATATTTGGAAAAAAAAAACCCTGCTTAACCTCAAGGTACAGTGCAGATATTTTTAATTTCTTGCTTCTCCTATGAGATCCACTTCCTTCTCTTTCTTTTGTATTTGCATACTCATAGTAACAGAATAATATGATATATCAGAGTCAATTGGTGGGGTGTTTCGATTAGGTTCTCAATAATTGTCACATATTGTTTTCTTACATCTGAACTATGACTCCTGAGGCACAGTAAGTGGTTGAGTGAAAAAAAAAATCGCGAGAACACATTGAAAACTTTTTGGGAATTGTTTAGAAGAATTGTAAAACACCATTCCAAAAATTATACTTCTAGAATGAAGCCTCTTTAAGGTGTTTCATAAAAAATTCTTCATGAGCTAAGGGATTAAGTACTTGACTAAACTTAAATTAGTGTGGTGTCATTTAAAATTAGATTTGTTAATCTCATAATCTGTTTGTGGTCTCTTGTGCCTCTATACTTATTTATCTTAATTGTATTATCTTTCTACATTCAAACAAAAGACATAATTAAGCATTGCATTATTTGTTCCAATCTCTGTGACTTCAAACAGAATATAAATGATGTAACTACTCTTATTCTTCAATATTATCTATTTCTATTTTTATCATACTTACATATTCTTTATCTGCATAAGAAAAACAAACAAAGAAAACCCCCCAAATCAATTTTCATCAAAAATTTTGAGATTTAGTGTTTGGCATAGAAAAACATTGTGAAGAAAATAGCCTTTCTCCTCCTGAATCACACAAAGCTAACATTCTAGTTTCTAGTATGGAAATTCTCGGTGTCCTAATGCCTATGTAAATATATTAAAACAACAATTCATTTTTGTTTTATACAAGGATGAGTATGATTCAAGGGTCCTACAAGTACTAAGTAAGTACAGGAATTCTGAGGTACATCTTAAGCCTTTTGATTTTCTTGAGAAGTATGCAAACAAATAACATTTGTACTCTCAATTTGAACTTGAAAACTGTTCTCATGATTAAATTATTCCCTTAGTTTCCTAATAGAGATGAACAGAGTAGCTCCACTTTTCCATTCATTTATGTGTTTATTTTAATTTCATTTTCACTATTCATTCATTTCTTATCCCCCTTTCTCTTTTTTTTTAAAAAAATTGGGAAACAGCATTAAAGAAAACAACCATCACCATAAATGGAAAACACTACTCCTGTGATATATATATATTGGATACATATATATACACAAAATAATGACATATTTATTTTCCCCCAAATGATGACAGAATGTTTAAGAAGAAACATAAATTTGGGGAAATAAAAATTCATCTGTAATATTAATTATTCATCTTTGGTCAGATTATTTTCTATTTTATTATAATTAGTATTAAATGTGTTCTTTGACAATTTTATGCATGTTTATAGTGCACTTTGTTTACTCTGACTCCACCCTCTCCTTTTATTGTAGAATACAGTGCTCTGAACCAAGAACTCAACATCTTTATCAGATTAACTGTGCTTCCTGGAAAGTAGACTGCCATGATAGGGTCTGTTTACTGTCGATGCTCTTTCTCTCAAGGAATAGGACAATAAGGAGGGACGTTTGTGGTGATATTTTGTTTGTGCTTTAACAAATAAAGTTTGCTTGATGATCAGAATGGGGAGCTAGTCATAAATTATCCAGAGGCCAGAGAGTGTTGGCACACAACTTTAATCCCAGAATTTAGGAGGCAGAGACAGATGGATCTTTGGATTCAAACCACCCTGTACTACACAAGATCGATCCAGTCTAAAAGAGAATCAGAGGCAGACTGTGGCGGCTCACACATTTAATCCCAGTGCTAGGGACTCACATACCTTTAATCCCAGCACTAAGGTTGTGGAGAAAGGAATGATATGACTGGGCAGAGAGAGTAATATAAGGTGGGAGGAGATAGGAGCTCAAGTTATTCAATTTGAGGACTTGTAGAAACAGATTACCGCATGCCATCTGAGGGCTTCATATAGGTAAGAAGTATTTGTTATCTGCTCTGCTTCTCTGAACTTTCAGCTTTTAACATCTAATATCTGATTCTGGGTTTTGATTATTAAGAGCAATTAGAAATCACACTACACCAGCATAGGCAGGGCAACACATGGCCAGAGTCACTGCCCCACTGGTTAGATTTTCCTTTCCTCTTCTTCCCTGTGAGTGAGTTGGAAGTTTTCTGTTATAGCTTCTCTGCAGCAAACTCCAAAAGCAATTGGGCTCCAAACGGCACAGGAGAAAGCCATTTTTGCACTTTTCCTGGTACAGATGGCTGGCTTCATGACTTATTTTCACCTGGTGGGTTGGACCCCTAAATACTACCCAAAGTAGTATTTAGCTACTTTGAAATCCACTCAGGCTTCTCCTATTCTGTGCAGAAGCAGCCATTTTCACTCTTCATTATTATCTAAATCTTCATCAATGGCAGAGTTAGCTGTGCTCCCTGGACAGGGAGTCCAAACAATATCTGCTTATACCTGCTTGCTGCGAACGTCCTTGTAGCTATCTGATTAACTGCTCTTTTGAAATTCTTGTCTGATGACAGTTGCTGTTTTGAAATTTCCTTAAACCCTAACCAACAAATTCAAAGTTTGGATACTTTTACCCAATCATAAAGTGCCAAGGCTTTTGCCACCGTCTCTGCAGTTTTTTTCCCTTAAAAACCTCTAACACTCAAGCCTTGGGGGCCATTGACACCTACTTAATGTGTTTAAGTTTCAGATTATGGTTTGAGTTAGCAAGTTTGTAATCAATAAACCCCAGCACCTTTGCATCAGATACCAACTCTGTAGTGAACTTGTGTTGGGGTCCTGTGTATAGGCATAACATATCATTTCATAAGGCATTGTTTAAAGAGGGAACAAGTAAATGAAGGGAAAATCAACTTAGCTGGGATTGACATGTTATCATTTTGATAATCTTCACTGTTAGTTTGCTAATTCTTGGTTTTCTCTAAAATGGTAGTTGATATGAATGCAAAGACACAGGTTTTAGAAGAATTTACTAAAACAGGTCATAGAGATATTCACTTCCTAATATCTGACTGATTGTTTTAAATATTAAGAACAATTAGAAATTGCATTAGAGACATTAGAAACTCCTTTGAAATCCCCATGACTCTCGCCAATTCTCATATCTTAAAGCCACTTTTAGACAACTTTGCTCTAATTTCACGTGGCCTTGGAGTCTTATGAAGTGCTACAGTATATACTCTGAGAGATGTTCACTGAAGAGGAACTCATGTGGCTTAGGTATCTCAGGAAGTACTACAGTATATAGTCTGGGAGAAGTTCATTGAAGAGGAGCTCATGTGGTCTTAGTGTTTTAGGAAGTGCTGCAGTACATAGACTGGGAGAAGTTCACTGAAGAGGACCTCAATTTATATGACTGGGGAAGCCATTTTCCATGCTGGGTAAAAGTTTCCGTTGTGGCTGCTTTGGTACGCTTGTGCTTTTCTAAGCAGACTCTGATTCATGGTCTTGAAGGAAGCCCAGTAAAATCCTCAGTTCCTCAGGTTGATATTTTCTAAAGTTGTTTCTTCCTTTGTTATTAGTGCCTTATAAGAAATGAATAGATGTGTTTTGTTTGATTTTTTTCCCTCTCCCCAAGAATGGAACTGTTGAAGCACTCCTTTTTTTTTATTATTTTTTTTTAATTTATTTATTTATTAAGGATTTCTGCCTCGTCCCCACAACCGCTTCCCATTTCCCTCCCCCTCCCCCGATCAAGTCCCCCCCCCCTCATCTGCTCGAAGAGCAATCAGGGTTCCCTGACCTGTGGGAAGCCCAAGGACTGCCCACCTCTATCCAGGTCTCGTAAGGTGAGCATTCAAACTGCCTAGGCTCCCACAAAGCCAGTACGTGCAGTAGGATCAAAAACCCACTGCAATTGTTCTTGAATTCTCAGTATTCCTCATTGTCCGCTATGTTCAGCTAGTCCGGAACCTGATAGAAGAGAAAGTGGGAAGTACTCTACAGCACATGGGCACAGGAGACCACTTCCTATGTATAACCCCAGCAGCACAGACACTAAGGGCATCATTGAATAAATGGGACTTCCTGTTGAAGCACGCTTGAGTAACATCGTTACCTTCTCTACAAGACCTTAGGTCACATTTATATCTTTGTTTTATTTTGTGATCCACTGAGTTTCAACACAATTATATATAACCATGTATCATGCCTTTTGGAGCGTTGTGGACTCAACCATTTTCAAAGACTGTCCTTCCTTCACAATATACTGCTGGCTTATAATTCAGCTGGGACAGATAGGACTCCCTGAGTGGGTCTCCCTTCCATGGCTGACTAATGACAGACCCATATTTATAAAGGCTCAGGAAAACAAACTCAACTACTGTAAGATTCTAACAGCAATAGCAATATCATTCCTAGAAGGTAATACCTGATAGTTCTCCCGTTGTCTGTATATTATAGTTTTCATGGCTCATTTTTCAATAATAGTACATGAGAAAGGGTGGAGTCCATGTCCTGTTTTGTAGATAAATATGTTGATTGAATAATATATTATCTGAAATTCTTTTTTGACAAATAATGCATGCCTCCAAAATTCATGGGTCATTATTTCTGGAAAAGAAAACAAATTTACAGAAAAAAAAAGTTTCATAAGAGACTTTCATCACTGTTAATCTATTATAACATGTATTTAGGTCATCTAACAATGTGTACTATTAATGAATAAAGATATCATTAAAGTTTTGTGATTTTCTTCAAAATTTTGAAATTAATCAAGCCTGGCTGTTGTTAATAACTTATTATTTCATTTTTATTTCATCAAATTATCAAGATTAATTAGTGAGTTCAAAGATCTGAGAGACTGAAATTCAAGGAGAGTTGTTACTTAAATTTCTTTCATCAATGATCAGGTATTTTTGAAAACCTATAATGATATTAGTTTGTTATACTCACAAATAGAGTGGCAGTATTTTTACTGTAAGCAGTGAACATCATTGGATATCACTCTGATGCATTGATCATTTTATCATAATAAAATATACATGTCTGATAAATAAGTGTACTTCACATAAGTTTCATTAGTACCATTCTTTCTAATAATCATAATTATAAGAATATAGTAAAGCACAGACACTAAACTAAATCTAAAACCCCTAGGAAACCATGTAATTCAGAGGGAAAATCACATATTTTTATTTAGACAGAAAAGGGGGAGGTGATGTGGGATTCCTCTCTGTATACTGTGAATACCATTGGTTAACAAAGAAGCTGTCTTGTGCTTACACAGGGCAGAATAGAGGTAGATAGGTCAAACTAAAGTGAATGCTGGTGAAAGGAGGCAGACTCAGAGAGACACCATGTAGCCCTAACAGAGACAGACACCAGACAGAACCTTGCCTGTAAGCCACAGCTACATGGCTATACAGAGATTAATATAAATGGGTTAAATTAAGATGTAAGAGCTAGCCAATAAGAAGCTAGAGCTAATAGGGCAAGGAGTGATTTAATTAATATAGTTTCTGTGAGGTTATTTTAGAACTGAACAGCCGGGAACAAACAAGCAACCTCTTACAATATATTTAAATTTAAAATGTAAATAAATATGAAAATGATTGCAGAGACTAAAAGAGAAACAGATTAAAAAAATGCCTATTTTTGTGTTAGATGTGTATAATCCAATTTGATTTGCACCGTTCTTCGGAGCAGCCTTACACATTTTTAGCCTTTTGGCCAAAAGTGTGTAAGGCTGTGACTTATAGAGGGTCTTCAGTTCTACTGTTTGATCAACATATATTTTACAGCTGTAAAATGATGTATTCATTTTTCTTTGTTATTTTTGAAATAAATCTCATATTGTGATAAACACAGTAGTTTATTAAAAATTCAAATTATTTCCTTTGTTTTTTGAGATTAAAATATAGTTGCATCATTTCCCCCTTTTCCATTCCTCTGCCCGAATCCTTCAACAACTGTTTGTGCTATCTTTCAAATTCATGGCTTCTTCTTTTACTAATTGCTGTTACACATATCCAGTGGTATTATTTTGTTCTTTTTTGATGCTACATTGTTCTCACTTTATGTTCAGTTCTTTTTACCCTTAATAAGGTAATTTGAAACAAACATAACATAGGTAAATATTTTCTCGTTTTTTATATGAATTAAATGAGGACCAAATACCAAAGGGCTTACCTTATTTTTTAACAGTCAGAGATATACGATATACAGAGAGAGAGAGAGATCATCATAGAATTAAAACTCCTAATACTTAAGTGGTATATTGCTAATCCTCTGAAGTCACATTTAAATGCTTCTGCCTTTTTCATATAAATAAATTTATTGAATATTGTAGATAGTTTATGTGGTTCTCCTTCTTCCCAGGAGCATTGATTCATTTGGTTCATGAGGATGGAGGGAGCATAAATGTAGAACATGATTTGGACTACTGTGGGTATGATGGAGATGCCCCTCCTGAAGATGACTTTGGTGAATAAGCTCAACTTAATTCCACAATATAGAGAATATATAGGATTGTGAAGCCTAGGGACCAACCCTAATTTGCAGTAAGAGACACACTCCTCTCAAAAGACTTTCTATATATTAGAAGGGACATATAGTACAGATTTTAGTACAAGTCTTAGCTACCTTATGTGCAACAGGACAAAGTTTTCTAGAAGTAAATGTGCCAAAGATCATGTTAAAGATAAATCAGGCATCCAAGCTTAGAGACAGCTTTCAGATAAGGTCAGTCCTCTTTGTCTAGAGACATTATGCAGATAAGGGCAGATGGAGAGCAGAAAATCTTTCTGGGTGGGAGGGAATCCTCCATGTTGTCAAGCTTAGAGAAGGCTTCTAGGCTATGATAGAATGAAACTTCTGATCAGAAGGGCCTCCTAGCAGATGTGGGTAGTTTCATTCTTATTACAAATAATACTCTTACATCATTTGGGATTCAGGCACAGATAGAGAGGTGTATTGAAGGTCTAGGGGCAGGAGAGGGAAAGGGAAATGATGTAATTATTTATAATCTAAAAAAGAGAAAAAATTGACTATAAAACATTGCTGAAGTTTCTATTTTATTTATCTTGTTTGAATGCAAATATCAAAGAGAAAAGCTAAGAAGCAAAAAAAAATACTATTGATTTCTTCATGTGATTCTCTCTTCAGTTAAATTGTATACTTTTTATAAAATAGTTAATAATCCGCACAAGTACCTATGTTTTAAAATTTAGCTTAAATTCACTAAACTTTCAAAAAGTAGACTTTTGTTGTGTGACAGAGTTGAAACATTAAATACTTCAAAACACCAAAGAAACTGGAAATCATTATTAACTACAAATGCCTGTAGCTGTGATTATGAAAAACTTTGAATATATTTCAGACTTAAAAGTCTGCTCGGAAAATTCACAGAAGAGGAAATTCCCATCACTACCACACTTATGAAACAGTTTTAACCAGAGGATAGAGAATTAGCACATAATAGGACATTGATTCCACTGATGAGATTAACAAACAATCAACCATGATGCTGTTAAGTACCCATAGCAGTGAAGTCAGTACATCAAGAACAGTCTCTAAACTGAAGAAGAAGCACTTCTAGGACAATTTGGCCAAGGATATTATAGTTTTGCAAGTACATTTTTCATGACCTAAACTTCAAATTTAATGTATGAGAAATATTCCCAAGATAGTACAGTAAGAAACTTATCCAAGGCTCCAATCATTACTATTGGTGATGACCAATAAGGCAGAAAATCATCAGTCAAAATAAGAAAATTAAAACCAGAAAAGTGGAATAATGTGCATCATTTTGTTAAGAAAACACTAATTAAAAACTTAATTTGTTTTATGATTTTTCTTCTTTTCTGGTAATAATGTTATGTGTTTTCCAAAACACATGTGTATTGTTTGTTAATACACAGAATACCCAGGATATATATAATATTGAACAAAGAGAAAGGAATCCAAGATTTGGTAATGATTTAAATCAATAATTATAATGACATTTCAACGTGAAAAGTGTTAATTTTTCTCATGAAAATTCTTGAAGTTTCTTATTATGTTAACATAGAAATCAACATCCTCACACAGGAACTCGCAGAAACTGGCAGCATGCACAAGGCCTGTTCAAGTTGAAGAATATAACATCCTAACACTAAGAGGGAAACTGTGTCCCACAGTTAACTGTGAAGCTATGCAATGGATATATCTGGAAAAGTAAGAATCAGTTTTCACGAAGAGAGTTTCGTTCACAGGGTATATCATCAACACTTCAGAACAGGCCCCATGCCAAGGAGTAGTAGACTACCCAATAAAAACTCAATGGTATTTTTGTTAAGATTTTGGGGTTTTTTGGGGG
The DNA here is from genome assembly GCF_018167655.1 of Microtus oregoni. Lineage (NCBI taxonomy): Eukaryota > Metazoa > Chordata > Mammalia > Rodentia > Cricetidae > Microtus > Microtus oregoni. Next base: position 19,753,123 of record NW_024543089.1, read on the forward strand.
GAGGGTTGTTTTATAACAATTTGTTTGATTGATCTTTGTTTTTATTTGTACTTTCATTGGTTTTTATGCTTTAATTTTGGAAAAAAGAGAGAATATAAAACCTGAATGGGTAGGGAAGTTTGGAAGATCTGGGAGGAGCTGAGGAAGTGGGCATAAAGGGGAAAAGTCCAGCATACCAAAGACACCACACATTTTCATCTCAGTTGCAGCTGAGCTAGTTGTTTCCTCCTACTAATAAGCCTTAACAATACCAGAAGGTGCTTTGCAGGATGCAGGAGGAGGAGAAAACTAAAAGTAGTCTCAGTTTTACTCAGATTTGAATTTTGTTAATGACAAGAATGACCTCCTAAGCATATGCTCAAATATAATAGTAAAACAAGTGATATCTGTTTGGATTTGAGGCAAGCTTCACATGAAGGGAATCATACCTGGTTCTATAAAAATTTGCCAAGAGCTCTTGGGTAGGGATGTCATAGGCCCAAGGGGGCACCTACTGCAGTAGTTTTGCTACATGATCTTACTGTCAAACAATCTGTCTTATAAATATTGATGCTTATATTAATAGATTAGCGTCGTTGGGTCCAAAAGGCTCCCTTGGAAGAAGAGGTGAGAAGGGGTGGCATCAACAGCATAGACATTGGGTATCAACCCAAAAGACACAGATTTAACAAATGGTTGTAGAGAATAATTTGTTATTTTGACCACATAACATACATAAAACAATACTACTTTAGGCAAAATCCCATATATAGAAGAGTAGACACAAAATAATTTGATATCTGTGTTGCTCAGTGAACCCTTAGCTTTGTGACCTTGTTTTTTGCTTTGTTTTATTTATTTTTCAAGACCTGATTTCTCTGTGTAACAACCCTGCCTGTACAGGAATGCCTTGTGACATTTTAATGCTTTAATGAAACCTTAAAAAAGAAAAGGGTCATCTAATATAGATAAGATGCTTATATTTTTGATATAGGATTATTTTTCCTTTTCCTTGTGGTTCTCAACTTTTCTAATGCTCTGATCCTTTAACACAGTTCACATTGTTGTAACCCTAACCATATAATATTTTGCTGCTACTTCATAACTCTAATATTTCTACTGTTATTAATCATAATATAAATATATGATATGCAGGGTATCTGAAAAGTGACCTCCTCAAAGGGGTCACAGCTCACATGTTGAAAACTGCTAACCTTTAACTTATCTCAGGTACTTAGAAAATTTTGAAACCAATGACTGGACATAAGACCAAGAGATTTACAAGGATTTTTGCTCTAATTATATGAAGATTGAGGAATGATCCTTAAATACTTTAGTCAATTTATATTTCTTGATTGATATCAATTTTAATGAGTACCCATCACTAATACTCATTTAAAATGACTAACAAGGCATAAATTTTCTCAATTGAATCATGCTTCTGAAATTCATGATGCTCTCTGAAATGCTTTGTATCATTTTAAGCATGGATAGCAGAATACTTTCTGTAGTGACTCCCAACTCTCTATTCCCTACATTTAATTACAAGTGAACATTTTTAGTTCAGATTCAATGATTAGGATAAGTGACTAATCCTAGTTGTCACAAAATGTATGTACTATAATATTAATTTCCAAGGGTAGTCATAAATACAAGAGAATTCAGTTTTGTAAAAAAAATGCTTTGAAGTTATTTCTGGTAGTTGGATGGTTGATTGATAACCAGAACATCTCAGAATTTCATTGTGTCCTACTTCTTCTTTTTTTGGCATAAAAATTCTCTGTTGATCCTCCAACACACTGTCTGACTTTCTTATTTTCCTAGCAACTATAATCATATGAGTCATGGTCACTCAGTCTATTTTTAGGAAGAATTCCCACTTTTATAAAAATGATAGTCCTGTGTTGATACTGAGTGCATACCTCTTAATTTATCTTCATTTTTTTGTTGTATTGGAAACTTAATCATAGCCTTTCCTATGTTATGTAACTACCATACCTCACAACTTTATATGCCTGGATAGTTTTCTATATTTTATAGGCTCTGATAATTTACCCAAGCTGGTTTTAAATTATGGAATCCTGCATAGTTTACCTAGTACCTTGGATTTTAAACATTCATCACCAGCTATTTCCAAAACTTCCTCTAACTCCTAAGTATTTACAGAGGATTATTTGATGTATGAGCATTATTTAACAAAATTAATCACTTTCTGTGTCTTCAAACAAAAATTCTCAATTTTAATTGCTCAGATGTGATACATTAATAAATTCTCCATTTATTTGATTAATATAATTCAGGCCCAATTAGGCATAAAGTGTTGCATTGGTCTCTTTTACATCTAGTACTGCAGAAAAGAATGGAGTCTAATCATAATAGGTGTAGTCACAATTGATTACTAGAATTTCTGCTAAGACTTTGTAATTACTTGCCATAAAGCTTCAATGTAAACAGTCCAGTAAAGCAGCTAATTTCAGAAATCCTGTGGCTGCTTGTCAAGGGTTTAAGCAACCAATGATAGTCAGGGTCATTGCTTTTGAAAAACCAAGGGAGCCTGCTAGTTGTAGGTTTCAATAACACCATTGGGAACTTTCCATTTAGTCTGATGCTTAAAAATGGCCAGTGGGAGTTTGCAGTCAACTCAATCAATGAAAGCAAGTTGTTATTAAAAACATGGGTAAACATTGATTTTACGTTTCAGGTCCATTCAGGATTAATCTTGAATAGGTCTCTAAAACCCTCCTATATCAAGAAGTGCATGCTATAGTAATGCATAAACCACACAGAATGCTTTTCACAGTGAGTTTTTTGCTTATATAATTGAATTATTATATTTTTGAAATCATGCAGCTTTTCTTAGTAACTATATTAAAGGATTTAAAAAAATCTCCTTAGGCTTTGTGACCTTCTATAACTTGCATATCTAAGTTTCAATATGACTGTAATATTTGCCCATGTGACAGGCAACAAATCTTATATTTACAGCATGTCCATTAGTGTCACGTTGGAATCCATAATCATTCAACTTATGTCTACTTAAATATGTTTTGCTGATCTGCACATAAATAGGCTGTGAATGGTAGTTACAGATGGCTCAGAAGTATACAGTATAATGTGCTAACTTTGAAAGATTGAGAGAAAGCTGACAAAAATATTACAGGAAAAACAATCATATTATTTCAAGCAGTAAAGGAATACATTTAAAGAAAAATAATAAGAATTGTAGTCAATAAGTTGTTCTTCAACCAAAAACAACAGCAACAATAAAAAAACCAATAGGTAATAAAGTAAGGATGGATATTTCAAGCCAACACATAAGAATTTTATCACTCTCCAATTTTCTGGCTAGTTTTTGTGCTGGTAGAATATGAGAGGCCATGTGCTCTCAGAAGTGATCCACAGTGGGGAAGGTCAGTGAGGAAAACTGAGCCAAAGACCTTGAGGGGAGCCAGAATCCTGCTAAATAACCCTAAATAAATGCCAAGTCCAAAGGGATGGTGTTGGATGGCAAGCAGCATATAATGCTCTGTTTGCAAGCAGATTGGAGCTGAGGCAGAATGCAAAGAAAAGACACACAGAGCCAAGGGTTTTGTAGAGCTATTTAACTACTGAATATTAATAATAATTGCTTAGGATGCTGTCAAAGTTCTTGAAATGTTACTGATAGCTATTTCCAAATTAATTTAATAATTTACGTGCTACATCATTCAAAAATATTTTCTACATGTGAATGAAAGTAAAGCTAAATAGCACTTTGAATTTTTACTGTTATTTTGTTGATCTGGTGGCTTTAAAGATTTTTCTCTCTCAGTTTTCTGATGTTCCACACACCTTCATTTGGGTGCCTCCTTCGTTTTCCTTTCCTGACACCAGGACCCCATTAACAATGTTTGGAAGATTTTACAGCACTTGTGAGAACATTTCCTCTCTTCCGTTTTCTCTTTTCATTCTTTTTAGTTTAGCATATTCCACCTCTTAAAAGTTCTTTCATACTGGGTTAACTGCACTTATTAAAATAGTAACCTTGCTTTCAAATTTTTCTGTTTATTTTATTCTCCACCAGTTTTAGTTTTTAAATTTCATTATTTTTGTAGTAAATTTTTTATTGCAAGAAAAGGTTTTAGCAAGTAATTGTAAGTTTACAATTTTAAGTATTACTTCAATTTTTCTCCTTCACATAACATTTTTTAATATGGCACTATACTCTTCTCTTCTTTTATTTAAAATATTTTTTTTATTATACACACCAACCACTGTTCCTTTCCCTCCCCTTCTTCTGCTTCTTCCCACCTTTCCCCTAACCAACAGTCCATCCACCCCTCAGAAAGGGTAAGGCTTCCTAAGGGAAGTCATCTTTTCTTGCATATCAAATTGAGGCATTACCAAGCCCCTCCCTTCTGTATCTAGGCTGAGCAAGGTATTCTTCCATAGGGAATAGGCTCCAAAAAGCCAGTTAATGCACTAGGGATTAATCCTAGTTCCATTGTTAGTGGCTGAACAGACTGCCCAAGCCACAGAACTGTCACCGACATGCAGAGGGAACTAGATCAGTCCTCGGTCCTCTGCAGGTTCCCAGCTGTCATCTCAGAGTTAGTGGGCTCTCAATAGCTCGGGTCAGCTGTCTTTGTGGATTTCTTCATCATGATCGTGACCCTTTCACTTTTATAATTCCTCCTTCTTCTCTTCGATTAAATTCCAGGAGCTTGGTTCACTGCTTACTTACTCAGTGGCGAAAAACAATGGCATCTTGAAAATTTCAGGCAAATGGATGGAACTAGAAAAAAAATAAAAATAAAAAAAACATTATGAATGAGGTAACCCAGATCCAGAAAGAAAAACATAGTATTGCTCACTTGTAAGTAGATATTAGATGTAAATAAATACTTAACCAGGCTACAATACACAAACCCCTGAGAAGCTAAGTAACACGACAGACCCTAAAAGACACATGCATAGATGCCCTTGGCAAAGGGAAAAAGGTAATATCTCCTGAGTAAATTGGGAAGGGAGATGACAGGGGATGGGGAGGATGGATAGTTGAGTTGAGGGAGGGGCAAAGAGGGACTCAAGGAAAGGTATATCTTAATAGAGGGAAACATTATGAGGTTTAGGGAGAAGTCTAGTGCTAGGGAAATTTCCAGAAATCCACAAGCATGAACCCAACTAAGACTCCTAGCAATAGTGGAGAGGGTGCCTGAACTGGCCTTCTTTTTAATGAGGTTTATGACTGTGCTAATTGTCATCAAAGAATCTTCATCTAGTTACTGATGGGAGTAAATTCAGAGATCTTTCACAGTCTTTAGTTGCAATTTCTCAAATACAAGTAAATTTAGTTTTGTGGTTTTTAATGTTTTGAAATGAAAGGTTAATTTGGATTATAGCTTTTTAAAATATTATTTCATAATATGCCTGCTTGATTTTCTGTCTCCCAGAAATATTACAGCAGTATAAATCACATAAATATATTGGGATGTCCCAGATTTCTTCTGACATTACTTCATGGGAATTATTTTCTCAAAGGCCTACATGGTTTTAGGACCAGGGCAACAGGTTTGGCAGATTGTGGGAGAGCTGCAAAAACTGAGTCAGTACCATGGTTTAAATATCAAGTGCTTTCCAGCTGGTGGAGCTGACTTGCTGTGAACCCTTCCGGACATGTGGTATTGCTGGAGAAAGTGGGCGACTGTGTTCTGGCTGTTGAAGTTTATAGCCAGGACAGATAGATACAAAAATCTATGGGTGTCTTTGAGAGTAGCAGAGCCTCTATCTTTTATTAGGTAGGTTTAGCCAAGGACACAAGTGTCCCATAAATTTGTAAGTTACCAAAGCCATGCAAGCCAGTGGCTTTCAGGCTCCCTTCTTGTAAATTCAAAGACTGAAATTCACAGACAACAGAATGTGAGTTTTAGAAAGAAATGTTTTATTTTATTGAAGAGAATTTAATAGAGAAAGAGAAGGAGGGCAGAACTCCTGAACAGAAGGAATGATTTTTGGACTTGAGCCTCCTACCTTGGAGTTAAAATGCCTTTACTGGAGTGAGGAAAGAGGGTTAAACTCATCAATCCAGTTTCAATTTCAGTGATTGAGGTGTCTGGCTGTTTCAGTCACATGCGGTATGGTTATTGGAAACCAGTACTCCTTTGCGGGAAAGAGATGAGAAGAAACCAGATGTCCCTTCTGGCGTCTTCAGCTTACGGCCAAAGTCTGCTGGTTTAATTAATTCTAGCAACTCTGAACTCAGAAGAACAAGACTACCCAAAGACATTCACAACCTTTAGTCAAGAAAGGAGTTGGTCACTTTTCTCTGGTGTCTTATTTACTAAAAAATACCTAGTAAATGTCTACCTCCTGGTTTTATTACTACTTCTTCCCAAAGTTCAGCTTTCTAATTCTCCCAGATGGGAGACAGCTTCTGCTCTGATGCTTTCCCTACCATGACTATGACATGTCTTAAAACATTAGCCCCCAAAAAATCCTTTCTCCCTTTAGTAACTTTTGTCAGGTATTTTATAGTAGCAATGGGAAGCACAAACGCTATGTAAAGTAAATGCAGCGACCAGATAGAGACAAGCTGCGGCCCTCCAACTGCTCTTCCACATTTAGATGGAGATGAAAGAACTGAAGTTGTCAACAGCAAACTAGAACACTTTACTTCTCCATTTGCCACTCAGAAATGTAGCTGTGATTTGTGTCCTGAGAGAATACCAGTTACTGAAGCTCTCTGTCAGCTGCATAGTGCCCATCAGCAGAGCACTTTGACCCTTTGATCATGTCATTCAATTTTTGATACCTCTATCTACTGTTTCTCAAAATATGTTTATTCAAAATTTATAAGTTTTTTCCAGCCCTCTTCCTGCTTGCCATGTTCTTTTTGTACTGGACAGAAACCCCTTGTATTTTGATTCATATATATGTATATGTATATATATATATATATCTCAATCTGACAGAAATGATTTGATAGCATTTGCATTTTGATGTTAGATGCACAGTGGATCACTCACACAGACTTTTATCATCTTATGTGACATTGCAGTAATATTTAAGGAGAAACTAAAGACTGGCAAGGATGCTTTTTCTCTCAACATGAACCAAAATGTTCCGTTCAGATTTTCTTCATGCTGTGAGTTCATTACAACATGGATTTACTGTGAGATGACTTCAAGGGCTCCTGTACTTGAATGTTTGGTCCTCAGATAGTGCTGCTGTTTTAGAAGATTGTTGATTATCTTTAGAAGTTGTTGAAGATGGGTCCTGTCCTGAAGAACAGAGATTCTTGGTGTGGGATTTCAATAGCTAATTCTCTGCATCAGTGCAGAGCCCCTTGCTTTTCCCGAAGCTGCTGTCCCATGCCATCTCTACTTGAGATTGCAAATTTGGACTTTCTTCTGTTAGGTATCCTGTCACAGTGATTAGAAAGTAACTGTCTAATTTGCTTCTGATCTTATGAATTAATCACAAGCTTAGTACTTTATATTAACACAAAAGATATAGTTCTACAATTTGACCATCAAAAGTGTAAAAATGTATCCTAATGATCTGCAACCAAGGTGTGAGCAGGACTCTATTTCTTATGAAATCTCAAGGGAAGAATCCATTTTTTGTTTTTCTAGTTTCCAAAGGCCAATGATACTTACACTTGGATGTATCACTGCAAGGTCCACTTATTGTCACATGTCCTCCTTTGTCTCTACTACCCCCTCTTTTTAAAATTAGGATCACAATATACATTAGTCTCATAGGGATAATCCAGAATTAACCAGCTACTTCAAAACCTTGATTTAAATACATTTACAAAGCTGTGTTAGATTGACAGAATAATATTTACTGTTTCTACTGGCTAGATGCAGGCAACTCTGGGCGATCATTTATCTACCTGCCATAATCAAGTATCTTGCCTTAAGTTGTAATTTAGAATCCCAGACATTATGAGAAATACCTAGTGATATTCCACTGATTATGTGTCACAGTTTATTTAATTATTTTCAAGTAAGTTTAATTTAACAAATATTGACTGATAATAAAGAGAGTCAAATATGGTATTAGAAAGAAACTATAAACTGGAAGAGAAAACTATATCACATGCATTTCATCAAATGATGCAACTATAATTAGAAAGAATTTTTTTTATTAAGTACTAAATTAAGGGAAATAGATTAGGAAAACCAAGCCTGAATTTGCTCTGGTTTGACCATTTCATGGAGTGTATGTAATTACTATTGGTACTTTTGGACAAGTTAGTTTGTATGACTATATATAGTTCAAGAATGGTTAAAAAGAATCAATGATGTGTTTTTGTACACATGTGTGTTTGAAGGTATGCATATACAGTATCTTCTATTTTTAGTACAATGTGATGTTCTTAGATGTTGGAGAAGTAATAACTAAATAAACTCTTATGGACTATTTAAGGGTCAGGATTAATTTGATATTTTTTATATCTTCTACTCTACTTTGCCCAGTTTTGCATTTGTAGAAGCCCAATAAATACTTGTTGATTCATTAATTTAATTATCAGGAGGAGAAATTACAACATTAGGAAGCTGAGGTTCTGACACCAGATTCCCACAGTTTCCTAACCATGGTTACTCATACAAGTAGCTCCATCAATAGAAAAATAACTTGAAGTTGCCCAAACCTCATTTTGAGAACATTTTTCTTCTTAGTGAATAAAGACATGAGAGTTTTGAAATATTCTCAGAAGTTCTGAAAGGCAGGATAAATATGTTAACCACTGATCACTGAATCAGAAAAAAATCTAGTATATATGTTGATTTATAATGAAAATATCTTTATAGTCAGATTTGATTGGGGTTATATTCAAACATGAAACTTCCACATTCCTAAATCAAAAGCTAAATTATAATTGATCATTATGATATTACCCATGCTGATTATTATTTACTAATAATTTCAGTATCCACATTAAAGAACTGTAATATAAAAACTGCAAAAAATGTTTTCATTGAAACACCAAATTTTAAAGAAGGATTGGAAAGTCTAGGGTGCTACAAGCATCAAAACAATGTGCTGTGTAAACATATTGTTTGGAAGAATCTGCTCTACCATTATTAAATTCTAAATTAGAGAAGAAAAGAAGGAAGGAAGCAAAATATGAGTATTTCACCTCTGTGCAGAACAACATAAAGACTATCTTTAGAGTGTAAGGTACTGACATGTAAAAAAAATACATCCAAAGCTAGAACAATGAAATATCTGTTACTATTGTTTCCCCAATAAAAAGCAAGAGTGTTGAAAAATGAAAGTGATCATATATCAATATCAGGGATTGTCATCTGACATTGATATCAGCTAGTAGTTTATATTGGACAGAGTAAATGATATTATTTTGTATTTTAATAACTGCAGAAAATATTTTCCTATTTGGCTAATCATTGAAATTTTATTCCCTTTAAAATGCTCTGAATTTATTGGCAAATATCATGAAAAACATGTTTATGTTTTATGTTTATAATAAAAAAACTCATATTTTCAACTAAAAATTAGTGTATAGCATTGAAATATTTTATTGGATAAAGTTAGTGAGGAAAAGCAGATTTTAGATATCATAGTAGTGAGAAAAGAACTCTATCCTGAACCAAACCTGACAAGAAGAGTAATTGGAAAATAAGCTGGTTGTCATCAATTTGTACAGCACTTGATGCATATTTAGGTGCCAGTGTTCTTATCAGTATCTCTTCTAATAAATTATGTAAGGAACTAAACTTGAGAATCTCTCCCTAAGTAGAGGGCAACTGAGTTCTGTGTGTGCCACAGTGAAAAAGACAAGAGTTGGGTTATTTATAAAGAAAAAGGTTGAGAAGTCCATGATCAGGCACCGACTTATTTGGGCTTACCATAAACCTGTTGTTAACTGATGGCTCTTTTGCTTGACTTATTCAGAAATCAGGAAGCCATTATAAAATTTCATACTTTGAATTCCAGTGATTCTAAACTGTCAGGATTAGCAGATCTACCCACAACTCCACTTCTTGGTACTTTCAGTAGCTACTTCCATCACTGATCTCAGTGTTCTAAACATTTTCCTGCAACTCATAGGTGTTCTTGGGAGCTTCTTAACTTTAATTTTTCTTAGGACACATGTTCCATAATGACACTAGTACCTAGCAGAATGATTTTAATTTGCTTAATTAGGAATACAAATCAAAAATAGACAAAAATATCTAAACTAACTTTGAGATATTTGAAATTTGTATTGTGCACAGGGGAGATAGGTTTAAAGAGAGTTTTCCATACCTCCCGTTTAGTGATGAGACCTGTACCTGCACATTGTGCAGTGATTGCAATAGCTACTCCAAAATGCCAGTCTGTGCTGCACAATCATTTTTGACTGCTCCAAAAATGGAAGGTGCTTCTTAAGATCCCACTAGGTGACAGGGGAGTGGCAATGCTAAGGTGAAATTTCTTGAAGCGTATACAGGCATCTGGTATAACTGACTGCAGTGAAGACTCTGGAAAAACTGAAATCTGTAGCAGTTGACACTGGACACTCCGGTAGGTACCACTGTAAAGACAGCAGTTCTTAAGGATGCCTAGACATCAGGGGTTGAGTCAGAGGCTATGACAATGGGCTTATAAGGTTGGCATTTCATATGGTATGCATTTACTTCCATTATTTCTTGCTTTCAAATTATCCTATATAGCCTACTGTTCTTGACTTCTGTATTATGGTGGCTGCTAAAGCCCAGCAACCAGATGTAGGGAAGAACCTAAGGGGCAGGGCTGCTATCCTCCAAGTGGGTAGGCTCCTAATGTTCACTGATACTGGTCCAAGACAGGCTTGGTTATATCAATGACAATTAAATGACAGAATTTGTATCAGTGATTGTTTTAAGGAGATTAGCTCATTGTCAATCATTCACACAGTATAAAAGGTCTTTCAGTATCTTAGAGAAACTAAGATTTGGGATCAAGTCATTATCTGGTCACAATTTCGTTTTTAGTTTGTGCCTTTTGAAAGATAAAAATTAGCATTGATGGTGGCACACGCCTTTAATCCCAGCACTCGGGAGGCAGAGGCAGGTGGATCTCTGTGAGTTCGAGACCAGCCTGGTCTACAGAGCTAGTTCCAGGACAGGCTCCAAACCCACAGAGAAACCCTGTCTCAAAAAATCAAAAAAAACATTTGCATTGTGAAAATAGATCCTTCCTATTCTGTTTCAGGCTGGAAAATTCCTCTGTCTTATGGAACAGATGTAGAAGTATCTTGATATGACAGAATCTAGAAAGATTAGGAAATGTTTCTTTGGATCTTTATTCTTTATATAGAAGTGTTTAATATTATTCATAAAATTTAGTTCTTGTGATTTAACTCCATCCTCAAGGCCTTATCTCCAGGCAATTTTTTATTAGATGTTAAGTTTAGCATCAATTTATAAAAGAAACCATTATTTAAAACTTAGCAATGACCATAACATAAGAGTGAGATCTTTAAATTGATTTATCCTCATAAGGGAATTGTCTCACATATTTATAACAATAAATACATATAGCAATAGTTCTATACCTGTAGTAATAAGGGTGGCGGGGCTGCATCCCCAGCACCCCAGCCGCCCGCATGGCTAGCTTATGCCCCGAAATAACAACACACAAACTGTATTCATTTAAACACTGCTTGGCCCATTCTCTTCTAGGCTAATTCTCACATATTAATTTAGCCCATCTCTAATAATCTGTGAGAACCGGTCCTACCGGGAAGATTCTAGCCTAGTCCATCCTGGGTCGGAGCTTCATGCCGGGAGCGGGGCATGGCATCTCTCTCAGGCGTCTGCTCCCGAGAGGAGAGCTGTCGAGTCTAACCTCACTCCCTCTTCCTCCCAGCATTTTGTTCTGTTTACTCCACCCACAGGGCCAAGCCGTTTCTTTATTGCTTAAACAATGAAATCAACAGATTGAAATATGGCACTCCCACATCCTAAACCTACTTATGTGCTGGCATGAGGATATTCTGAATATTCAGTGAAAATTTACTCCTGAGATACTATGGTAAGCAAACAATTCTCAGTTTTAGGGTAGAAAGAAAAGGAGATGTTAGTTGTCATATAGACTACTGGAAAACTGAAGTATGTACATAATAGGCTGGTCTGTATTGGACAGAAAGAATGGCTTAAACAGTGATACCACTTGGTCTAAATGTATAAAGGAAGTATCCATTATGGAAACAATAGACTGCCATATGATGTCTGCCATTCCTTCAAATACATTGGAGAAAACAGTATTGAGATAGACTCCTAGGAGATACCAATGTTCTGTGTGATGCTGGTCAATTCTCACTGATGTCATATTTAGTACTATTTCAGACCTCATATCCTGTAGAGGCCCAGAGGTGAAAAGAAAGAAGCTTGCTATTACTCAGCATTGCTACAGAACATGCCTGTACTGAAACAGTATGGAACTTACCGTCTCACTACTTGTCTAATAGCTATTATGCACTGTTGCTGTTTCTATTTTCTTGAGTCTGTCAGAAGTGTTGTCTTCTAATGAGTCTTTCAAACAGTGCTACTGCTAATACCATAAATCATTTCAAACAGAATATATATTAAACTGTAGTAAAAGAAAAATGATTAATTTTGACTTCCATTATACTTGAATCATTCAAAATTATTTTATGGCATTAACATGGAATGGTACATCTTCCAGAACAACTATTTCTCTAAATTATTGAAATTCTAAGTATTACATTCATAACATTACATTGTTATAGCAAACTTTCACCAAATGAATCTTTTAAATAAGAGAATTGTATTGTATTGTGGTTCTAAGGTCTCTGTTTGGTATCTTCTAAACACAATGAGTATGAACACTTTCATATATGTTTCTCACTTTTTCAGTACTTGCTAAAATAATATGCTGTCTCTTGATTTTTAGAGCATACTCAAACTTCTTATCTCACTACTGAAATTTCTCCTTCTAGAAAGGCATAGTCAATATATCGATAGCTGACCTATCAACTTAATCAAACTTTCTGTGTTGCTTTTGTTTGTGAATAAGGATACCACAAGAATTAGAGCTATTGCTATTACATTAGTAGAATATAAAATGCATTCAATAATACATCTTTGAAAGCTGCATAATTTCTGGCATGGAGATGAAGTAACGGCCTGGGATATTAATGATGGGCAAAGAAAATGCCAAATATGCACACGATCACAATGTTCTTGGATGCTTTGTAAGAGATGTTTGAACATAGTTACAATTTGGTGTAGGGCTACCATATGAGCTCACACCTGTGAGTAATGTGTCAGCTCTAGGCCAGTATAGGAGAGGAGGTCAGGAATAGTTCCTTATCTGACACAAATGAGAAATAACATTCAGTACAAATAAAAATATACTTTAAAAACTTATTATTGAAGGATATATTCTTACATTAAAAATAAATCAATGAAGTGATATTTCTATCTCATAGTAGGAGAAATTCAGAATACTAAGGGGACTATCAGCACAAAAAAGTAATTATCTATTATTAGCAGCTTTGAGGAGAAATTTATTTCATTTAATCAAGAATTATTTCAGTTATAATATCATAGTTTAACTAAGTTTAGGTTTTAATTCCATGATAATTTAGCTTCATTTTTATCTTATTCTCGATTTAAAAAAGCATGAATAAAGCATTTATCAACGACTCTCTGCTATATTACAACTCCACGATGTGAGTCCACCAAGGGACCAGAGTCTGAATCTCAGTATTTAAGAATCTGTATTTTCCTTGTCAGTTTATAGAGGAACTTTTACATGTTAGTTCATTCATCAAATTAACAATATTTGTTTCAAAAGACACAAGACAATTCTATAACTGTACATGGAGATATCGAAACTATGATCTCCATTTAACATAATAACTCAAAATGTTTGTATATTTTGCATTCTGTAAAATTGTGTATATTTGATTTGTAATGAATAGTATCCTTATTTCAAGCTTTTCTCTAAACATATTCCTTTTTCCAATCCAGTTATAGTCTAGACATTTTACAGCTTTTCATTGTGTGTTCTTATCTGCCTTATTACCCATAAATTAGATTGCTTTTTTTCCTGTCTCCTTGAGCTAATTCATTCATTTTAGAACTAGCTTGTATTACCCATTACAAACTTCTGACCAATCATCTGTTTCTAAATGCCAAATAAAAATTATTTTTCTACATACTTTTACTTAATTTAACAGCTATAGTTTATATTTTATTGTATCTTTAATTGCATTCTGTAAAATTAGCAAAAAAATATATCTGTATATAATCATTATTGCTTGGTCTATAGCTGCATCCCAGATGCCTCCTATTTATTATATTTTAAAGACTAAATTATATATGTTATAATTAAGCAAAAACAAAAGTAAATTATGTATATATGCTTGTTAATGAATTCTAGTTTTATGAAAAAAACCTCACTGGAGGAAATTAAAAGATTTTTTTAGGAGCACAATTAATAAAATCTTATATTTTGATCTAATCTTCTATTACAAGAAAATATTTGTAATGCAATATAAATATTTGCCATTTTTATTCTCTTTGCACCAGCCACTCTAATATATATGTTACATGCTTTGGTCATTAGTAGGTATTCAGTAAATGACATGGATATATATGTCAACATCTGTCTTTTTGTTTCTCTTTAGTTTCCTCTTAGCAGACTTTAGGTATGTCTTAACATTCTGCTGAATTACATTGCAGAAGTAACAATTAATTAGGTCACAGTTTATGTTACATTGGCTTTATTTTAGTCTCTTTAATGAGATTTGAGAAGTACCCTTGTGTAATCATTTTCACATTTAGAAACCATCTGTTAGAATGGGTCACTTCTGCAGAAGGCTAATCTCATTAATTTATGTTGAATCTTCCCAGCTTTAGCATTAGAGTGGAATTTTCCTAAGAGTTCCTAACCTTGGAAGAAGCCTCACATTTGTAGTTTTCAGCTCTCTATGTGCTGAAGCTCTCTATGTGCTGAACTAAATGTAGCCTGACTTTATGCAAATTTCTTTTACAATAAGAACAAAATTGATCACCTGACAAACCAGCTAAATTGACGTCACATTTATATAGTTTGATTTACTCAACCCCCGTGGTCATCCAGTAGACCCCTTAGAAAGATTATTCAAATTTTAATTATGATCCACTAATTTGGAGTCTTCTTAGCTGTGTTCCTCAGGAAAGGACACAGGATGAATTCTTTTGATTTCATACCCGCCTTTATTTTTACTC
Source organism: Microtus oregoni (assembly GCF_018167655.1). Classification (NCBI taxonomy): domain Eukaryota; kingdom Metazoa; phylum Chordata; class Mammalia; order Rodentia; family Cricetidae; genus Microtus; species Microtus oregoni. Next base: position 19,768,314 of record NW_024543089.1, read on the forward strand.
TAGTGGAAGCAAAAGTTGAGCTTGATCCATTCTTGAAAGTGCTTCTACACTAATTTTTATGTAGTGAGGAGACTGCTAGTTAGTTCCTGATCGCTTAGCCCCTAAATAATCACAGAAAGTATATTATTTAAATCATTGCTTGACCCATTAGCTGTAGCATCTTATTGGCTAACTGTTACATCTTAGTTTAACCCATCTCTATTAATCTGTGCATCACTATGAGGTTGTGGCCTACCAGCAAAGTTTCAGCACGTCTGTCTCTGGTGGGGGCTTCATGACTTTTCTCTGACTCCACCTTCTCTTTCCCAGCATTCAGTTTAGTTTTCTTTGCCAACCTCTGCTCCCTGCACAGGCCCAAGATAGTTTTTTTATTAACCAATGGTATCCATAACATACAGAGTGGAATCCCACATCATTTTGAAAAGATTTGGCAAGCACTTATTTGGTATATAACCTTTTTATAATGGTCTAAGAGTAATAGATTAAATATTGTGCTTTTCAAAAATATCAAAAAAAATTACATATATGATCTAAATAAACCAGAATACTCAAGGAAACTAGAAAAGGGATGATAATCTCTATTTACTAAAAGTGTGAAACAATAAAAAGCATATATAATCTTGAAAGTGTAAAATTACAGCCATACAGGTCAGTAATATTTCAGAGAGAGGGGGCTAAATGTTATAGTGGAGAGAACCTGTAAGACCCTGACCATCTTTTCCCTCTCCAGTGAAAAAGGATATAGACGAAGCTGTTGTGAGCTCTATGAAATTAAGCTGCTAATTTTAAAATCAGTCCTGGCAAGATATTATAGCAAAAGTTCTTTATTTGTTTGCTTTCTTGCTTGTTTTGATTTTGGTTTTTGCTTTTTCTTGTCCCCCACCTGTTAGAAGTTTTAACACTTACTACGAATCACCATTGCTTTCTGGATATTTGAATGACTGAAAGAATAGAGTTCTTTAAATAAATGAAGCTGTCATTGAAAAAAACCTATGGTTCAGAAGCTAGAAGTTAGTTGTTTTTATCATGTCTAGAGACTTTCCTATCCCTCATATTTTTGTTGATTTGAGGTGTGAATTACTCAGCAATGTTGTACTGTTGTGTGGGGTAAATAAGTATCTTTTCATAATATAAAGCCTTCATGGCTTGAGAAAGATATTAAGAGAAGATATTAAGAGAAATATCTTTATTTCTTTGTGTAATTGCTTCAAACTACAGAGAAGCTAGACAGTAGAACCTTCCCAACCTAAAAGCAAAAGACAACAGAAAATGGTTATTTACATCCTGCTCTTATTTTTTTGTTAACTGCAGGAATTTAATCTGTTATTTTGTAGACATTACTCAGCTTGGTCAAACCAAAGAGACAATCTCGAGTCCTGTAATATTAGCCTAAAAGTATCTATATGGAGAGAGTTACTACAAATTAGAGAGCAGCCCCAGTAAAGAGATGGATGGAAAATAACCCTTCTCCTGGAAAACAAGTATTTGAGAACATTTAGACAATTTGCTAGTTTAGTAATGGGGCGGCAGGGCTTCGTTCCCAGCACCCCGGCCGCCTGCCCGGCTAGCTTATGCTCTGAAATAACAACACACAAACTGTATTCATTTAATCACTGCTTGGCCCTTCTGCCCTAGCCCTTACTGGCTAATTCTGTTATCCCGATCAACCCATCTCTAATAATCGGTGAGCACTGGTCTTACCGGGAAAGGTTCAGCATGTCTAACCTGGCGGCTTGCTTCATGGCTTGTGTCTGCCCAGGAGCCGGGAGCATGGCGTCTCTCTCAGGCGTCTGCTCCCAGGAGGAGAGCTGTCGCGTCTCTGAGCTCACTTCCTCTTCCTCCCAGAGTTCTGTTCTGTTTACTCCTCCCACCTATCCTCTAACCAATAAAATGGGCCAGGGCAGTTCCTTTATTAGCCAATGACCTTCCTCCATCATTTCCCCTTTTTCGGTTTAAACAAAAAAAAAGGCTTTAACATAGCAAAATTACATATAACAAAACAGTTATCAAGTAAAAGTTACAATAATCTTTATCATAACTAAGGAAAACTATAACTATAACTAACTATTCTTAACTCCATCAAAGACTCCAGAAAGATACACTACTACCTAAACAAACAAGAAAAAAGTAACTTTTAAAACTCTAGAAATGACAGAGACATCTCGCTGCCTGGACAGTCACCCAAAGTTCTTTTGTACCGTTGGGGCATCCATCTTCAGCCTTTAGGCCCATGGTATCCAGCAGACATTTCCATAAAGCAGGAAAATTCAAAGTCAGTTCAGTCACTATCTGTTGTGTCCTGCAGAATGTCTCATAGACTCTTTCATGAATCAGGAACCCCGAAAGATCATCTCACCTTAGGCAAGTTCAGTAGTCCTCTCTCTGCGGGTTCTCTGTGTCCAGTTTATGCAATAGTCCAGGCAAGAGCAGTTTCTTGCCCAAATGGCTATCAAACTCCATAAGGATCCTCTTTGATGCCCATCTTCCTCTTGAAGTAGATTGGTGCTGCCAGGAGCAGAGTGTCTCATTGTCATGAAAAGTCCTCAGTTATTAAAACATTAAATGTCCTATTCTGTAATCTTTGAAAGACATGAAGAATGCCTATCTAATATATATCTACGCACATCTAGAAAATATTAACTAACATGACTACAAACTTGACTATTATTTATGATTATCTATTAACAACTTATATTTCCTAATTATACATTACATTTTTAAATGAACTACACAATCACAATACCTTAATCAAAATCAGAAACACTTATACATATAACAAAATTGACCTTAAATCTCTATCAATAAAGCAAAAGCTATACTAATGTAAATTATTCATATCTATATCATATCCCCCTTTAAATGTAAAAGAACGTTTATAAACCATATTTGGGAACATGGGCGCAGTTATTTCTCTCCAAACTGCTTCCTGCTGAATGGGGGCGTCGTTAATTAGGTCTTTCATGGTATAACCTGTGTGCTAGTTTCATCTCAGTTGGCAGTTGAGCGAAGCAATTTTTTGAAGATGTTCACTGGAACCCTTCAGGAGGGCGTGGTCCATCATACCAAATCGGAATAGAAGAAATGAACAGGGTCTCATCCTCTGTGAAAACAAAATAAGAAACTCCTTTCCAAAGCATCAAGTCCTTAGATCCCAAATTCAAAGTCAAGGCATCATAATATCTATGTTGGATTAGTTCAGCAGCATTTATAAATAAATATCTTTTAGCAGCTGTTGCTCCTTCCTCAGCATTCAAATAATTTAAAGAGATCATAATAGCATACAGTATCAAAATTCTCTGTGTATTTTCCATCTTTGTGCTGCTTTGTTTTAACCTCTATTTTGTTTATTTTTACTTTTAACTCTTTGTTTTTTGAGACAGGTTCTCTGTATCTTTGACCTGAAGTAACTCTGTAGACCAGGCTGTCTTTGAACTCTCAGAGATCCGACTGTCTCTGCCTCCCAGGCATTCGGGATTAAAGGAGTTTGCTACTACACCTTGAACTCACAGAGATCTGTTAGTCTCTGCCTTCTAGGCACTGGGATTAAAGGCGTGTGCTACCACACACAACAACTCTCTTCCTTTTTTTGTTTTTTACTTTAAGTACTTCAACTTTTAGTCTGCATATATTTTTAACACTTTAAACCATTCAGAAATTTTCTCTGTCTTTGAATCTCTCTTTACTGTATATCTCTCTTTTTCTGACCACATGAATCTTTAATTTACCAAGCAATCTCAGTAGGACTAAAGGCGTGGCTTTGCCAGCTAGATCCAGTCCATTCCTTAGCTTTCTAGCCTCATGGCGGATATACAGGCTATAGCCATGTGTACTGCAACAACTGTATGGCATTTCAAGGTCCCTGCCAGCAAGTGAGCTACAACAGACAACACTCAAGTCCTCTCTCGGTAGCCGGCCCTCCTGCCTCAAATAGTTAGTGTTTGCCCTGGCAGGACAGCCCAGAAAGCTGGCATTTTTAAACGGCACAGCTTTTTTCCTGCTACGGCTGAAAACCGAAAAGCATGTGTTCAGCTTTTCGTCAACATCATTTAAGTGTTTCGTGTCAGGACCTCTTAATGAGCTGCAGGGTTTTGCAGCTAAAGCTGAGTCAGGAAGCTTCTCTTAGATGAGAGCGCTTGCTTGCCTCTAGCAAGCAGAGTAGAACCGAGAAATGGCAGCTACCAAGAAAACATGCTTTACTCTTTCCCAAGCTTTCTCAGGCTTTCAGTGGATTCAGTTGCCCCACGTTGGGCGCCATCTGTAGTAATGGGGTGGCAGGGCTTCGTTCCCAGCACCCCGGCCACCTGCCCGGCTAGCTTATGCTCTGAAATAACAACACACAAACTGTATTCATTTAATCACTGCTTGGCCCTTCTGCCCTAGCCCTTACTGGCTAATTCTGTTATCCCGATCAACCCATCTCTAATAATCGGTGAGCACTGGTCTTACCGGGAAAGGTTCAGCATGTCTAACCTGGCGGCTTGCTTCATGGCTTGTGTCTGCCCAGGAGCCGGGAGCATGGCGTCTCTCTCAGGCGTCTGCTCCCAGGAGGAGAGCTGTCGCGTCTCTGAGCTCACTTCCTCTTCCTCCCAGAGTTCTGTTCTGTTTACTCCTCCCACCTATCCTCTAACCAATAAAATGGGCCAGGGCAGTTCCTTTATTAGCCAATGACCTTCCTCCATCATGCTAGATCAAATTACTATATGTAAAGTAATTGCATATGAGTATTAGACAATGCAACTTAAAAGCCTTTCAAAAGCAAGAGAGGGTTTTAAACAATTTTCTAATTTTTAAAAAAATACTTGATGGCCGGGCGGTGGTGGCGCACGCCTTTAATCCCAGCACTCGGGAGGCAGAGGCAGGCGGATCTCTGGGAGTTCGAGGCCAGCCTGGTCTACAAGAGCTAGTTCCAGGACAGGAACCAAAAGCTACGGAGAAACCCTGTCTCGAAAAATCAAAAAAAAAAAAATACTTGATGTTCCAAATGCACATCTTACTGATACTGACCCTTTTGCTAAATCTATTATCTCTTTATTGTATTTGGGTTCTAGTAGAAAGGTAGGTACAGGAGAATGAGAAATGACAGGTAGATGGGAGTGAAGGCACAGAAGAATGGTAGATAGTGGATGGAAAACAAAGAAACAGAGTTAGAGACAGAATAAGAAGATTTTTGGGAATAGAGACAAATCAGAAATGGAAGTTTCATAGATCATGTACAGTGATTGAGTCTTTAGGTATGAATTTTTCAGTCTATGTATCATGGAAGCAAGGGTCAACTGTCACTACACTTTCCATGATTTTGAGAAGTATTCACACAGAGAACCAATATTGTAGATAAAAATATAAATCTCAACAGAGTTTTATTTATGAATGAAGACAGGTTTGGCATAGAGATAAAGAAGTCTATTATACATGGGCAAGAGTAATTCTTGTTATTATCTTGTTCTCATTTCATTACCCTGGATCATATTTAAGATGAAGGCTGCCGTTGTCCTTGCAACAGACAAGAAAGTCTTTTCCAGGAATCCAATGGGCTTTAAATTTACGTTTTCTTGTGCACATAAATATAAAACATTATACAATATATAAGGTACACCAAGTAATGTATGATACACATAAGTATTGTGTAATGGTTAAGTACATTAAACATGCCCATATCTTCAAATACTAAACTAAACCTACTAAATGACAACACCAGTTGAGAAGCCAATATATGTGGGAAAAAATCAGGCAGGGCCCATTCTTTAGATGTTCTCAGAATCTTTGTAGAAAACCAGTTGCTAGTAGATGTTGAGATTAATTCTACACCTTCTATAATACACATTGATATCAGTGAATATTTTTGTGCTAATACCATAGTGTTTCTTTTACTTTATGTTTGAAAGAAGGGGGTATGATGATACCTTCATTAGAAAACCTTAAACTTTAAAAAATTTATTTAAATTTGTTCTTCAAGCCAGAAGCTTTTACATGTTTGCTTAGTCTGTTGTTAATTGCTCCAGAAAGACATTCCCTTTACTATGCAGTTATCAATTCTGTCCCTGCCTCTGGAGGAAAACATTATAATGACATTTAAATACCTTTCCCTTACTAACATTTATGGGAACCAAATATCCAAAAATAAAGGAAGTTTGTGTCTGAAGGAAAACATGTAGAGAACGTTAAGACTCTAAAAGGAAATTTTCCTAAAACTTTGATGTCTAAATCTGTTGGGAATTCTATTATATCATTTTCATGGGATAAAGGAAGAAAAATCAAAATTCCCTATTTCACATTTTAATTCTTAAATATACTGCTAATGAAAGGCTTGTGCTTATCCAATAGTTATACTGAGTGTTAGTAAAAGGGTATAGATTAAATGTTTTAGTCATGTACGAATGGCTAATGCAAAATATTAGAACCACTTATTTGACTGAATAAGGGAGGGGCCTTTAAATTTTAAGTGTAGTTCAACTACTATCCATTCAGGCTTTGATCCCCACACTATCATACCATGATTTGTTTTCATATAAAAAGCAACGAAGGCAAGCAAGTCATGGTAATATACGATTATCATCCCAGTCTTCAGGAGTCAGATCCCAGAGGAATGTGATTACAAGGATTACAAGCTAATATGAGATATTTAACAAGACTCTGCTTCAAAATGAAACAAAAAAGAAAAGAAATGAAGGGAAGGAAAATCTGATTATAGAGACTCTCAGTTGTAGACCCAGAATTCAGAAGACTGAGAGAGGAGGATTGAAATTTCAAAGAAGGCCTAGAGTCCAGAATGAGTTAAAGAAGAGCCAGAGATAAAGAACAGAAGCTTGGTTCTAAAGATAATACTAATATTAATGAAAACTTTCAATGTTTTCTTTTTCATAAGATGGAAAACCTGGGAATGTATATGATTTTCTTATCTTCTTTTCAGATGTATTTTGGGAAGTGTGACTATATTGATGGGCCCATGAGAGTTTTCATATCTTTCCCCATACTACCTGCTGTCTTTACCTCCTAATAGTCTTTGAGACCATATCACCAGCCTCCCAAAGAATAACATGTCTATTCAATAAGTGTAGAAAAATTGATGAATACCATGAGGTCTCATGTTTATTTTTATGTTCCCAGTTCTCAACATGATTTTATATTTCATGAGCATGTGACATAGCAGAAAGAGATTGTTTTGGTTGCAACAATTTGCCTTAGTGTCTGATGATACCCTGGCTTGCTATCACCTAGGGAACAGAGATGAAAAAAATTATAGAACAATCGATGGTACAAAATATAGTCTTCTATAATAAAGAACAATTTACCCAAAATGCTTATAGAAATAAAGTTGGGAAACCTCATTCTATTTTTCTGTAGAGGTAAAGGTGTCTAATTTGTTATGTAACAATTATTATTTGCCAATATATTGTGAATATTTGTATAATCATTCTGATATTTTCATCACATCAACTCATCTTACGTATATGGTTAGTTTATCTTACAGTCTTATGGCTTTTTCTTAGTGTAAATATTAGCTATAATACTCTCTTCCTGCAATTGTTTGAAAATATTCAGGAATGCAAACCATCATTCCTGTAACCATTAAAATTATTTCACCAATTCAGTTTCTGCAAATCTGAAGGGCTACACAATTAACCACAAAGGGGTGCATAAGAAATTAAATTTTTACATATTTTTAATCATTTTCAATGAATTTTGAAATCATCCTGCATTCTCAGTATCCATGAGACTATTTTTGCTGTTTATCTGTCTCTTCAGATGCTTTATGACGTGCTTTGTATATGTTGACACTTTAATCATTAAATGTATTTCAGTCTATCATATATTAACATGGGCTATTGAAATCATGAAATGTATTCTACTTATCATATATTTAGGTAATAAGTGAAAGGAGAACTATCATTATTGGCAGATTGATTTAATAGAATTATATTACAAAGATAAAAATGTTGATCAATGGCCCAGGATGTCCTGACTGCTATTTTGGCTTTAGTTCCCTAAGCTATATGTTTTTTAGAAGGTAGGGCTTCAGAATATTAATCCTCATAGACAATGATCTAATTGCTGTTTCCTCATGAAGCAATAAGGCTTCATTTGAATATGACATTCCATCGGTTAAACTCCTTGAAATTTCAAGTAAACAATCTGAAAGAAATCAATCACCATCCCTCAGCATGCTCTCTGAATTTCAGGGATTCCTAGGAGGCTACAAAATTGAGTGTGATCACCAATTTAAAACTGCAGTTCAATGACAAGATAGAATGAGGATAGGAATAATGAGTTATCACTAAATAAATGGAACTATTTGTGAATTCTTTTCTAACTCTTTAACCAGTTCCTTAAACTTCTGAAATTTTGATGTCATTTCAGAAGTTTTAATGGAAGCTATTAGTGTCTTCTCCAGATCCCACTACCAGGGACAGACTCATCCATTAACAGATGTAGATGTTGCATGATGGGAAGTCATCACTTCCCTCTAAAGGAAATAATTTAGTTGTTTGTGGGAAGTGCAACAGGGTCAGAAGCACATAACTGCCTTCAGCTAGTCAGTACACATAGTACTTATGCTGCTCTTTACCTGAGATTCATATTCTTTCCAGACATTTTCTTCATTATTTGCTCAAATTTCCTTGTGCCTGTGTGAGAGCTTTCCTTTAATTAATATCTCTAAGAGAAATACTTGTCTCAGGCTATTTTCTTGAAAATTTTTCCTAAGATTTCATAATATCTACCAATAGAAGAATAGAAATTAATATTTATTTATATTGTATTTAATATTATTCACATCTCTCTAGAAAGCTATAAAATTCATAATTACTATTTACTGGTAATTTTCTCAGCACCTGGAAGTAATAAATTATTTATATTATCAGATATTATAGCACCTAAAATGTACTTTCTAGTAGTTTTTTAAAAATCTATTCTTCTTTTTCTTCTCTTTTTCTACTTTTCTGTCTTTTTCTCATTTTGTTTGAATATAGGGTGTGAATGATGGCCTACACAGCTTAGAATTATTCGAGAGATTCTGTGTTAACAGAATGACCAGATGAGGTTTGCTGTTACCATGTCTATAAGGAATTACTTTAATTAATGATTGATGTGAGGGTCATATCATCCACTGTGGTTACCCCTTTCCGTAGGCTAAGCTGAGAAAGAACTCTAGTCATGATAAGCAAAGAAGCAAACCAAGAAGGCCCGTTCATTTATGGTTACTGCCTCGAGTTTCCTATCCTTCAGTTCTTACCTTGATTTGTCTAAATAATGGATGTTGATTAATCACAGTGTTGTTTGGCATTAAAACACTCCGACTCAAAGAATATTAGAGGAGGCAAGGGTTTATTTCCTTAACATAAAGATAGTTTTCTATTTTGGGCTGTATTCCCTGTTAAGATGATACAAGAATTGAACTGTGAAACACATCAAATGGGGAGTAAAGCCGGGCGATGGTGGCACACGCCTTTAATCCCAGCACTCGGGAGGCAGGTGGATCTCTGTGAGTTCGAGACCAGCCTGGTCTACAGAGCTAGTTCCAGAACAGGCTCCAAAGCCACAGAGAAACCCTGTCTCGAATAACCAAAAAAAAAAAAAAAAAAAAAAAACCCAAATGGGGAGTAATTTATGCAGATTTCTCTTCTATAGGCATTTCAGACAAAGGAACAGCAAGTTCAAAGTTCCTGAGTCTAATTCATAAGGCAACAGAAAGAGTTTTTGATTGTTAGTGTCCAAGACTCTGAGAATAACACATGTTGAAGACTGGGTTAGAGTGAGCCAAAATTTTATTTAGAAAAACGATAATAAGAAAGCGGCAAGGCTCGGGCTCCAAACTGCGTCCCCAATGCAGGGACAGCAGCAAGTTTTACAGGGGAAAACCACAAAGGGACAGCTCCACAGTCTCATTGAATCTTAAAGTAATAGGGAGAAGCAATTGGGGACTTGACAAGGTGACACTCAGCCTGAGATTTCTTTGGCTTGGTGATTCTGACTGACTATGGGTCAACCATTGAGAAGGGGTGGAACTCTTAGGGTTTACACCTGTGAGGGATTAGGTGGACCTCAGCCTAGCCTCAGGAAATTATGGGGCAACAGCTCAGGGCAGAATGGCCGAAAGGGAGAAACTGTGCATAATAAAATGAAAACTTAGGACCTGAGGTGTGGGACAGATAGAGGTTGAAAAAAGAGACATGTCTTTGGAGGAAGAAACCAGATAACATAGTGCAGATTGCTGCACTAGGGCATCTTCCCAACTGATTCCCAAATCTTCAATGTTCCTCCAACATTCTCGAGGTGATTGAATTTCTTGTGGAGAGGCAGCTGTTTCAAAACAAGGCTCACATGAAGCAGAAGCAGAGACAGCATCAGGGATAACACAGTGAGGAAGCCTCCAGCAGACCCAGGATTATTTCAGATTTAAGAACCAGTCAGTTAAATGAGTTTATTAGTCATTTTGTCAGAAATTTTACCACCCAGGGCCCTGCAAGAACTAGAAAGGGATATGTCCTCATGGTTCTATTGTTAATATAAAAGAATAGAAATATGTTTTCAAATAGGCACTTATGTGTGGATATGGCAAGTTCTAACCTCTCTGGCTCGGTTTCCCACTGTGCTCACTGCTGCATCAGTCTTCCCTCTCCTCCTTCCTTACAAATCAAGCAGAGAGGAGAATCTACTAAGCAGTGGGAGGGATGGGCCCTATTTCCTTTGCCCAGACTCAACTGTCTATTGCATGAAAGACCCATGGCAGGGAAGCAAACACAGATTACTGTCTGTAGCACATTGTCAGAAAGTGATTGGGCAGAGAAGGCAATGAACGTTTCTTGCAAATGCCTTTGTGCGCATAGTCCTGCAGAGTTTTACAGGTGGTATTAGTTTATTAGTCTCCTGTTTCAGTTTTTACCACTGCAAGTCCAAAGCAGAAATATGTCCTGATAGTTCTATTGCTAGGAACAAAGAATGCAAGCCTGCTACCTTTAGAGTATTCATGTGATACTTCTTAAGTCAGAGGAAATGAAATAGACAGTATAGTTTTAATGTTTGACAACATACTGCTCCGTAAAAAACACATGAGGGAAGCAGGAATTTATTGCAGACCTACATCTAAATCTATAAAAGTTTAACTTGACAAAATAACAAGATAAATCTATTTAATTTTTAGTTACGATTTTTGTCATGACATATGAATGAATTTAATCAACTGTAAGACAGAACATAATACATTTTGTATAATATTATATAACTAGAAAACCTACAATAGATCCTGATTGTGAGAGAAAAAAAACCTTTGAAATTAATAAAAGTTTTAAAAGTACTTGATAAGCAAAATCTTATAGTTAAAAAACACATGAGAAAAAATTATTTATTTGACATTTTAAAACAAGCAGGTATAGAGAGTACACATAAATTCTGGTTAGGTTTATGTTGATTTTCTCAGTGAAATCTAATATCACAATCACATCGCCAAGTAATGAGATTCAAGAAAGCATTATTGTTCAAACAGGAGCTCAGTGGGATCAAAATAAATGTTGAAGAGTGTAGCTATTGTTTTCCAATAATAGCAAGAATGTAACAAATAATCTTGACAGGGGGATAGAATAATATTCTTTATAAATGTTTTTAATTTAAAATATTAAAAAAAAAATCTTCCCTATTGCCTGAACATGACATATCACAATTTGAATATCTCAGTGGTAGCTTGACCCAGCTTGCAAAAGAAAGGGATCATTTATGAGCTTAGGAACCGGGAAACTCAGAGGGTGTCCTGTGACTTTAGGCATGGCACTGTAACTTCTTTTTACAGGAAGATGCCAATTTCATGCTCTACACTTTACAGAGATCATTTAAGTGAGTGTTCTATTTATATGCAAAGATGTAGTTCCCATCACAGGAATGAACAAAATCTAGTTTCATTGCCACATTATTGGAGGAAAAATGGGAAATAAAGTGTGTAGACAAAACTTACCTCCTCTTTTATATGCATGTTACCCTGTAGAAGTGAGTGAAGTAATGCATGAACTTTTGAATTTTTGTATTGAACTTTCCTATTCATTTGTTCAGTAACCAAACTGCAGAATTCAAGTGGTAATAATACGCTTTCCAATTTAATAAATATTAAGAATTATTATTAATGTATCATGTACTGGCATACAAATATCTTATCACTTACAGTTTTGCACTTGTTCCTGGCTTTTTCATATGTTCTGTGGCTTCAAACATGCAGTTCAGCTTTATAAAGCTAGAAGAAAATATTTAAGAGGCATTTTAAAGCTCTATTGAACAAACAAAGCAGTGGAAGAAGCTATCTAACTTTTGCTATCTGATTAGTTTTCCTTGGGGAATTTATTTTACATAAATATAGCAATGTAAATCTGTATCTATCATACATATATGTATATTGAACATTCTGAATGACTATAACTAACAGAATTTTAATAATTTAGAATTTATATTATGTAAACCAAATGCAATTCATTTCAATGTTTACATATACATTTAATGTACATATACAAAATCATTTTAAATGGAAGTAGTTTAGTTTTCACTGTTTATGAGAATTTTCATCATATTTCATAAGAATCAAAGTTTTATTTTTTTAAGTTTTCATATAATTAATATCACTCATCTGAATTGCTTTGTCAGTGATTAAATGATCTAACAGAACATAATTTACAGTGTTCCATGCTTTTGTTCACCAGACTCAGAGTTGCCACAGTATCAAAAAGTACCTAATGCCTCACCCTCCTACACACAAATGCCCACACACTTTCTTTCCCTCTATCTCAAGTAGGTATGCATCGATACATGTAAATGTGTGCTAATGTGTTTAGTTAGTGGTTCACAATATGTTCAGCCTCTTTAACGTAGACAATTGACTGCACAATGCAATTTCTTTTCAATTCTTTTAACGCACAAGGCTATTAGGATGACTGGAAGTATGCAATGTGGTCTGTAAAGAGCTTTAGGAATGACGATTTCATAGAAAGAAGAAGGGAATGGTTTATTTTCTCCTTTAGAATAAAAGACATGCTTAAAGTTATGAAGGAATGTAGAAAGAAAACAAAAGTGTCACTCCTATTTCCCTGTCTGTCAACACCTCAGAATTAGATATGCTGATCACAACTGACAGGAATACATGCAATTTGCATCATTATCGTTCAACTATTGAAATCAAACTTTAAGCTGCCTTACTAGAAAATACTCTTTATCCAGTCAGGTGAATTTTATTTTGTGTGTTTTTTTTTTTATCATGACGATGATCATTTATGCTCTATAGACAAACAGGTTTTTAAAAATTATTTCCTTCTAAAATTATTTTCACCCTTCAATTTAAATTTATTTTTCAGAAGATTCTTTGCTTTTTAATTTCTCCATCAATCTGTTGATGCAAGCAAACATTTAATTGTGATCATTGTTTTGTGTGAATACTGAAAGTATTTCTCACATCAGGAATTTAGTTTTGAGAATTCTTTTGATGTTTACTTTCCCTACTCCAAAAGTTTCTCACTGAATTATTTTTACAATTTAAGGTTTAGGTAGCAATCATACAATTTTGTAAATACCACTTCTCAAAGGACATTGATATTACTGAGGAAAAACAAGTGATCAATCCTCCTGATGTCTTTGTAAGTAAAGATCTTTGGATTCACAAAGATAAAACTTTATGTAAGAGAAGAACAAAGTCTATGTATTCATGATTAATAAGTAAAAAAAAAACTTATTAAAATGCTAATTATCCTTTTCAGAACTTGAATGAATAAGAATGGTGTACGACTTAACAGACTATCTTTGGTGAAAAATCCCATAAGTGGTACACTTTGAATAACTGGAATAGTGTGAATATAGTCTTGAACTGGCTTTTATTTTATTTTACATTAGCAAGATATCGGGAGTATTTGGATAAATAAAAATCCTAAGTGCAGGGGGCTGGAGAGATGGCTCAGAGGTTAAGAGCACTGACTGCTCTTCCAAACGTCCTGAGTTCAATTCCCAGCAACCACATGGTGGCTCACAACCATCCGTAAGGAGATCTGGTGCCCTCTTCTGGCCTGCAGGCACACATGCAAACAGAATACTGACAATACTGTATACATAATAAATAAATAAATATTTAAAAAAAATCCTAAGTGCAATGAATTAATGAAATATGTAGACTTAAGCAAGAAGTAACTAAATGAAATTTGAATTTTATTTATTTTATGTAGAATTATTAGAAGTAGACTTTGTGAACTGGGATATAAGCCAATTGATAAAGTGTTTACAAAAATGTAAGGAGTTAAGATCCTCAAAATAACTATAAAACATCAACGGGTGTGATGACTCATCTATTTTCCCATCTCCCAGGAATCAGAAAAAGGGTATGCCTGGAAGAAACTGGCTAGACTGGCTAGCTGAAAAGGCAAGCTCTGAGTTCAATAACCAGAGTTACACAGGGCAGTAAGTAAGACATCAAAGGTCAGCCTCTCTCTCTCTCTCTCTCTCTCTCTCTCTCTTTCTCTCTCTCTCTCTCTCTCTCACACACACACACACAGAGTACTTAAATTTATGATGGAAAATGAAAATATTTTAAGAATATTATATCAATTACACACAAAATATCATTTCTTTATTTTTTATTGTTAAATTTTCTTAAACACATTTCTTTACAAAACAAACCCTATGGATTCAACCTGGGTTAATAAATGACATATTTTTCAAATTTATTTGCAAATTACTTTAAAATGTGAAGAGATTAAAATAAAGCCACATAAAAATGGAAGATAGACAGAGAATCTGGATATTGTATGTTAATGTGCTGTCTTTGAATGGTTTGATGCCTGAGGAAGGAGCACAAGATGCTAAAAGACATTTGACTATAAATTGTAAATACTGCTAGATTAATCAAATATCTATTTTGAAAGTCTTTTGACTTCAAAATTTAAGTCAAGAGATATGTTACATTGGAGAAGAGTTTTTGCTTTTGTTTCCACAGGAAATGATGGACATTGGGTTCATTCTACTTTAAGAAAAATCATGTTTGATCAAGAAAGAATCCCTGAGAAATCTTTGATAAGAGCAGATGGCCCAGCTGTCTGAGTTCTACATCCAGAAAAGTTTCAAGACTGCTGGCTGAGATGATCAGGCTTCACAGAATATTCCATTCAGGATTTGACCATAATTCAAAATTTTCTTTAGGTCCCCATAAGATTATCAGAGCCCCCATCAGCTCCCATCAGCAGGAAGTAGCCTGGAAAACAATGACCACATTCCCCCAAAATGGATTACGCATTTGCCTTTGTTTAGAATGTTGGTTAGAAATTGTTATAGAAAATAGGAAAAAAAGCTAACCAAAGGAGATTTGACTCAGGGTTGATGGAAATAGAAAACACTCTCCTGAGTGAGATAACCCAGACCGAAAAAGATGGCTATGGTATGTACGCACGCATTAGTGGATTCTAGACATAAGCAAAGGACATTAAGCCTATAGTTCATGATCCTAGAGAAGCTAAATAATAAGGTGAATTCAAAATAAAACATATATAGATTCTCCTGGAAATAGGAAGCAGACAAGATTGCTGGGCAAAATTTGGGAGCATGGGGGTGAGGGTGGGGTGGGGGGAAGAGGAGAGGGGAAGAGAGAAGGGAGAAAGGAGGGTTGGGGAGAGTTTGGGGAAGTGGGATGTTTGAGATGGAGGAAGGGCAGATATGGGAGCAGGGAAGAAGATATATTAATTAAGGGAGCCATTTCAGGGTTGGCAAGTGCCTTGACTCTAGAAGTGTCCAAGGGGATGTCCCCAGCTAGGTCCTTGGACATTGGAGGAGAGGGTACCTGAACTGGCCTGTCCCATAGCCACACTGATGAATATCTTGAATATCATCATAGAACCTTTGTCTGGCAATGGATGGAGATAGAAACAGAGACCGACATCAAAACACTGGAACTGAGTTCCTAAGGTCCAGTTGAAGAGCAGAAGGAGGGAGAAAATGAGCAAGGAAGTCAGGACTGCAAGGGCTTCGTCCACCCACTGAGACAATGTGCCTTATCTAATGGGAGCTCACCAAAGCCAGCTGGCCTGGGACTGAATGAGCATGTGATCAAACATAACTCTCTGAATGTGGCTGACAATGGGGGCTGACTGAGAAGCCAATGATAATGGTACTGGGATTTGATTCTACAGCATGTACTGGATTTTTGGGATCCTAGTCTGTTTGGATGCATACCTTCCTAGACCTGGATGGAGGGGGGAGGGCCTTTGACTTCCCACAGGGCAGTTTACTCTGCCCTCTCTTAGGACTGGAGGGGGAGGGAGGAAGCAGAGAGGGAGAGCAAGAAGGAAATGGGAAGAGGGAAGGAGGTGGAAATTCTGAATCCTATTATTTATAAAGCAATAAAAAAAATGTGGCGTGGAAGTGCTGTGGGACAATCGCTTGTTCCCTGTCAATTCTATATTAATAAAGCACTGATTGGCCAGTAACCAAGCAGGAAGTATAAGGAGGGAGACAAGGCAGGAAATAGAGGCAGGGCAATGAGAACAGGAGAATTCTGGGAAAAGGAAAGGTCAATCTGCAGTCATCACCCAGATACAGAGGAAGCCTGGCACAGAGCACACAAGATATGATTGCCTTGCTGAAAATGGTACCAAGCCACATGACTACCACAGACAAGAATTATGGACTAATATAAATTATAAGAGTTAATAAGAAGCCTGAGCTACTAGGTCTATAAATAATATAGACCTCTGCGTGTTTCTTTGGGACTGAATGACTGCAGGATTGGGAAGGACAGAAACTTCTGTCAACATTCATCCACAGGCCATGAAGCAGGAAATTTCAAAGACAGTTTGTCTATATTGAAAGTTTGTAAGTCACATTTTTCTGTGTCCTACATAATGTCTGGAAGACTCTTTCATGAAACAGGAACTTTGAAGGACCATTTAATCTTCTTTAGGCAAGTTCAGCAATCATTTCTCTGTGGGTCCTGCATTTCCAGTTCACACAGCATAACATCAAGCAGTCCAGGTAACTGACTAGCAAACTCCATGAAGAGGCTCTTCAATGTCCATCTTTCTCTTGAAGTAATTGGCACTGCCAGGATCAGATGTGTCTCATTACCATGAAAATTATAAATTCTTAAAACATTTTAAATGTCGTATTCTGTATGTCTTTAAAGGTTTGAAAATTATCTAACAAAAATATATCTCTATATATTTAAAAAAAACCTAGCTAACATGACTATAAACTTGACCATTATAAATGACTCTCTATCAAGCTATATTTCTTAATTATACATTACATATTTTAATGAGCTGCACACATAAAACCTTAATCCAGAGCGGAAATACACATGTAACAAATTTGATATTAAATACACGTCAATAAACCAAGATCCATACAAATGCAAATATCTATAGTATATCCACCTATAAATGTAAATAAACATTTATAAACAATCGTTTAGGGAATTTGCACGTAATTCTCTCCTAACTGCTTCCTGCTTTTTTTTGTACAAAGTAATTTTAGGGGCGTTTACAGATAACTCTCGGATGTCTTGGTCCACCAAACCACATTAGCCTGGAAGAAATCTCAAGGTTATCATCTTCTGTGGAAAAAAAAAAAAAGAACCTCTTTTCCAAAGCAATATATCCTTATACCAAAATTCTGAAGTCAAGATATTTTTAAAATATTTAGGTTGGTTTAACTTAGCAGTTCAAACAATGAACTGTTTCTCTGTACTTAGCACATTTACAGTCAAAAAATTCAAAAACAACACAATAATATACATATTCTAAATTCTCTGTGCATATTCTTGTCTTTATGTCACTTATTTTCATATTTATTTTATTTATTTATCTATTTATTAAGTTCTTTTTGAGACAGGATTTCTCTATAGTTTAGGAGCCTGTCTTGGACTAGCTCTTGTAGATCAGGCTGGTCTCTTTCTCACAGCAATCCACCTGTCTCTGTCTCCTGAGTGTTAGGATTAAAAGCATGTACCACCACCACCCAGCTATTTTTATTTTATTATATTTATTCCTTTAATCTATGATCATCTGTCCTTCTTATATTATATTTACTGTCTATTTTTTCTTCTCTCTGCTAAGCCTATGTATATTTTGTAAATGTACTGTGACCCATTTAGAGGTCTGTTTTATCTAAATCTGTATTGTATATCTGTACTCATTTTCTGACCAGAAGTGTCTCTTCCTTTTTTTCTAAGTGGAAGTGGCCAGGACCAACTCTGCAGTCCTGTCTATTGACTCCAAGCAGTCCAACATGGTAGAAGTTCATTCACTGCCTCTGAGAGCCATGCACATTGCCCTAGTTCCAGGTATACAGCAGGTCTATATCATGTCATCAAGCAGTTCGTAACATGCTGTTCATAAACCCCAATTAAATGCCCAGCCTCCTAAAAGAGCCAGAGTTTGCACTGGCAGCACAGCCCAGGAAATCACTGTTTCAAAACCGTGTGGCATTTTTTCTCCTACCACTGAATCATGAAAATCTTTTTTAAAGGAGCACTGCATTAATCTGTGCTTAACTCTGTTTTTGTTTGTTTGTTTTTTTGTTTGTGTTGTGCCTAGAATTCCTTTCCAAACCTTTTTAGGTTGTAAATGGTTTTTAGTTGGCCATGTTGGTGCCAACTTTTTGTAGGAGGCTGCTTGTTTCTTTCCCAGCTGCCCGGACTCCCGAAATAATCTCAAAGAAACTATATTATTTGCAATACTGTTTGGCCAACAGCTTAAGCACATTTCTAGCTAACTCTTATATCGTACACTAACCCATCTCCATCAATCTGTGTATTGCCATGTGGCTTTGACTTACCAGCAAAGTTTCAGAATATCTGTCTCTGATGTGGCTTCATGGCTACTCTACATTCCACCTTCTTTCTCCCAGCATTCAGTTTCGTTTTCCCCATCTACCTATATTACTGAGGACTAAAATAATTAAAATAGAAACAAAGATGACAATACAAAAAATCAAAGTAACAAAGGAGTTTCTTCAAGAAAATCAACAAGATAGACAAACTCTTAGCCAAACTAACCAGAAGGCAGAGAGAGAATATTAAATTGACAAAAATCAAAAATGAAAAGGGGGACATAACAAAAAACACCGAGAATTATTAGATCATACTTCAAAAACCTGTACTCTACAAAATTTGAAAATCTAAAAGACATGGATAGTTTTCTGAATAGGTATAATATACCAAAACTAAATAAACAATAGATAAACAGTTTAAATAGACCTATAAACTCTAATGAAATAACAGTCATCAAAAGTCTCCCAATGAAAAAAAAGCCCAGGACCGGATGGTTTCAGCACAGAATTCTTCCAGAACTTCAAAAAAGAGCTAATACCTATATTCCTTTGTTGGCGAAGGTTGTTTGTTTATTACTGGATGCCTAGACTCAAAATAATCACACAGAAATCTGTATTAATTGCAATGCTGTTTGGCCTGTTAGCTTATGCATATTCATAGCTCACTCTTATCTTTCAAATTAATCCATTTCTATTATTTTATATTTTACCAAAAGGCTCATTGCCTACCAGCGAGGTCCTTGGTAGTGCTTGTGTTTTGTTCCTTTGTGGCGCCATGGCATTTCTCTGACTCCACCGTCTTTCTCCCACCATTCAGTTTAGTTTCCCCCACCTAGCTCTACTCTGCCCTATCATAGACCACACCAGCTTCTTTATTAATTAACCAATAAAAGCAAGAAATATATTGAAGGACTTCCCATACCACTCCTCAAATGTTTCCACAAAATAAAAACAAAGAAATGTTGCCAAACATTTTTTACGAGGCTACAGTTACTCTGATATTCAAACTACACAAAGACATAACTACGAAAGAAAATTACAGATCATTCTCACTCATGAACATTGATGAAAAGATACTCAATAAAATCCTGGAAAACCAAGTACAAGAACACATCAAAATAAAAATCAAGTTGGCTTCATTTCAGAGATGGAAAGATGATTCAACATATGAAAACCAATCAATTTATATACCATATATGTAAACTGAAAGAAAAAAAAACATGATCATCTTAATAGATTTTGGCAAAGCCTTTGACAAAATGTAATACCCCTTCATGATAAAGATCTTGGAGTGATCAGAGAAACAAGGAACATATCTAAATATAATAAAGGTAATATTCAACAAGTCAACAACCAATATCAAATTAAATGGAGAAAAACTCAGATAATTCCACTAAAATCAGGAACAAGACAAAGCTGTCCACTCTCACCATATCTATTCAACATAGTTCTTGAAGTTCTTGCTAGAGCAATAAGAAAACAAAGAGAGATCAATGGGATACAAACTCTAAATAAATAAGTCAAACTTTAACTATTTGAGGATAATGTGATAGTATACATAAGTGACCCACAATATCCTACCAGGGAATTTCTACAACTGATAAACTCCTCCAGTAATGTGGCAGGATAGAAGATTAACTCCAAAAAAATCAGTAGCCCTCCTTCATACAAATGATAAAAGAGCTGAGAAAGAAATAAAAGAAACATCACCATTTACTATAGCCACAAATAACATAAGATTAAAGACTTTCTAATAAGAGGAACTAGTTCATGGAAATATACATTTTATTCATTTATGAGTAAACTTATTTGGAAATGATGGTAATAAGCATAAAGTAAATATTCATGTTCTCTTATATGTACAGAGTTTTGAAAATGTACAAAAGTCTGATGTGCAGACTTAGTTTTTTTGGGGGGAAAGCTCATGTATTAGTTTGTATTTCTCTATAATAGTACAAAGACACAAATAAGTCATTTCTTTCTGGAAATGCAGTGATATATACTGGAAAAGCAGGGGGTAAGGACTAGAAATCTCTTTTAGGATATTTTTTTTATCTTTTTAGCCAGTGTTATAAGATTATCCTGCCAAAATCTTGGAAAGAAGCAATTGACTATTTGTGTCCACAATAAGGATAAACTATTCTTGAGAATGAGGGATAGTAAGCAGAGAAGTAAATGTGCTGTCAAACTTTGTCAGGTTATCATTTAGAATTTTCCACATGAAAATGACAGGAGGTTGTGTGATGGCCTTAGACTTAAGTGATAGTGGAGCAAAAATAGAAATTGTTAATCATCTCTGTATACTAAACTTGACACATTCCCCAGTGTGAGAAGGTGATCTGCCTCAAAGTTGTCCAAGGCTTATATTATTACAGCATCAGGATGCTAAATACAGTGTATTTTTATAGTATGTTGAGGAAGATGATCACTATTTGCTCCAAAAGAATATTAATATTGTCTTTCTCCAAACCACACTTCAGAAATGCAGGCTGGATGGAGGCAGCTCCCAACATGACCCTCAGAGGTGAGGACAGACAGGTGACTCATTTAACCAGAAGGTGAGTTTGCTTCTGTCAGAAGAGTGAAGATACTGAAAACCCAGAAAAATAAGCAAACACCGACTATACAATAGTGAGATGTGTGAAATAAGAAACAGAGACATTTTTCTATCAGTACTTAATCAAATTAGTCACGAATCAAATGCATAGAGTTTGAACAAAGTGGAGTAACCTTAAAATAAACAATATAAAGAAATATTAGTATATGCCTTATAACCGGGCAGTGTTGGCGCACGCCTTTATTCTCAGCACTTGCGAGGCAGAGGAGGCAGATCTCTGTGAATTCGAGTCCAGGCTGGCCTACAAGAGACAGTTGGTGAAATGGTGCCTCAAAGGCAAGATGCCTGCCAATGAGTATTCATGTTGCCTTTGCCCAGGGATGTACCCACTTGTACTATTGTCCCCAATATGCAAAAAAGTCTACCGTGACAAAGAAAAATAAAAAAAATTTAAAGTAATTAAAATAAGATATTAAAAATTAAAGTATCAATATAGAGCACAGTACTTATATTTGTTTATATTAAATATTTTATAATTAATGTTAGCCTCATACTTCTATATCAGTTATAAACATAGATTCATGTAAAACAGGAAGGAGGTGAATTTACTCAAATTTTTAAATAAGCATTTGACATTTCCTCATCATAAAATATCTGGTATAGGAATATTTAAGACAGTCTTTCAAGTTAAACTATTATATTACATTCAGTAAGTATGCTGATCCAGCCATGAAGGACAGGGAGAGCTAGGGTGGGTGAAGAGAACTTGGGCTACAATGACATATTATTGTAACTTGATTCAGCTATATAATTTACCCTGCATTAAAACTAGAAAAGTGTGTTTTAGGTGACTCAGTGGATCTTGATACTCAATGCCCTTTAAGTCTCCATTTTCAGCATTCATTCTGTCCGAAAATTATCATAAGTGAAACATTCTTTTAGAAGAGAGAGATAGAAGCATGGTTCATTAAGGGCCCTGAAGTTAGGATTCTGATAGGTCAAGAAAACATATACATACAAGTCACATAATATATATTAAGTGGGTTGTATATACATATTTAGAAATATATATATATATATGAAAAAGTATACATGGGAAAATTAATGAATGCATATATAGTAAAAGAGGCATGAATATCCAAGAAAGCAAGGAGAGATATATAGTATTTAAATGAAGAAAGGGTAAGGGAAATTTATGTAATTACGTTTCAATCAAAAGAATTTTTTTAAAAAGAGAATTTTTAAAGGCCATAAAGATACATTGTATATAGAGCATTCTGTACCTGTCTTTCAAAAAGAAAATGAGACTATAATTATTAATTCTCTACTACTATTTATGAAGAGAAGGTGAATGAATGAATAAGTTTTCTATCAGATCAGATGTTAAACACTTATTTACAACATATCAGAAATTTATTTTCAATCTGTTCCCTTTTATGGAATTGTACTGAGACATAATAAGAATAGGTATCATGCATTATCTATAACATTTAAATGTAAATTTATCCATTTTAACTGTTTTTCAACCATGATTTTAAATATCTTTAGATTTTATTTGGCCGTCCAGAATTTCCATGTCAGCAGACAGGGTGCATATCTGTAATATCGGCAAAAATGGGATGAGCGCTGTAAATTTGAGGCCAAACTTGTCTACATGGAAAGTTCAAGTGCAGAGAGAGATGCATAGCGATGTTCTGTCTCAAAACCTACTACAAAAACCATCTGTATCTACTATGATTTAATTTTTTCAAGCTTCATACTGATTAAAATATGTTTCCACATTTGTTTTTCCATTAGTCTTGAGAAATGCTACCCTACTTTCCATCTCCATGAGTGCATTTCATTCATCTAAGTGGAATGGTTATATGCATTTGTAATTAGTGTATTTCACTTAATGCAATAGCAATAAGGAGTTATCTATGTTGTATCATGCATAAAATTCTGCTTTTAAGTCCAAATAATAATTAAATGAATATAGTACACACATAGCATCATACTTTGCTTATCTATGGTTGACAATTTTATCACACAAATTCTGCCTTATAATGTTTATATAAACATAAATGTAGAAATAACTGTTCACAGTCATGGGTTAGTGTAATGCAATATTAATTAGTCTTATTAAGTAAAAACCCAGAGTAGGATATTAGAGGGTGAAAGCTGAAAGATCAGCAAAGCAGAGCAGCCAGGTACTAGTTAGTACTTCTCTGATACACTCAGACTGAATGGGCTAACCAATCTCTACAAGTCTTCAGACTGAATTCTTTGAGCTCCTGTCTCTTCTGTCTTATATTCCTTTTTCGACCCAGCCATATCCCTTCCTGCCTTCACCTCGCTAGTGATGGGATTAAAGGCCTGTGAGTTCCAAATGCTGTGATTAAAGGTGTAAGCCATCACTGCCTGGCTCTGTTTCTTTTGTGGATCAATCTAATGTAGCCCATTGTGGCCTTGAACTCACAGATATCCCTCTGTATCTACCTCCTGCATGCTGGGATTACATATGTATACCAACACTGCCTGGCCTCTATAGCTAATTAGTGGTTGAATCAGAGGATTCTCTGATCCTCAGGCAGGCTTTATTTATTATAGCACAACGTATCACCAGTTTACACTTTAAAATCTCTGAATGTGAAGCACCCAAAATGTCAACAAAATGCAATAAACATACCCATTCAGCTCTAAATATCATTCTACTAATTCAGTGGAGGTAGACACAAAATATAATCCTCTTTTTCTTTAAGGGAAAAAAAATGAGCTCCTCTACAGCTAGAATTAACAGTGTTTGTAGGCTGTCTTACCTGGGTGCTAGAAACAAAACCGAGTCTTCTGAAAGAGCACAATGCAGTCTAAAACCCAGTACTTCTCTCTAGGTACACACTTATTGATTATTAAATAGAATCAGATACATAAGTTTCTGACCATAATATAACAATCTGGAGTAATGGATAATGCTTTTTGTTTTTTGTTTGTTGAGACAGGGTTCTTCTGTGTAGGCCTGCCTGTCCCCGAACTCACTCTGTAGATCAGGATGGCCTCTAAATCATAAATATCTCCTGCCTCTTCCTCCTGAGTGCTGGGATTAAAGGTGTGCACCACCACCTTTCAGTGAATAATGTTTTTTTTTTTTTTTTTTTTTTTTTTTAAACACTGAACTGGAAGCTCCATGTTTATGCTACTCTGGCTGGCCAGTGAGCTCCTACAACCCACCACTTTTGTCCTGTAACACTGTCATTCCAGGCATGACCACTATACCCAGCTTTTCGTGTTGGTGTTGTGGATTTGAAATCAAGTTTGCCTGATTTCACAGCAAGTACTCTTAATTAATAGAGGTATTTACATTAGGAATAAGGAAGTGAAAGGGTCAGTTTTAAAGTATGTGGCTTTTTCTATTAATGTTTGATATTAAACCTCCCCAATACATACTTTCTTTATAAAGAAGTCATTGTTATAAGAGAAACTGCTTTGTATTATATATGGTTATCTAGATTGTATGAGAATTTCTCAATTCTCTTATCATAGCTAAACTATAAAGCCTACATTAGGTTGGTATTGCCTAATGTTCTATGATTAAACCAATTTGAACTTATAAGAGAATGACTTACCTGTAAATGTATTCTCAAATAACCCAGTTGTTGTCTAATGTTATTATCAATTTTCCTAATCTGCCAAAATCATAATCAAAGTTAACATAGAGCAAGTCTCTATCAATGTGCAAAGATAATAAAAATCATTTTGAGTATCCTCGACTTGAGAGATTTGAGGTGATTTTCAATACATTAGCCTTTTTACTGATAATCAAAGCCAAAGTGACATGATGAAAGACTTTAGAGAAAGGCTGAGATTCTCATGGCAGACATATTTTGACATTATTTTTTTCTAGGAAGCACAGAATTTCTTTTGCTAACTTCTCATCTTGACTCTGGACCAACCCTGTGCTCTAATTCAGACTCACTGTTTAGAAGTAAGCAGGCACTACTAATATATCATGCAGTTCAGGAGACACCACCTACTCAAACTATACCAAATCTAAACAGTTCGGATCGGGATATAAGGGTAGAGGCTGAAGAAAATCCCACTGTGACACTTTTAATTTCTGTGGATTCTGTACAAATTTTTATTTACAATATATATTTTAAAAAGAATCAATGTATATTCGTTCAGTCTATACTGACTATAAATTAGTGGGGTTTTCTTTCTTATTTGGATTTTTAAAATTGTCTTTTCCTACTTGCAGTTTTTTCTCCCTATGAGGAGGCAGCAATCTCATGAATCTCTCAGTTGCCATGATAAACTCAAAGTGAAGGAATTCATGGTCTTCAGTCAAAACTATAGAATGACATCCTTTTAGAAGGTTTATGTTTTCTTTGCTTTAATTATGTATGTGTATAAACTTCAATGTGGGTTTTTTACACATGTGTATAGGTGCCTAAGAGGGCAGAAAAAGATATAAGATTCCCTGATGCTGAAGTTACACGTGATTATGGTTCATCTGAAATGGGTCCTGACAACCAAAGTCACGTCGTCCTTAGAAGCAGTCTAAGCTCTTAATCACTGAAGCATTTCTACATTCTTTCTCAATGAACTCTTACATTATAAAGACACAATAAACATAGCAGCATTATGTGCCATAGTCAGAACCTGGAAACAACCCAAGTGCCCCTTGACTGAATAATGGATAAAGAAGTTGTGGTACCTTTACACATTGGAGTACTTTGGGAAATACAATGGGAAAAAAATGACATCTTGAAATTTGCAGGCCCAGACCCAGAAAAACAAATATAATATGTGCTCACTCATTAGTGACTTTTAGATATAAAGGGAAAAAAGATATGCAAAATAAAAAAAGAAACACAATTACAATAAAATTAAAAAAGACAATAACAAAAGAAACAAGCAAACCCAGGAGATCACAGGAAAGAATAAATCATACTAGAACAGTAGGTTTGTAAATTCATCCTAGGAAATTACCAAAAATTAAAAATTAAACAAGAATTGATAAACATTTTAAAATGATATATGGTCCTGTATTCTCAGTTTTCCACTCAGTGAACACTGACTAGAAGATTGAACTAAAACAATATGAATCTGTTTCCCATAGGAAATTCTGCTCATTGGCCAAGATAGGATCAGAACTTAATAGGGATTTCTAATCAGAGTGAGCTGGATTATATCCCATTTTCTCTGTTCTTGAAACCCAGTTAATAAAGTCTCTAAAATGTCAACAATATCTATTTTCTAAAATAATAGTTTTAATAATTTTAAAGAACAATATTAAATGTGACACCAATCCAATGCACCTTCAAGCTCTCATATCCTTTGTATAAAGTCACATAACCACTTTTTTTTTCTCTTGCAATGATCCAAGTCCTGGTTGCTAATAAATGTGCAACAGTCATGTTGAAGAGGATGTGGAATAAGGGAAACATTCATCTACTGCTGATAGGGGGTTAAACTTGTACTGTCACAATGGAAATCAGTGTGGCAGTTCCTAAAAAAAGATGAGAATAGAGCTACCTCAAGATCCATCTGTACCAATCTGGGGCAAAGATTTCAGCTTGTTTTATTATTTGTGCATAGTTATTGTGGTAAAAAGACACAGAATGTCTAAAACAGCACAGATTGGAAACAACACTGCTACAAAATGCAGCATTAAATCACCCTACCCAGGACACCTCTGAGAAATGTGTCATTTGGTATTTTCTTTGTGTTTTGAACATATGGGACTACTGTTGCATATGCTATTTGTCACTGACCCGAGCACTGTAACATAATGTGTGATTGTACTGAAGCGTAAAGTACCTGGACATAAAGGGAATTATAAATACTTTGGTGTTAGCAAAATCAAAATCAGTACTGTACTTAGAAGGAAAAGAAGAAATCACAGGTATGTTGGGCATAAAAATGTATCATCCAATGATCCTAGTGCTCTGATTCCCCATGAGGGAGACAACGAAAATCAGATGGGACAGACTTGTGTAGCAGACACTGTACCACACGGAACACTCATCGAATAGGTATACTCAAAACCCTCTGAGTGACCTTTAGAATATCTACTATTCCTCCCACTCAGAGAAAGGGAGGGGGAGACACAGGTAAAGAAAGTTTACTCCTGAATGCAAGCAAATTCTGAGATAGACAGACAGTAGACACTCAAATAATGGCGAACAAATGTCTCCTAGGAACACTCATATCTTTCTTAAAAATCATGTCTTTATCTTAATCATCTGCATCTCATCATGCAGAAACAAGAAAATACCATGGAGTATGAGAATTTGCTTGGTAGTCTGGTTTGGAAAAGTTTGATTTACATGCCAGAGAAACCAAAACAATAAAAACAAATAATCTTCCTGCTGAGAATAGGAATGACTCCTGTTCCTCCAGTTCTTTTGTAGCATCCCATGATTGTTGAAGTTGAAAGCACTAAATATACAATTCCATGTATTTGATGTCACAAGATACCTTTCCCCCAAATTCAACTTGTATTTTAAACATACATGGACCATGAAAGTCAACCTAAAAGTAATTTATTATGTCTTTCAAAGTTCCTTTAGGATATGTTTACCAGTAAATATTTATCCAGTTCAAGAAGACCAAGGAGTACATATTTTTCCCCTTCAATCTTAAGTGAAAAAAATTGAGAGAGAAAAATGTTTAAAATGTTTATTTATAATGATAATTTCAGCTGTTGTCCTGGAGAATGATTTATTGGCAACCACTTTGTTCCTAATTTTATATTTTTGAACGGATTGCTGCAAGTAAGATTTTCTGAACAGAAGGACCATTAGCACAAGCATGAAGATCAACTAATAAATTGAACCTAATAAAACTGAAAGGCTTCTGTAAGGCAAAGAACAATTTCATTCAGGAAAAAAAAAAACAACAGGCTACAGAATGGGAAGTATTTTTATCAGCTATATGTGATAGGGAGATAATATCTAAACTTCATAAAGAATTAAAAAGCCATATATCAAGAAAACCAATAATCCAGTTAAAAACAGGCAAAGATTTAAACAGAGGATGTTTAGGAGTAAACTCAATTGGTTTAGAAACATTTAACAAATTTCATCATCCTGGGGAAATAATAACTGTTTGCAAATGAGAAATTCATTTTCTTCCATGGAGTCACACTGGGCATGCGAACCACTGGTAAGGGTAGGTCCCATGACCAGCAGTGGATAACCAACACAAAAAAAAGCTCAGTGCCGTTTTTGAGGATTCTTTTTCCCATAATGATTTGTCAGATTGTTTTACCCTAAAATGACTTTTAAACACACACACACACACACACACACACACACTCACACACACACTAAGGTATATTTTTATAAAATTTGTGTGTGAAAATGTGCCTGCTTCTGCATCTATTGATTTTTCATTTGTGTTTTTTTTGACTCTATTTCTTTTGTTTGTTTGTTGGTTGGTTTTGTTGTATTCTGATTTGTTTCTGTTTTGTCCCATTTTAATTATCAATTTTTAAGATGCATCCTTGCTTTTAAAGGGACATGTAAGAGTGTGAGTTGAATGGGAGGGGAGGTGGGGAAACAGGGAAAAGTTGGGGCAAGGTTAACTGTAATCAGAATATATTTTATGAGAAATAATTCTATTTTTAATAACAGGAAAATTTTAAAAAGATATTGATAACTCATATTTATTTAAACTTATATCCTTATATTTAAACTTGCTACTTCTCTTAACATAGAAAAGATGAAATACAGTTATGTGATATATATGAATATATATTTGTGTGTTTGTATATAATTGTGTGCTATATATTTGTGTATGTTTATGTTGCTTTCTCCCCATACATTCTGATATTTATAAATATTTTTTTATTTCCCCAGTATTCCAGTTAGGAGGCTGAAGAAATACATGACATATAGGACACTATGCTATTTTATCAGATGTTTTTACAACTCAAGATTAGTAGAAGCTTAAAATTGAGTTTGTTGAGTGGCATAGTAGAACATGGAAAGTGTGCTAAGCTTCTTTTGCAAACATACCACTGATAGGAAATTCTTATCTTCTTATAGTTAAAGTTGTAGATTTTTGTCTTCCGCATTTCCTGGAGATGTTAATATTAATTTATTTTACTTGTATAGATTCTTTATTAGGTCCCAATGCACACTCTGAAGAAGTACATGAAGTCTTTTGTGTGATATGGATCTGATGCATAAGCTGTTGAAGAAACTATATGTGATTCTTGGAATGCAGACAGACCTCCATGGGCAGTCTCTTTTAAATTCAGCTCTCATAAAATGTAACAGTATAGAATTTAGCAGCGTATCTTCTTGTTCAAGGATACCTCACTCAGAATTCAGAGTGAATCTATTTGTGTGTTCCAAGATTCTATTAAGTAAAATGAATAAACATTAACTGCTATATTTTTATTGAGGCCTTTCTTTTTTAACACTAAGTAGAAATAGCACCTTTATCTTCTCCCATTTGGTGGAGAGGGTGTCACAGCAACTTCCCACAAATAAATCATATCTAGAAACTTTGGTTTTTGCACATCACATCTCATTTATAACTTCTAAATGGATAGAGGTTGAGAAGAATTATCAGTTTACTTAGAATGCTTTACTTTGGGGATATTCTCTGCATGTTAAATGTCCTGCACTTTTGCTGGCAGAAACCAACCTATTGAAATTCTTGTTACCATACTGGTCAATTGTTAAGACATTAGTAAATTACTTTTGATTTTATAATGAGATTTGCTAAATACAACAAAATTTAACCTCTGAGACGAAAGATCATCACTTAGGCATTTTAACCATATTATACCAAAAAATAAAATATACATACATACATACACAGACACAGACAAGACACACACACAAAAAAAATAGGTGGATATGTTTGTATTACAGTCTAGTGCAGAAAACAGTGAAATTTGCAAATTTTGCTACTATTGATTCTAGTCAAATTGTAATTCTGATAAACCTCAATGTTTAGTTTTTCCAGACTTATATTTTAGAGCCAACTCTAAGAGCATAAAAATCAGGATAGAGAGGCTGGAGAAGTAGCTCAGTGATTGAAGTCAGTTGAAATCTTATTTACCTATGGCTATTGCAGACCAGATTACAGTTCCCAGCATTCAAGTTAGGAGATTCACCACTAATAGTTCCTCCAACTAACCCAAGGATCCCCTGCTGCTGAAGTACATAGGCACCTGTAGTAATGTGCACATAAAAACATACATAAACATATTTAAAAATAAAAAAATTAAAAAGAGATCAAGGTAGATAAATAGAGAGAACAAACAGGAATGCATTAATTTTCCTACTAAATTACTTAATCTACAAAAGCTTCACTTCATTGTTATCAAGACTATGAAATAAAACAATGATGTGGGAGGGGTCTGTGTACTATCATTAACATTAATGAATAAAGAAAATACCTTGACCTGTTGATAAGGCAGAACTTAGGTAGGCTGGGAAGACAGGACTGAATGTTGGGAGAAAGAAGGGTGGATCCAGGGAGACACCATGGAGTCACCAGAGTCAGATATGCCGAATCTTTGCTGGTAAGCCACTGCCATGTGGTTATACAGAGATTACTAGAAATGGGTTAAATCAAGATGTAAGAGTTAGCCAATAAGATGATATAGTTAATGGACCATGCAGTGATTTAATGAATAAAGTTTCTGTGTGGTTATTTCAGGGCTAAGCTATCAGGGCAACTGGGAACTGTGCAGCAGGATAAAAAAGTGGGCCTTCCTCTTACACAACAAAGTTTTTTATAATGTTGGAAATTTGTCAATAGATTGCATTTCGTGAAATAAAAAGGAATCAAAGATACACCAAGTCAAACAAATTTCCAAAGAACCTAATTTGTAAAATTTGATCCAAATTTTAAAATGTGATTATCTATATTGAATATTAACCAAAAGACTATCTAAAACTCCTATTCATTTTGATAAACACATTCACCATTCTGTTAAACAGAAAAAAATGAAATATAAGAAAGACAATTATTTATATTCTAAGTATTTTAAAGAAAAATAATCATAAGAATGTAGTTTTGAATGTTTGACCCAGAAAATTCATTTCTCTGAGATTTAATAGATGATAATTATTATATCAGAAAAGTGATGTCATCTATATATGACAATAATTAATTTTTCACTTGTGATATTGGTTCTTTACAATGTATGTAAATGAAATTCATAAAAGAAATGTATAACAGTGATATAGAAAGAAAAAATTCTAAATGATTTTCTTTAACCAAGCAGCAAAGTAAAAAATCGAAACGTTCACCTTTCATTAGCTTTCATCAGGCAGAAAATAACTGAGAAATATTTTAGAAATTCCTTTTAGAATCACACCACCAAGAAACCCTTTAAACTCTTTAAAAAGCAAAAAGAATATTCTATGAATTTGGCTATTTTGCCTGCATATATGTCTATGTAGGACATATATATCTAGTGTCCATGGGGAGCAGAAGGAGACAAAGAGTCAGATACCCTGGAGTGACTGACTCTTGCAAGCCACTCTTTGGGTGCAAGGAATTAAATTTGGACCTTCGGAAAGAATAACAATACTCTTAACAACTCAGAAGTCTTTCTAGACTCCAATTTCTACTGAAACATCCATCCCTCATTTTTTTCATTCTAATATGATGTCATTCATATAAATGATCTGTTAATACTAGGAATAATACATTAAATTATTTAATACATTAAATTATTTAGCAATTAGAATATATATTCTATTTTTATTTAAGCCATTACTGTGGTTATATGTGAAGTGGGTTTCTTCTTGGTACAATATGGCAGACACCGATCATAGGTTTTTTTTTTTTTTTTCCCTAGAAATGCAGCTAATCTGTCTGAGAAATTGAAGGTTAATTTTTCTAGTGTAATTAAATCAGAATTTAAATAATAATGTGTAACCAATGACCTTCTCTTTTGACCTTATAACTCTAAAGATAATATGTTACATATTATCTGACTATAATGTTACATAAATCTGATAACCAAAGATATACATTGTAATAAAATTCATTCATCAAATTCTTCAAGTAAACTTTAGTTAGGTTTTTGATTTTTCAAATTGTTTGAAGACAGAGTACTAAGTAACCCATACCCCTTTCTGATCTACACTCTGGCATAGGAGTTGCCTAGTAGTTTTACTCTGATTTTTCCAGCAGATGATACTTTGAGCTAGCCAGAGGGGCACCAGGTGCATTGTGACCTGTCCTGTATATGCCATACTTTGAGCAATTGTTTCCCATAATGATGGATCTCATGTTTTGTTACCAGTTCCATGGCCTTACTATGGTTATGCTCTTGGGGGGGCAAGCATGGAATTACATATATTCATCTGTGCCATCTGTCACTGGAATACACTTTGTGATAGTTGGCAGCATCTCTGCAAAGCTCAGTTCACTGGCACAGGGGCCAAAATTATGCAAATCAAATAGCACAGAAATGTAAGACTATCTTAACAATTGGTGTAATCTATGTTAATCATAATCACTGACTATATAGACTTTGAAGATAATTTCTTTGTGGCATTTATTTAGCCCTTTGCATTTTATCAGACTGTCATGTGAATATATCACTTAAGAAATGCATGTGATGTTCTGAGGAGCTGCACATGTTTAATAGCAGAAATAAAAGAGTTAGAAGAAAAAAGTGTGTTTACCCAGTTGTAACAACATATTTTTGCTTTCTGTCTGGATGAATTCTGTTTGGCTGATTTATTAATACATTTTGATCTTTTTTGATGTAGTTTAACATCTGTTCAATTATCATATTCTTAACAAGAATTTCCTTGGCATGTTTTCTGCTCCATCTTCTCTTTGTTGTCTTGGACAAATTGACTGATGCTGATTTCATTTGGGATGTGCAATACTAAAGGTTAAGTGGAGATTATTCAAGTGAAATTAGCCATCAGAATGAAATTGGAGAAGTTCAAAGGAAAAGTAATGGAGGAAAGGTGTTCAGGGAGACAGGGACATAGAGCAGTAAAAGGAAGACACATTATAAAGTCTAGAGTAGTTATAATTTTTTATATATATTTTTCACAAGTTTTCACATTGTTAATTGATAAATATCACGCCATTGTTATCATAGCTTTTTAAAATATCTAAGTTTCCTGAAGGCATTGTCATGGGAGGAGGATTTACTCTTTTTCCTGTTTTCTAATAGGTACTTATAGTTTTGCAAAATGATTGCTTAACAAATTGAACTTGTTTTTTTCTTATTTTCTAAGTAAAACTTTTGATTTAAATTTGAATATTTTAGTGTCTGTTTTCTGAATAATTATTCTCAGCTATTTCATCCTTTTTCTGAACTTCACTACTGATAAAACCTTTATTAGAAAGCCACATAATAAAGAGACATGAAATATTCAATTTGGAATTTTGTTTATGTACATTCTTTTTCTTTGTATTGTGAGAAATAAAACTATCAAGATAAACATTGTCATTCAGTGTAGATGCTCTTTATGAATAACAACTAGACCCCTCAAAAACTATCAGATGTGTTTATGAATTAATACTCTAAGGAGCACTAAAGAACATACAGGTATGTAGCTGACAATTAACTGTGTAAGATACTCTGATCCCTTTAAGTACATTTTAAAAAATATTTAAATAACTCATTCACTTTTCATATTCAATTTTTAAAGATCTTAATAACATGTCTTTTATTCATACTGATTTTTTTCAGACTTCATCATGTAAAGGGGGAAAGTTATAAATTTCATGTGCAGAGGTATTTAGACAGTCATTTTGTCATCTTCATGATGTGGGATTCCTCTCTATATGCTGTGAATACCGTTGGATAATAAAGAAAGTGCTTTGAGCTTATAGCAGAGCACGGAAGAACAGAGCTAAGTGGGGAAAACCAAATGAATGATGGGAGAATGTAACATGAGAGCCGGACTTGTTGGGGTTTCTGTCCTGCCTGGTCCCCCAGCCCTTTAGTCCCAGAGTTCTACTTAGCAGTAAAAAACAATGACATCTTGAATTTTGCATGCAAATGGATGGAAATAGAAAACACTTTACTGAGTGAGATAACCCAGACCCAAAAAGAGGAATATGGTTTGTACTCACTCATAAGCAGATTCTAGCCATAAACAAAGGACATTGAGCCTATAGTTCATGATCCTAAAGAAGCTAAATAAGAAGGTGAACCCAAAGAAAAACATATATTTATCCTCCTGGATATTGGAAGTTGACAAGATCGCCAGGCAAAAGTTGGGAGCAGGGGAGTAGGGGTGGATTGGGGGAAGGGGAGATGGAGAGAGAGAAGGAAGAAGAGGAGGATTGGGGAGAGCTTGGGGGAATGGGATAATTGAGATGGAGGAAGGGTGGATATGGGAGCAGGGAAGAAGTTATCCTAACCAAGGGAGCCATTTTAGGGTTGACTAGAGTCTTGGCTCTAGAGGGGTTCCCAGGTGTCCAAGGTGATTTCCCCAAATAGATCTGTGGGCAGCAGAGAAGAGGGTGCCTGAACTGGCCTTATCCTATAGCCACACTGATGAATATCTTGCATATCACCATAGAACCTTCATCTGGCGATGGATGGAGATAGAGACAGAGACCCACATTGGAGGACTGGACTGAGCTTCCCAGGTCCAAATGAGGAGTAAAAGGAGGGAGATCATGAGCAAGGAAGTCAGGACTGTGGGGGGTGTGTCCACCCACTGAGACAGTGGGGCTGATCTAATGGGAGCTCACCAAGGCCAGCTGGCCTGGGACTGACGGAGCATGTGATCAAACTGAACTCTCAGAATGTGGCTGACAATGAGGGCTGACTGAGACGCCAAGGACAATGGCACTGAGTTTTGACTCTACTGCAAGGACTGGCCTTGTGGCAGACTAGTTTGTTTGGATGGGCCCCTTCCTAGACCTGGATGGAGGGGGAAGATTTTGGACTTCCCACAGGGCAGGAAACCCTGACTGCTCTTAGGACTTGAGAGGGAGTGGGAAGGAAGTGGGAGGGGGGAGTAGGAGGGAAATGGGAGGAGGGAAGGAGGTGGAAATTTTTAATAAATAAATAAATAAGTGAGTAACCTATATGTATACTTTAAAGGTATCTCGTCTTCAAAATTTGTGTCTAAGGATATGGTGCTTTGGAAAAGAGGTTCTTCTTTTGTTTTCACAGAGGATGAGAACCTGTGGAATCCTTCCAGACTAATGTGGTTTGATGGACCAAAATCCCATGAAAGATCACCATAAATATGCCCAAATACTTCACCCAACAAAAAAGCTTGAAGAAGTTTAGAGAGAACTATGCCCACATCACCAAATATTGTTTACAAATATTTGTTTACATTTAAAGAGGGATATGCTATATAGGTTTGCATTGGTATTCATCTTGCTGAATTGATACAAATTTAAGGTCAATATTATTATACACATATTTCTGCTCTTAATTAAGGTATAATGCTTGTGCAACTCATTTAAAAATGTAATGCATAATTAGGAAATATAGGTTAATAGATAATCAACTATAATAATCAAGCTTGTAGTCGTGTTAGTTATATTTTCTAGATATATAGAAATATTTTTCAGTTAGAAAGGTATTCTTCAAATCTTTCCAAGACCTTCAGAATATGGCATTTAAAATTTTTTATGAGCTTAAGACTTCATGACAATGAAACACATCTGATCCAAGTAATACTAATCTACTTTAAGAGGATGAAGGGCATTAAAGAGGCTCCTCAAGGAGTTGGTTAGCTGTTTGGGCAGGAAACTACTCTTGCCTGGACTGCTTGATGTGCTGTGTGAACTGAAAATGCAGGACCCACAGAGGGATGACTGCTGAAATTGCTTAAAGATGTGACAGTCCTTTGGGGTTCCTGCTTCATGAAAGATTCTGCCAGACATTCTGCAGGACACAGAAGGAAGTTACTGACAAACTACCAATATAGACAGAATTGTCTTTGAAATTTTCTGCTTCTTAGAAAAGTCTGCCAAACATTTTGGGACTGTAGTCTGAAGACTGATACCCCAACAGCATAGAAGAATTTTGGGTAACTGTCCAGGTAGTGACATGACTCTGTCAATTCTGGAGTTTTGAAAATTGCTTACAATGCACTTTCTGTTAACTTAGGTAATATTATATCCTTCTGGGGTCTTTGATGGAGATGAAAAAATAGGTATAATTATAGTTTTCCTTAGTTATGATATAATATAAAGTAGATATAAATATTATAACTGTAATTCTTGCTTGATACCTGTTTTGTTATATGCAACAGGCAGGCGGATCTCTGTGAGTTCGAGACCAGCCTGGTCTACAAGAGCTAGTTCCAGGACAGGCTCCAAAACCACAGAGAAACCCTGTCTCGAAAAACCAAAAAAAAAAAAAAGTTAAAACCTTCCTTTTTACTTAAACAGAAAAGGCAAGGTGATGTGGAATTCCCCTCTGTATTCTTTGAATACCATTGGTTAATAACGAAACTGCTTTGAGTCTATAGTTAAGCAGGGCAGAACAGAGCTAGGCAGGGAAACCAGACTGGATGTTGGGAAAAAGAAGCCATGTAGCCCCTCTAGAGACAGATGCCGGAACTTTACCTGGTTAGCTACAGCCACATGGTGACACATAGATTAATGAAGATTGGTTAATTTAAGATATGAGTTAGCCAAAAATACTTTTAAGCTATTGGCCAAACAGTATTACAAATAATATGTTTTCTGTGTGACTATTTCAGGGCTCTCTCAACATCTTCAGGTGCTGTTTTTTTTTTTTTTGTTTGTTTGTTTTTGTTTTTTTTTTTTTTTTGGCATGTTTTTCCAGGATGTCTTAAAAGTTACTCTGTCACCTTGAATTGACCTTTGTGTCTCAAGTGCCATGAATATACTCTAATCTGTCATCCTGAGGGTTTTCATTATTTTGAAATTAATGTGCTTTTAAAATAATATCAAAACTGATTTAATTTGCTAGGGTACTGTTTAGTTTTACCTGTTTAATGATGAGAGAGAGTGTTTTTGTGTAATTTGGAAGGGTTGGAACTAAAATTTTAGACAAGGCAGCAACTTTTACTTGCAGAGGTTCTCCTGCCTTTGCCCCCAGTTTTGAAATTAAAAGTGTGTGCCACCACACAAGACTCAGAAAGTATTTTTAATCATTTGAGAATTTCTTACAATAAATTTTTTGATCACATTTACCTTCCATTTTATCCCCTTCATTTCTTTTCTGTGCCCCTCAATATCCCTTTCTCCACTTTTTGTGTTATTTGATTTTTTTTATAAAACTCATTCAGTATGCTTACTGCTTAGATATAGAACTATACACTTGAGAATAGGTAGCCTTTCCATGGTCTCAGCCCTAAAGTTTTAAACCATAAAACTATCTCTCTCCCACCAACTATAAGACACCTCTCAGTCATCCAAGCTTGAAGTTTGGTTGGTTTATTATTATGCAGGTCTTGAACACACAGTCACAGCCCCTCTATTCATGTAAAAAACTGTGCTCTCATGTCATCAAATATTGTTTACAAACACAAATATCCATGATATTAGGCTCTTCCTTTCTCTTAGCCCTTCTTTGATCATCTCTGAGTCTTCCTGGAAGGAATCTGACATAGATACCTCTTCTCGATATGAGGATTTCCAGTTTTTTATTCCCTACATTTTAACTAGCAGGAAGTCTCTGTATTAAACTCCATTTGCTGCCCCAAAATTTGCTGAAATATTAGTTGAAAGATGGACTAATATGTTGGTTTAAAGACAGCAGCTTGGCATGTCATTTATTATTATGCCCACTTAGCAGAACAATTATATAGATCTTCTCTAGGGTCTATGACCTAGCTAGCCACAAGATTTTGAACAGTTAATAGTGTCAAACACAGTAGGATTTAAATACAATCAGAAAGTTGTCAGTTACTCCCATGACATTCTTGCCACTAATATACCAATGGGTATTTCTGATCAGAAAAGTCATTATTGTAGCTCAAAGAATTCATAGCTTTCTAAGACTCGTAATTTCTTTTTTCCCCAATAGAATTCATAGATCCTTCCAGCTACTCAGTCAATAGGGATAAAGCTTCAATATCAATATCAAGTTGATTTAGTCAGATTCAATAATTCAAATATATGTTGTTTTAAACTATAGAGCCTTGGTGTAAAGTTACGGAGGATAGCTTACATCAGTGGCCATAATCTATTATATTTTGGGAGTTCTATGGGAACCCACTGGTCAGCAACATCAGAAGGGTTATTTCATACTCAGCACTTTTATTTTTAATTGATAACCTATTTAGTGTTTCATAAAATCAATGTCTAAAAGTTATAGGAAATACATTTTAAATTCATTCTGTATGTGTATATTGTGGGAAGCTTTTTAGAGGTAGGTTTCCTTAGGTCATGTTCACTGTTGGTTATCTTTCTTCATATTCCCTTACTTATCCTGCCATACCATCCCTCATCCATTTAACCCTTCTTCCCTCCTATTTCATTTCTCCCATACTTGCTATTTATGTTCTATCCGTATTTCCTTGAAATCATTCAACATGACCTAATAGTAGTTTCAAAATATCAAATTTTTGGATACTTCAATTTAAATATACATATATAAAGATTGAAAACTTACATTCGTATAAGGGAGAGAACACATGGAATTTTTGTACATTGGTATGTGTGTGTACATGTATGTATGTTTGAATCACCATACACAGAAGGATTATTTTCATGTTCACCCATTAAATTAT
The DNA here is from genome assembly GCF_018167655.1 of Microtus oregoni. Taxonomy (NCBI): domain Eukaryota; kingdom Metazoa; phylum Chordata; class Mammalia; order Rodentia; family Cricetidae; genus Microtus; species Microtus oregoni. The sequence continues at coordinate 19,807,302 of NW_024543089.1, forward strand.
AAATTATATAATTTATTTATATATGAATAACATATTGTTGTGTAAACATAAAATGTTTTCATTATCTATTCATCAGTAGATAATCATCTAGACATTTTCCACTTCCTTACTCTTTTGAATGCAGTAGCAATAAACATGAGTGAGTAATTATCTCTAAAGTGTGATAAAGAGTTTCTTGAAACTATTCCCATAAGGGAATATGTGGGAAGTTGATAAAACATTTTCTAAACCTTTAGCAAGCTTTATATTTTTCTTTTTTGTAGCAGTTTGTAAGCTCACTAACAGTGAACAAATGAACCTCTTTCTTCCTAGTCACACCAGAATGTGTTGTCATTCATCTTTTGAGCCTTAGTCATTCTGATTTGGGTATTGTAAAATCTCAAAGAAATTTTAATTTGTGCTTCCATGATGGCTAAATTTGTTGAACAATTTAAATCTATATATTATCCATTTCTATTTTTATTTTCAGTTGAGTTTTTCTTTATCTCTTGGGTTATTTTTTGCTGTTGTGTACTGTTTTTAGTTATTCATAGATTCTAAAAACTAACACTTATCTGCTGTATACCTGGCATATATTTTTTCCAGTCTATGTAATCTGGAACACTTGAATGAGGGTGCTCTTTGCTGTACAGATGCCTCTTAGTTTCCTGAAGTTCTATTTATTATTTGTTTAAGTGCTACCTGCCTCCTTGTTAGAAATTCCTTCCCTATGTAGCTAAATCAACATATAGTCCTTATTTTCTCCTCTGTTGGATTAATGATGTCGTGTATTACGTTGAGGTCCTTTATCTTCTTGGAGTTTTGTTTTGCACAGTTTGAGAAAAAGAATTTATTTTCATCCTTTTATATGTAGTTACCTAGTTTGATCAAACACAATTGTTGAAGATATTTTCTTTTCTTCATAACTTTCTTTGACTCTTTGACTAAATTAGGTGTTGTATGAGGGCAGGTTCTATTTGGGTGATTGTTTCCATCCTACAAATTGATGTCTATGTTTTTAATACCTATAGCATGTCATTCTTTTACTATACATCTGTATTGTTTTTATTGTCCAAGATTGTTTGGACTATGCTGGATCTATTGTGTTTCCATATAAATTGTAAGGTATTTTGTTTATTACATTAGAATTTTGGTGGGTATTAAATTGAATTCATAGATTTCTTTTGATAGGTTGTTTATTTTCATGATTGTGATCTTACCAATCCACCATCACAATAAGCCATTCTATTTTCTCTTGCTTTCCTCAATTACTTCAGGGTTCTAAAGTTTTTATTTTATAGGTAACTTATTTGGCTAATTTTATTAGAAGGTATTTTTTATGCAGTCACTGATAAGAATGTTTCCTGGGTCTCTTTCTCTTTATGCATGTTATTGCAATGGGTCATAGAAAGGCTGCTGCAATTGCATGCCAAATTTGTCATACTATTTTGCTGAATGTATTTATCTGGTTCTGTCTTTAGTGTCTCTTAAGAAAAGAATCATATAATCTGCAAATATGGATACTTTAATTTCTTCATTTCTTATTAGTTATCTCCTTTATCTTCATCATTTTTCTTATTATTTTGACTAAGACATTTTTTTCAAATATAGTAGCTTGTTGTATACATAATACACATGAAGAAATCATATAGAATTGTGATATGGGGGTGTCATATATGAATCTGTTGCTTTCATTGGTTAATTAATAAAGAAACTGCTTGGCCTGATAGGTTAGAGCATAGGTGGGTGGAGTAAACAGAACAGAATGCTGAGAGGAAGAGGAAGTGAGGCAGACGCCATGCCTCTCTTCTCTGAGCCAGAAGCAATGAAGCTCCATTCCAAGATGGACATATGCTAGAATCTTCCTGGTAATATGGGTTAGTCAAGATGTGAGAGTTAGCCAGTAAGAGGCTAGAGCTAATGGGCCAAACAGTGTTTAAATGAATACAATTTATGTGTTGTTATTTCGGGTATAAAGCTAGCCAGTGGCCAGGAGCTGGACGGTGGAACACAGCCCGTAGCTACTACTAGAGAATTGTATTTAATCAATTTATCCAAGAATCTCTCATTTATAATTAAATGAAAATATTTTTGTTATTTTGCCATGGTCACAACGCAAAGTCCCCAGAGCGTTTTCTTTCACGTTTCAATATCAATACTAAAAGACTGTATCTAGTAATTACAGAAATTCATAGCAATAAGTTTTCTCACACTTTTCAGAATTGAAAAATAGTAGTTCTTAATGAGACAGTTTAGTTTCACATATCTATTATTTTCCTTAAGGAACTGAAAACTTGCTTAACTGAAGTTATACTTGGATTTTAAATTTGAGTAAAATATTCAGAATAGAGGGTTGAAAGATGGTTCAGTGGTTAAAAGCCCTTAATGCTCTTCCTGAAAATCTATATTTGGTTTCCTATATCTACATTGAGGGGCTCACAACAGCCTGTAACTCCAATTTCTGTGGATCTCTCAATATCACCTGATCTCTGCCGGTATCTATATATACGTGACATTCATAGAGACAACCAGGCATTCTTATCACAAAAAAAATGCTTAAAATTTTAGAATTAATATGCTTTATAATGATATATCTCATAAACTGATCCCAGCAAACTAAGATAATTTACCAAAAGGTTTCATTTTCCATAAAATAAAGAATATCAAGTTGTTTACTAGATGAATTTAGTAACTGGTATATTTGTTTGACAAATTTTAAAGTATAAGCCCTACAATATGGCTTAAGTATTGACTATTGACCAATGAATATGACTTTTTATCTATTCATAATTCATGAATTTATATCTGAGAAATATAAAAAGTTTATAATAATGCATTTATCATTTATTTTTTTTCTATTTCAGTGATTAATATACCATGATCAATAATAAGTTAAAGAAGAGTTTACTTTAGGCTATGGTTCCCACAGAATAAAAGTTCATCAAGGCAGGGAGGAATGGAACAAGTGTCAGTCCTGGTAGCAGGACAGAAGCAGAAAGCTCTGAGATCACATTATCAACAACAAATACAATCAGAAAAAAGAAACTGGAAACTGAATAAAGCTGTAAATTCTCAAAGTGACCTTCGGTGACATGTTTATACCAGCAAGGTAATACTCTTTCCTCAAACAGTGCTTCCAACTGGGGAACAAGTATCTAGATGCCTGAGCTATAGGAGTGTTTCCCATACAAATCATCATAAGCATTCTTTACTTTATGGTAATGTATACCTAGGGAACTGCAAAAGCTTATGATTACAGAGTGATTATAACTTAGAAAATTAGTATTACAAGTTGGGGAAATTATCACAGAACAATATTTATGTAAAGTCTTAGCAATTAAAGAAGAATACTAGGATACACAATTATCTTGTACATTAGCTATCTTAACGTGACAAATAATTTATCCTAATATTTCTTGATAAATTTAATTGCCATGTTTTGTAGATTCTGTGCTAAGTTCAAATTTGAATTAACCTCTGTAAGACATGATGAATACAAATTATTAAGTGTTATTTTAGAGCTTTAATTATTAAATATAGAATTTAAAATAGTTTCTAATCTTCATGTCTATTATTGCAGTTCTAATGAGTATAAAGTGCTTGTGATATTTACTCACTATATTTACACTATATTTCATTGTTAAATGAAAGATATATTACAAGTTGCAAGGCTGCTGGACATAGCTACTTTAAAGAGTCACGATGATGTAAAGTTTTGAATTTTCTTCATGCACGTACATCATTACATGCATGGTGTCTGTGTATATTGAAAGGTAAATGGTTATTCAGCAAAAGTGCCATCACATAACAAAAGTATTCAAAAAAATTAGGACATTGTTGCTGAAACAAAGCAGAAATAACTTGTGTGAAAGATGTTTACCTGTGAGAGGAGCAGGACAGGTTAAACAAATTGTTTGGTTAAATGTCAGGAAGATAACAGAGGAACAGAGGAGGACCTTCAGATTTTTGACTTAGATTTCCAGGTAGGATTCTGAATATCATAAGGGAAAAAATCACCTTGAATTGTTCCCAAATAATAAAACATCATTTATCTATGAATTTTATAGATAAATATACATTTTAACTAAGAATACCACATTCTGCAATGTTTGGTTCACTCATTCTATTTCTCACAAATATTAATTTTCATTGGATTTTAAAAAATATTCTTGACTGAACACAATTCCCTTTAGCAGTAAATGCAAGAAAAGAAAGAAAGCCTGGCATAGTACAACTGTCATTCTTAGCAACATAAGCAACACTGTATGACAGAAACGTTAGATAAACTTTCATTGGAACCTTTCTCCCTTTCGGAATTTGCCTTATAGTGAACAGTATTTTCACACAAGTTTGTGAATATTTTCACTGTTTTATGCTAGTATATTTTCTCTTCACATTTTAGTATTCCTAAATAAGTTCTTAAAGGGATGGCAGTTGGGATAAATTGGCAATGCTATGGACTAATGGGATGAAATGGGTAAAGGAGAGCACTCAGCAGAGCCAGAAAGTTTCTGTAAACCTAGTAAGATTGAGGTATGAGAGATAAAATAATGGAACAAAAAAGTTTTCGTGTTTATTTAATTTTGATCTTGGCATTTGTGTAGATTTTAATATAACAAAGGGAAGATTTCAAAAATGGAAGAATCCGAATCACATCTTTCACGTAATGAACAACAGCATTTGATATCAGGCATGGAGACAGAATGTTTGGACTTTGCTCAGCTGGTTTTTGGTCTTAATTTGGACCAGTATTTCCTCGCTGTACTTTTTTTCTCTATGACTTGGAATGGCAAAATATTTCCTGTACTATTATATGTTGAAGTATGTGATCTGCTTTTTTGAGTTTGATGTTACAGGTGATTACAGTTAAAAGATTGAATTAATCTCAGAAGAAACTTGAACTTTAGACTTTTAAATAAGTTGAGACTGTTATAGACTTCAGGTGCTTTTAAAATGGAATAAGTACACTTTTTGTATTATGGTATAGATACAAGTCTTTGAAGGTCAGAGAATGAATGATTTGGTTGGAAAGAAAATAGCCCCCAGAGGAAGTGGTGCTTTTAGAAGGTGTGTCCTTGTTGAAGTACATATGGTCTTGTTGGAAGAAGTGTGTCACTGTGGAGGTAGGCTTTGAGGTCTCATATATTCTCAAGCCATATCAGTGCCTCAGTCTACTTATTTTTATCTAAATCAGTCTACTTATTTTTATTGAAATATCAATATGTATCAGCTCCTTCTCTAGCACCATACCTGCATATATGCTACCATGCTCCCTTTCATGATGATAATGGACTAAACCTTTGCATTTGAACAACCACCACCTCAATTAAATATTTTTCTTTATAATAGTTGCAATAGTCTTGGTGTCTTGACATTGCAATAAAAACCCTTACTAAAACAAACATCTTCTTTTTGACTTCTGTAACTGGCTCTAGTGAGGACAAGTGATTTGGATTTAGTGTCTTTGGTATTTGATCAATTTCCTTATCAAGTATCTGTATTATTGTATACAAAGTAAGTAGAATTTCTGTTTTGATATTCATATAACTGCCTCGAATGTTATTTTTGGATATTACTCCAAAACTATAATTTTTGAATATATGCTATATTCCTTGACAACAGAGATTTTTCAACTTGATATTGGCCTTTTTTTTTTTTTTAGGTTCACCTCAGTTGACATAATTTCCTACAAGTTCACTTGTTTCTTTTAACATGAGTTAATTTGACTCTTGTAGACTAAAAGAAATGTTCCCTTTTGTGGTCATTCAGGATAAGATGGCAACACAAGAGGTCTCAGTGACAACGCTTCAGGGACATATTTTCAGGATCTGACATGTTGAGCAGAGAAAAAGAAGATGAAAAACTGTCCTTTTGCTGAAAATGTGATAAAAGCCATCTCTCACCAGAAGAAAACTAATAGCCAATGGAGGTAGATACACCTACAAGACCTAGAGGTCAGCATTTATTCAAGTGTAGATCAGAGAATGATCTTCCCCAGGAGAGGAAGCAGACTTTCTAAGGAAGAAAGCATTCCTACAAAGGAAGTGTTCTATTCAAGAGAGCCTGACTTCTGTACAAGTCAATCTAGGGGACTTTACACAGAGGGAAACTTCCTGGTCCACTGTCTACAGAAAGCAGGCATACCCTGGATCCTTCAACAGACATGCTATGAGGTCATTTTTAAAGCAACCCTTTATAACTTGTAGCAAATGAGAAATACCAATAAGCAGAATGTCTTGCCCTGAAGGAACATTGCATTCTTTACACATACTTTTTAAAAGCTAACAAATGAAGACCAATTATAAGACAAAGATCAAGAGAGATGTTTTTGGAAGATCACAATGATTTATGCCAAACACAGAAAATATTCTAGCATTGGAAGGTCACTTTGAACAGCTAAATGATTGTTAACACAAAGAAATTCTGCACTGCTTTGATATTGAAGCCAGAATTCTGGAGGTAAAATCTTATACAAACAAACAGAAAAAACAGACAGTAAGAAAACTGCATGAGTGAAAAGAATATCTTATATGTGTCAAACAATCATACTTGTCAAGAAACTATATAGACAGAAAATAGAAACTTCTAAACTTCCGTAAGTTCCATAAGTAAAAGTGATATGCCTAAACATAAATTCTTATTAAATAACTAAATATCTCTAAGTTGAAAGAGTTCTAACATTTTTTAATAAATAAAACATGTAAGATTTGTTCAAAAATATATTTTTTGATTGAGATACATATCCCTTCCTCCCTTCCAGCCAGTTGGGGGAAACTACCCTTAGTCTGAATGCCTCTTATGTCCATTTCAAGGTGATAGATTTAAGATTACACACAAATATATATAGATACAAATTATTGAGTCTGCTTGACAGGTATCAATACCACTTTGCATTATATCTTTTTTTTTTAAGATTTATTTATTTATTATGTATACAACATTCTGCCTCCGTGTATGCCCTCATGCCAGAAGAGGGCACCAGATCTCATTACAGATGGTTGTGAGCCACCATGTGGTTGCTGGGAATTGAACTCAGGACCTCTGGAAGAGCAGCCAGTGCTCTTAACCACTTATCCATCTCTCCAGCCCCCTTTGTATCTTTTTTAATCTTCTAAAATTTGAATAAATGACATTTATTTGTAAGAAAATTTAGATTCCAATAGAGCTATCTAACATTAGTTCAATGTTATTTATTTATTTTTTACTCAAATACCTCATTTTGATTTTGTTAATGTGTTCTTTACTTTTGTATTTTTACTTCTCCTTTTAAAGATTTTATTTTCTTTTTAAAGTTACTTCAGTAACATTTTGTAGTCTTTAGCAAAAGTCATGAATACAGAATGGGGAATGTGTCTTCTACACGTTAACCTATTTTTTCTTATAAAGATGAAGATATAAGACTCTAACTAATAAAGAAAATAATTAATCTGAGAATTACAAATTGATATGGGATTCACCTCTGCATACTGTGAATATGCTTTTATTATCATTTGTTAATAAAGAAGCTTCTTTGACCTATGACAGGGAAGAATATAACTAGGTGGAAAAACTAAACTGAATGAAGGGAGAAATAAGGTGCAGTCAGGCAAAAGCCATGTAGCTACCCAAGGAGCAAGAGATAATAAACCATGAGCCTCAAGGCAAGTATAAAATAATAGAAATTAGTTAATTTAAGATGCAAGAGCTAGCTAGAAATATGTCTGAGCCATTGGCCAAGCAGTGTTTAATTAATGTAGTTTCTGAGGAGTATTCAGGTCTAGGCAGTAGGAAAATGAAAGTGCAGTAGCCTTTTACAACAACTTTTTATTTCCCAATAACCAACATATTAATTTAATATAAGCATTAAAAATAAAAATACATAAAATATGCTTCATGTAGCATATATCTGTAGTCTAGCAATGTGAGAAGTGGAAGCAAGTAGATCAGTTTATTCTCGACAATGCTATATGTTCACAGTCAATGTAATTCACATATCCCTAACTTAACAAAATAAAATCAAAAGAAATAAAATATAAATATAATAGGAAGTTGAGTGCTGTAAAATTATGTTTAATACAAATAAAACTAGTTTGTGATTTACATGCAAAAAATCTACGTGAACAATAAGGCATGTAAAAGACCAGTGCATGTAGTGATGAATGCACTTGGAGTTTCTTATCCACTAAATATGAGCCAATAGACAAACCAGACAGCCAAAATGACACAAGCTTTGACTGCATTATTAATAGTAATTAGAGAGGAGTGACAGTCACTCTTTGTGCACAATCTGCTGTCAGACCACACATGCAGCTCTGATTGACACAGTTCCATGGCAATTTAATGACCAAAGCAAACAGATGCACATTCAGAGGAAGTGTTCAGGACTTTATATGAGTTACAGAAGTGACATGCAAACAGTAAAGAAAGTAGAACTGTTTAATATGAAAAGTGAGGAAATTATGGAGGTCAAAGGGTTTATGCTATGAACTGCAGGTCTACAAGCACTTTATGGAAACAAAGTTCTTATAATGTAAAAAATGTCAGAATTGAAACTAAAAAAGATACATGATGAAATCTTTAAAAGTTCCTATTATGAAACTGTCTTTGATATATCAATACTTTGCTTTCTTTTGAAAACTCTGTCATACTTTTCCCATTCTCAAAATTTGACCTTCTATTTACAAGGTGATTTCTTAAGTACTTATTTCATGACATTCTGGATCTGTACTGTCTCACTAATTGGACAAACAAAGATATTCTCTTCAAGAACTGTGAGGTCAGAAGATTTCCCCTACTTGTAAGATATTTGTTAGATTACCACCATTCCATGAATTCTGTCAAAAATCACAACACTGCAATATCAGACACTAAAGACCTTCTTAATCAAGAAGAAATAAACAGTACTGAATATCCACAGACTTTTATCAAACATATGCCTCCCTATTTGGGAATTGAATTATAAGACTGAAGTCTTATGTGTAGGAATACATAGTAAACTTGACAAGTTGGTACTGTGAAGGGAGATGATATGATTATTCTAGATGACATGCAAGATTTTGATCCAGGAGATAATATAGTCATGTCCTAAGGCTAAGGGGAAATTTACCAGTTGGTTTCTCCTACTAGACATGAAACAACAGAAAAGATCAAGAAAAAGTACACACTGGAAACAGTGTTTTTCTGAGTGAGTTTGTTTTTAACCATTACCATTTGGAAATTTTCATTTATGTGCTTCCTTCCAGATTGTGGATGGAGTAAAATAGAGGCTATCATTTTCTTTTATTTCCTTAATTTGACTATTCAAATTTTCAACAGTGTTTGTAAAAATTTATTTTACACTCTATCGTGGTTTGCATAAAAATGCCCCTTTATGGCTTCATATATTCACTGCTTATTCATCAGAGACTGACACTACTTGAAAAGGATTGTGAAGTTTAACCTTGTTAGAATAAGGGTTACCTTGCTGGAGGAAGTGTTGTGGTTTGGTGTTTTAGCTAGGGCTTCTTGTGGTAAAGAGACAGCATGATCATAGCAACTTTACAATTGAAAACATTTAAGGGGGTTGACCGTATTGTTTTAGAGCTTCAGTCATTTTTCATGGTGGGGAGCATGGTGGTCCTAATGAAGTCATGGCACTGGCTAAGACCAGAAGGCAACAACAGGAAGTGGGCTGAGATACTGGGTGTTTTCATGAGCATAGAAAATCTCAAAGGTGACATAGTTTCTCCAACAAGGCCATATCTACTCTAACAAAGCAACACCTCCCAATATTGCTATTCACTATGAGCTTATGTAGGTCAATTACATCTAAACTGCAACAGTGGATTTTGAGGATTCCAAAGCTCCCTCCAGGCCTAGGATTCTCTCTTCCTGCCTGGGGACCAGGAAGCCAAAATCTAAGTTACTCCTCTAGCTTCAAGTCTGCCTGTGTGCTGCCATTCTTCCTTCTAGGATACAAAGAAAACCCCAAAGAAAGTTATTGGTGTTCAAGCTGAAAGATCAGAGAAGCAAAACAGTCAACCACTAGAGAGCTCTTACCTCCATGAAATCTTCAGGTTGAAAGGAGAGGGAGTTTGTGTCTCATCTTGCCTTATCTTCCTCTCTAGTCCTGGTATTAAAGGATATATGTGCAACACCACCACCCGGCCTCTATGGCTAACTAGTGTGTCGGTTGTGGCTGACTACTGTGTCTAGCTTTGCAATATGATCTTCAGGTAAGTTTTATTTATTAAAACACCAATAAAATATAATATTGTTGACGATAAATAACCAGACCAGCTCAAGAACAACAGATATAATTTAATACTTGAAAAAGGGGGGGGGGGGGCGGGGGGGACTCACACTACAAGAGTGGAAGGTCCTAAATCCAAAATGGTCCGGCTAGCACCAGTCTGCACCTATCTACCCCTGTTTTTCTACCAGTGCTCCAGGTGGTCACACCTAGCCAGAGGTGATTGGCTGAGCTTCCCCATCATCATATATATTAAGAAGTAGTCCTTTTTGATTCTGTTTCCTTCCATGCAAAAGAGAACAGTTCGAATTGGTTGATGGCTAACTCTGGGGAATGGCTTGCTCATGGGTCTGTAACTCGGTAATAATGAAAGATCATGTGTAGTCACAGTGTTCCTGCAATCAGCCACAGGCTTACTTGTTCACACTTAACCTGCTTTCCTGATTTTCTAGTTGTGTTCCCTGGATCGGATTTTAAAACAAATGTCATGATGATCTTGATAAAGTGAAACTGAAACCAGAACACTTCTAAGTCACTCTTTTTCAATCCTTATTCATGCAGCGGTAAGTCATGAATCGAAACTTTATATTTTCTGGTGCTAATTTCTATTTCCTTTCAGTACCTTTAGCCACTTTAAATTTGAATATGATACTTTGAATTATAAGCATGTTTCGAAGTTGAGGGCCCCTAAGTTATGCTTTATTTAAGTTTTCCCATGTGCTATATTATCCATATTGCTTTCTAGACTACATGCCTGACCTTGAAATGTCAGATAATATTCCCAAACATTCCTTTCCTTTTCTCAGATTCTACCTTTTTACTACTAATATTTATCATAAATTGACATATTGTTCATTAAAATTTTGTTTTTTGTTTTTTTTATCTACAGTGTAATACAAATAAGACAAGGAGAGAAACTTTAACACAATGGAAAAATTTTTGACCTCAACAAGGTACATTGAATAACTTAATGAATTATTTCTCATACTCTTCATATTTTCATTAATATTTTATTATATGAAGATATTTAATTCTTAATTGTATTGCAAAAGAACAGGTATGCATTTTGTTTTACCACCTCATTATGCACATACAATTCACAGAGGTTATATAATGTGGCCAAGTTCTTTTACCTTATAAATTTCAATAGCAGGAATCGGTCTCTATTTGATACCCAAAGTTTTCTCCATGAAATTTTCTTCTCATTTATTATACATCCAAAAAGTGAAGTCTTTTTTGTGCATGAAATGTGCCCGTGTTTGCTAACAGAGTAAACATACAAGTGAAGTATGGATTCATAATAACAACCACATTAAAGAAGGATAACAAAAAAGTGCTTATGAATTTATTCAGTCCAGTCATTAATGAAACATAAAATAGGAAGACATATGACTAGACTAAGTTCATTTTGCAAATCTTAACACTGAGATTTATAAGCTATGGTCTGAGAAGATATGGGCAAAAATTAAATCTAAAGTGAAGTTAGATTAATTCATAATGAAATTATTTGGATATTTGATACTGAGTAGATAGAACTCATTCTTTAGTCTCCTTAAAATAGATGCTGGCTTATGATAACACAGAGCACAGATGGACACATGCTAAGGTTCCATGATAAAAGTTTGCCATATGAAGTAATTATGAGGAAATGATCAGGTTTCAGCCTTTTAAACATACAGTGCTGTTTATTTCCTGCTGCACAATGTGTCATTTGTGCTTGATTATAGTTACAAGGACGTACCCATTGTCCGTGTTTATGCTTTAGGTCTTTGTCTATGTCACCCTTTGAGCTTTAAAATTTCAATTTAAATGATATCTATAAAACTATTTTCAGGAAAAATGGCCACTAGAATCTGATGAATTAGAAAATCTAGAAGTATGTAGCAACAAGCATTATCTGAGGGATACAAGAAAAAATTCCCCAATGCATTTATCTGAGAAAGCTCTTTCTAACTTATTTTTCCAGATATGTCAAACCAAATCAAGTCATTTCTCCCTCAGTTATAGAAAACTTGTCCCAAATATGCCTTTGAAAAGTTATTTTTTTTCAAAAAGCATATGTTTTGACTCTAACTTATGACAATTTTATTTGGGTGACTGAACTATACTAAAAGATAAAATTAGATAAATGGAATGATAAGCTTATCTTTACTACTTTAAGTTTCAACTGCTATATTTTCTGATGTTATAAAATTCAATCATATCTATGGTAATCCATCATTTTTAGTTACTGTACTAACAATCCTAACAAAAGTAATTGTTTAAAATCAATATGGGAATTGATCATGAATTGACATGTTTAAAACAGACAAATGTAATCATAGTATATAACTGATGACTATTTGTGAGAATTTCTGTACTTATAAGACAAAGAAAATTGAAGAAACCTTCTATACTGGTGTGGGACATCCTTTTGTATATGTTGCTTTATTGGTTAATGTTTTGACCTCTGATAAGGCAGAGTAGCACTAGGCTGGAAAAACTGAACTGAATGCTGGGTAAAAGAAGGTGAAGTCAGTGAGGTGCCTTGAAGCCGGCAGAGGGAGCAGATGCAAGCTTCCAGCTGGAGCTTTGATGGTAGGCCATGAGCCTCATGGTAAAATTTAACCTAATAGAAATAGGTTAATTTAAGATGTAATAGTAAGGAAGAAACACACTTAAGAGATTAGCCAAGCAGTGATATAAATAATATAGTTTATGTGTGAATATTTCAGGAGTTCGTGTGGCTGAGAAATGAACAAGCAGCCTCCCCCAACACTATACTGCAATTTCAATAGTGGATATGGAACATGGGAAAAGTGCTTTTTAAAAGAAATGTATTAACTTGAATATGTAACTCAGAAGTAGAATGCTTGACTATCAGTAGGCCTTAGATTGGAGTTACCAGACTGGGAAAAATAATGTAATGAAAATATGTTCATTTTAAAATGTGTATATGTTCATATGTAGGCACAGGATTATTTCAGATATCAGTATGAGAAACAATAATCTTGACCTACCAGAATATCTAAGACCAAAAACACTGTTGACAGCTTATGCTGGAGGGGATTTGAAGTAAGAGGAATACTCATCCATTTCTGGTGGGAGTGAAAAAATTATACAGCCACTTTGGAAATCAATATGATGGTTTCTCAGGAAATTAAGATCAATCTACCTCAAGACCCAGCAATACCACCCTTGAGTATGTACCCAAAGGAATCACATTCATACCACAAAGGGCATATGTTCAACTATGTTCATAGCATCATAATAGCTAGAACCTGGAAGTGACCTAGATGCCCCTCACCTGAAGAATACATGAAGAAAATGTGGTACATTTACACATCAGAGTATACTCAGTGGTTAAAAAAAAAGAATGACTTCTTGAAATTTTCAGGCAAATGATAGAACTAGATAAAACCATCCTGAGTGAAGTAACCCAGACCCAGAAAGATGAACATGGTATGTTCTCACTCATAAGTAAGATATTAGGCTTAAAACAAAGAATAACCAGGCTACAATTCACAGTATCAGAAAAGTTAGGTAAAAAGGAGTACCCTAAGAGGGACATGCAAGGAGGGTCGAAGGAAGCGGGAATAGTTGAGATATTCTGAGTAAACTGGGAAGGGAATGTAGGGAGGGGAATGGGAATGAGACCCTGAAGGATCAAGATGGCCACTTTGAGGGAGGGCATGAAAGGGAGAGCAATGAAAGCGATATTGTGATAGAAAGAGCAATTATTGTGTTAAGGAGATACCACATGCTAGGAAAACTAGGAATATACAAGGATGGCCCGAGCTAAGACAGCTAGCAATAACGGAAAGTGTGTCTGAACTGGCCTTCCCCTATAATCAGATTAGTGACAACCCAGACTCCCATTATAGATGCTACATCCAGTAACTGAAGGAAGAAGATGTAGTTATTCACTGTCAAGCACTGGGCTTTGTAACCAGAGGCTGCTCATACATTTCCTGGCTACCTGGCCCTGAATAATCACATAAAAGCCATATTAACTACAATACTGTTTGGCCAATAGTTCATGCATATTTCTAGCTAGATCTTATAGCGTAAATTAGCCCATTTCTATTAATCTGCATATGGCCATGATGGTTGTGGCTTATTGAATAAAGTTTGGGCATCTTTCTCTTTCAGAGGCTACATGGTGTCTCCCTTACTATGCCCACACTCTCTCCCTATCTCTGTTCAGATTTACTACCTGGATTTGTTGTGCTAATCAATTGGCCAAAACAGCTTCTTTATTAACCAATCGAAATAAAACACATTCACAGCATACAGACGGGAAACATCAGGGCTGGGCTCCTGGAGTTTGGTTGAAGAATGGGAGGAGAGATCATATGAGCATGGGGGCTCGAGTTAATGATGGGGAAAACCACAGAGACAGTCAACCCGAGCTAGAGGCAACTCATGGATTCTGGACTGACCTCTGTGGAACCTGCATGGGAACAACTAGGTCCTATGAATGTGGGTGATCATTACATGGCTTGATCTATTTGGGATTCATTATCCTAGTGCATGAATTGGAGTTTTGGAGTATATTACCAAGAATAGGATACGTTGCCAAGCTTGATTCAGGGGGAGGAGCGTGGTTCTGTCTCAACTTGGTATCCCAGAATTTCGTGACTCTCAAAGAGAGGACTATTCCCTCTGAGGAGTGGGTTGGAGTGGGATGGTGGGGGAAAGTGTGGAGGCAGGAGAAGGGGAAGGAGAAGAAACTGGGGTTGGGCTGTAAAATTTTTTAAAAATAAATAAAAAAGTATCTTATGACCTCACAAATAAAAAATATTCAGTGTTATTTAAAAACATAAATAAAACAATCCATTCATCAATTTTCCTCTTTCCTTACCTTCCAGAACATGTTTTCATAATAACATTTTCAGAAGCCTCCAAGGAAGCATCCGTGTTCTATCACATGCCACTCTGAGTTGTATCATACCACACTAGCAGTAATATAAAGTTACTAGGCGAAACAGAAATTGAACCTGAAATTTTGACAGGGTAAATATAGGGCTGTCATTTTAAATGTGTAACACTAAGGGTTCAGCAAAGTTCTCAGTCTGTGGAACCACATTCAGCCACAAACACAGCCAATGTCTCATAACACTAACAGATGGGAGGTCTATTGATTTTTGGTTAACAACACTGCTGAAAGCCTGCATTTCATTCCCAGCTAGGATTAATACCATCTCTGATTGTGCTTAGTACTTTCTTTGGTCAGAAATAGATGTAATTCTCTTCAATAATTGCGAGGTGATGGAAATAAGCTTGCACATACCAGCATTCTAAAAGGAAGAGATGATTGTGACATGGTGTATAATAGGATGTTCACAATTAATGCTGCACCAGAGACCGTATTTGACAAAATTTAAAGTGTTTTTAAGCCCGTGTGATTATTCTGTCATTTGTCTACCTTCTGTTTGATTTACTTATTCATCCACTTTGCTATCAAAGAATGCTTTGCTATTTGATAATCATATTTTATATGGGTCTATTTTATTCCTTGTCATAAAGTTTTTCTTTGAGCAAATAGGTTCTGAAACATTAGCCTATTGCTTATTATTAGTTAATGTGTATGTTGAATGAACTGTCAAAATAATGTGCTAATATATGCTGTCAGGTTGACTGGATTTAGTTGAGTGTACCAACTTAGGAGACCTAAATTAAACATGTGTAGCACCATTTTTACTGACCTGAACACAGAATCAAAAGATAGACAGGAAGAAGCCTATTTTGTAGGGAGGTGAGAAGAGAGAGAATCACAGTAGAGAATTCCTATATCACCATTACTCCTTACCATGATGAATTGTATCCCTGCAAGCTACTAGACAAAAAAAGGTGCTTCCTTGATTAAATTAATTTTACTAGATATTTTGTCACAGAACTATAGAGTAATAACTACTTGGGAGCACAAGTTGCAGGTATTAGCTGTACATGTATTTTCCCTTTGAAATTGGGATCTATTTACTACCATAGGAACCAGATTTGTACTAGGAAAGTTGAGATTTGTAAAACAGTATAATAAATGTGGTAGAACATAGTATCACATACTGGAAAAACTTGCATATTCATGTACATATGGCTACTAGAGAGAATATTTGAAATAGTCGTTGGCATTTTCTTATAAAAGGAGGATGTTGAGCTTGTTTCCTCTTGTGGATAACTTAGCAATTGCCTATGCTACAAACTATGATGACAGTCTTTTGTCATGCCCAAGCATCTGTAGGTGCTCATGTTATCATTAGTGGATGTGATACACAAGCTATTGTGTTATTATTAATAAAATGGATATCATTAATTAGTTACTTTTAATACAATGTAATCAAATTTAAAGCTCATGGTGGTGTTGCATATGAAATAAGTCATTTATCTTCCATGATCAGTGATATAAATTGATTTTGTTTGATGATAAAATAAAGAAAATAGAGAGCGGATTATATGTGTGTAAAATATGTTTGTAATGCATATGCATATATGTTTATATACATACATATGAGATACAGAAAAAGAAATAAAAAAGAGAGTATATAATCTCCATGATAAGTTAATATATGTACACAGATTTGAAGGAGGGGAGAGTTATCATCTCCTGAGAGAATAAAACTTTAACCTGGATTTTGACATAATATTTCACATGTCAATAACATTATTTACTACAGTAAGAAATTATTTTGAAAAAAATATTAAAAGGAAAAAAATCCCTACATTTCTATCTCCTTAGAATTTCAATGAACAGTGAAAGATGATAGATGAGGAAAAGTATATGCTTTATCATCAGTAGAAGTTGGAATAGTTATGTCAGCAATGGTTGAACTACAAAGGTCCAGCTTCCAATTCACATTATAGATACATTACGACTATAAGTATATATCAGAATAGTATCAAATACAGAAAACAGTTGAGACTGCAGAGTCAGAGGCAAGCTTGATGCTGAGAAATGGCACAGTGAAAAGGGAAAAATATTCTTTTTTTTCTGTAATTACTTTACTTCTTACTCAGTACTGCTCATCTCAGCTCATGGATGTTTCCTCAGGAAGAGAAAGAATGGGATGCATGTCTAATTCCAGTTTTTGGGAGGACTGCCAATGCATTAGTGTTTATCTCCATTCAGACAGAGTGCCAAGAAAATCCACATCTTCTGTATGGCAAGGGTATGTTAAAACAAGTGGATCAAGGACAGGTGAGCCTGCCATAGACAGGTGAGGAAGGCTCAATTTCACCAAGGCTAACTCAAAATCACCACCACAAGAGTAAGGAAAATAATAGAGAGTTAATCCAACAGTTTAACTTTTGGAGTGCTTCCCAGAGATGTGATCTCTGTCTCACCTGATTTAGAATCTGACCAGTATCTAATACACTTTGGAAGTCTGAGTTCTCCTGAGAACAGATATAACAAAAAAATGCTAACTTACTACTGTCATACTAGAAAAACTCAGCCCTCACAAAAAATGCTAACTTACTACTGTCATACTAGAAAAACTCAGCCTCACAAAAAGACACATTAGTGATCAAGGGATGATGGTCTCAGAAAGATAAATTTGGGAAGCTTTTCTTTTTTCTTTTTTTTTCCTTTAATTTACTTATTTTATTCATACATTCTGGGGGTTTAATTCATTACCTTATGCATGCTAGGGAAGCCCTTTAATACTGAGCTATGATGCACACTAACCCAAGATTCCAACTTCAGTCATTTATTCACGCCAGTGGTACCCTGGGTTAGACTGATGAGCAAATGGAACTGCAGCTAACTTTTGTTTTGTTTTGTTCCCAAAGAATTTATGTATGTATGTATGCATTTATTTATTTATATTTTTATTATTTAATTAAAAATTTCCCCCTCTTCCCCTCCTCCCATTTCCCTCCCGCTCCCCCCATTCCCCTTCCCCTTCCTCTCCAGTACAAAGAGCAGAAGGGGTTCCCTGCCCTGTGGGGAGTCCAAGGTCCTCCCCCCTCCATCCAGGACTAGGAAGGTGAGCATCCAAATAGACTAGGTTCCCACAAAGCCAGTGCATGCAGTAGGATCAAAACCCAGTGCCATTGTCCTTGGCTTCTCAGTCAGCCCTCCTTGTCAGCCACATTCAGGGAGTCCGGTTTGATCACATGCTCCATCATCCAGCTGGCCTTGGTGAGCTCCCATTAGATAAGCCCCACCATCTTAGTGGGTGGGTGCACCCCTCGCAGTGGGGGTGGGGATGGGGTGTGGTTAAGGGGAAATGGGTAGAAAAAAGTGAGAAGGGGAGGATGGAGAGAACTTGGGGGAATGAGACGGTTGGGATGGAGTCAGGGTGGATATGGGAGTAGGGAAGTATATAGCTTAATTAAGGGAGCCATTTTAGGGTCGGTGAGAGGCTTGACTCTAGAGGTGTTCCCAGGTGTCCATGCAGATGTCCCCAGCTAGATCCTTGGGCAGCTGAGGAGAGAGAGCCTGAAATGGCCCTATCCTATAGCCATATTGATGAATATCTTGCATATCACCATAGAAACTTCATCTGGCGATGGATGAAGCTAGAGACAGAGACCCACATTGGAACACTGGACTGAGCTCTTAAGGTCCAAATGAGGAGCAGAAGGAGGGAGAACATGAGCAAGGAAGTTGGGAAGCTTTTCTAGGTGAGAAATACCCACAAGCAAAGAGAACTTCATCCTTCTATAAGGGTTTCAGAACTTCCCAAAATCATTATCCAGTGCATTAAGAACAATTTTGCTATAATGAAATCCATACAATACTGACGGGGAGAGGTGGTTTATAGTTTTGTTTTATTATGCTTCCGGAAGCAGATTTTGCTACAGGTTCTCACTGTATAGCCCAGGTTGGCCTTGATATTCCTACATCAGATTCTTATGTTGTAGGATTGTAGGTATGTATCTTAGTGAGATAACTATAAGTTAAAATGTAAATTCACATGGTGAATAATAAAGGAAGAGAATAGCATATAATCAACAAAATTAAATGTATTATTTTAAACCAACTTCCCTAGAGAAGATCTGTGAAATACTTAACAGAAATAAAAATTAGATTGATTAAACTCAATGATCTAAGCAATAATACAAATCCACATCTAAATGATTTCAGAATCTATGAAAACACCACCTACATTGTACCAATCTTGTGTAAATGATATCAGAAAATAGTAACATGGTGGGAGTGGCAGAAAGGAGATAAATTTCACCTTGGTTTTCTTATGCTTCTGTAAAAAAAAAAAAGTGCCTTAGACTGGATATCTTATATGTATCAGAATCTCATTGCATACAATGCAGAGGACTATTCCACTTTCTCCTGAATTTCTTCCTCGTATTTATGTAGTCACAAAAAAAAAGAAGATATAGGAAGCTCTCTCCACTTTCTATTAGAAGAAAAATAATCTTAAAGGGAAAGTTTTGAACTTCAAAAACTATTACACCTAATTCTTAGATCCTACTATCATCAGCTTGCAAGCTACAAAAATAACATATGACTTTTAGAGAAACATATGCATTCATGGCACAATGAAAATACAACAAACCAAACAGAAACACTGACTTGAAGAGTACAATGACTAAATTTCCCTAGAAGAGAACCAATCATGCGGACGTATTATTGATATAAAGGACAGATTTTAATAATATTATTCACAGAGTTCAAAACAAACAAACAAAATCTGAGGATAATGAATAAGTTTAAGGGCCTTATGGGACACCATCAAGCTGGCCAATGACAGGGATTATAGTGAATAAAGAGTAGAATAGTCATAAAATTACTTGAAGAAAAAAATAACTAAATCTTCAAAACTAAGTAAGAAATGGACATTAAAAATTAGAACCTACTCAAAAGAACATATACAAAACATTTTATAATCAAATATTAAAGTTCAGAATAAAAGAATCTTGAAAGTCATAAGATAAAAGGATAGCATGTTCAGGGGAGTCTATAAAGGATATTACTCATATTTAAAGCACAAACCTTAAGAGCCAGAGGTAACTGTAATCATAAACTGTAATCATAAACAGAAACACTGAATTAAAAGACTAAACAATGCCCAAAAAAATAAACCATTTTGAAAGCTGTTCTAAACAATGTAAGGAAACAATGACTTGCCATTATAAACAACTCTTAAGCCATTCATTTCTAATAGCTCTGATTTACCTCTTATGCTAAAGCGAGTCTTGCAAGTTCAAATGAAAAAGAGCTGAAGAAAAGATCATTAAAGCAATAAATCAGAAAACAATCTAGTAACAATAAACATATAAAACAAAATACTTCCAAACTATAATGAGGAAATGAAGTCATCTTTATTTCTTTTAACAGAATTTAGAGAACAACATACAATTAAGCAAATTACAAAATTATGTTGTTGAACATATTAAAATATATTTTGATATTATTAATACAAAGTAGTGAAGGGTGTAAAATGTTAGAGTTACATAGTATTCAAGCTATGTTATTGTTACACAAGTATATTTTAATATTGTATATATAAGTCCCATAATACAAATAAAGTATTTATAGAAATACCCATAAGAATATATAAATAGAATAAAAGAAGATCACTACATATCTGAATGTACCCAGAGAAGAAAAGAGAAACAAAAATTTTATATGCCACTGAAAACTCATTGAAATGTCAACAGTTAACTCTTTGTTAAGAGTAAATAAGTGCAAATGCATTATATTTCTAATAAATGTACAAAGAGTGTGTAAACTGAAAAAAGAAAATAAACAAAGTACTTACTTATGCTGCATATAATAGCCTATTTAAAACAAAAAATAGACATAAAAAGTAAATGAGTGAAAATATATTCCTTTAAAATGGTAGTTAAAGAAGAACAATAGTTATGGGAGACAAAACGTCTAAATAAAAGTTTTCAAAAGAAAAAAGACAATGGTGTAATGATATGTCAAAACACCAGAATAAATCAATAATGATGCATACAAAAGCAATAGTAGTTTACTGAATATTTGTCGTTTATATCAACAGAATTAAAAGAAATATAGAAAACAATCTTGGAAGTGAGATGTTTCAGCATCCCTATTTCAATAATGTCATTTTCCAAAATATTGATTTGGATAACAGAATAGGCAGAATATTCTAGCTGACAGAGGACTCCATTGAACATTAGAATGTACCTACTTCTCAAGTTTGCATAGAGTAGTTCAATGTGAAATCACACATAAAGTCTCCCACATAAAATAAATTTGACCTAATTCATAAAGTTTGCAATCCTAGGAGGCATCTCCTAGAATACAATACAATAAAAATAGGACATGATGGAAAGAGAAAAATAGCAGAATTCACAAACACATGGAAATATAAATATACTT
The DNA here is from genome assembly GCF_018167655.1 of Microtus oregoni. Taxonomy (NCBI): domain Eukaryota; kingdom Metazoa; phylum Chordata; class Mammalia; order Rodentia; family Cricetidae; genus Microtus; species Microtus oregoni. The sequence continues at coordinate 19,828,784 of NW_024543089.1, forward strand.
TGTTAAATATCGTATACGTCAAAGAAAAAATCATAAAGTATAAGATACAATTTGTTGAGAGAAATGAAAACAGTATAGCATGACAAAACTAAGTGATAGAGCAAAAGTAATATTAATTAATAGAAATGTTTTCTGTATTAAATATTGTTCATCTGATGAAAATTGGAAGCAGGACAGGTGGTACTCCCCAAGAAATAGCACACCAGTTGGTTGGTAAGTGCCAAATTGTCACCTACAGTCAAGTAACATATAGGGCGTCCTAACATTATATTTATGAAGATATGTGTATATGCATACATGTGTGTAGTAATAATGAAAAAGAGGTAATGCATTTTAAGGAGATCAGAGTGCTTTGTGGGAGGGTTTGTGGGGAGGAAAGGGAAAGGAGAAATGTTGCAATTATAATGTTAGAAGAAAATCATTCATGACAAGAACAATTTGATTTAAACCATAAATTTTCTAAAATTATATTGGTTGTCAAAAATTAATAATGAATAAAAAGGATATATAAGCATAGTTATAACTAGATAAGGCAAAAATTCATAATTTAAAATTACTTTCTCAAGAAAGAAAAATTTTTAAAAAATACAGCTGAATTTAAAAATTTCAAAAAACCCAATTAAAATGAGAAAATGATTAAATAACTATTTCTCCAAAGATATATAAACTACCAATAAGCGTGTGAAAATATGCTCACCACCACTAATATCAGAAAGGATTAATAAGAACCAGAAGAAAATAAAATCTCATATCTGTCATAATGATGCCACACTGAACACATCTCCATGTACAAACACAAGAAAAATATTGGCAAAGATATAGATAACATGTCACTTTGGAGCCCTGAGGATTCAATTTCAAGATAAAAACATTTCTATTGCAATCACTACAGAGTTTCACAAAGAAATTAATGCTCAATGATCCGAACAGATCATCTTTTTACACATTCAAAACAAATCAAAGTAGAATTAAAAAAAATATTTGCCTTTTTGCTATTATTTTAATATTTACAGTGGCAATCATAAAAGTGAATCATTGGGAAATGACTTAAGAAATGTGGTGCTTTAGACACTGAGTGCAACAATAAATAAATGGAACCTCCTGGAACTAAGAAGCTTCTTTAAAGCAAAGGATGCTGTCAAAAAGACTAAAAGGCAGCCTGCTGAATGGTAAAAGATTTTCACCAACCCCACGTCAGACAAAGGACTGTTCTCCAAAATATTTAAAGAACTCAAGAAATTAGATATCAAAGTATCAAATAACCCAATGTAAAAATGGGGTACAAAACTACACAGAGAATTCTCAACAGAAGAATCTCAAATGGCCAAAAGACACTTAAGGCAATATTCAACATCCTTAGCCATTAAGGAAATGCAAATCAAAACAATGCTGAGATACCATCTGATACCTGTCAGAATGGCTACATTCAAAAACACCAATGATAGCTTATGCTGGAGAGGATGTGGAGTAAGAGGAACACTCATCCATTGCTGGTGGGAATGTAAACTTGTACAACCACTTCTGTACGTTGGTTTTTCATAAAATTGGGAATCGACCTTCCTTAGGATCCAGCAATACCACTCTTGGGCATATACCCAAAAGATACACAATTATACTACAAAGACATATGTTCAACTATGTTCTTTGAAGCATTTTTTGTAATAGCCAGAACCTGGAAACAACCTAGATGCCCCTCAACCAAAGAATGGATAAAGAAAACATGGCACATTTTCCCATTAGGGTACTACTCAGTGGCAGAAAAACAAAATGACATCTAAAATTTTGCAAGCAAATGGATGGAAGTAATCCATCCTGAGTGAGGTAATACAGACCCAAAGAGACAAATATGGTATGCACTCACTCATAAGTTGATACTAGCTATAAACAAAGGATATTGAGCCTGTAGTTCATGATCCTAGAGAAGATAAGTAACAAAGTGAGCCCTAAGAAAAACATACATAGTTCTACCTGTAAAGCCAAAATAGAAAAGATCACCTGACAAAATTGGGAACACAGGGGTGGGGGGAGAAAGGAGGGTAGAAGGGGCAGGGTGAGCAGAACTTAAGGTAACTGGATAGATGAGATAGTAGAAGGACAGAGATGAGAGCAAGGAAAGAGATACCTTGGTTGATGGAGCCATTATGAAGTCAGCAAGAAACCTGGCTCTAATGAAATTCCCAGAAATCCACAAGGATGACCCCAGATAAGACCATAAGCAATAGAGGAGAGGGCGCCTTAATTGGCCTTACCCTGTTGTCAGACTGATGAATATATTAAATATCACCATAGAACCTTCATCCAGCAACTGATAGAAACAGAGGCAGAGACCTACTTCAGAGCCCTGGACTGAGCTCCCAAGTCTAGTTGAAGAGTAGGATGAGTGAGAATATGAACAAAGAGGTCAAGACCATGATAGGTACACCCACTGAAACAGTCTATGTGAGCTTATTTGGAGCTCACCAACACCAGACATACTGGGATAAAACAAATGTAAGACCCTCTGAATGTGGTTGACAGTTGCAGGGCTTGGGCAGACTGAGGAGCCACTGGCATTGGCTCCAGGATTTATACCCACTGCTTATACTGGCTTTTTGGGAACCTATTCTCTTTGGATGGATATCTTTCTCACTCTAGAAATATTAAGAGGGCCTTGGAACTTGCCTAAATCAATGGGCCTTACCCTCCCTGAGGAGTGGATGGGGTGGTTTGGGGGATAAGTGGAGGGAATGGGAGGAAGGTAGGAAGTGGGAACTTGGATTGGTATGCATAATGAAAAAAGACAGTTTGCTTTCTTTTTAGCAAAAATATATTAAAGAGAATGGAAAAAAAACAAAGAAATGTGCATACATCTAAATACATATTTATCTTTTAAACTGAAAAAATTAACATATACTAAAATATGGGTAAACATGACAGTATTATATCAAGTACAACTGCCGAGTTCCAAATAAAAATTTTGCATGTCTTTACTAATAAAACAATTTAAAGAAATTAAACTTATAGAAGTAGTGAGTTAGTGCTATCTGACTGTGATGAAAGAGGATTTACTATATTGTATCTCTCCATTTAGTTACCCAATATGTAAAAGCTCCAGAAACCTGTTGTATAGTAATATGCATATGATAAACAATATGTCACTACCCACTTAAAACAACTAAAATGAGAATTTGATCTTTTGAAGATTTTAAATTAGTATAACTATGTAATATGTTGGATCATGTCATTGTATACATATCATTACTTAATAGACAGAATATAAATTACAGTGGCATAATATTTTTGTTTTAATAAGTAAAAATTGCCTGAAGATCAAATTGCCAGGCAGCCATACTAGTCATGCAGGCTGGGTGGTGGTGGTGCATGCCTTTAATCCCATAACTAGAGAGGAATATAAGACTCTAGAGGGGTTTGTTTCCCAGTGGTGTGGGAGAATTGTCTGTATTCGGTCAATCATGTTTTAAATAAATGCTGATTGGCCAGGCAGGAAATATAGGTGGGAAAACCAGACAGGAAGTAGAAATGAGAACAGGAGAATTCTGGGAAGGAGGAAGTTGATTCCTCCCATTCCTGCCTAGATCATTGAAGCAGCAGAATGTGAGCTGCCCCACTGAAAAAAGGTACTGAGCCACATGGTTAACTTAGATCAGAAAAAATGGGTTAATCAAGATGTGAGATTTAGCCAGTGAGAGGCTAGAGCTAATGGGCCAATCAGCTTATAATTTATGGAGCGTTATGTGTGATTTTCTTTGGGGCTAAACAGTTGTGGGGAACTGGGAGGGACAAAAACCCCAACAAACAAACAGGACCCCTTCATGTTACATCCTAGGAGTCTAAGGAGATGTCTCCAGGTAGTGTCTTGGGCAGCTGACAAGAGGGAGCCTGAAATGGCCCTATCCTATAGTCATACTGATGAATATCTTGCATATCACCATAGAACCTTCATCTGGCGATGGATGGAGATAGAGACAGAGACCCACATTGGAGCACTGGACTGAGCTCTCAAGGTCCAAATGAAGAGCAGAAGGAGGGAGAACATGAGCAAGAAGTCAGGACCATGAGGGGTGCACCTACTCATTGAGATGGTGAGGCTGATCTAATGGGAGCTCACCAAGGCCAGCTGAACTGGGTCTGATGGAGCATGTGATCAAACCGGACTCTCTGAATGTGGCAGACAATGTGGGCTGACTGAGAAGCCAAGGACAATGGTACTGGGTTTTGATCCTACTGCATGTACTCGCTTTGTGGGAGCCTAGACTGTTTGGATGCTCCCCTTCCTAGAGCTGGATGGAGAAGGGAGGACCTTGGACTCCCCACAGGGCAGGGAACCCTGACTGCTCTGCTCTTTGGACTGGAGAGGGAGGGAGAGGGGGCATGAAGAGGGGTAGGGAAATGGGAGGAGGGGGGAGGTGGAAATTTTTAATAATAATTGTAATAATAATAATAATTGGAAGAAACAGGTCTTATGCTCAGTTTCCATCTGAGCATATCTGAATTTCTGGAAACAGGATTTCCCTTTCAGTTTAAAGTGTAGGTAAGAGCCATTGATTTTTAACTCTGCTAGTCTGATCTTAGCTTGGACCACAGTATTTTTCTCTGAGTTTTTATTATTTATGTTACATCTGGTGCCCAATGTTTGAAATATGAATTCAAGAAAAAGCCATTTGCTTGTAGCTTTACAGCCACCAGCATAGGCCGGAGCTACATGTGGCTGGAGTCACTGCACTATCTTTTTCTTTCTTCTCTCAGATGGGCTTTCCCGAAACCCCTTCTCAGAATGCTGGCAAACTATGTAGCTGCCTTGAAATCTCATCAGACTTTTACTCTTCTATGCGATAGCAATAAACCTCACATTGTCATTAATATCGGCAAATATTTTGTGAGAAATTTGGGAATTATTTAAGGAAGGAATTAATTAAAAGGAAGTTTCTTCTTCCACATGAAAAGATGGAACACACAATTATGATAGAGAAAGCTACTGCTGTCTATGTGCATCATAAAAAAAATGGAAAAATTAATGAAGGGATAGTTGCTTAAATTAACCAATATTAACTGTCAATATTTATAATTTTGATAACCCTTGTTTTTGTTTTGATAATTCCCATTTATCTCTTTAAAAGGTTGTTTGGTTAGACTGCCAAGACACATGTCTTAGAAAAACTTAATAAAACAGATCAAAGAGATATTCAGACAGAGAAACTTAATTGAGAACCAATTACAACATTGCATTATAAGGTTAGAGAGGAATACACTTAAGATTTTCAAAGAACCTATCTTAATATATCCAGCAACCTTACAGCAATTGGTAAATGATAGAAACTCTAAGAGATGAATGGACTTCTGTGCCAATGTTAGATTTAAGGAAATCCATGGAAACAATAGTCTCAAATTGCATGCATTCACCCTTTGTAAAGCAAATGATAAACTTGCAGTGAGTTTGTAAAAGAATTTTCCCTAAAGATTGGATAGACTTTGTTAAATATGGTCTGGTCCACAATTATAATAGATTACCTGGTTCAGATACAAAGCTAAATTATTGAGCAATGCAGTAAATCTAGAGGGTAGGGAAATCTTCCAAGATCAATTTCTTGTAGAAGGAGATTATGGTACTATAGAATGGCAATCACTATACAGTGATCACATCCTGGCTTTATGCTATGTACCAGCTTTCATTGCTTGGGACAGAATTGAAGAAGTAGGAAACAAAATTGCAATCATTTACTAGAATCATACAGGTACCAAAAGAAATCTTCATGCATTTCATATAAAGATTGTCTTCAGCAGTAAATAGAATGATATCAAATCCAGGACATAGTCAAATAATAATTGAATCTCTGGCTTTTGAAAAATTTGCTAATTTTCAGTGTGATATGACAATTAGGCCATTGATGACAATGTCAAAGCCTTTGGAGGAAATGATCCCAGATACAATTGTTATTGAATTACATGACCATGATGGTGCATGCATAGCAGAGGTAATTTCCAGAGGTTTGGTGAAAAATCAAAATGTCAAATTTTTCAATTGTGGCAAACAAGTTCACTGTAAATGGGATTTTAAACAGGGTGTAGTAATAGGGGCGACGGGGCTGCATCCCTGGCACCCCAGCCGCCTGCCCGGCTAGCTCAGTCGGTAGAGCATGAGACTCTTAATCTCAGGGTCGTGGGTTCGAGCCCCACGTTGGGCGCCATATGTAGTAATTAGGGGCGGCGGGGCTGCGTTCCCAGCACCCCAGTACTTATGCCCGAAATAACAACACACAAACTGTATTCATTTAATCACTGTTTGGCCCATTCTCTTCTAGGCTAATTCTCACATATTAATTTAGCCCATTTCTAATCATCTGTGTGTAGCACCCCAAGGTGCGCTTACCGGGAAGATTCTAGCCTATGTCCATCCTGGGTCGGAGCTTCATCTCGGGAGCGGGGCATGGCGTCTCTTTCAGGCGTCTGCTCCCGAGAGGAAAGCTGTCAAGACTCTGACCTCACTTCCTGTTCCTCCCAGCGTTCTGTTCTGTTTACTCCTTCCACCTATCTTCTAACCAATAAAATGGGCCAGGGCAGTTCCTTTATTAGCCAATGACCTTCCTCCATCAACAGGGTGTTTTTAGAAACAATATTTTATTAAAGCATAATTCAAACAGACCGTACCTCAGTTCTGGATTAGTCAGAAGGTGGATCAAAGGCAGGCATTGGCATAATGGATGTGGATCAGCAAGAGACAGTCAAGGTAATTTTTTACAGTAGAGAACTTCCTTTAGGGACCTCCTAAAGACCACTATGCCAAATCCAGTTCAGTCATTTCCTTAACCATAGAGAAAACTCCTTCCCAGAGCAATTAAAAAAACTAATGCCTACTGAACCAAACCATAGTGCTCTGGATAATAGAACAGCTATAGAAGAGAAAACAAAATATTCAGGAAAACCATAAAGTGAACATTGTGGCAAATTTCTATAAATGATCAAAGATCAAAATTAAAAATATGAATAAATGGGATTGTCATTAACGTTTTTGTAGACACAGGTGCTTATACAACAGTTTCACCAGAATCTTGATATCCAAAATGACCTCTTCAGGAGGTAAATGCTCAGCTTTTAGAAATTAGAACGTTATCTCAGGTAAAACAGGGTGCAAGATGAATGGAATGTTAGGACTTGAAGCACAGAGAAGAAAGTTAAAGCTATATGTTGATAACATAGCCACGGATTTCTGGAAACATGATTTTAACAGCAATGGAATAGTTAGACAACCATTTTCCCCCAGTCATAGAAACAAACCATAAATAACATTTATTTCTGAGAAAAATATTAGAGGATTTTATAAAGAATAGTCATCCAACATTCAGGTTGTACAAGAACAGCTACTGATCTCCCAAAGGCACCAAAGGTTCCACAGTTAAAATGGTTGACAGACAAACCTGTATGGGTTGTGCAATGGCCTTTAACAACAGAGAAATTGTATGTTTTCAAACAACTGGCAAAGAGCAAATATATGTTCAACATATTGAAGAATCAACCAGCCTTTGGAATTCTCCTGTATTTGTTGTTAAAAGAACTCTGCAAAATGGAGAATGGTAACAGATCTAAGAACTGTTAATAAGGTGATTCAGACAATGATTCTCTAAAGTCTGGCATCTCTTTGCCTTCTCTGTATATTACCTAAAGGATGACATCTTATACTTATTGATTTAAAAGATGGTTTCTTCACTACACCTTTACAATGTACAAATTTAGTATATTGATGCACATTTTGTTAAAACATACTGTACATATGTTTCTAATTTTGTTCAAGGTATTATATCTATATAGCCCCTTTAATAATGATATGCAAATTTCTAGTTCTTGAAAGTTATCATTGCAACTATTTGATATAATAAAATTCAAGTTAGTAATTAGTGACCTATGTAATTAAACTTGCTGTCATATTGGGTTTGTTTTCAAGGTCAAACAGAGATATATTTTAGATAGGACATCTTTAAACCCTTCAGAGATGTACAGAAAATGACATTAAAGATGTTTTAGTAACAAAGATTCTGTTTGTTTTATGACAACGAGACTAGACTGTTCATAACAGCCCTAATCTACTTCAGAGAAGATAATGGGCATTGAAGAAACTGCACATAGAACTTACTTTTTTTGTGGAAAATGTAAGACACTGGAAATTAAAATGCCATTACTTTGACTATGGACAGTATGTTCTCCTAATAGGACAAGCAACACATAACAGAGAGTGACTGCCAAAGATTGTGAAGACAAGGTTGGAGGGCTAGTCAAAATATCTTGCTTGACAGAAAAGTCTGCCAAATATTTGAGGACTGTAGATCAGAGATGGGTTGCAGAGAAACTCTGGATGACTGTTCAAGAAGACCTCTGTTTCTGTCATTTCTCACATTTTGGAAGTTGATGCTTGCATGTCCTGCTTGTTCAAATATTATTTTCTTCTTGGGTCTCTGAAGTAGTTGAAGATTAGATAGTTATAGCTTTAGTTTACTCAGAAAAGAAACTCACAACAGAGATGTAAAGTATAACAGATTGAGACATTAAAAGATAATTTGATAATGCAAATTATAATTGAAAATAAATTAGGTACAACCTTTTGGACTAAGCAAGATAGCATAGATATGGAGTATTTTCGCTGTATTTGTCAAATGCAAACAGACTAGACATTATTGATGTATGTATTGCTTGTATATATTACACCTAGTTATTATACTTATTTTATATATTTTTCTTATATTAGTTATAGCCTTTTTATTTTAGACAAAAAGGGGAAGTACAGTGGTATATTATTTGTGTTTCAATAAATAAACCTTGCATTAAGATCAGAGTACAGGTCAGGCAGAGTTGGTACACACCTTTAATCCCAGCAGCCACAGTAGTTAGCCATACAAATCAGGTAGTTATGTCCCACACCTTTAATCCCAGCAGCCATAGTAGTTAGCCATACAGATCAGGTAGTTGCGTCACACACCTTTAGTCCTAGCAGTCACACTAGTTAGATTTTGGAAACCCCCCAAAAATGTGAGCCTATTTTCACTTTTACCATATGTCAGAAAGTTGGAACTTACCTCAATTTCTTCAAGGTTATTGTCTGTTTCTACCTCAAACAAAGGTCCCAGCTAGATTTAGATCACAGAGGTTAGCTCTCTCAAGGTTGACAATAATATTAGATCTTGGATTTCAGGAATAGAGAAATAGATATGTTTCTACTCCAAACAAAAGTCTCAGGATCCAACTAAGTTCATTTACTTGTATCATGTTAATGCAGTTTTTATCATACTCCTACCTCTTGGGATCTGGGTATTTTAAGCAATTGGGAATTAATTTAAACAAGGGTTATTTAAGTATTCACAGGAACTCCCTCCTGGTAGTATTCTATATTTCTGTCTTATTATTTTTACATGTGCCTTCATATTCTTTATTTATATTTCTAATCACCATGGCAAGTAGTATTTTTGTTGATGCTGGTCCCTGACATTAGTCACAGAGGACAGGCAGTGGTGGTGTATGTCTTTAATCCTAGCACTAGTGGGGAATATAAGACAGGAGGAGATAGGTCTCATTCTCAGTCTGAAGATTTGTGGATACAGGAGTGCCCATTTTGGTCTCAGGTAGAGCTAATGGCTGACCTTTGCTTTTCTGATCTTCAACTTGAACCCCAGTATCTGTCTCTGGGGTTTTATTATTCTTGCTGAAATACATTCTACATTATGTTTGTGGGTTTTTTTTCTATTTTATTCAATATCTTTTTCTAAGCCCTTTAAGAATTTTGAGAATTATTACAATGTTATAACCTTCACCTCCCATCTTTTCCCAGATTCACCCACTTTCTTTACACATTCAGATTTGGGTAGTATTATTTTCTAACCCATTAGTGTAGGAAGGAGGCCTCTTGTTTGTTCCCGGCCACTTGGCTAGCTTATACCCAAAATAATCACACAGAAACTATATTAATTAAATCACTGCTTGGCTCATTAGCTCTAGTTTCTTATTGGCTAACTCTTACATATTAATTTAAACCATTTCTATTAATCTGTGTATTGCCACATAGCTGTGGCTTACCAGCTAATGTTTTGGCATGTCTTACTCAGACTGTGGCCCTATGGCATCTCCCTGACTCTGCCTTTCTTTCTCCCAGAATTCCATTTAGTTTTCATTGTCTACCTAAGTTCTGCCTTGCTATAGGTCTAAAGCAGTTTCTTTATTCATCAATGGTAATCACAGCACACAGAGAGGACTCCCACAACAGAATAGTTTTATTTTTTTCTTCTCATAGACTTTTGAATGTATGGCTTTCCACCAGATCATGGTAGTCATACCAAAGGTCACAACCATAGAGGCAGCTGACTTTCCTTTTCTAAGAAACTATATTTTTTCAAAAGATTATCAGTTTATCTTCCCTCTCCATGTCTTCCACAACTCTCCATTTTGGGATATTGTTTGGTTTGAGCTTTTGCTGGTCTCTTACATTATGTTACAGTCACTGGGAGCTCAGACGTGTAGCTGCCTTTTCTTGTCCATAAGACAGTGTTTCCTTGTATTCATCCATCACCTCTGGATTTCTCAACTATTTCCTTTCCTCTTCCATAATGATCCCTAGCCTTGGGAGTATGGGTTGTGGCAAAGATGACCCGTCTAGAACTCAGAGTCTTGTTCTCCTCATCTTGACCTGTTTCAGTTCTCGGTTTTATTGTGTCTACTGCAAAAGAAAGCTTTTCTGATGCATTTGAAAGATGAACTAATTTGAAAGCATAATGATGTCATCAGGAGTGAGTTTAATACTATGTATATTTAGTAGAATGAAATTAGTTTGAAATTACTAGGACCTAAGTTTCATGTAGCAAATGGTTAGTCAGGATAACAGTTCCAAATAATGTGTTTCATCTTGTGGCTCTGGCCTTAAATATGATAAAACAGTAGTGTTTATTTCAATGACATTCATAGTTCTTTTATATGAGCAGATATTTCCTACCAGTTCAGTTGATACTGTAGATTGCAGTGTTTTCAACTGGCAAGATTGAAGAATACTTTTATACTATATTATCATCCATAATATTTCATACTTCTAAGAAAACTGGCCCATAGGGAAGAAGAATCCTGGTGAGTACCAACTTGATATCCTCATGTCATATGAATCAAGTGTGTGATTTATTCAAAAATAATATTTTACTGTCAATTTCTGGAAAGTTAATCAAGAACAATGGCAAAGAGCCTATTATGCCTGGGAGTCTATTTATTGAATATCAGGGGCCAAGAATTCCCAATAAACTAACAGGCACTGGGATGCTTTCTTAGCCAGTATTATTTATTAGGGAATTGTCACACTTCTATGGGTTAATTACATGTAGATATTTTATATGTATGACTCTGTATGCATTTTTGAAAGATTCTACAGTAATAAGTATGTTTCTACATAGTTTTTCATAAATGTCTTTATTGTTGTTATTCAACAATGTTTTTTCTCCTCTACTCTATCCCTTCTTATCCCCTACCCCAATTTCACTCTTCTTCTTTCATCATTTCCCTTAAACCTTTTTATGTCACAGTGATCTGTATCTCCTTCCTTGAAATTTATCTATTTTCATTTCTTAAAATCTTTGGTATCTATTAATTGTACAAATAATGGGCTTAATTATGAGATTTATGTGCATATTTATGATGTATGGTAATTTTACCTCTATTTACTTGTCCTGCTCTACCTTGTCTTCCAAAATAATCCCTTTTCTAAGTCTTTTTAAACATGGTCTGCTCATATAAAGGAAAACATACAATATTTTTCTTTTTCAACTGGATTATTTTGCCATGTGATGGTCAGTTACATATATTTTACTTTATATGCTAGCCTTCTTTATATTATGGTTGAATAATACTCCATTGTATCTATGCACAACACTCATCCATTGATGGTCATTTACTCTGATTCCATAACTTACCTATGGTGAAGAGTGTCATAGTAACTATTTTTTGAGATTTTTGAGGAACCTCCAAACAGGCTTGGTGATTTTAAGTCCTCTCCACACATGAGAAAAATGGTCCCCCATTTTATTTTGACAATGATACATCATAGCCAATTCCTGTTTAGCTTCTCTACACTTAGTTTTCCTTTGGTGAAATCAAACCTCAAGATACTTTTTCTTGATGTTTGTCTTTGGGTGGAGGATGGCAAACAATTTTCTAGTATATTTCTTAGTCATTTATTCTTACTTTGAGAACTTTCTTCATATTCATTAATACCTTTTCAGAATACCTTGCAAAGACTTCTCTCTCATTCCTATGTGGTGTCTCTTCACTCTTATTTTCACTGTTATATACAAATTTTGAATTTTGGCACATTTCTACTTGTCAAATCTTGATATTTCTATTAGTCTTACTCATAGTTATCTATGCAATATTTTGAAGAAGTGTTTTGCCTATTTTTGCTTGTATTTTCAAAATTTCAAATATTACAGTAATATTTTAACATATTTTTTGTATACAATGAGAAATAGAGGTCTAGCTTTAGTCTTTCATGTCTGGATATCAGCTTTGTTTCAGTCCCATTTGGTGCAATGACTCTCTTTTCCAGAGTGCACTCTTTGTGCCCTTATTTAAAATCAGATGCCTTTAACAGGGAATTTATCTCTATGTCCTTCATTCTATTTCATTGATCTGTATGTTATTTCCTTAAAAGTTCCAATACAATTCTGTAGTAATCATGTTTTCTTTTGGCTATATATTGTTTTGTAACATTTCCTGAGTGCCTTGATCTTACTGCTTATTATGACATTGATTATATACTTTATATTCTCTTGATTAAATTTATTAGTTCAGATATGTAGATCTTTATCCATTTCTTCAACTTTCATGAGTAATGTTTAAAAAATCCATCAGGACCATCTGGATTCCCATGGTATCAGTTATAATATTCCCTTCTTCTGAGATTTTATTGTTATTTTCAAAATTTATAAACTGTATTAACTAACTAAGAAGGCAGAGAGAGAAATTAATCGAACCTAGAAATTTAAGATCAGCCTGGCTGACATCAATAAATATATATATATCATATACAATAGTCATAATTCATAACATTTATATTCATACTTTTGAATTTTCTAGTTGTTTTTACTTATAATTAGTAACTATTATCAATTTAAGAATTAAAGACAAACAGACTACATAGGTAGAGATGCCTCCTGCATATGATCTTATTGTCAGATACCTAAAGTGACTAGAGATAAGAAGAAAAAAATAAAACCGAAAATGTAACAAAAAAACTAGATTGTAAATTTGTAAGAACAATATTGACAAGATTTCCAACATTGCTCACCAGATAAAACACCAATTGCAGGCAAGTAAAATTTCTGTAATGTTTGAGGATACCCCTTGATCTGCCCAAAGGAGAGGCAATCATGTTGGTGGTTATGTTTTGTTACATCACAGATGACATCAACTGTGAAGCATGGAATATTCTTCTAGCTAAAAAGTGTATTTAAAAGGATAGTGTCTCAACAAAAGTCCTTCTGGTAGCAAAGAAAAAAGTAAGCAGACTTTCTACATTTATTTTTGCCAATTTAGTATCATAATAAAATTGATATATTTGACTCCCATGAGGTAACAACAATAACTTAGATTAAATTTTTTTTTAATTTTCATATCTCTATTCATGGTTCAATTTCTTTACTAAGTGGGCTGTGGGCCACATTAAAGCCTGTCTGCCTTAACAGTTTATTCCTTAGGCCAATGCCTACATGTATTTCTTCATGACTAGTTATCAAACTTTGCAGGAACATATCAGAAGTGATACTGCTTCTCAGGTTAGCATATTTTAAAGGACATGTCAATTTATGGTGTTGTTGATGTTCATTTTGATTGCTAAATGTGCTTGCCAGAATTACACTCTAACACTGTCATTTTCTCTTTGCAATTAAAATGTAATGTATGGACTTGTTCTAGACTGTTTAAATATTATATGAGTCTTAAAATTTTACCTAAAGTGTGGTTGTCAAGGATGATTTGTGTTTCAATCAATTGCTATTCTGATGGATTCAAAATGATTTTCTGGTATCATTTTCTCTAGGATTATATGTTGAAGTCTCATGAAATAAAGGCCTTTTCCTCCTAGGTTAATCTGTTTTTCATCCCTGTGATAAATAGTTGAAAGATATGAAAAGAAATAATGAGTTACATTTATTTACCTTTTCAAGAGGTTCAGTATATATGTGGATAACTCCTCCACTGTAAATTGATGGCAGGAAATAGTATCATGACATTAGGAAAATGTGACAGAGGAGGTATTTTCCTCCACACTAGCCTAGTCATGGAAAGAAAGAGAAATATACACAGGGATAAAATATACCCTTCAAAAATACTACCCCTTTGATTTATGTTCTTAAATCAGATTGTTCTTTGTAATTTTACCACCTTTCCATACAGTCATCAAATTCTGAGGAAAACAGTGGATCAATCTATGAGATAGATTTGAGCTCTCAAAGTTTTGCTTGCTCTCAATGAGTGAATCTACCAGCTGTTTAAAACTTGAGCCTTCATGGAATACATGCTGAAGCCCTGGGGTCATTCTCCAAAACTAAAGAAGCCTAGTTTATTGGTGCATAACTGTAAACTCAGAACTCAAAGGAGGCAGATGATGCACATGCTTAAAGCCATCCTCAACTGTGTAGAGAGGTGACGACACCTTAAAATACATGAGAACCTTCCTTTAAATCAAGTATCTATTAATTTAAAAACTCAAATACAAGCTATAACCCTTTTTTTTCTTTTTGTAATTCTACTCAGAAATTCTCTTCTTTTCATTATTTAATATTTATTTTCCTTTATTGTTGAATTAAAGAATCATCATAACTGAATGTAATGTGGTATGGTTCTGTATTAAAAGCAAGGTAAGAAAAATTATCTTAAAGGTAATTATTGGGACTCAGTTTATATTTCTCTAATTATATAATCCCATTTAAATTTTATAAATAATTTAGATTATCTAGCAAAATGGTTTCTACAATTAGCTTACTATGTTTGTGTATATGAATTTGTGTATGCATGTGAGTGTATTTGTGTGTGGGAAAATGAGTGAGAGACAAATGAAAAGCTATCACAAGTAGATAACAAAATATTAATGGCTGTTGAATTTATTTAGGGAATAGTCATTAGAGATCATTTTTTACTACTCATATATGCTTTAAATTTTATAATTTTTACAAATCAAAGCATTGAAAAACAGTTATTGAAGTGATAATCACTAAAATAATAATGTCATTTTTCTACAATGCTGCTGTCAAATGCGATGGAACCTTTAGTCTTTAGTTGATTTACAATTTGAAGCTGTACTTGACATATAACCCTTCTTATATGTTCTGATACTTGTTTCAAATATGATTCTGCTGCACACCAATGTGAGCTTTGAAACAATTTATGTTTCAAGTAATGCTGCTTATGCCAGGATGTTCTTTTCTGTAAAGAAAGACTTTAAGATTCTAAAATATCAATGGTGCTAGAAATATTGATAAACTAGATTTTTTCCCTTTCAAGATTGTAAGTTTGTGTCATTTCATTTCCCCTCAATTTTACAGAGGTATTTTGGGGTACTGGTAATATTTACCATATATCATTACAAAATAATTTTATATGATTTTCTACTAAAATATTAGAATATCAGATTTGTCACTCAAATAATTTTTCTCAGAAATAGATATTTATAAAAAGTATTCCCTAGACTATCAATCACAAAGAGGGAAATTTCATCCCAGTTATAAATGCCAGATATATGTTTAAGGTATATTTCTGAGAGGTGAGCTATACTTTTGAGGTTAAGAATTTTCTAATTTTGGTGGGAAGAACCAAGAAAGACCTTGATGGAAGATAAGACAGAAGAAAAAGGGCTTTCCTTTTAGGAAATAAAGAAGTACCACAATAGCTTGATTGAAGAGAATCTGATTGTATAAAATGAAATTTTATTTAAGATAGCTGCATTCCTGATCATCAAACTTTGCATACCAAGAGATGCTGACAGTGGCTGCTCATTTATTACCAACTGCCCAGATCCAAAATAATTTACACAGAAATCTGTATTAATTGTAATATTGTTTGGCCAATGTCTTAAGTGTATTTCTGGCTAACTCTTATATCTTAAATAAATCCATTTTTATTAATCTGAGTATCACCATGTGGCTATGGTTTCCCATCAAGGTTCCAGCTGGTAGCTCATGTCTTTCTCCTCTGGCGGCTACATAGCATCTCACTCACTCCACCTGTTTTCTCCCAGCATTCAGTTTAGTTTTCCCATCTAGCTCTACTCTGCCTTATCACAGGACAAAGCAGCTTCTTTATTCATTAAACAATAAAACAATACATATACAAAGTTACTTAGCCCACCAAAGAGACAAGACAACTTCTTAGTCATATCCTACCATTTTGCCTCTTTCTTAAAATTTCCTTGGTCATTCATAATTTTAATTAATCACCTCCTCATTCCAGCTTCTAACTTACCCCCTTTTGCAGCTAAATTATGATGGGTTGGGATCAGAGTAAACAAAGCATAGAGAAGAATAATAAGACATATTGATTTTGTGATAATTCCAACCTTTCCACTACTCAGGTAATATCAAATGTACATGTACTATGCAAATTGACATTTTTTGGAGAGAAAATAATTTTATTTTATATTATATCTTTGTATCAGATTAAAATATACATGCATATGCATAATATGTGCTTATATGTGTATATATATATTCTGTATAGGTTATACCTGCTTTGAACTTTTGGCCTTTTGGCCATCCTGTTTTCATCTTGTTTCTGGGAACAAAGGAGTGAGTGCACCAACATAAATATCAAATGTACATGTACTATGCAAATTGACATTTTTTGGAGAGAAAATAATTTTATTTTATATTATATCTTTGTATCAGATTAAAATATACATGCATATGCATAATATGTGCTTATATGTGTATATATATATTCTGTATAGGTTATACCTGCTTTGAACTTTTGGCCTTTTGGCCATCCTGTTTTCATCTTGTTTCTGGGAACAAAGGAGTGAGTGCACCAACATACCTGAATTGATTACGTGGTAGTTGGTACAATTTGCAACTGCATGTTAAGTAGTCTATCAACTGAGTAAAATGCTCAGTCCTCAAGGTTAAATTTTACTTTATAGTAGGTCTCTATTCAATAATTTGATAAAATTTTTGTTTACATTTTTACCTCTGTGAAGAACATTATTTCTCATTGCCTATTATATGAAGCCTTAAACTGAGGCTACTACACAATGCTACAAATATATATAAAAGTAACTTGCATAATTGAGTCCATTTATTAACACTTCCGGAAGCCATTAGGAATATATTAGGTGTAGTGGTAGATGACTGAAACCTAGCACTTGGGAAATGGAGACAAGAGGACCAGATGTTCAAAAACAGACATTGTTATGTATCTTGGAGTTTGGAACCAGTCTTGATTAGAAGAAATTTCATATAAGTAAACAAGCAGATAAACAATAGCATTGTGTGTCAGAAATCATGCATAGTGATGTACTCTTTCTGGAATTCACAGCAATAAAATCTGCTTGTCACTTATTCTTTTTTCTTTCAGTATCTCATCAATATTTATTGATTTTTGCCTGTGCATAATGCTATACTTTGATTTTTCATTATTAAATTTCATTTCCTGTGTTCTTCAACATCATTTTTTTTTTCTTCCCATATGTAGGCTTCATATGGGCAGAGGTATTTGTATCCCTGGGGTCAGTGTTTGTACATAAGAACTGCTTAATAAATATTGATGAACAAGGAAATGAATGGTTATGAGAATAGAGGGTGACTTTCCACAAATGCCTGATGATTTTCTTTTGCAACTTCTCAAAAATATTCTGTATGGAATCCTAAAAAGATCTTTAGTTTTGTCATAAAAGCCAGACAACTACCGATATACCGTGCAGGTGTTGTTTATCTTGCATAATCATCTCAGGCAGCACAATTTAGAATGATGTTGGATATGTATCTCAGATATACTTTTAGAATCCAATGATGAGAAAGATTAACATTAGGAAGTGACGATCACACATTTAAGGGAGATATTATTGAATCACACGATAATGATGGAACAGGTGGGAAAAGCAAGTCAAGTTTTTTTTTCTTATGTTTTCACTCTAATAGACCAACTTTCTTGATTTCTTTTTCTAGATAAAATAATTTCTATGTGTTGTTTGAGGTTTTTCCCACAGCTGAATTTAAAAGCAATTGCCAATTAAGAAAGTATTACCATGTTACATTTAGAAATTATTGTTAGTGAAGCCTTCTGAAAGTCCACTTTCTCTATTGTCCAATGCCAGGTGACATGTATCAGTGCAAGTTATACTTGCATTATTTGGGAATAGTGGTGTTAGTTGCCATCGCCCATCATGAAGCTAAATTTTGATTGATACAGAGTGTGCTGCTTTGTGTACAGAGGGCATTTATTTCTTTAATAGCAGAAAAATGCTTGTGCAAAATGAATTACATATTATACCTTTGTGATTCATCCTAGTTAGGGTTAGCTGTGCAAATTAAGAAGAGGGGCAAAAACCTGGGATCTAAATTAAAGAAGAATCCCATGGATTCTGAAGAGCTAAAAATTTACTTTTTTAGAGCTAATTTTTAAATCTCTGAGTGGAATATTATCTAGAGCTGGCACAGTATTTTGGGTTGCAAACACTGAGAGACTGTTCATATTGATCCCAAAGAGATCCAGGTGCATTAAAAAAAAAAAAAGATAATCTAACTCTTAACACATTACTTTTCCTATAGTAAATCTTTGCATATAAGAAGGTGGATGTTATTCTCTTTTAAAAAGGGAGTAATGTTATATATATATATATATATATATATATATATATATATCCTCACCAACTCATAAATTTAGTTTCCCCTTCACAGTTTACATCACTATATATACATAGGCTGTTCAATTTGCTGCTTATCGGGTAGCTAAGAAAAAGTCAAAATAGGGAATTGTCATTATATGATATATTAACATTCCATATAATCAAAATAAATATAGACACTAACATTGAAAACTGTCATTGATCACTTTATAAAGGTTCTTTGATTTCAAATAATTTCTAAAAAATATTCATGACCGAACTTTTCTCAGTATTGCCTCTGAAATTCACCTGCTCTAATTTGTTTCAACTCTTAACTAATTTGTAATAAGGCAATACAAGCAGGGCCTTACTAAATGTAAATGCTGAATGTAAGCTTTTATTTAAAATGTAATGCAGAGAACATGACCAAGAAAAGAGTGCCTACTCTCTCTTCCTCATCAAGCCTCAGCCAATATAAATCTTGAAACTCCATTAAATGACCTGATCATTTATTACCATACTTCTTGCCTGCAAAATTTTCTTTGGCTTTGATCACAGAGAACTCTTATTTCAATATGCCATGTTTTCAATATTGTGTCTAAACTAATTTTTTTCTTCATCTCTTTTTCTTAGGGACCATCTTTAAGTATGAGACATTTAAATAACTAAAGGGAATAAGATACTTGATCCTCTTTCATCCATGTATTTTCTTGTTCTTATAAAATAGTACAGAGCAGGAAGTTATCACCTACAACTACATCCTTGTATTACCTGATTATGGAAGTCATTCACGGTGTTAAGCGTTTCTTGGTTTACTGTGATCAGTTCTGACAGCTTTCCGATGCATAGACTCGGTATCAGATTTCTTGTGAACAAACTGAAAATTCTTGTGAAGAGCTACCTTTCTTCTCTCTCTCTCTCTCTCTCTCTCTCTCTCTGTTTTTTTGTTTTGTTTTGTTTGATTTTTGAGATAGGGTTTCTCAGTAGCTATGGAGCCTGTCTTGGAACTAGCTCTTGTAGACTGGGCTGGCCTTGAACTCACAGAGAACTGCCTGCCTCTGCCTCCTGAGTGCTGGAATTAAAGGCAGGCACCACCACTGCCTGACTAGATCTACCTTTCTTTAGGGATGTTTTATTTATCAGAAAATATATTATCATAATTTTATTTCTGCCTATAAATAATGAGTCTAAATTATAAGTAGCAGTATTCTCAAATGTTTTAAGAACCATTAATTATCACTTCAGTTCTTTTTCATTTGAAAATAATATTCTAAATATAAGTATCTATAAAGTAGTTTAAAAAAATGAAACATATGTAGGAATTTTTAATTTTGTTGTTGTCATGTCATGGGTAAAGGTGAGAAAGAATAAAATATTATAAATAAAAAAATCATAAAATCATGAATGCATAAATATATAAGGATCAAATATTTGTATATAACAAATAGAAAAAGAAAGTAACTGAGCAAGAAGAATGTACTCAAGCAATATTTAAATAAATAATCACATCCCTAAGAAGTCATTGGAATAAAAATAATGCTCCTTTAGCATCATTCCACTCATAATATTTTCAGTAAACTGACACTCAAATTATTGAATATTTGATAATTAGCCTATACTGAAACGTAGGGAAAATTTCAATGATAACTGATGCTTGCTTAGTTTGTTCTTATTTGGTATTGCTATATGAAAAATACATTAAACTTTTAAGTACTTTCAAGTATATTCAAGCATTTGTCTTACTAAATTCAAGTAAAATATATCACATGTTTCTTTACAGTGAAAGGAATTAAATACAGGGCACTTAGTGGACTAGGGAGGTTTTTCCCCAGTTGCTCTCCCTCCCTACCCTTAATGACAAAGGTGATTAGGAATATGACTTGTTTGAACAGTCCTGGAACTTTTGAACCTTCTGGTAAAGGTTTACAGGTATATAAAACAACAGGTTTGCATCACCAGGTCCAGTATGTGCTGATTTTAACAGAGAGTTTCACCATGGAAAATATAGCATGGATCTGTTAAAAGTAGCAGAGGTAAGACATGTTGTTGCTGTGGTGTCTCTTCTCAGAACACAACATTTTCTAAAAGATTTTACAGACCTTAAACACTTTCATGGTGTTCTATATTTTTTTAGCACAGTCATTATGTTCAATTGGAACTTTCCACTGAAACCCAAGGGTAGAGTAAATTTTGATGGTACCGTCAGTATAGACAGAAAGAGTTCTCAAATAATAATAATGTCATGTTCAAATCCATACCAGGCACAAATTCATGTGATTCCTTGGGGGATTTTTTTTTGAGCAGATGTTTAGAGAGATATAAACTTCCTGTTATGATGAATTTGCTTGCCCATGTATCATAAAAGTAGAAAAGGGCAAAGGAAACAATCTTCAGATAGTTTTTAAAGTGACTTTTGGAATTTAAGACTGATGATGGTTTCATGTATGACAGAACAACAAGCTGGGGAAGTGTTCACACTCATAGATTTTTCTAGGTCAATTATCCTTGCCTGTCTCTGTGGGAGATTTTGTGCATCACACTTTACCAAGCATCCCGGGCAGGCAACCATTAGATTCCATCCAAGAATTGATGTGGGAGTCTTCTGTTTTGAGTTGATTTCATTGGTTAATAAAGAAACTGCCTTGGCCCTTGATAGGACAGAAAATTAGGTAGGCGGAGTAAACAGAACAGAATGCTGGGAGGAAGTGAAGCAGTTGCCATGCCTCTCCTCTCTGAGGCAGACAAGATGAAGCTCCAACCCAAGATGGACGTAGGCTAGAAACTTCCTGGTAAGCTACTGCCTCATGGCACTACACAGATTATTAGAAATGGGTTAGTCGAGGTGTGAGAGTTAGCCAAGAAGAGGCTAGATATAATGGGCCAGGCAGTGTTTAAATGAATACAGTTTCCATGTTATTATTCCAGGGCATAAGCTAGCCAGGTGGCCGGGAGCCAGGTGGCAGGAACGCAACCCGCAACTCCTCACTACAAAGAATTCCAAAAGTAAAACTACTATGTCCAAAATGTTCACCTACAAAATGCAGAAGACAGCAGTGAGCAACCAATCACCAGAGCTAATGGAATTACAGTTTTCCTTAGGCAAACAACAAACAATCAAGCACCATTTGTCCAACAGCTTTCAGAATCAGTCTTGAACAGAGATAGTGTACACTATAATTCTAAACAATTTGGAAAACTTTTGCTGCCCTTTATTTCTTCAATGCCATGAAACTTCACTTTCTGTCAGCCTTCACAATTCCATTTTGTAAACTACAAATTGATTGCATTATAACATTTCTAATCACTTTATTTCCTCTCTAGAAGTAAATTAACTTATTTTACTGGATTATTAACTGCCTAGACCTGTGGATTACAAGTAACACTTAGCAATGAAGTATACTTATGGGTCACCAAACATTCTTTGATTACTCACTGACCAACTACATGTCATAGAAGGAAAATTTTAACCTCCCACTGATACTCCTACCCTAAAACAATCACAGCATTTAAAGTGGATGGATGCTCTGATTCTTATAGAGAACCTTCTCTGATTTTTCCTCCAAATAAAGGCCTATGTTTTTCTAAATCAGTTTATCTTTTAAATCATCCAACTTTCATTCTCTGACCTTTCATTCTTCTTCTGACATACAAGAGTATAACATAATATTTGGAAGCTGACAATCATGAATGTGAAAGGATCAGAGAGATTATCATTATCAAACTTCAACAAACCTTTTTCTGGCTACAGCCAGATTCACCAATGTTGGCTTTAAAAAATAAGGAAGTCTTTTCTTTTTACTTAGCATTTTAATTTACTTTGCTACATTTGTTCAATATTTTTTCCATAGTTCCTTTTGAAATTTTAGTTTTTAGACTAGTTTTGAGGTCACAGAGAAATTGACAGAAAGTATACATAAATTCATATATACTCCAGTCCCACAGAGTCACGTGTTTCACCACAGGCGTATATTCATTATATCTGATTATAAAAATTAACTTTGTCATTTTACACAAACTAGAATAGTCTGGGAAGAGTCTCAATGGGGAATGATATACAATGATTTAACTTGTGAGTATATCTGTAGGAAATTACCTTAATTAAAGTAATTGATGTGCAATGAGCCAACTCACTGTAGGTATCACTAGTCCTTAGACAAGGAGCCCTAAACTGAATGAAAGTAAAGAAATAGCGAGGAGGATAAGCAAACTAGCAAATATTTACATATCTATTTATCTGCTCTTGGTAGTGGATATAATGTGAATTGCTGCCGGAAATTGCTGACAGTATGACTTTCCAGTGATGGATTGTAATCTAGAATATGAAGCTAAAGAAATCTCTCTCAATTAAATTGCCTTTTGTCTCAGTGTTTTATCACAGAAATGGGCACTGAAGAGCCAATTTCAGTGCATTGTTTACTGATTATTTGTGATTTTCACCAGTATAACTATTGAACATAAATATTTTTAAATTTTCATTTTGTTTTTGAAACGAAATCTCTCTATGTAATTTTGAGAGTCCTGAAACTTACTATATAGAAAAGACTGGTTTCAGATGCAGAGATCTGTTTGTCCCTGCCTCCTGGTTTCTGGGATTAAAGAACTTTTTTGAAAGGATATAATTTGGCGGACACTTTGTCTGGTCATCATTATTGGAAATGCATGTTTAATGAGTTTTAACAAATATAGAGTGAGATGTGTGCACTATTGTTATAATGTATCCACACCTGTTATAATGCCTTAAAAATATGCTGTGCTCTTCCATTTTTTTGTCTCTTCCCCATGTTTCCTGTAAATCTCTGACCCTTTTGCTGTCCAGGTTTTATCTAAGTGGCATATACTTAAAATTATGCAGCAATTAGTCTTTCCATATTAGCATTTTAATAACTTAATTGTATGCATTTATGTTTCTATCATGTCTTTATTCATCTACAGTAAGTCTGTTTATATTGCTGAATAATCACCTTTATTTAACATGGGTTTGTTCACTTACTAAAGGAAGGGCAACTTGATGGTTTTCTAATTGACCAGTTATACATGAAATGGTGACAAACAACCACTTTGTAGACATCTTTTCATTTCCGTTTGCTTGGAATAATGAATAGGATTGCTGAGCCATTTGGTAATGATATAATTTTTGAAAAAATTACTAAAGAATTCTAATGTAGTTAAATATTTTATATTTCCATACATAATGGAAAATAGTTATTTTGTTATACTTTCACATCTTCATTGTTTAATCAATTCCTTAGAAGACATAACCTAAATTTTACCTATATATGTCAATATTCAGCCCTACAAATGAAAGCAATTTGATATAAATTTTAATTATTCCTGCAATATTGCATCCCAGTATAGTTATTTTACCTGACTGTTAAATAAAGACTACCGTTCTGTACCTAATTACTGTGAATTCAATACAGTTATATACCTTTAAATGATAACCTGATTTTCACTCATTCTACTATTCCATGGATTGGGGACATATAAAAGTGCTAACCTAAGATCTCTGAAGAATATTCATTAGTTTTAGACTTTGATTTAAAATTCACCAAGTGCCTTATCTACATATGCCAGACATTATGTTAAATCCATGAATAAATATATGAATAAAATATAGCATTTTGTACTTAAATAATGCATTAGTCCAAGTTTTTTATGTGACAGATATACTATTCATACTACTAAGGAATAAGTGTAAATTTATTGTTCAAAAATTAGAGTATTGTGGAAGATCTGACTTTAAGAACTCAGGGTCTCTATCTCATTACAGCTACTTTAGAATTTAATATTCCATTTAGTCTTTCATTGTTTCACTACAGATGAATTCCACTGGAATGTTGACTGTAGTACATTCGTACAAGCAGTTCCATAACAAACAATACTGGTATATAATACCACAGAAAGTTTTGATTTTAGAACAAATTTAGAACCCCACTTGATAATTTTCACAATTAGCTCATCTCTATGCTTTCTATGGATTAGAACTAGATGATAAGAATATGACTCCCATATGTAAAAGAGTACTCATCTTGATAATTCAAAGAACCTGGCTGGGCTCCATATGTATCCTCTCATAAAAATTTAGTCAAACCTGAGGTAGAGTGAGAGAATAAAAAAATATGGGCCCACAGATGTCACCCTGTTGCACTTTGAGTAAAGATCAGAGAGCTTGAGATTATTTTTACTTTTTCAAAGTTTTTGAAAATAGGTGTGGTTACAAACAAGAGATCCTGACCTATAGTGTAGTTAATTTGTATTTTGAGTATAGGGGTGGAATCAGCTCCACCTTCCTATTCCTGTTCCTTCAAAGGAGATTGGCAGGAGTTTCCAGGAACTAGCAGCCTGTGGGGTACTTATTCTATTCCTTATATCATGTTAATAAAGTTTGTTACCTCACCCCTCCTCTTTTGGAGTAAAGTATATATATGCA
The DNA here is from genome assembly GCF_018167655.1 of Microtus oregoni. Classification (NCBI taxonomy): domain Eukaryota; kingdom Metazoa; phylum Chordata; class Mammalia; order Rodentia; family Cricetidae; genus Microtus; species Microtus oregoni. The sequence continues at coordinate 19,854,040 of NW_024543089.1, forward strand.
AGTGGTAAGAAAAAGTGCATCTCCCCTGGCATAAATAAGTCCAATTATGTCTAATCAAACCAAATCAAAATGCCCATCATCTTATTAAGAATGGACACTCTCAAGTGACCAAATGCATGGCGGGGAGACAGGAAAGCAGGGAGCTCATGCAGACCCGAAAAACCATGTGTTTCTCCTCTAGGATGCCACTTAATTACCCTGTGGGAGTGGTCCTGACATGCCTGGATATGGAGTCCAGAGCAAAGTAACTCCTAGGCCAGGGACTAGAGCTATGCTTCCATCTTATCAACAGTTAAGCATCACCAACACGCTAAAGTTACACAATGGAAAAAAGATTAAAGAATTCTTTTTCACCAGTACAAGTGAGATTGTGTGTTATAGAGAAAATAAATTTAGCTTCAATTTAGTCAAAGTAATCAGTAATGTTTAATATAAGAACTATAACTATTTTGAAAATGGGGAGTATTTTAACCCATTTGGACTTGAGTTTTGTTCATGGGGATGGATATGGATCCATTTTCATTCTACTACATTTTGACATCCAGTTATGACAGCATCATTTATTGAAGATGATTTCTTTTTTCTATTGTGTAACTTTAGCTCCTTTGCCAAAAATCTGGTGTTCAAAGGTGTGTAGATTAATATCTTGGTCTTTGATTTGATTCCATTGGTAAACCTGTCTGTTTTTATGCCAATAGCAGGCTGTTTACATTACTGCAGCTCTGTAGTAGATCTTGATGTTGGCTATGCTTTTGTCTCTGAAAGTTCCTTTATTGTACGGGAATATTATATTGTATTGTTTTGGCTATCTAGGATTTTGTTTTTCCATATGAAGAATAAAATTTTTTCTGTCAAGATCTGTGATTAATTACATTGAGATTTTAATGGGGATTGCATTGAACCTACAGATTGCTTTTGGTAGGATTGCCATTTATATTTTGTTGATCCTACCTATTCAAGAACATGGGAGATCTTTCCATTTGGGGGCATATTCTTCAATTTCTTTCTTCAAATACTTAAAGTTCGTGTTGAACAGGTCTTTCACTTCTTTGGTTAGGGTTACCCCAAGATATTTTATTATATTTGTGGCTATTGTGAAAAGTGATATTTCTCTGGTTTCTTTCTCAGCTTCTTTATCATTTGTATATAAGAGGACTACTGATTTTTTTTGTGTGTGTTGATTCTGTATCCTGACACATTACTGAAGGTATTAATCAGATGTGGGAGATCTCTGGTAGATTTTTTGTGGTCACTTATATATATTATCGTATCATCTCCGATTAGTGATTTCTTCCTTTCAAATTTGTATCCCCTTAATTTCCGTTTGTTTTCTTATTGCTCTAGCCAGAACTTCAAGAACTATATTGAATAGATATGGAGAGATTGGACAGCCTTGTCTTGTTCCTGATTTTAGTGGAATTGCTATGAGTTTCTCTCCATTTAATTTGATGTTGGCTATCAGCTTGATTTTTATTGCTTTTATTGTATTTAGATATTTTCCTTATATCACTGGTCTATCCAAGATCTTTATCATGAAGGATTTTGGATTTTTTTTTTGAATGTTGGGAAACTGGCAGTGGAACTAGGATTTATCCCTACTGCTTGTACTGGCTTTTGGAACCCATTTTCCTTGAAGGGATAACTTGCCTTACCCTCTCTGAGAAGTGGATGGGAGTTTGAGTAGGGGAAAAGGTAAAGGGAACACGAGGAGGGAGGGAGTTGAACAGGGCTTGGTATATAAAATGAAAAAAGTTTTTTTTTTTAAAAAAAATAAAAATATGAAAAAATAGAGCTCAAAAGTTCAGGTTCACCTGTAATCTCAGAATATAAATTCATTTGAAATTGGGTTCTTTCTCCAATTAAATTTGTTAAAAAGTCATAATAGATTGATTGATATAAATAAGATCGGCTTATATCCTTTAATAAGTCAAGGGGCTTTACAACTATAGAGATACTAAAAGGAAAATATTTTTTAAAACAATGGGGTAAATGGTAAAATGTCTTGGTCAGTAATTATTTATTACATAAGCATAAGAAACTCAGTTAGAATCCACAGTATCCACTTTAGAGCTGAACTAGGAGATATGCATCTGTAATCCCATTGCCTCAAAAACACAGACAAGAGAAATCTCAGGAGCTTATTATTACACCAGTCAAGGTGATTTATTTCATGAGCTTCAACTACAGCAAAATTCCCCATTTTAAATAAAGCAACTTGAAGTTCAATTGAGAAAGACACCTTCACACTGGTACACACATGTGCAATCCTGATATTTGCATATATGAACAATTACATAGATATCCCTGTACCCTACACAAAAGGAAACAGTAAATGAGGCAAAGTGATCAAAACCTAAATGGCCATGCTATTGTGTGGAGTTGGGATTTCCACAAATGTAAGTAGAGAAGCAGATGGGTTTGCTTGATTGCTAATGTTGGATTTGAGTAAAACAAAATTAACTTAACTATAATGCAATAAAAATATGTATATGATAGCATTTTTCATGAAATGTAATCAGGTATGTAAAAGCTGCATATCATTCTTTCTAGGTGCTTACTGCAGAATTTCAAATGCATATTAAGCATTCTTTTTTTCAAAGCAATCAAATTATTTCCTGGCTTCAATAAATAATTTTTTTTCTTACTAATAGTCTTGAATGGCTCCAAAATTCTCTCATCAAATCTAATATAAATCTAAACTGAAATATCATATTTTAGAATGGATTTTATATAAATGATAGAATCAGAAATATAAATGAAATAACATGGACTTTGCAAAGTATATTGAATATGAAATCTTTTTGTGAAAATTTACCTATACTCTTACTAAAAATAGTACCAAGATTAAAGCTAGGTATTCACATTACTGGTGGAGAGACGGCCTATAAAATTTAATATATTGAGGAAGAGCAAAATGTGTCCAAACTTATAATTAATACAGATAAAATCTCTTTAAAAGTCTCCTGGGTTTGCTTCCTGGATTCACAAAGCTTTTAAGTCCTTCTGGCTTTCCTTCTGAATCACTTCAGCAGAGCAACTGTGGAAGAAGGCCTATGAGGACCTCATTTTAATTCCACCTCTGCTAATTAGTAGACCAATTTCAAAGCCTAATTCGGCAACAAAGAACAGTCTTTCTAGAGTTTTTTCCCTTTAAGTTAGCGGTCAAGGGAGTGAGAAAATACATTTGTTTGCTAGCCTGTGGTGTTAGTAGGGGTAGTTTGAAGGAGAATGACCCGAAGAGGCTCATATATCTGAATAACTGCTCTCTAGTTAGTGACTGTTGGGAAGGTTAGGGAGGAGGAACTTGCTAGAGGAACTGTTTCACTGGGAAGGGGCTTTGTGGTCTGAGAAGAATCACACTTTGATTTAGCCTTTTCTGTCGGTGAGCTTTCAGCCATTTCTACTACCTTACTTTTCCTCTGCCATCGTGGACTCTAACTATCTGAAACTGGAATCTACATTAAATGCTTTATTTTATAAGTTAATTTGATCATGTTTTTTTGTCATAGTAATAGAAAAATAACTTAGACACACATTGTCTGCCCTTTATAGGGTAACTCAACTTAAGTGTTTTTTATTTGTGTATGTTTAGGAAGTTATTCCAATAGTAGATATCCATGTGACATTCTCAAAAAAACTTTAACATTAGTTATCACCTTTATATCCCGTCCCCCATTGTAAGCCCCCATTTTACACCACACATAACTTTTTCTGACCACATAGATTCTCTTAAACATCATGGAATATTTCTGTTTGCTCACAGTTGCCTTCTAGAACTTGATGCTAAGATGATATTGCTGAAGATGACACAAAAACAAATCATAGACCATGGGGAATTCAATGTGATACTGACCTGAGGCTTTTATCCTTACATGCTACCTTTCAAACTGTTGGAACAGGCTCTGCATTCACCAGAGAAAAAATAACTCATCATTCCATGAGCTAGAACCTCATGATTTATAATAATGACTGCACTAGCAAGGTAGGTGCAATAATGGTATGAACGTTATAGGAATAACAAAGCATTTTTAATTATATTTAAGACTCACTCTGCATGATTAAATTTATACCACTTGGGGCCATAAATCTGTGACTAGATAGAATCTACAAGTATTTTATTTTTTACAAAATAGACACAATACACAACAGAGTCCCGATGACTTCTTGTTATACTAGCTACTATACTTCTCAGTCCTCATCAGAGAAGCTTATTATTGTACATGGTAATTAATAGAGAAAACAGCAACTGTTTAAGGTGAAGAAAATAAGATATTACAGAATATTTGCCCCTAAATGGAACATCTATATCATTTCTCTAACCCCAGGCTCTAAGATTATTACAGAAGAGGGATATAGAGAGATTGTAACAGCCATGACGGTAAATGACTAAAAGGAAACAATGTTTTCCACACCAATAAGGTAGCTTCAAATATGAACTCAAGCAATTTTGACATTAAGAAACATATCTGTAGGTTCCCAAGACAGAAAAATCCCAGTATGAGGTGGGAGGGGGACATGAAGTCTCTTACCGTAATGGAGGAGGAATAGCAATTGATAACTACAGGAATCATAGAGTGAACTTTCTTTAGTGTATAAAATCTTGTGGGTAGAATTTTCTTAGCAATTGGCCTTATACACAACAATGCCTGGGCAGCAAAAATTATACTCATTGGGCTTAAAATAATACTTGAAGTTGGGTGGTAGGGAAATGGTGGTATATGTGGGAAAATTGTCAAGGGATAAACAAGATTAAAATACATAGTATAAAGTTCTCATTAAATTAATAAAACTCTCATGTATAATATAAATAAATAGTATATTTGTGGAAAACTGCATTTTCTATGGCACACATTAAAATTTTAAGAACTTTTTTTCCAGCTGGGCAGTGGTGGCACGTGCCTTTAATCCTAGCACTTGGGAGGCAGACAGGCAGATCTCTGTGAATTAAAGGTCACCTGTTCTACAAGTGCTAGTTCCAGAACAGACTCCAAAGCTACAGAGAAACCTTGTCTCGAAAAACAAACAAACAAAAAATAACAAACAAACAAAAAAACCTTTGGTTTCTGATTTATTTATAGCCATTGAGATCTTTTTTGTTTACTTTTGTGTCAATGCAATTTTTATTTATATACATATAATTTACATATATTTTTATATAGTACATATATAATATATACACAAAAGCCAACTGAAACAAAGTAGTATATAAATATAATAATATATAAATATCATATAAATTATAAATAAACATTGTAAAAATATAAGTATATATTATATAAATATATTTTATAATATTTATATATTACATTTAATAGTATATATACTATAAATATATATTTATAGTGTATGCATAATATATATTACTTTGTTTTAGTTGGCTTTTGTGTTTCTGTGATAATCAGTTCTGACTAAAGTCATCTTGGGAAGGAAGTTATTTCATTTTTCCAAGTATGGTTTATTTAATTTTCCATCATGTAAGAACACGAAGCACGCACACACAAAAAGGTGCTAGAAGCAGAAACCACATAGAAGTACTTTTTCTGGCTGGCATTCTCAAGACTCAAGTTCAGTGACCTTCATATACAGTGAACGCCCAGGCGCCGCGGTGTGTTACTATGCATCAGTGGCAGGACTCTCTTTTATCAGTTAGAGTTCAAGAAAATGCTCCACAGTCATTCCAACAGGCTAGTCTATTGGAAGCAAAACTTTACCTGAAATGCTCTCCTCCAAATTATGTACAGTTGGCAATCAAAATTAGTCATCATAGTTATCTTATTTAATAAAGATTTAATTCACACTCTTCTTTATGCTTTAATCCACAAAGAGAAACTACTTAAGACTCTTTAAATGTTTGTTGTTGTTGTTTGTTTATTTTTTGTTTTGCGTACTCAACCAGGCAGTGGATACACTTGTCTACATTGAGTACTTTGTGTCTCTGAATGAGAATAGCGTTTACATCTCTGTACTCAGTAAAGTCAATTTTGCTCCTCCTCAGTATAGGGAACAGGTATCCTTTAGTCCATTGATTATTAAGCAAAAGAATTGCTTTAAAAATAATATTGCACTACTTTATCCTTCATTGCTTGAGTTTGAATAGAGTTTGATCTTGACTAATCAGAGATCCTGTTCCACAAGTCTTCAAACTTGGGTGTAACGCTGTATCCTCAGCTACTTCACCTTCCTGATGCTCTGTTAAATTGAATTAAGCATCTATCTATTTCTCTCTGATCTTGAGGTTTGTAATGGCAGATTTACATGAGAAGATGAGACATGATAATTTTTGCTCTGCTGACTCTGTTTTACTAAGGAACCTTGTTGTATGAATTCTAATTGTTCCTAATAATAAAAACTATCAGGGGTTGAAACTTGAAGGACCAGAGAAGCAGAGAGGCCAGACACTAGAGTTTTTGCCTCTACCAATGCTGAGACCAAAATGGCAATCCTGTCCTCAGACTGCCTTCTCAGACTGCTGCTTCAGACTGACAACCTAAACTGCATTCTCAAACTGATTGCTACAGATTGCTGCCTCAGACTGCACTGAGGTCTATCTCCTCCTGCCTTTTATTCCTCTCTCCTCCCAGCCATATCACTCTTATTTCCACACCCTTAGTGTTGGGATTAAAGACATGTGATAGCAATTGCTGGGATCACCTTTGTGTGAGCTCTGTTTCTCTATTAGACTGGTTCAATTTCTTGTAGCCCAGGGTGGCCTTGATACATTTGCTTCTGCCTCACCAGTCCTGGTATTAAGGTGTGTGCCATCACTGCCAGGCCTCTTATAACATAGCTCTGCACTCTGATCTTCAGAAAAGCTTTATTCGTCAAAGCACAAACAAAATATCACAACAGAACCCTCTCTAGTACAAGGTTAATATTGCAATACCAAAACCAGGAATTAATCAGATGTCTTTTTTTTAAATTTTTATTAATTTTCCTGTTTTTTACAGTTTTTTTTGAAAGATGGTGTAATCCTAACATTTTCAGTTTTCTCTATGAGTTACCACAATGCAGAAGAATAATCAGAACCTTCTAGATCTCATCAGTGTGCTAGGGTACCCTACAGCTGTTCTTTCCCTCTGGGAAATCAAGAAGATAAGTGATTTAAGCTTGATAAGTTAAGAGAAACTTCAAAGGAATTATGCCTGCAACCGAAAATGAATGAGAAAAAGCATTTCCCTCAGAAAATCTGGAGCCTGAATGTTGTATAAGTTCTAAAAATGTGATTGAATTACTCATATCCTGTAATAGTAGTTAGCCATGACTGTGAACAGGATCATCAGGACATTGAGATGTGCCCCAGAAAGCATGAGGGAGCATAAATAAAGGACATTTCTGTACCGATGTTTTGAAGTACAATCTTTGCACTCCCCTTTCTCAATGAAGCCACCTAAAAGTTGCTTCAAGAGTTTTGTTTGAGCCGGGCGGTGGTGGCGCACGCCTTTAATCCCAGCACTCGGGAGGCAGAGGCAGACGGATCTCTGTGAGTTCGAGACCAGCCTGGTCTACAAGAGCTAGTTCCAGGACAGGCTCCAAAACCACAGAGAAACCCTGTCTCAAAAAAACCAAAAAAAAAAAAAAAAAAGAGTGTTGTTTGATACTGTTACCTCCTCTTCTTTCTGTTTAGGAGGATTATGGCTACTTTTCAGTTGTTCAGCTAAAGATGATTTTATTTTAATAAGTTTTTGATTATAATGTAATTACATCATTTCTCCCCTCCCTTCCTTCTTCCAACCCCTCCCATGCATACCCCCTTTGCTATCATTCAACTTCATGATTTACTTTAGTTGTTTTCTATATCATATAAATTATTATATTAATAATAAGCATTTGATAAAACCAACTGGTATGCTTTTCCTTGGGGAAGACTATTTATCCAGGCATCACTGTGTAATAGTTGCCTATATTTCTTTAACTAGTTATTGAGGTTTTCCCATTCCACATTAGCATGCCTGTTAATAGTGTCCCTGATCAGCTCATGTTTGGACAGCCATGTTGTTAAGACTTCATGGGCAAAGTATCTCTGATATTTCTAAAAGATACACTCACACAGCAAACTTCCTATTCCACTGATTCTACAATCTTTTGACCCCCTCCCTCTTTTGCAATCATTCTTCATCCTTATGTTTAAGAAGTTTGTTTTAGTTGGGACTGGGCTCCACAACTCTGTATTTTGATCATTTCTGGTTTTCTTGAATGATATTAATTTTGAGCAAACATGACAGGTAGTGACAAATATGAAGTTTAAACTCAGAAACAGGATGGTTGTGGAATTTTCCAGTGTCCTGAAATATGAAAATGTGCAAATGAAAATCTATTCTTCTTTGGCTAAAAATTGACTTCCCACACCCTGCTTCTACTTCTCTTTGTGTCTACATAACACTTCCTGATCATTCTTTTCCTTTCCAATTGCCTCTATAAAACCCCAAACTCCATTTTTTTCCTTGTACTATTCTTACTAATAAACATTCCCCTCATAGTAATAGCTTGAATAAAATCATTCCTTTAATTACCAAGTGCGTCTTCATTTCTAAAACCTGTGCTTAAGGAACATTTTGGAATAAAAGCAAGAGTGCAAAATCTAAGGTTTAAAAAAAATGAAAGAAAAAGAACAGAGAAAGTTGCAAAATGATTTCCTGAACTCAGATTGTGGTCAATTTATATATATTTTTTAAGTGAGAAATGCCCTGTACTTATCTCTCCATGAAACAAAATGGTGTTAGGAAAAAAAAAAAACACGTATTAATGCCCAACAGCTTGACACAGGACGCTATATAGACTATTGGGAAATTACCCTGAATTTGTCTGGGGAACATACAGCAAGGCCAAGAAAATACATTTTATATTATCATTTTACCTTTTCTATGACACAGAACCACAACTATCAATCACAAAAGTATGAATGATTAACTAGTATAAATCATAAATGTAAAGTTGATGTGAAAGTATATTTTATATCTCCTATAAATTATTTTCTAAGGAGACATATATATTCAGAAATGATTATTTTGAATATTTAAGGAATTTAAAAAACATGAAGAAGAAAAAATGATGAATCAATATGAGAAATGATTAAATAATTTTATTAGAATCATTAAAAGTGGGTTGAAATAATAGAATCAGTTATAATTTATAATATTTAGGCTAAAGTATTGCTTCAGAGAAATTTATGTCTATAAAAAATGAACAGATTTTATGGAAATTATAAGATCAAGATTAGTGTGGAAAAAGTTTTGCTTTTGAAGCCTCAGTATAAAGATTTCCAAAGTTCAGTCACCTGTGGTACAAAAAGACTACTCTAACCAAATAGAGAGTGTAGGAGGAGGCCTCTTGTTAGTCCTAGCCACCCAGAACCAAAATAGCCACATCGGAACTATATTAATTAAAACCCTGCTTAGACCACTAGGTCTAACTTCTTATTGGCTAGCTCTAACATATTAATTTAACCAATCTCCACTAATCTGTATATCATACATGACATGGGCTTGCTTACAAGCAAAGTTTTGGCCTGTCTGTCTCTGTTGGCAGCTTCATGGCGTCTTCCTGACCCTGCCTTCTTTCTCCCAGCATTCGCTTTAATTTTTTCCCACCTAGTTCTGTTCTGCTCTTGCCATAGGCTCAAAGTATTTCTTTATTCATTAACCAGTAAAAGCAACACATAGGCACAAGGACCTCCTACACCAAAAGAAGCTAAATATTTTGATAAAGACCATAGACATAAAATCATGTAATAGTACATTGATATAATTTATTTTACAAGATTTTCATTTTATTTTTCTTTTAATGTGAAAAATATATATTAAATAACGATGGGTATACTGGCAAAAGTATCAATTATACAGACAGAGTTTTGTTTATAGATAGCCCCTGCTATTTTTTTTTTTTTGTGATTAGGAATCTATCTAGAATCTTGAGATAAACAGGCTGCTGTAAGCATATTTTAAACTTACACAATTCATTTTAATGACACAAAATATAAGATGTTTATATTCAAATCTCTATTCTCTATTGATTCATTTCAACTCATATAAAGCAGAAGCTTCTTATAATTCTTGAGTTTGACTCTAATATTCTGAAAACTACTCTGTTCATATTAGAGTTATTTGATCATAACACTGAATATGAATAAGGTGACAAAACAATTTTTTCCATTCCATAAAACATTCACTTTAAATAAAGTTGACCTCAATATAGAAATAAGCATTAACGCCTAAATATTCAGGCATGTGTTCCTTAATTATATGTTATCTGGCTTAATTGTTAAATATATTCCCTTTAAAGCATTAGTGACATTAACTATACAGAAAAATTAATATATTAGTTGCTTCCTGGGGAAAGGTTAAGCAAGCCTACTATTTCTGGAGTTTTGATGTCACATTATCACTGAAGACTTTAATGAGTTGCTACTTATTCTCCACTCTTTCTACTGAAAAGGTACCTGCTTCAACAGTAATAGGCAGAAGTCAGGAAAGTTGCTTGTTCCCTTTGGATCAGAATGCGTAGAGGAAATAAATTTTAATGTAGAGAATAAAAATGAAAGTCATGAGCTCAGACTGGCATCAATAAATATAACAAAAATGTTGGATATTGTAAAAATATATTAAGCACTAATTCTCTAAGTTGAAACATAGACTTTTGCAGGGCGTTTCTGCTTGACTTCATGACAAGTTTATGAATTTTCTTGTCAGGTCAAATAGAAGAAAAATGTCACCTCAGAAATTATATAGAAAGTGACTAGACGGTCACTACCCTCAGGAGAAACATTTTACAAAAGCCAACTGTTCATCACTTACACCAACAGTTCCTAAATGCTAATTTGAATCTAGGGAAAGTCTTCAACAAATGCATTACAATCAAGCAGAGTAGGCTAAATATTTTTTTCACATCATTTACCAGTGATTGTTGTAAATGTACTTCCACCTTAATTAATAAAAGATGATTTCAGAATGAATAAATCACAAAGGATTTCCTTACAGCACTTAGTCTAATGATGAATAAATGAAGACAAGAGAATTGTATTGGAAGAGACAGACTTTTTTTTTTTTTAAAGGTGAGGTAAAATGTCTTTTTAAAAGAAACAAAGTGTGCTTTACTGAAAAGAAAAATAATCTTTATTTGGCTGTATTTGACATTAAGCTAAGGGAAATCTTGAGAAATAAAGTCTCTTCAAAAATCTCTTTTCTTGTAAGCATTCTGATTAATTGATCAAGAAGGAGACTATAATAATTTTTCTCCTTGGGTTTTAAAAATTGTTAAAAATGAATGGAGTTAATGTGTCTACAATACATGAGACATCCAAGTATAGCAGTCAATGTTACAGAACAGGGAGATAGCTGGAAGCATAACAAACTAAGGTTACAACTAAGGAAAGAAATAGAAAATGCAATTTACTGTTTTGTTAACAGGAGACTTTTATAAATTGTCTTAGAATATTTTAGATTTTTTTTTTTGTGTTTGCTCACATAGTGGGTATGTACTATTTTAAGAGAAAAAAAAGTGGTTTAAACCTTATTAACACTCTTTGTTGTGTTTAACTGAGTGGGAAACTAGGACAATTGGGAATCTTTGGTCAAACTCTCATCTTTGCCCCTTAATGCCTTCTGGTGTTCATGAAAGTCATAACCCAAACGTTGTACCTTTTTTTTTTTTTGAAAAAAGAGAGAAAAGAGGGCCTTTGGCAACATAGTCATCAATGATTTCATTGGTCATAGATGGATCTTTTAAAACTTATTTGTGACAATAAATAATGGGAAATAAAGATTAAGCATTATTTAAAAATATACTGTTATGATGGTATACTTGTACCTTGTTTAAATTCATGTGTTAAATCGTAATCCTAGATGTACTGATATTGGGAGTTCAAATTCCAATTATAAAAAAGGTTCTAATAAAGGCATGAAAACTAGCTAGCTCTCTTCTCCAGGTAAGAGTACAGAAAAGAATTTGCGCAGGGCAGTAGTGGCGCACGCCTTTAATCCCAGCACTGGGGAGGCAGAGGCAGGCGGATCTCTGTGAGTTCGAGACCAGCGTGGTCTACAAGAGCTAGTGCCAGGACAGGCTCCAAAGCCACAGAGAAACCCTGTCTCAAAAAACAAAAAAACAAACAAACAAACAGAAAAGATTTTGCCGATTAAATTAATAAGTTTTTATTGGACCTTGAATTTGTTGAGGCTTTGATATTGGAATCCCAAGCTACCATATCTATAGTAAATACATTTCTGTTACTGATAATCAATCGAATTTATTTCATTTTATATAATCACCCAAATGTACTAAGAAAACGAGATGTTATATTTCATCCTTTTATTATAGCAGAATTTATTACAACATTTAAAAGGCAATTGGTTGAAACAAAACAAAGTAAACTTCTCAACATATTCCTGGGGCAAAAATAATAGAAAAATAAATCTACCTACATGACAGGAATTCATATTGCATTTAGTGCAGACAGAGTTTAGATCAGAAGCAAGGGAGGGATGTGTTGTCAACAACTATTGTAAAGAAGCTATGACACAATGTAGGATCTTATATCAGAAAGAAAATCACAAGCAGTATCACAGTCATAGAAAGTAAAACCCAGAATCATGGCAAACCTATTCAACATCATATTTCAAAGGCTAAAATATATGCTACAAATCAGAATAGCGTAAGAATTTCTCAATAGGAGTGGACTGAAAACCCTTTGTAAGGTTAATTAGCTACTTCATCCTTTTACATTTCAGTGACAACAGCTCTTCACAGAAATAAAATATTTCAGTTTTTCAGTTTCAAATCTTCACTATGGCTCATTATATCTAGAAAGTAAAAGCAAATTTCTGAAGTTGGATGAGCTTCTCAGTTGGTTAACTGCATATAGATCATCTAAGTATCCTACCTAGTTTTGACAATACAACCATAACCCATAACACTTCCTTATATGATCAGAAATCCTGAGTTAGGCAAGAGGATGGTGAATTGAGAGATAGTCAGATTTTCACAATGAAAATTAAACTTTGCAAATGCTAGCATTTCAGAAAGCAATTCTCTGTTTATTTTAAAAATAAAACAAAGAGAATCTTGGTGTCCTAAGTCTATCACAAAGCCGAGGGTGAACTGGGGACAATAAATACAATAATTGCTCATCAAAGCTAATAAAAGACAATTGCAGTAATAAAATCAGCTAGATATAGCCTATGTCAGGAATCTATTCTGAGTTTTGGGCCACTCAAATTAGTTTTAGTTGATTAAAAGTTAAAAGCCTCACTGGGCAAAGACACAGCTATGTAGTTCTTTATTCTTTCTAGTGTTCCAAAGTTGTCATCCAAAGATCTATTTAACTTTGTTAAAGCATCATTATCTTTCCTTTTCATCTCAGCTCTAGAGATAGATTGCTAACTTCAGACTCCTCAATCAATGACTGTGATGACTTTCTAGTCCTCCCATAAAACTACATACTACAAACAGATTTTGTTGGAAATTATCAATGTGTGTAGATAACAAGAGATCATGAACACTCAGCATTAATTAATACTCCTACAAAATTACCCATACATCAAAAGCCCATGGATAGTTATGGAAGAAGAGGTGAAAACAATGAAAGAAAAAGGATGGCCATTTGGAAACATCATTTTCTTAACAATACTTGAATGCTATACCCTGACAGTAGTTTGGCAAGAAAACACCCCCAACATTTGACCATGAATGCTTGGAAAATTTCACAAGGCCACACTCTTAGATAAAAAGCTACAGACAATGTCTGCTGAGATAGTGAGGCTAACACTTTGTGTGAAAGAGATCCCTTACAGATTATTAGGTCCTAAATGGTTGTCATAATCACATAAGATATTACCTTGATAAATTTCTTGGTTCATTAACTACAAAATGGATAACTAATTTTATATGTACAACAAAATTACAATGTAGATTTATGAAAAAAATCTATCAGCTTCTATCTCCTAATATCTGATAGTAACTTGTCAAACAATAGTGTGAGGTAGAGGTTTGCTAGATTTTTGAACAAAATTGATTTCTAATCATTGAGTAACTTGTATAGCATTCCATTGCAATGTTATGTAAGGACAAGTAATAACAAATAAAATTGATAGATGGTGTGGGAGGTCTTTCTGTGTGTTGCTCTTATTGTTTAATGAATAAAGAACTGACTTGGCCTATAGAATGGGAAGAGAAGGGCAGAATTAGAGAGACATCATGGAGCTACCAGAGACAGACATGCTGAAACTTTAGCCAGTAAGCCACTGTCATGTGGATATACACAGATGAATAGAGATAGGTTAAATTAATATGTACGAGTTAGCCAATAGGAAGCTAGAGTTAGTGGGCCAAGCAGAGATTTAAATAATACAGTTTCTGTGTCATTATTTCTGGTCGAAGCTAGACAGGAGCTGAGAACCAACAAGCATTTTGAAAAGACAGCTTTCTGGACCATGGTGTCAGTGCAAACTCTGTCTCTTTCTGGAGGTCTGGCTATAGAATATCTAAATGGGTTTTGTGAGCAGACTGTTACACTGCTTAATGGCTCAACATACACCATCGCATACTTGGAACTGAGGTGGTATGCACTGCTCAGAGGCAGTAAACAGAACAGCTATGCTATGCTGGACTGGGTGGGGTAAGCAGACAGTGCCATATTTCTTCTAGAAAAGGCACAGCTAAAGTTTTTAAGATGTGCTTCGCATTTTAAAAAGCACTCTTGGACAGTAAAGAATTACAAATATGCAATAAAGACAAATACAGATGAGTCACTGCATTGGATAAATGTATGTAGGCTTAAAAGAGAGAAGAAAAATAGTAGAGAGAGTCATAAAATAAAGTTAATTCTTTTAAAAAAGTAAAACCTTTAAAATGACAGAATAAAAATAAATAAGCCACGTAAAGACTCTGGCCTCAGCTCCATGGTGTCTCTTCCTCTGCCTTCTTTCTCCCAGCATTCAATCCAGTTTTCCCCACCTACTTAAGTTGTTCCCTATCAACAGGCCAAGACAGTACCTTTATTCTTTAACCAATAAAAGTAACACATAGACAGAAGGACCTCTCATACCACACCATTTCCCCTTTTCTGTTTAAACAAAAAGGAAGGCTTTAACATTTTTTACTGTCTAGAGTCCCTTTTCAAGCCCTCTTAGGTTTTACATGAATTTAGACCACCATGTTGATGCACCAATCTGTAGGAAAAGGGGCCACTTGTTCTTCCCTGCTTCCCAGCTAGCTTAGACGTGAAATAATCACACAGAAACTATATTAATTAAAACACTGCTTGGCCCATAACTCTAGCCTGATTGGCTAATGATTACATATTAATTTAAGCCAGTTCTATTAATCTTTGTATTTGCCACATGAGAGTGGCTTACAGGCAGTTTTGGCATGTCCGAATATGGCCGCAACTTCGCAGTATCTCTCCCTCCACCTTCCTTCTTCCAGAATTCAGTCCACTTTTCCCTACCTACCTAAGTTCTGCCCTATCAACAGGCCAAGGCAGTTTCTTTATTCATTAAACATAAAAGCAACAAATAGACACAAGAACCTCCCACACCAGCACAGAAGAAAAGTGACTGACAAACTGCCAATACAGATAGAACTGTCTTTGAAATTTCCTGCTTTGTGGAAAAGTCTGTTGGATACTATGGGCCTGTAGGCTGAAGATGGATGCCCCAACAGTACAGAAGAACTTTGAGTCCAGGCAGCAAGATGTCTCTGTCAATTCTAGATCTCTGGAAGTAGCTTCTAACACATTTACTGTTTACTTAGGTAATATTGTATCCTTCTGGAGACTTTGATTGAGTTGAAGAATAGATAGGAAATAGATATAAATATTGTAATTCTTACTTAATAAGTGTTTTGTTATATGTAATTTTACTATGTTAAAGTTAAAGACTTCCTTTTTATTTAAAAAGAAAAGGGAAATTGTGTGAGAAGTCCTTCTGTCTGTGTTACTTCTTTCATTGGTTAATGAATAAAGAACTAACTTAGCCTATAAGCATAGGAGGAAGGCCGAGATAGAGAGATGCCATGGAGCGTCTAGAGACAGTCATGCCGAAACTTTAGCCAGTAAGCCGTCATGTGGCAATCAAATAAATATTCAGTTGTTACTTCTTTGATAACAAAAATATTTATTGAACAAAAATTCCTGGCTGGCAGCTTCAGAGACACAGAAAATGCTAATTTTTAAAAGATTTCAGAATTCTTGGTAAACACCAAACTGTATGATAATATACTCCAATGTAGTATGTGTTCCTTAAAAGCCTGGACTCTGTGTTTGTTGGCTTATATAATTTCTTTTTTGTGTGCTTGTTTTTACAGAAATTTGTCTCTACTGTACCAACTGTGTTGTAAAATATTCAATAATTATCTTAAGAAAAAAATGTGGTGATATGCTGAGTCATATTATCATTGTTTGGAAAGCTTGAGGGAATGACATGCTCACTTAACCAACAGATTTACAGAAAGTTACCATATGTCAAAGAAAAATTTTCCTCATTTCCAAATCGTCAGATAATTAGAAGATAATTCTGATATGACAGTGAATGAATAAGTACTACCAGAACTGTAGGTAAGAGACCTCAGCTAAAAGGAATTTCCTCCATTGTCCTTTTTTACTCAACTAACTACTTGTAACATGTTCACTGGCGGCAAGCTTCATTTCTGAGAACAACATATTGGATTTGATAAATAGAAACAAGAGATACTCTCTTCCATTGACACACCTTTCAAAGAGGGTGGGCAACATGTGTTCAGAGATGTGAGAATAAAGCTCAGTAGTAGAGTACTTTCTCCCCAGTACAGGGCCTAGGTCCAATTCATTGTTCTCCTAACCTCAAATCAAGAAAAAAAGTTAAAACAAAAGATTAGTATGAAGCATTTTTATGTGTTCAAGATCTATGGGGAGTACTGCCCATGAATTCATGTGTTTTAATGATGTGTTTTCCTTATTCATTGCTCAAACTTCATGCAATATATTTTCCTTGTTTAGTTGCTTTATAGATGAAGACTGTAAAATGCAAAATGCAATCTCTATTAATTCATCAATTTCTTTTACAAAACAGAAACCTTAAATCTGCTCTCAAAATATTCAAGATTTAGAAAGTTTTCTTTTTTTTTATTCACTGTAACTTTTATATATTGTCTCACGAGAACTGAATGGCCTCACACCATGTTCTTAGAATAGTTTGAAAGTTCTGTATGTTCATAGATAAATAAAACATTGCCACATGGTAAAGGGCAAACAGGCTCTGGGGACTAGAGAATCAGGATCTTCCAGCACTCCTTGGCACAACAGTTTTTCAGCAGTAATGTGTTTTACCTCAAGATTCCCAGGAGTACTCTCTATGTTTTTTGATCCCTAATGTTTATGAGTGCTAAACAGTTAATTTTGGACTGAGATTATACTTAAAAGATACTTTGATAATGAGTATGAGAAAATAGATTCATGAACTGATGGTGGGAATAGAGATTTGGGGAAGAAGCATGTTGAAATGAACACTTGCTGGCTATAATTTTTACTTCTTTGGCACTATGTATTTGTCAAATGGTGTAGCAGAGGTAGAAACATACCCTGTTTGTTGAAACTTTGTGATTTGAAGATTATGTTATTCTTATGTCTACCAATGCATCTAGATGGTAATTAAAATTTCTGCAAAAATATGCTCTAATATAAGGCTGGGTAAGACTATTTTGTAGGATTTTGGGTGTGTCCAATAAGAGTTAGTTTGCAGTGAAAAATGTGTGTCTCAATACTGAAACCTTGCTCGTGTATCGATGCACTGTTAAGGAATGTTTGGGCAAATAAAATATTGACTAGTAATGTGTCCTAAAATCTTTTCATAGAGAGGCCTTTAGTGAGTCATAAATTGGATAATTACCTCAACTTTGCCATCATAATGCAAGGAATCCCAGCTTAAACAAATGTTTTTCTACTGTGCTGATTAAAGAAAATATCTCCATCAGGTTGCTCTGTGGGTAAGTCTATGGAACACTTTCTTAATTAATGTTTGATAAGGGAAGGAATAGATCACTATGGGTGGTATTGTGCCTAGGGAAATGTTTCAGACATTTGTAAAAATGTAATCAGCAGATGGTATCTATATATTTATTAATTTACATATATATGCAATAGCAATATTTAAAGAAGAGGAGGCCATACATTTGAGAGAAAAGAGTATATAGGTAGTGAAGGAGAGAGTGGAATGTGGAGAAAATAATATAAGTATATTTTAATTTTTAAAAATAAAAGCTGGGGGGTGGAGAGATGGCTCAGAGGTTAAGAGCATTGGCTGCTCTTCCAGAGGTCCTGAGTTCAATTCCCAGCAACCACATGGTGGCTCACAACCATCTATGAGATCTGGTGCCCTCTTCTGGTGGGCAGACATTCATGCAGACAGAACACTGTATACATGATAATTAAAAAAAATAAAAATGAAAATAAAAGCTGAAGGAGCCTTGAAGAACAAATGAATAAATTTTGGGTGTGATTGTTCCCCCATGGTCTCTGCTTCAGAAATTACCTCCACGCTCCTGCCTTCAGCTCCTTTCACAGTTTTCTATGATGAGGGACTGTAATCTTTAAGTCACATGACCCCCTTTCTACCCAAGTGGTTTTGGTCATTGTATTTCCCATAGCAATAGTAAGCAAACTGAGGCATCTGGTTACCAGTGGATGTGATGCAAGAGAGGAAGATGTGAAGAAGTTAGAACTAATAGGTGTGATTCTGAGTTGCATACATTGGAAAGTCATAGTAATGCCATGCTGAAGATTCAGATTACACAGTTGGCAGTGACCTTTAAAGGACAATAGCAGCCATTATTATTAGCAGAAAGCCCGTCATGTTTACTTTATAGAAAAGATGAAAGCTTTCATCAGAAGCAACTTGAAATCTCCTAAGTCATTCAGCAAAGGCAAACTGCCCCCCTGGATAACTTCTTTGTACTAAAGGATAAATAAAGGAAAATGGAATAAAATATCACTGATTTTCACATATCCAGTCTGGTTTAAGACTTCTAAATGCTACCAGTTGCTTTTGTTCAATAAGAAAATGCATATAGTGAATCTCTTGTATGTATGAGTAAACTTAGTCACCTGGTTATCTCAGTCTAACTTTGATTTATTGTTTGAAAGTGCAAGTAATAGCCTTCATATATAAAGTATTTTCACAATTTATTTTAATTTTTTTGATATTCTAACTATGTCATTCCCCACTTTCCTTTTCTCCTTACAAATTCTCCTGTATTACCTCCTTGCTCTCTTTCAATTTCATGGCCTCTTTTCTCTTTCATTCATTGATTATTGGTATACACACACACACACACACACACACACACACACACACACTCCTGTGTATGTAGAAGGAGCTGCAGGCCACTTCCCACCTCCCAGCTCCCAGCCACCAGCTAGCTTTATACCCAAAATAACAACACACAAACTGTATTTATATAAACACTGCCTGGCCAATTATATTTAGCCTCTTCTTGGCTAACTCTCATATCTTGTTTAACCCATATTTAGTAATCTGTATAGCACCACAAGGTGGTGTCTTACCAGGAAGATTCTAGTGTATGTCCATCTTGGGCTGAAGCTTCATCACATCTGGCTCAGAGAGGAGAGGCATGGCATCTGCCTTACTTCCCTTCTTCCCAGCATTCTGTTCTGTTTACTCCACCCACCTATGTTCTAACCTATCAGGCCAAGCAGTTTCTTTATTAACCAATGACCTTCCTCCATCATGTGTATTTCTAAATAGATAGATGCAATCATTAAATGGATGATATAAAGAAAAACATACATATAAAGAAATAAATTGAAACTTTTACAATTAAGCTGGAAAATATATTTATGGAATATTGTGATAAGCCACTACAATTGCTGTACAGATTTGATCAATTTTACTATTGTGGAAACAAACTATAAGTTCTACCATGGGCACAGATAACTGTAGAAAGATAATAGTGATAATAGCATATCATATCCACATCATAGAAAGGTAGAATGACTGAGCCACAGAATGCAATCTTAGACTACATTTATTTTTTAGTTCACCACAAAGTTCAGAATTATTGTAAATTTTATAAGAGGGGTTCACCCAAACAAAAATTATGTTTATAGATGAAAAGTCTGAGAAAAAAGCCAGTCTAAAGCAATACATTTAATTTAAAATTTCAGCTTAACTTCTACTTTACTTTAAAGTCATATGAAAATAAAAGAAGATACTCGTTTTAGCATCAGTCTTCTAGTTATAATATAAAAAGAGTAAAAAACCTTATAGATTTGTACAAATAATAAAGTTTGACTATGTACAACTGGCTTTAAAATAATCATCTTCAATGCATAACCACTGTTATTATATCTCTAAATATCTTCCCTAATATATATTTATTAAAGCTTAAAATGCAATTTTTAGCCTTAGTATTCTGATTTAAGTGTGAGAATTTATTTAAAATTACTGGTACATGTAATTCTTTAAGCCATTATGACTTTTAATCTTCCATTTATTATATCTTGTGCATGTTAATATAAGGTAAAGTTTTGTCTCATGTTTTTCCTTTTGTGATGTTGTGAATGGAACCAAGGCTCTTGCACATGGTAGGTGGCTATCCTACCCCATTCCTTAGGTTTGGATAAATTTGTAATAGCTTTCCACCTGCTTTTTATATTATTTCTGCTTATTAAATAACACACAACTAAATCTTCCTTTTAGTTTAGCTAATCAGTAAATATTAGAAAAAGTAGAATATATGTGGGTTAGTAAAATAAATTTTATATTATGTTCATCTTTATATAATTTTGCCAAAAACATCACTAATGTTTCATTTTTGAGGATCTTTAAGTAGTTGAGGTCTGAGTGTCAGGGTTCATTATTCCCCAGTGTGATAAGAATTTTACTGAAAGAGCATGCTACTGAGGATACATTTCTCTAGCTTGTGTATGTGGGAACATATTAATTTTATGTTTTCAATCTAATTTTTGGAAGCACACAATATTAAATAGAATTTACTAGCATTAAAGTTTAATCAGGAATGTATTTGTTATGTTATGAATAATGTCCTTTATTTGCCACACATTTAAATTCAGTAAAATAAAGGAAATATTTTCCTACCTGTAAGGGAGACTAGTTAGATGACACAATGGGTTAACATTAAGGCTGTCTCACTTCATCTTTAAAGAGCTGAAGGTCACATTTACTTATATTGACTTACAAATGGGAAGTTTAGTGGGTCCAGAATTCACCCATGCAACAAACAAATTGCCAATCACAGAGATCTAAACTCACAGGAGTCACACACCAGCAAGGTTAAAATCCCATCAATATAAAAATCATATAAGTCTTTAAAAGACGATTTTCTATGTGAGGCATGGAGAGCTGTAACTGTACGACTTAATGCCCTCCATAATGTTCTAGAGTGATAATGATTATAATCCCTTTCCCATTTATTCTTTTCTTTTTAATTTATTGAAAAGAAAAACTGTGAAACAAGAAAAACCAAGTAACTTGCTCAAGGTCAAGGTCACAAAGTAATTTAATACAGAACTCAGTGTGGGCCATGACATATGCTGAATCTCTGAGTCTAAACTTGAGAAATCACTGGAATTCTATGGCAACATCATTTGTTGATTTTTTTCACAGTCCCATAGTATTGTTGTTTGAAGTAATGGTATCAAATACTTTTATGCTTTTGATTATTGTGATTTTTAAGATAGCACTAAAATTGATATAGTAAAAGTTACTGTAGACAGGGTCTTTAAGTATTTACAATTGAAGTAAAGCAATAAGATATTGCCAGCAGTTATCGAGAAAATAGACTTATAAGATTTAAACACAACATCACTACATTTTGTTGTGATAAAAGTTATATTGAAAACATGTCTTCTTAAAGAAATGGGAGTTATTCACTGGAAGCTTTAGAAACTAAACCCCCACAACGTCATGTTCCCAGGTCTTTGGCGTCTAGTGATGACATTCATGATGACAGCATGATAGCCATTATATTTCACAAAAGGAGATCGCATGGCCACATAGGAAACACAGCCGTAGGATAGAGGTTAAGCTATATACTTTAACAATTTTTTATCCAGGGAACTCCCTCCCAAGAACTAATATTTACTCCAGAGAGTAGTGCCTCTCATTATCTCTGGATCATGAATCAAAATTCAACTCTTAATATCTATCTAAAAAAATAATCGATTCATGGGGAGCAAAGTGCCAACATGGATATCTAGGGAGCATAGACCATGCTCCAAAGCAAAGCAAGTGCAATAAAATAGAACTGCTATGTCTTCTTTTGAATGCTGCAAGCACCTGCCCCTTGTTTCTTCATGTACAGTTTTTTTTTGTGATTCTGAAGATGGTTATGCTTAGGCAACCAATTTATAGACTGACTCTTTTTATAGAGTCATCTCAATTGTGTAGGGGATCGGGAGGATTACTGCAGACATGTTATTTTAAGAAGGTTTTTTTTTTCCCCAAAAATAATATTGGAAGCTGGGGAAGATGAATGGTAAATAAGATTAGGATGGTAGTAAATCTTTAAAATTGGTATCAAAATACCAAAAGTTCATACAAATTCATACAGCTAATAGCATTTCTTCCTTCTAATCCATGTAACCAGTATTACATTGCTTCCCCCCCCCCCTTTGAAAATATATGCTTTATAATGCTCTTATTATTCTCTTTAGTGTGATTCCATCTGACTAATTAGGAGATAGACCACTATAATTTCGCTATTTTATCCATCCTTTCAAACTTTACTCATATTCCTTTGTTGGGACCAATTGAGTCCTGGCCTTCAGCTGCTCGTCCCTGTCTAGAGCCTTCTACTGAAGTTACTAGAAGCTGTGCCTAGCCTAGAGGATCAGAGGATGGTATGTTCACCTGTTGGCCATTGACTGCAGTGTATTTAAGCCTCCATGGTGCTATTAAAGAGAGGTTTTGGTACCAGTGTTGGAAGTTCTGTGTGTCGGTCTGTCTTTGCATGTGTATTCGCAACCTCCAGCCCCTTGCTCGAAGCTCACGAACTGGGTTCTAGGGCACAGAGCACAGAACGCAGACAGGGGAAGGGGTGGGCGGTGGTGCGGGGCATTCCTTGTTTTAATTTACTTAAAATAAAGAAGAAATGTCTCAAAGCAAATAAGATCATAACTTTAAGAGTGTTGATATTATATATAAAAAGAAAACATGGTACTCACTCCTCTGAAAAGTTACTGACACTGATTAATTGAAAAATTAGTCATTTATGAGAGGTTGATTGTGGGGCGAGCCATTCTGGGCTTCTTTCAGAGACCCTTGATGTATGGAGAAAAAGTTCCTTTTTCCGTGTCTGAAACAGGAATTGGCTTGGCAAGCCTAGCAATGGCCTGGGGCCAGGGTCTTTTGAAGAAGCAGTTTTAGTCATCTCTGCTAAGGACTGTGATTTTCAGTTCCAAAGCCTATGTCTATTTGTTCTGTGATGTACTTGAGATATCCTCTGTTCCCTTTCTGTAACTTTACTTGGTTAGCTTTCTGGTGATGTCATCCCAGTTGTTTGTCTCTGCAAAGAGCATGTGAGATGCTGTTCTTCTTAAATTTGGTACCATGATTTATCAGTTCATGCAGATTTCCTGATCCTAGTTTTCTGCCTGTTTATTTTTAGCTCCAGAACCCATGCCACTCCACACCTGTGGGTTTGGTTCAGATGACATGGGATTTTAAAAAGATATAATATTTAATACTTGTATAAGCATTATAATACTACAATTTGATACTTATAAAAAAATTGGAGCTGTTCTTATTGTATTCAGAGTCCAAAATGATATGAAGAAAACTGTTCATGTCATGACAGTCAGATCACTGTATGGATAATTATTACTATTTTTATTAGTAATAATAGCATTAAAAGCTTATTATAGAAGGAATAGCTATAAATGAAGACATGCCATGATACATTGAAAAATAGACAGATGGGTTAGTAGAAAATAGATAGATGATAGATAGATAGATAGATAGATAGATGAAAGATAGATAGATAGATAGATGATAGATAGATAGATAGATAGGTGATAGATAGATAAATAGATATAAGACAGTTTCATGGTAGATAGGCAACATTTATTCCAATCATAATATTGTCATTGCTTTCCTTTTGTGACTTTGCTTCCTCTACATGAGTAAGAATTTCAGTCAGTTTCTGTAAGTGCCAATGTCTTAAAGTGTTGTACAGCATACTTACTATACCTATGCTTCCATTATTTTCAGTTATTTCCAGTAATTTTATCAAGTACAACTCCATTTTGTTTTAGACTCCCACAGTTGATCTCTAAATGATTGACTTGAATCATCCTCTTTATTTTGTAACCAGCACTGTTTGTTTTCCCAAACTTGACACATCCAGTAATCCCATTCATTCGGAGTTTGTTGTGTTTCCAATTGATTCCTCATTGTTCTTACTGGTTTATATTTTCTCCTTTCCTCTCTGTATATATTCTGAAGCAGAGCTTAAATTATGTATAAGAAAGAAACTAGTAAAATTCTTGGCGAATTTGTCATAAAATAAGATTATGTTGAAACCCATAGGTTAACGTTTTAAATTTCCCTACAATAATCTCCCCAACCTAAATCCCAACGTTATATTTACAAGTATAAAACTCAAAGACATTAGAAATATTCATGTAACAGAGTAAATTTTTTCTATGGGATTACAATAAAGTCTCCTAAGATTAGCATGCGTTTTATTATTCTCTGATTCTACTTACAAAACAAGAGATGATGTGGAAGCCTCTACACTCCTGAAATCTATTTTATCAAAATCTGATCTGGTATATGTCTGAGATGTATTGCTACCCACCAAAGTGATTTGTTTTCATTGAAAGGAAAATAAGGTTACTTGATACTGACAACACATCGTTGGAGGTCCCCTTAGATCCGTAGTTAATACTGTCTTTGTTTTCCTGCTCTTTCTTCATCACTTTCTTTCCATTCTAGGATCTCAGACTATTTTTGGATTTATGGATTCCATTGTAATATTATTTTCTTCATTTTTATCCAGGTCACCTCACATGTATTACTTTTATATATAATAAAGTACACTTGATTTCTCATAGTAGGATATTCTTTGAATTTTAACACATTTGTTACATGAAACTATTTTGTATGAGTATGTATATATTTGCAAATGATCATGCCAAAATCTAAAGAGTGGAACATAACATTTTTTGACAAATTTTTAAATATTCGAATTAATTCACTTTCTAGTGTTATTTTATTTTTTCCTAGAAATACCACTTGCTTTTAAAAGCATCATATTTGTATTTCATGAAATGGTTTATTCACTGGATGTTATATATGAGTTAACCACTCTTTGTAACCTTACCAGAATAAAGCTATCACAGAAAAAAGAAAGCTCATTACCAAATCTAAGTCTTTTGATTACAGCTTAAAAGTCTCATTATTTTCCATACAGAAATTCTGTTTTTGGTTCTTTTAACTTTGAAATATACATAATTACTTGTGTATAATTAAGCCATTCATTAAAATTGTCTTAACTGTTTTTGTGTCAATAAAAATGACAAATACATACCTTGAGTCTGTTTAGTGTTTAATTACTCCCCATGAGTTAGATTTTACAGTGAGGACTAGATTCATAAAATATTTTATGCACCATTTGCTTTTGGATTGTAAATGCTTCCCTCATACTATGAATTTCTGAATGAAAATATAATAACTCTGATAAGCAACCATTCTTTGAAAGCATCTCTTCCCTTGCTATATGTCTCACTATGCACTGTGCATAATTGTATAGGAACAATTTACAGCTAGCAAAATATACAGTGATACAAATAACAAAGTTCTGTTCTTTATTTTAGGAAATAACAGAGAGCAAAATATTCAGTGTCAAATATAAATCTATTTTTCATAAACTCACAAAATTAATATAGTTTCAGAGCATGTAGATGTCAAAATTAAGTTATAAAGCATTATTTCTTAGTATTGACAACTTTGCTGATTCTGAAACACCTTTTTTACAATGAAGATTATACTCATCTTTAAATCAATTTGTCTGGAAATTTTAACTACTTGTGCTAGGTAATTTCTTAATTTCTGTCTTGCTGTCTTTGACTCTGTCTTTGTCTCTCTGTTTCTTGTCTCTTTCTCTGTCTTATCAGCCATATAGGATAGAAAGAGAAGGGCTAGACTTCTAATAAGTTCTTCAAGTACATAACTCTAATGATTCTTGGTCTTATAACCTACATATATACCAGTACCTGTCAGTGATGTCACAGTCAGATAACACATATTTTAGCACATGTTCCATTCATGGATCAAGCTTACTATAGAACCAAGAAAATGTAAAACAAAAAACAAAAATTCAAAACAAAAACAAAACTTGTGTTTGTGGACTGAGTTGTATACTTCCAAAGTTGAAAGATCCTTTCAAATGCTATTATATTTAGAAAGACATAGATACCTAAAAAATTACTTCAAAAAAGCTAAAAGGATAAATGACCTCTAAGTCTGATAGGTCTCAAGTGCCACCTCTAGAGCCAATTGGAGGTATATCCATTTGATGTCTTGCCACCCATATCTTGCTTATATCTCTTTAGAGCACTGAATCCTGCTGGTGTTTCTTCCATAAATTGCCACTCTAAACCTTCCTAATCACTGTGGTTCGTTCATGTTGTATAGTTTCAATTTTTTGAGGTTACAGCTATATTGTTAATTATGTATTCAACAATACCAAAATTAAGCCCCATATTCTTAGATTTCATATTATAATCATTTTCAAAATGTAGCTTTCTCCACAAAATGCCCATTAACCTCCAAATGTGGTCATCCCTTATACTGAGAAAACAATCATTCATCAATCAGATGCCACATTCTCAGATAGATAACATAAAAATTGAAGGAAGTTCTAAAAGATTCCTTAACTCTCTCCTTCCCTTACATTTAACCACAGCTTTGTTTGTAGATTTATGATCTCTACATCTCTATTCATGATGTCTATAATAGATAATTTTACAATATTCAATTATAGTAACTGGTATTAACAACACCAATTACTCCCAATAACTGAATTTATACCAAAGGTTATGTTTATGTATTTCTTTTTTATATAAATATGGACAAAGACCTTCAATGTTCTCTCTCTCTCCCTCTCTTTCTCCCTTTCCTTCTCTGTGAGTGTGTATTCAAAGCTCATGAACATCTATTGGCCAGAAGTCAATGTACATCTTCCTCACTCACTCTCCGTAACTTAAGTATTTTCTCTTTTTTATTAAAAAATAAGCATTTTCCATGCAATATATTCTGATCACAGTTAATCTTCCCCAACTCCACCAACATCCCTCTTATCTTTTCCCCCTTTAGAATCCATACCCTTTCTGCCTTCCCTTAAGGAAACAGGCATTTAAAGAATTATAATAAAATAAGATAAAACAAATAAAAAAACCCAACTTAAATAAGACAACACAAATAAAAAAGAATCAAAGAAAAAGCAAAAGTTGCATATCTTAGACATACAGATATGTATGCCTATACACAGAGGGATCCCTTTCCATTTTAATTGTTGAAACAAGAGCTCCCTTCAAACCTTAAATATACTGATATGGCTAGGTCTGGGGTGGGGAACGGACTGAACAGTGAGGTTTTGGATTCCTCCTGTCTTTTCCACCTCAACTCTAAAGTTACAGAGGAAATCTGCTGCATCTGTCCTTTCTTGGGACTGTAGATCTGAACTTGGTTCTGTTGGGAATATTATTTTATGATGTATTACTTTCATTTATGCTTCATTTGTTTAATTTTGTGAAACTGGTTCTTTGCCTGTGTAAAATACCCGAAGTTCTAATAAAAATCCGAATGGCCAATAACTAGGCAGGATCAAGGATAGGTGGAGATGGAAGGCAAAGCATATAAATAGAAGGAGAAATGAGGAAGAGGAGCAGCAAGAGAAGAAGGAAAGGAAGACATCAGTAAGCCATGGAGAAAAAGGTAATGAAAGGTATACAGCAAGAAAAAATGAAGTTAGAGGCAAAAGGTAATCAGGATAATTTAAGAAAAGCCAGAGAAACAAACAAGCCAAGCTAAGGCTGGGCATTCATAACTAAGAATAAACCTCTGTGTGTGATTTATTTGGGAGCTGACTGGAGGGCTGCTCACAAAGCCAAAAGAATAAAACATTTCACAACATTTTGGCTTACCTTCATGGGGATCAAATATCCATATAGTGCCTGAGAAAGCTGAAAAATAAAAAACAATAAAATAAAAAAGGAATATGGCTGCAAACTTTACCAAAGCAAGGATGATGGTATTTCACTGTTTCTGCTTAACAGAAGAAACTGCTAGACATTCTCCAGAACACAGAGAAAAGTGACTGACTGTAGAAAGGAGTTGTGGGAGGCATTCCTGCTGCCCAGTTCCTGGCCACCTAGCTAGATTATGCTCTGAAATAACAACACACAAACTGTATTCTTTTAAACACTGCCTGGCCCATTATATCTAGCCTCTTCTTGGCTAACTCTCATATCTTGACTAACCCATTTCTAATAATCTGTGTAGCAACACGAGATGGTGGCTTACCAGGAAGATTCTAGTGTACATCCATCTTGGGCTGGAGCTTCATCGCGTCTCTGACCTCACGTCCCTTCTTCCCAGCATTCTGCTCTGTCTACTCCACCTACCTAATTTTTTGACCTATCAGACTAAGCAGTTTTCTTTATTGATTAACCAATAAAACAACAGATTGACAAATGACCTTCCCACATCAACTGACAATCTGCCAATATAGGTGGAACAATCTTTCAAATTTCCTTGGTCATTGAAAATGGATGCCACAATGTTGCAAAGGAATTTTGAATAATTTTCCAGGTAGTCATATGTCTCCATCATTTCTAGAACTTTTAGAAATCATTTGCAATGTACTTTTTGTTTATTTAAAAAAATATTATATCCTTCTGGTGTTTTTCATGGAGTTGTAAACTAGATAGTTTTAGCTGTATTTTTTGTCAGATATGCTAAAAGTTAGATATAAAAATTTGGATTTACTAAGATAAGATAGATTATGGAGTATTGTCTTTAAATTCAGGCAAAAAGCCAATTAGAATTCAGTGCATCATGAAAGTAATCTTTACTTGATAATTGTTCTTACTGTATACAGTCATACTATGTTAATGTTAAAACTTGTGATTTTTGTTTAGAAAGAAAAATGGAGAAATGTTGGGGAATATTATTTTAGGATATATTACTTTTGTTTATGCTACATTTGTTTAATCTGTGAAGCTGGGATTTGTTGCCTTTCTAAAACACCTGATGGTACTAATAAAGAGCTGAATGTCCAATAGTGAGTTAGGGCAAGCATAGGCAGGACTGGCAGAGAAAGAGAGAGTATAAATAGAAATGTATCTGGAAGAAATTGGGCAAGAGAACAAGAAGAGGAGGACATCAGGGGCAGTCACCTAGCTACATTGCAAGACAAAGTGAAAGAAGTAGAAAAAGGTATATAGAAATAACAGAAAGATAAAATCCTATAGGTAGTCGAGATAATTGAGGTTAAGGAAAACTGGCAATAAACACGTCAAGCTAAGGCCAGACATTCAGAACTAAGAACAAATCTCTATTTGTGATTTATTTGGGAGCTGGATGGTATGCCGTTCAAAAAGCAAGCATAGTACTGACTGAAACAGCTCCCATAGCATGAATGTTTTAAAAATAACTGCAGATAAATAACACTATCTCACACTTTGTTTTGCTTTGCTTCCCCGAGCAGGCAACAAATAGTGACAAAAATAAATAAAAATGGAGTTAAAAATCTCTGCGTAATTCTGTATTTACCCTATCCTGTCATTCATGTTCTCTCATTTCTACCTTCTTAAATCTTTGTAAGAGATTGGTTTCATATTATGAAGACTTAGAAATCCATCCCTCTATGATATTTCCAGGAAATTTTATTCTTTTCTAATTCTTGATATAATTTATTGTACGTACAATCATATTATCCTGCATATATATCTAAGTTTTTTGTAAATGCATCATTCAGATATCTGAATATAGGATGTCAAGCCTCTGACCTTTATTTCCACATTAGCTATTTATTTAAATGTTACATTTGGCTGCTGAATCCTTTAATTTTAAGAACATTATAGGTAGGTTTTTGTATTAGTTCACCAAATCTCAACTAGTTTTCATGTTACAGGAAGTTAAGCAGGTATTAAAGTTATAACATAACTTCCCCATCCCATTCAATTTCACTCCCCTTATTAATTAATATGTTGAAACCATGTAGTGTATGTGCTAAAACTGATGAACCAGTGTTGATATGTTACCATTAATTAAATCACATTCTATGGTTTACATCATGGTTAATTCTCCATGTTGTTCTTTATTATTTTTGGGAATTAATAATGATATGTTTCACCATTATGATCCTTTGTAAAATAGATTAACTGTCCTATAAGTCTGTGCTTCATTGGTTCATCACTTCCTTTCATTACAGGTGATACTGGCTTTTCTGCTTTCTTCATAGGCTTTCAAGTTACAAATTCTCATATAGTGGTAATCTTGTAGTTTGTTGTTTTTCATATCAGTCTCTTTCACTAACCAGTATACTTCTATATTTTATGCTTATCGATTAATGGCTTGTTATTATACTATAGTCACACTATAATAAGATCTTATATAGAAAACTACTGTATTTTTACACATTCCTGTGATGGATATAGATATCACCCTACTACTTTTATCGATTTACTTTGGTACATGTTATTTTGTTCTGATACAAGATACTTTCTTCTGGATAATTTTAATCTTAAGACTGTCTTTTTTGAGTCACAATTTATTATCACAAAGTTAAATAAGTTTTTTAGTTGTAAATGTGGTCACAAAGTATGCATTTCCTGACAGTAAGCAAATGCAAATTGGGTGTAGGAGCACAATTATTCCTGAATTATCCAAACAGTGTCTTTACTTCTAGCTATCTAATGCATACAGTTTTGATATTTTCTTCAACTATGCTTTCCTAGGAAAATGATGAAGTATTTACTTTTTTTTTTAGAATGACCCATCACCTTCCTTTGCTTTATAGTACAAAAGATAATGAAGAATAAGTTTCACACAGGAGTGCTGTCAGTCTGAAAATGAGAAGATCAAACACAAGACAAAGTTCAGTCTTTCATAGAAAATATATACTCTCTTTGACCTATCATTAGTGTCTCCCACAACATGCATAGTACTGATGAATTTTAACAAGCAGCTCTAATTTTGTAAGTGTGTGTGTGTGCGTCTGTGTGTATTCATATATGCCTATATTATCAAAGGCACAATTATTTAACTTCCTTATTTGTGGCATATTTGTTATGATCATCAAAATTATAATTATAGCTATATATTCACATATATGTGTGTTTTTATTATCATGAAAAACCTAAAAGTTATAATAATCAAAGAAAGAAGATTTGAAAAATTATAAAAATATCTCAATAAATTTATCTCAAATAAATAATTAAAGGATAAATAATTGTATATGTATACCAGCATTCCTATTTGTTTTATGCTTATTCCTGATAGCGGAGCACTTTAGACTATATATAATGAATATTAATTTGAAATAAAAATATAAGCTACTCACACAGAGATAATTCTTAGAGTTAGGGCTATTATAGTACATTAAAGTTAAAATTGCACATAATCCCAATAATTCAGCATTTTAGGTACTCCACAAAAATGGCTATTATTAAAAGCGAAATGTTTAAATGCTATTCTAGGGACATTCAATAGATGGTTTAGGAAGAACTTTTAAAACAGAGGTATAATTTTTATCTGTTGAAATGCATAAATGATCTTAAATGTATAGTTTGAATTTTGACAAATGCATACACTTGAGTAATTCACATATCCATCAAGAAGTGAGTCCCCATTTTCCCTGCCAGATATAATTACTCATTGGCCTTCTATCATTCTGGTTGAAGTTGGCGTGTTCTACATCATCATACACATACAATCATGCTGTAGGAACTGTTTTATGTATAGCTGCTTTTACATACCACCAGTCCCAAAGACCTACTCACATTGTGCAAAGCATTCATACTTCATGCTGTTATGCTTTTTAAAGAATATTCCGTCATAGAATTTATGACAATTGTTCGCTTAGTCTCAGTTTGAATATTCTCCATGATTTTTTTTTTAATCTTGTAGCTAAATCTGGTTCAGTCTTTGTTCTATCTTAAACCACTTTTTATTGAGCTATGAGAAAAGAATGATTAAGAAACAAGGACCGGATATGATTGTCATCCCCTCATAAGCATCGACAAGATTGGGGTCTTGCTTTTCTGGGATGAAATTGACAATCATGATAACACATAGCTCTATTGCATGCATGTTAGGTCACAAGAAAAAAAAAAGCTGGCAAATCCAATTCTAATAGAAAAGACCCTATTAATAAAGTCCTTTAAGTACTGATTTTTTTCTGTATTTGGTCCTCAGTTAATCTTAATAACTTAGTTTCTTTTCTTGTTGTTGTAATAAAATTTTATGCTAAAAGTAACTGGAGGAGAAATGGGTTCATTTTAACAGGTGGTTCAATGGTCCAGGTAGAGTTCATTATGGCACAAATTCAAATCATGGAGAATTTGAAGTAGCTAATCCATGGCATAAACTTCATAGAGACAGAGAGAGATGAACACATGGTATTCAGCTCCCTTTCTCAACTTTTGTAGTTTTGGATCACAGCCAGGAAAAGGTGCCACCCACACTTGGAAAATCTTCTGATCATAACTAATGAAATTGATGTAAGTGCTGTCGGCATGCCAAGAAACCCATCTCCCAGATTATTTTAAGTTCTGTCCTGATAACAATTAATATTAAACATCATGAGTAATAGAATACATAATCTTTAAAATGTAAGTGTAGAGTGGCTGGATATCATAGCAACATGCTAAGTAATCTCTATTTAGATCTAATACTTTTGTCTAGGTCTTGATTTAATATTAAAAGGACTTTAACAAAGGAAGAAAACCTCATATATTTTAACCCTGGGTGTAGTAATAAGGGCAGCGGGGCTGCGTCCCCAACACCCCGGCCGCCTGCCCGGCTAGCTTATACCCCGAAATAATTACACGGACACTGTATTCTTTTAAACACTGCTTGGCCCATTCTCTTCTAGGCTAATTCTCACATATTAATTTAGCCCATTTCTAATCATCTGTATGTAGCACCCCAAGGTGCACTTACCGGGGAGATTCTAGCCTATGTCCATCCTGGGTCGGAGCTTCATTCCGGGAGCGGGGCATGGCGTCTCTCTCAGGCGTCTGCTCCGGAGAGGAGAGCTGTGGCGTCTCTGACCTCACTTCCTCTTCCTCCCAGCGTTCTGTTCTGTTTACTCCTCCCACCTATCCTCTAACCAATAAAATGGGCCAGGGCAGTTCCTTTATTAGCCAATGACCTTCCTCCATCACCTGGGATATTAAACATATGTCTACCATTGGGTTTCCCTTTCAAATATCACATCCTCTTCCACACCAAGGAGTTAAAGTATATATTATCACCTTAGGGACTTGCATTTCTTTCTAAGCCTAGTTTCATAATGTAATAGAAAACCTAAGCAATAGATTAGTTTAACAATGACTTTCAACTGGCTGTATCAATGCAATAATTGATTTTACTTTTGAACATTATTTTTGTTATGTTTTTGTATCGTATGATTTTCTGCTTCTTACTGGGTAGAAACGTTTGTCAAAATAGACAACAATTTACTCATCTTTCGCACTTCAACTATGTCATGGTTAAATAAGAATTCTATGCATTTTTACTGTTTATGTAAATATCATGTGTATGTTATCAAATTTTTACATGAATTAAAAAAATGAATAAATAAAAAAACTTTGGCCTTTCCTCCTGATTTAGATGGAGATTTCACTAACAATGAGTCATAGAACTACAAAGAGTTTATTACGAAAGATGGAGACATCTACTACATATAAATGAACAACATTTAGAACACCTGTACATACTTAGCTTAACAATACATTTGGAAAGATAATTAAAGCTTTTACATAGAGCAAAATTTGAATTTTTCCCTTTAAAATTTCACTATTTGATATTTTCTAAAAGATTTTTTTGTAAGTGTGGTCTTGCAAAACTACAAAAATTTAGAATGAGATTCATGTTTTGACTAGAGTGTCTTACTTTACATAATCACCTTACAATGTATTCTGATCCTTCAGACACAGGTGACTACAAGTTTAAAGACCAAATAACAGCAAAACAATAAAGTTGTTTTTTTTTTATTAGCTTAAAAGACTTAATGCAAAAAAAAAAAAAAGCTTTT
The DNA here is from genome assembly GCF_018167655.1 of Microtus oregoni. NCBI lineage: Eukaryota > Metazoa > Chordata > Mammalia > Rodentia > Cricetidae > Microtus > Microtus oregoni. Next base: position 19,888,309 of record NW_024543089.1, read on the forward strand.
GCAAGTGACATTGCAATGAGTGGGTTTTTCAGCATAATTTTTGTTTTGAAACTCCCAGTGGATTTCTACAATGCCAAAACAAGATTTTTTTTTCATGAAACATTTAATATATTCCCTGCGACCCCAGATGTTTCTTTTTATTTATTAAAATTCTGAATGGAAACTCTAAACTCATTAGTTTTCACCATTAATCACTTATTTTCTTGGTGAGCCCTGTAATCAAAATTAAATTTGCTCTGAAATGTTTTAGTAATGTAATAATACATCACAAGAGCAAATTCTTCACAGTGCACCTCTTCAGAATCTGCATCTTTCAACCTTCAACCAGTGTCTCCAGGGTCTAATAATTATTTACAAAATGTGATGAAAAACTTGTTATTTATTTTTCTTTACTCAGTTGTTCCTTTATTTATTCTTTTCAATAAGCAGTTTGTACGACGTGTTAGTTAATGAGTACATAAGGATGTAGTCCTTGACATCAAGAAGCATATATACCTCTCTTCTTTCCATCAGAGAATTCAGTAATGTTGAAATGGATATGCTGCTTTTGTGATTTACATACAATTTGTTGAATTTGATGCATACAAAAATTCTGTCACATTTTATCTTCAGCTGTCATTATACCCATGAAAACACAATATGTACACACACACAACACACACACCCACACACACACAACTCAGTTTTATTACTGACATATGTCAGTGGTCTTCAGATTTATCTTTTGTCTTTTTCCAAATTAATCAGAGACTTATCCTAATGACAGTCTCAAGCATACAGAGCTGTATACCCAGAGTTATAGCCACAATTTTTAAAAAAACTTAAACATTGCACAAACCTCTGAGTAGAAGTGGTTGTGTTGTTTGGGTCAAATTCCTACATGTTTTTGAGGAGATTGATGATTGCAGACTCTCAGAATGTAAACTAGCCTTTTAATGATCCTGCACCGAAGAACCGATAAAGATTCCCAGCCTTGCATAAACAAATGACTCACGGTAATAGATAGAATAATGCAAGAATCAGCAACAGTTTATGGAATCTTCTCTACCTCACATTTTTTTTTAAATTGGTTATTTAGACCAAATTTAAAAGCCATGTTTTCAGAATTTTAAAATATATTTATTTTTTTAAAATAAATATTTCTCTAGGGTAAAGACTGCCCAGGAACATCTAAGAAACTTCTAAGAAGCTAATAATAGGTGTGTTTAACTGTTATGTATACCGTGGTTCTTATTATCATATTCCCTTATTGGTCTGGCTAACTACCAGTAATTTTAGACTCAAAGCTTAAAATATTTATAAATATTATAATGTAAATAAACTTCAAAATAACAATTGCAATTTTGTTATTTATTTATTAAAGATTTCTGCCTCCTCCCCGCCACCGCCTACCATTTCCCTCCCCCTTCCCCGATCAAGTCCCCCTCCCTCATCAGCTCCAAGGACCACCCACCTCCATCCAGGTCTAGTAAGGTGAGCATCCAAACTGCCTAGGCTCCCCCAAAGCCAGTACTTGCAGTAGGATCAGAAACCCATTGCCATTGTTCTTGAGTTCTCAGTAGTCCTCATTGTCTGCTATGTTCAGCAAGTCCGGTTTTATCCCATGCTTTTTCAGACCCAGGCCAGCTGGCCTTAGTGGGTTCCTGATAGAACATCTGTTTTTGTTTTTTTGTTTTTCGAGACAGGGTTTCTCTGTGGTTTTGGAGCCTGCCCTGGAACTAGCTCTGTAGACCAGGCTGGTCTTGAACTCACAGAGATCCACCTGCCTCTGCCTCCCGAGTCCTGGGATTAAAGACGTGCGCCACCACCGCCCGGCCTATAATATGGTTTTGTCTTTTGCGGTTTTATGATTTTTTTTTGGTGTGTGTGGATTTCTTGCCCTTTTTCTATTGTTTTAAAGTTATGATTTATTTGTTTGTTTATTTTCAATTGGCTGTATGGAAGTAAATGGGAGGTAAGATGAGGGAGGATCTGAGAGGTGAAGTGGGAGGAGAGACCATGATCAGAATATGTCGTTCAAAATCAACCTTCCTTCATCTTTTAGTGTGAAACAAGTCCTTTTTCAGCTGTCTGCCATTCAACTGTTTTGGGTAGGACCATTCAATTTAGTCTAGAAATTCAACTGAAAATTTATTGCTGTTCAAAATTCATTATAGTGTCCTCACAGACACACTGCGAAATAAGATATGGTGGAATAAAGCTGGCACATAGATGTCACCTTCACACTGGCCAAGGAATATTGCTACCTTAAAACCTTACAATTCTCCCCTAATGTTCACTATGTAATTCTTTGTGTGTGTGTGTGTGTGTGTGTGTGTGTCTTTTGTTTATCGCATAACTCATTAATCTCTTGCACAGCATGGTGTTATTTGTTATTTTTGTTGATAATGTTTGCATGGTGTCAATTTATTCTCAATAGCACATGCAATGTATTTTATGACTACATAAATTTAATTTACTTATTATGCAGTAGTTGAATATATTTCTAGTTTTCCAGTTGGGGTTATAACCCTAATAGTCCCAGAGTGTTTTATATGCTTTGGGAGGTCTTTCTGGTTTGCATATGTATAACTATGGAATTTCCTTTTAATGTCATATTTGAATTTTGATTTTTTTTTTTTTTGAGACAGGGTTTCTCTGTGGCGTTGAAGCCTGTTCTGGAACTAGTTCTAGTAGACCAGACTGGCCTCAAACTCACAGATATCTGCCTGCCTCTGCCTCCTGAGTGCTGGGATTAAAGGTGTGCGCCACCACTACCTGGCAATATTTGACTTTTGAATAAGGCATTTTAAAAATGTGTTATTGTGATATTTTACATATATATGTGTGTGTGTGCATGTAGTTAGTAATTGTGTATTTGATATATACTCTATAATTTTACTGTTCACTTATTTTGTATCTGTTAGTTCGTGTACTCATATTTTTCTCATAATATTAAAGCAATCATGTATCTGTGTAATGTGGAAGCCAATTTATTGAAAAGAAATACATTAGGGGAAGTACAGTACAATTCAGAGAAATGGTAAAGCATGTAGACGTTACTGAGAGATTTGATTTACAGTGTAGTTATGAATGTGAAATTCATAAAGAGATGTTAATATAATTTAATTTGCTTTCACTTTTTACTCACCAAAATCAATCTTCTCTATTGTTTACAAAAGGAGCTAAAATATAAATGAAAACCTAATCCCTCTGAATCATAAATCTATTATCTAAGAGGAAATCTACTTTACATAATTTAGCAAAAAGAAACATACTTTTGTTCCTTAAAAAAATTTTTTTAAAGTATCTGAAATACATTAATTAGCCAGTTTTTATTAAATATATATAGATGTTAGTATATTTAAATAGCTTATTTTAATTAAATATACAGATAATTGAATAAATCAATTTTGAAATCATGAATACAAATTCATACTCATTATATTTCCAATTAGCCTCTGTTTTTATAGTATACAGCAAAAAAGTATTGTGTTATTAGAGTTCCATGATACTGATGAAAGACATAAGTAAAGTCATAATAGTCTGATAAAGAATTTCAATTTTATTTGAATTCCTTACCCAAATAAAAGAAATCCATTGAATGAATATTTTTTTTCTAAACTATGAAAAGTAGACTAAACTAGAAGAGACTAGTGAAAAGCTATACTATCCATCATCTTTTTTATATATTCTTTTTAAGAAAATACAAAAGGATAAAATATAAATTGTATTTGTTTATATGAATTAAGAATATAAATGAGAAAAAATAGTGAAAAGTAAGATTTTAATAATTTTTAAAAATGTATCAGAAAGACTCTAAAAATCCAGTTCTTTTTGAGGTAGACCCTGGACATATTCAAGTCATTTGCTAACAAGTCAAGAGTTGGAGACAGGTAGTACCCTCGGATACCACAATATAACACAGCTGGAAAAAAACAGAAGTATTCACTGAGTGCTTTAGGCACACTTGAACAGAACCCATATTTATATATTATTTTATTTATTTTCTGTTTTCCCTGAGAATGTAGAGATACATTACTTCCATCTCAACCTTTAGCAATGACACAGAAATTTATCAATTGTCGCATTGAATCCAGCACTTATAATTGTGGCCTTTATAATTTTGGTCTCCATTTACATCAGATTGTGGCTTTTCTCAGAAGTGAAAATGTTTATATTCAGATATTTTTCTTTGTTCTACACACATTTGAAACATTATTAGTGCTTTTGGTAACGAGTCTATATGATTTCTTTTCTGAAGCTGAAACTCCAACTAATGAAGACATAGTATCATTTGCCATTAATGGAGACATGAAGTGTCATAAAGCTCCCATGACATTTATCGGATAAGAGTCCTCAAGATACCTCACTGAGCTTCTAATCAGGCTATAACACATGATCCTAAATATCACTGGAGAATCATAGTTACTGAAGACAAAAGAGTAGAAAATGTTTCAAGGTGTAACTTAAATGAGACCCAGAAAGTTTTTCAAACAAAATAATGGAAACTAAACTAGGTATAATTGAAAATGGCACAAGACATACAGATAATAATTTACAACATTCCTTATAAATAATGAAAAATATAAGAAGCACATCAGACATCACCAAGGTTAGGTCAAGGAAACTAGGTTGATCAATCAAAAATTGAAAAGTATAAATGCTAATCTAAGGAAGATATAAGTGAGGAAGAAAGTAACATGTAAAGTTGGAGGAAAGGAAGATTAAATGATCATTTATGGAAGAAATTTGTAGCAGAAATCCCACTTCAGTGTTACAAGTATGTTCTTCCTGTGACAGAAGGCTCTCGTGCTTTTCTCCAGTCTCCTAACTTTCAGTGGGAATCAGTTTGATGCATTTCCAGATGCTCAAAAGAATATTTGCAACCACAGAAGAATGTGGACTGCTCTGTTGTATGGGGACTCTGAAATTAGCTTTGTGTTAGCATGAAATTAGTTTAGCTTGCTTCTCTTGGGACTAGATAGAAAAATTTAGAAGAACCATCAAAAAAATCTCTGTATTTTAGTGTTTCAATTTCACTATAATCCTATGATGGAGATTAGATTGATTATTTAGTTTGGACTAGGTTATGCAGCCATACTACACTTCAAATCGTCACTGACAAGCACTGAATACGCTTGCTCACGGATCCACCAGATGTCTGAGACACTCTCCAGGGCACCCCTTCTCTATGCTATGGCTCAGTGATTCCAGATGTTTCCATCCTTCAGATTCTCCATCTTGACACATGCTTCTGTTATCTCAGCAAAACAGAGGGTAAAGAGAATTCCAGGGAGTTTCTCAGTGACAATCAATTTTCTGACTTAGATGTAACACATGCCGCTTTCTGTCACAGATGATTGGCCCCAGATAGTCAAATGACCTCCTAACTTGGAACAATCAAAAAGGACAATACTTCTGTGAACAATAAAATGAAAATTAGGTGAGGAACTGATTGAAATTATCATTATTCTTGGTGAAGTGTTGAATATCAATTAAAAAAGGAAGTTTATCAGAAGCAATAGAATAACCTAAGGAATCAATAGAATACATCAATTTTAAAAATTTAATATTGTAATTCTCCTGTTTCCCAGGTCCCCCCTCCTTCCCTTCTACCTTTTCTCTCCCCATCTCCCTTTACCCCCATCCCACCCCATCCCCAAGATCCCATTTTCTCCCCGGAAATTTGGTCTACTTCCCTTAGCCAAGAGGACAACTATATGTTTTTCCTTGGGTTCACCTTCTTACTTAGCTTTTTTAGGTTCACCTCTTGTAGACTCCGTGGTCCTTATTTATGGCTAGAAACCAATTATGAGTGAGTACATCCCATATTCATCTTTTGGGATAAAGGAAAGGTGGATAGGGGAGCACGGAACCACAATTCTTAGTTAAGGGAGCCAGTTTAGGGTGGGCAAGAGACTTGACCCTAGAGGGGCTCCCTAGTGCCCAAGATGAGGTTCCCAGTTAGTTCCTTGGGCAGCTGAGGATTGGGAACCTGAAATGACCCTATCCTAGAGCAATACTGACGAATATCTTGCATATCATCATAGAATCTTCATCTGGTGATGGATAGAGTTAGAGACAGAGACCCACACAGGAACACTGGACTGAGCTCCCAAGGTCCCAAGGAGGAGCAGAAGGAGGGAGAACATGAGCAAAGAATTCGGGACCACGAGGGGTGCATCCACCCACTGAGACAGTGGAGCTGATCTACGGGGAGCTCACCAAGGCCAGCTGGACTGTGACCGAAAAAGCATGGGATAAAACCGGAAGATATTTTCTTTTCCCACAGGCAGGGAACCTGGACTGCTCTGTGGACTGGAGAGGGAGGGGGGGAGAGGAGTGGGGGGAGGGGGAGAAGGGTGGGAGGAGGGGGAGAAGGGTGGGAGGAGGGGGAGAAGGGTGGGAGGAGGGGATGGGAAATGGGAGGCTGGGAGGAGGTGGAAACTTGTTTTTTGTTTATGTTTTTTTTCTTGTTTTCGCAATAAAAAAAATATATATATATATATATAAATTTAATATTGTAAAGTTGCTAGTATTATAATGGGTTTGGCGAGAAATCAGTTAGTATAAATTAATGATGGATTTTTTAATGTGTAGAAATTATAAAAGAATAATTGATATATCATCGATTTTTGACCAGAACTTTTTCCAAAATGTACTCCATTAGATATTAGTCAGAACATTATAGTGGATAAATATTACAAATAGTTTGCTTAGATATTCTCCTTGAAATATGAATATGGTAGGTCTATATTATAGATGGATTTTTTTTTTATTTTGGTTTTTTTAAGAAAAGTTTTTTTTGTAGCTTTGGCGCCTGTCCTGGAACTAGCTCTTGTAGACCCGGCTGTCGTCGAACTCACAGAAATCTGCCTACCTCTGCCTCCCAAGTGCCGGAATTAAAGGTGTGGGCCAGATATTTATTTATTATCTATTTAATGGGCAATCTGTGTGAGTCAGTGACACAAGTGCTAAAATTATTATGTAGCCAGGTGTGTCCACATACCTATAATTCTAGTCTTAGTTCTGATGGCCTCTTCTCATTCTAACTGAATAATTCTGTAGACTTTTTATGTAAAAATGCTTTTTTTCCAACTTTATTATATAGTTTAATTTCAGTGGTAATTATTTCTTGTATGTTATCTTCTAATTTTAAATCTTATAATAACAAGTTAATAATAGCAGAGGAATGTTTATAGAAAATAATTGACATCTCAGGACTGTGAGGCTTGCAGTTTTTCATTCTATGTTACATCTCCATTATGCACAGCTATAAACTTTCCCAGGTTACTTACCATTAGGTAATCTTATTCAAGATTCTTGCTAAAAATAAGAATCGTTGATTTGCCTTCATGAGATGAGTCAAATTGGAAGAAGCTAGACCCCTTAGTCTCGATATTTATTCTCCCCTATAAGAAAATTTCTTGGAAGAAAAGCCATATCTGCCTTGAGATATTTGACTCAATGTTGACTTAATCCTTTATCAATATATTCAGTATTTGTTGATGAATATATCTGTCACAACATTATAGTGATCATTTATTTCCCTTATTTGGATTAAAAAATGGCATCAGCTGTAAATCTAACATAAGACATAGTATGTCTATATTATTCAAATAGTGACACCTGTAATATTATCAACCATCATCAAAATATTAGAAGCCTTTTTTTCAAGACAAATATTAATCTACTTGCAGGTTAATTATGTTTAAAATTGAGATAACATTGTCCATGGGAAACAACCATTTTTTAAATCTAGGCCACTTTACAACCTCAGGTGTTGCATTACATCATTGCCACACTCTATTTTAGGATGTACTGATATTAATATTTTAGGGCTCATACTTTCATAAATATTATTCTTTATTTTTTTACTTGTATAAAAGTATCCTGAGCATATAGCTCAGGATTGTTATTAGCTATCTGTTACCCTTAAATTAACCTATATTTCTATCTGTAGTTTCCCAAGTGGTTTGATACCTTTATTATCTTGGGGCGTTCATCTTCTGATCTCTCTGAATCAGCTGGCAACTCTCTACCTCTGACCACCTTTCTCTTCCCAGAATTTTCCTAATCTGTTTTTCCTGCTCAATCTCTTCCTGCCCAGCTATTGACCAATCATGAACAAATAAGAGGAATACATGTTCATAGTGTAGAAAAGAATCTTTCCACATAATTTCCTTCTTTTTGTCTAATTAAAAAGGAAAGTTTTAACATTAATATAGTAAAACTATATACAACACCTACTAAATAATACTTACAGTAAAATATCCAATAATTTTGATGTTTATATGTTTTTTATTGATCTTATTGAGGCCTACATTTTTCTCTGCTCTCTTCCCTGCTCTCTCCTCCACTTCAGCCCTCTCCCATGGTCCCCATGATCCCAATTTACTCAGGAAATCTTGTCTTTTTCTACTTTTCTTGTAGATTGGATCTATGTATGTCTCTCTTAGGGTCCTCATTGTTGTCTAGGTTCTCTGGTATTGTGATTTGTAGGCTGGTTTTCTCTGCTTTATTTTTAAAAACCACTTATGAGTGAATACATGTCATAATTGTCTTTCTGGGTCTGGGTTACCTCACTCAATATATTTTCTACCTCCATCCATTTGCCTGCAAAATTCAAGATGTTATTTTTTTTCTGCTGTGTAATACTCTATTGTGTTAATATACCACATTTTCCTTACCGATTCTTAGGTTGAGGGTCATTTAGGTTGTTTCCAGGTTCTGACTCTGACAAACAATGCTTCTATGAACATAGTTGAGCACATGTCCTTGTGGCACGATTGAGCATCCTTTGGATATATACCCAAAAGTGGTATTGCTGGGTCTTGAGGAAGGTTGTTTTCTAATTTTCTGAGAAATTGCCATAAATCAGTGTTTTTGATCTTGGCCACTTTTACAGGTATAAGATAGAATCTCAGAGTTGTTTTGATTTGCATTTCTCTGATGACTAAGAACGTTGAGCATTTCCTTAAATGTTTTTCAGCTATTTTAGATTCCTCTGTTGAGACTTCTCTGTTTAGGTCTGTATTCTACTTTTTTATTGGTTTATTTCTCCATTTGATGACCAATTTATTGAGTTAATTGTATATGGCCTTACTACCCTGAACACACCCAATCTCATCTAATCTCGAAAGCTAACCAGTGTTGGGACTGGTTAGTACTTGGATCGAGCCCAATAATATTTTTAATGTCATTTGAAAATGTAAAATTCATTCACTCAAGTTAAAAATAATTTGTCTTTACATCAAAATAACTTTTATGCTAGATTTTTTTTCACAAGCTTATTTCTCTTCCTGGTGTATTTTCCCTGGCATTTTTATTATACAGATCATTTTTATATTCATTCTATCTAAATATTTCAGTGATTCTATGGTATACAGCAAACCAAACTTATTGCTTTCCTTTCACATATAATAAAAGGTTTAGTAAAGAAGCTAAGAGGCACTGAAATTCTTTTTGTAAAGCATGTTGTGTAGTACAGTAACTCCAACTTGTATTTTTTTTATTATTATTATTCTAGGTCGCTATATATGTCCAGTTTGGTGTAGGAGGTCTTTCTGTCATTGTGTTGCTTGTATTGATTAATAAAGAAATTGCTTTGGACCTGTTGATAGGTCAGAGCTTAGATAGGCAGGGAAGACAGAACTGAATGCTGGGAGAAAGAATTGTGGAGTAGTAGAAAGATGCCATGGAGCCGCCAGAAACAGACACTGGCAATTTCACCTGCTAAGCCACTGCCATGTGGCGATACACAGATTAATAGAGATAGGTTAAATTAATATATAAGAGTTAGCCAATAAGAAGTTAGAGTTAATGGGCCAAGAGTAATTTAACTAATATAGTTTCTGTGTGATTATCTTGAGGCTAAGCAAGCCGAGTGGCTGGGATGAACAAGCAGTCTTCCTGAAACACAAATTTATATTCAAGACTCTATATCTTAATTATCTGATATGATTAAGAAAATATTGGATTTTCAGATTTGATTTATTTCAAATAAATATAATGATATATTTACCATTGAAATTATTTAACTTTCTATACCCTAATTGGATATTATGTATATTTAGAAATTTATTTTGAGTGTCCCATTTTCTCTGTTATATTTCACAATACAAAAGAGTAAAAGTTCTATGTTTTTTTCACAACAATATATGATGTATTTCATTGTCACCTAAGCAATTACCTGTTAGAGTTGCTTTTAACGTGCAGTGAAGAGTTATAATTTCTGTGACTGCAAAAGTCAACCTACTAGCCTGACTTAGCATGTCTGCCCAGTTTTGATTAAAGATTTTGCTTAGGAATGTAGACACACAAATGAAACTTTGGAGGAACTATGTGAGTGGAGGAAACTGTAGGATCTCAAGGACTTGCATCATTCTTAGTGCACTCTCTGCCTTGCGTTTGCAGTTTGAAGATGTGAGTCATCAGCTTCCTGATCCCAACACCGAGACTCTGTTCTTCCAACATGGATTCTTACACTTCTTGACTCTGATAACACCCCAGTCTTCCTTTTCTAATTTTTTTCAATCATACTGTTTTACCACAAAGATAGAAAGGTAATATGTCAACAACACTCAAAGATAGACCCCACTTCTGGGAATAGTTGGATAGCATAATAAAGCTTCTTAATATAAACATGTTGAAATTGCCTTATTTTTTATATTATAATAATTTTAAAAACACAAAATTCTAAGATATTTAATGTATGACATCTAACTTTTTAAACAGATAATTATAAAATAGTATATTTTTTCAACAAAATTTTGCTATATGGCTCAGTAGAGCAGCTGGCCTTAAACACTATGCTATTATGTGGTCTCAGCATCCCAAGTGCTTGAATTACATGCATGTGCTCTTAAAAGTCATTTCAGTTTATTGAGGCCAGGATATACCTTTTAGACTAGCAAGATTTGGTGTTACGCAGTGTTTTGACAATTGCAATTTATGATTCAATTATTTAAAGTAAAAACATTCTCTCTAATTTCCTTATAATAAAACAATAACAAAACAGTATTGTGGCAAGCTTGCTTATACAATTTCTGCTATAGAAATAAAACAAATAATTAATAAGGAACAACTTGGTGAGTAAGAGCTTTGACAAAGTACCAGGCAATCATTTCAAGTGCACTTAAATATTTAATTCCAAATGGCAAAACCAAAAGTGGCTCTAAGTTTTCCTAAGACTAACGTTTAAGGCTGCACATTCTATTCTAGAAATACCTTTAGGGCAACTTTACAGTGGTCCTTTTTCCATGAATAATTTATTTGCCAAGTTTTGAATATATTTGTTTTGCATACACTTATTTAACATTTCTTTAGATATAATATTTCTATTATATAATTGTTTTTTATGTGTGTGTACATGTTTTTATGTGAATACACATTTTTATATTATATTTCATTAGTCCATAGAATACATGAAGGAAATACACACTATTTTATTCTACCAATAATCAGAAAGATATTTTTAGTCATTTTCTAACTTATGTATGCATTGCAGAGCATTTTTATTTTCAAAATTATTATTTCTATATTAATATGTGTTAAACTGAAATCACAGATAGGATACACTTTCAGTATGTATTGTGTGTTTGATCAAGGCTTTATTAGAGATGTACTTTTTAAAAACTATTTTCTCTGTTGAGATCTTCCCTTATCTTAGAGGCAACATACTAAAAGCCCCCCTCAGTAGCTCATTAGAAGCATATTTTGATTTCTGGGAAATAAGTATTGTGTTCTCTATTTCCTTTTCCAATTGATTATTAGAAACATATTGTATAAATATATGAAAATAACTAAATAATGTAGAACTATGGAAAAAATAATTCTGGTGCAGGTAAAGTATTTTCAGCCAAAAGCAGGTGAAAGCCAAAGCATTTACTTGGTTCCTTCCTTCCATCATATGGGGGTGAATATTTAACCAGCAGTCCCTCAGCTGTACAGTTGTAAAAAGCTTCACAAAACTCAGGGAAATCCCTGCAAGAGGGAATAAAAGGAATGCTAGAGGCAGAGATTATGGAAGAATACATTGAAATTACCTTGGAGCAACTATGATAATCTGAAAAAGCCTACTGATCATCAATACACAAACATCCCAGTACTAATAGGGGGGAAGGGGTTCCCAAAATCCTAACCTACAGAGTTTCTGATAGTTTATGGTTTCTGGGAGAGAGAGAATTATTTTTCTTCACAGTTATTAGTGCAGGTGGGTTACCCACTCTCAAGTGGATGAATATATATATATATATATATATATATATATATATATATATAATATCCATGTGTGTATATACAGCAATAATATATATATATATCCATGTGTGTATATACAGCAATAATATATATATATATATATATATATATATATATATATATATCCATGTGTGTATATACAGCAATAATTGTACTAAGTGGGATTATGTATAACATGTATGGAATTATAGTACACAAACATAGCTACATACATACATATAATTTTTCATATTACATTTTCACAAAAGTTTCCCATCCCTTCTCTCCTCCCATTCCCACTCTCTATCTTTCCTTTTTTCCCTCAATCCACTTTCCTCTGATCCTGTTCATAATGGGTCAAGCTTCCCACAGGTGTCAAAAAAATGGCATAGCAGATATGATAAAACCTAAACCTGCATTTATAATAAAGTTGAGTAACAAAATCCAGTATGAGAAATAGGTACCCAAAAGCCTGCCAAATCATTAGGGATAACCTCTGTTTTCATTGTTAGGGATTCCATAACTAGACCAAGACACAAAACTGTGAAATATATATAGAGGGCTGAGGTTTGTCCCATGCAGGCTCCCTGGTTGTTAGTTCATATGAATTACTATGAGCCAGGTTTGATGTACTTATTTAATTATTATTTAAATTGCTCTATTAACAATTAAAACTCTGGTGTCAGATACTGAGTTTAAAACATTATAGATCCAAAGATCAACAAAGGAACATAAAGACAGCTGACCTCTCCATACTTCCAAAATCAAAAACATAAAGATCTCTAAGCCCCTCCCTATCTCTCCCTGTGTCTTTCTATCTGGGCTGTCAAAAACATCTATTTCTAATTCTATCTTTGAACTTTCCTGAACAGTTTGTAGTCCAAAATTTATCTTTGATTGGTATTTGTCAGCTTAGTGACATTACCACAATTCTGGTGGATTCATCATTGCAGGACCCATCATCTTTTGTAAATATCAAATATCTCTGCCATGAAGGCTACATTTCACTTCAGAAAACTTACATATTTTAAATATCATATGCAAGAGATCTTTGAGAGATAAAAGATCCACAATCTGCTAAATATATCCAGGTAAACAAATTTAGTTCCTAGATATTTGGTTCAGACTTAAGCCCAAATCACATACAGGAAGCTAGATGAAGCTTATTTCTAGAATTAGTTACCACTCTATATGATCATTAATATATTTAGGAAAGTGGCATATTTTTATTTATTTTTAATTGAACGATTTTTCTGAATATCACTTATGCAGGTGTACTAACTGAAAGTTGTTATTATGATATACCTTTATACTTTTTCTAGGGCTGGGACGGGGTGGTGAGTGCAACCGGGCAGGCCGGAGTTCCTTTGTTTCAATAGCCTGCCTGCAGCAAGGTAGTTACTTTTGTCTGCAAAGTCCCTAGCCAGCTTGGGGCTCTGATCCTGTACCAGAAGATCCATAGGGGATCATTCAGAGGAAGAGATGGGCAGGCGCCAATGCAAGAATTCCTCCAACAATCTGAAAAACAACATGAAAACACCAGAACTCAGCGAACTTACAACAGGATGACTTGAACACCCAAATCAAAAAGAAGTAGAAAAAAATGACTTTATGAAAGTGATAGAGTCCCTTAAACAGGCGGTGAAAAACTCCCTTAAAGAAATAGATGAGAAGAATAACAAAAGATTTGAAGAAACGAGTAAATTCATAAATGATATCCTAGAAAACCAAGGAAAAACAATCAAACAGATAATGGAAACTTTTTTTTTCCATTTTGTAACATATCATAAAAATCCTGACACTAATATCCTTCACCAACAGCACTTGCTTCCCAAATTTCTCTGTATCCAATGTAAATTGTGCTTGCTTTTCCATTTTCATCTATTTTTTTTGTTTTAAATCTTTTCATTGCATAAATTTATAATTTATAAATTTATAATTTATTGTATCAATTGACAATTTTAACATTTCAGAAAATTTGAATTATGGTTCTTCTATATAAACTCTATATTCAGATATTTTAAATAATGCCAAATTGCATTGTTAGTGTTGTCTCCTTTCATTTAAGCATATAATGTTAAGTATATGCATGACAAAAGTATGTTATATATTTACCCTTAACTATATAGTTAATGCCTTAGATCCATCTTTATTGCTTCCAGGGATCCTGACTCATATGTATTTCTTTTGTTATTATAGTTTTCAATATTTAATTATTTGTTTGATATATATGCTTTTTTAAAGTTTTCTGTAAATAGTGTTGAAAGAGTATTTGTCTAGAAGTGAATATTTCATGGGAATGAAATAATGATATATTGACTATCCATACAATTCTTGAAACTGGAATCTATAATGCAAAATTTAATAAATGCTTGTTCTTATTGCTATATTTAAAATTTATTTTTTCTTCCTGACTATACAAATGCATGTCTCTTTTTAGTGTTTTGCCCATATTTATGTGATTTTTCTACTCTACATAGCACAAATTTGTTCAAATTTTTATTCATAAAGCTTGCAATCTTTTTATTATATAACTATCACTTTTCTCAGAAATGTTCTTAACTCTCGATGATTTTATGCAACTTCGGTGGTGTCTTACAACTAGTCTTTTAGTATCAATCTATTATTGTATTTTTATAATTATTATGCAACTCCATAAAGCTTTCAATTAATATTTTTATATAGTGGAACATGAGGGCAAAATGTGCTTATTTCAAATAACTAAGATCAGAACATTCTGTATAATTAAAATGTTAGACATTTAAAAATTTAATAACAAGATCTTAAGAACAGTAAATGAAAAACTTAGTGAACTTGATGATAAATAGGAAAGAACTAATTGTTGGGAAATATTCAAGTCTAATTCTGAAATAGTAAAATTAAATAGATATATAAGATATATTTAAATTCCAGAGTAGAATGGAAAATGAAATGATTAATGGGGCATCTGAAAGAAATAAGAAATGAGAAGTCCTGAATAAGTAAAATTTATGAATAAAATACCATTTCAAACTATATGTATCTTAAAAAGTGCTGAGAATAAACATAGTTAAAAACACTATTTAGCATATATATCTAAAGGAGTTCTACAAAAGTATTCTGTGAGGTACAATTTAATATCTTTGAGATCATTTTAAAAAAAAACTCAAAAACAATAATTAGGTCTTAGTCCTCACAGTTTCAAGAATATTAACCATAGTCCATGACTCCATTGGTTCTAGAACTATGATAAAGTATCATGAAGGCAGAAATCATGTCAAAGGTTTTTAATCTTAAAGGTACACAGAAAAAGGAGAAATGGAAAGACAGTATATATTAATATAATATATAGAATTAATATATAATCCATTATATAGAATATATATATTGAAGAGAAACAGCAGGATACAACACAGACACAATATACATATACAGTAATCAATTTCACCAGCTACTGATGATAAAGCACCAACTTTATCATAGGAACCTATGAGTAGCAATTTATCTTCAAATCATAACTGATATATGCAGAGAATAACTTTTTCTTCTAGAAAAAAACCACATGTGGAGAATAAAAGAATACAAACATTTATACTCTTTGCAATCAAACATATGCAAATTTAAACCAGAAGGAGACCTGGTTTTACATGTCTTAAAATTATTCAACATTTATTTTATTGAATGTTCATTGAATATGAAGCAGTCTACTGAGACCTCGAGAGGTTTTTATAAAGTCAGAGAATTTAAAGTAGACACATTGTCATTGCTAAGTTTACAAAATAATAAAACAAGAATGAATTACACTTAGATACAGTGATAAAATGCTTTTTTATTTTATAAGATACATTACTAGAAATATTTGGGCTACTATAAACATGTGTGTAAAGAAATGTTATTGCTATTTGAATATTATGAGGAATTCATAATTTGTAGTGATCTCCCCAGTGAAAGAATCACAAGTCTTACACAAGCATGTTTATGTTGCTTTCTATTAGAGAGACATTTTTTTTTTATTTACAACTATTACATTTACCCATATAACATAAGGGCATCCTGTATATTTTTTTTTAGAACATCAGAGTGTTGAAGAAATTCTGTTCACTTCATCCATAATGTAAAAAAATTATCAATGTATGTTTCTCATGAACAAGGTTTATAAAATAATATATCCATAGCAATAGAGATTAGGATCAAGCAAAACAGTTTCTCCATGCTTGACTAGACTTGGAAAGTAACCAATGAAAATGGAGTGATGTGATCAACACTGTGATTTAAGAAGATTAATTTATGTGCACTGTATTGGATATATTGGTGAAAGGAAGAAGCTGAGCTACAAGACAAATAATTATGTCCATTATGAAAGAACAAGCTAGTGAGTAAGAGCATCACCAATGAAGTGAAGAAGATGGGCTTTTCCACAGGCAAATTAAATATTGAATGAGAAGGCTTTAACAGCTCAGAGTGTTGGTATTGAGGACTCAGAGCACACAAAAGGGAAGATGAAGGATCATTATTTAATATGAATCATCCTACACAGTATGGAAAGATTTACAATTTGCATTCAATATAAAAATATATGAAAAGAAAAAAAATAAATGAAAATAAATTATATGTAAAGAGAAAAATTATACCATTAAAGCTATAGAGTAGATAAAAACACCAAAATAACTAAACTGTCAATAGCTAACTTGCTTCTTCAAGGGGAAAAAGTGAAATGTTATTGATTATACATAAAATATTCAGATCATTCAAGATGAAAATTTTTGATGACAGATGATGAATATTGTAAAAGATTATATCAACAAAAGAGCAAATAGAATTGGGAAATAGGAGCAGCAGATGTTTTCTTTTGTTTCCTTTTAATCTGAGCCAGCCTGGCCTGTGTTCTGTTCTCAATATTGATTTAAATTCCTGGGACCTACAATCTCTTAGGCATCAGGTGTTAGAACTTAATTTAAATATTGGACCAAAAAACTGAGAACAAATTGTCACTTTATTCTGGAAACATTACTACATGATACAATAAAAAACACAGGAAACAAACAAAAATTAACAAAACCTGGCCCCTCTTTGTCAAATATATCACATAGGTGATCAATGTAACTTAATATTTCTGAGATATGCAGTAAGACAAAAATATTGAAGGTCCATGCCACTGGCTGTCAATCTCCTTATGCATACATCACATATTCACTTTCTACTTTGTCATATCTACTTGAATGTATGTATGAAAACACATATAAATAAACAAAATGTATTTAGATTTACTGTTCCTGAACTTTTGCAACTGCATTCTTTTAAAGATCCTAAATTTAATTTTAGAAAGTACTTTTCAAATTTTTTAGTATAGAAAATAATAACTTTACATCAAATAGAATATGAATAGACATGTTTTGTCTTCAAAAACCAAACCTATTTCTACACAAGCAAAGATTTGCTTATGTTTGAGGTGATTTTAAAATACTATTTCATGTCATAAATATATAATATTTCAAGATTAAACCCAACTATCTTCCTGGAGAGTTATCATACTCTATTATGAAATCAATTGTTCATGTTTAATTTTTGTATAATTCTTCCTTTCTTTTCATTCCAAAAGAGGAATAATAAGTTATTTAAAGTTACAATAACTAACTTCCTTTAAACTATTTTAAAATAAGAACGAAAGCCATTTCATTCTCAGTCACTGATGTGCCAAATGAGATTACTTTTCTCTGATTCATAAAACTATTTATTAATGAGAGCTATTTGTAAGAGGACCTCTGCTCTTTCATAAAAACAGAAAAGGTACACTAAGGCAGTACTATCAACCTTATGAAAATGTTTGCAAAAGGAATGCTTTGAATTTTTTGACTTGTGCTTAAAATTCACTCTGTAGCTAATTTGTGAATTGGTAGACAGCCCTACAATAATGGCTGATTTTCATCCTGAACAGTCTACAATATTAGTCATTTCTGACCACATCTTTTCCTGTCATTTTTCAAATGACAATTTCCCTCTATCACAATTATAGAATATCAGCATTGGCTATTTAATGTATACTTCCTTGGTAAATTGAAAGGTCCAGAACTTAAGTACCACTAATTTTACATATAATTTAATAAAAATAAGCTCCCTTTTTTGGTTGGTTATACATACTGTCCATATGTTTCTCTCCTGCCTCTTTTCCCAGTCCCTGTCCCTTAGCTGCCCTTCATCCACTCTTCCTCCTTTTCTCTTCAGAAAAGAACTGGCCTTCCCTACAGGCTGGATGAGGCAATCAGGTAGGAGGGCGGGGCAACAAAAGTAGGAAAGAGAGTTAGAGACAGTCCCTACTCCCTCTGTAAAATACTTATAAGAGGAGAGAAAGGAATAGTGACTGCAAGCATTTACAAATAGCTAGTAGAATAAATATGCTTATTATGGTTACTAAAATCATCTACAATGAAAAAGAAATCACACAGCTCAGGCTTCCTGTGCTTATTAAGCTACCAGAAGTTGAAACTTACAGTTCATCTGAGCAGCAACTAATCTTTCATGGCCTACTTTTGCTAGATGTAGAAAATTTCTCCGTGTCTATGGGCAGTAGTTTTCCTCAATTGGCAGCCACTCTCTCAGAATAAAAAAGAAAGAAAAAAGAAAGAAAGAAAATACTCTAAAGAACTCAATGCAAATTGTGCATCAGAATTTTTGGTAGATAAAGCAAGGCACAATATTTTGCCCTTCAATGTAGAAACTATACGTTGGTGCATTCTGAAACAACTTTCTTACCTTGACCTTAACATTCATGGAGCAACTAGAACAATGGATAAGTCATTACAGACACTGGCCATTTTCCAGAAGACCTGGTCTACTATTCAGCACACTCTTGACAGTTATTTAGGATCTCAGTCTACTTTCAGAGAACCTGACAATATCGTCTGGCCTTTGAAGCCAATACATAAACATGATGCACACAAATGTACTCTCACTCAAATACACACATAAAAATAAACAAATGTAGCTAGATAGCTAGCTAGACAGATAGATGATAGATGATAGATAGATAGATAGATGATAGATAGATGATAGATAGATACATAGATAGATAGATAGATAGATAGACAGATAGATAGATGATACATAGAAGTTTAAAAATAATGTAAATATCAAACCCCTTTCTAACGATGAATCTCCAGTGTCACATCATAACCTTCAGTAACATTTATTTGTGCTCTAAGTAAAAAAGGCCACCAACATATAAAGTGATGTTCTATGAGATATTTATGAAATTATTCATTCTATATTACAGTAAAGGGGAACAAAATTTATGTAGGATAAGGGAAAACTGAAATTTGTTTCTAATATTTGCTTCATATGAAAGCTCAACTATTCATTATTATTTCAGTATAATGTGGGAAATCATTCTTCAGTGAACAAGACAATAGTTTTTTTTTATTTACTGCAGATTTTTGTATTTACTGTAAAATAAAGTACAAGATCTAGCACCATGACTGGGGTCATAACAGAATGATGGAAGAAGGTCATTGGCTAATAAAGAAACTGCCTTGCCCTATTTTGATAGGCGATCCCTTAGGTGGGTGGAGTAGGCAGAAGAGAATTCTGGGAGAAAGAAGCTGCGTCAGAGAGTCTCCATGATTCTCCCACCCCAGACAGATGCAGATTAGGATCTTCCCTGGTAAGCCACCTCGTGGGCTACACAGATTATTAGAAATGGGTTAGATCAATATGTAACAGCTAGCCAATAAGAGGCTGGAACTAATGCGCCAAGCAGTGTTTAAATGAATACAGTTTCCATGTAATTATTTCGGGTATAAAGCTAGCCATGCGGGAGGCCAGGTGCCGGGGACACAGCCCACTGCTTCTATCACAACAACAAAATATTAATTATGTGGCTGATTTTGTCAACATTTACGCCAATCTAATTTGCCCAGAGACCACACACTTAACATAAATGGAAATATGGAGGAGACCACCTAAAAATCCTCAGTGGTAGCACTAATTTCTGCATAAGTATATTGCCCAGAATAAAATATTATTGCTAATTTACTGTCTGTGATACATGCAATTGAAATGACTTCTACTCAGGTTTGTCCATTATGATTGTCTTTGCCATACGGATGATAAGTCCCATGTAGGAACTGTATCTACTTTAAAATATGACAGCTTCAATCATTCCTTAAGAGACTGGGAAATGACAAAGGATGCCTTGAAAACTAAAAGAATGCATTGCAAGCTTTATCTGGCCTGTCTGTATTCCCATAGCTGATGTTGTCCCATTATTTCAGCCCTGGACTAAGAATTAACTCTTAGATGCAGTATCTCTCCGTTCTTAGAATGCTTCCATTTTACTCACCACAGAGCCTTCTCTCCTACAGATTTAGTTTAAGAATCATTGCCATATGTACTTGTCATATTACTGCAAAATCTTTTTTTTCCACATACACAGCTATCCCTTAATATGACATATTTCATGGTGTTTATACAGTTCAGTAGTATGAAGTAAATAGGGAAATCTAACATTTTCTTAGAGTACAACTCCAAAGCAGCCTATCATTCATGCTTCATTTTTCTTTTCTGCTTAGTATTTCCCTTGTCAGTTTTCCATTTACTTTGCATCAAGGAGCTCTATTTATTCAGCCTCGTTGCAACTTTATGTGTCTCAGAAAGTTTTGCTGTTATTCTGATCTTGCAGTTTACTGCAATAATTATAATCTATCTTTATGTCTGAACTAAGGGTTTTCAGTGACTATGGCATCTACTTTCAATTGTTTCAGATTTCTTTCATCATCAGGTAGGTTGTTCCTTCTGCCAGTCTTCAGTTTCAACCCAAGAATCAAGCACTGAGTCTTCCTATCCTTCTCCCTGTCTACTATGCCATTCTTTATGGCCTGGGTAAGCACTTTAACTATGTAGCTTGTATCTGTTCAGATGTAATTGATACATGCTTTTAGCACATTTCCTTCCCTGAGTGCAAAGCTTATGACTGGGAGCTGTTAAGTCTATTTGGTACTTCAGCTCAGTCACCAGTATCTTTTCTCCTACACATCTCGGATCCTCCTAACCTAAAAATTCCAGTATTTCTTCACGATTTTGCCATTTTAAGTTTCAACTTTTGGACAAATGGATCTTAAAAATTATTAAAAGAAAACCTTATTTCCAATTTATTTTGTAAAAGGTGAAACTCTCCATATTCTTCATCATAGAAACTAAAAGTTAGTGTCCTTGAACACCATAAAAATAAGCTCTAGATTTCCCAGTTGTCTATGAATTGGTTGAAAATCCAACCTATCGTATGACAGAGGACTGGCAGAGCTCAGCAAATTCATTCAAATCCATATTGCAAAAGCCATTCTGCCTTCCTTACATCCCACCAATCTATCCTATTCAGAGAGCTCATTCACAGCGTTTCAAAGAGACACACTCCTGATTCATCAATCATACAAGAAGGAGTTAGGCTGCCATACTGAGCCAGCACCGTGCTTCCTATGTTACCAGTCATAAGGGCAGCTTAGGCACGTTGTTAAATAATTAGCACTGGTCATTTGGAATAGAGATCTGCTGCTACTGACAAAAAAGATGAACTTCCTGTCTCTTTCTGTAAACAATTGAAAGGTAAGTATTGAAAATCTAAATTATCAAATGCAATAGTATAAACCCTAAATCCCAAATACAGGAGGCTAAGACACGAGGGTTGCTGTGATTTTGAAGATAATATGTGTTGCAGAGTGGAAATATCTTTTCTTACTTATTTTATTTTGAGATTATAATATATTCTTACCATTTCCCCTTCCACCTACCAGAGATGCCAGCATATTCCTTCTAGAATGAGGGTATTTAAAGAACAATTCTTTTAAAAAAATAACAATAAATCAAAACAAAACAAAAGCACAATCTTGTCCCTCTCTCACAAAACAACACACAAAGGAAAACAGCTAAGAAGCTGAACTGCTACTAAAATCCCAGACTCCCTTTATCTTCTTGCTCTATTCCTCTCAGCCTGTATCTTTTATCTCCAGGATTTTAAGATGATAGTTTCACTATAGGCACCAATTCTTGCATCATAAATGAGAGAGGGACAGGGTAAATGGCATGGTAAGTGATAAGATTTTTTCTTTTATCGGGAAAATAATAGTCTTCCAAGATGTCTTACTTGTGAAGTCAGACTTACACCTCACTGTTTGGAACTCTACCACATGGACCTCACTGCAAGCATGACGGCAGGTGAAGTTCTCTACCTATATACATTGTTATCCAAAAACTATGGCAGATTCCTGTATTAGCAAAGAACGAAAGTGCAACCAGCAGTGTTTGTAACAGGAAATATTTAAAATCGTAAGTGGCTGACTACTGACACATAATACCCTTAATATTTTGAAAATGAATATTACAGAGATATTTCTACTTTTATCGTTATGTACAGTATTGCATGCTATATTTAGCTATTTATCTTTATATAATGAAGATAGTTTTAATGAACCATTTTGTTTTAAACTACCTTCAGTATTGTCCACAAACTACAGAGTCTTGAGATAATATAGTGCCTCTGAAGGCAAAGGCATATTTCCAATATGAAAAATAAATGATTTTGCAGCTATTACAAATCATGTACAACTTTTAGTGTAGAGATGGTTAAATGGCCTTTAAATTTTCCATTATCACTTAGCAGATAACAATAATAGACACGTTCTTTTTGCAAATGACAAGACTATGCTCCAAAATAAGACAATCTCCTCTTAAACCAGAAAAACTTCACTGGATAAGAAATAAAGCAGAATGTCAACAAGATAAGGCTTGTGCCTCAGGCCAGTTGGACCGCATGATCTGTGGCAAAAAAGATTGGCAAAGAGGTCATTTTTGGTGTATATCCTGAAATTAAAATACTCCCCTTAAGTCAACTTCACAAGATGTCCCTGCAGGCTGGAATAGGAATCTTTGTACATGTACAGATGCAAAAGAGCTCAGAGCATCTATAGTTTGTGCCTGAAGTTTCTATCGAGCTGTCTATCTAGTGTGTAAGGAAGAAGCAAGCAAAGTCTCAGATTCAGAAGTTTAGCCAGGTTGTCTTCTAGTTTGGTCAATTATTTGCTGTATCCTTAAATTAGCTACAGGACAGCAGTCCTAAGTATCCCTGTTTGTACACTAGTGAATCCCATGAACTAAAAAGATAAGACAAGAAACAGTCAGACCAACATAGAAAACTATTACTGGTGGTTTTTTGCCTTTTGTCCAAATAATTGAAAATAAAATTTCACACAGATTTGCATATAAAGCAAGGTAACTTTATTGGAGTAAAACAATACAAATTATATATGTATATGCATGTTTATATACTCATATATGTATATGTGTGTTGATAGCCACTGTCAAGATAAACAACATACCACATGCATATGAATACTCAGGTGCTCTAGGAATGCAGCCTGGGTATCTTTTCATAGGGTCTTAAGAAAGGGCTGATTACTAAGAGGAATGCTTAGCGTGACTTTCTATTTTGATTTATACATTAGGTCATATAGTCATTTATGAATCATGTTTGTCCCTTCCCATAACAAATCTTAGTCATACATAATCCCAATTGTTCATGAGCATGAGATTATCTATAAAAGCTAAAAGAAAGCACAGTTTCTTCTTACTGGAAAGGCTTCAAAAACCAGTTAATTTCAGACCAAACCGTTCTTACCTGATTTTATACAGTTAAATAGAAACTCACTATCTGTAATTGTTACCAGAGTTATAAAACTTATATTGGATAAAGGTATACTTATAGCCTGATGCAGGCAGGGGATTAAAAGGGTACTGAGAGTTTTCAGATACGTTGCGTAGACAAAAGAGTGTATGTGTTGTGCACGAGTGTGAACACGTCAGCTTTTCAAATACATTATTACAAGACGCAAGTCCATAATCCAAGCTAAACAGCCTTCTGCTTGCTCACCCTAGAGCATTTGTGACCACTGCTCCATGAGCAGGCATTTTCTGAGTTACTTAGAAATTTTCTTCTGTTTCATTTTAGACTTTAGTTTGAATTACAAACTTTGAAAAATATGAATTCCTGAGACTCTAATAATGTAATTTAAGACTATGATTTTTTAGTGGATGGAGAGAAAGTTTAGTAAATCATAAGTCTATAATGCTTTTAAAGAGTTCTGTAAAATCTCCAACCCTTGTGAGCAATTCACAACAGCCAGTAACTCCAGAGGATCCAAAGTTCCCGTAATTTCACTAATGTACAGATAAGCAAAAGTAAAAATGAATTAAAAAGTAAGACAAAAGTAAAAATCAGTCTTCAAGAGACCAAAATAAATAAAATTTGTCTTTTAGCAGTATAGGTTCTTTTAGGATTTTATTTTATAATATGTTTTCCCTGTGTCCACTTACCTTTAAATATGTCCCCTTCTTTTATAACCAGACATACTAACTAATTTAGCTCCACAGCACCAGACTTTCATTCCTATTTGGAATGGTTTATTAAACTCAAATCTTTTTACAAGTAGGTTGACAAGTGGAACATTTCATTACATATAATGCTGTAAATGAAAAAAAAAAAGAAAGCATTGGACTAGCCAAATTTTCTTGAACCAGTAGAGCAAGGAAGATGCAGTGGAGACAAGACAGGTAGTAATAGTAACAAATCAACATTTCCATTGGTATGAATGGAGCCTCCCAATTCTGTGTTCTCCTAGAACCAGCTGGGATCCCAAAATTATTTTTATGTCACTATCTTAAATAATCTTCCCTATATCAACTCTTCTCTATGAGCAAGAAAATTCTTCTGACCCAAAATATATTTTCCTATTAATAATTCTATTTAAATAATAATTTCTCATTAAATAATAAATAAATTTATTCCTATTTTATTAGTAATATGGAATCATCATTGTTACTCCCTTTTTGTATGAAACAAATAATGCCTAGAATTTGGAATAGGACAGAACACAAATATCATTTATTCTGGAAATCAGAATTGAATCTTCCAAATTAAAACTATGGACCATTTCCATCTCAGAGCTGCTTATAAAATCATAATATAAGAAGAAATACAAAAGTATAAATACAATTTCATGTGCCTAAACAGAGAACAGGTTAAAACTTTATTTAAGATAATTGATAACAGAATAATTTAAGGTAAATGTATATAGTGGTGTAGACTTATGTACTCACACACGCATACAAGTGAATGTTAAACATTTCAACATTTATAATGGTACAATACTCTGGACTCATTCTTCTCAAGGACAAAGATGTTTCCTAAAAACTACTTCAATTGTCATCATGTATAGTTTTGGTCAAAGATTAAATAGATTTTACTGTCAGTTTTCTGACAGAATTGCTACGTGGTACATTGGCAAATTGTAGTGAAACATGGGTAGAATTGAAAAGTGAATGTACATTAAATTTGCCATTTTTTTCTCTGAATATTCAACATTAAACACTTATTTTTGAATCTGTGACAGTAACATCTTTTTTTACTCTTCACTCTCTTTACCCTATTCCCTCTCTCTCTCTGTTCCTTTATCTCTGCTTACGTAAGCAATTCCAAATTCTAGTCCTTCCCAATTTTTACCAGAATACAAAACTATTGCCTTCCCCCTTTAAATCTTAGATATTTTGTCTTGTGGTTGTTTTACAAAAAGTAATCAGCCCATATCAATGTCTTAATCTAGACCCGCAGTTTTCCTCTGCAGCAATTAGGAACTCCAGCACTGTTAAACTTTGTCTTCCCATGTGGCACTGATTGGCAAGGACTGAGATCTAGCTGGCCCACTAGAAAGGTTAGATGGTTCCCAGTTCACAGAGCCTCTTCCAACCTTGGCTTCATTGTGCTTGGATTAAGGTTGTTTCTCTCATTTATGTTAACAGCGGGGCCCCTGAAGGCTTGTGAGTTTGTGACCCCTATTATATAATTTTCTCTCTCAACTGTCAGCTAAACCCAATTAAAATGTTTATTGTTAAGACAATATCTCCCATCGGTACATATTAATGAGAAATACTTGAAAGCCTTCAAACTTCAACCTTTCAAAATCTTTTTATTGTTTATAAAATGAAATGTTTAAAGAGAATGTGCATTTATGCAGTTGGTTCTGAATATTTTTTTGTTATAAAAACCTCATAAACTTCAAGTAGTGATCCCAATTTTAGGGTTTAGCTGAGTCTTCTTTAATATTTTCTTTAGAACCTTGAATTCAAAGACATTTTACTAATTGCCATTTCAACAATCTCTCTTTCTTTCTCTTTCTTCCTTCCTTCTTCCCTCCCTTTCTTCATTGTTTCTTTCTTTCTCATTCTCTTCCTCCCTCTCTCCCTCCCTCCCTCCCTTACTTGCTTGCTTGCTTCCTTCCTTTCCTTTCTTTTTTTTTAAAACCAATATCTTGTTTTTGGAAACTAGTGCTTATCTTAGTTTAGAAGGACTGCCTTTTTGCTGCCTTTGGACTGAACTCTACTGAAAGACACAATGTTGCATGTACATATATACTAGAAACACAGAAACAACAAGTTTTTGATATTTAGTTTCCGTGTGCAATGAGATGCATTTATTCATTAGTAAAAGCTAGATAATCCCAACAGTATCAAGTACAACTGATAAAACACCTTCTTCTATGTTAATCAGTGAAATAACATGGTAGTTCTAACAAGAGGGCAGCTGAGCTGAGTGATTGACACAGATTTGGAGGCTAATGAGTGAAATTTTTTTTCCAAGCCTTTCTACCACAACTATGTAGAACCTCACATAGATCACTGCTGTGGGATACCCCACTGTATGCTGAAAATATCATTGGTTAATAAAGGAACTGCTTTGGACCTATAGTAGAGCTATAGGAGAACAGAGTGGGGTTGGAAAAACTAACCTGAATGCTGGGAAAAAGGAGGCAGAGTAAAGAAGAAGCCATGGAGCCACCACTGGAGACAGATATGCCGAAACTTTGCTGGTAAACCACGACCTCATGGTGATGCACGATTAATGCAAGATTAATGGATAAGGGGTGAATTAAGTTGTAAGAGTTAGCCAATAATAAACTAGAGCTAATGGGCCAAACAATGATTTAATTACTACAGTTTCTGTGTGGTTATTTCAGGGCTAAGATAGCCTGGTGGCCAGAAACCAACATGCAGCCTTCTACTGCATTTGGCCCATCAACATGGTGGAATAAATCAATGTAAAACCTAAAAAATGCTTGGAAAGGAAATGTAGGCATGGAAAAACAAAGCTTAGTCTCATTTTTTTTGAGTGGGAGGGTATGGCATCATGCTGTAGTTCCCTTAAGGGAGGTTTTCCTGATTCACTGGTAGTAGAAAAAAAGCCATATCTTTTTAAAAAGGCAGCTTCCTGGACCATGATTCCAGTGCAAACTCTGGTTATGGAGAATTTGAATGGAATTTGTGGGTCTGGGTGTTTGTGTGCCCACTCAAGGTCAGGAGGAAAGTAGCTGAGATCATGCCCATGGCTCAGCACTCCCCACCTGGGCAGGTGGTTGGATCAGGTCTACTAGGTGTGCACAGGCAGAAAAGCATGACAGATTTCTGCCGCCATATACAGAGATATTTCCAGGCTACTCAGTGTTGTGCATGGCAGATTTAGCTATTATTCAGATCAAAAGGGTTTATGTACTGTATGCTCATTCTCAGAGTTAAAGTGCAAGGACGGCTCCTACCTGGCAGCCCCAGAGATGGCAATAATGGTACCTCGACCATTTTAAAAGTGGAGAGAGGCAGAGCCAGCATCCAGAGCAGTTGCAACCAAGTTTCTTGCCATTTTAAAAGCTCTTCAAGACAGGAAAGAATTACAGATAATGCAATAAGGACAGATTCAGACATAAAAGAACTCTAAATGGGTCATAGTGTTGGATAGATGTACATAGACTTTTGAAGGTGAATGTGTGAAAAAGTAAAATAAGTTAGTAAGCACTTAATATACTCACTTCATCATATTACAAGTTCTGGACAGTGTAATAATTACCACATTCACTTAAGAACAAAACACCTTACATATATAAAGAGATCTATTTCTTAAAAGCTTTCATTTGAAAGTTAAAAATTCAACGCACCCATTTCAAAGTAGGAAAGAATATGCACAGACTCATAACCTTGAAAATTATTAATTAAAAACTGCCATTTCTGAAAACCCTATATTTTAAGATATGTGTGAACACACCAGGCATTACAAGCTAACTTTATACAGCAATAAAATCTAGTACAGTTTGAGATTTCAAACAGAGAAGAATCACATCAGGGAGTGTGAAGGAGAAGAAATCGCTTTGCTTTACTAAGTTCTGACTGGAGCACTGGGACTATGTTATAAAGGATATTCTGGCAATCTCTGTAGTGAAAGTAAGGGGAAAAGATTTATCTGATAGAAATAGGTGATAGAGAAGATATAGAAGGTTGTGATGTTAGAAGAGTTGAGACATTTGGGGACAATAAGAAAAATAACTTATAAAATCTAATTGACCCATATCATCTGGTGGTAAAATTTTCTTCAGTGCCATAGACAGTGTAGTCACTGAGGACACTGAAGACATTACCAGGGCAGTGTACCCAAAGCATCCCTTGAAAACAATTTCTTTAGCAATCTGAATGGACCCTAGGAAGCAATTCAATCTTAGAAGTTTTCTCCCTGTTTATTACTCCTATGGCTTTCCACTCTTCATCCTGTTAGTTAACATTTTTGTGCTGTCTTGGGCTTTTTCTACTTTCTACACCTTAAAAACTGTAAGCTTGTTTATCAACACACCCCCAAGTTTTATTTTAATGTCTGTTCTTATCAAAACAATGAGAATACGGACACACACACATACATACATATGAATATTATGGTAATAAATACATTCTTAATTAATGGAGTATTGAATTTGCTAACCTGATATATTTTATATATCTATATTTTATATATGAAATATCTAAATTTTAAGGAAAATATAATAAAGTTTTTTATATCTTTACTTGAATTTTAGAGAAATCAGGAACCTGATTACTTAGAGATATATGAACTACAACTCCTTAATTTTTCTGTCACTCAGAATTGGTTTCAATGCAGAATTCTACCAGAACTTCCAAGAAGACCTAATACCTATACTCCTTAATGTATTCCACAATATAGAAACAGAAGGGTCATTACCAAATTCCTTTTATGAAGCCACAATTACTCTGATACCAAAACCACTCAAAGACTCAACCAGGAAAGAGAACTACAGGCCAATCTCACTCATGAATATCGACGCAAAAATCCTCAACAAAATACTGGCAAATCGAATCCAAGAACACATCCGAAAAATTATCCATTATGATCAAGTAGGCTTCATTCCTGAGATGCAGGGCTGGTTCAACATACGAAAATCTATCAGTGTAATCCAGCATATAAATAAACTGAAAGAAAAAAAAACATATGATCATTTCATTAGATGCTGAAAAAGCATTTGACAAAATACAACATCCATTTATGTTAAAAGTCTTGGAGAGATTAGGGATACAAGGGTCATACCTAAATATAATAAAAGCTACATACAGCAAGCCGACAGCTAACATCAAATTAAATGGAGAGAAACTCAAAGCCATCCCACTTAACTCAGGAACATGACAAGGCTGTCCACTCTCGCCATACCTCTTCAATATAGTGCTTGAAGTTCTAGCAATAGCAATAAGACAACATAATGGGATCAAGGGGATTCGAATTGGAAAGGAAGAAGTTAAACTTTCGTTATTTGCAGATGATATGATAGTGTACATAAGCGACCCCAAAAACTCCACCAAAGAACTTTTACAGCTGATAAACAGCTTTAGTAATGTGGCAGGATACAAGATCAACTCCAAAAAATCAGTCGCCCTCTTATACACAAAGGATATGGAAGCAGAGAGGGAAATCAGAGAAGCTTCACCATTCACGATAGCCACAAACAGCATAAAATATCTTGGGGTAAATCTAACCAAGGAAGTGAAAGATCTACTTGACAAGAACTTTAAGGCATTGAAGAAAGAAATTGAAGAGGATACCAAAAAATGGATGGACCTCCCTTGCTCTTGGATTGGGAGGATCAACATAGTAAAAATGGCAATTCTACCAAAGGCAATTTATAGATTCAATGCAATCCCCATCAAGATCCCATCAAAATTCTTCACAGATCTTGAGAGGACAATAATAAACTTTATATGGAAAAACAAAAAACCCAGGATAGCCAAAACAATCCTATACAATAAAGGATCTTCTGGAGGCATTACCATCGCTGACTTCAAACTCTATTACAGAGCTACAGTAATGAAAACAGTGTGGTACTGGCATAAAAACAGAGAAGTCGAAAAATGGAATTGTATAGAAGACCCAGATTTTATCCCACAAACCTATGAACACCTCATTTTCAATAAAGAATTTTGAAATATCTGTATGAAGTCACCTTGTAATTTGAATGTTCTTGGCTTCATTTCCACTTCCATATGTTTCTGACAGCAGTGTTTGCTCAGGAATTGGATTTTTCTGTTTAGTCATATTTTAATCAAACAATTTAATTAAAATAACTAAAAGTCAAATGGTTTTATAAGGTAAAATGCTTTAAGATTTATTTAAAAATTTTAAATATTTCCTTCAAACTGTTTTATGTAATTGATGGTACTCTTATTTTATTTACTTTTTTATATTCATTACAGGCCTTGAGTGATACCCTCATGTAAAAGGTATGACTAGTTTGTAGGAACTACTCCTGGTGAAGGTTCTTTGTATATCTGTGCATTGGAGTCTTTATACTATGGTCTATTGACAGGGCAGTGAGTACTTCCTGTGAATGCTCTGCATGGTCCTTCTTTCACCTCCTGACATCTTTAAGGACTCTGCTGTTTGAAAGAAAGATTGGTTAAAAGAGTTTGCCTTCCTTTGGACCTTTAGAACCAGAAGACATCTCCATTGTGTCTATAGTCATTGATGTCAAAGAAATGTGAGCAATTGAATGGCAGTATTTCAGGACAAGAAAGGTTTGCCTGCCACAGAAAACTAAATGCACTCTCAAGTTCTTTTCCTGAACAATTGTGTTTCTG
The DNA here is from genome assembly GCF_018167655.1 of Microtus oregoni. Classification (NCBI taxonomy): domain Eukaryota; kingdom Metazoa; phylum Chordata; class Mammalia; order Rodentia; family Cricetidae; genus Microtus; species Microtus oregoni. Next base: position 19,919,506 of record NW_024543089.1, read on the forward strand.
CTCCACAACTTGGTAAATTCTTTTAAAATGGCATTTCTTATGTAATAAGTTATATTTTAGTCCTATTCATCATTGTCAAAAGTAGAATGACAGCATACCTTATGAGCATTTCATAAAATATGAATATGGTTTTAACAGTAGTGTATTCATATAAGACAGAAGGTTGTGATTTGATCGGTGATAATTCAGTAGTTTATAAAACATATCTTATAATTTCTTCTGACTGAATCTATAGAAAAGTGTTTTAGTGAATTGCAGATATAAAGACTGTTTGAATTTTACTTAAAATTATTAATAGTTATAGTATGTCAACTTTACTTTTTGATGGAGTATGAGTTCCTTATTTAAATTTCTGTCTTATTCATTATAGAAGGTAATATAAATTTTAATCTCATATCTACTTTTCTAATCATGTCATATTTTGGTCAGAGTAGTCCAAGTGACTCCCCAAATAATATAGTTTATTGGTATTGTACTTTGTTACTGTTTAGATGTTGAAGGTAAGTGTCTATTGCTGAAGAAACTGAATGCTTAGGGCTGAGGACACAAAAAAAATCAAGTTTATTTTATGCTGAAAATATGATGGCTGTTAATGGTTATCAATTTTACTATAGCAAGACTGAGCTACAGTCCAGAAATGTAGGGCACACAGGTGAGAGAATTTTGCTTTGGTTGAAATAGATGAATCTACTTCTGGTCCTGACCTTTGAGGTAGGAAGACACATATCTTTGATCAGGATCTTGAGATAGGAAGACACACTTTTAATGTGAACTATTCTTTCTGATGCAAGTCTATATAAGGAACTAGAAGAAGGGTTTTGTTATTTGACTGTTTACTCTTGCGTTGCTAAGACATTCATTGCTTCAGTGGCTCTGAAGCCTACATTTTGGAATTCTAGCATATACTGAAGATCAGCTGAAACATTCAGCCTTGTGGACTAAAAAACTCCTGGGTTCTTGGACTTTCCATTCGTAGCCAGATATTGTTCAATTAGCTGGATTGTAGTCTGTAGAGTCATTTCAATTATATATAAATATATATATATATATGAAGAGAAAGAGAGAAATTCCCTCTAGAAATTCCATCTCCAAGTTCTGCTATTCTAGGGAACCCTGACTAATACAGAAAGTCTCCTTGTTTCATGTCTTGTTGGTAGAATTTTTCTGTCCTTCAGTAGCTCGTTATCAAATAAATGAACTGAGACATATTAATTAAAAATGCTCTGCCAATTGATCAGGCTTATTATTAACTAGCTCTTATGTTTTAATCTAGCCCATATTTTATATTTATATTCTACTACATGGTGGTACCTTTATGAGGATGGCTTGTTTGTTTCCTGCTCCTTCTGCAATGGCTGGTGACTCCAGACTCTGTTCTTCATCCAGGAATTCCCCTAGTGACAAAGTGCAAAGGAATATTCTACAGCATTTCTAATTTCTATAGCACCACAAAGTACTATGAAAAATGCCAAAGGAGGGAGACAATTAATGATTCTATCCATACCTATGGCTTACAAACCATAACAATGATCAGAGGGCAATATATTCCTAAAGATTCAAGAGTGGTACTCAGATTTTGGTGATAACAAGTAGCTGTTTATTTGAAGTAGAGACCCACTCAAAAAGAGGAAAATCATGCCTAGTGCTAAAAACCTAATCAACTATCCAGGGCTAGTGAGGTCTTTGAAGACTATTTATTACCAGTATTTTATTAGACCAGTATTAACCTTAGCTACATTTTAAATTTTGTATTTATACTTAGATATAAATATAACTCTTGGTCCTCATTAAATAATCTTCTTTTTATATCTGAGGCTATTATAGAAAATCACAATTGGATATTATGCAGAGGTTAGTGGGTAATGGGGAAAACCAAATAAATATGTCTGCAACACAGGTCAGGCAACATCATATAAGAGGGATAGAAATATTGTTTTTTTTTTTTTTCTGGTTTTTCGAGACAGGGTTTCTCTGTGGTTTTGGAGCCTGTCCTGGAACTAGCTCTTGTAGACCAGGCTGGTCTCGAACTCACAGAGATCCGCCTGCCTCTGCCTCCCAAGTGCTGGGATTAAAGCCGTGCGCCACCACCGCCTGGCAAGGGATAGAAATATTGTAATATGCAAAATATCAGAACATCTAATGTGACAGTTTCTCTTCTATGTCTGTCTAAATGCTACTTGAGCAATGATAGTATCAGTAGACTTGCTAAGAAGGGACAAAATCTCATGTTGTCCTACCTTTAAAAAAAGAACTATAGGCTACTGAGAGAAAGAGAAGTAACCTCTCCTATTATGCATCTCCCCTTGGTTTATCTAATACAAAACAATAATCCTTGTAACCATATACAAATGATATTAAGATGTTATATTCTTATATTTGTGCATTTTGTGAACATAAAAGCACACACAGATACATACACAAAGAGATATATAGACTTTCTTCACGTGGTGCTATAACTGAAATGTTTCCAGTTACCACTTGTATTATCTTTTTGTAATCATTGTTGTGACAAGATATATTACAAAAGAAATTTAGGGATAAATTATTAATTTTGGCTAATAGTTCAAAACTATATAGTCAACAATGGTTTGGAAATTATTGATCAGGAAGTTGCTGGCCACTTTGAATATATAGTTAGGAAGTGGAGAGTAAATATTAATTTAGACCAGGGTATAAAATCTAAAATTTATTCTAGTGATGATCCAGCTCCCAAAACTTCCTCAATGGTGCCACCAACTGCAGATCATATGTTCATCTGCTCATACATTATACTCCATGACCAGGTGTATTTATATATACTGCAGTGGAATAGTCATACACTCATATGACAAAGTAATGGCTTCTTAAGGACAGGAGGTTATAAAATAGCAAATACCTTGATATCAACTTGAAATTTAGACTAAGTTTCAAGAAATATGGAAAGCATTTATATTATTTAGGCTATACCATGAATAACTGTTTGCTATCTCAATTTGAGATGAGTGTGGCAAGTTGTTCCTTAGGAAAAAACTCTGTTTACTGACATATTTATTAACTAAATACCAATAAAGTACCAAAACCCTGTTTTATTTCATGTGTTTTATGTCTCTTGCTCTAAGATGTCATTAAATTGATTGTCTTCCTGCTTAAGAAAAGCTCCCCTTACTATTATATTGACATCTCCAACCAAATAGCTAAAACTCACATGATAAGCATTCAGCATTTATTTGAGTAATAGTTACTCTGCATTTAAGAAGCAACATCCAGTTCTGCTTTATTGGATTTTTTTTTTTTGATTTATTGAGACAGGGTTTCTCCGTAGCTTTTGGTTCCTGTCCTGGATCTAGCTCTTGTAGATGTTTTTATCTCAGATTATTCATGAAAATTTTTGTTATCAGAAATTGTTATAAATACACGTTCTGGTTTCTGAAAGTATATCATGGCATTTTTCTACTGCCTTTTCACATAACTGCCACCAATGGACAGTCTCTGTGTAGTGTTAGTATTCTGTAAATTTCACAGAATTTACCCCAAAATAACTTGATCTTAAACATTCATGCCAAAGGAATTATCTCAGACATTATAGTGGATGTCATTTTGCCTCACTGAAGCATACCTTAAGAATGTATTAGTATATATCAAAATAGAAAGTTCAAGCACTACAAAAATTCATAAGTCCAAAATAAATTATAACTAAAAAATTAGTTTAAAATTTTCGACTTTTTTCTGTCTAAAATAAAAAATTAAGTTAATGTCAAAAGCACTATTTTCAATTGATACCACCATTTATATTTGAATTTCCCTCTCTATCATGTATTCCCTATCTACTCTATTTTATATCCTTGTGAAATATATTGATACACTTTACTACTGAGATTGTATATATATTTTTGATTACTTAATAAACAAATTCTGACTTAAATAGAAGTAGAATTCTGTGCGACATATTTTAAATTGGTGTGATTATAATCAAAGCTGACTTCCAAGCATGCATTTCAGAGATCATAGAATAGAAAGAATATCATTTATTTACTGTGTTTCATGATTTATTCAATAATATAAATCATATACAAATAACTAATGGAAAGGCAATAGGTAATATACTTTTGATTTTTGCTGCATAGAGACAGACACTTGAATTCATTCATTGAATTAATGAATTCTCTTATAGGTTTTCTTCAACATATATACTCTACTTTCAAATGTGTGTTTAGAAAACTAGATATATTGTTTACATATTTTTTGCCTATTTTAGAAACTAAAATAATAACTTTCTTCAATATTAGTAATAGATTTGCAATACACTTTAATAAGATAGTACCATATTATGTTTAATTAATTTGTACCATCATAATTTTTGTAATCCATGTTTATTAATATTAAACCACACAGAATTTGTTTTATTGTAGATAACTTTGGATAAAGCAACTTTTAATTTATTTCCTGCAGAAAATGTAAAATATGTTAAGAGAATTAACTTTTTGAGATTTTAGATGGAGAACTATATGAAATTATATATTATTTAATATTCAGATCTTTTCATTTTTCCTCTTGCAGGTTTTCAGAATGATTTTCTATCTTAGAGCTACCTTCATAGGAATTATTATTATTAGTTTTTCTTTCAGGTCTTAAATGGTATAGAATTTTATTTTGATTGATTGTCAATTAGTCCTGGAGAATATTTAAAACAGCATCATATATCATGGACCTTCTGAAAGCAATCGTCAACGTTACTAATGCCTGGGAAGAACCACTGAAACATTTGCTGTCGGCAGTGACCTCTCTTCCAAAACCTTCTGATAATATGCTGAAACCAGCCAATGCTGTGAAGGACAGAAATCTTGTACTTCTGGAGGGACTCAAGACCATACTCAATAGGATCCAGACTTTATATGAAGAAACTGACTCCCCTGTCTGTTCCAGAATGTCAGACTTAAAATCAGCTGATGAAGACACTGAACTTTTTGCCTTTTATAGCTTAGTCTGCTGCCTGGAAAGGGATACTCATAAGATCCACACTTTTCTTAAGGTCTTGAGGGGCCGAGTTGTCTTTAATAATGAGTGTTTTTTTTTTAATAACAAGTGTTAAATGCACATCCCTGCAATGTCCTGCTGACAGAGTCCTTGTTGAACCAGAATTTTAATTCTTTTTTTCTTCTCAGTTCATTCATGACTGGAGTGAACTTCTTCTTATAAAATAAAATATAATTATTTTTAAACAAAAAAACCCCTAGCATCATATAATTATTTTTGGTTTCTGGATATTTCAACTATGTAAATGAACTTTTGAGACCTTTATTTGTAAAGGATATCATTCAGTTTCCAATGTGTGATTTCCCTCTGTATGCTATGAATATGTTTTATTATTATTGGTTAATAATGAAGCTGCTTTGCCCTATGGCAGAATGAAGCTAGGAGGGGTAAACTAAAATGAAGGCAGGGAAAAAGAAGGCAGAGTCAGGTAGAATCCATGTAACTGCCAACAAAGAAGGACACCAGAAATTTACCAGTAAACCACAGCCTTTAGGTGACACACAGACTAATGGAAATGGATTAATTAAAGATGTAAGAGCTAGTTAGGAATATGCCTTAGTTATTGGCCAAGAAGTATCACAATTAATTTAATTTCTGTTTGATTATTCAGTTCTGGGTTACTGGAAAACCAACATATAGTTTACTTCTAGAAGTTCCATAAAACTCTTTCCTAATATAAATAATAACAATAATTGAAAAGACACTTTGATCTTCTACCGTTTTCTCTGTTTCTTTTTAATGTTTCAATGCATCAAAGTTTTGTGTGTCAGAGTCAATTCCAGGTATGCAATGATTTTTAAGTGACATGATTTCATGTGAATTATCAGCTCTCAATGTTGGGAAGGTAATTGTGAAGTGATCCCAACATCATATGTCATCTTTTACCTAATTTGAGAATGTCCATAGAAAATGCCATGGTCTCTTTGTATAATTTAGGATAACAAAATATCAGAAGCTTGGTGTAATTTTGAGAGTTTTTTTTAACTATATGTTTCCATTCCCTGTATCCATGTCAAGATTTGCCATTATTTTTATTTTTAATCTAGTTAATTCTGACTTTCATAGCAAGAACAAAGCAAGATGATATTATAGTATCAGGTCACAGAAAATGAAGGTAGTCCAATAAATTTTAAAGGAATGGAAATTCCTTTAAATGGAATTTAAATGGAATTAGAGATTAGAAGATAAAACATGGGGCTTTTCAAATCACATCGTGTCCTGGTATAGTGAAGATATATATATTTGGAAACAACTTTTCTGGGATACCCTAAGACATGGAGGTTTACTAGAGAATATGTATTTATACATATTAGATAAAAATTGATATGAAAACTTAAAATTCCATCAAACAAAAGAAGTCTCCCTATATTTCTTCAAATCCTGGTTTTTCATGACTTTAAAGGTCATGCTGCATGGAAAGTCAGATATCAGACGTAATGAAAAAGGCACCCATTTACTTACTAATGGGTTGATATAGGGATGAAAATTTAATCACTGTACATTCTATAACTGCACATTCTATGGAGTTTTATGTGGCAGGTACCATTCTAGGTTTGCAGAGTTTTATAGTGATGTGATTTGGTGAGGATTATCCCCTCCCAAAGCTGGGAAGGTGATTCTACAGTGATCCCGACATCAGGTGAAAGTTTTTAATTAATTTGATATACAAGCTCTCTTTGCCTGAATAATTTAAAATTACAAAGTCTCATAAGTTGGGTGTAATTTTAAGATTTTTTAACTACATGTTCCCATTCTTACGTTCATGCCAACATTTGTCATCATTTTTATTTTCAATTTAGTTATTCTGACTTCCATAGATAACATGACTTTCCATGACAAAAACAGATTAGAGGGATTTATTACTATTAAGAAACCTTTATAGAAGATATTTGAAGAATTATTTCAATTAAAAGAAAAGTATAAATATACCCAAGAGGTTACAGGGAGCATATAACGTGAAGACATACAATCGAAAGTAATCTGAGAAAACACAACAAACTCAACATAATGGAAAAAAAGCAGAAATATCTACAATAGCACCAATATTTCTGAGCAATAGAAACTTCTGGAAATTTTACCATTCCAGATTACATATTTTAATACATATTGAAAATAATAAATCAGTATGGTACATAAAACCAAATATACTGACCAGAATATTTGAAATTAGGACCCACATAATAAGTCCTTATTCTATCCAATATTACCTGCAACGCTGTTTTAGGAACAATAAATTACTTTAACCTGTTTTTAAATTGGAAACATTCTATTTTGTTTTATTTTAATAGAAAGATTTGATAGGTATAATAGCCAGGGTTAAAGGTTATGGTCTTTCTGGTCTTGTCCTATATCTTTGCAGACATTCTGAGGTTTAAACATTTCTTTGAAATAATCAGGTGTTACTCTAACAGGCCCGCTTTTATAAGGGAACCCTCAAAAGAAGTCACAGTCAAACTAGATATCTTTATTGTCTCTTATGATGGAACAAGAGAACTGGAGTGTTAACCCCCAGGTTCTTGTTCAAAAGAAATTTCAAAATATAACATGTTTATTTTTTAAGTTTGTAGCTGTCTTTTGTTTTGTTTTTCGAGATAGGGTTTCTGTGTGTTGCTTTGGAGCCTATCCCTGAACTAGCTTTTGTAGAACAGGCTGGCCTTAAACTCACAGAAATCTGTCTGCCTCTGCCTCCTGAGGGCGGCTATTAAGGAGTGCACAACCACCGCCAGGGATAAACAGCTCTTGTAAAATGCTGTCTTAGTAGGGTTTCTATTGTTGTGAAGATTCACATGACCATGTCAAGTCTTATAAAAGAAAACATTCAACAGAGGCTAACTTAAAATTCCTGAAGTTTAGTTCATTATTATCAGGCAAACATGGTGTTGGATAAGGAGCTGAGAGTTCTGTATCTTGATCCACGGACAGCAGAAAGAAACTGTCTCATTGCACAGGACTTGAACCTCAAAACCTATCCCCACACTGACACACTTCCTCCAGCAAGACCACACCTACTCCAGCAATGCCAAGTCTTCCAAGAGTGCTGCTTCATATGCTTCATATTCAAACACATGTGTATTCAAATCACCAAAAATGCTGGTAATACTTTAATGTATTGATTATGATGATATTATAGTTATGTAATAAAAGTATTTCTGTTTCTAAGGCATACAAATATTTTGATTAATATGAAGATTCTAGCTTGGTACATTAATCTCCAAGTGATTCAAGAAGTAATGTGTCTTTTTTACATAAATTTGTAATCTTTTAAAATTATTCAAAATGTAAATGGAAAATTAAGAATATATTTTACTTTACTATTGGATTCCTTTCTTCTTAGAAATGGTATTATTTTCATGAATTTACTTTGGTCTTCTATCAATAAAATTATGTAAATATCATTTGGAATGAAGAAAAAGAATCAAGTATCAAAGTAGATGAAGGTAGGAAATATGTGATATCAAATGGTTAACAATTTCTCATTTTTAATCTTTCCTCTTTATTTCTGAGTGAAGATTTGATAATAAATAAAGTACCTGATTTAATATGTAAGATTATATCATCTATAGAAATTTATTTTAATGTAAGTATAGATGAGTAAGAGTTAACTGATTAAAAAGATATATTTCAAGATGGAAACAAAGTAATGTGACTTTCAAGGAAATTTCATTTCCTTCCTAGATCAGCAGTATCCATTGCTCTTGGAAAGCAAAACTTTAGAAAATCATTAACTGTTTTCAAGATATTAACATCCCATTATATATGTAAGATATTTTTTATTTTCAGTGATTGCTTTTGACACCTTGAATTTCATAATTTATATAGATTTTTATTTAATATTATCATTATATTTCAGTGAAGAAATTAAATGAGATACTTAAATATCTAACTTTTAATAATAAAATAAGATTTTAAGTATGACTTAAGTTCATTTAAGTAAACTCAGTCATGAAATATTTATTTCTGATTGTTTACATACTACATGTAAAAACACCTTCTTTGAGTAGCCAAATTTAGTTAATATTTTCTCTTTTGAATTTTTTTATCAATTTATCTTGGTAGATTTAATTCACTAATACATTCTGAGGTAATCCCTCCTAAACTGAAGTTATAAATGTAATAATATTCTTCTTTATGATCAAGAACACAAATTGTATTTCTATAACAAGTAAAGAAGAATTGTATAGATGAAGATTTTACAAATTTCTATTCTTGGTTCCCAATAAAACATGAGTCATTTGAGGGCATAGTTTCCTTCAGAGTATGTGTGTTTAAATTTGTTTTCTTTTTTTTTTCTAAGTAGTTTTAATTTAGTATATTGAATTCTGACCTTACTTTTTAAAAAATTTTTACACCTCAATTAACTTTAATAAGTACAAAGAGAATGAGACCTTAAAGTTTCAATACTATTTCACTTGACTCTTTTTCAACTAAATAGCTTCCTGATGACTAGAGACCAAATTTATTTTGAGAATTTCATGAATCATTACTGAAGAGTTTTATCTTCAAACTCTATGAGGCGAAGAAGAAATTCTCATATGTTGAACTTTTCCCCCTGCTTTTTCTTCTTATTAATTATCATTGTTTTGTAGAGATGGACTCTGATTTAATGGTCATGACCTCTTCAAGATTTTCTTACATAATTATACTGAAAGATTTGGTGAGACACTGATTAGAAAAAAAAAATTAATGAGTGAAATAAGTGTAGCTGCTGGCTGAAAATATGATAAAAATCATGCCTTTATATGGGGTAATATGTTGCTAGTTGTATTTGCATTTTCATAATGGATGCCACGATGAATAATTCCTTTCTTTATGCTTTGATTAAATTCTATAGATAGAAAAAATATGGAAATGTGACAATGTATAACATATTCACCATCAGAGAAACAGAGAGACCCAGTCTTTAAGGTAAGAAACTACTTGTGATCTCAGTCTTCAGATTTTTTTCAATGCTTTAGAAGTCTGTATGACTTTTAATAAACATCTTAATGCTAGAAAATTTGGCAGAATGTTTAATTACCAAGAGTAAATTTTTCATTAATCAGATTTGGATTGCTACTATTACAATTAAATGATTGTAGGCAAACTGAGGATTTAATTAGTACCTCCCGACACAGCAGTCTCTTTGCTTTCTCCCTGAAACCATTCCCAAATGAAGATAGCATAAGACTTACTGGAGGAAATCTTGTAAAACTCATTTAATTTGCTTCCATCCATTTTAAGACTTCATTCCTATTTAAAAGAATTACTTTCTTGATAGCAAAGCCATCTAGAGTATGATATTCAATCTCTTCCAACTGTTGACTCTAGTGTGGCTTCAACAAAAGATTATTATCAGATATTATATTTATTTTTCTGGCTCTCATATAGTCCAAGCTCCATGGTTGAGTTAGAATGTTAAAAGAATAAAATGGTCAGGGAACTCTCAGAAATCTTATTAATTCTGTAATGCTCCCAAAAGCTTACCAAAGGTTTTTGTTCCCTAAAGCTACTGCTTTGAGTGAATCAGATGGGATTTCTTTGTGACTGCTGAAAAGAGGCAGGACTTTCTCTGGGTTGTTAATATTAAATAATGAATATGGACTCAAACCAGGCATTCTACAAGTATACACATGCATATATGCACATGTAAATATGAATGCAAAATAATGAGAAATAAAATAAGACATGGATAAGCAGAAATTATCCATAGGACAATAAAGAAAAATTCATATGGAATACATATTTCAGATTCAGTTGACTATATAATCAACTTTGTCATCATATACTTTGGTATGGATGATAAAATATTCAGGGAAGTTTAGTGTTATTTCCATGTTATGGTGTTTTTGTGTACTTGTGACTGATGAGTACAACTTAGCTAGTTATCTTTGTAAGCTTTGTAATGCCTGAAATAATTGGTTATGAAAACTCCACATGATATTTTATAATTAAATTCAGGATTACTATTAATTGAATTTCTAATTATGTAGGAATGATGGCACTTATTCAGATAAATACTGTCATGTATCTGTTAATACTTCATGATTAAAATTCACATATTTCTTTGATATTAAATTTACATTATGTTCATGCATCTTATAAAGGTCATTGTCCATGGCAAAGTAACCTGTTGTCAGATTAAACCCTGTTTATTGAAACAATACAGGCTTTTACACAAAACTAATATGATCTGCACTTCTTATGGCATGAATAAATAATTTCACTCATTTTTCAGTTTATTCATATTAATTGATGAAATTATGTGTTTAATTATGCCATTTCCCATTATTTTATTGAGTTTTTGAAATTAGTATAATTACATCATTTCCCCTTTCCTTTACTCCCTCTAACCTCTCCTTTGTGTCTCTTCTTGTTCTCTGTGGTTCTTTCTAAGGTGATTATGGCACTTACTGAAGAAGGAAAAAAGCCAAAAAGTTATCTGAGACAAGAACAAATACCACACATCAGTATTAGTGTGAAAGAATTTGTAGTTGAGGCAATGAAATATAAGGGGAACACTCTTCCACTGTTGATGGGAATGCAAACTTGTACAGCCACTTTTGAAATCATTATGGAGGTTTCTCAAAAAAATTGGGAATTGATCTTCCTCAAGACTCATTTTACCAATCCTGAGCATATACCCAAAGGATGCTCCATCATATCGAAAGGATACTTGCTCAACTATTTTCATAGCAGATTTATTCATAATATTTAGAAACAAGAAACAACCTAGATGTCCAAATCATTCAAATAAAAAATCTGATAAAGTAATATTGGTTCTTCTCCAACCTTCCCTTCCCCCCGACCCTTATGTTCCCAACCCTGTGAGTCAATCCTTTCTGTTTTCAATTTCCAGGTGGGTCTATATACATTTTCCTTTGGTTTCACCTTATTTCTAGCTTCTCTAGGATCATAAACTATAGGCTCAATGTCCTTTTTTAAAATCTAGTATCCACTTATGAGTGATTACATACCATATTCATCTTTTGGGGTCCAGATTACCTCATTCAGGATAGAGGTTTCTAATTCCATCTATTTGCATGCAAAATTCAAGATGTTATCATTTTATTACTGCTGAGTAGTACTCTAGTGTAAATGTGCTCCATTTTATTTATCCATTCTTCAGTTGAGGGACATCTATGTTATTTCCAGGTTCTGGCTATTACAAATAATGATGCTATAAACATAGTTGAACAAATGTTTTTCTGGTATGATTGAGCATCATTTGGGTATATGGCCAAGAGTGGTATAGCTGGATCTTGAGGTAAGTTGATTCTCAATTTTCTGAGAAATTGCCATACCGATTTCCAAAGTGTTTGTACAAGATTGCATTCCCACCAGCAATGGATGAGTGTTCCTCATATTCTACATCCTCAAGCATAAGCTATCATTAGTGTTTTTGATATTAGCCATTCTGAAAGACAGCTCCCACAATCAATTACTAAAAGAATATAAAACAAAATAAATAAGGGAGATTATGGTATATAAAGATGAATAGTTTACACTGGTATGGATTTTGGTTTAATGATACAAATTTAAGGTTGATTTGATACATTGTGCATGTGTATTTCTCCCCTTGTGTAAGATATTGTATTTGTGCAGCTCATTTGAAAATGTAATGTATGGTTAGTTAAAAAATACAGATTAATAGATAGCCATCTGCAATAATCAAACATTGTAGTCATGTTAGTTAGGTTTTCTAGATGGACAAAGGTATATTTCAGATAGATAGGTGATCTTTAAACACTTCAAAGAATTGTAGACGATGGCATTTAAATAACTTAGGATTCTGTTGATGTGAGACATGATTGCTCCTGGCAGCACTGATCAATTCCTAAGAGAATATTGGGCACAGAAGACACTATTTGGAGCTTGCTTTCTTCTTGGAAAAACTGATCTTTGGGTAAAGAACTGGCCCTACCTTGACCATTGATGAAGTGCAACGTGTCCAGAATGGACAATCAGGATACAAGTAAAATATTGCCAAACCTTGCCAAAACAGGGTAAAATGGTATTTCTAATTTTCCTTCCTCTGAAAATGTTCTGTCAGTTACTCTAGGTCTTATTCAAATTTGGTTGCCCTAATGTTACCAATGAGAGTTTGGTATTCAGGTACTCAGTAATATCATAGCTTACTTAAATAGCCTGATAATCTGTCTACCTGCTTTGAGTTCTGTTCATAGACATGAACAGAACACCCAGCTAATAACAAATTCTGCAATTTTTCCTGTTTTCTCATCAGTGTCAAGGTCATTTCAGTGAAATTTTCTTTATTGTTCCATGTCCTCCATTTTTTTAATTAATTAATTAATTTATTTATTTAATAAAGATTTCTGCCTCCTCCCCGCCACCGCCTCCCATTTCCCTCCCCCTCCCCCAATCAAGTCCTCCTCACTCATCAGTCCAAAGAGCAATCAGGGTTCCCTGCCCTGTGGGAAGTCCAAGGACCACCCACCTCCATCCAGGTCTAGTTAGGTGAGTATCCAAACTGCCTAGGCTCCCACAAAGCCAGTACGTGCAGTAGGATCAAAACCCAGTGCCATTTTTCTTGAGTTCTCAGTAGTCTTCATTGTCCGCTATGTTCAGTGAGTCCGGTTTTATTCCATATCAGTCCGGTTTTATCCCAATATCTGTCCGAACACACTGAACCTGATAGAAGAGAAAGTGGGAAGTACTCTACAACACATGGGCACAGGAGATCACTTCCTACATATAACCAGTAGCACAGACATTAAGGACAACAATGAATAAATGGGATCTCCTGAAACTGAGAAGCTTCTGTAAAGCAAAGGACACTGTCACTAAGACAAAAAGGCAACCCACTGACTGGGAGATCTTCACCAACCCTGCAACTGACAAAGGTCTGATCTCCAAAATAGATAAAGAACTCAAGAAACTAGACTATAAAATGCTAATCAATCCAATTATAAAATGGGGCACTGAGCTGAACAGAGAATTCTCAACAGAAGAAGTTCAAATGGCCAAAAGACACTTAAGGTCATGCTCAACCTCCTTAGCGATCAGGGAAATGCAAATCAAGACAACTTTAAGATACCATCTTACACCTGTCAGAATGGCTAAAATCAGAAACACCAATGATAGCCTTTGCTGGAGAGGTTGTGGAGAAAGGAGTACCCTCATCCATTGCTGGTGGGAATGCAAACTTGTGCAACCACTTTGGAAATCAGTGTGGCGATTTCTGAGGAAATTCAGGATCAACCTACCCTTGGACCCAGCAATATCACTTTTGGGAATATACCCAAGAGATGTCCTATCATACAACAAAAGTATATGCTCAACTATGTTCATAGCAGCATTGTTTGTAATAGCCAGAACCTGGAAACAACCTAGATGCCCTTCAACGGAAGAATTGATGAAGAAAGTATGGAATATATACATATTAGAGTACTACTCAGCAGTAAAAAACAATGACTTCTTGAATTTTGCATGCAAATGGACGGAAATAGAAAACACTATCCTGAGTGAGGTAAGCTAGACCCAAAAAGAGGAACATGGGATGTACTCACTCATATTTGGTTTCTTGCCATCAATAAAGGACATTGAGCCTATAATTCGTGATCCTAGAGAAGCTAAATAAGAAGGTGAACCCAAAGAAAAACATATAGTCATCCTCCTGGATATTAACCTTCATCAGGCTATGAAAGGAGACAGAGACCGAGTCCCACATTGGAGCGCCGGACTGAAATCCCAATATCCAAATCAGGAGCGGAAGGAGAGAGAGCAAGAGCAAGGAACTCAGGACTGCGAGGGGTGCACCCACACACTGAGACATTGGGGATGTTCTATCAGAAACTCACCAAGGCCAGCTGGCCTGGGTCTGAAAAAGCTTGGGCTAAAACATGTCCTCCATTTTTAACTCTCACTCCTTGTTGGTATCAGTCCAACCAGCATGGACCTTGTTTCATTCTTAAATATGCTGAGTAAACAGTATAATATCTATAGACAGCATGTCCTATCAGCTTCTATGATGCATCATTTTCCACATTCATTATTTCAATACAAATTCTAGCTGACAACTGACATTTATTTTATTAGACATTTCCCTTTTATAAGCTTTACTATTTTCTATACCATTTATTAAAATCAGGTGTGTTATGTATCTACTCATATATAATACTATTTTTATTTCTTATACAGAAAGATAGTGAATGTTTGATATCTGGGCATATCAAGTGGAAGAAACAGTATCATATAAAGTGTATAATCAATCAGCATTTACTGAAAATCATAGCATACTTGTTTTGTCCAAAAACACACAGAAGATGATGCATGAGAACCTAAGAACATCATCTTGATTTAAACAGGAAAAATATACAAATTGGCATGTAAAAAATGGAAAGCAATTACTCTAAAAACAATTTGAATAACATTTTAGCCAAATTCGAAAATCATATAGAGTATACTTACCTTAAACAAGATAGAAACCCTAGAACTTTGGTTATATGTAAAAAAAACAGCCATGTCTAAAGAAGATTTACTACTTTTAAATGGAAAATGAAATTCAATATGTTGTTGCAAATTATTTAGCATTGGTCAGAGAAAACATTTAATATTTGAATCTATAACCTGTATTTAAATATTCCTAAAGTACAATTCAGTGTTTGACTTAATATAAAAGTATAAAAAACAATTAGGAATTTCCTATGATGCCCCTGTTTTTAATGCTCCATATAAAGGAGCAAAGGATAGCCTAGCCTCTTAAAATAAATCTACTATATTCTGCATTACCTTATGTTAATTATGACAAGGTATATATTTATAATATAAGAAATCCCATTTACCATCCATTAGGACAAAAGTACATATGGACAGAGAATGAATGACTTATCCCAAAGATTTTTTGTTAAATAAATATATTTTTCTTCTTGTCTCTATTGCTTCTCCTCTTACTTTCTCTTAAATTTTTCTACAAAAAGTTAAAAATGAAGTTGAAATCACTTAGAAGATTATTTTCTATAACCAAGAAGCTAGACAGGAGCATAATCTATTCTGAAATTCATGAGAAAATCCTTTAAAATGTCAGACAACAGTTAAAACATTCTATGATTAGGGCATATTTTAATTTTCTTAATGTCAAAACTCAGCTGTGGGAGAAGCTCATGCACACTCATTTGATATTCACATGAGCTGATACTAAAGTGAAACTATACTTTTAGAAATATCGATATCAGGGATGGAAGGTAGTATAAGCAAAAGTGACTAGTCTGACCTTCAGGAAGACAGTGCAATATTTAATCGTTCAGAACAAAAATCACTTTGAAACAGTAAGGAGCATAATTTATTAAAAGAGGTGATGTAAGAATGTGGATTGAATTCTTCAGGAATATTGGCCATTAAGCTCATTTCTTTATAACAACAAAGACCAGCATTAGTGAGAGCTGGATGAGACAACTTTAACTATATGATGCTACCACCCTTCCCATAAAACATGGAGGGAAATAGAAGGGTCAAATAATTTCTTCCAAAAATTATATAGGCAGAAACCTATAATATTTTAATAGTCTATATTCACATCTTGGTGAAGTATAGCACACCAGGTGCTCACCATTAATTATAATTCTTTACTGAGACCACATTTCTTAAGTGTCCTCTTCGTACTGGATAATATACTTTATACAATGAGTACAGAAAAGACCTTGAGTTTGGGGTGTTCTATGTGCAGAAAAGAAAAGAAAAAAAAGGAAAATGGAAATATAGGTCAATATCTAATAAAGCATCAAATAATGAACTGCAAGTAGCACAAAGTAAAACTAGTCATAAATAGGGTTGAAATATGACAGGCAATGTGTACTTTTGGTGCTGATCAGGGAAGAACTTCTGGAGAATGAGAAGAGCTGGATCCATGGTTCAAAAAGTTGGAGAAAAGCCAGAGTCTATGAAAGAAGATGAACAGAGGAAGCAAAGGTCATTCTTGAGGTACAAAGAGTCAATGTGTGTTTTGTGAAAATTAGAAGTGGCTAAACAAAGAAAAAGGCACAAGAGAATTGACAATGAAGTATTTCTGATAGTCACATGGCATTGTGTCATATAAGACCTTCAACACTGGCCAAGATATTTATTGTAGAAAAAAAAATTTGGCATGCTTTAAACAAAAAATTCATAGAGTAATAAATCTGATTCACACTTTTAAAAATGCAGCAAAGACAATGTATGCAAACTCTTATAGTTTATATTCTAGTGGTATCCCTATATTTGTTGTTGGTAATAGCAATACATAAAGAACAAATAGTCTATGACCTCATACTCTACAGTTGAAAATTATAAAGTGTCAATTCTTGCTATATAAATATATCAGGTCACGGTTGGCAAGGAACTCTATGTCTTTGTATCCACTGAACAGAAGCTTTTGAGTGTTGCCTGCTTAGGGAGGACAAAATAAACCAGAAGATGAAGTCCATTGCATGAAGAGGAGAAAGATACAACAAAAAGGTTAGTGGTGGTGTCATGTACAGGACAATATTAAGGGCAAATATTAAGTTTAATAACATAAGAAAACACAGAAAAAATCAAATATAAATGAATGTTAATATTATCACTAAAAGCAAAATATAAAGAACATATAATGATTCTAGATTCTAAATATATTTTGGATTTAATTTTCCTTTCTGGTAAACTTTGTGGTTTACACTATGGTCTTTAAAGGTTGAATCTTATCATTATATGATTTTCCTATTAGAGATGCCTTCCTCTTTTATCTTCCTATCATTCTCTTCTCATAGACTTAACACTTTTACTTGTATTGACTCTCATTTTTCCCCCAAGTCAGCCTGGGTCCACTTAGAATTTACAATGTAGCCTGAGTTGACTTTAAATCGGAAATCTCTTGCCTCAGTCTCTTGAGAACTAGAATTTTAGGAATGAGCCACATGTCTTATAAATTTTTATTACAAACTTGTCAATCTTCCAAACTTTAATCTTCTGACCCTACAGCATACCTTAAGTCTTTACTTAGATGTTTCACAGGTATCTCATATTCCCCATGATCATGATGAAATATATGACAATACTAGACTCTCCAAATATTTATCGTTAAGGCTTGCTCATATCTTGGAAATAATGACAAGTTTTGTGTCTTACTTAGCTCTTCTATTATTTTCAAGTTCAGCATTTTTAGATTATTGACAAGTCTTATTAGGTATTTTCTAATACATCTTACATATTTACATACTTTATAGTTGACTCTCACTACTTCATTCAACCATCAATTTCCATAACATTTCTCTCATCAAATCCTTTCCTATTCACTTGACAATTTGCAAACCATTTTCTTTTTTATAGATGTATATTAATTGTTAATGGTGTACAAATAACATATACTCTTTGGTATTTCAACCTCATATTCCTTACAAACCTAGAACTCAAATCACACCCCCCCACACACACACACGTCAATATATTCTATTTATCTTTCCTCTTTCCTTTCTTTCCTTCCCCTTTCAATATCTCTTTTAGGTTTTTAAGGATTAACTATTGAAATATAAACAGCTAAATAAGTAAATTATAAAGCATGTGCTGGCACATGACTTCCTTTCATAAAGCAAAAAATAAGTGCTGATTTTCTACATTGTTAAATTCATTTATCAGTTAGTCAACTTGTAGTGTGAAAAATGTTTATGGAAAATGCATCATGTTCCTATAAACACCTCTATAATTTTGCACTTTTGGATATTTCCTTAGTTTATAATTGTAGAATTTCTTGCTACAAGCTTACATTTCTCATAGAATCTCCATATTATGTTTTATAATTATTTCCTGTTATTACTGAAACCAATAATAGAAATTTGGTATCTTAAAAGTAGCATAAATTCATTCTTTATTTTTGAGATTAAAACAGAACTACATCTTCTGGAGGCTACTGGAAAGAATGATTTTCTTTACTTCACGCTCCCTTCTTTTTTTAATTAATTTTAAGTACAAATAAATAAATAAAAGTCTATGCCTACAACACATGTGCCTATAGTGTCAATCTTATTTATTTTTATATTAAAAATTTCCACCTGCTCACCTCCTCCCATTTCCCTCCCACTCCCCACACTCCCTCTTCTCCTCCCTCTCCAGTCCTAAAAGCACTCAGGGTTTCCTGCCCTGTGGGAAGTCCAAAATCTTCCCCCCTCCATCCAGGTCTAGGAAGGGGCCCATCCAAACAGACTGGTCTGCCACAAGGCCAGTCCTTGCAGTAGAATCATAACTCAGTGCCATTGTCCTTGCCTTCTCAGTCAGCCCTCATTGTCAGCCACATTCAGAGAGTCCAGTTTGATAACATGCTCCTTCAGTCCCAGGCCAACTGGCCTTGGTGAGCTCCCATTAGATCAGTCCCATTTTCTCAGTGGGTGGACACACCCCTCGCAGTCCTGACTTTCTTGCTCATGTTCTCTGTCCTGTTCGTCATTTGAACCTTGGGAGCTCAGTCCAGTGCTCCAATGTGGGTCTCTGTCTCTATCTCCATCCATTGCTGGATGAATGTTCTATGGTGATATGCAAGATATTCATCAGTGTGGCTATAGAATAATATTAGTAGAGGTGCCTTGTCCTCTGCTGCCCATGGAACTATTTGGGAAATCCCCTTGGCCACCTGGGATCCCCTCTAGAGCCAAGACTCTAGCAGACCCTAAAATGGCTCCCTTGGTTAGAATACCTTCTTCCCTGCTCTCATATCCACCCTTCCTCCATCTCAATTATCCCATACCCCAAAGTTTTCCCCAATCCTCCCCTTCTCCCTTCTCTTTCCCCATCACCCCATCCCCCCAATCTACCCAGAGTCCCCTACTCCCAACTTTTGCCCGACGATCGTGTCAACTTCAATTATCCAGGAGGATAAATAAATGTTTTTCTTTGGGTTCACCTTCTTATTTAGCTTCTCTGGGATCACGAACTATAGGCGCAATGTCCTTTGTTTGTGACTAGAATCTGCTTATGAGTGAGTACATATCATATTCATCATTTTGGGTCTGGGTTACCTCACTCAGGATAGTGTTTTCTATTTCCATCCATTTGCATGCAAAGTTCAAGTTATATTGTTTTTTACTGCTGAGTAGAACTCTAAAGTATATTCATGCCACACCTTCTTTAATTATTCTTCTATTGAGGGGCACCTAGGTTGTTTCCAGGTTCTGGTTACTACAAATAGTGCTGCTATGAACATAGCTGAACAAATGCTTTTGTAGGATGATAAGGCATCTCTTGGGTATATTCCCAAGAGTAGTATTGCTGGGTCCAGGGGTAGGTTGATCCCGAATTTCCTGAGAAACCGCCACACTGCTTTCCAAAGTGGTTGCACAAGTTTGCATTCCCACCAACAAAGGATGAGTATTCCCCTTACTCTACATCCTCTCCAGCAAAGGCTATCATTGGTGTTTTTGATTTTAGCCATTCTGACAGGTATAAGATGGTATCTCAAAGTTGTTTTGATTTGCATTTCCTTGATCGCTAAGGAGGTTGAGCATGACCTTAAGTGTCTTTTGGTCATTTGAACTTCTTCTGTTGAGAATTATCTGTTCAATTCAGTACCCCATTTTTTAATTGGGTTAATTATAATTTTAATGTCTAGTTTCTTGAGTTCTTTATATATTTTGGACATCAGACCTTTGTCTGATGCGGGGTTGGTCAAGATCTTCTCCCATTCAGCTGGTTGCCTTTTTTCTTAATGACAGTGTCCTTTGCTTTACAGAAGCTTCTCAGTTTCAGGAGGTCCCATTTATGCATTGTTGCTCCTATTGTCTGTGCTACTGGGGTTATACGTAGGAATTGATCTCCTGTGCCCAGGTGTCGCAGACTACTCCCCACTTTCTCTTCTATCAGGTTCAGGGTGTTTAGACTGATATTGAGGTCTTTAATCCATTTAGACATGAGTTTTGTGCATGATGATAGATATGGACCTATTTTCATTCTTCTACATGTTGAAATCTAGTTATGCCAGCACCATTTGTTAAAGATGCTTTCTTTCTTCCATTGTATAATTTTAGCTCCTTTGTCAAAAATCAGGTGTTCATAGGTTTGTGGGTTAATATCCGGGTCTTCTATACGATTCCATTGGTCAACATCTCTGTTTTTATGCCAATATCAGGCTTTTTTCATTGCTGTAGCTCTGTAATAGAGTTTGAAGTCAGGGATGGTAATGCCTCCAGAAGTACTTTTATTGTATAGGATTGTTTTTTGCTATCCTGGGTTTTTTTATTTTTCCATATAAAGTTGATTATTGTTCTCTCAAGGTCTGTGAAGAATTTTGTTGGGATTTTGATGGGGATTGCATTGAATCTATATATAGCTTTGGGTAGAATTGCCATTTTTACTATGTTGATCCTCCCAATCCAAGAGCAAGGGAGGTCCATCCATTTTTTGGTATCCTCTTCAGTTTCTTTCTTCAATGACTTAAAGTTCTTGTCAAATAGATCTTTCACTTCCTTGGTTAGAGTTACCCCAAGATATTTTATATTATTTGTGGCTATCGTGAAAGGTGATGCTTCTCTGATTTCCCTCTCTGCTTCTTTATCCTTTGTGTATAGGAGGGCAACTGATTTTTTTTTTTTTTTTTGGAGTTGATCTTGTATCCTGCCACATTACTAAAGGTGTTTATCTGATGTAGGAGTTTTTTGGTAGAGTTTTTGGGGTCGCTTATGTACACTATCATATCATCTGCAAATAATGAATGTTTGACTTTTTCCTTTCCATTCTTTTTATTCAAGGATTACTTTTGGAATGTTAACCGCTTAAATATTGGAGTTCGTCTGTGTATGAGATCCAATCTGATGTCCTCAAGTATCCGAAGATGGCCATTTCCAGAAAAGTTGTTTGTTTCTGCTTTTACCTAGATTTAAACTTGTTATATTCTGATTCTTTTGCTAGTATGCTGCAGGATAAAGATCCCGGAAAGAAAGGCTTGATTTCTATCTTTGCTTCCTTCTCAGGAAGGCTTTTAAAATTGTGCAGCATTCACTTAGTTGATTTTTCTTGAGTGAAAAATTAATCTAGATGCCATTAGAGTGTAATATACTTAGAAATGCATTTTAGTTTGAATATAAAGCTGGTAATTAGAGAACTTTGCATATAAAAAAGAAAAATCTTCACCTGAAATAACCCAGTGCCTGCTGTTCATTTGCATATCCTTACTTTAACTGATTCAGGCAGTCAGAATATGCTAATAGCAGCACCCACTTCATATCCTAATACAGGAAATGCAGTGGCAGGATGATGGGCATCTATGTGCCCGACAGAGAAGCTCAAAAATCACTTGAGAAAACAAAACTGTTCCTTGTAGTTTCATATAAGTTCTCCGGAAGCCCTTCATGAGCCCCAGTGAGTGGTCCATCAGCACAGGTTTGAAACTGCAAGCTGGAGTATTTCTGCCACAGGCAATATGTAGTCTGAATTTTAATTACCTCATTTTCTTAAATGTGTCTCATCTTTCTCAATTCTCAAACAACCGATTGATTTAGCTCTACTTTATACAGAAATCTGTTACATAAGTTCTGTTCTGATGTCAGAGAAATTTTTTTTCTGTTGACTACTGCACTGTTCTTTGTTCAAATTAGGAAGCAGAATTGTAAGGCTCATTTAGACAACCTCATTTGACTCTTTGCTATTATATTAAACCTGTATTTAATCAAATAGTTTACAGTTTCAAAACATTACCAAGACTTCGGTCAAAATTAAGGTCCCCTATGCTTAAACCCAGAGAAGAAAATTTAGTCATTTTAGGAGCAGACTCTTCTGCTGAGTTGTGTCAGTCACCTGAAGAATTCTAATTCTACTCTGAAAAAATTCACTATTTGAAAGGACACTATTTGAAACCCCTCCTAAATAAAAACAACTATATCTCAAGGGCAAACACAGTTATTAGCACTATGTATCTATTTAACAAGTCCAAATAAATATTCCAAAAACTTTTTTCATTCTAGATATTGAGCACATATAGTAGGCATGAAAACATAACACCTCCAATTATGAATTGGAGCCTTAGATCTCAACGATAATGTGTGAGCTAAAGTTACCAATATTTAATATTTGCAGTTAGAGTAGTGAATCATGAAGTTGATATGAATTTCTGGTAGGCTAGAGAGGAACATTGCTGATAGTACATTAGTTATATATATTACTTAACAGTGACTTCTCCAAAGAGAATAGAACTTACTGTAAACATTCCATTGCCTCAAATTTGTGTGAAATTCTCCCACTTGTATTTTGTTTGACTCTTGTTTATTTGTCCTGCAGCTCTTGAACGTAAAAAAACAAATTAATCTCTTGCACTGTTTAATGGATGGATGCTCTTCATAAATAGGTTTGGGAAAGTACACATTTGCATGGCTTACTCAGACTCAAATGCCACTTTTCATTCTACTCCCTTATTTTGTATGTCATAACCATTTGTATTAGAAGAGAGTTTTGATAGGTATGGTGGCAGCATTTCAAACCAAAGATTCCTGTTCAGCAAGATAGTTTGAACACCTCGTTTCTTGAACGATATTTTGGAAAATTTCCCAGGTCCACTCCCAAAGCAGGTAGGGCTGGGAAAAGATGAGTCTGGCAGCAGGGTTCTTTTACTACTTCCCTTTCTGTCAAGTACTCCTGTGGTGCATTTACCTCCTATGCTTAGCGATTCTCTATCAGAGCATCCAGCTGTTGGCTGATGAACTGCTTGCTGTCAGTGTGAGTGGCAGGCAAAGAAAAACAGACAACTGAGCTGCTTGCACCAAGAAAACCTACTCTCCAATATTTCTCTGTAACTGGATTCGTTTGGTGCATTAGAAAGGGTTAAAGTATTTCAGATGAGTACAATTACTACTCCATATTTTTTAATCTACACTGTAAAGTCAATTTCACCGTTTTAAAGAAATGTTTCACCTCTCTAGTTGAATTGGTTTAAGGACTTGAAACACAACCCTGGCACCTTATCATTAGCATATCAAATATTCAGAAATTGTCTTTATGATTTAATAGGCTACATTTCATTCATCACCTTTCAGCACAACTCGAATAAAACACTGTAAAGTTCTTGAGTAAATGAAATTTTGTTCTTTAGAACCTTGGTGCATTCGTATTAGTTTATGAAATATACATTTAGTAACATTTCATTCTCAGATGTGTATTAATAGTAAAATAGAAGACAAGTTTCACATACATTCAGCTTCAAAGGTTATTGGAAGACCAAGTTGGGTACTTTTTAAAAATGTATTTATTAAATTTTGTTCTTGTTTCCTGTGTCTCCCATTTATTATTGATACTTTATTGTATATGTTGCATGAGGATGAGGCTAAATTTAAAAGAACGACAAACTTAAATAGGTATTCTTAGAAAGGATTTTTGGCTCCCTATGAAAGCATAATTGAACATATAATGGAAAATTTGCTAGTCGGAAGTCAATAAAAGCTTTCTCTAATGCCAAATCAATTTCTGAACAGAAACCAAAACCATAAAAGCATTCTGTACAAAGTAAAATAATACAATTACACTTAGGAGAATTTATAAAATTCCTTATTTACAATAAAATGTTTTTCTTAAGTATGAAATTCATATAATCTACATATTATAAATATGAATATAAATTGTAACAGTGATATAAATATTTAGAGAAACTGTAATAATGGTTTTCCATAAGGTGTTATGATTTTAAAACAAATGATCTAAGTAAATGTCCAATATTTACAAATTATTCATTTTTATTTCAAATTAATTGAATCATCCCTAAATATTCCAATGTAAGTTGGAAGAAGTGTAAAGAGAATAGAACTTTTTAAAAGAATTCTTTATTTAAATTGATCATAGGAAATAATCTCATTCACTAGTCAACACTTTCATAATGTTGAACTGTAGAGAACCTCATTATCTATAAAGAGGCAGATGCTCCTGAATTAATTTACATGTATTACTGAATGCTTAATATTTAGGCGAAAAAAATTACTATACAATGTATATAACAAAATATTAAAAAGAAACTCTGCTGTTCCTTAGACTTTAGAAGAGCTAAGTATAGTGAGAAGAGTTTTCATAATTAAGCATTTTTGATGAGTTATTTTGGGCATATCAATAATATTTCTTTCAATTTCCCATAAACTTTTAATGTATTTCTCCAAAGTTAAGACTAAGTAATAAAGATCAACCTTAGGTATTTTGTACATACTCAGTATTAGATAGAAAATTAGTTTTATTAAATTAGAATCTGTGTTGTAAATTAGTTCTAATCTGCACACCTTTTACTACAACACAAGTGTTACAATAATCCTACCAAATACATGAGCTATCCAGTTAGACAAATGATATAATAAAAAATAATTAAAATTGTCAATGATTTATGTTTCATCTATGATATACCATTAAATCTGTTCTATAATATTGTATATAAGTGCATTTTATCTGTCATAGTGCCTTATATTGGGACTATAGTATTCAGTGGTGGGCAAACTGTCAACCCAAGAGACTCAGTGGAAAGCAGGAATGTTATCTCATTGTTTCATAACAGAAATCAATTCTTTATGGCATTGAGGCTTTGGGAAACAGAAGAATTTGGACTCAGAGATAGTGAGACAGTTTTATGAGTATAAACTTGTGATGGATACAATTGCTGACTACTTTTCACATTATTGTAACTAGATACGAGAGAAGACAACTTAAAAACAGTTTTATTTGGCTCACATTATGTATGTGACGTTCATTATGTTAGGGAAGTCATGGGAGCAGGGTGTATAGTGGTTTGTCACACTGGAATCTTAGGAAGCAGAGAGAGATGAAGGCGGGCATACCATACCACTTGCTCTCTCCTATTTTTTTAAACTATTAATTTATTTTTTTACAAAGTAATCTTTCCTCATTTTACATAGTAATTCCAGTTCCCACTCCTTCCTCTCCTGTTCCATTCATCTTCCCCATCCAACTACCCTATTTCACTCCTCACAGAGGGAAAGGCTTCCTATGGATAGTCAATAAAATCTAGCACTTAGCTTTGATGCAGGTTCAAGGCCCTCTGCACTATATCGAGGCTGAGCAATGCATCCCTCCAAAGAGAATGGGTTCCCAAATAGCCAGTACGAGAAGTAGGGAAAAAATCTTGGTCTAAATTGCTGGTGGCTCCACAGTCTGCCCCAGTTATACAACTGTCACCCACATTCAGATAGCCTAGTTTGGTCCTATGCTGGTTCATTTGCTGTCAGGCCAGAGTATGTAGGCTTCCATTAGCTAAGGTAAACAACTGTTTCTTTTGGTATTCCCCATCATGGTCTTGACCTCTTTGCTCAAATTCTCATTCCTCCCAATCTTTAACTGGACTTTAGAAACTTAACCCAGTGCTTCCCTGTGGATCTCTGCCTTTGCTTCCATCAGCTGGTGAGTGAAGGTTCTGTGATGACATTTAAGACAGTGATCAATCTGACCAGAGGGCAAGGTCAATTCAGGCACCCTTTCCACTATTGCTTATAGTCTTAGGTGGGGTCACCTTTGTCCTGGAAATTTCTGTAGTGGCAGGTTTCTTGCTAGCCCCATAATGACTCCCTCATTCAAGATATTTCTCTCTTTGTCTTTCCCCCATCTCGACCATCCTCTTATCCTCTTTTATCAAGGTCTCCTTCCCTTCCCCTTCTTCCCTGTTCCTTCCATTCCATCCTCCCTTTCCCCCCCACTCCCATGCTCCCAATTTTCTCAGAAGCTTTATATATGTTTTTTGTTTGTTTGTTTGTTTTGTTGTTGTTCTCTTTGTTACTTTGCTTCTTGGGGGTCCTGGACTATAAGCTCCTTATCCTTTGCTTTACAGCTTCTGTCTATTATGGGTGAGTACATATATACCATGTTTATCTTTTATGATCTGGGTTACCACATTCAGGAAGTTTTTTCTAGTTTCATCTACTTGCATGCAAATTTCAAGATGTCATTGTTTTTAACAGCAGTTTTTAACAGTCATCAATCTGAGCAGAGGGCAAGGCCAATTCAGGCACCCTCTCTACTATTGCTTAGGGTCTTAGCTGGGGTCGTCCTGGAAACTTCTGTAGTGGCAGGTCTCTTGCTAGCCCCATAATGACTCCCTCATTCAAGATACCTCTCATTGTCCTTCCCCCATCTCAACCATCCTCTTTCCTCAAGGTCTCCTCCCCCCTCCCTTTTTCCCTTCTCCTTCCATTCCATCCTCCCTTCCCATGCACTCCCATGCTCCCAATTTTCTCAGAAGCCATATATATATTTATTTTCAGGTATCCAGAAAATTTTAGTATGATTTTTATGACAATCAATCTTGATTTCCAATTTGATTGAATTAAACATTACTTAGAAGACAAACCTCTTGGAATGGCTTTTGGCCACAGCCATTCCAGATGGTTTGAGAAAAGACCCATCGGGAAATGGGAAGCGGTTGTGGGGAGGAGGCAGAAATCCTTAATAAATAAAAAAAAAAAGAAAACAAAAAAAAAGAAAATATAAACTTGAACCCGAAAAAAAAAAAAAAAAGAAAGTGGATAGCACTATCCTGTGTGCTACCTATTTTCTCCTTTTTCTTAGAGTACTACATCATATTTTCTGAAAATTTAGTCTTATACTATTAAAAGCTCATAAACCTAAATATATACAAATAAAGTTAGGTGATTAAAACCTGAGCATAAAAATGTAACAATATTAACCAGAATTGTTTTTGTTGCTTGGATGTACATTCATAGGAAATTAGATAAAACACAACCAAGCCCTACTCATTTGTTGTATCAGAACAGGGAAGTATTTTACACAGCAAAAATTTTAGAGGAATTTGAGAACCAGGAAACAACAAACCCAGAGGAGTTAAAACTAGAAATGAAAGAGATTTAGTTTAAAATAGAATTTTATATTCTCCTAATGTTTACTTTAAATACAATTTACTAATTAGTTTTATTTAGTTCATATATGTAAGACAATATTCTAAAATTGCTCCAAAGAAAAAAGAAAGCACATTTCCCTCATTAATGTATTTTATTAATGACACTCTAGTATTTAACAAAGTTGAAAAAAGGAGAAAAGCAACACCTTTTTTTTTAGAAATGAAAGTAAACCAAAAGTGATTTTCTAGTTAGCCCTGACTTATATATGAAAATGAATATTTGTAAAAATTTTCTAAGAATATATAATGTATGACTAAAGTACCATATTTATGTATTTGTCTTCAAATCTTTAAAGGTGATATCTATCTATTATCTATCTATTGTCTATCTATGTATCTAGGCATCAATTTATCTACCTATCATCTATCAATATATTATCTATTTATTTTCTGTCTATCTATCACCTATTTTCACCTATCTATCATCTACCTGCCTAATCATATATTAACTGCCTGCATTTCACCTGTGCGTATTATAGTTTGTCCTTCAGTCAAAGGTATATGATTAAAATGCTTGAATATAAATATTATCATGACACAGAGAGAATGAATAGAGATTGAGAAAGAAAGAAGAGAAGAAAAAAGAAAAATAGGGGATGGAACAAGAGAATAAAAGGAGAAGGCAAAGGTATGGCAGAGCCAAAAAGGGAAAATGGGATGAAATAAGAAAAATTCAGTAAGATAAAAGAGAAAACTTGGAAGACACTAGAATTTTCTCTAAAATATAGTGGAGTAAGTCTGTGGTGTTCATATAGAATATAAGGCATTTTACAACCTCTTTTAATATCTGCTGTTTGGGATGGAGGCTCCCAAAATATTTCTGCATGTCTGATGATGAGTTTTTCTCTGAATATACTTTTGAGAATAAAACTTTGCCACACATATAAATTGCTTTGTTCTCCTGCATGACGTTGGAGTGCACAGGCACCCATTGTAATTCAAGCCTGCTATTTTCTGTGCCATAGTTATAGTCACTTGTCTCTGGTCCCATCATATTTCTTTTGTCAATGTCTATGGCACTGTTCCAAGATAACATTTTATATCTTTCACAATTTCTGACCACAACAGTTTGTCCTTCAGGGAAAGGTTTCCTCATTTGTATTGCTATTGTTGCTTGTTTTATCTATGTTCCCATGGAGATGCAGGGGAATTTGTTCATCAGTGATTTTTGTAGTGAATCAAACTGTGATTTATTTAGTTAATTTGGTAGTTAGAAGTGGCCAAAAAAGATATTGTATTATTGGCCATGCCAATGGCATGACAAACATTGAACTCTGACTCCCAGAGAAGGATCTCTGTAATGAACATAGCAAGCAGTCTATCCAGATGGTAGTTAAACTTCATGATTCATGTTCCCATGGTTGATTGCAGAACTTTTGCTTCCGTATCTGACAACTATGACCAGCCTAAATCTCTTCTGGAATCTAGTATCAATGTGAGAGTAATGTTAGCTGGCTTGATTGAAACTGCTGTCATCTACGTATCTGCTTTTTATGGTAAGACACAGAGGTTAAGGCATTATTTGTCATGCACACAGTGAGAGAAAGAATCTGGAGTTGCTATTTTTTTAGCCATACAAATTAGAGCAGATATGTTGAAAAGATAATATACTGTACAGCTGGGTCAATCTTCCAGGCCAAAATGGAATGTCAAAGTGTCAGTTGTAATAATTGTAAGATACATTATGATTAAATGGACTTCCATCTGGAGCTTTGGCAGAAGAATTATGCCTTGAGAAATTAGGCCTGGACACATATAACTCAAAGGGCTGACGGGCATTTGGTAGTGGGTAACCTCTGAGCACTTTCAACTAGCTGCACAGTGGAATTCAGATTGATGGTCTCTGCCTGCATTTGGCACTCTGCTGGGATGCTGCTATGATAGGCATGACTTAATCAGTTTGTAAAAGTGATGTAGGCATTTCCAGTTGATGCTAATAGCTAAGGGTGTTTTAAAGTTAAACAACTTCTAAAGCATAGCTGTAACCAAATTGTCTTTTTAATAAATTTGTATTCTCATTTTGATGTCAAAGTACAGACAATAAAATTATGTCTGTATCATCTCAGTAGGTTGAAACAATTCTTCCAAAAGCATGACTTGTATATAACCAAAATAAATGCTTCATTTGGTGAAAATATTTTTCATGAAAACCCGAAATACCCAAGTTCAGATCATATAAGGGATTCATGTAAGAGGCACAACTGTAATCCTTGTAAACTCACAGTAAGAAGGAAGAGAGAGATAAAGAAATTCCCTGGAAGATTCCACGCTAGCCAGCCAGACATATACAGCATAGCAACAAACAAGAGAGATCCTGCTTCAAACAAGCAAGAAAACCATGTTCAGCATCAGAGGCCATGCTTTGACTTGCACAAGCATCACATGGTATATAATTAGTATCATATAAAAACAGATACTATATGTATCAGTTGCACATGTACAAATATCAGTAAAAAAGTCTGTCAAAAAATGTTTGTATTTCTTGTTTGAAATTATGTTGTTAGGATATTCAGGCATTTTTGCCTTTTTAAACATTTTAATATGATAGTTTATGAAATATCTATCCAAAACTTAATGAAACATTTAAAAATTTGATTTTTAATCTCAGCTAATAATAGTTTCAAAGCACTATCTATTTGTGAGTGGACGTAATTCTAAGGGAAGAAATGAAAGATCAAATGGGGAGTGGGAGAAAAGAGAGAAACAAGGGAAGGAATATAGGGAGAGAGAGCTAAAATTAAGAGTCATTATAGAAATAATGTGGAAACCTAATATAAACTCATACACACAAACACACATACACACACACAAACACACACACACACATTCTAAATGAAAATGACAAAATCAAACCGTGGAGGAGGCACATCCTCAGTTGGACATACCTTCCCAACTAATTAATTCAGTGCCAGGTATGGATTCCAGCTCATTGTTTTGTTGTCAAAGTTGTCCAATGGGAATCCCCAAGCAATCATAACCTAGGCTACTGCCCAGGCTGTAAGTTGTTCTCCATAGACAGTTAAGTCCTATTGGTGAAGATAACATCTGTACAAATCATTGAACATGGAGATGTCAAGCTGGTGCCTACATGAAGCTTTCACCACATTCATGGTGCTTGAAGGTACTTGCATGGGATCAAAAGAGAAAGGTTAACATTAACTGAGCTAAAAAACTTTTAATCTAGGAGAGTAATCTGTCTGCAAGATACACTGGTGTAATAATGGCACAAGGCCTGTGGGAATAACCAACAAATATCTAACTGATTTAAAGTCTACTCCACAAGATAGAAAACAGCCTGTTTGGATGACTAAGACCTGAGACTAGATAGTCTGCAAACCTAGGGGAAAACCAAATATTACTATTGCTCTACTAAAGGAACTTAGTAATTAAATAACTTTTAATGGCATTCTACTATACTCATGGATCCATTTCTTGCTCAGCAATCATCAGCAAAGCTTTCTCCTGCAACAGGTTATTGTATCTAACAACAGAATTTTAGAAACCTTTGGACTTAACTGTTGGGTCAAAAGATTCTGTCTCATTACAGCTTAACACTTTTATATCTATATCAATCTCTACTTTCTTCATTTAAAAAAAAAGATGAATATGTGTGCCACGGACTGCGTTAGTCCAGAAAATAATGCATATAAGTCATTCATGTAATTCCCAGCCTCTTTTCTTCCAAAGCACTGTGTAGTTACTTCTCTTTGGTTTCCTAATACTCAGTATACAACTAAGAGCTTAGTAAGATTAGAGTAAGAATCACAGCCCAGTGCAGTACTAGAAGAAGTCCAGAAAAAATTTTAGATGACTAGGTATTTGTGATTGATTTCTAATTTATGCATATTTTGTATTCATACTATTTTCTAAATGAGAAACATAAGGACTGCGTTTTTGTAAATTGTGGTGTCATACACATTTTTCTTCCATTTATATGTGTGTATATATATATATATATATAATATATTCTAATTGTTTGTCAAAAATTGAATATTCAGCTAGTCCAGATTTATCCCATGCTTTTTCAGACCTAGGCCAGCTGGCCTTGGTGAGTTCCCAATAGAACATCCCCATTGTCTTAGTGTGTGGGTGCACCCCTCGTGGTCCTGAGTTCCTTGCTCGTGCTCCCTCTCCTTCTGCTCCTGATTTGGACCTTGAGATTTCTGTCCGGTGCTCCCATGTGGGTCTCTGTCTCTGTCTCCTTTCATCGCCTGATGAGAATTCAAGAACAATTGCAGTGGGTTTTTGATCCTACTGCACGTACTGGCTTTGTGGGAGCCTAGGCAGTTTGGATGCTCACCTTAGGAGACCTGGATAGAGGTGGGCAGTCCTTGGGCTTCCCACAGGTCAGGGAACCCTGATTGCTCTTCGAGCAGATGAGGGAGGGGGACTTGATCGGGGGAGGGGGAGGGAAATGGGAAGCGGTTGCGGGGACTAGGCAGAAATCCTTAATAAATAAATAAATTAAAAAAAAATAAAATAAATTTTCATAGTTTAAAAAAAATTGAATATTCACTGACAAATGAAAATTTTGTAAACAATTACTAGTAATTGTCATATTGAAACATATTCTTAAGCATTCTAATTTTTTCCACTATTCTTTAGTTAAATAGTTTTTACCTCAGCAAATGTATTAAGTTCTTAGGGTCTTTTTAATCTCCTTCATTTTATACTCTCATCTTGTTATTTTGAATATATCTCTTTTTCTTGCTAACTTCCTAGCTTGTGAGAGATACTGACAATATGGAAATGAGGTCTGGCAGAGGCTGACTGAGATCTCCTGCTACACAAAGAGATATAAAATAGATAAGACCGTGAAACAAAATGTCTGTCTGAGTGCTGGCAATTGAAGTCCAACTTCTTTTGCAGTTAGAGCAGTTTCGTCTTCAAGTGTAAAGATTACATTGTGGTTCATGCAGCTGTTCCAACAGATTGTCTTCCTGAGTGAACTACAAGAGGAGAAACAAAGTGGGTATTTATTGGTGAAATCTGAAAGTAATTATTTCTTAATTAAGAAAATGAAGTTCACTGATACCAAAGCACAAAACAAGAAAACAGAATTAAATGGCTAAGGAGATTTCAAACAAAATAGAAACAAAGAACCAACCAAATAACCAAAAAACAGATAAATAAACCAACAGCATAATTTGAAAAGGTTTAAAAATGCAAAGCAGTGAGTATAGAGTATAGACGAATAGATGTGAAGAGAGAGGGAGACCTGACTAAAGGGAGACCTACATCAGGTTTAAAACCTATCATTCTGCTTTATCATTTTCGGACATTAATTATAATTGGCAGGTAACCTGTTAGCTAAGTATGCTGTGCTCATGGAGACTATGAGAAGGTTTCAGATCTTTTAGCAAACCGCTAGGGAACAGAGCCCAGGTTTTGAAGTTAATATTAGCAAGGGTAAGTTACAAGTAATGGTGTTAGCACTAATCATCTCTTCAAAACAGTTTGTAAAATTTTGCTAATTAATCCTTGCACTGTTAATAGATAATGCTTCCCTTTACTATTACATAGAAACAATTTATCCATTGTGATATTCTCTGATGTTTCTAAATCTTATGTGCTACTTTAAATATTCTTAACTTTCTACTTTGTCTTGTGTCTTCATCCATGTAAAATATAAATGTAATTAGACTTCAAATACTAAAGTCCCAGAAGAAATATTTAAGACTAGATGGTATTCTCATAGTAATAAAAATAAGATTAAAGAGTAAGCAAATAAAAGGGAAGCAAAGGCCATTTCTTTAATATTTCACTAGTCTTTTACTAACATATTCTCCACCGAGCCTAGGCTAACTCATCTACCAACAACAAATTTGATTTTTTCTTGTATAATTTATTGACTCATTGATCATTTTTTTCATTATTATGTGTATATACACTTTTGGAATTGTGCTTTATATTACATTTTATGATGATATTTTTCTTTACTAGACAAGGTTATTCAGGAAATAAAGGCCAAGTTTATTTGTTCAGAACAAAATAGGTTTTCAATAAATGCATATTAATGAATTGCTTATGGCAGGAAGATATACAATCAAAACTTTTGATATAAGATGAAGTCTGAGAAACTCACATTTTCCTTTAGAAAAAATAAAAATATACTTGTAAAACTTCTTATTTTAAAAATGCATTTAAATGCATTCTAAGTTATTCTCAAAAAATGCATTTTAACCTAAGTTAAAACACATGTATATTCAATATCTGTGTGGATTTATATGAGTTGACAACATCATTATGACTTAAAAAGTACTTTCAAATCTTTTGCCATTTCTTGATTTTGACATAAACCATTTAAATCAAACTGAAGAATTTGTGTTGCCATTTATTCCTCAACTTTTTTGAATTTTTAAAAGGAACAGAAGAGATCACAGAAACGAAACAGTATTCACCATTTATTGTGCAATTTGAAAGTGTCCTTAAATCCCCCAATGGCAAGCTTATAATGCAGGGATTATTATACTTCCTTTGTATATAGCTTGTGTGCATATTTTATTACAAAGATCACAGTGCTACATATGTCCATATTTTGCTACAGAGTATATGATGCAGTTCAACATTGAAGACTTATTGTAAACCATTTTTGGAAATTGGTAAAAAGAAAGAATCATTGGCTGATAGCTGGCAGTCAATACATAAAGGTATCAGATTGGCAGCTTTAGATGAGTGAAGTGGGGAGTGAAATGACGGTCAGTGTTGTCCAGGACTCTAAGCAGCAGGTTATGCTGCTCCTATTCACAATGAGAATGATAACAAATAAAATCTCCAATCAAGTTTGTGCAAATAGTTTGACAGAATTTTGTACTTGCCATTGATAACCAATTTTCCTAAATACCTCTATTTTAAAAGTTGAAAAAAACAAAACGTTTCATAGTGGGATCCCTGTAGGCTCTTCCAGATCTCCTACTCCATCTTTCCAAAACAAAATTAAATAACTTTATGTAGCCTCAATTCTCAATGAGATCAAATACCAACTGTTGTAAGAGCTGTGGACTGCGTTCTTGCCACCCCAGCTCCTGGTTAGCTTATGCCCCGAAATAACAACACACAAATTGTATTCTTTTAAACACTGCTTGGCCTATTATATCTAGCCTCTTCTTGGCTAACTCTCGCACCTGGACTAGCCCATTTCTAATAATGTGTGTAGCACCCCAAGGTGCGCATACCGGGAAGATTCTAGCCTACGTCCATCCTGGGTCAGAGCTTCATCTGCATTTTCCCGGGAGAGGGGAGCATGGCCTCTGAGCTCACTTCCTCTTCCTCCCAGCATTCTGCTCTGTTTAATCCACCCACCTATGTTTGAACCTATCAGGGCCAAGCAGTTTCTTTATTATTTAACCAATGACCTTCCTCCATCAACCAACAGCTGCAGGAATTCCTGAATAGCCAGCATTACCAACACTTTTCTGTTCACCATCAGGAATTTGTAGTGTTTTCTTTAATTTATAACTGTATGTTGACTAAGGTTTCTGTCCACCCCAGTTCCCACAGTCATTAAGTCCCCCCCAAAAAAATTACACAGAGGTATACATTAAGTATAAAAGTGATTGGCTTAGTAGCTCAGAATTCTTATTAACTCTTATAACTTAAATTAGCCCATAATTTTTGTCTGTGTTAGCCACATGGCTTGGTACCTTTTTTTTTTGGCAAGGCAGCCACATCTCGCTTGCTCTGTGTCTGGCTTCCTTTGTGTCTGGGAGACAACTGCAAACTGATACTTTCTTCTTCCCACAATTCTCCTTGCCCTGCCTCTACTTTATGCCTGGTTGCATCATTTATACTTCATATCTGGCTAGTGACCAATCAGCATTTATTTAAAATTCAAGTGACAGGGTACAGACCATTGTCCCACACCATCTGTAAATACTACATCTTTATTTTAAGCTTTTATGAAATATTTTTCATTGTTAATATTCATTGCACATGGTACAATAAATAAGAATGCTTTCATTTACACATTAATATCAATTGAACATATTTATCTGCAAGTATAGTTTGAATATGACTTCACTCACATCTCTAATCAGAGCCTATGTTTAACCAGGTTTTGTTTAAGGTGTTAGTGGCTGTGTTGGTATGTGTATCCTAATACATGTATATATGGGGGTGTATAAGTATTTTTACTATGAGGTATTGGGTGAAATTTTATACAAATATGCTTATTAATCTCTTAGCTATAGAACCATTATTTTTGCAAGGACTCAGCAAAATTCATTTGGTCATGCCCTATCTGATCTGATCCACATTTCCAATGTTTTCGGGTAAACTTAGAGAATCAATGTCAAAGTACTTTTCATATTTCAGAAACCATGGCTTCCTTGATCATGGTCAGGAGAAAAGAGGGCTCTGACTTACTGTGACAGAATGTGGTATTTCTCTGTAGCCCAAAGTATCAGTGGCAAAACAGCACATACTTGCTTACTAGGAAGTGATGTCTTTGAAAATATGAAATTTCACATCCTCTCCAGCATACACCCATCCATGCTGGTGGGAATGAAAACTTGTACAACCACTTTTGAAATCAGGGTGGTGGTTTCTCAGAAAACTGGGAGTCAACCTAGCTCAAAATCCAGGAATTCCTTTCTTGGGAATATACCCAAAAGATGCCCAATCATGCTACAATAATAGCATTTGTTCAACTATGTTCATAGCAGCATTATTTGTGATAGAAAGAACCTGGAAACAACCTAGATGCCCCTCAATGGAAGAATGGATAAAGTGCAGCACATCTATACATTAGAGTACTACTTAGAGGTAAAAAACTATGACATCTTGAATTTTGCATGCAAATGGATGGAAATAGAAAACACTATCCTGAGTGAGGTGACCAAGATTCAAAAACATGAACATGGTATGTACTCACTCATTAGTGGATTCTAGCTGCAACCAAAGGACATTGAGCCTATAGTTTATGATCCTAGAGAAGCTAAGTAATAAGGTGAACCCAAATATATATATATATATCTATATATATATATATATATATATATATATATCCTACTGGAAATTGGAAGCATACAAGATCACCAGGCAAAAGTTGGGAGCATGGGAGTGTGGGAGGAGACGGAAGGGAAGGGGGGGAGAAGGGAAGGGTAGAGGAGAGCTTGCGGCAATGATATGGTTGAGATGGAGGAAGGACAGATATGGATATGGGAGTAGGGAGGAAGATATCTTAATTGAGGGATCCATTTTGGGGTTGGCAAGATGCTTGGATCTGGAGGAGTTCCCAAGACTCCACGGGGATGACGGACCCTGGGCAGTGGAAGAGAGGTTGCCTTTGTCCTGCAGTCAGACTGATAACCATCTTGAATAGCACCATAGAACCTTGGTTAGTGGACAGATGGAGACAGAGGCAGAGATCCACATTGGAGCACTGTACTGAGCTCCCAAGGGTTGAAGAGCAGAAGGAGGGAGAATATGAGCAAGAAAGTCAGGACCACAAGGGGTTGGTTCACCCACGGAGACAGTGTGCCTGAGCTAAGGGTAGTTCATCAATTCCAGCTGGACTGGGAATGAACCAGTGGGATCAAACTGGCCCCTCTGAATGTGGCTGACAATTGGGGCAGACTGAGAAGTCAATGATAATGGCACTGGGATTTGTCTCTACTGCATGTACTGGCATTTTGGGATCTAATTCTCTTTAGAAGCATACCTTCCTTTCCTGGGTGTAGGTGGGAGGGTCTTGGACTTCCCACAGAGCAGAGTGCCTTGCCCTCTCTTAAGACTGGAAGGGAGTGAAGGGGAGGGTGTGTGCGGAAGCGGGAGGGAAGTAGGAGAATAGGATGTGGGAATTTTTATTGGTATTATTTATAAAGTAGTAAAAAATATGAAATTTCAAAAATAAAGACAAAATCCTTCCTGTAAAGAGCCTAGCATGCTAACATGGCTGGGAATAATGAGCCAAGAATTTCGATTTGAGTTATTTAAACCAAACCAATTTTTATGTTAAAATGTTGAAGCAGATGAACATGAAAGGGCAAAGCTGACTTTATAAAGACCATATAGTCTTTATAAAGACCTTATAGTCTGATGAACACAAATAAAAATCTATTTAAAATGATTTTTTCTGTTTTCTCCCTTTACATTCCCGTACTCTACACTATGCTGAATACAATAGAGGGCCTTTGTGTGTGTGTGTGTGTGTGATTCTCTGCTTCCTTTTTTTTTCTTGAAATAACATTCAAAATCCCTGAAGACACTGTGTGTCCATATTAAGAAGAAGGTGAAATGATTGATCACCTTATTAATCTCTAGGTGAAGCCTAAAATTGTTACTAAATATAACATTTATGACCATTAGATGAGGTGGAAAAAATCACATGGAACCTATTTTCGTAATACAATCCATGAAATTTGTTTTTTTTTTCAGTGTGAAGCTATATTAGGGGCTTTTAGTCATAAAATAAACCTATTTCAAAATTTATTCATTTTTTGCCAATAAGAGAAATGTTCAATATATGAACAATCAAATGGAATATTATTAAAAGACTTAATATATATTATAATGGTTTTGAAGACATACATTAGTGTTATACAAAAAGGCTTGTAATGAAGGAGTTTACTTTATCACTCGGAGAAAATTTTTTTTTGTTTTATACATGTGTGTATAGGGAGTGTCTGCTTATGTGTCATGGTTATGTCTTAATGTGTGGTCATGCTTATGGAATATAGATATAAATGTTTGGTTGAGGGCCATACCCAGTCACTCTTCACCTTATTTTTACAGATAAAGCATCATAAAGAAGCAACATCTTATGCAAATTCAGCTAGACTGGCTGTCTACTGACCCCAAAATTCACTCTGTCTCTGCTTCCTAGTGCTGTGTTTATACATGCATAGTCACTTTTAATATGGAACTGCAGGAGTCAAATGAAGAAAATGAAGGTCACATATATATCAGGACATTATTTTTTTGCTTTTATAACATTTACATGAAAAGAAAATAAATTAAACCTTTAAGTAACATTATTCTTGAAATAGTCTCAGGGTTAATAAAGTTTATGATTTCATGGCATTGAACTGTGCTGAAAGGAATGTGACTAATTCAGCAAAAATGTTCCTGGTGTGTGAGCGGAATGAATTAAATTAGTCTTGAAATATTTAAAGTGCTGCTATCCTTGAAACCTGTACATGAAACTATGAAATATTGCAGAAAGCAAATTTTGGTTGTAACACAATGAACTGTTATTTCCTAATTACAAGTAATCAGAAATTTGAAAGGGCTGCTAACTGATTGTGCTCATCTCAGAAGTGGCGAAAGAACTGTCAGGATTATTACACTGTGAACAGATGAGAGGGAGGGTGAACTAAGTGACATGCCTATCTCAGACTGCCCTCTGCTCTCTGTCTCCCTGTCTCTGTTTCTCTCTCTTTCTCTCTGTTATACTCACTAATATCACAAACACAAGCATGCATTCTTTCTCAACTTCTCATATATTTTTCATCTTTTATATTCTCAGAAATGCATATAGAATATGTTGCCCAACATAGCAGAAGAGTGAGAAATATTTTAATTATGAGGAAGTATCTTTATGGGGAATGAGATAAAGAAAATTTACTAACAATGGAAACTATCTGTAAAGCCTTATTATCCTGTAGTTTTATATAATATCACAAAAAAAGATTGTTAGAGTAACTTGTTTAGTTGATAAATGTTGAATACTCATTAAAGCAAAGAAAATACAAGAGCAGTTAGATCAGCACCTTACAAAAATTATCATATATTCTATCTTGCTACAAGCTTATCTATCATTTCTAGCGAGTATATTTTAATTATGTGTGGAGTAGTATATGTGTATGTAGAGGTAAATGTATATCTGTATATTTTGCTACCAGGGCAAGGATGGTAGGCTGTGTTAGGTTTGCCAAACTTAAAACCACACAAAATGGTTGCATACCCATAATCTTAGCACTCAGGCATCCCGTGTGTGTGTGTGTGTGTGTGTGTGTGTGTGTGTGTGTGTGTATAGGATATATCTTCTTTGTTGTTATTGTTGTTGTTGCTTGACTTTTTGACATAATTTTTCCCACATTGGCATGGACTCACCTATTCAATTACACTGACTGGATAGAAAATTCCAGGGATCCATCCTACACACACACACACACACACACACACACACACACACACACGGGATGCCTGAGTGCTAAGATTAAGGGTATGCAACTATTGTGTGTGGTTTTAAGTTTGGCAAACCTAACACAGCCTACCATCTTTGCCCTCAAGTACGTTCTTGACTGAGCCACCCCTTAACTCTGTCCACCTGAATCTTACAGACTAACTTCTGCAAGTTTCCCAAAAATAGACATAGTGCCTACAATGATTTCTATTTGCAATGGGAAGTTTTGAGTGTGTTCAGTGTTTCTTAAAAATGCATCTGAATCTTAACAATTGACTGTTCAGTACTCCAGTTTGGTAAGGAACTATTGCATTAGACCGTGTGTAGAACCCATTTTCCACAAAGGTTCTTTCATTTTTACATCAATAGTGGATACTGATTTTTCAGAACCAATTTCTTTACTTTTATGTTTGTTTCAGCTTCTGAATAAGATGGGGTTAATTTTGAAAGCTGAGGTACACTCGCAGCCTGCTATTCAAACCATGCCTCTAATTGTGTTACAAGTATGAATTAATTGCTTAATGGGGAAATCTTCTGCTTACACATGCTGAAAACTCTTGATGCAGCAAGCTTCAAGTCTGTTCTTTCACAATTGTTTTCTCATCATCTTCTTCCTGCACAGTTCTATGCCCACTTTTTTACCTTCCTTATTTCAAAGAGACAATGATGTAAGTTCCGAGTAAATTTCATGCCTTTGCTTTATTGTACATCTAGGCAATTGCTTGAACTTAAAATTAAAATGATACAGTGAAATATAAATTAATCAAATATGTTAATCAAAATAAAACAGAAATGTCCTTTCTAATGATTAGAATTTATCTTTACTATACCCCCAAAGGCAAATAATCAAATTTTACATAGAATTTCAAAGAAGACATAAACATAATTATTATGTACTTAAAAATTAAATGATCAATAATAGTCAACCTAAATAACAGGGAAGTGAAATGAAACACTTAGATATTAAGACATTTATGAAACCAGAAAATGAGAGATATTTTAAAGATAAGAGGAATGATTCTTTTAAATCAAAGTATTATGAAATAATTGGTGATATGATTTTCTCAACTATCACAAATGTTTTTCTGTTGTTTATCATGTATTTTGTCTAAGTTAACTCAGTATGCATATTAGCAGTGTCTTTCTTGTAAATTTCATGCTCCAAATCTAAACTGGCTACCTTTAATCAAGAAAGCAAAGCATCATTTGGTAAAGTAAGAATAAAATTTTATTAAATAAAACAATAAACAAACCCAGAAGTTTTCTATGCACTTCTTCATGAAACACTGTTTCTAGAAAGCATTTATTTATAGATATTATTTGAAAAATTCTAAATAAAAGATGTCTGTAAATTGTTAATTTTAAAAGCAAACTTCAGGTTAGTTTCTAATCTAACTGAAATATTTCAGAACATTTCTGTACTGTTTCTGATCAAATAACTTTAATTGCATTTATTTAACATATGAAAGAGTTGCTTGGCAGGTTTCAGTACTTAGAGTATTTTGACAATTCTGAAAGTACACGTACATCAATGCAGTGTCAAATACAAGAGAATTCTATGATTGCATCTCTGTGGTGACCAACTGTTTTACCAACACTATTGGAAAGTGCTCTCAAATTAATGCTACCTCTGAAGCAATCTACACCCCCACATTGTCTTTGAAATTCATTTCTGACACATTAAAACCCACCCTTTCCTAATGGTACATTTCAAATATGAAATGTTTTTTTTCTTCCGAACAGAGCTTTTCTTGTAAACAAAATACAAATGGTTATTTGTAGCCTTTCTGACATCCATTTATACTTTTTCAAAGTGTAGCTACAGAATGTCAAAATAATGGCATGCAAAATGAAAAGGGAAAAAAGTTCCTCACTGGTTCTTTTGAAAATAGAAGTCATAGGAAGCAGAGTAATAGGGATCGTCCATGAAGTGCATGTGTACATAATGAAAACAAAAATAGCTCAAGATATTTCTAATAGTGGTTCATAATAAGAGCTCAGTGGGATTTAAGCAAGTCATATAGGTCAGTTTCCAGCCAGTGACACAAATCAGAAATTTCTCAATAGCTTTTAAA
Source organism: Microtus oregoni (assembly GCF_018167655.1). Taxonomy (NCBI): domain Eukaryota; kingdom Metazoa; phylum Chordata; class Mammalia; order Rodentia; family Cricetidae; genus Microtus; species Microtus oregoni. Next base: position 19,961,543 of record NW_024543089.1, read on the forward strand.
AATAGCCATGCTAGGTTCTCCCTCAAACTTATATGCACCTACAGGAGTCCAGGAGGAGTAGATATATATTGACATTCTGCACAGTTTTATGCGTGTCTTTTAGGAAAAATGACAGCTTTTCTATAACTCAGCTTTCATATGCATGTATTCTGAGAAATTGGAGCAGCTTAATGTAACTTTTGAAAATCTCTAAGAAACTAAAAATGTCCAAAATATATTTTATCAGAAATTCATCTATAGTATCCATCATCTCTAGAACACTAAAACTGTTCAACTTAAGCTAGCATATTGCCTCATAATTTGAATTGTCAACAAAAACTCTACACAGAAACCAGAAACAAATGTTATTGATATGTTTCTGTTTGGTGATCCTTTATTTTTAAGTTCATATCTGCAATGAATTATTTTATTAACTTCTTAGACTCACACACATGAAACAATGCTCATGAATTCAAACAAACCTTAGAGTTTGTGACCAAGACCAATACAACTATTTATTAAGTACTTAATGTGAGGCAGGTACACTTCTGAACATTTAAAAATGGTCAATTTCATCCTCATAACTATATATAAATAATTATTTTGCTCTCCTTTCAAAGATAACAGAGGTATAAACTAAAGAGTCCATGAGCATGTTGGTAGTGATTCATGGGCAGGGTCTTTTGAACCAGTTAGTAATGCCTAAAATCTTATTCCCAGAGTCATGATGCAAATTATATATAAGCAACTGGTTGCACCACCTGAAGTTTGGAATTGGAATGCTTTTTGATATAGGAGTCCTTGGGAAAACTATAAGTTATGGATTACATTCCATAAATTTTAAACAAGAGGTTAAACAATCTTAGCTCAAAGTATAACTTCATTTTATCTTCTTTTGCTTTTCAAGAAACTCAAATTAATTAATTTCTTAGATATCTTGCTATTGCTTTTATTATGTGTTGCAGAAAAAAATACTATCTCCATTGCAAAATTTATTGGTAATAATTTCCATTTATATTCTTAAAACTTCATCAATAACTTTGAAGGAAATTTGTATTTTATGGATGATTAGGTCTTTATGTAACATGTGTTTATTTGATTAGTGAAAGGTACATATTCATTAGATATATCTAGTAAACACTTTATTACATTTGTTCAGCTTTGATTTTTATTTTAGGTATTTCAATATATTATTTACTAGCCAAAATTAAACCTTGTATAGTGTCCACACTGTGCATGCTGATACCAATAGACTAAGGTGGGTTGAGACCAGTCTGACTATAAACTCAGTCTATGAGTGCCTGTGTATGATTTAAAAAGCTGCTTTGGTCTATGAGTGGGCAGAATACAGCCAGGCTGAAAGATATAGAAACAGAGAGTAGGCAAAGTCAAGAGATGTCATGTAGCTGCCAAAGGAGAAAGAAGCTGGAATTCCGGAATCTTAATGGTAGGCCACTGCCTTGTGTTGATACACAGATTAAAAGAAATGGGTTAATTTAAGATATAAGAACTAGCTAGAAATATGCATGAACCTTTAGCCAAACAGTGTTGGAATTAATATAGTTTCTTTTGATTATTCAGATCGGGGCAGCAGGTAATTGAATAAGCAGTCTCTACCTACAGTTTTGAAGTAAATCTGAAAGCTGGAAAAAAATGCAAGAACACCATTTACACTATAGGGCCATGTTTGGGTTTAGCAAAAAGTATTAATTTCACTATAGAGATATTACCAATATTGAAGAATTGTTCTCATTTTGTTAAAGAGGACACAGGTTAAAGTAATAAAATTGAGTTAAAATACAGTGTTTGTTACCTACAAATAATTATTTAGCAATGATAATTGCTTGTTGCCTAAAGCCATATTATTAAAATATTTTATGGATACAGCTTGAATATGGCATAAAAAGTCTTTACTTCTCCTTTCACAATTTTACCTATATTAAATATTCTTTGATGATAGTCCCACCTCATTATACTCTGTTTCCACCAAAATTCTTCTTCTCATTGCCCCTCCTACTTTCTTGGCTGTGTGTGTGTGTGTGTGTGTGTGTGTGTGTGTGTGTGTGCATGTGTGTGTGTTCCACTCCATTTAATTAGATTTTTTTGAATAAATATCAGTGAGAGTTTATTGACTTAATGAAAGCGCTATAATAGCTATACCTTTGAGTAATATGACTCCTCATGGTCACTGAAAGCTTTAACTCTTTATAGTTTTCTAGAAAGTCTGAGAATACACACTTTTTCTATCTATTTTGGAATGCTGCTGGTCCCAATCTTGGCAATTCTTGTCAGAAAGTGATTGTTGTGTTGCTGTGAGGTTTGTGTATGAAAACCATATAGTATCCAGGAGACATTATAGCATTCTCTGCTCCAAATTCAAAAATTAAATTTTTTGTTTCTTATTTTATTTTTCTGATTTTTTTCCCGTAAAGGACACACTTTATTAGCTCCTGAGTTCTGGTTCTCCTTCTCTTGTACAGTTTTGGTTCCACGTAGTCGCCCAGTCCGGCCAGCAGCAATGAGACCAACTTTGCGTCTAGCAGGGGCGTCTCTTCGGATAGTGGACAGTTTGCCAATGTGTTGATGGTTACCATCTCCGAAGGGATGCTATACAAGATTCATGGCCACACCATGTGCATGTGGCCAGCAGTTCCTCTTGGCCTTGTACTTGTGGTAGGCACGGCCAGCCTTTATGATAGGCTTGTCAATTCTGCCCCCACCAGCCACCACACCAACGACAGCTCTGTAGGCCGAGGAAATGACCTTCTTGGACCCTGAAGGCAGCTTTCACTGGCGTTTTCTTGGTCTCCGGATTGTGGGAGATGACTGCAGCATAGTTCCGGGAAGGCTCATGCCAGCTTGCCCCTGTCCCCAGGCTTCTCCTCTAGACAACATACGACAGTACCTTCAGGCATGGTGCCCACGGGCAAAACATTGCGGATATTCAGCTGGGCCTTCTTGCCGCAATACACACACTGCCCAGTGTGGATTCCCTCTGCAGTGATGAACAGCTCCGTCTTCTTAAACCAGCAGGGATCACGAAAAGGTACTTTGGCGAGGGGAGCTCTGTGACCAGGCCATGAATGATATCCTTTACAATGCCCTTAATGTAACCTTGCCACTCGGCGAAGTTCACAGGTTGCAGGCACGCAGAGCTCTTACGGTGTTTCACGTGCGTGCAGAACACAGAACTGGCACCTTTCCTCTGTCCTCGGCTCACAAAAATGTGGAACGCTTCACGAATTTGCGTGTCATCCTTGCCCAGGGACCATGCTAATCTTCTCTGTATTGTTCCAATTTTAGTATATGTGCTGCTGAAGCAAGCACTTTTCTGAAGGTTTTTTTTTTTGTTTGTTTTTGTTTTGTTTTGTTTTGTTTTGTTTTTTGAGACAGGGTTTCTCTGTGGTTTTGGAGCCTGTCCTGGAGAGACCAGGCTGGTCTCGAACTCACAGAGATCCGCCTGCCTCTGCCTCCCGAGTGCTGGGATTAAAGGCGTGCACCACCACCGCCCGGCTTTTCTGAAGTTTTTAAGAGATGATCTATAGGTTCCGTTTAAGGATAGTCTCTACATTGTCATCTGGACAACCTGAGAACAGTAATAATTCATGGACATAGATAAAAATATTGAGAGAGATGTTTTACATTGTTCTCATTTAACACATTGATAATAGTAGTTTTAAATATTTAGTTGTACTCTCAATTAAGAATTATGCTTGATTATAAAAGTTAAATATGAGTTAAATGAAAATGTCACAAGAATGTTTTATTTTTATAAATTATAGTAAAATTGAGACTATTTTCCTGTAATGTAAAAAAAAAATTATTATATGACTTTATGGTGTGGGAGAATTTTCTGTATTCTGTCAATAATGTTTTAAATAATCACTGATTGGCCAGGCAGGAAGTATAGGTAGTTCATCCATACAGGAAGTAGAGGCAGGGAAATGAGAACATAAGTATTCTGGGAAGAAGGAAGCTCCATTTAGCAGTCCTGCCTCAACCACCTAAGAAGCAAGATGTGACCTACCCTGCTGAAAGAGGTACCAAGCCATGTTGCTAACATAGATAAGAATAATGGGTTCATATAAGCTACAAGAGCTAATAAAAAGCATTGAGATAATGAGCCAATAAGTTTTAGAACTTACACAGACTCTCTGTGTGATTTTCTTTGGGGGGTTACTGACTGTGGGAATTGGGCAGAACAGAAACCCCAACAAGCAAGCGGGCTCTCGTGTTACAACTTTAGAGTTTCCAGAAACTTTCTTGTTTGACAAAAATACCTCGCTACCATTTTTTTTAAACAAACAAGTACATAAAAATATATTTCTGTAGCAAATAAGTTGCTCTATTTAGGAAAATGTATATTAACATTCTAAATAACAAGGTTCTGTATATATTTTACATGTCAACCCTTCATGGAAGCTATATAAGCTTTACTTATAATTTCTTTGCATTTTAATTGTATAGAATTAAGTTAAAAACAATAGAAGCAATCCAAGTAAAGTATTTTAGCAGGAGATTGTGATGAGGCTTAGCTGCTGATAGTAAGACAGAATAGACAGACGTGAAACTATCGGTTTATCTGAAAGAAAAGAAACCACATAAATACTGGGAAATCACATTTATTCCTTTCATCAGTGTAAAAGCAAGACTTCTGTTGCTTCTAAAAATATTTGTGAGAGTGTTGCCAATATAGGAATATTACTCCCTCATACATAGCTATTTTATATTAAAATAGGAATGAATGAGGACTGGGACTTGAATGTGTATGATGTGATATAAACGCTCCAACTTTTCCCAGATTATTTTTTGAAATCTCCCAATGAAGAACATTACCATTGTTTATAGTGGAGACATTCTAACTTCTTGCAACCCATGATCCAGAGTTGTATTTTACCAACTGTAAGTCCACTGGCTGTGTCTTGGGAGTCTTGTTACCTTTTTTAGGTTAGTAACAATCATTTGAAGACAGTAGCTTCAAAATCTAGCAATATGGTATATATGTCTACAGTGAAGTGTGACTCTTGTATTTAGATATCTTACTTTCTTACCCAGAACCTCTTTCCTAATCCCTATCTTTATAATCTATGTTAAATGCCTTTTGTTAACCCCAGATCTGCTTTATACTTTCAAATTCAAATATTATTTTATGCAATGAAGTCAAGAATCTGGATTTCCTCAAGATAGGTCCCTAAAAAATTAAGGGAACCCCGCATGCCAACATGGGCTACAGCATGAAGCAACAGTTACTGGCACCATGCACAGACTGTATGCATACTATAAATAATCTTGAGAGGGAGAGGTCATATTGTATGGTCACAAGAAAATGTTTCAGTGACTATTGTAAGTTTGTGGTGGGTAAAGTTTCTCTTAATAAGTGTTTAGTTTGATTCTGTTACTAAAAATAATAACAACCAGAAAACTGAAACATAAAATTATTTAGAATTATAATCATGTAGTTATGACTACTCTAAGGAAGAATCATATCAAATTCCAAGCCAATCTAGGCAACATTAATTCCATGCCTCAAAATAAAACCAGGTAGGAAATAGGAATTCCAGCAGGGGTGACTCTGGGTTCAACAACCAAAGAGCAAATACTGATTAAAAAAAAGAGAAAAATGCAGCAATCAGAGTAAAAGTATAGTTTTATGGTTGATTAATTAATTGTGACATTATTTGACAAATATGTAGCAAAGTGGATTTGAGGGGGAATAATTTATTTGGAACTTAAGTTCCCATATAGAATCCGCTAAAGCAGCAAGATATGACAGCAGAAACTAAAGGTGGTTGTTGTAGGAGTCCCCTCTCTGTGCTGTGATTAACATTAAGGAATAAAGAAACTGTCTTGGACTGTTTGTAGGGCAGAACTTAGGTATGAGGGAAAGACTGGACTGTATGCTTGGAGAAGGAAGGCAGAGAGTGAGAAACCATGGAGCCACCAGAGTCAGACATGCTGGATCTCTGCCAGTAAGCCACTGCCATGTGGTAATATACAGATTAATAGAAATGGGTTAAATTAATTTAAGGGTTATCCAATAAGAAACTAGAGCTAATGGGCCAAGCAGTGTTGTAATTAATATAGTTTTTGTACGGTTATTTTGGTTCTGGGTGGCTGGGATAAACAAGTGCCCCACCTTGCAACAATTGGTGCCCATGTGGCTAACTAAATCTATGTAAACCCTGAAAGGGCTTGAAAAGGAATTCTAGACAAAAAATAAACTACAGAGTTCAACATATCTTCTTGCTGTTTGCGGGTGGCTTGTTGAGGCTCCTTTAAGAGAGATTTTCCTGATTCAGCCGTAGCATGAAAAAAAGCCATGGCCATTTTAAAATGCTGGCTTTCTGAGCTCTATTCCCTGTGCAACCTCTGGCTCTTTTGGGAGATGGAGCATTTGAGTGGGGTTTGTTAGCAGACTGCTGCAGGTTGCTTTATGGCAGCATGGACTGGCTGTGTGCCTTGAGATGGAGCACTGTGCATGTCTCTCAGAGGCGGTGAGCAGCTCTACTCATAATAGACCACACTGAGTGAGCAGGAAGTAATATATATACCATAATAATGTGATAGCTTAAGTGTTAGACTGGGCAGGCAAGCAGGCACTGCCATGTAACAAATTACTGATAATGCAAAAATACAAATCAAGGTGTATCATAGTGTTTGATAAATGTATGTAGACATCTTGGAAGAGAGAAGAAAAAGAGTATAGAGAGTTGTAAAATGAAGTTAATACTTTAAAATAAGGTAAAATCTTTAAAGAGATTGAGTACAGATATTCATAGGTTAAAAAGAATAAAGAAAAATAAACCATTTAAAAATGGAAAATTCACAGAGAGTCTGAATTATATTTATTTTTGTGTTTTCTTTGAATTTTTTTGACTGTGAAGGAGCTAAATACAGGGAGTCATTTCATTGTTGGAATGCTAAGTTAAAACAACATAAATGTATCTTGATTCCAAAATTTGGATCTAAGGATATGTTTCTTTGGGAAAGAGGTTCATCTTTTGTTTTCATAGAAGATGAGAACCTGTGGATTGCTCCTAGACCAATATGGTTTGATACACTACATCCCCCTCTGAAAGGTTACCATAAACCCCCTCAAAAATTACTTCACCCAACTGCTGACTGAGATGAACCTAGCACACAGAATAGACGATGAAATACCTGATTAAGAGCATCTCCAAACAAGAGGAACTAGAATGGACATAACTATGCCCATATTCCCAAATATTGTTTATAATTGTTTGTTTATATTTAAAGGGGGATATGATATAGATTTGAATAATTTGCATTGATATGGATCTTGGTTTCTTGACAAAAATTTACAGTAAGTTTTGTTATATGGTAAATTTTATATATTTCTGCTCTTGATTAACATATTGTGTCTGTGTAGCACATTTAAAAATGCATACTTGCTGGGCGGTGGTGGCACACGCCTTTAATCCCAGCACTTGGGAGGCAGAGGCAGGCGGATCTCTGTGAGTTCGAGACCAGCCTGGTCTACAAGAGCTAGTTCCAGGACAGGCTCCAAAACCACAGAGAAACCCTGTCTCGAAAAAAAAACAAAATAAATAAATAAATAAATAAATAAATAAATAAAAATGCATACTTAAGAAATATAAGTTAATAGATAATCATCTGTAATAGTCAAGCTTATAGTCATGTTAGTTAGATTTTCTAGATGTACAGAGATATATTTCAGTTAGATAGGTGTTCTTCAAACCCTTCAAAGACTAAAGAATATGGCATTTAAAATGTTTAAGAATGTAAGGCTTATATGACAGTCAGACACATCTGTTCCTGGCAGTACCAAGCTACTTCAAAAAGATAATGGGCATTGAAGAGGCTCCTTATGGAGTTTGTTAGCCATTTGTGCAAGAAACTGTTCTTGCCTGGCTGCAGAATCTGGACATGCAGAATCCACAGGAAAATGACTACAGTGCTTGCCTAAAGGTGACACTGTTCTTCGGAGTTGCTGCTTCATGAAAGTATCTGCTTGACATTCTGCAGGACACAGAAAAACGACACACACAAACTGATGGCATAGGTGAAACTTTCTGAGAGATTACCTGCTTCATGGAAAGTCTGCGATACTATGGATCTGTAGGCTGAAGATGGGTGCCCCAGCAGTACAGAAGAACTTTGGGTAACTTTCCAGGAATCGAGAAGTCTCTGTCAATTCTAGAGTTTTGGAAGTTGCTTACATTGCACTTCCTGTTTATTTAGGTAATATTATGTCCTTCTGGAGTCTCCATGGGGTTGAAGAATTTATAGTAATAGTTTTTCTTATTTATGATAAAAGATAAAGTATATATAAATATTGCAACTGTAATTCTTGTTTGATACCTGTTTTGTTATATGTAATATTACTTACGATGTAAAAGTTAAAACCTTCCTTTTTATTTAAACAAAAAGGGGGAGGTGATATAGGAGTTCCCTCTGTGTGCTGTGATTATCATTAAGGAATAAAGAAACTTCTTTGACCTGTTGGTAGGGCAGAGCTTAGGTAGGTGGAGAAATTGGAGTGAATGCTGGAAGAGGAAGGCGGAGATTGAGAAGCCAGGGAGCCACCAGAGTCAGACATGCAGAATCTCTGCCACTGCCAAGTGGTGATATACACAATAATAGAAATGGGTTAAATTAATATGCGTTATTCAATAGGAAGCTAGAACTAATGGGTCACACAGTGTTTTAATTAATATAATTTCTGTGTGATTATTTTGATTCTGGGTGACTGGGACAGACAAGTGGCCCCTCCTTGCAACAAGTGGTCAGTATATGTCATCAAAAGTCGGGAAGCACAGAGACTATTTATAATTCTCTCCTTGTTATTCAGTCTGTGGGTCCACCCCACGAAGTGGTGTGTACTGTTCATATTTAGGATGAATATATGTTTCTGTGGAGACTTAAAAGCCTATCAAGTTATCTATTACTTAAAGTAAAATGAAAAAAAAAACTGGTTTATTTACTTGTTTTATTTCATTTGGTAGTATATTTATCTTAAATACATTTTAAAAATTCTAGATAAAGTATTTCCTGGCTTTTTACAAATGTGGCATATTTCTCAACTAAGCATAAATAATGCTTTACTAGTTATAAGTTCTTTTCTTATGGTTAATTAGTCTTAACTCCATATTCTAATCATAATTTACACATAAAATATTATTTTCCCTCTACTATAATGTAACGCTTTGTAATTTTCTCTTTTCTTATATAAAGTTTATTGATTTTGGTTATAGGTTTAGTGAATTTATAGTTTGTCAGTTCTAAACAAATTAGTAATTGTCTTAATCAAAGCTATTTTTTATTTAATATATAAATAAAACTCATTTCAAAACATTTTTATCATTTTATTGGTTATCCTGTTGGGTATGTTCTCATGTATTAAGGTTACACATTTTAAAATTTTAAACCTGCACATTCCTCAATGTGTGCTCCTTATTTTTGGCATCTGCTTCTTAAATAATTTCTAGAGATAGGAAATTGTTCAAACATTTTGCTCTATTATTTATGTTCTGATGTACTGCGGTGCATACCTGTGTGCATAATCAGTCCAGAGAAGATGCTCTGGAGGCAGGAGTGATACAAACACTGACTCCACTGCCAAGGGATACTGAGTAAAAAGCTCATAGTTTGCACAGGTATATTTTGAAGCAAGAAGTGCTACTTTATAAAACTATTTTTTGAGAGTGTCCATTTAAACCACATTATGAAATATGTGCACGAAACATTTGATTTTTCCTGAAAATCTTCTCCATATATTATATGTACATTGTTTTACTTTATTTTGTTTAGAGTTTATCCTTTAAGTCTATATTTGCTTTTTAAGAAGACACTTATACATAAAATATTGGGCATTTTTTTGTTATTTGGAAAGTATTCATGTCTAAAGTTTGACAAGAAAAATCAACCACAAGTATGTTACCATCTGAAAGATGTCAGCTTTTAAAATTAAATTTTAAGAAATTTATCTTTTAGTAGTGATGCAATAGTACAGTTGAATAGCTTTAATAAATAGAGTTTTGAATAATCTCTAGCAATTTTTGTCTTTGAAAATTTTGGGTGATGTATTCCTATGGAATTTCTTCTAATAAAATAAGAAAAAAAAGTATAAATATACCTGATCTTAAAACACATATGTATTTCACTTGCAGTATGCATAGTTTTCTTTTGAAAAATAAATAAATCAAAGTACCATGGCTATAACAATAACTTAGAGTTTTTCATTATTCGGAATCACAACGAGAAATCTTGGTATTCAGCGCATCCAACCATTTCTTATGCTTTATGAGACAAGTGATATTAGAATTACACAGTTCTTGCTGGGAGAGGGATGGGTACCATTAAGAAAAATAAATAGAACTGACAAAATAATTACCTAGCTTGTAGAAATAATTCTACACAATTAATGATGTTTTAAAGCAATAGAGCTTTTATTTGTGCAAAAAATAAGTAAATAAATAAAGAACCACAGGGCACCATGAACTGTTTTGTGAACCTTGTACTTAAATTGCTTGTATTTAAATCAAAAATCCTTTCTTGTCATTGTTTTTTTTTCTGATGGTGTTTTAATAATTAAATAATATACCTTTGTATACTTTTAAAATATCTTTTTCCTTTCATTATCATTTACTAAAGAAAAATTAACATAATAAATATACTTAACACAATAATCTTACTTACCTTGAATAACCAAGAAACCATTAACAATAACCATCATGTGTTTCTTTAGCAATCACATCTCTATGAATTATCTTCAAACATATAAATATAGGAAGAAAAATATTTTCATTTCAAGTATTATTCAATTCAAAGTTCAATTTGATGCTATTTTAATTACCTTTTATAAGTTATTTTGTTTTTTGCTGTTTTAAGTGTCCATAATTCAAAGTAGAAGAAAAATTGTCTGTTTTGAAAAGAAAGCTAAAATGTGGACTCATGAAAGTTAGTGATCTTTTATCAATTCTTAAAATTTATTTTACATACAGACCGGTTTCACGTCTGTAGTAAGAGGAGCAGGGCATATTCCCAGTGCCCAGCTAGCTTAACCCCAAAATAACCACAGAGAAATTGTATTAATTAAATTACTGCCTAGCCCATTATGTCTAGTCTCTTTGTTTTTTTTTCTCTTTTTTAATTAATTAATTTATTTATTATAGATTTCTGCCTCCTCCCCTCCACCGCCTACCATATCCCTCCTCCTCTCCCAATCAAGTACCCCTCCATCATTAGCCCTAAGAGCAGTCCAGGTTCCCTGCCTTATGGGAAGTCCAAGGACCTCCCACCTCCTTCCAGGTCTAGTAAGGTGAGCATCCAAACTGCCTAGGCTCCCCCAAAGCCCGTACGTGCAGTAGGATCAAAACCCAGTGTCATTGATCTTGACATCTCAGCAGTCCTCATTGTCCACTATGTTCAACGAGTCCGGATTTATCCCATGCTTTTTCAGACCCAGTCCAGCTGGCCTTGTTGAGTTCCCAATAGATCATCCTCGAATTCTCAGTATGTGGGAGCACTCCTCGCGGTCCTGAGTGCCATGCTCGTGCTCTCTCTCCTTCTGCTCCTGATTTGGACCTTGAGATTTCAGTCCGGTGTTCCAATTTGGGTCTCTTTCTCTGTCTGCTTTCATCGCCCGATGAAAGTTAATCTCCAGGAGGATGACTATATGTCTTTCTTTGGGTTCACCTTCTTATTTAGCTTCTCTAGGATCACGAATTATAGGATTAATGTCCTTTATTGATGGCTAGAAACAAATATGAGTGAGTACATCCCATGTTCCTCTTTTTGGGTCTGGCTTACCTCACTCAGGATAGTGTTTTCTATTTCTGTCCATTTGCATGCAAAATTCAAGAAGTCATTGTTTTTTACTGCTGAGTAGTACTCTAATATGTATATATTCCATACTTTCTTCATCCATTCTTCCATTGAAGGGCATCTAGGTTTTTTCAAGGTTCTGGCTATTACAGACAATGCTGCTATGAATATAGTTGAGCATATACTATTGTTTTATGATAGGGCATCTCTTGGGTATATTCCCAAGAGTGGCATTGCTGGGTCCAGGGGTAGGTTGATCCCGAATTTCCTGAGAAACCGCCACACTGCTTTCCAAAGTGGTTGCACAAGTTTGTATTCCCACCAGCAATGGATGAGGGTACCAGTTCCTCCACAGCCTCTCCAGCATAGCTATCATTGGTGTTTTTGATTTTAGCCATTCTGGCAGGTGTAAGATGCATCTTAAAGTTGTCTTGATTTGCATTTCCCTGATCCTTTAAGGTAGTTGAGCATGACCTTAAGTGTCTTTTGGCAGATTGAACTTCTTCTGTTGAGAATTCTCTGTTCAGCTCAGTGCCCCATTTTATAATTGGGTTGATTAGTTTTTTACAGTCTAGTTTCTTGAGTTCTTTATCTATTTTGGAGATCAGACCTTTGTCAGTTGCATGGTTGGTGAAGATCTTCTCCCAGTCAGTGGGTTGCCTTTTTGTCTTAGTGACAATGTCCTTTGCTTTACAGAAGATTCTCAGTTTCAGGAGGTCCCATTTATTCAATGTTGCCCTTAATGTCTGTGCTGCCGGGGTTATACATAGGAGGTGGTCTCCTGTGCCCATGTGTTATAGAGTACTTCCCACTTTGTCTTCTATCTGGTTCATGGTGTTTTGACTGATATTGAGGTCTTTAATCCATTTGGACTTGAGTTTTGTGCATGGTGATAGATATAGATCTATTTTCATTCTTCTACAGATTGACATCCAGTTTTGCCAGCACACTTTGATGAAGATGCTCTCTTTTTTTCCATTCTATATTTTTAGCTCATTTATCAAAAATCAGGTGTTCATAGGTTTGTGGGTTAAAGTCTGGGTCTACTATTTGATTCCATTGGTTGACTTCTCTGTTTTTATGCCAATACCAAGCTGTTTTCAGTACTGTAGCTCTGTAATAGAGTTTGAAATCAGAGATGGTAATGCCTCCAGACAATCCTTTATTGTATAGGATTGTTTTAGCTATCCTGGGTTTTTTGTTTTTCCATATAAAGTTGATTATTGCCTTCTCAAGGTCTGTGAAGAATTTTGATGGGTATTGCATTGAATCTATAGATTGCTTTTGGTAGAATTGTCATTTTTACTATTTTGATCCTCCCAATCCAAGAGCAAGGAAGATCCTTGCATTTTCTGGTGTTCTCTTTAATTTCTTTCTTCAAAGACTTAAAGTTCTTGTCAAGTAGATTTTTCACTTCCTTGGTCAGAGTTACCCCAAGATCTTTTAAGCAATTTGTGGCTATTGTGAAAGGTGAAGCTTCTCTGATTTCCCTCTCTGCTTCCTTGTCCTTAGTGTAAGGAAGGCAACTGCTTTTTTGGAGTTGATCTTGTATCCTGCAACATTACTAAACGTGTTTATCAGCTGTAGGAGTTCTTTGGTAGAGTTTTTGGGGTCGCTTATGTACACTATCATATCATCTGCAAAAAATGAGAGCTTAACTTCTTCCTTTCCAATATGAATCCCCTTGATCCCCTTATGTTGTCTTATTGCTATTGCTAGAACTTCAAGCATTATATTGAAGAGATACGGAGAGAGTGGACATACTGTCGTGTTCCTGATTTTAGTGGGATGGCATTAAGTTTTTCTCCTTTTAATTTAAGGTTAGCTATTGGCTTGTTGTAAATAGCTTTTATTATATTTAGGTATGACCCTTGTATCCCTAATCTCTCCAAGACCTTTATCATAAAGGGGTGTTGGATTTTATCGAATGAAATGATCATTTGGTTTTTTTTTCCAGTTTATTAATATGGTGGATTTCATTGATAGATTTGCATATGTTGAACCACCCCTGCATCTCTGGGATGAAGCCTACTTGATCATAATGGACAATTTTTCTAATGTGTTCTTTGTTTCAGTTTGTCAGTATTTTATTGAGAATTTTTGCATCGAGGTTCATGAGTGAGATCGGTCTGTAATTCTCTTTCTTGGTTGGGTCTTTCTGTGGTTTTGGTATCAGGGTAACTGTAGCTTCATAAAAGGAATTTGGCAATGACTTTTCTGTTTCTATATTGTGGAATATATTAAGGAGTATTGGTATTAGGTCTTCATGGAAGTTCTGGTAGAATTCCGCATTGAAACCATCTGGTCCTGGGCATTTCTTGGTAGGGAGGTTTTTGATAACAGCTTCTAATTCTTTTCAACTAACAGGTCTATTTTGATTGTTCACCTGGTCTTGGTTTAACTTTGGTATATGGTACTTATCTAAAAAATATCTCCATTTATTTTGCATTTTCCAGTTTTGTGGCATACAGGCTTTTGTAGTAAGATCTAATGATTCTCTGAATTTCCTCTGTGTCTGTGGTTATGTCCCCCTTTTCATTTCTGATCTTATTTATTTGCGTGTTCTCTCTCTGTCATTTAATTAGTTTGGATAGGGGTTTGTCGATCTTGTTGATTTTCTCCAAGAACCAACTTTTTGTTTCATTGATTCTTTGGACTGTTTTCTGTGTTTCTATTTTGTTGATTTCAGCCCTCAGTTTGATTATTTCCAGTCTTCTACTCCTCCTGGGCGCATTTGCTTCTTCTTCTTCTTTTTTTTTTTTCTAGAGCTTTCAGGTGTGCTGTTAAGTCCCCAATGTAAGCTTTCTCTGTTTTCTTTAAGTTGGCTCTTAGTTATGTCTAGTCTCTTATTGGCTAACTCTCACATCTTGATTCAACCCATTTCTAATAATCTGTTTGTCACCATGAGATCATGGCTTATGGGGAAAGATCCTAACCAGTGTCAGTCTCAGACATGAAATCCACGGCATCTGCATTCAGTTCTCTTTTCCCCACCTATCTAAGTTCTGCCCTATCAAAAGGCCAAGTTTCCATATTAAAACAATGAAAGCAACACATAGAAAGAAGGACTTCCTACACCACACCTTCTCTCACTCTGTTTTCTCCCTACACCTTTTATCTAGCCCCACATCTACCCTTTCTCCTTTTACTCCCACCCTTCTATAGCAGATATGGCCAGGGAACTTCACAACTTAGTTCTTCATACATCAATGCAAAACTCCACTTAATTATGCAAGGATCTATACAGCAAGATTTTGACCCTGAAAATTTTGGGGTGTTAAATTGATGGTATTCATTTCTATTCCCATTAATTAGGAATAAAACAAAGATTCTGCATGATTTTATAGAGAGAAGGTATCTTCAAGGCTATACCTAAAGAGACACTGACATTTTCACTTAGAACACTTAATGAAAATCAATTTGTCATGGTTGTTTCTTAATTAACCCCTGAAGGTCTCATGTCCTGGGAACCCCTTCAATTAAAGGCAAACAAACAACCAAAAAATTAAAAAAAAAAACCCTCCAACATTAATTTGATTGTCTACTGATTCTCACTCTTTATATATTTGTATTGGTTACTTTATCATTACTTCAAAGTGATAAAATACCAGCACAGAGCAAATCAATGGGGTCAGAGTATATTTTCACTCACAGCTCAAGAGTGTAGTCCCTTTTAATGGAGGAAGCATGGTGGAAGAGGTGTTACTCAGTTGGCCATGTTCAATCTTCAACCAAGAAGCAGAAAGAGAGGCATTATAGAACTTTTGCTATACTTGCTTTCTTTCACCTTTTAGATGGTTCAGAATCAGTCTGTGTCATGATATCCACATTTAGGAAGGTTCTTACTACCTTAATTAGACTGATATGTAAATTCCCTCACAGACCTACGCAAAGATTTATTTTCAGGTGATGTTAGATCCTGCCAAACTAATAATCAATATAATCCACTGCAACTATAGAGAATGTAGATTTATCTCAGCAAGGGAAAAGCAGATAAGCTCTAGCCATGTAGCTGAGGGAAAGCATAAGATAATGGTTTTAGTCTATTGTTAGCAATGTCTGTCACAAAGGGATTTGTTTTCTTTTTCAGTCTTTATATTACAGAGGGCAGTACTCTTTCTCAGAGAAGAATTAAAGAAATATTAGTGAAATAAAATTAATGCATAGAAATTTTGCTTCTGCTTTGATCTTGAGAAAAAAAATCACTGAACAAATGTATTGCTTTTTGTCTGGTACTCTCAAAAGCTTTTGTTCAGGAAAATACTTCTAATATTTGATTTGAAATTATTAGTAAAGTCAGTTTTCTATCCTAATGCGCATTCTTCTCAGTCACAATTAATTAACTGGTCTTGTTTTCAACAATGTAACAAATCATTTTCTCTTAAATTGACCATTTGAAATTACACTTAATCACAGCCTCTTTATTTGACCTTGAAAGCTCCCACATTAGCTGACTTTATAAGATTTAATTGGCAGAAGCTTTAGCTGAAAAAAAAAAAAAAAAGGATGCTGGATTCAGATGCCCTGTGTTTTATCTCTGAGGTATTCGGTGCATTTAAAAATGTCACTTAAACTCTCTGGACCTAATTTCATTATCTTCCAGATTTGAATGCTAGCACATACCCTGTCTATTTGAAAGGGTTCTGTTAAAGATACAACTCAGCAATGTAAACAGGGTAATTCAGAATAATTATTCTTGGTAAAGTGTAATAAGAATCTCATATCTATTGGGTGCAATGCAAAGCCTCAGTGAAATTCGGATTTCAGGAACTTCATATTATGGGTATTCTCATCATCTCATTGATAAACATAATTATGGAGCCTACTGGGTGTTGGAGGATTGGGTCTTTAATAAGAATGTCTTGCTGGGCAGGAGTGACACAGACCTTTAATCCCAAGCAGGTGGATCTTTGTGAGTTTGAGGCCAACCTGGTGTACAAGAGCTAATTCCCGACAGTCTCCAAACCTACAGAGATACCCTGTCTCAAAAAAAAAAAAAAAAACAAAAGAAAGAAAGAAAATGAATGAATGAAGATTATTTTATGATGAGAAACTGATCCAGTTTATGTAGTGATATTTCATTTATATTTTAATAAATAAAGCTTGCCTGAAATTCAGAGAATAAAATAGACACACTGATCATTCCAGACCAGGCAGTGGTGACACACACCTTTAATCCCAGAAGCCACACTATTTGCCATAGAATCTGGGTAGTAGTTGTACATGCTCTTACTCCTAGCACTAAAGAGGAATGTAAAATGGGAGCAGACAGCTCTTATAAACAGTCTCATTCTAAGATTTCTGGAGGTAGGATCACCCTTTCAGAATGAGGTAAAAGTAAAAGTCTGTGGCTGGTTGATTTGTTTTTCTGACTTTCAGGTTGAATCCCAACTTCTGTCTCTAAGATTTATTAATCATGCTACAAGTTTAGGAAACAGTCTTTTTAAATACATTGCCATTGCGTGTTGAGATGTACACAATTAAAAAAAATTAAGGGGAAAATATACACGTGAAAGACATACATGTAATAGTTATATACATTTGGAGTTTGTCATTTAAATGGATTTTTCTCACAGCATGAGGTAGGCCTTTTTGTTTCTTTGTAACATTGTATTTTAGTTGACTAAAAGCACTTGATACTCAGATGTGATAATAGAACAGAAATTAAAGGAAGAGAGAGCAGAAGACTAGTAGGAATGCAAAAACATTTAGGAGTCTTAGAGCACTGACTTTTCAAGATGTCTCTAGAGCCACATAGAATAATTCATCATCTCAAGAAGTAGAGAAAGAAAAGAGAATAGTTGGGACTAAACCTTCTGTTTCTATTTCAGCCTTATGGTTCTATTTTTTCCAGCTTTATGTATCCTTAGTATAAATTCCGTTCCTTCAAAGGGCCTAAAAATTTCGTTTTATGAAGAGCAAAGTCTAATTTTATTAATCCTAGTAATATTCACTACCTTTGAAACAGGCATTCTGAAGGTATACTGAACTAGTAAAGCTTATATTAAAATTTTTACAGTAAAGTATCTAGGAAACATCTTGATTAATGCTTACTATATGGTAACACAAAGAAAACAGAAGATTGGGGTTTTGACCTTCAAAAGGTTGAACCAAATGTCAAGTTTTTCTTATGATAGAATAATTCAGATTTTTCAGACAAAGGCAGAGGACAAGAAACATCCACAGATGCTAATAAAAATCCCCATTGAAATGTTCTGGAAATGGATTTCTCACCCACAATGAGGTCAATAGCTCAAAGGAAAAATAAAACCTTTAATCAAAATTTGGGATATATAGCAGAAGAATCTTGAGTTCTGTTTACCAGATGGGACTGAAGGAATTAGTCTGTTTCCAGAAGCCATTCATGTCTTCCTAAAACGTAGAAAAGTTTCTTAGAAAGTGTAGGGGCATGAGCCATCATCTCTATAGAGATGTCCTCAAATAAACCTCTCCATTTACTACAGACATGCTTGTCTGAGAACTCTTGATTTTTTTTTCTAAGAAGAGTTATCAAGTCACTGAAGATATATCTATAAATTCATAAGACCTATTAAGGATCAGGAAGATATTGAATGAGGTGTAAAAGACCCAGAAATTCAGAGGATTCAAGTCAACAACGAATTGCCATGGTAGAAGTGGGGCACAGGAAGAAAAACAGTGTCCAGAGAGAATGAGAATGGATAGTTACCACCCAGGTCTTATTTGAGGAAAGGACAGGATAGATAATATAAATTAACTCAAGTCACCTACTACTTTCTGATTAAGAGATATTTGATATCACTTATATTCAATAGCTAACTGTTTATGTTTACAGCTAGAGAGATTTTTCAACTCTTAAAAATCATTGGTGCCCTTTTAGAGGACTGGGATTAGATTCCCAGAACAAACCTTGAGGAATAGCACTTTGTAACTTCAATGCCGGAAGAATTTGACACTCTTCTTACTTCCATGAGAATCCACACACATGTTCATATGCCCAGATTAATAGACATACACACACAGATACACAGACTTACAAAAATAAAATAGAACACCAACTAAATCACTTTGAAAAGCTATTTTGTTCTAAGAGAGGCATACATGGATCTAATCTACATGGGTAGTAGAAAAAGACAAGATCTCTTGAGTAAATTGGGAGCATGGAGACTTTTGGAGATAGTTGAAGGCAAAAGGGGAGGCAGGAAGGGGAGCAGAGAAAAATATAGAGCTCAATAAAAACTCAATTTAAAAAAAGTTATTTTATTTCATGGAGTGGGTCTTAAATCTATCAGTATTGTTTGCTAATCCAGCAAGCTCTGCACCACTATTGCACTAACCTATTTTAGAGGCAAATCATCATTACAGATCAAACAATTTGCATTTGAGTTTGTGTTTACCTTTCGAGGAACCTGAGACGAGATCGCCCATAGACCTAGGGGACATCCAAATACCATTGTTGTGCTAAATGAACGTAGCAATAAAATGACTCCTGAAGGCGCTCTGATATCCTCACAGATCAGTGCCTTGCTCAACCATCATCTGAGATTCTTCCTCCAGCTGAAGATGGGAACAAATACAGAGATAGGTGGTCAGACAACATGCAGGCTATTGCTGACTATTTGAGGGTCCAACCTCCAGAAGTTAGCACCAGGTTGTGTGAGAAAAATCACAAAAGCAGCAGGGCCCAGACTTTTCTATCTGAGGAGTAGACACCTTTCTGCTGGTAACCTAAGAATAAAGGAACAAGCACACACTTTCTTGATAGTAAGCTTCTCCCGAAAGACCCTACAGACCCCCTCCCCAAAACCCGCAGCTAGCATGCTCCCGGGGGAATGTCCTGTTTGTTTTAAACAAATCTCAGGATCAGCAGCCAGCCTGCTCCCGTTATAACATCCCAGGTACCTGAGAGAACAGGAGATAGAGATAGGAAGACTGCAAGGCAAGATGTCAATAAGATAGGATGTCAAAAAAGCAGGTTAGCTATAAGATAGGAACAGGATGATTGTTGCCAGGCATCCATGCTGAGAGAGGAAACCTTTCATGCCCCCCGCCGCATTCCGATAACCACGCTTTTGCTTCTGTAAACTTGCTTCTTGCTGACACCCATGCTGAGAGGGGAAACCATTCATGCCCCCGCCTCATTCCGGTCGATTGATAACCACGCTTTTGCTTCTGTAAACTTGCTTTTTGCTCTTCCCTATAAAAAGCCTGCCCTCCAGTTGGCAGGTGCGCAAATCTTCTGAGAGATCTTGCTGCCCACAGGTACCTGTGTCTACTCAATAAACCTCTTGCGATTTGCATCCGTGCGGTCTCGGCCTGTTCCTTGGCATTGGGGAGGTCTCCTCCCGAAAAGAGGTCCTCGTCGAGGGTTTTTCACTCCTTTACTTTAACTTAAATAATCTCCCTTTTTAGACAGTTCTCTTTACATACAAGCATTTATTATTCCTCTGCCCAGTGACATATTTCGGTATGCAGTTACATCTCTTTTTACATGACTACACAACTGTCTTTTAGATACATTTCCCCTCCAGATCTCTTTTCTGTACAGCGTCTTTCTCCTTGCATCCACAGAGTCACAAATCTCCACACAGTTACAGCTACCATCTCATTTACATATTCTCTCACCGTGCAGCACGTTACACAATTCCTAGCTACAGCTCCTCTGCTCTCTTTCTCACACTCATTCACAAACTTATACTTATTCTCTATCTGTCCTTCATTCTTTACTCGGTCACTCTCCCTCATTCATACTCTCATACTTCCTCCACTCTTCTTCATCTCTACATTGTCTCTCCCACACCAGCCTGCTTGCAATATTGCTGCTCCTCTCTGCTGCTTCTACCTTGTCACAGCCAAACTCTGGAAAATTAGAGGTTGTTTTACAGGGTCCTATCTAAAATCTAAACATAAATTAAGTCACATAGTTTCTCTCAGGCTAGGAATGTCATGATGACCCATTCATGTAGCTCTAAGTTGTTAAGAGTTCCCAGACAGAAAAAGATATTGGAAATCAAGACTTAACAATAACAATTAGTTAGCTGGACTTAGAGCAGGAAGGAGTATGTACAGACTAAAGTTGCTTTGAACTCTGACTTTGAATCAGCAAACAACTCCTGGGGAAATGATCTTGTGTATGCGTCTCTAGGAGCAACCAAACTGCTTTGAATCTGCTGAGGTCTTGGCTAATTGTATAAAAGGTTGTTTTTGTTACTGAGAATTTTCATATGTCAGTCTGAGTTATGAAAAAAATATTCTAGTATTATTTCTGTTTATCAATATCATATAACTTAAGCAGAATCATAATGTAAATCATCCACAGCTATATGTGTGCCCAAGAGATGTAATGTATACATGAGAGAAACACACAAGCAGGGAGAATAAACCCAAAACTATGAATTATTACAGAAGAAATGAAGATCTTAGGGGAGAAATGAAGTGACTCATGAAAGAAATTAGAGACAGTAACAACTGCTTTGCTCAGCCAGTGACCACACAACTTTGCCAGGTGGTGCTCCCCATGTGTCTGATGGATCGGCTTGCTGAACAGTAATTGATACCTGCTGTATACACCTACATCAGGGAGTGAGAAACTTTAAAACCCTCAGCCCTAAATGGGATATCTGCATCAAAATGCTTTCCTCAGGGCTCAGGAAACCTGACAGAAAAGGAGGCAGAAATATGATAAAATTTGGGAATGAAGAGCACCAAGGAAACAAGGCTTTCTAAACAGACATGGACTGTTACAGATATGAACTGACAGAGGTAAAACTCGGGATAGGCAGATAACTGGAGGAAGGGTATTCCATAAGAAGTTCGGTACCAACCCGGAGACAAGGAGCACCAAGGATCCCTTTGACTTTAAGTTCCTTTGGAAGCACAACCTTATTAGTATGAAAACAAACAATATATAGCTTAAATCATGGCAAGCAGTCATGTAGCTAATGACAGTGGAGATTCATTCAACCATCTAGGAAGCCAAAGCTCAGACTGCATTCATTGTATGAGATAATTCACCACACTAAGCCCAAATAAGGAACGGGCTTACTTGTAGCCCACTGAAAGCCTTTGGAAAGCTATTGTTATTTGCTCTGTCAAATATGAAAGTACTCGATTCATAAAAAAGGTTAGGTTGCTCTGAATCATCACAGTTTGATTCCTTATTGACCATTTATTAATAACTCTAATAATACCTGCTGAAACTATGCAACTTTTGCAATTGTAGCATGAATGTAGACCCTAAAAAACAGCTCAATGGGTAAAGGTGCTTGGCACAAAACACTGAAGACTGGAGTTTAAAATTTGGAATCCATGTAAAGGCAGAAGGAAATAATTGACTCAAAAAAGTCATCCTCATTCTCTGACCTCCACACATCAACTATGGCATAGCTGCAGGTACACACACACACACACACACACACACACAAACAAACACAAACACACACACAAACACAGAGTCTTATTTAAACTTATGTAAAATCCATAGTGTAAATACTGATGTAAATAATGCCAAATAGTTATCAATCAGTTACTTTTCCTCACAGCTGAGACAAAATACCTGAGCAAAGAAAGGAAGGACAGGTTTACCTCTGCTCACAGTTTGAAAGTACAATCTTCAAGTCAGGGATCTTGCAATGGTAGGAGCGTCAGGCCCTTAGTCACAGTTTATCTACAGGCAGCGAACTGAAAAGAATGAAAATGCTCATCTCAGTTTCTCTTTACAGTTTTCAGAGAAGCTCATGGAATAGCACCACTCTCATAAAGGGAAAATCATCGCGACTCAACCCACCTAGTCCAGATAAAGATTAAACTGTTTTACACAATCCATCTGCAATATTCTTAGAGCTTTGTCTCCTAGGTAATGGGCAATGGTAGATTAAGTCCAATTAATAGTTGGTGTAAACCACCATATACTACATAAAGCAGGCAAAAAACTTGAGCTAGTTTCTTTTACTTCATTCTTTCCTTCTTTTCTTTTCTTTGTCTGTTCTGTACTTTCTTTTTTCTTTTTTCTTTTTTTTTTTGTTTTTTTTTTTTTTGTTTTTTGAGACAGTGTTTCTCTGTAGCTTTTGAATCTGTTCTGGAACTAGTTTTTGTAGACCAGGCTGGCTTCTAAATCACAGATATCCGCCTGCCTCTTTCTCCCAAGTGTTGGGATTAAAGGTGTGCTCCAGGACTACCCGGCTCCAATTTCTAATTAGTAACAGGACTCACCTATTACACAATACCTTTCAGCTTGCATTAGTTTCTGATATATTTTGCAAATAATTTCATTCTATACTAAGAAATTTTTTTTATTTCTTTAATATTTTTATAAAGTACATTTTTATCAACAGTTACATTGCAAAACTCTGAAACTCAGTGGAAACTATTGAAGAAAGAGAATATGAACATTAATAATACTAAACACAGAGAGTTTTTCTTTTTCCCAAACAACTGCCTCTCCCATAAATTTTTTAAAAATGTTAATAATTTAGATTTTTCAATAAAATACTGTTATCTTTTTCTTTGAATATGATTTAATAAGAACCCAATTTTAAGCTACACTCAAGAGTTTTCAGGCAAACCTCATTATAGTTAGCTCAAGGTGTTTCTTACCATTTTTCAAATTCTCTTTCAATTTGACTTCCAAGTTACAGAAACACTAGTGTAGAAACTTTGTGTTGAAAACAGTGAAGTGAAATAATAAACTTGATAAGTTAATGCTTGAATGATGTATGCTCATGGTCTGACTGGAAAGAATTAAAATTATAATTCCATAATATAAGGAAAAATTTAAAAATATTTCTTTTGAAAAGTGATCTATCTGTTTTCTTAATTGACAGGAAAGTAACTTTAAAACTTTGGTATTATGTAACTAAAGTATGCAAGTTTAGAACATGATATTGATTCACTAAAACTCAACAAATATCACTTTTAATTGATTTTTAGCAGTGTCTGTTGTTCTGTATGTTCAAAAAAAATGAGCCTGTAAAAGCAAACATAAAGTGTTACCTTTTCTAAATCAGTGACTCCATCAGTAAATTTGACATCACAGAAATCAAAATGAAGTACCATTTATATTTTATTTTTATCTAACTAACAAATATTTTTGCTCAACACACACATATTTGTGTAAGCACATGCAGACATGTATATATTTGATCATGTGAATAAGGGTGATCAAGGAAACACCAGTTAAAGGAGAAGAAATTATTTGCCTCTAAAAGAAGAACATGTCTGGAATGTAGAGGATCACATGTAGACATTCTGCATTGGAGGTGTGTTTAAAAGGACTGGAGAAATGCTCAGTGATTAAGAGCACATATTTCTTTCTTTCTTTTTCTTCTCTCACATATTATATCTTGACTGCAACTTCCCTTCTTCCTCCCTTCTCAGTTCCTCCGCTCTTAACTCCTCTTCTTTTTCCATTCAGAACAGGCAAGCCTTTCAGGGATATTGACCAAACAAGGCATGTTAAGTGACAAAAAAAAAAAAAAAAAAAAAAAAAAAAAAAAACAACAACAACAACAGGTATCTTCACTCTATTAATACTAGAGAACCCCCTATTCAGTAGGAGGAAAGAGGTCCCAAAAGCAGACTATAGAGTCAGGGATAACTCCAACTCCACACCCCCATTTTCATACACACACAATGTAAGATTCCCACAAGAAGACAAACTTATACAACTATCAGAATGCCTAGGTCAGTCCCTCATAGCCTCCTTAAGTATGGTCCAGTTTGTTTGAGCCCCTATGACCCCAGGTTAGTTGAACTCTGGGTTCTGTTGTGCTAACCTTGACCCATCTTGCTCTTACACTCTTTCTTCCCCCTCTACTGCAGGATTCCTGGGATTCCATCTAATGTTTGGTTGTGAGTCTCTGCATTTCCTTCCATCAGTTGTTGGAAGCTTCTCTGATGACAATTATGCTGGGCTCTTGTCTATGAACATACCAAATTATCATGAGGGATCATTTCATTGACTAACTCATGCTGTAATCCTCAGACCTAGAAAGGCTAAGTAACACGGAGGAGTTAAGGCAGGAACTCATGAATCTCTCTCAGAAGGGGAAATAGAACAGATATCACAGATAGACTGGATGAGGGGCAAGAACAGAAGGGATCAGTTGAGGGGGAGCATAGGGGGAGAGTGACTACTACGAGAGACAAGTGGGATTGAGGGGTATCTAGATGACAAACCAGAAACCGGGTGCAATGGAAACTCCCAGTAATCTATGAGGGTGAACCTAACTAAGATTCCTAGGAGTGGAGGATAAGGAGCCGGAACTGGCAATCTCCTTTAACCAGGAGGAACTTCCAACTGGGGCACCAACCAAGGCACAAAACCTTCAAACTACAATTTGTTCTCTGTATAAAATGTGCTGGCGTCAAGATGGTGCAGAAATTGTGGAAGTGACCATCCAACGACTGGTTCAGATTGAGATTCATGCCACAAGAGAAGGAACCTACCCTGAGGGCCATGAACCCTGGGCAAAACAGCCCAGAGACCTAGACAAAAAAAAAAAAAAAAATAAGAACATATATTTGTTTTGAAGAGGATTTGTGTTGTGTGGTATTTTGTTTGTTCTCTGACTTTTCAGGTTCTTCCCCACCAAATATTTGACTCCCCATTCTTTATTGATGAGCTTAATTATAATGCTTCAAATTTGAGTTCGGTTCCCAGCAGCAACAGAGTTGTTGACAAGTGACTGTAACTTTAGTTGCAAGGGCTAGAATTCACTCTTTTGTGAATTTTAAAATTCCATGGTCTCTTGCACTCAAAAAAAGCATGTTCATACACTAGCACAAGCACACACCACCACACACACACACACACCAGAAATAAACATATATTGTTTTGTGTTTTTCTGTGATTTCTGTGTATGTAAATATATTTGTCTGCTCTCTTGTTTGTTTTTTTTTTTTTGATGTTTAATTTGGTACTTTTTTCTTCTGTTTGTGTGTTCTGTCCCATTCTGGCTTGTATGTTTTATTTATCAGGGTAACAATAAATTAATAGTAATAATATTTAGTAATAATAAGAAGAACATGTATTATTATATGCCTATGTGCAGTTTAATGACAGAGAAAGAAATGATGTGGATTTCAGTGAGTTGGTAAGTGGTAAGGATTTCAAAAAGGGGAAACCATAATCAGAATACACTATAAGAAAAAACATATTTTCAATAAAAGAAAGAAAATGTGTCTAAAGTGTAGTGGAAGAGTCAGTAAGTGTGGATGATAGAGTTAAATATTTATGGGATGCTGTAAATTAAATCTCTTGTAGGCATCTGTATAAATTTCTGTTTTTATTTGTAATGAGATAGAGAAATATTTACTTTTGAAAAATAGTATCATTGCTCAACATATAGACTAAAAGCACCAAATAATTTTATGCTGTATTGAGAAACAGAATAAAAAGTAGACAGAAACTTCAAAAAATAATGTTTGCCAGTGATGGACTACTTGCCTCTCAAAATAATAACTCATGCCGGGTGGTGGTGGCGCACGCCTTTAATCCCAGCACTCGGGAGGCAGAGGCAGGCAGATCTCTGGGAGTTCGAGGCCAGCCTGGTCTACAAGAGCTAGTTCCAGGACAGGCACCAAAGCTACAGAGAAACCCTGTCTTGAAAAACCAAAAAAAAAAAAAAAAGTAATAACTCACACTAAGACTCATGCATGAAACCATAAGTACACACGGAGTAACAATAAAAGCAAAGAACGTTGGAGGCAAGCTTGAGAGACCAAATGTAAGATGGTGTTCTAGTTTAATTTCTGTTTCTAAAATAAATTATCAAGATAAAAATACATTTTGTTGAGCAAGTGCTTATTTTAGCAAACAATTTAAGTCTATAGTTCATCTCTGTGGAGAGGTCACAGTGCCAGTAGCTCCAGTCAGCAAACATGCCACATCCAAGTTAGGAAGAATGAGAAGGCAACTCGCACATGCTTGTACTCATCTGAATTTCCTCATTCTTAGGCTGTTCAGACATGGTGTAGAGAATGGTTCTCTTGGTACTGGGCTAGGTCTTGCAACATTAACTAAATTAATTAAAATCATTTCCTACAGAAATGCCCACAGCCATGCCTATGTAGACAATTTCTCATTGAAATTGTCTTCTCAGTTTTGGACAGCTGATAATTAAAGCTAACCAGCATGGTGGAGAAAGGGAGAATCCCACAGGGCTTCCTGCCAGCTACAGTACAAATTTATATCAGAGGCAAAGTGCATGCATGTGGTCATTTATTTTTTTATTTTACATACCAGTCCCAATTTCTCCTCCCTTCTACTCCTACTTCCCCTACCTTCTCCCATCCCACAGAGAGGATTAGGCCTCCCATGAATAGTCAAGAAAGCCTGACATATTAAGTTTAGGCAGGACGAAGGCCCTCAGTTCTGTATTTAGGCTGAGTCAGTTATCCCTCCATAGGGAACCAACAGCCAGTTCACACACTAGAGATAAATCCTGGTCCCGGTGCCAGGGTCCTCACAAACTGCTAAAACTTCACAACTGTAATTCACATTCAGAGAACCTAGTTCAGTCCTATGTAGGTTCCCCAGCTGTCAATCCAGAGTCAGTGATTGTCTTTTTCTCCTTTTAAGTGGGATCCTTGTATGTTTCTTCTAGGTCTCAAATTGTTATCTAGCTTCTCTGGGAGTTGTGGGCTTTAGCATGTATTCTTTCTTTTTGTCTAATATCCACTTATGAGTGAGTACATACTGTGTTTGTCTTTCTGTGTCTGAATTACCTCACTCTGTTTTTTTTTTTTCTAGGTCCATCAATTTGCCTGCAGATTTCAAGAAATCATTGTTTTTGTTTTTGTTTTTTTTTATCGTTGAGTAGTACACCATTGTTTAAATGTTCTACGTTTCTTTTTAAATCCATTCTTTGATTGAAGGGTCATGTAAGTTATTTCCAGGTCTGGCTATATGAATAATTTTGAAATCCCTAAAATTATGATCAAGTTATTATCAGCACTCAGGAAAATATTTTAATTTTAAGACATGTATGCAATATATATTAATACAACATCCAAAGCAATCTAACTTAACAAAGAATTAAAAGGATACAAAGGCATAAATGAATACTTGTTATATAAAAAATCATCGCAAATGAGATACTAGAAAATAACTGTTAATTGCTAAAATTGCTTATTTTATCTTGCAAGTTATATTTCATGATTAAAATGCAAAAACTACTAGATTAACAATGATTTTTAACAATTTTATAGTTTGATATGTACATAACAACAAAAAGTGCCTCTTAAGAAGCAAAAACAAATATAAATAATGTATGCATTCAAAGTCCTATACATTTGTATAAAAGGGGTTAGGCAGGCTGCGCTTAGGAGGCAGGCTGGGGACAGTACTGAGGAGGAGAGTAACAAAAGTGGTCTTTTCATAGGGGATCCCATTTCAGAGTTAGGGAGAAACCTGGTACCAAGGAAAACCCCAGGAATTCACAATAACCCCAGCTAAGACTCCTAGGAATTTGGGAGAGGGTGTTTGAACTGACCATTAACTAAGATTGGTGAGTACCATAATTGATGTTTTTTGTTGTTGTTTATTTGTTTTACTTCCTTTTTTAATTTAATAACATTTTTTCATTTATTTTATATATATCAGTTTCTTCAAACTCCTTTGCTCCCATCCCCTCCCCTTTCCCATCTACCCACCTCCCAATCAATTCCTTCTCCATTCAGAAAAGTACATACCTCTCATGGGTTTGCACAAAGCATGGTACATCAAGTGGAGGCAGGACCAAGTCTTTTTCCTGAGTGGGATCCCCCTCTGTATGCTGTGAATATCATTGGTTAATAAAGGAACTGCTTTGTGCCTATAGCAGAGCTATAGGGGAACAGAGCTAGGCAGGGAAAACTAAATGGAATGCTGGGAGAAAGGAGGTGGAATATGAGAAAAGACATGTAGCCCCACAAGAGCCAGACAGAATTTAGCCAGTATAAACAGCCACTTGGCCATACACAGATTAATGGAAATTGGTTAAATTAATATAAGAATTAGACAATAAGAAGCTAGAGCTAATGGGCCAAGGAGTGATTTAATTAATACAATTTCTGAGTGGTTATTTTGGGATTGAGCTGCAGAACAGCCGGGGACAAACAAATGGCCTCCCCTCCAACACTCTCCTTACATCAAAGTGGAACCAGGTAATCTAACATGGGAATCAGGTTATGCAAAGTGAGCTAAGCTCTTGGGAGAGGTCTGATTTCTCTGTTAGGAGCCTTCCTCATTGGAACACTGGACTGAGCTCCCAAGGTCCAAATGAGGAGCAGAAGGACAGAGAACATAAGCAAGAAAGTCAGGACCGCAAGGGCTGCGTCCATCCACTGAGACAAGGGGACTGATCTAATGGGAGCACACCAACGCCAGCTGGACTGGGACTGATGGAGCATGTGATCAAACCGGACTCTCTGAATGTGGCTGACAATGAGGGCTGACTGAGAAGGCAAGGACAATGGCACTGGGTTTTGATTCTACTGCATGGACTGGCCTTGTGGGAGACTAGTCTGTTTGGATGCTCACCTTCCTAGACCTGGATGGAGGGGGGAGGACCTTAGACTTCCTACAGGGTAGGAAACCCTGACTGCTCTTAGGACTGGAGAGTGAGGGGGAGAGGAGTGGGGGCAGTGGGAGGGTAATGGGAGGAAGTGGAAATTTTTAATAAATTAATAAATAAATAAATAAATAAATAAATAAAGCCTTTCTAAGAGACCAAGCTACAGGGTTGTCACACACATGCAAAAGACCTAAATCAGTCCCATTCAGGCACCTTGACTGTTGTTCCAGTGGATTGTGCTTGTCTGTGGATCTCTGCCTCGGCTTCCATCAGTTACTGAACTCTATCTGACCACAATTATGGAGATCACCAATCTTTTTACTGAACTACTGGGATAGCGAGATGGCACAGTGGTTAAACAAACATGTGATTACAGAGGATTAGAGTTTGATTCCCAACATCCAAGTTCGGCTCTTCACAATCACCTGGAATTCCAAATCCAGGAGATCTGATACTCTCTTTTGGCCTCCACAGGCACTCACATTTATGTGCACATACAAAAGCACAAACATACACATAAATATAACAATAACTAAAGTTTTCTAATTAAACTGGAGTAAATTCTTTCTTCTGATAACGTTTTTTTGTATTAAAATTTTCATGTCATATGTGGTCTAGACACTAACAATTTCTCCTAATTTGCCTAGACATTAACATCTCTCCTCTGTAATAAATAAATAATCTATCTATCTATATCAATATCTATCTATCTATATGTATGATTCTTCTACTCCCTCTTTTCTTAATGTCTCTACTCATAATACTTCTTCTCTAATTCCTTAAAAGAGAACATTTCCACTTTCTCTTTTTATCACTTCCAAATTTTGAAAGAACTATATAGTAATAGGAGCGGCGGGGCTGCGTCCCCAGCACCCCGGCTGCCTGGCTAGCTTATGCCCCGAAATAATTACATGGACACTGTATTCTTTTAAACACTGCTTGCCCCATTAGCTCTAGCCCTTACTGGCTAATTCTGATATCCCGATCAACCCATCTCTAATAAACTGTGTAGCATCAGTTTTACCGGGAAAGATTCTAGCCTATGTCCATCCTGGGTCTGAGCTTCATGCATCTGCCTCAGAGAGCAGAGCTATGGCCCCTGTCCGGGAGAGACGAGCATGGCGTCTCTGCTCCAGTGAGCAGAGCTGTCGAGTCTGAGCTCACTTCCTCTTCCTCCCAGCATTCTGTTCTGTTTATTCCTCCCACCTAAGTTTTAACCTATGAGGGCCAAGCAGTTTCTTTATTGCTTAACCAATGAAATCAACAGATTGATATATGACACTCCCACATCAGAACTGAATTATGGTTTCAGGATTTCTGAATTTTAGAACCAAAGATAATAAAGGATGATGATGCTTCATACCATTGTCTTCTCGGTGCCGATTCTGGAAAGGGATTATACTAGGATTGCTTCCAAATATTTCTGAAAAATGAAGCCCCGTTTCCTAAAAATATTGCAAAGTACTCATTGCCCCAATGTCTTAGCACTATTAATGGCAGACAAAGCACATATAGGAAATCAGAAACTCAACTATTAAGTTTTACCTTCTCTCAGTTTATAAATTGCTCCTTAATAGCATTTCATAATTTGTTCTCAAATCTAACTGACAATTGTGTCTTAATACTTAGATTTTGTTTGTTCCCTAATTTTAGAAATGTCTGTGAGGCAAGTGTTATGTTTCCTCTGCTCATTTTATGATCCTTCATATCAAGTTCAATGACCTAAATGATGCATTATAAGAATTTTTAATTAAAAACATTTCTCATAATGGAACATGGGGCCTCATATAATAACATAAGAGATGTGCAATCACAACTGACAAGGTCTGAAGATTGCATCAGAGTTACCCATACCCATATCGGGAAGGTGAGTAAGGGAGCTCATCAGAGATGCTGAGGAGGGAGACAATTGGACACGATCCCTCTAATTTCTGTTAACAGGCTGGACACACGATTAGGTTGGTTCTTCAGTTATTTTCTGGAAAACATTCAGATATTATAAGTAACTTGCTATCCCCTGCTTCATACTGAATGTTGCTTGCCATCATAAATCTTTCGTGTTCAAGCTTTTTTTTTTCTAAAGAATATGAGCTTTAAAACTTTTAGTCTATTATTCAAATAAACTTTAGGAAAGGCCAAAGCAATCATTTGGGTCATTCCGTTTAGGTGGTTTCTCAAGCTGATTCGCTCAGGTCAAACACAGAGGTTTTTCAGTGGTGCATTTATTTTTTTTCCCTTCCCTGATTTAATTTTCTCATCATTCCACTTCACATTGCCTATGTAAATGAAGCTGTCATGCTATAAGCCAGTTTCCCCTTGTCTATCTCCTCAGTAAGAGCTTCAAAGTACTAAAAAGCTGAAATAGCTACAAAAGAACAATTAATTTGTGCAAAATCACAGAGGCACTGCAGGTATTAAAAACACTACAACAAGGCTTTTATCACTGAGTGAAACAGCATAGCATTAAGCTAAAACCTAATAGGACTGAACATGCAGCACAATGATCTAGTTAATAAAGGAATCTCAAGGACACAGAGAACTGGAATAACAGGATTTGGATGGAAGCAGTCATTTCAAATAAACATCCAGAAAGGTACATATGAAAAAAAGTGCAGATTATGGAAGGCAAGTTTAGACCAGTACATAATATTATATCTATTTTTAGAAAAAGTTCCATTTTTATAGAAATTAATGTTGAGGACTCTGATAATACTCAGTGCTGTACTGTGTATACTTGTTGACTGGGGTTTCACTGACAATGTGATATTTAAAACTTAAGTCTTTGAACAGTAAAAATTGGTGACATATTATATCTAAAACTCCTTAAAAGGATAGTGTTAAAACCTAATCACGAATGTCACTGCCTCCTGTGTTGAAAGAGCAATGGAAACAATTAGTTTAATCATCAATTGTTTATTTAATAGCTGCTCTTAGCACAAAACTGTATTAGGTGCTATGGGCTGGAAAAGAAGTTAAACTATTGCTGGAATTTCTAAGTAAACACATTATAAGCTTCCAGAACAAGATAAAGATGAATGAATATTCAGTCATGAGGCAAATACAGGGGCTGCATTAGAAATTTAAAAAGGAAGCTAATTTTCTGTTTTAAACTATAATGAATACACACATTTCTATTTTGGGTTCTACCAGATATATCTGAATTCAAATATCTGGATCTCCATCAATATGCTCTATGTTTTATGTGCAAAGATTCCTGGGTTCACTCTTTCTCATCTGAGAACCATACTAAACTGAACTAAATATAGAGAATATATTTTTAAAAGAAAGGACAGTAAGCAGCTCTGAGTATACTAAGTGCATTACAAAAATACAAACAGACAGAAAACAACAACAACTACAGCTAAAAACAGAACAACTAAAATAGATAGAACAAGCAGTTCCAGGCAGAAAGGAAACACCAATAAGGTTTTTGCAGAGAGCAGAGAGAAATGCAATATGAACTCAGTTTATCCATATTAAAAATGTCAAAATAGCATCAAATTTATGATCAATATATTCATAGTGCAAGATCTTGAAGGCAGGACCTGATGCAGAGGCAATGGAAGGGCACTGTATACTGGCTTGCATTCCCTCTCTTGCTCACTCTACTCTCTTATAGAATCCAGGATCACCTGCCCAAGGATGGCATCAGCCACCATGTCCTGGCCCCTCCTTACCTGATCATTAATTTAGTAAATGGCTTACAACTGGATCTCATGGAGGCATTTTCTCCACTGAGATACCATCTTCTCTGATTGCTAAACCTTGTGTTAAGTTGACACACAAAATCAGCAAGTACAGGAAACATTTTTATTCAACTACCACATTCTATTCCCTGTCCCCATAGCCATATCAAAATGCAAAAATTTACTTAGTTCAATTTTGAAAGTTCCCGTCTTCTACCATATCAATGAGCAAAGAACTTATCTCTGCTACTCTTTCTGGTGCTCCTATTACCCCTCCTCACAATGTACTTTTTTTTTTCTTGCTCAGTTTACTCTTTTCATTAAGATCTGCATAATAGTGACTGCTAATAACCACATGACACGGTCAAAACTAGGCTTTCTTGAAATCTCCTCTGTCAAACCCATTGACCCAAAACTCTTCAATTTAGGCAGACATTTTGGACAAGATTAGAAGGCAGATTCATTCTTTGCCAAAATATCATGAGAATGGTCTCTACGTCACCTAGTAATGTTGTTTGCCTCTGAAAGCTCTTGAGCTGGTCTGTCATTTTTCTCTCAGCACCAGTGTCTTCCAGGTGACTACTAGTATGTCCCATTAAGACCTACTTAAAGTGTTCAACTTCTTTCCTTATCCAAAGTCCCAAAGTTGACATCCCACCAACAAACAGCATGGACTGGCCTGTCACAGCAATATTCTGCACATTGATAGCAATTTCTTTCTTAGTCAGTGTTTTATTGATGTGCAGAGGTGCAATTACCATAACAACTCTAATAAAGGAAAATACCTATTTTTTAATTTTTACAGTTTCAGATGTTTAGGTCAGTGCTATCAAAGCAGGAACCATGATGGCATGCAGGCCAACATGGTGATGTAGACGTAGTTGATATTTGTACATGTGCATCCACAAGCAACAGGAAGAGAGAGACATTTGGCCTGGCTTGGAAAGCACAAAGCTCATTCAAAACGACAGACTTCCTCCAACAATGTCACAGCTACTCCAACAATACCACATCTCTTAATCTCTATCAAACATTACAACTCTTTCTAACTAAGTTTTCAAATATATGAACCTATGAGGGCCATTCTTATTCCACCACCATATAATTCTGACACATAATAGGAGGCCTCTATGGTGTGCAAATCTCTCTGCATTGCTGTCTTCCAGTCTCCTATTAGGAAGGCCCATTAAGCTATGATTTTAGCATTCACCTACTTTCTTATTCTTCACATTTCTCCAAAATGAACATGTTCATGACTATCCTAGGAAAAGCTCATGTTTGGTACTAACTTCTGTGTTTGCTGCTTTTCAATTACAGTGACAAAACAGTATGGCAACAGCAACTTATAACTGGACTTACCCTTCTGAGGGTTATAGTCCATGGTGGTAGAGCAAAAAAAAGAGAGCAGGAATATCGGTGAAATCATATCTTGATATGCTAGTAGGATACAGAGAAAGAAGGTACACAGGGAATTCACAAGGCTCTTGAAACTTTGAATCCTGCCACCATTTGCACACCCCCTCCAACAAATTCACACTCCTAGTCCATTCCAAGCTGTCCTTTCCCACCAGTTCAATCGTATAAGCTTTTGAGGGCATTTCTCATTCAAACTACTACAGTGGCTTTGGGTAGTAATCAGTTTTATGATACAGAAGCAATCGTTTGTGTATGTGTGAGTGTGTGTGTGAGTGTGTGTAGCACTTTAGTAGTAACTACTTTAAGCTTTATGTCTTGGATATTTACCTTAAAAATTGCCAAAATTGACTGTTTCTGTAACTGAAAGGATCAGATAGAGTAGAAGAGTGAGGAGATGTTAAGAAAAGTGATAAATGGAAGGAATGTGGACTATATGTTCAATCCCCTATAAAGGAATATGTGGAGACATAACAGTGAGATTCGCACATTTATACTATTAGTAGGCTTTAATAATTATTGTGCACATTTCTCAAGTATGTCAAAAAGATTTAAAATAATATAAAGTTGCTTCTTCATTCATGTCTCCATGTTTTCCTTCTATATCAATTTTTCCTCATAACTTTATTGAAATATTTGTAAGCATTTGCAAATGTATTAAAAAAACTGACCTGTAAAATCTTTACCATATAAATAGTGTCTTATTTGTATCTACAAAAAATTAACATTGGTGCAATAAAGTAATATAGCAAAACACAAGCTTTATATCATTGAAGATCTTTTTTAAGTCCACATAGGACATTTTGTTTGTGTATCAAATTTTTGTATATGTTTACAATTTTATAGACCCCCAAAGCATGTTTTTTAAATGTATCATATTATCTTTATAATTGTTAGCATTTATCATAAATTAAGTTATAAATGATCAGTGTAATTAAAATAGCTTTTAACATTTTATTGACCATATTACTATATTAAACAAGGAAGAACAACCAGAACTAAAGACACTAGAGGGAATAAACACAGAGAAGAACATGCTTAATACTCATGCCAATTTTACAGAGATCTGTGAAGAACTTGAAAAAGAAAACTTGAAATTCTGTACTTTACATAAACAGGAATAGAAATATCTAAAATTTCTATATGGGCATTTGAATAATTAATGATATAAAGAACAACAGTTTTAATGCAAATATTAATATGAGCTTAAGAAATAAACTTTAAAATCTTCAAGTTGTTATTCAATATTTATCTATAGTGCTGTCAACTTTGGAAGTTTATTCCTTCAATAGATTGCTTGATTCTTCATGGTAAAAGAGAGAAGAACACTATTTTGAGTGCTAAAAATTAAGATATAAAGCATGCACATTTTGATTACTTAATTATATTATGATGTTCTACATTAGTTATGATACAAATCATACTAATAAAGTAAAACCATTTTAGGTTATAAAGTTAATTTTCTTAGTGTTGGCTCATATATATTTAAATGTGCATATTAATCAGTAAATGAATATCATTGGACTCTCTTGTCTCAACTGCATGTTTGGTTAACATGAGAGGCTGAACTCACTGTTATCTATTTCTCTGTGAAAGACAACAGGGCTGAATGTGACAGTCATGAGAAAGAATGGAGTTGAATCTCTAGATTCAGGAGGGGTGGATGATGAAGAGTGAACAGAAATGTTTTTCTCAGCACACTCAGGGTTTTTTTTTTAATAATATTAAGAACAATAGTGGTATTTGCATTTGGTCTTCTTTGTAAATTTGCTGTGCAGTGTCCACTTTTAACAAAAAGGGCTTTATGAGTTTTGATGCTGTTGGAAGGGCTGATTTTAAAAAACAGGCCAGGTTTCAGAAATTTCAAAATTGTTCTTGCATTGACAACAGCCAAATATATATTATTCATGTATTATTTTTATCTGGATTTCCTACATTAAGTGTATTGCATTAATTTTGTAAAGGTTGATTTTAAATGGCTTGTGTCTTTTCAACTCCAGGCTTGCTTTGTAGTACCATTAAATATGAGGGGAAATTTTATGATCTAATAGTTATGGATACATGGTATCACGAAATATTGGAGTGACAGGAATTAAAGGTAGTGCAGAATCTGTCAAACAATATAAATAAAATGAGTAAATTAAAGTCTTGCAGAAATTCTGAGGCTTCAACTTAAAATATGTGACAGCAGGAGGTTCTTGATTATTTTTTGTGTATATTCAGTCATGCCTGGATCTGTTACCACACCCAGAATTCAGTTACCATAATTTTGTTCTATGTGGCAAAAGAACTGCTTTTCTAGCTGGTCAGGAAAACAACAAGAGAAATGTAGCTGATCTCAAGAGGTGGATGTAAGACAACAGCAGTGGGGCAGTATAGTATGCTTCTCTGTGAGAAGGAAAGTAGAGGTGGCAGTACTTTTCTAGGACTGTACAGGCAGAGTCTAATATTCTAATGACGTGGCAACCCCACAGGAGAATCTAGGTGTTTTTAGTGTGTCTTTTCTGAAGCAAACTTATTTTTGAGTTGCACGCCATGCATTTTCCTGCTGGTGAGCACACCAATGGTGAATTTTTAAGAGACACTCTGAAAAGAGAGATAATATTACATGTGACTTAGTAGACATGTTAACTAAGGGGATGACAGTAGTGATATTCAACTGTTTGGGAATTTGGTGTGAGAGTGTTAATCTCTGAGGGCACAATAGCAACTAAAATTTTTAATTAAAAAAAAAAGCACTCACACATTAATTCCTGTGGTGGGTTACTCCACCTGTCTAGAGATATACACGGTACATGGCAACCAGGTTTTACAGAGAAAGGCACCAGGTAGAAAATAAATACTTGAAGATAATGAATGTTTCTGGGGAAAAGGTCTTTCTGAAATATGAAAAGAATCTGAGAGCAGAATCACTCCCATTGTTATTATTTCCGTTTGTTTGTTATTTCTGTTTTAACATTTTCCCATGATTACAGTGATAAAATGAAATGAATGAATAAATAAAAGTAGGCCCCAGTGTATAGACTCTACCAGACAAAGTGTTGCATATGTTATAATGCTACACTAAAATGAAAAGGAAATTCAGTAAGTTCCTTTGTAGGGCAATGGAAGTAGTCCCATGGCAAGGGCAACAGTCCTTGCAATTTGAAATTCTCTAAGGAGTAGATATTCTACAAACACAGCATGAAATAAACCAGTTTTTTTATTTGGTTGAGTATAAAAAACTAATAGTATTTGCTAAAGTTGCAAGTTTTTTGGGAAGGATAATGATTTCAAAATTTAAGTTTTCTGGTTGATGATTATTTGAAAATTTAAGTCTCCTGGTCAGTAGGGAGTAAAGCATCCCTCTAATTATTCTTACAATAAGGTTTCAGCTTACCTGCCTATTAGTTTGGCAATGTTACTAAGATTACATATATTTTCTAAGAATTGGCTTTTTCTTCTACAAAGCTCAGAAAATATTGCTAAACAACTCTTCCTTTGTAAAGAAATTACACATTGTGCTTTGCAAAAGAAGGTTTAGTATATTTTATTTTCTTTACTCTGAAGTGTTGAAATTTAGTTTTACATAAATGTATAATTTTCACTAGGAAATTAGATAGTAAAAGTAATGGATTCAAATGAAGGTATGGAAGCTCTAAAAGTAGGAAAGAAGTCCATGAAATTTTAATAGGAAACAATAACATGATATTAAACACCCAGATTTGTAGTTCTCATAATGAAAGTACCATATATGAACCATGTAATTAAATACCAAAGAACAGTTTAATTAGCAACTGCATGTATATCAGCTAGGTGTGAGGGCTCACTTGCATAGTCCTACTATTTGGGATGGAGAAGCAAGCTAGATTGTTATGTATTTAAGGCCAGTGTATACTATTTAGTTAGTTACAAGCTCTCTAGAACTATACAATAGGAACCCACATAAAGCAGATGTATATGGAAATAAAGGGAAAAATTGAAGTGTAATAAATTTATTAGTCCAAAAATTGTGATGATGGTATCAATCTTGAAAAATTAATTTAAATATAAAGTAAAATGGTAGAAAATCATGTTTTTGATATATATATAGATAGATAGATAGATAGATAGATATAGATATAGATATTTAAATATATATGAAAAATGTCTGAAAAGAATTAAGATGAAATTCATCACATATGTGGTCTTCAGGAATAAAAGTTATTTTATCCATTCATGCAAATTGTGGGTCCAGTACTAATTTTGGATCAAACTATTAATGTTATAATAAAATATTCCCCATTTCTTTAACAATGACATTGTAATATCTATAAATTTTTTTTTCTGGCTTCCAGAAAACTCTTTCCTTAGCAAATGTTTTCTTGTCAGAATTCCATAAAATCTTGCAATTTTGTTGTTCTGACGTGAACTAAGAAGCACTACCCATGTATCACATAAGAAACATTCTTTCCACTGAGGGTAGCTCTTCTGATTTCTATTGAAATTTATTTTCTCTTGTAGTCTTTGAATTTGAAAATCAAAGTAGTAAGATAATTTCTCAGTACTTATAGTTCATAATTGTGTTTTTTTTTAAATTTTCCTTCAGACATTTCAGT
The DNA here is from genome assembly GCF_018167655.1 of Microtus oregoni. Taxonomy (NCBI): domain Eukaryota; kingdom Metazoa; phylum Chordata; class Mammalia; order Rodentia; family Cricetidae; genus Microtus; species Microtus oregoni. Next base: position 20,000,540 of record NW_024543089.1, read on the forward strand.
TTTATCTGAATTCCTGCTTTTAGGTCTTAAAACAAATTCTAGAAATGATTTTGTGTTGCCAATACATAATGAAACATTCATCATTCATATAAATAGAATTGTAGCAAGCAACCTCTGATCTAAAATAATGATATTCACTCAGTATTTTCTATAGCTTTGTTTCTGTTCTCATTTTTATATTTGATTCAAAAACCCTTTTGGAGTGATTCTTGAATTATGATTATGGCATTGCCTAGGTTGTAGGTCTATTCTCTCTCTCTCTCTCTCTCTCTCTCTCTCTCTCTTATTGACTTTTATTGAGCTCTATATTTTTCTCTGCTCCCCTCCCTGACTCTCCCATCCCCCCTTGAACCCTCTCCCAAGGTCCCCATGCTCCCAATTTACTCAAGAGATCTTGTCTTTTTCTACTTCCTATGTAGGTTAGATCTATGTAAGTCTCTTTTAGTATCCTCATTGTTGTCTAAATTATCTGAGATTGTGATTTGTAAGGCTGGTTTTCTTTGGTTTATGTTTTAAACCCACATGTCATAATTGTCTTTTTGTGTCTGGGTTACCTCACTCAAAATAATGTTTTCTACCTCCACCTATTTTCCTGGAAAATTCAAGATGTTGTTATTATTTTTTTTTTCTGCTGGGTAGTACTCCAGTGTGTAAGTGTACCACATTTTCCTTATTCATTCTTCAGTTTAGGAGCATTTAGGTTGTTTTTAGGTTCTTCTCTTAAGTATGACAAACAGGTAGTTCTGTACATGGATCGTACATCCAGACTCTAATCAGAAAAATGCATAGAGTTTGAGTTTGCATGTAGCATGTTTTAGTGAACAAAATGATAAAGAGTTGACATTTTATATTTAATGAAACATGTCTTTTGTTGTGAAGAAAGGTCATAATAAAGGAGATTCATAAAACTAATCATTCAGTGATAGTTTGTTTACATTTTCAGAAAGTTAGTTCATGATCACAATGGTGGGAAGCTGTTGGCAGAGATATCTGTCCTGCCAAGTCCTGTAGACATTCATTCCCAAAGAAACACATAGAGGTCTACATTAATTATAAATTGGTTGGTGTATTAGCTCAGGCTTCTTATTAACTATCTCTTACATCATAAATTAACCCATACTTTTTGTCTTGTTAGCCACATGGCTTAGTATCTTTTATCAGTAAGACATTTTTATCTTGCTCCTTCTGTGTCTGGGTGATGACTGCAGACTGAGCCTTTCCTCCTGAGAAAATTCTCCTAGTCTATACTTTACCCCATCTATACTTCCTGCTTGCCTGCTGGACAATCATCATTTTACTAAAAAGCTACAAGTGAAAAATCTTTACAGGCTACGAGATTATTGTCTTACTGGAAGCAAACAGGCATAGTACAGGAGCGGTTGCATCGCTAAGAGTTGTACATATTGATCTGTTGTCAACAGTTGGGGTGGGGACTGAGGTGGCAGAAATGGGCCTAGAATGGATTTCTGAAAACTTAGAGCCCAACACTATTGACACACCTCCTCTAAGTAGGCCACATCTAATCTTGTCCAAACAGTTTTACCAAGTTGGGAACAGTTGCTCATGCATATGAGCCTGTGGAGGGCATTCTTGTTCAATGTTACCATAGTCCATTTGGTTGGTTAGTTCTAGTAATGCCCTCCTATTTTACACAGTAGTCATCAACATATTTTTACATGGTACTTTAGCAAAAGGTTGGCATGTCTCACTTAGATTAATTACTTAATTCAGCAAACAAGGAATGACTTTTGTTTCTGTTATTCCATTTGAAAATATTAACAGTTCTTCCTTATTGCTTTAGCAATTTTAACTTTCACAGTTCTTACATACTGCTACTATGAAAATAAATTGAACAATACAAATTGCATCAATATTTGATCCAAACTCTAATTATACTTATACATTTATCAGGTTTAAAGTAACTAATTTAATTTGTTTCAATGAGTTTCAGTAACTACTGAATCATTCAATAATCTCAATTATGTTAAATGAATACACTTTTAAACTTGGGGACAATAAAAATTTCCATGCTCGTTGTGCAACATAGTCCATGAAAGTCTGAGAGTCAGTTGTGTAGTTGACCATGTATTCAAAGAAAATCTCATTTAGGAATGGTTTTCACAGTCTTCATGAGCACACTGTTACTATTTTCCCAAGGAACTAGGACTTTTATTAAGAAACATAAATTATTTATTATGTAGAAAGATGGAAAAACATCCATGTATTTCTGTTTTTATACGTTTTTATTGCATATGATTATATAAAGTTCTTATCTCTCAATGGCTTGTATGGAATTTATTGGCTTAATAGTATGCACGCATTTGGTAGTTTTTCAAAATGGTAGTAGCATTTTTCTTATTAAAATTTTTTTTCCTAACCCAACATACATTTTTTGTTATTTTTACTTTTACTATAAACTCTATATCGAATAAACAGAGTAGTTTATACCAAATTTTTAGTGTGGAGAAGCTTAACTTTGTTTTTAAGTTTTAGCTAATGTGGAAAAGGTGGATCTCTTTAATCCATTCAGTTTTAGTGAGAACAATGTTCATCACCATGTAAGGCTTTCACCAATTGGAGTTTCTCTGTATATTAGCAGTTAGTGCTGATGGATGCAGAAAACACCAACTAGAAAAGAACTTCTCAATTATCTTGAATAATACCTTAAATCCTATGTCTAGTGCCTGCTGTGTTTCTGCCACTGAAATTCAAGAACCCTTGTTTTTCTTTTGTGTTGTTGTTGTTGCTTTTTCTTTTCTCTTTCCTGTGTCATTTTGTATCAAACACATTTTGATAGAAGAGATTTTGGAAATTCACTTGTATTTTGAGGAAATTGCCTATATTATGTTCTTAAAAAAATTTGTAACTGTTATCCTAATTGGTCTTTCTGTTTTGTTAGAGGATAAGAGGATATAAAGAAATTTGGAAACACAAATCACCATTTTCTCCCAGCTATTTACTTACACATAAAATTAAAGTAGCACTCATTTAAATCTTGCTTTCAATCTACAATCCCATCAAGCCATTTTCCACAACTCTTGAGATGAATTTTAGTTTGGAATCAGTAACTTTTAGATTTTAATGTCGTTAACTTGACTGTTATGAGGATGTGAATAGTTTAACCTTAGAAACTTTAATTGTCTTCATGTAAAAATTGATTTTTCATTCTGAGATTGTACAATATGAGTTAAACTTTCAGTTGAGCTGAAAGAACAACTTTAAATTTTTATCAGTATAAATTTTATTCTGCAGTTTTCTAATAAAGTGAGTAAGAAAGAGGTTTACTTTAAAATTTGTTTTCTTTTGCATAAGCTGTATGTTGAGAGCAAGTTTCTAAGGATGAAAATCATCCAGTATCCAAAGACTTCAAAAAGCCTTGTTTGGAATCTCTTTCAAGAAAATATTTACCAAATGTATATTGTGCAATTGAATTTTGATAAGAAAAATAATAATTTAGAAGCTAGCTCTCAAGAAAATCTTGACACATTGTCTACAGAGCTAGCTTTCATTAAAGCTATTGATTTTCCAATTTATAAAGCATTTATGTTGAATTTATTATTCTATACTAACTCAGCTTAAAAAGTTACTAGCAAAATTATGTTTCTTGCATACACTTGTTTAAGACATGTGTACTAAATTTAAAATATAATTTCTTAGAACTGTGGGCCATGTTGCATATGTTTTCTCCGTGTCTCCTTACATTTTGTGAGAGATCAATAAATATGTAACCAACACGCTGTGCTTCGACAGAACTAGGCATGAATTCATATACTGACAATCCAAACAACACACAAAATATCTCATTTGGAACTAACCATATAAAGAGGCAATAGGGAAAAGATGAAAAGGGTACAGCTGTCTCATTCCAGAAGTTATTTGGAAAACATCCCAGAGAATATAGGAATATGTAATTTTTCATCTTTTCTATGGGTACATACTTTCTGAGCTGCACAAAGATTTCCAATAACAACTTTCCTCTTCATGACAATACTGTGAATTTCATATACTGTCAGCAGGTAGCTATTTATTTTTTCCACTAAAATTTTATGGTGACGTTTGCTTCCTCAATGACTAATGAAAAGTCAGACAAACACCTACCACATTGGATTTAACTGCAGGTAATCTTGAATTGATTATACATAACATAGACAGCAAAGGAGTTTCAGCATAAGAAGGATATAGATGTCTATATTTTTGTTGAACACTGACGGGGGAGAGTCTTCTGTTTTGAGTTGTTTTCATTGGTTAAATAAAGAAACTTCCTTAGCCCTTTGATAGGACAGAAAATTAGGTAGGCAGAGTAAACAGAACAGAATTCTGGGAGAAAGAAGCCGAGTCAGGCAGTCACCATGATTCTCCCACTCCAGAAAGATGCAAGTTAAGATTGTTCCTGGTAAGCCAGCTCGTGGTGCTACACAGAATATTAGAAATGTGTTAGATCGATATGTAAGAGCTAGCCAATAAGAGGTTAAAACTAATGGGCCAAGCAGTGTTTAAAAGAATACAGTTTCCGTGTAATTATTTTGGGGCATAAGCTAGCCAGGCCGCTGTGAGCCGGGGCGGCAGGAACGCAGCCCACTGCTCTGCTCCTCTTATTACAACAGAACAGTAGTTACATATTTGTTCATATAGTAGTATTATTTTAACATTGAATTGCATTAAAGAGACAACATATAATCTCTTATCTGAAATTAGTAGGAAACTGGACATTTTATAAGTGTTAACATGATTGTGTTTTTATAATATGACCTGTAACTTCTATCACTTTATATAAAATTTGAAATTATTTTAGTACAATAGTATTTACTCTTTAAGCCTCTCTGTGAAGCAAGAGATCTACAAATATTTTTCACTACAGAAATGGAAAAAAATAAGACTCAAAATTATTTCAATTTGCATATTTTCACAAGTATGACAGCTGCATTTGCAGACAGATCATTTCAGTTGAGTCAGGCACATGTTTTAATGAAGTTATTGTAGGAGTTCAGTTTTGAGATTTGTATTTAGTGCCAAATAGGTGCTGATTATACTTATCATTTCTACTCTCAGCATCCTTTAGATTGCTACAGTCCTTTGTCTATTTGTGAGAGCTTTTCTTCCTGCCCCCTGTGCATGTCTATCCATGTTGTATTTGTTCAGGTCTTCTTAAGTTATTCACAACGTTGAAGTGTCATGGGTGAAGTTTCCCTGTGATTTATATAGCACCTAAATAATTTCTCTCATTATGTGATTTATCTATGAATCCTGACAAAGCTTATGATACATCAACATTTTCATTTTTCAATACCTTAAACAGAACAGAATGGCTATCATATCTAAAGAGATAGCTCAATATCTTGCAGAGGATCAGAGTTTGGTTTCCATGGTCTAAGAGACTACTCACATACTACTTGTGACTTTATATCAAAGTGATCCAACTCCCTCTTATGACCTCAACTGGCTCCTGCATACACATGGTGCACACATATATACTAAGCACATACATATAGAATTAATAAATAACAAGGAAAAGAATTTAAAAAAAGAAGAGCTATCATGATGAAAGATATATAAAGACACTATTTTCTTCATATTTTAAATATATGAAATAAATATATGAACACACAAGGTAAATCACAAAATATAATGGAATAGACGAAATAAAGAGAATGTGATATAAGACAAGAAAAAGACTTTTAGTATAATGTGTACATGTAGAGTAAATAACAAATGACACAAGCTAATTTAAATGTAAAACAATTAATATACTTTTTAATTGCACAGCATGCTTACATAAGATATTATACTAAAACTAACATTTATGTAAGAATCAAATCAAAGTGCACACCCTATGTTTTATCTGTCAGTGCTATGTGGGAATGACAATTTCATTTTTTATCTGTTTTGGTTTTTTGAGACAAGCTTTCTCTGTAGCTTTGAAGCTTGTCCTGGAACTAGCTCTTGTAGACCAGGCTGTCCTTAAACTCACAGAGATCCACCTACCTCTACCTTCCAAATGCTGGGATTAAAGGTGTGTGCCACACTGCCTGGCTCTGGGAATGACACTTTTCAGTTATAACCGGGAGTAATGAAAAAGTCAGCTTAAACAAATCCAGGGAAAATAATTTACAGAAAAGGAACATGTGTTTGTATTTAGAACGTTCTTGAAAATTCTTAATTAAACTCTTTTGTGGATAAAAACAACTAATGTTCTGATCAGTGGGGCAGACAAAGGTTGGGCAACAGCATGCTTTATAAAAGGCTGCTCTATTCTTTTGAAAGTACATATTATAATATGATACTACACATAATAAAATATAAGCTTGAAGAGTATTGTCTGAGTTTTTCTTTTAAAACTATCTTTCTGAAAAACATATAGTCACCCTCCTGAATATTAACCTTCATCAGGCGATGAAAGGAGACAGAGACAGAGCACCGGACTACAACCCCAAGGTCCAAATCAGGAGCAGAAGGAAAGAGAGCACGAGCAAGGAACTCAGGACCGCGAGGGGTGCACCCACACACTGAGACAAATGGGATGTTCTTTCAGGTACTCACTAAGGCCAGCTGGACTGGGTCTGAAAAAGCATGGGATAAAACCGGACTCACTGAACATAGCGGACAATGAGGTCTGCTGTGAAGTCAAGAACAATGGCACTGGGTTTTGATCCTATTGCATGTACTGGCTTTGTGGGAGCCTAGGCTGTTTGGATGTTCACCTTACTAGACCTGGATGGAGGTGGGAGGTCCTTGGACTTCCCACAGGGCAGGGAACCCTGACTGCTCTTTGGGCTGATAAGAGAGGGGGAGTTGATTGGGGGAGGGAGAGGGATATGGGAGGCGGTGGAGTAGAAGAGACAGAAATCTTTGATAAATAATAATAATAATATCTTTCTTCTGTTTAATAGGGGAAATCCTACAACACAGAGTTAGATTCAAATCACAGAATAGAATTAAGACAGTTTTCATGAATTCTAATGAGTTATCATTGGCCTTGATTTAGTGGTTATTAGAGTCACACAGAGAAGTAAATGGATTGCTATTTCAGATAGAAATAATAAAATTTACTTATTTTAAATATAAGTTTGAAAAGAGATCAGAACAAGAAAAAAATATGAATGAATAAAGGAAAGAGAAAACAGTAATGGAATTTCTTGTGATAGAGAATAATGTATAAAGAAATATCAGAGGTGGACAAGGAAATGGAATAATATTTTTTGTCTGTCAAGTATACATGTTCTTTTAGACATAGAAATAAAAATTTTAGATCAAAACTTCCTACTCATAAAAAAGACTGAGTGATAATTTTAATAAATTTGGTGGATTTCACACACACCAAAGGATTTATGTAGGGAAACTTCAAAACATTCAGATCAATCAAAACACCAGGTAAAAGAAAGAATGATGGGTAGAATTTGTGATGGACTGCCTAAATCTTTAAATGGTTAATAGAAAAATATTTTAAATAATACTGGAAAAATACTTTGTAAGTGATAGGTGCATATTGGGCATGGTACACACTTCTGCCATTCTGGCAAAGCAAAGTAGAAGCAGGACAATCAGAAGTTCAATGCCTGGATCAGCTACAAGTCATCTTAAAGTCAGCTGTACTAAATAAGACAGTATTGCATAACCAAGCATGTTCATGGGGATTATAATGCAAATAGAAAGAAATGTTGCATTTCAGTTAAATGTATCTTTATACGTTTTGAGAATGCTTAAAAGATATTCAGCAAAATTTTGAATGCAGTCAGATTGACCTTCAGATTTATTAATTTCAATAGAGAACAAAGATCATAAGATTGTAAAAATTACTATCAGAGAGACAGAGTCGTGTTTTTTCCTAAGGTTTGGTAAACTGTAAGGAGTCTTCTTGATTCATTCCAGGCCAGTGAGAGATATCTGTGCGAAAAAAAAAAAAAAAATTAAAGATGGGTCTGGGGAGTGACATGAGTCTGTCAGATGACCTGAAGTCATCTCTGTCTTCTGTGTACAACTGTACACATATTCACACAACAATAATAGTAATAATAGTAATAAGTTATAAAATTAATTATTGTATATAACTTCTATGAATGGCTAAATATAATCCTGGGATGGTATGGGAGGTCCTTCTGTCTATTTGTTGCCTTTATTGGTTAATGAATAAAGAAACTGCTTTGGACTGTTGATAGGACAGAACTTAGGTAGGTAGGAAAAACTGGACTGAATGCTGGGGGAAGGAAGGTGGAGAGAGAGAGAGACACCATGGAGCCTCCAGTGTCAGACATACCGAAACTTTGCCCATAAGCCACTGCTATGTGGCCTTACATAGATCAATAGAAATGGGTTTGTAGTGATAAGAGTGGCGGGGCTGCATCCCCAGCACCCCAGCTGCCTGCTAACTTACGCCAGAAATAACAACACACAAACTGTATTCATTTCAACACTGCTTGGCCCATTTCTATCTAGCCTCTTCTAGGCTAATTCTCACATATTAATTTAGCCCATTTCTAATCATCTGTGTTGTACCCCAAGGTGTGCTTACCGGGAAGATTCTAGCCTACGTCCATCCTTGGGCGGAGCTGAATCGCGTATGTCTGCGAGAGGGGAACATGGCGTCTCTCTGAGCTCACTTCCTCTTCCTCCCAGCATTCTGTTCCGTTTACTCCTCCCACATATATTTTAACCAATTAGGTCCAGCCAAGAAGTTTCTTTACTTTTTTAACCAATGACCTTCCTCCATCACTAAATTAATATATAAGAGTTAGCCAATAAGAATGTAGAGCCAATGGGCCAAGCAGTGATTTAATTAATATAATTTCTGTGTGGTTATTTCAGGGTTGGGCAGCTGGGAACCAATAAGCAACTCCCTCCTTGCAACACTGGGGATTTTTCTTTTTCATTTTATTATGGTCACAGTAAAACAAGTAAAGGAAACTTATTTTTCTCCTTTTCGATAAATCCAGAACTTTGTGTTTCATTCCTCAATCTACCTTCCCCAAAGGCAAGAAGCTCATTTTCATAGCCCAGCTTTGAATTTATGCTCCATTGTTTTCTAGCCAATTAACATATGTTATACTTGTCAGAGGAAAGTGATTTGTGAAAAATATCTATTTATTCTTTCTACAATGCCTAATTAGAAAATGTTTCTTAGAATAAGTTTATTAAAGGGAGTATTGTAAGACATGAATAAGTCATTACTGAGATTTTGAATATGATGAAGAGGTACTTGAAGACATATAAAACAGTGAAAGCCCTGAATTCAAAATACTAGATATATAAGTGTTTGAAAAATTAATGTTGAACTTTAAAAAGTACCCTTTCCTTCTGCCAGAGCCTGTAAAGAATTTAGCAATATTAGTTTGGAATCAATTGTATGCTTTTGTATATTGTTTGCACTAGTCAGTGTTCTCCAAAAGAACAGTACCTTTAGGAAGAATATGTATATGCTAATTTGAGCAGGTTGAGATTCAACCCAACCATTCACTTTTCTAAGAAAATATTTGGGGAGAATTTTTATAATGCTTTAAAAATCTAGGTCATTTTTTTTGTCATGTGGGAAACCATTTTATATTGGGACTCACACAAAGTCTTTGTGAGGGTGTGTAGGTGTCAACAAGAAGGAACTAACAGGAGGATAAGAATGTGGCACCACTATTTGTCATGTCTATACAAGTGGAGACATTTAACAGGATTCAGCTTTAGAAAATGAACTATAGGTAATTGATGATTTCTGATAAAAGTGAAATAAATCCTCTCTAATGATGAGCCCCTTGCTAGGAAAGCCAATCTCACAGCTCAGCATTAAACACACACGATCAAGGGTAAATGATCTCAAGAAGCTTTCTTTATAAACACACACATTTGTGTGTAAAACAGTTTTTTTAAAGAAAGAAAAAGCATGTATTTGAGAAGAGTAAAACACACATGTGAAGAATTGAAGGAAGGAGATAGAGAAAATAATGATATAAATATAATACTTATACATCAAAATCTCAAATATAAATAAAAGTATATATTGCAGAATGTATCACTATAGCTATATAAAGATTCTGAGATATGACTCATGATTTTATATTTTTAGTACACATATGTTGTACATTATGTTTTAATGCAAATAAAATTTAAAAATTACAAAAATAATCAAAAAATTGAGTGGCAAAACTTTGATGGAAGTTTATTATTTTTTTGAATATAATGTCAGAAAGAGCAAAACCACTCACAGTCATCCATGAAAATAAGGAAAGAGCAATGGGACTCTATGAGACTATCCACTTTCTCATAGGAGTAAATTTAGTAACCAATACCTTAATACTGAAGAAAATGTAAAACAATCTGACTCATTGCTATAAGCAATTATTACCAAAACTATAACTTTGCAACAGTTGTTAATCACTAATATTTATTAAATATCATCCTGGATTACTCAATAAATTTTCTATCATACAATGTTATAATATCAACATTGAAATTATTTTATTTATTTTTGTATTATGATGCTTAGATGATAGTATTTAATATAGCTATATACACTGTGTGACAGAGATGAAAAAAACACTGAACAAGGGATGTTATATCTTCAGGCATGCTACTTTTTTTTTCAGAGAATGACAAATATCTACCATACAGGTCTGAAGAGGAGAAAAAGAAATTACAACATTCAATTCAAACTCAGTGAGACAATGAGTTCAAAGAAAATTTTAAAACTCTATTCTTGGTAAGGGACCTGGGCTCATGAGCTCTTTCCCATAGCAACCATTGACTAGTTACCTATAACTTTTCAAAAACAAGTGGGTCTGGTGAGCCCACCACTGCTTTATTTATCATTTGCATAAGCTTGGTAAAGGGCATAGTCTTTCCTTTCACTCTCATATTCATGATTGAAAGTTCATGGTCCCAGTTTTGAGATCTCCTTGGGTAGCTATAGATGTTCACAACTGAAGTGAGCAGTATGGAAGCCTGACCAGAAATAAGCATTCCCGAACAAAGTGTTTTCTTTTCACATTATATACAAAGATAACATTCCATCTAAAAGCTGAAAACACTGTTAAATAAGAACAAGGAATCTTGACTTTAAGCACAGTTTTTCTTTACTTGTGTGATAATAATTCCATTATATAGTTTAAAATAAAATAAATAATATATGTAATATATAATATATAACAAATAAAATGAAACTCAAATAGAGTTTATGAATATTCTTTGGTGTCAATCACCTTAAATTTTCTTCATCTTACCAGAAAAAAGAAATTGAGCTAAAGTCCTCCTCATAGTTTTATATATATATTGAAATTTGATCTAATATTTTCTCATATTGTCTTTCAAATAAGAAAACATACAATTATGATCAGTTATGCTAATATTCTGATTGGTTATAATAACTATTATGCAATTTTCAGTGTAATGTTAAGATGTATTGATGTTCTGAAGAACTTTTTTCTGGTGTTACCTTTTTCTAACTTTCATTCCTTTGGTGTTTTCTATGGCTACTCACAATTAACCACACTTTGAATTATGGATTCTCACAATGTGGAACACATCAGTGGTATAAGAGGTTCTTCTTTCTATGTATTGCTTGTATGGGTTAATGAATAAAGAAACTGCCTTGACCTGATAGGGGCAGAACATAGGTAGTTGGAGAAGACAGAACTGAATTCTGGGAAAAAGAAAGCAGAGTCAGAGATGCCATGCATCCTCCACCTGATATGGACACTTGTTAGAATCTTTCCTGGTTAGCCACTGCCACGTGGTGATATACAGATCAATAAAAATGGGTTAAGTCAAAATGTGAGAGTTAGCCAATCAGAGGCTAGAGCAAATGGGCCAAACAGTGTTTTAATTAATACAATTTGTGTGTGGTTATTTCATTGCTAAGCTAGCCAGGTGGTCAGGACAAACAAGCAGCCTCTCCCTATAACATCCCTGATAATTTTCATTCCTGGAGTCTCTTCTTCTTGAACCTTTTTTTGTTTTGCCCTGATCTATACTCAAGTTCTCTAAGAAAGTGCTATAGCTGTCTCTAACTCATTTGTTCTGAAAGTCCCTGGCTTAAGTTTCTTTTTCATTTTGCTTGAATGGCACCCCCAGAAAAATACTGATAAAAGTTCACATAGATGGTCCAGGTAAGTGGCACATTCAACTTAAAATTTCTGTTTCTTTTTTGTTTGTTTATTTGTTGCTGTTAAGTTATAGTACTTTTGAAAATAGAAAATAAATTTATTCATAGCATATATTTTGATTCCATTTTTCACTCCAGCTCCTCTGTACCTCTTCATCCACTCAGTTCCACTCCTTCATTCTCTTTTCATTAGAAAAAAAACCTGGCAAACCAACCATCCAAGAAAAACCAGTCAAACCAGAATTAAAAAAAGAAAAGAAACAGAATCCTAAAAAGGCCCAAGAACACACAATCATAGACACACACACACACACACACACACACACACACACACATTAATATATAGTCAAAAACCAGTACTCATAAAACCAAAAAATTGTTTACCATAATAAAAAAGCAAAAGAGTAGTAAAACAAAAGTACCAAAACACAATAATACAAGACCAATCGTATACAAAAGTATCATTGAGAAATTTTCATGTTGGTCATTTTCTGCTGGACATGAAGCCTACCTATGAGTTTATTACAAAACAATAAATAATAATGAACCTTTTTCCTTAGATTCTGGATGTATCACACCTTAATCTCTTTAATTCTGGCATTTCTGTAAAAAAATCTAGTGTCCAATTAATAATTCAAATTGTGAATACATTTATCTTGTTCCTCCTTCTCAACATCCTCATTTTACAGTAACGCATGCATTATTTTTTAAAGGGGAGGAGAAAAACTGCAGAAAATTATTTTTCTAATTTGTGCTAATAAGAACTTACCAGGCCAATAAAGAAAAAAAATGAATGGAGAAAGTTAAGGTTCTGCTTGAATTGAAAATATGCATTAGTCACTAGAGTTTATGAATTCATCTGGAATCTTTTCTTTCCAGGAACAGATTTTTCTTTTCAGATTCCATCACAGATCAAAATACCTAGGTTTTGTTTTTCCTTTAAAGGATTTTCTTATATTAAAAATAGCTTTACTCCTTCATGCGTGTCCATGTTCCCTTTAACCAGGAAATTGATATACTATCTGTGTAATAAAAACACAGCAGTTTTCAGGTCTTCTGTGTGACAATGACTCAAAATTTTATGTATGTTTGAATAATCTGTTTTCACTGAAATCCTTTATATGAAACTGAACTCTGGGTGACTAAGATTACTCTAGCTGTGCTTCCAGTCATGAACTTCAGTCTGAGGGAGAATGTGGCGAGCTGTATAACATCAACCAGAGGATAAAGCCTCAGGTACAAGTGCGACATCATGTTCACAGTAACCCTTTCTGTCATTACTGATTTTGTACGCATTTATCTAGAAATTCTTTCTGTCCATTGCAGTACATTTACAGAAATCAACTTTCAATGCTTCTCTTTTGACTTTCTTTGCTCCTCATTGTATATTATATTGTCCATCACAGAATACAATTTTCATATTTGACAGTGGGAAATATACATATGGATTTATTGACTCATTAAATGTACACTTAAAATTTGTTAAGAGCATATATTAAAATAAATTATAATATTTCATAGGACCTTCTTATTGCAGAATTATATACACATGAGAAATTAGTTTTGCTTTCAAAGTATCAGAGTTATAGAAGCTGCAATACTATGTATTATTTATCTTCTAAGAAGGATTTTTATTTTTTTAATGGTTTTTTAAGACAGTCTTTCTCTGTGTAGCCCTGGCTGTCCTGAAACTCACTCTGTAGATGAGGCTGGTCTGGAATTCAGTAATCCACCTGTCTCAGCCTGCCAATTACTGGTATGTGAAACCACCACTGGTCTAAAAAAATTCGATTTTAAATTTCCTTAGACATTCTTTCTAGTATTTGAGCTATGGTGTAGGAGGTCTTTCTGCATTTGTGTTGATTTCATTGGTTGAATAAAGAAGCTGCCTTGGCCTTTTGATAGAGCAGCCCTTAGGTGGGTGAAGCATACAGAACAGAATTCTGGGAGGAAGAAGGCAGAGGGAGAGAGAGCCACCATGGAGACAGCCACCAGGTCAGACATGCTAAATCTTTCCTTGTAAGCCAGGACATACAGATTATTAGAAATGGGTTGAATCAAGATGTGAGAGTTAGCCAATAAGAGGCTAGAGCTAATGGGCCACACAGTGATTTAATTTAATACAGATTTCCATGTTATTATTTCGGGAATAAGCTAGTTGGGTGGCCTGGACGACAAGCAGCCTGCTATCCCGGGTAAAAGCCACTCAGATGGCAGGACACAGCTGGCCGCTCCTCCATACTAGAGAGCTATGTATATTTTGACAATAAAGATGCTCTATTTTGTTATTCATTGAGCATAAAACTTTTATTTTCTAATAAAATACTTCCTTTTGAAAAAAATTGGTATTTATGCTTAATAATAGAATATATTTGCTATACATGTGTGAAATGTTAGCATTATCCAATTGGACTATAAGTAATGATAGTATATTGATATGTTTTGATTTAAAATTTCAATATTAAGTTTTATGATAAATACCAGCCATTCTGTCTTTTAAAATATTTAATCCTGGTAAAAAGAAAGAGAATTTTCTATATTAGATGGCTTTAAGCAGTATTGTTCAGTAACACTGAATGCCTCCTCATGATTGTGCCACAGTTATCTGCAACATTTCATCTTGCAAACTTCATACCATCTTCTGTTTCTCTTTTGTCCAATCGTGGTCACTCTTAGAAGCCAATGCTATGAAGATACCCTGTCTCAAAAACTAAAACCAAAAAACAAACACAATCTTTTAAAGATATTATACTCTCAACCTTTTCCAGTATAGTTAAGCAGACATTTGTTTTTTGGATAGGCTCGTCTGTTTCATTGTTCCATATGTCTGAATTCATGACTATATCATGTATCAAGTTAAAATGAACATGTGGAAAATCAACAGAGTGAAGTGGAAGCCTGTTTGTAGACAAAATATTTTCAAGTTATATAGTTTTTATAGATATCATGAGAGTATATTGATATGTATTGATTTAAAATTTCAATATTAAGTTTTATGATAAAGACCAGCCATTCTGTCATTTAAAATATGGTGATTTCTCAGGGAATTTGGGATTAACCTACCCCAGGACCCAGCAATACCACTCTTGGGAATATACCCAAGAGATGCCCTATCATATTACAAAAGCATTTGTTCAACTATGTTCATAGAAGCATTGTTTGTAATAGCCAGAACTTGGAAACAGCCTAAATGCCCTTCAATGGAAGAATGGATGAAGGAAGTGTGGAATATATACATATTAGAGTACTACTCAGCGGTAAAAAACAATGACATCTTGAATTTTGCATGCAAATGGATGGAAACAGAAAACACTATCCTGAGTGAGGTAAACCAGACCCAAAAAGATGAACATGGGTTGTACTCACTCATAATTGGTTTCTAGCCATAAATAAAGGACACTGAGGCTATCATTTGTGATCCTAGAGAAGCTAAATAATAAGGTGAACCCAAAAAACAACATATAGTCATCCTCCTGGATATTGTAAGTAGACAAGATTGCTGGGCAAAAACTGGAAACTGGGGGTGGGGTGTGATGGGGGAAAGGGGAGATGGGGAGAGAAAAGTGAGAAGGGGAGGATGGGAAGAACTTGGGGGAATGGGATGGTTGGGATAAAGGAAGGGTAGATATGGGAGCAGGGAAGTATATATCTTAATTAAGGGAGCCAGTTTTAGAGTTGGCAAGAGACTTGACCCTAGAGGGGTTCCCAGGTGTCCAGGGAGATGTCCCCAGCTAGTTCCTTGGGCAGTTGAGGAGAGGGAGCCTGAAATGGCCCTACCCTACAGTTATACTGATGAATATCTTGCATATCATCATAGAACCTTCATCTGGCGATGGAAGGAGATAGAGACAGAGACCTACACTGGAGCACTGGACTGCACTTCCATGGTCCTAATAAGGAGCAAAAGGAGGGAGAACATGAGCAACGAAGTCAGGACCGCGAGGGGTGCACCCACACACTGAGACAATGGGGCTGATCTATTGGGAACTCACCAAAGCCAGCTGGACTGGGTCTAAAAAAGGATGGGATAAAACCAGACTCTCTGAACATGGTGGACAATGAGGGCTGCTGAGAAACTAAGAACAATGGCACTGGGTTTTGATCCTACTGCATGTAGTGGTTTTGTGGGAGCCTAGGCTGTTTGGGTGTTCACCCTCCTAGTCCTGGATGGAGGGGGGGGGACCCTGGACTTCCCACAGGGCAGGGAACCCTAACTGCTGTTAAGACTGGAGAGGGAGGGGGAGGGGAGCAGGGGAGGGGGAGGGAAATGGGAAGCGTGGGTGGGCAGGAGGCAGAAATTTTTAATAAAAAAATAAATAAATAAATAAAAATGCTAAAAAAAAGATAACCCTAGGTAAATTTGAAGGAAGGCATGTGTTAAGTGTTGAGGCTCTAAAATTCCAAGAAGAAAGCAAGCAGTGAATTCTTAATGACATTGTTACTAGAAATGATTTTGTGACTATGATAAGAAAAGGACAGGAAACCAAAACGTAAATAGCAAATTAATGTTATGTATTTATGACAAAGAAGTAAATATATTTCCAAATGAGTTTGTAAGTACAGGTTTCCTCTACATTGTGATGGAAGTAAAATCAAATCTTAGCAGGTTTTATGATTTTCATATTTCTTATTCATATTCATTAATCCAAATAATTTTTACTACTAATACTAAAACTAGTAGTTTGTTTTCAAAAACAAATTCAAGTTTTGATCATGTAAATATACATATATATATATATATATATATATATATGCAGCAGTTTGGATTATGGAGTACATGCTGTATTTATTATGATACTTTAAAATTTTTTATTTAGTTAAATTTCATTTTACATTCCTGCTGCAATTTTCTCTCCAAGTTTTACCACTGTTACTTTTTTAAAAGTTTTACCAAAGAGGGAAATCCAATGATTATACAAAAGGCTAAGCTTTTGTGTTTCCAACCTTATATAAAGATATATATTTTTTACTCTTTTATTTTAGGTGTTCAAGATGTTGCTTATTTTTCATGATTGTGATGATTCAATAAAACTTTGCTCATATAGGGGACTGGAGAAGCACTGGTGGCATTTTTAATATCCCATATGAGCAATTCTTTGCCTTTCCATTACCTCCTTCAAATTTTGTTATTGTCCTTTGGATGATCACATTTGCTATTTTGAACAAGTTTTGCTAGATGTTTTTGTTGTTCTGAGAAAATTTTTATTTTACAATATTTGGACAGATTCCTTATATTTACAGTATAGTATTTGTCTGCTAGAAGAGAACACTGCATCTTTAAAAATTGCAAGAAGGACCATGGCTTGAAGATACCCTACTGGTACAAGGGCAGATACATTTTTGATCAGATTTTATTTGTTATTGAAAGTAGATTTTTCTCTCAACAAGGTATCCTCATTACAGCCACCCATACTCCTCCCATTTCCTCCTCATACCACTACCCATCAGGATCCCCCCTTTCTGTTTTTCATTAGACAAAAAAACAGGCATCTAATCAAAAATAAAATAATAAAATAACACAAGAGTTAAAACATTGGCATTGGTCAAATAAACAAACAAAAACAGAAGGGGAAAAATCCCAAGAGAAGATAAAAAGGAAAAGCCAACCGAACCCTAAGTTAGAAGCCATGATATATATGAGAGGATCTGTAGGGTAAAAGAGAGAAGGAAAAATATAGATAATATAAAATAAATAACAAAATTGAAACACAGAAAAGTCCTGCCATGACATCATGAGATTGTGAGAGAGGATTTGCCAAAGATGTCAGTGAGTTCATGTTCTATTGTCCATTTACTGATAGGCCTGCAGCCTTCCTTTTGTTTCCCATTGAGATGCCTTGGAAGAAACAAATTTAATTTCAAGTATCTGTTGCTTCTGGATAGGGATGAGACAATGTGCCCACTTCGTCTTTCTGCCCCAAGGCCTCATCTAATTCAGAGCCCTGCAGGTCCTGTGCATGCTGCCTAGGATTCTCTGTGTTGTTCAGATGTACATAAAACAGGATGACTGAAAGTGCTTTGTATTCATGGTATTCTCCTCCTCTGGCACTTCATTCTTTCTGCTTTCTCTTCTTTGGTGTTCCCTAAGCTTCCAGGGGAAACAGCTTTTAGAGCTTGGTGTTCCAAGGTCTCTCATCATTGCATAATACCAGATATGGGTCTCTGAATTTGTTCCCATCTGCTTCAGGCGGAAGCTTTTCTGATGATAGCTGAGCAAGGTACTGATCTATGACTATAGCAGAATGTTGAGAGAAATCATTTTGTTGCTACATTTTTATGTGTGTGTGTGTGTGTGTGTGTGTGTGTGTGTGTGTTAGAAGAGTAGTATTTGGTGTTAACCTGTATTGTGAGCTTTGTATTCCTGGGTTCTTGACCACCAATAAGCAGTGTTTGTTGATCCCTGCTATTTTGTTTTTGCTCTGTGTATTTGAGCATGTGTTTCTTTCTCCTCTTCTTTGTTGATCTGGAATTATTTATTCCTTGTTTTTTTTTTTCTTGAATGTTGTTTAACTCTTTTGGTTGGCACTTTCCTTGTGGTGTCCTCTGTAGGTCTACATTTCTAGTTAGATATTGCTTGACTTTGGTTTTATCATAACATGTCTTATTTTCTTCATGTATTGGGACTGAAAGTTTTGCTAGCATTTGTGGGTTTCATAAAGTTTGTTATCCATGTCTTCAGGCCCTTCTGGCTTTTAGAGGCTCCATTGAAAAGACACCTATTACTCTAATATGTCTGCTCTATATTACTTGGTCCTTTTCCTTTGCTGATTTTAATATTCTTTCTTAGTTTTTTATATTTAATGTTTGGTTATTTTGTGTTAAAAGGACATTCTCTTTCTTTCTTTAAATTTTTATTGAGCTTTACACTTTTCTAGGCTCCTCTCCCTACCTCTCCACTCCCCTTCAACCCTCTTCCAAGGTCTCCATGTTCCCAATTTACTCAGGAGATCTTTTCTTTTTTACTTCCCATGCTGACTAGATCTATATATGTCTCTCTTGGGATCCTTATTGTTGTTTAGGTTCTCTGGGATTGTGATTTGTAGGCTGGACATGTATTTCTATATCTGGGTTACCTCACTCAAAGTGATGTTTTCAAGCTCCATCCATTTTCCTGCAAAATTCAAGATGTCATTATTTTTTTTCTGCTGTGTAGTACTCCATTGTGTACATATACCATATTTCCCTTATCCATTCTTCAGCCTAAATACCCTTCGACTGAGGACTTTCATTTTCATTCCTGTCTATTTGGTGTTCTTTATGCTCCTTGTACCTTGATAGGCATCTCCTTCTTTAGGATAGGGAAATTTTCTACTATGATTTTAGTGAAAATATTTCTGTGCCTTTAAGCTGTGTTTTTTCTTCTTCCTCTCTTTCTATTATTCACAGATTTGATCTTTTCATCATGTGCCAGATTTCCTAGATTTTTTATATTAGGATTCCTTAATATTTAACATTTATTTGACCAAGGTATCCATTTCTTCTTTTGTGTTTTTATTCCCGAGATTCTCTCTTATATGACCTGTATTCTATATGTGATGTCTTTCTCTGAGTTTTCTATTTAAGTTCCCTAAATATTCCATTTCCAGATTTCTCTTAGTAATGTCTCTTTATTGATTATATTTCAAATTTCAGATCTTATACTCTTTTATTTATTCTCTTCCACTTCTTGTTTTTACTTTCATCAAGTTCTTTAAGGGATTTATTCACTTTTCTTATTAAAGAATTCTATTATATTCATATGTAATGTTTGGATCTCAAGCAATGTAAGAATACAAAATGCAGAGAAAAATTATATTGTATGCACTGATGGTTGGAGCAATAATAAACCAATCATTTACAGGTTAATCTAAAGAAACAAGTTTATTTCTCATGAGATCTGATAATAACATGCAATATATATGTACACTAGATTCATGTTTAAAATCTTAATTAACTAGACTTACTTTTAAAAAAATGAAGAAAATCATTACATAAGTCAGAACTATCTTCAAATGTTCATGCTTCCTTACTCTCTGTAGCTTATGTTGAAATTATGAATTATGTTGCAAATGTTTTCCAGGGGAAGGTATGTTTATGATAACACATAAATTAAGTGTCTAGTAAAGTACATAAGACATATTAATGTACTTTTAAGAATATTTTATTGGAGTGACATTTAACTTTTTCCTTTTTTGGAAAAAAATCGAAAATGTATGTAAAAATAATAGTAGGTAAAAATAGACAGCTAATATGGGCTTTCTTTCCTCTTCTTCAGTAACCAATTCAAAGCTCTGTAATGATTTTTAGTCAAAGGGTGCAAAGGGTGTTCTGGGCGTCACTTGTTTCTACCACTCGTTCATCTTCAACATTGTCTTGTTTTCTTTGGAATCTGTTTTTATAAGGTAGCATGGTAAGTGCAAATAAATTGTATGCAGTTTAAATGAAGTGCTTTGTTTAATTAGGTCCAAGGGAGAAAAATCTCTACAAGTAGGTGCTCATGTTATTTAGATTACTGCACTTCTTCACAAAATTAGACAACTCATTTTCAAGATATTCAGTCAAATGTTATTATGCTCAGAAATGTTGATCTTCATAGTTTGTAATATGGTTGTATACATACACATATACAGAGAGAGTGAGAAAGAGAGAGAGAGAGAGGATAATAAATAAGCACAGTTTACATATTTCAATCTGTCTTTTATTTAAACTTCAAGTCATTACTACTAAAATGTTATTCATTCATATATGTAGATGTAGATCTTCATCTCTATATCTATTCTTAAAAGACAACTTCTAAATTTAAAAGTAGATTATTTTTTTTCTAAATTGCAGAAAAACATTCTGAATTGAAATAAATATTTTTGTAGTTATAAGACAAACTTGTTTGAATTTGTAGTTTATTACACTAGAAATTTCAAGTACTCTTGTAGAAAATCTTTGGTCATGGTACAATAGGAATATTGCATATATACATTTATATATGTAATTCTACATATAATCACAACTATAAGAACACTCTAGCATTATGGAATGGTTATAATGGGGACTGTCTCAGAGAGTATATTGTTTTCAAACACTGAAACATTTATGAATATTTCTACTAAGAAAGGGAAATAATGTTTTATGGGGTATCATATTTTTCATAATTTTGCATATTGGGAACTATCTCAATACCCAGATATATAGGCTACAACATGTTTATGAAATATAGGTGGTGTAAAAGTACTTATATTCAGTACAAAACAAGTTCTTTGACTGAGATACATTGCAAAATTACCAATACATTTATGAACCTTTGGAGACTCAGAATACTAAAACAACCATTACTATCAAACCTATTTGGAGAAGACTAAATGATATTATTTTAATTCATAAAGTTGCTACAATATACTTTACGTGTGAACACATATTTCTTTAATATACAGAGTTGAAGGCGCCAAAGTTATGACTGAATAAATAGACTAATGTGAAATAGAGGTATGTGTCAAAATAGTAGACAACATGAGTGAAAAATGAAACTCTCTCAAGCAGCCTTTATACGATACTTAGACGTTTTTAAGAGCAGAACTCCCTTCCCATATAAGCTCTGAAGCAACTGCAGATATTATTCCATGTAGTACTTCTGTCTCTGTTCTCTAATTCTTCCTTTGCTAATCAAATTGAACACATAGTGTTGGAAGAAGGCTGCTAGTTAGTTCCTGGCCACATAGCCTTGAAATAATTACACAGAAACTATATTAAGTAAATCACTGCTTAGCCCATTAGCTCTAGCTTCTTAATGGTTAACTCTTACATATTAATTTGTAGTAGGAGCGAGGGGCCGCTTCCCTGCCGCCCCAGCTCCCAGCCACCTGGCTCGCTTATGCCCTGAAATAATTACACTGAGACTGTATTCTTTTAAACACTGACTGGCCCATTAGCTCTAGCCTCTTATTGGCTAACTCTCACATTTCGATTAGCCCATTTCTATTAAGGAGTATAGCACCACGAGGTGGTGCCTTACCAGGAAAGATCTTAACCTGCATCTGTCTGGAGTGGGAGAATCATGGTGACTGCTTGACTTGGTTTCTTTCTCCCAGAATTCTGTTCTGTCTACTCCGCCTACCTAATTTTCTGTCCTATTAAAGGCCAAGGCAGTCACTTTATTTAACCAATGAAATTAACACAAAACAGAAGACTCTCCCATATCATTAATTTAACCCATTTCTATTAATCTCTATAAGGCCACATGGCTGTGGTTTACAGACTAAAGTTCTGGCATCTGTCTTGGCAGGACTACATGACTGCTCTCTGACTCTGCCCTTCCTTCTCCTAGCATTTAGCTTAGTTTTCCCCATCTAGCTAAGTTCTGCCCTGCTATATGTCCAAAGCAGATTTTTTATTCATTAATGATAATCACTGCATACAGAGGGAAATCCCACATCACACATAGAATGCTTTAGTACAAAAGCTTGTTTTAGCTGTTTCATTTCTTGGCAAACATGCCCATTTAGTAATAGAATATGGTATTGAAGGGTGTGGTTTGAACGAGAATGGCTCCAGAGGTTCATGGATTTCCTGGAGGTAGGCTTTCTGGTTTTCAGAAAGTGGCTCTCTCTTCTGCTTTCTGTAGATACAGATGTTCAGTTACTTCTCAGGCATCATGTCTGTCTGCATGCTACCAGGCTTCCAGCTCTAATAACAATAGACTGGAACTCTGAAAGTATAAGCCAGTCTCAGATAAATGCTTTCCTTTCTAAGAGTTGCCATGGTCATGAAGTTTCTTCACAATAATAGAACACTGACTAAAAGTGTGGGAAGAGCATTCATTTATAAGCAAATAATTTTCACTGGTTTCCAAAATATGATAGGTTCAGACAATTTAGATGTATCTATTTTTTAGCTGTAAATTTTCTAGTTTAAACATTTTTTGTTTTGATATGGCTAATTTCCCTGTGTGCCTGAGGTTACTCCTTACTGAATTTCATTTAACCATTGAGAATAATTTCTGAAAATGAATAACAGGTAGGAAAACACATAGGCTATATCTTCACATAGCTATGTTTTCATTTAGGTCTTTACTTAATTAAATGTAGATACTTGCTTATTCTAAAAAATTACAGTCAATAATAAGAGAAAAACATTACATTCCCTTCTAACATTTCATGTTCCAAGTAGATTCAATTATAGGAATCTGAAAAAAAATTAATGTTTTCATTACACATTAACCATTTAAAAATGCTTAGCTATCCTATTTTCAGATTAAAAAAAAATATTAGGTGTTCAGTAATATCCAGTACCCAATATAAGCAATGGCCTCACCATTTTAGGAACTCAACACAGGAAAATCATGAGGTGTTTTCCATCTCTGTTTGCATGGAAAGAATGTGGATTTTCTCTATGGTTATAGTCATAAGGTACTTTATGAACTATCTTTCTCCTATTTGTTTAGGCAACATTATTACTTTTAGTTTCTAATCAGGTGTTTGTGACATTTTGTCTTCCACTTTACTGCAAAATTTTCAGGGCTATTTTAAATATTTCTTTCTTATCTCTCTCTCTCACTCCTTTTCCCTTTTAGCCTCATCTTGCAATTTATTTGAGACCGGGCTTATTTTCATTATTTTTACATGATTCTATGTATGCTACATTAGTTTTCAAGATCCCAAAGATTCCTTTCTCTTCAGTTCCTATATAACCACAGTAACCCTAAAATACAAATACCTACCCCCATGCCTGACATTTATGTAGGTTCTTTGGATTTTTACAAAGGTTTCCATTGTACTTAACCATCTCCACATTTAAAAAGTTACTTATAATTTGACACTCGGCAAATGTCACAGTGTGTCAAATAGTAGAAAATAAGCTGATGTTAACAATTAGAATTGTTTCTTTTGCTGTTATTAGAGTTTATATCAATCTAGTAATGATTTAAGGAGTTTTAATTTTTCTGTTGCTTTATTTTGGGGTCTGACTAATTTCAAATTCCTTTTGTTTTGTAGGTTGGGATGGCAGGAAGCTTGACTGAAGGTTTTACCCTGTATTCCTACTCTCTAACTTTTATCTTAGATCTCTGTTACTGCATATTGTTTCCCCCTTACTTCTTCACCAGTGAATACTGTTTTTTTTACACATATCTTTTTTTTGTATTTACTAGCGCAATGTTTGGCTGTGTAACAGCCCAACATCATGATTCATCTTCAGGATTTGTCAAGTCAAATTCTTCTTTACCTCAGGCTTGCTTTTCACTGCAATTCTGTTCTTCCTTCTCATTCTTGCCAGTCACAGTTTTTCATATAGACCATTGGAAATTTGTCAGGAGAATTTCAATTCTTATTTTTGGAATGGGAGGCTTTTAAATCATATATGTAGGCTCTGTAGGTATATGTCTGCTTGGAAGTGACCTGTATCTCCTTAGACCTTATAAACTCAACAGCCTTTGTTCTCTGAATAACACTAGATCAAATCAGTCAACATTCCATCCTGATAGTGGCTTCACTCCTTAAAAAAAGCTATTGGCAGCTGATGGTTGAAAGGAAATAGAAATAGGTGTGCCTACTGGCAGGGAGTCAATATTCCAGCAGATGACCCAATTAATTGGACTCTTTGGGGAAAGAAAGTAAGGAAGGGAGGGAGGGAGGAAGGAGGGAAAGAAAGAAAGAAAGAAAGGCAGAAAGAAAGAAAGGAAGGAAGACATAAATAAATAAAGAAAGAAAGAAAGAAAGAAAGAAGAAAGAAAGAAAGAAAGAAAGAAAGAAAGAAAAAGAAAGCCATTTAGTTGGGGAAACAATGTGCTGGGGAGTTCTCTCTCCTTGTTCTCTATCATAAAACATGTTAAAAACATGGCCCTCTGGGTAAGGCACATTAGTGCAAAGCCTACAATTCTACTGCTCAGAATGCTATAGTAGAATGGTTGCAAGAAATCTGAGATTAGCCATGACTACATGGTGAGTTTCTGGGTCTCATAACAAGATAGGTCAACCAGGCTAAATTCTAAATGAGAGAGAGCGAGAGAGAGAGAGAGAGAGAGAGAGAGAGAGAGAGATTGTTTTTGTTGTTGAAGCCAACTAATCCACAGAACATGAATTGTACAGTAGCCCAAACTGAGAACTCCCCCCCCCTTAATCACAGGTCTCAGACTTTATTACTTTAATGTGAAACAGAGTTCAGAGGTGAATAGGATGTTTGTTACACTGGATTTTTCAGGTGGGCTCTTCCAATCCCACATACCACCAAAGCATAGATTAGACACTATAGATACCTGTGGATGTCTAACTGTATGGTTGATGAAAGGTGGTCTAAATGGAGATTGAGATTGCTGCATTTACAGCTTGTTCAAAGTAGAAAAACCAAGGATCAAAGAATGTAATTATACACTGGAAAAGAGAAGGAAACGTTATCTTCAGAGGTCTCTGACAGGCAGGTAGTTCTTCAGGTGTTTTGACTTTTCAGTTAATAAGGCCTCAGTAGGGCTACCGATTTGTAGATCTACAGTGCAGTCTGGGCACTTTAACATACTGGAGGTAACATAACACTGTAAGGAATGCAAGCTTGTACATGGCACCAATTCAACTAGTATCTTCATCTTGAAGTTCTAGCCTCAGAAAATAAGAAATGAAAATTCTTATTTATAAATAACTGAGTCCACGGCAATTTTATCATAGCTGGGTCTGTAAAACTATCACCACTGCAGTCATTTTCTGATAATTTTGATCTGTTTCTATCTCCTAGAGCCGTAATGGTTTTCAACTCTGCTCTAGATGAAAATTCTGCCCATTCCCCTGAATCCTCTGCTATTTCAGAAAATGAGAGAGTTTGTTTTTCTTGGGTTATCAATTTAATCTTCTTCCTTGGGCCTGAACTTCAGAGGGATATTCTTCAGTTCCCTTTCTTTTCCAATATCTTAGTACCTGGACACATCAGAGAAAAATATATTAATCAAGATCACCTAATGGGTTAATGCTTGGGTTTACAATTACCTTTATAGTTAATTGATAAAGGTTATTATCAGTTTAATTACTAAGCTAAGTATAGGCAAGAAAATAAAGAGTAAATATTAGGACCCATGCTCTGCCAAGAGTTAAAGATCTATAGTTTTTCACAGTCACAGTGCAAGGCTGCAGCAGGTTTGCATATTAAATGCTGATTCACATGTAGAAACCATGTTTATCTGTTTCAGGCAGTTGGGAGTACAAAGAAGTAAGAGTGTCAGAATATTTAGGTTTAGTCAAGGGCTCTTTTCTAGATACCAGCATTCTGACTTCTTGTATCTTCACACAGAGAAAAAAAGATAGAAAAAGAAAAGAAAAATCATTCCTTAAAGACCAAACCTTCCAACAATATGACATACAAAATAGTATTTCCATATATTGTTTTGCTTGGCAGCTGTTTAAATATTTACAGCAATGAATAGTTCTTCCTAATAAGGGATTTAAATACTTAAACATAGATGATTTTAACAACATCCATGATTTCAGTGAGGCCCAAATATGAGGTAAGAATTATTCAGTTCCTTCCTGTTTCCAAAGGCAGGTAGGAATATATGTGTATGATTGAGGAAGGTCATTGGTTAAGTAATAAAGAAACTGCTTGGCCTCATAGGTTAAAACATAGGTGGGAGGAGTAAACAGAACAGAATGCTGGGAAGAAGAGGAAGTGAGCTCAGACTCGACAGATCTGTTGTCTGGAGCAGAGACGCCATGCTCCCCTCCCGGACAGAGGCAATAGCTCTGCTCTCTGAGGCAGATGCATGAAGCTCCGACCCAGGATGGACATAGGGTAGAATCTCCCTGGTAAGCCACATCGTGGGCTACAGCAGATTATTAGAAATGGGCTAATCCAGGTGTGAGTGTTAGCCGAGAAGAGGCTAGATATAATGGGCCAAACAGTGTTTAAATGAATACAATTTGTGTGTTGTTATTTCAGGGCATAAGCTAGCCAGGCGGCCGGGGTGCTGGGGACGCAGCCCCGCCGCTCTTATCACTACATGTATGAATGAACAAAGAGAATCAAATGAGTGTTGATCATTAAATATCACGAGAGTCTTGGTGGGGAGAATTTAGAGTTACTATGACAAATATAACTAGAAAAAACTCAATATGAGAGTCATTAAAACTATCAAAATAAAATTTATTCTTAAAAATCTGCACCTTGAGCAAACAGGTCAAGACCATGATGGGGACAACCAAGGAAACAGTGTACCTGATCTAATGGGAGCTCACCAACTCGAGTGGGACAGGGAAGGAACCAGCAGAGGTCCAAACTAGTCCCTCTGAATATGGGTGAGAGTTGTATGGCTAGGTCAGACTGTGGGGTCACTGGCAGTAGCACCAGAATTTATCTCTACTGCTTGTACTTGCTTTTTGGGAAGCTATTTCTTTGGGTGGATACCTTGCTCAGTCCATATACAGTAGGGAGGGCCTTGTACCTTCCACAGAGCAATGTGCCTTACTCTCTAAAGAAGTAGATTGGGAGTGGGGTATGGGGCAGATAAAGGGTATGGAAGGAGGGGAGGGAGTGGGAACTGGGATTGGCATGTAAAATGAAAAGAAGAAGATAGTTTTTTTCTTTTTTAAAATAAAATAAAATAAATTATTAAAAAAGAAAATAATCATTCAACTTGGGGGAAAATTCTGTAATCGAATTAAATTCATTTTTTGCTATGAACATATTATTTTAAGTATTATATATAACATATTATCCAAAACTGGTAGTCTTAAAAAGTGAGTATTTTGTAAAGGGAAAATGAGAATAATGACCTTCTAGAAGAGACCACAAGGATTTTTTTTTTCTCCTGCTCCTATGTGAAGATGCAGGATAAGGCAATGTCTCTGCATCAGGAAACAAGCCACACCAGGTACCAAGTCAGCCAACACTTTAATGTGAACAACCTACCTCAGAAACTAGAAGAAGTAACTTTGATTTCTATTATAGCACCCAGTTTATGCAGTTTGTCACATCAGAAGTCCTCTCTTTCTAGATTCTGATATCTTTGAGTTCTTACTCAGGAAAGTTAACAATAATAATGATGAAAGCCAGGAATTTGAATAGAGGAGATTTTCTGTTCAATAAACTCTTCAGAGCTTCAGGTAATCATCCACTCAGTGACGAAAATAATAATTAGCAGTAAATGCCTTTCTTGACTTAGATTGTGAAGGCAAACCTATGAGATTTAACAGACTTTTTCAAATGTTTTAATAGAATTTGACCTTGCCTTCTAAATGTTCTGATTTTTATATTCTTAAGAACAAAATATCTATTTGGTAAGGTGAATTATTGAAGGCCACATTAATTTTGTTTTAATCCTTATATTGCTGTAATCTTTAGTACTTTAGAAGGTATTTTCATTAAAGTTCTGTCTGTAACTTGGAGATTTGATGTGTGTGTGTGTGTGTGTGTGTGTGTGTGTGTGTATGCCAATTCCTAGCAAAGCAATATGTTCATAAATTATGAATCACAATAGTATCTGTATAGGAGACCTGATCTCTTACTGACCCAAAAATTCTTAGTTTTATTATGCAGGCCAATAGGTCAGTTCTAGGGATTTACCTACTTTATACCCCAATGCTGGGGACATAGATATGTATAGCC